>NW_027507748.1:409104017-410399017 GCF_037356315.1 Lithobates pipiens
GGGACTGTTCGGCCAACTTTGTCCGCTGAACAGTGTTTCGGCGGACAGTCCGCCCGTGTGTGGGCTTTCAGCGAACAGTCCGCTGAACAAGGTTTTTCGGAATTTCCGAAAAACTGTCCGCTGAAACTTTGTTTCAGCGAACAGTTCCCTCGTGTGTAGGCTTGTTCGACAAACTAAGTTCCGCGCATGCTCAGAAAGGATTTACACGCCGAAAGTTATAATGCAGTGTATAGGACGTCGTATTTTTCGTCCCGTCGTACGTGCCGTTCACGTCATCGCGCACGGTTTCAGCAAACTGTTCGTTCGTCGTGTGTGGCCATGTCCGTCCATGCTAATTTTGAGCGGACTGTTTGCCGAAACTGTTTGACGGACAAAGTTGGGCGAACAGTCCCCGCGTGTGTACGCGGCCTGAGTGTTGAGTTGTGATTTTCAGATCGTACAAAACAAATGCCTTTTAAAATATGTTTGGCATAACTACATGCAAAGCAGCTTCATTATTATCCCATTAAAGAAGATGAGAATTTTGACATTTCATCAATTGCCGCATCATTAATGTTAAGTCTAGATTACGACCAGTAGTTTACAAGACCGAATTCTTCCCAGTCATTCCTTGATTCCGCGCATGCGTGTTTGTACTTTAGAAATTTGTGTACTGAGCATCAGAAAATCATACGTGGAGCCGTTGTTAGCCAAAAATTTACTAGCCTGTCATCCAACATTTGTTGTCTGAAAATTGGAAACCAATTGTCTAATGGAGCGTACTAACGGTAAGAATTTCGGACAACAGCCTGTCAAAATACACATACAGCTGACCAAATTTATGGTCTAGAATCATCAAATAAATAAAGTTATAAAAACATTCTTAAAATGTAACCAGTTACAGTATATGAAAGGTTCTGTTGACTTGATTTACTTTACTGCAGTGGTCATTTCCACGAAACCGTAAAGTTGATTATTAATTATATATTAAAGCAAACACATTATGAACAAGACCAGTCAGAGCATGTACGGACATGGGGCAAGTTGTGAGCTTTTATTCTATAGTCTCTCTGTTTGTCTTTCTGGACAGGTTTCCCTGCAACAGCAGCCTATGGACCAGTCGCAGCAGCAGCAGTGGCAGCAGCTAGAGGATCAGGTAGGAGGACATATACAGAGTGGGTTTCAGCTACCTGTAGACAGGAACAAGTTGCATGGTTGACCTGTTGAAGGTGGCCATTTCTGCTTTTAGAAGTTAATTAGGAAGTTAAAGGTTAAATATGAAATTTGACCCTGTATCCCTATTTTGAAATAATAGACAACACATAAAGTTGATACAGCTGACAACACATAAAGTGATATTGCACATTTCTACCATATGCTATAAAACAACTTTTATTGTACAAATTGTACCACGCAAAAACAGTAAAGGGAGAGTGAGGAAAATGCACAACATGGGCCGAGTGCTCATGTAACCTCCCTCTTACGCTAGCTAGGCGGCAGTAAATGAATCCTACTGTTTGGATATTTCTTTTTACCTGAAATGGACATTTACTCTTAAGTGCAAGCCAGGATATTACCCATTGGGACATAGAGTGCGGTGTTGGCAGAGTGAAGTGTTTTTTTGAGAGGTTAACATACTACTATCTATATTTGACTCTACATTTTGAAATATACTAATTGCCCTCGATTTGTTACAGCAACTAGAAGAAGAATGCCAGTTGCATTAAATGGGAGCTTTATGTCATTCTATTTGTTTTACAGTGCTGTTTAGCATCATATAGGATTGCCTTTGCTCCACAGGATTTCTTGATCTTTGCTGACCTGTGTTTGGCCCCATAATCTAAGTGGAGACTTTCCTACATGACGTGTATTCTATATTTCTGACAGAAGTTGGTTTGGTACTATTTAGAGCACACTAGCTATGTTCTTCTACAGACCCTGAGTGGCCTTGTCAGAAGGTAATTTAAGAGAGGAAACTAAACCATTTAAGACTCCTGGACTAGGGGCATTGAATAATTTGCACAATAACTGTGTAAAGCAGAATATAATAAAATATATAAGAGAAACAAAATCACAGACCTAGGTTCAGACTTTTTTTTTTACTAGTGCTTATGGTACATCTTGGTGCCTGCACAGTAGTTCTTACAACCTTGGCTTGTATGTACATGATGTAGTGAGTAAGATCTGGGGGAGAGAAGACCAAAAATTGCTTTCTTCCTGCCAACAGTAGACTAATGATATAATTCTCATAGAAAGCACCTCTCAAGTCTTGGTACAATTATAGATCTACAGTTACAGACTTTTAAAAACACTATCAATCTTATTTATTCCTATCATGTCCAAGGGTATTTAAGGGACTTCAGATACCACAATCCACATATATCCTGCGTGGTACTTAACTTAGATTGCACTGTTGCACATATTTCCACAGACATATTGTTTCTAGTTTATTACAAAATGTTTACCCGTGCCAGATAAAGAATGGGTCATGATTGCCTGAATGCAATATATACAGTACATTTGAGCTTGCAGGTATTGCAGTGATTAATAGTAAAATAGGTATGTATCCTGAGTGATAGATCACTAATTCAGTTCGAGTTGCCACAGGTCAGGTTTATTAATATAATATTGAACAGAATTTACCTTTCAAATTGTTCTAGTCCTAAGCGTTAGCAGTTGTAAGTAAGCTAGAAGAGTAGTTTGAAAGTATTCCAGACTGGGGAAATGAAGAGAACAGGACTTGAATCCTATGAGCGGATGAAGTAAAGCAGCCTATAGATTGTAATTTTCTTTCCTTCCACCCCAGGTTTTATTGATGGAGAATTCCTCCCCCAGTGCTGTTGTGTTCTCCGGCCAGCAGAACACAATGATTACACTGTTCAACTGGCCGAGATTCGATCCATTTATAGCTGGCTTAAGAGAGCCAAGAAAAGAGGGGGGTTGTGTAAACAAACAGAAAAAAATTATAGTGTACATAGATTTAACCCAGTGAGCCAAAGAACAACAGAAAACAAAAAGTAGACTTCCAGGCTAAACCTAACTAGTCTTTAAAATGTACCCTGCTATCCTCCTAACACGTATGCTGACTAAGAAAGATGTATAAACTTGCCTGTTTTCAGGCCACTCCAGTCCAGTCATGTGATCTCCTGTGTCAACCTAGTTAGGTTTAGCCTGGAATTCTGCTTTAATATCTCTTCCTTAAATAATGACTAAAGATGTTTGTATATAGATGTTAAGTGCGTTTGCGTTTTAGCATTATTATTTTTCCTCATACCATTCTTCTGGTGAAGTTTATTTTTAATTTTAAAAAAGTATAAAAAAAAAAATAACCCAGAATATTAAAATGCACAACCAGCCTAATCTATTATAGATATCTAAACACACCATCACTTAATACAATTCATTACAAATAAGGACTTCTGTTAAGGAAGAGGACGGCAGGTACTAGCCTGAAAGTGATTGTCATTTTGCGGGAATCTGTATAAACTGAGGGAAAGAGACGAGTGATAAATGCCCTTTCTACATAGGTATCAACGTTCATAATTAATCCCTCCAAGTCAAGATACATATATAGTGACTAAAAAATTTGTACTTGTAACCTGTATACTCTTCTCCATTGTACACTGGAGTATGCGCTAACTGGTTTGAACTGGGACTTGGCATCCTGTGTGCTGCTGCAATAGAAGCAATGCCATGAGCAGAGGCCATTCTTCACATGGGACAAAATGTGTACTTCCTGCTCCTCTCCCCACTACCACCATCACACCACCACCACCACCGTTACACCCCTACCTAGGTCATTTGTCTTGTTCCACCTTGTTTCTATCCTAGTTGACTAACTGGCCTTAATCGTACATTATCAATTTTCACTCAAGGCTTGAGCTGCAAAGGCTGAAAAAGACAATATGTCCACTCAGCCAATCTTTACCTAAAATAGATGAGTACAAGATTAGGTCAAACTGTGTCTTTACTGTGCTAGAAGTTCAGGTCCAGAAGTATGAGCCTAATGTGGGTGATCTGTGCATTATTCTACTAGCAAAACTATTATTCCACTAGCAAAACTGTATACAGACTTTGCATGAACAGCTACAATGTTTATCTATGGGATTTCCCTGGCAAACAAAGGGGCAATCTAAAATCTTTTATCATATGCAGTAATGTGTGATTGACAGTCACATGATGTGTGGCTAGTTGTGTTCTGCTGCTGGCAGCCCTGCAACCATAGGCAAACTATGGTGGCTATGCATAAAATCTAGTCTGTCTACACAGCCTCTGGACATATAATATGCATTTTTTTATTATTTGGCGCATGAAGTTCCCCTTTAATGCTATTGGATGCTGTAACTGCTACTGACATCAGTGTTATTCAGCTATGTCTTACCTACCTTATAAAACCTCACTAAGTAATGAAGATATTAATGCATTTTTCACATTTTAATCTTTGCCAGTGTTGAACCATTTTTTCAATTGTAAAGAAAAACACATCTCTCCTTTCTGTGCCTCTCATTCTCCTTCCCTTAACCATCCACTTTACAATGGCCAATATGGTTATTTTCTTTGCATGCAATTTGTTACCTGTCACTTTCCTCATCCAAACACTCGTAATGCATACTAGACATACAGTGGGGACGGAAAGTATTCAGACCCACTTAAATATTTCACTCTTTGTTATACTGCAGCCATTTGCTAAAATAATTTCATGTTCATTTTTTCCTCATTAACCACTTTCAGACCGGACCATTTTGCTGGTAAATGACCAGAGGTCTTTTTACACTTTGGCACTGCGCTGCTTTAACTGGTAATTGCGCGGTCATGCAATGTTGTACCCAAACAAAATTTGCGTCCTTTTCTTCCCACAAATAGAGCTTTCTTTTGATGGTATTTGATTGCCTCTGCGATTTTTATTTTTTGCGATATAAACGTAAAAAGACCGCAAATTTTGAAAAAAAATGATATTTTCTACTTTTTGTTATTAGAAAAATCCAATAAACTCAATTTTAGTCATACATTTAGGCCAAAATGTATTCAGCCACATGTCTTTGGTAAAAAAAAAGTCAATAATTGTATATTTATTGGTTTGCGCAAAAGTTGTCACATCTACAAACTAAGGTACGTTTTCTGGAATTTACGCAGCTTTTAGTTTACGACTGCCTATCTCATTTCTTGAGGTGCTAAAATGGCAGGGCAGTACAAAACCCCCCCAAATGACCCCATTTTGGAAAGTAGACCCCCTAAGGAAATTGATAAGAGGCATGTTGAGCCCATTGAATATTTTATTTTTTTGCCTCAAGCGATTGAATAATGACAAAAAAAAAAATTTTTTTTTTTTTTTACACAAAGTTGTCACTAAATGATATATTGCTCACACATGCTATGGGCGTATGTGAAATGACACCCCAAAATAAATTCTGCTGCTTCTCCTGAGTATGGGGATACCACATATGTGGGACTTTTTGGGAGCCTAGCCGCGTACGGGGCCCCGAAAACCAAGCACCGCCTTCAGGCTTTCTAAGGGCGTAAATTTTTGAGTTCACTTCTCACTACCTATTACAGTTTTGAAGGCCATAAAATGCCAAGATGGCACAAAACCCCCACAAATAACCCCATTTTAGAAAGTAGACACCCCAAGCTATTTGCTGAGAGGCATGTTGAGTTCATGGAATATTTTATATTTTGCCACAAGTTGCGGGAAAATTACAAACTTTTTTTTTTTTTTTTTTTTTTTAACAAAGTTGTCACTAAATGATATATTGCTCATGCATGCCATGGGCATATGTGAAATGACACCCCAAAATAAATTCTGCTGCTTCTCCTGAGTACGGGGATACCACATATGTGGGACTTTTTGGGAGCCTAGCCGCGTACGGGGCCCCGAAAACCAAGCACCGCCTTCAGGCTTTCTAAGGGCGTAATTTTTTGATTTCACTCCTCACTACCTATTACAGTTTTGAAGGCCATAAAATGCCAAGATGGCACAAAACCCCCACAAATGACCCCATTTTAGAAAGTAGACACCCCAAGCTATTTGCTGAGAGGCATGTTGAGTCCATGGAATATTTTATATTTTGCCACAAGTTGCGGGAAAATTACAAACTTTTTTTTTTTTTTTTTTTTTTTCACAAAGTTGTCACTAAATGATATATTGCTCACGCATGCCATGGGCATATGTGAAATGACACCCCAAAATAAATTCTGCTGCTTCTCCTGAGTATGGGGATACCACATATGTGGGACTTTTTGGGAGCCTAGCCGCGTACGGGGCCCCGAAAACCAAGCACCGCCTTCAGGCTTTCTAAGGGCGTTACAGTTTTGAAGGCCATAAAATGCCAAGATGGCACAAACCCCCCCCCAAATGACCCCATTTTGGAAAGTAGACACCCCTAAATTTAGGGGTACACTAGTGAGACTAGGTAATAAATGGCGCGTGCCCTGAAACTATAAAAAAATAACTAACCAACCAGCGTCACCTGTAACAGTTATATGGTGATCACTGGTGAAAGGGTTAACTAGGGGGCAATTAGGGGGCTTTATGCGGTAGTATATGGGGGTCCCTGGCGCTATAAAAAGCTGCAGCGAACCTAAATACCTACCTGCCTAACTAGCGTCACCTGTGACACTAATACAGCGATCAGAAAAACGATCGCTTATTAGGCTGGGTTCACACTGGAGCGATGCGGGAACGCCACGAATGCGCGGCGGGTTCCCGCATCACATGCCTCCCGGCGGCAGTTCACACTGCCCTATGCGAACTGCTGGGAGTGTCAGTGAAATGTTACTGACACCCCCAGATCAGTTCGCATATCGCAGTGCGATCTGCAAACTCGGATCGCATGGTGTGAACACCCATGCGATCCGATTCTGCTGCGGGCCAAAAAAAGGGTCCCGTGCGAATTTGCGGCGGGTGCGGCGGGTGCGGCGAATGGCTGAACTCGAATCGCACAGAGATCGGATGTGATTTGCACTGCAGTGCGGTGCGAATCACATCCGTTCTCATAAACCGCTGCAATGTGAACCCAGCCTTAGTGACACTGGCGACGGGGGGTGATCACGGGGTTAAACCTTTATTGGGGGGGTTAGGGGGGTACCTTAGAACTAAAGGGGGCTAACCCTAACTGCCCTAACAGTTATTAGTCACAAATGACACCCGCCGGGTGATCAGGGGGTTAAACCTTTATTAGGTAATAAATGGCGGGTGCCCTGAAACTATAAAAAAATAACTAACCAACCAGCGTCACCTGTAACAGTTATATGGTGATCACTGGTGAAAGGGTTAACTAGGGGGCAATCAGGGGGCTTTATGCGGTAGTATATGGGGGTCCCTGGCGCTATAAAAAGCTGCGGCGAACCTAAATACCTACCTGCCTAACTAGCGTCACCTGTGACACTAATACGGCGATCAGAAAAATGATCGCTTATTAGGCTGGGTTCACACTGGAGCGATGCGGAAACGCCGCGAATCCGCGGCGGGTTCCCGCATCGCATGCCTCCCGGCGGCAGTTCACACTGCCCTATGCGAACTGCTGGGAGTGTCAGTGAAATGTTACTGACACCCCCAGATCAGTTCGCATATCGCAGTGCGATCTGCAAACTCGGATCGCATGGTGTGAACACCCATGCGATCCGATTCTGCTGCGGGCCAAAAAAAGGGTCCCGTGCGAATTTGCGGCGGGTGCGGCGGGTGTGGCGGGTGCGGCGAATGGCTGAACTCGAATCGCACAGAGATCGGATGTGATTTGCACTGCAGTGCGGTGCGAATCACATTCGTTCTCATAAACCGCTGCAATGTGAACCCAGCCTTAGTGACACTGGCGACGGGGGGTGATCACGGGGTTAAACCTTTATTGGGGGGGTTAGGGGGGTACATTAGAACTAAAGGGGGCTAACTCTAACTGCCCTAACAGTTATTACAGTCACAAATGACACCAATGCAAAAAAAAAAAAAAAAAAATGACATTGGTGTCACTGTGACTGGGGGGCAGGGGTAATTGGGGGGGTGATCGGGGGGTAAAGGGGGGGTGTGAGTGTGCCTGGCATGTTCTACTGTGTGTGTGAGTGTTGGTGCAACTTACTGATCCGCTCTCCTCCGTGTCGGAACGAAAAATACCGACACGGAGGAGAGAATACATCACTTCCTCTCCTGTGTTTACATTACAGGAGAGGAAGTGATGTCACCGGGGATTTCTATTCGTCGGGAGCGATCGCGAGGGGGTGGCCATGAATGAATGGCCGTCCCCTCGTCCGGGATCGCTCCCGTACGAATACCGACCGCCGCAGGCACCGGGCGGGGGCCCGATCGGGCCCCCGACCCGCGGGAGGCAAGGGACGTACATGTATGTCCTTATGCCTGCCCGTGCCATTGTACCGACGTACATCGGCGTGCGGCGGTCGGCAACTGGTTAATGTACACACAGCACCCCATATTGGCAGAAAAACACAGAATTGTTGACATTTTTGCAGATTTATTAAAAAAGAAAAACTGAAATATCACATGGTCCTAAGTATTCAGACCCTTTGCTCAGTATTTATTAGAAGCACCCTTTTGATCTAATACAGCCATGAGTCTTTTTGGGAAAGATGCAACAAGTTTTTCACACCTGGATTTGATGATCCTCTGCCATTGCTCCTTGCAGATCCTCTCCAGTTCTATCAGGTTGGATGGCAAACGTTGGTGGACTGCCACTTTTAGATATCTCCAGAGATGCTCAATTGGGTTTAAGTCAGGGCTCTGGCTGGGCCATTCAAAAACAATCACCTAGTTGTTGTGAAGCCACTCCTTTTTTATTTTAGCTGTGTGCTTAGGGTCCTTGTCTTGTTGGAAAGTAAACCTTCAGCCCAGTCTGAGGTCCTGAGCACTCTGGAGAAGGTTTTCATCCAGGATATCCCTGTACTTGGCCACTTTCATCTTTCCCTCGATTGTAACCAGTCGCCCTGTCCCTGCAGCTGGAAAACACCCCCACAGCATGGTGCTGCCACCACCATGCTTCACTGTTGGGACTGTATTGGACAGGTGATGAGCAGTGCCTGGTTTATCCACGCATACCACCAGAATTAAGGCCAAAAAGTTCTATCTTTGTCTTGTCAGAGCAGAGAATCTTATTTCTCACCATCTTGGAATACTCCAAGTGTTTTTTTTTAGCAAACTCCATGTGGGCTTTCATGTGTCTTGCACTGAGGAGAGGCTTCCGTCGGGCCACCCTGCCATAAAGCCCTGACTGGTGGAGGGCTGCAGTGATGGTTGACTTTCTACAACTTTCTCCAATCTCCTGACTGCATCTCTGGAGCTCAGCCAAAGTGATCTTTGGGTTCTTCTTTACCTCTCTCACCAAGGCTCTTCTCCCCGGATAGCTTAATTTGGCCGGACGGCCAGCTCTAGGAAGGGTTCTGGTCATCCAAAACGTCTTCCATTTAAGGATTATGGAAGCCACTTGTGCTCTTAGGAACCTTAAATGCAGCAGATTTTTTTGTAACCTTGGCCAGATCTGTGCCTTGCCACAATTCTTTCTTTGAGCTCTTCAGGCAGTTCCTTTGACCTCGTGATTCTCATTTGCTCTGACATGCACTGTGAGCTGGAAGGTCTTATATAGTGTGTGGCTTTCCTAATCAAGTCCAATCAGTATAATCAAACACATCTGGACTCAAATGAAGGTGTAGAACCATCACAAGGATGATCAGAAGTAATGGACAGCACCTGAGTTAAATATATGAGTGTCACAGCAAAGGGTCTGAATACTTAGGACCATGTGATATTTCAGTTGTTCTTTTTTAATAAATCTGCAAAAATGTCAACAATTCTGTGTTTTTCTGTCAATATGGGGTGCTGTGTGTACATTAATGAGGAAAAACAAAAAGAACTTAAATGATTTTAGCAAATGGCTACAATAAAACAAAGAGTGAAAAATGTAAGGGGGTCTGAATACTTTCCATCCCCACTGTACATGCTTACCGTAGTAAAATGAGGAACTATATCCTGTATATACATTAACCACATACAGCGGCACACCACCACCTTTTGCAGACTGTGTTTTACTAATTGCATTTATTCTTTCGGTATAATTAGCAGGGAATTTCCTGCAGGCTTCTTCTGTCACCATTTAGTGTAAACTGAGCTCTGCATTCTGCATAAGATGATAAGCTTCTTATTGAGCCATTGTTTATACCTGATAAATTGAGTGTTGGTATAAAAAGAAAGCTGAAGCTCATACTTTGAATACACAGTCAGTTTCCATTACTTCTGTAAGTAATGCACTTTACAAAAGTACATTTAGCTAATAAAATAATTATTTCAGCAAGGCACCATTCTGAAAAAGATGAATGCTGTGCAACAATTATTAAATTAATATGCAGTGCAAGGAGGCTTCACATTCAACATTTTATTGTTATCAGCTTCAAACATATGAATAATCAATGACACACAAGATGGTTAAAGGTGAAGTATCATTTCTTAACAAAATATAAAAATAAATGACAACACAATTGATATTAGCTACTGTAGTAAGTGAGCATGTGTCAACATGATATTACCCAGGTTTACTTTGACGTATTATACTATGAGCCAGCTTGTTATGGCCCCTTTATTTAATGCACTAAGGTCACTAAGATTAGGTAGAGCTAACTATATTTTTCATAACACACTAACCAAATATTCAGTTTAGTTAGACATTTAAAACTGCTTATTTGAAAAGTAATATCTGAATTCTTAATGGGTGTTGTGTTAACCCATGCATTATTTTTCTTCAGACAAAAAATAATTAAAACCTTTTGAAAGAAAAACATTTCTGAGAGCTAGTGCCATCAAAAGGGTGTTGTTCATGACAACCATTCTTCTTTTATTTATGATTCACTTTCAAAATGAAATATGTATTATGGTCAACACAGTTTTGCCTTCTAGCAGTCAGAAATATTTTATCTAATTTATATTAGGGCTTTTGTTTGAATTCAATTTTAAATGATACTTCTTCTTTAACTGATCTTTTTATTACCAACTGTGTACTTCTTAAATATCCTTGTCTGTGAAAATATGAGATTCAAAAAGATTATGAAATATGTCCATTCCATGCAAACTGGCACTGCTTGCAGGCTGTAAAAGGTTCCTGTTTTTTTTATAATATGGAGACATTGGCTGGACTTTAGTGTTTTTGGTGACTAACAGATTCTTTCTTTTTTCAAAATTTGTTCTTGTATTCTTCTATTTTGTTTATGTACACTGTGATGTATTTGTTGTGTTTTTGAAAATGCTCTATAGAAACTTGTATAGCCTTTTCTTCTGTAAGGGCATGTCTGTTTTGTAGTTTTTTTATTTCATTATTATCATTTTTATGCTTTCATTTTTTTAAATGACCTTTAATACAAATGTTAACGCCAGCCCTTGGGGCTTGACAGGTAGAAAGACCAGCGGGCATGAAAAGTTGAAATCCTCAAATTTAGGTATTCTTGTAGCTTGTAAATCCATGGCTGGCTTGATATACAACAGCTCTGTTCTCAATATCACTCAGCAGAATTCCAGACACAGGATAAATGATTGGCCACGTCATTAGTGAAATCAGATTTTTTTTTAAACTTGCAGTGTTCTAAATAGTAAAACAGATTTTAAATAAAGAATATTGGGTCTCTGATTCAAATTGGGGTTTACCTGCAAGGACCACTTTTCCAGGGGCCCATGTGCTGTTCTTACTACCTGCTGGCCTTATTAACCAGTAACAATAAGCTTCTAAGCCAGATTGGTAAACGTGAGCAATTACGTTTTTGTTGTTTCTCTCTTGCTTGGTTGAGGCTGCAATGAGAAAGAGTGTCTATGAGGCAATGTTTCCAGCCTCTCTTACACTCGGACCTGCACACCTCCTTTCAAACACTCTTCTGAGCGCTCTCAGCAGGAAGGTTTGTGCACACCTATTAGTTAACCCTATCCACCATGTCCAGCTTACTGTTAGTACCAGCTGAATGCATGTTTTGCTTGTTCAAACAAAACAATTCAAGAGACCGTCTATCAAGTCTTTAACAAACACATATGTTTTGTTTTCTTCATCCACTTTTCTGTGTCTAATTTGTTTGCTATAATGATATAAGTAGTAGAAAGCATTAGAAGTGCTGCTGTCTCCCTTTCCTGCATAGTATACAACCCCCTTGCTTGCTAGACAGATGTGTCTTTGTATTGCACTCAGTGCATGCATTGTTTTGTATTACATGTATTTTAGCAATGGTTGAAGTAGGAATTATGTTGCTTAGTTGACATCCAGAACATTAAAATTTTTATATAATATTGATGAAAATAAATATTGAACCATTGGTTCAATGTGTGAGTACATTTATCACAGCTTTAACAAGGCACATCTAGCATAATTGCAGTATATTAATTAACTCAATAAATTATGTGAATGAACATGTAAGCTATCAGGTTTGTGATGTAACAAATTTCATTTTGTGTTATATTTTCTGCAGAGCTAATGGGAAAGGTTGTCACAGGTGCAAGGAAATCTTATGACATCATATGACATTAATTCTAGAAATGTTATCACTATTTTATCCAGAAAAGGGTTAATCATCTTGACCCTTCTGGAGTAGATTCAAATGATATCTAAGACATCAGGATGCTTGCTTGTGGTAGAAGAATAAACAGCTGTGCACACACCAATATATCAATGGTAGAACATACAATAAAGTCACATTACAGTTGCATGGTCTCAAAACAACCTTCCAAGAAGGATCATTTGTCTTAGCTAATGAACAAAGAAACTTACCACATGGTGTGCCCCATTACTGCAGAAGGCAGAGGAGATGTGTACTATTAAGGAGAAAACATCTTTACTGTACATACTTAGAGTACTATTTCATGCTGCCAAAGTGTGTTACCAGGAGCATGAGTATATCTGTGGAACAGTTTTTGATAAGTCATGGTATAGAAACCCAGGCTTTATTTTATGCTGGGAAAAAGTGAGAAGCCTCGGGATACAACTTTGATAATTTAGCATTCTTGATGCATTTTAAAATACATAGAAGTGAGTAACTCAAGCACTAAGCTACTTCACCACAGATTCAGGCCACTATCCAATACAATCTAATACTAGTGTCATCATGCTTTAGTTTGCTTTGATCGTAATTTTTTCTGTAACTGGAATTACACCACAGTGTGATCTCCCCCAAACGAATTCAACTCATAAAGATGTCTGTGCCTACATGTGCGAAGTCCTTTATTAATTTCACTATTTTTTAATGCAAATAACCAGGTAGAAAACCTTACTCCTGAAACTCAAATCTAAAGAATGCAGACATGGTCGAGGGGATTCATTTGTAGTTTGTCTGGGGAAAATGTGATCAAAATCGCTTTGAATGGCTACTGGCTGACAGGGGAGTTTTGGAATTTCATAAACTGCTGTCCTTTGGTGAGCATACTTTTAGCGATAGAAGCCAGCTTGATAAAGATACACCAAAGCTAGACTCGAGAAAAAATACCTATTAGGTGAAAATGCAGTGAGTGGTAGATGATGACACTAATTATCACCTATTGCAAAAAATTATATTGGCTGTACTGACCACATATTGTCCAAAAAAAGAAATTTAGGGAAGCTAGAATGATCGACTTTCTGGGAAACTGACAGGTCTGTTTTAATTTGAAACACACACAAGCATATATATACACACACATACAGTATCTCACAAAAGTGAGTACACCCTTCCCATTTTTGTAATTATTTTATTATATCTTTTCATGTGACAACACTGAAGAAATTACACTTTGCTACAATGTAAAGTAGTGAGTGCACAGTTTGTATAACAGTGTAAATTTGCGGTCCCCTTCAAATAGCTCAACACACAGCCAATAATGTCTGAACTGCTGGCAACAAAAGTGAGTATACCCCTAAGTGAAAATGTCCAAATAGGACCCAATTAGCCATTTTCCCTCCCCGGCGTCACGTGACTCAGTGTTACAAAGTCTCAGGTGTGAATGGGGAACAGGTGTGTTAAATCTGGTGCTATCGCTCTCTCTCTCATACTGGTCACTGGAATTTCAAAATAGCACCTAATGGCAAAGAACTCTCTGAGGATCTCAAAAAAAGAATTGTTGCTCTACATAAAGATGGCCTAGGCTATAAGAGGATTCCCAAAAACCCTGAAACTGAGCTGCAGCATGGTACCCAAGACCATACATCGGTTTAACAGGACAGGTTCCACTCAGAACAGGCCTCATCATGGTCGACCAAAGAAGTTAAGTGCACATGTTCAGTGCCATATCCAGAGGTTGTCTTTGGGAAATAGACATACAAGTGCTGCCAGCATTGCTGCAGAGGTTGAAGGGGTGGGGGGTCTGCCTGTCAGTGCTCAGACTATACACCGCACACTTGTGCATCATCTAAAGATGACATTTTGCTGAAGACAAGCAGACTAAGTACATGGATTACTAGAACCATGTTCTGTGGTCTGATGAGACCAAGATAAACTTATTTGGTTCAGATGATAACAAGCATGTCTGGCGGCATCCAGGTGAGGAGTACAAAGACAAGTATGTCTTGCCTACAGTCAAGCATGGTGGTGAGAGTGTCCTGGTCTAGGGCTGCATGAGTGCTGCCGACACTGGGGAGCTACAGTTCATTGAGGGAACCATGAATGCCAACATGTACTGTGACATACTGAAGCAGAGCATGATCCCCTTCGGAGACTGGGCCGCAGGGCAGTATTCCAACATAACGACCCCAAACACACCTCCAAGATGGCCTTGCTAAAGTAGCTGAGGGTGAAAGTGGTGGACATTAACCCTATTGAGCATCTGTAGAGCATCCTCAAATGTAAGGAGGAGGAGCGTTAGGTCTCTAACATCCACCAACTCCATGATGACGTCATGGAGGAGTGGAAGAGGACTCCAGTGGCAACCTGTGAAGCTCTGGTGAACTCCATGCCCAAGAGGGTTAAAGCAGTGCTGTAAAATAATGGGGGCCACACATTTACACTTTTGGACCAATTTGGACATTTTCATAGTTTCATAGTTTGTTAGGTTGAATAAAGACACCAGTCCATCCAGTTCAACAGTGAGTGTATACAATTGTCCCTATCCCTGTACATTGCACACTTATGTCAGTCTCTACCCTCAAGGAGCCCACAATCCAAGGACCCCATTCATATACTATCACTTAGGGGTGTACTCGCTTTTATTGCCAGTGGTTTAGACATTAATGGCTGTATGTTGAGTTATTTTGAGGGGACAGAAAATTTATCCTGTTATACAAGCTGTACACTCACTACTTTACGTTGTTGCAAAGTGTAATTTCTTCAGTGTTGTCACATAAAAAGATATAATAAAATATTTACAAATATGTGAAGGGTGTACTCACTTATGTGAGATACTGTAAATATATGCCACCCTGCACTTGGCCCGCTTGGTCAAATTACTACTGCCAAGTGCTGGTTCTCTGACAGAGCATGGCTGACTCATTGGCAAAACTCCAAATGTAGAAAGTGGGGCCACACACCACAATCCTGGAAATCCAAAGGGTGGCTCCAGGTCAATTTCCTCCTGTAGGACACACCCCTCTGATGCAGTTCACCCAGGGATTTAGTGGTAGAGGCTTAGTCTACCTCTATCACTAATCCCTACCTGGGTAAAAATGCATTGAAGGGGTGTGTTCTATGGGAGGAGATTGAACTGAAGCCTTTAAATCACTGTCACCGTGGTTAAGTTTAACAGTGTGCGACCCTGCTTTTCCTGCATTTGTAGCTCTATATATATATATATATATATATATATATATATATATATATAAAATGTACATACATTGTTTTTGTTTGTTTTTTCTTTTTTTTTCTGTTTGGGAAATCAAGGAATGGTATTAATAAATGATCAAGGAATCCCACAGTGGTGATTTCCATTTATGCATCTCAAACCCTTCTATCTCAAGGGCAGAGTTCTACATGGATTGGCTGGTGCAATGCAAAAGGAGAAGTCCATGGAATAAGTAGATTACCTTGTTTATGAAACAGGACTTAGTCTAAGTTTACCTAAAACCAAAAATAATAAATCAGCATAAGGGACATTGCTTCCCTTTAGCGATATGTCCCTTGTGCTGTTGTGTCCTCTTCATGCCGAAACTTTCCTCTTTCGATGCCCCACCCATGAATGGAGCTGTTTGGAAATGCTGTTTCCAAAGGCACTGTCACCTTACTTAGGCTTTAGCTATAGACCAGTTAAGGTTGGGGGCTTGCCTTCAGTATTTGGGTTTTTTAGCTTACTGACAAGTTATTTTGAAGGAGATAAAATGTTAGATTTTTTGTTAGATTTTTGTTTGTGCATATCTGCTTATTTACATTGCTTATAATAAATCTACCATTTGTTTGTATTTAATGTGGTTGTAAAAGCTCAACATTTTTTACCTTCATACATTCGTTGCATGAAGGTAAAAAACCTTCTGTGTACAGTAGCTCCCCCCCAATACTCACCTGAGCCCCATCTCGACCCAGCGATGTGCACAAGAGCACTCTCCCTTCTCATTAACTGAGAGAGCAGCAGGTGCCATTGGCTCCCACTGCTGTCATTCACAGCCAGTGATCCAATAAGGGGAGAGGGGGTGGGGCCAAGCCAAAGCTCTGTGGGGGAATGAAAACATGCAGGTTCCACATAGCAAGCTGCTAGCTCTGGGGGGACTCGGCAGTAGGGTGAGGCCAGGAGCACCATAGAGGGTCCCGAAAAGAGGAGGATCGGAGCTGTTCTGTGTAAAACCACTGCACAGAGCAGGTACGTATAAGATGTTTTTTATTTTAAAAAATAAAATATAATTCTACCATTAATATTGCTGAAACGGTACCACATGCGCCACATTTTTTTTATGTTGAATATGTTTTCTATTTTTTGTAGTCTCACCTAGTCATTGGTTGATTCATATATCCCCTGATGAAGCCATTAGGCGTAACATGCCGGGATAATATACAAATTTGAGATTTCTGTTCAAACAGAACTCTCATCATGTGACCACCATAATGAAATGTTAAACACTACTCAACAAACTGTTTGGTTTTTAATATTGTCTTTATTAAACTATAACTTTTTATATATACGGTTTCTATTATTATTTGCAAGCACCGTGATAATCCCTTCCCAACTTCTCCCCTTTTTGAATAATTATTTGGGATGAGGTGCTAAATACTAGGTGTTTACCTTAGTCGGACACAATTCTATAAAATGTATATGTTGCTGTTGATACCTATGACACAGTCATCATGCTGATGTAGCATATAACAGGTGTAGTTAAGAAGCCTTCTCAAAGACCTCATGTCTGAATTTGAAAATGTTTTCAGAGGGAGAAGTTGATCCTTTAGGAGCTGCAGTTTACTGCGTTATGAGCCCTACTTGCATTTTCTCCTGCATTTGGAAAACCCTTTTTTTTGGGTTCCTACCAATTCAGAACCATTGTTAAAAAAACAAAAAAAACTATGAAATGCTTAGGACTAAGAATTTTAGTTGCTTTGCCTATGAACAAAGCGGGAAAAGCTATTATGGTATGTGTACATACCTCTTAGCCCTTGTACACATGGTCGGAGATTTCGACAACCAAATCCGTCGGATTTTGTCCGTCGGATCTTGTTCGAAACTGTTGCATACACACGGTCGGACTAAGTTGTCTAAAAATCCGATCAATCAGAACGTGATGACGTAATTTAGTTACGATGGGACTACGTTCAGGCTAGTAGCCAATAGCTTTGATGTAGGAATTTGATCTGAGCAAGCGTGGCACTTGGTCCGATCAAAATTCTCTACACATGATCGGAGTATGTCCGATCGAACCAGTTGGTCGGGAAATATTTCCAACAAGTTGAAAAATTGGGTCAGACGGATATTTGGACGGAATCAGTCCGATGCATACCACACACAGTCGGATTATCCGACAACACGGTCCGATAGGACACATTTCAACGGATTCTCCGACCGTGTGTACAAGGGCTTAGAGCTTCTTTTTTTGTTCTATGGGGGATATAAGATTTTAAAATCTTATATCCCCATTGAACAACTAAAATAAAGATTAAATATCATAATGCAAATTATGAAGTTAACAAGTTGTATCTCACATAGACACATGCCATGCTAGGTTTTTAGATGTAAATTGACATAGCATAAGATTTTAATAAAAAATCGTAAAAAAGAAAGAGAATACCAGGAAAAATATAGAACACACTACAAAAAGGGGGTGAAGGTTGAATGGTAAATGGAGGAGGAAACTCAAAAAAAAAGTGGGGGAGATAAATATGTGTTGTACAGCTTTAATATACATGCTGGTCTGCCATCTAGTAATACTGTATAGCCAAATTACTAAAACTTGGCAAATTGTGTATTGCTTTTGCTTAATAATACCTATTTCCTTACTTTCACGTTTCGACAATTTATTTCATTTTTTTTTTTTTACTCTTTATTCTGTCCTCCCACTGTAATGATGTGGAGGAATTCCTGGCTTTAATGGTATACTCACTCAGTATAAGGTTACTATGCCTTAAAAGAATAGGTAGTAGGCTCAGAAGTGAAAGCATCACCGATAGTTCAGTTCCCCTATGGTTAGTTTTATTGTATGCTTTTTATGGAGTTAAAGGGTTAGTTCACCTTTAAAAAACTTTCCATATTCGTGTAAAGGTTTGCCATATGCATAAAAATTGCCATGCAGAATTGTAAACAGTTGTACTTTCATATACTTTTGTTCCTGCAAAGATGCTAGTTCCAGTTTTCTATAATTCAAAAGCTGCAAAAACATTCTCTCTATACATACCTCCTCAGGCAGTACATTTAACAACCTCCTCACACTGACCTCCTGTATCCCATAATTCATTGCACATCTCCCGCTTCCCTTACCCGCACCCTGCAGTAATTTGCCCCACCCCCAGAAAAGGGCTCTGAGCAGAGCTTGTTCATATGGAAGTAGTCATGTGATCCTCCTGTCTCCTCCTTTTCATGTGCTGTGGAAAGCCCCTCGTGGTATTACACAGGCAGCCCCTGTCATATCAGTTTAAAACAGAGGGAACAGATACCAGTGGAACAATAGATAACACTGCTTCAGAAGCTGTAAGTACTGGACAGTGTGAATATAGCCAGTGATTTGTGTGGTGGAGGTGCTGATAAGATACAGTATCTCACAAAAGTGAGTACAACCTTCACATTTTTGTGAAAATTTTATTATGTCTTTTCATGTGACAACACTGAAGAAATTACACTTTGCTACAATGTAAAGTAGCGAGTGGACAGTTTGTATAACAGTGTCAATTTGCTGTCACCTCAAAATTACTCAACACACAGCCATTAATGTTTAAACCGCTGGCAATAAAAATGAGTACACCCCAAGTGAAAATGTCCAAATTGGGCCCAAAGTGTCAATATTTTGTGTGGCCACCATTATTTTCCAGCACTGCCTTAAACCTCTTGGGCATGGCGTTCACCAGAGCTTCACAGATTGCCACTGGAGTCCTTTTTCACTTCTCCATGACAACATCACGGAGTTGTTGGATGTTAGAGACATTGCGCTCCTCCACCTTCCATTTGAGGATGCCCCACAGATGCTCAATAGGGTTTAGGTCTGGAGACACTCTTGGCCAGTCCATCACTTTTACCCTCAGCTTATTTAGCAAGGCAGTGGTTGTCTTGAAGTTGTGTTTGGGGTCATTATCATGTTGGAATACTGCCCTACGGCCCAGTCTCCGAAGGGAGGGGGATCATGCTTTGCTTTTGTATGTCACAGTGCATGTTGACATTCATGGTTCCCTCAATGAACTGTAGCTCCCCAGTGTCGGTAGCACTCATGCAGCCTCAGACCATGGCACTCCCACCACCATGCTTGTCTGTAAGCAAGACACACTTGTACTCCTTACCTGACTGCAGCCACACACGCTTGACACCATCTGAACCAAATCCGTTTATCTTGGCGTCATCAAACCACAGCACATGATTCCAGTAATCCATTTCCTTAGTCTGCTTGTCTTCAGCAAACTGTTTGCAGGCTTTCTTGTACATCATCTTTAGAGGAGGCTTCCTTCTGGGATGGCAGCCATAAAGACCAATTTGATGCAGTGTGTGGCATATGGTCTGAGCACTGACGGGCCGACCCCCCACCCCTTCAACCTCTGCAGCAATGCTGGCAGCACTCATATGTCTATTAACCAAAGACAACCTCTGGATATGATGCTGAGCACATGCACTCAACTTCTTTGGTTGACCATGGTGAGGCTTGTTCTGAGTGGACCCTGTCCTGTTAAACCGCTGTATGGTCTTGGCCACTGTGCTGCAGCTCAGTTTCAGGGTCCTGGCAATCTTCTAATAGCCTAGACCATTTTTATGTAGAGTAACAAGTTTTTTTTTCATATACTCAGAGAGTTCTTTGCCATTAGGTGCCATGTTGAACTTCCAGTGACCAGTATGGGAGAGTGAGAGGGATAACACCAAATTTAACACCCCTGCTCCCCTTTCACACCTGAGACCTTGTAACACGAATGAGTCACATGACACCGGGGAGGGAAAATGGCTAATTTGGCCCAATAGCTTTTGTTGCCAGCAGTTGAGACTTGTAGCAAAGTGTAATTTCTTCAGTGTTGTCACATGAAAAGATATACTGACTTTTGTGAAATACTGTGTGTGTGTATATATATATATATATATAGAGAGAGAGAGAGAGAGAGAGAGAGAGAGAAAGAGAGCATTGTTTGTGAAAAAGTATATATATATATATATATATATATATATATATATATATATATATATATATATATACATATATATATAATGTATGTATATATATATAGACATACAGTAATGGTAAATTGTGTGTTTTTCTTATCACTTGCAATTTTCCATTCTTATTCCTGTCATTACCACATAGTAATGATACAGAATGTGTGTGTCTCCTTAACCACTTCCCACCCGGCCACTGCATATGTACAGCCGGGTAGTACTCCTTCCTAGTAGACGTTCAGGACCGTCCATCAGAAGGAGGGGGATCACGCGTGCGGGGCCTGAACAGCGGCACGATCCCGGTGCGTTCGTGTCACCCGGACGAGAGGGTGGAGGGCTCCGTGATCGACAGGAGGGCTCCGTGATTGGCCCTTCTGATCACATAATGGCCATGTCCAATCACAGCGGTCGTGATGTAAACAGAGAGCCGGTTTCTAGGCAATCGTCTCTCCTCACACATTAGTTGTCGCCGAGGAGAGGAGAGCGGATCGCTGCAGCCGGCTTATGATCAATGTGTATGAGCTGTTTTTTACAGCTTTTTACACATTGATCACCAGCATAATAACACACAATGTCCAAAAACATATGTCCCCACATAGTAAAAACACCTGTCCCCCACATATGTCCCAGTAAAATCACATGTCCCAATGATTATCTGCACACATATGTCCGTGATCACCTGTGCACATCTGTGCATGATCATTTGTGTACATCTGTCCGTGATCACACAAGCCAATTATTATACACTTAATGGGATTTTTTTTACCAAAGACATGTAGCAGAATACATTTTGGCTTAAATTTATAACAACATTTGATTTAATTGGATTTCTTTTAAAATAGATTAAAGAAAATATTGTTTTTTTTTTTCAAATTTATGCTCTTTTTTCGCTTATATCACAAAAAATAAAAACGGAGTCATGAATAAATACTACCAAAAGAAAGCTCTATTTGTGTGAACAAAATTATATAAATTTCATTTGGGTACAGTGTAGCGTCACCGCGCAATTATCATTGAAAATGCAAGAGCGCTGAAAGCTGAAAATTGGCCTGGGAAGGAAGGGGGCGAAAGTGCCCTGTATTGATGTGGTTAAACTCTTCCTCCCCCAGCCAAAGCAGTGTGGAGCTGACAAGGGGAGGAGAAAACTGAGCAGTGAAGTGCTAGTTCACGTGCCAGACCAGCCCCTCTTACACAGGCACACAGTGAATGCAATGATTCATGGGAATTGTAGTTTATTACAAGCTAATTGATCTACAGTCCCCGAGGGCATTGCCAGCAGGAAGCTGGAATCAAAGCTCTGAATGCATTTTTTGAAAAGACACAGATAAGTGGTCCAGAACACAGAGGTAAGCGCATTTTAAATAAGAACAATTATGTACAGTACATTGAGATTGTCATCAATATTAGGCAGAATTTATGAAGGAATTTGATTTTTAGTTCTGAAGGTGAACTTGTTCTTTAAGTCGCTGTGTGTAGCTATGTTCTGTACAACAGGTTTCATGCACTATTCATACTTAATTTATTCTTTGACATTTTTCTACCCCAGTACACTCAAAACATTTTCTTTGAAGACAGTTGCTGAAATGAGTATTGGAAAACCCTTGCACACTGAGGCGGTTTCAGGCACTTTTGGGCTAAAAATAGCACCTGTAAAGCACCACCCCTACAGTCTCAGTGTTAAAGCTGGAGGGACGTTAAAAAATCTTTGGAGCGGTGAAAGAGCGGCGTATACACTGCTCCTAAACCGCCCCGCCCATTGACATGCATGGGCAACACCGCCAGCAAAACGCTGCTGCAGTGACGCTTTGCGGGTCATCTTAACCCTTTTTCGGCTGCTAGCGGGGGTTGAAAGCACCCTCCTAGCTGCCGAAAACCTCCACAAAAGCAACGGTAAAGCAGCGTTAAAAATTAATGGTGTTTTACCACAGATGCCTCAGTGTGAAAGCAGCCTTGAGATATATCCAGTCTCAAAGCCCCATCAAAATTTCAGTGGCATTGCAGGACCTATGATCACCCACTGTGCTGCTTGAACTGACCTCCACTTTAGGATTTTTACAGGGCTTTTGTTGTAAAGTAGGGAAAAGTATTTCTGACATAATCAATCATTTATTAATCAGAGTTTGTGTCTTTATTAGATTATTTGGAATGTAATTGGCGGTATAATCTAATTAGAGAATAAAGGTCAAGTTAGGTTTAAATATACGTAGGTGAAAAACATGATCTGATTTTTTTTTTTAACTACTCTAAACTTTATTAAAGTAGTTGTAAAGTCGCATCAGTAAACACCTTATAATCTCTCTTTTTTATGGCCATTGTGCAGTGTGTTTTTTTTTTTTTTTTTTTTTTTTTTAAAAACATGGTCCTTGCTGATTACAGGGAGTCATTGGAAGAGGCTGATATTCCATTTTGAGGTATGTGAGATACGTCAGAAGAGGAATATGTGCTCTCTGTCTTTCTGCCAGGAGGGGAGGGGCAGGGAAGCCCCACAGAGCTGAGCTGATTTACACAGACCACGGAAATGAAAGGGAGGGGTAAAGAGGGAGATTGAGACACTGCAGAGAGAGCAGGATGACGGAAAGATGTAAACTGACCAATCTATCATCATGACCTGTCTTCTTATAGTCAGACATATGGGCCTAAACTGAGAAAAAAAAAAATTATAAAAAAAAAAAAAAATTGGGGACATTTATTATAGCAAAAAAATACAAAATATTGTTTTTTTTTCAAAATTTACGCTCTTTTTTTGTTCATAGCGCAAAAAATAAAAACTGCAGAGATGATCAAATACCACCAAAAGAATGCTCTGTTTGTGGGGAAAAAAAGGACGCCAATTTTGTTTGGGTACAGCGTTGTACAATTATAAGTTAAAGCGATGCAGTGCAGTATCACAAAAAATGGCCTAGTCATTGAGCAGCCAAATCTTCCGGGGCCGAAGTGGTTAAATGAAAAGCAAGTTCAGTATCCATTTTTGATGTTCTTTGCAGACATTTTAATTGCATTTGTTTTTGCTCTGCCTTTTCAAACTAACTACTGCAACCACACCTCAATTTTGTTTCTAATTTCTGAAAAGCTGCTTTGTTGCTTACTCGTGGTTCTGTGTATAGGGTAGCTGTGAAGGTTATCTGCTGAGCTCATATTTTTTTCACCAGGTAACCTTGGCACAACACCACTGGAGGAAAACATGATTGTAATATATTTGCTTGGCTTCCAATTGTTCTCACAGTTCTATGGTTTGTAGCCTATGTTAGGAATGTGAGATACTGATCCTTTTTAAAAAGAAATACATAATCAAATGAAGTCCCTTGTATAACGCTTATGTACTATACAGTATGCATGTGCAGTAGAAATGTTGTACCGAGTCCATGTAAGAATTAAATATAGCTCTTTGAACCCAACCCATAGATGAAATATAACTTTTAATGTGCCACTTGTTTCCGAGGTGCCGCCTCCTTCAGGCAAAAGAAGGAGGCGGCGCCTCGGAATCACGTTGCGGCCTGCCCCGTCCTGATTTGGTCTCTTTCTAGCTCTGTGAGGGCAGGTGTGAGATCTGGAGATACTGCTGGTTATATACCTCCATATGGCAGGTCTGAGCTTATCCCCACAGTGGTCTTCTCATTCCTTTTGACGGCTGACTGCTTGATTGGTGATCCACATCCACCCTGTGTGCAGCTTGCAAGATAATTTTATCTAAGTGTATCTGAATAAAGTTTTACTTGTTTTTACTATCGCACTGACCTAGGAGCCCTCTTTCTGCTGTTTTTGTTGCTCTATACTTCCCTGTTAGAATGGGGATCTGTTTGTTTACATTGGCAGATCCCTGTTCTGGCTCTCTGTGGAGCGATCGCGGGTGGCCAACCACATGCATCAGCTCCCCGCTGTGCAGCATGTGCGCTTGCACACCTGCTGTAGCTGTTAAAGGGACCTACATATAGCTACGGTGATTTGCGGGAATGAGCCAATCTGCCACAGTATAATGACGGCGGCTGGTCATCAAGAGGTTAAGAATTGGTTCACACTAGAGCGACCTGTCAGACTAAGTCGCCTGACAAGTCACGCCCATTCTGTACAATGGAACCGTTCTAATCAGATCGACTCATGTTGCTCCGACTTAGAAAAAAGTTCCTGCATTACTTGGGGGTGACTTCAGAGTGACTTGAATTGACTTCTGTTAACCACTACAGATCCGCGCTATTGCCAAATGACGGCAACAGCGCGGACCTACATTTCCGGGACTACGTCTATTGACGTCGTCCCGGATACGAGCGGCCTGCGTGCCCCCTGAGGGGCGCGCGCGGCGCGCTCTGTGATCGGCGAGTCCGTGAGACTCGCCTGATCACCGATCCGTGCAAGGGGTCGATCCCGACCCCTTATCACGTGATCAGCTGTCAGCCAATGACAGCTGATCATGTGATAGAACGGAGCCGGTAATCGGCTATTATTCCTCCTCGCGCTGACAGCGCGAGGAGAAAAAAAAAAAGCCGATCACCGGCGGCCGTGATCGGGACATCAGTCCCGATCACGGCCATCAATACAAGGGACCACCTGCCACCTGCCAGTGCCCACCTGCCTCCCGCAGTGCCATCCTGTAAAATAAAACGCAAAAGTAAGTGCCCCCCGTCAGTGCCCCCCGTCAGTGCCCATAGTGCCCACAGTGCCACCCACAGTGCCACCCACAGTGCCACCCCACAGTGCCACCCCACAGTGCCACCCAATCTGCCTCAAAGGTGCTGCACCCCAGTGCCGCCCATCAGTGCCCAGCAGTGCCGCCCATCAGTGCCCAGCAGTGCCGCCCATCAGTGCCCAGCAGTGCCACCTATCAGAGCCACCTATCAGTGCCCATCAGTCCCATCTATCTGTGGTACCTATCAGTGCCCATCCGTGCCACCCATCCGTGCCACCCATCTGTGCCACCCATCCGTGCCATCTTATGTGCCCATCTTTGCCCATCAGTGCCGCCTTATCTGTGCCCATCGGTGCCGCCTTATCTGTGCCTATTAGTGCCGCCTTAACTATGCCTATCAGTGCCCACCAGTGCAGCCCATCAGTGCCCACCAATGCAGCCCATCAGTGCCCACCAATGCAGCCCATCAGTGCCCACCAATGCAGCCATCAGTGCCGCCTAATCAGCGCACTTCAATGAAGGAGAAAAATGACCCGTTTGCAAAATTTTATAACAAACTATTAAAACATGATTTTTTTTTTTTTTTTTTTTGCATTTTTTTGTTTGTTTAGCAAAAAATAAAACTCCGAGCTGTAACTAAATACCACCAAAAGAAAGCTCTATTTGTGGGAAAAAAATGATAAAAATTTCATTTGGGTACAGTGTTGTATGCCCGCGCAATTGTCATTCAAAGTGCATCAGCGCTGAAAGCTGAAAATTGGTCTGGGACTGAGGGGGGTTTAAGTGCCCAGTAAGCAAGTGGTTAAAGAAGTCGTTTGCAAGCCGCCATGAAGTTGCGCTGTACAGCGTGGCTTCAATGTCAGGTGACTTTGAAGCCACATTAGTGTGAGCCAAGACTCTAAAAGAATGTATTAAACAAGAACTTTTTCCTTTTGTTTTTGCTGTCCTTAAAGGGTAACTTCACCTTTTACAGAAACTGGCTGATGCAGACAAGGGACCCCAGTTGTTTTAAATACACTGTGCGGTTTGTTAATATATAGTTAGATGCATATGCTATACCTGTAGGCTGTTTCTGTCTCCGGTGCAGCCTGGCTGAAATACTCTTGTTTACTTTCCTATTTTTTGGGTTATTTTCAAGACATGGTGCTCGCCCCTAGTATTGCAGGAACGAGCATGCTTTGTGTTTCAAAAGCCACACATGTACAATGTGTGCTATCTCTCTATCTATCCCACCAGTGACTGAGCTCAGCTTTGTTGGGATAGGAGAAGAGAGAGAGACAGCACTGTGCATGCATGGATTTTGAAAGACAAAATATGCTCGCTCCTCTGATGCTGGGGGTGAGCACCAAAGACAGCTTTGTCTTCCAATTAACTTAGGATGTAAAGATGTAGACAGTAAAGTATTTTGACCAGATTACATGAGGGATAAAAACATTCTACAGGTATGGCATCTGGATCTAAGCAGATTTTAAAAAAAAAACACATTGTGCATTTACTACTGGAGTCCATATCTGTATAGGCCAGTTTCTGTAAAAGGTGAACGCAACCTTTAAAATGATGTTTTCTTAAATTCTGCTATGGAATGTAACAGACTAAAAGAAATAATTGAATTCTTATGAACAAGACAAATAATTCTTCCGTTTGATTTAATATATTATGTACAGTATGGGGTTAATTTATTAAAGGCAATACTGTTCACTTTTCAAGTGAAGCTGCATTTTGCAAGGGATTTATCTCCAGAGCTTCGTTAATATGGTAAAGCTTTGCCAACTTCCATCATCTAATCATTTACAAATAAAAATTTCATTTTTTTGTTTTTTTTTTAGTTTCTTTGCATGTGATTGGTAATTTTTTGCAAAGTGCAATCTCACCATGTTTACTAAATACTACAATTATTTTGCAAATCCAATTTACCTTTAATAAATCAGCCCCTTTGGCTCTGGTTGCACATTTTCTAGAGCACAAACTCCAATGTGGCTTACATTACATACACTTCAAGTTCTGTTCACAGTATGGATTGTGTTTGTACCTTATAAGGTAATCACGGACTAGAATGGTTTACTTGGTCATAAGCCGAGTAAATACTGAAAGCATTTTGAGATGTTATTTTAGTGTGTCAATATAATGCATCACATATTTGTAACTGTTATGTATAGTTTTCATAAGATTCTTGAGTTTTTGTTTTGACATACATTGCCCTGTTATGTAGTCATGTGTTACAGTGTAGTACTCCATAAACGAGCCCCACAATCTCTTAATTAGCTTGCATTTACCAAATATTGCCTTTAATTGACCTGTACATAATAACATTCCATTAGTGTTTTAAGGGCATATTATAGGTCCACTGGGTGCACAGAAATGACAAAACACACTCATAATCTCATTCAGTATTTGAAAGGCCTGCATTGTTTCCTTTCCTCTTTCAATCCCTGCATGAAAAGACTTCAGCCTAAAATTAGCAGAAATGATAGCTAGTTAATGTATTACAGTGAGAGCCCTTAGTTTTGGTTTCCATGGCTCCTGAGATTGGCTCATTTGTTTTCTAGATGAGTAATTACTACACAATTAGAGTTGGCTAAAAATAAAGGAGCCCTTTGTTCCTGGCTATTCATTAATATTAATAAAAGATCTGTCCAGGCTACATAGTAAACAAGGAATGCAAATGTGTCTACCCCCTGGCAGGATAGCTGTAGATTTATTAGTTCATGGCAGGCAGTCTCTTCAGCCTGTCTCTAGATTTCATATTTACCCTGTCATATGCTTGTGAAAAAAGCAGCGTTATGGATAAGATTCACATACATTGGAACAGTAGATTAACCATTCACCTGGGTGGTCTCCTTTTTAATACAATCCATTTTTCAAATACCAGATGTTTAAGTTGAATCCATTAAATAGATGACATGTTTAGTTGATAATCTCAAGATTCAATTACCTGATCTATCAGTTCCTCCAATTTCCCAGCTGAAAACTATTGTCCATGCTGCCTTTCCTAAGGTGTTATTTTCACCGGGGATGTTGAAATCACAACTAACTAGCATGCATTCACACTTGGCAGTATAATGCATGGATGCTTACTCTTCCAAAGAGTAAATCAGGATCCTCAGCTTAATCTTTGTTACACAGAATTATCATTACTAAACTAAAATTCAGAAATAAAATGTGTTGGATAACATGATTGGGAAGCTGACAAATGTGATTTATATATGGGGCACATTTGTCAGCTTTTCTATTTCTTCCTAAATATATTGCAGCAGAGCATCCTTCTAAAACTGAAGTAGAAGGTGGCGGACCTTTCCAAATAAGGCAGGACTTGAATGATGCATGCAAACTTTTTGGAGAGAACATTGATGATGGTCAATTATTGACTTCTTTGATTTTCATAGAAGATCTTATTGCAATGCAAGGACACCAAAAGAGAGATGTACACCAACAATATTGCGCAAAAGAAAAATTATAAATTGAAATAGAAAAATACAAAGAAATGTATATGATGAGCAGCCAACACGCTAAAACTAGGGATTTTTTTAGCTGGAAAATCGGTAAAAAATGTAGTGCAAGCGCTCAACCTATACACATTTCTTATAGTGCTACAAAATAATATGTGCTCAAATATATGTATAGTATTACCCAAAAGAAAAGAATAAATACACTGTAATAAAAGTACAGTATATGAAATTGTATAAATATATACAGTGACTTATATATATACCAAGAAAAGGGGGTTAATAGGATGTTGTATCCCTAAAAGAGAAAACAGTGACTATGAATATCTGTAAACAATAAACACAGTGATGAAATCTATAAATGACTGTGAAAGTCTATAAACAATAATCTCAGTAATGAAGTCCATAAATGGATATATAGTCCAAAACAATCGTGCAAAGTGCCAGTAGTGACCAGGATCCTGTGATATCGTGACCGAAGAAAACAATGTTCCACCATGTGACAATCCCACCACCTTATAGGGTGTAGGCTTACCAGATCTATGTGACCCTAGTCGGCATACGCCTCAGGGGTCAATCAAAGCTTGCGATCCCAACCAAAGAATGGTCTCAAGGATTAGGTATGTCAGTCATGGCATATACGATCCCAACAGATGGCTGGATGTGGTCAATATTCCTCATGTGCATATATAGATCCAACAACGATTCAGGCATGAAAGATGAGAAGACAGAACCGACATGGCATAATAACGTCTTTAAAAAAACTTTAATAAAAAATATTTTGGTAAAACTCACATTTCCAAAAAGTACAATCAAGCGTGTCAGAGAGATAAAAATGGCAGTAGCGGAGTCCTCCCTGGGAGGACTCCGCTACTGCCATTTTTATCTCTCTGACACGCTTGATTGTACTTTTTGGAAATGTGAGTTTTACCAAAATATTTTTTATTAAAGTTTTTTTAAAGACGTTATTATGCCATGTCGGTTCTGTCTTCTCATCTTTCATGCCTGAATCGTTGTTGGATCTATATATGCACATGAGGAATATTGACCACATCCAGCCATCTGTTGGGATCGTATATGCCATGACTGACATACCTAATCCTTGAGACCATTCTTTGGTTGGGATCGCAAGCTTTGATTGACCCCTGAGGCGTATGCCGACTAGGGTCACATAGATCTGGTAAGCCTACACCCTATAAGGTGGTGGGATTGTCACATGGTGGAACATTGTTTTCTTCGGTCACGATATCACAGGATCCTGGTCACTACTGGCACTTTGCACGATTGTTTTGGACTATATATCCATTTATGGACTTCATTACTGAGATTATTGTTTATAGACTTTCACAGTCATTTATAGATTTCATCACTGTGTTTATTGTTTACAGATATTCATAGTCACTGTTTTCTCTTTTAGGGATACAACATCCTATTAACCCCCTTTTCTTGGTATATATATAAGTCACTGTATATATTTATACAATTTCATATACTGTACTTTTATTACAGTGTATTTATTCTTTTCTTTTGGGTAATACTATACATATATTTGAGCACATATTATTTTGTAGCACTATAAGAAATGTGTATAGGTTGAGCGCTTGCACTACATTTTTTACCAATGCAAGGACACCAACCTAAAGTTAGTTATTCATGTGCCCCTGCAAAGCAGCCAGAAAATCAAAATACTAAGAGCCAATGCTTTCAAGCATGTTATTGTAAAGCTTAAACAATGTATTATTTTATGATAAAAGTCTAGCTACCGACTGTCTCATTTAGATGGATGTTCCCTCTTTAACCACATTGCCTCTCACACCTACATACCCCCCTATGGGGCAGAGCAGTTTTCTGCTATGGTCCTGTTTATTCAGCAGTAACTTTGTCATTACTTAAGAGAACAAATGAATACAGTCATGGTCGAAATTGTTGGCACCCCAGAATTTTTTCTGGAAAATCAAGTATTACAGTAACACGTTTTGCTATACACATGTTTATTCCCTTTGTGTGCATTGGAACAAAACAAAAAAAGGGAGGAAAAAAAGCAAATGGGACATAATGTCACACAAAACTCCAAAAATGGGCTGGTCAAAATTCTTGGCACCCTTAACATAATATTTGATTGCACACCCTTTGGAAAAAATAACTGAAATCAGTCACTTCCTATAACCATCAATAAGCTTCTTACACCTCTCACCCGGAATTTTGTACCACTCTTCCTTTGCAAACTGCTCCAGGTCTCTCTTATTGGAAGGGCACATTTTCCTAACAGCAATTTTAAGATCTCTCCACAGGTGTTCAATTGGATTTAGATCTGGACTCATTGCTGGCCACTTTAGAACTCTCCAGCGCTTTGTTGCTATCCATTTCTGGGTGCTTTTTGATGTATGTTTGGGGTTATTGTCCTGCTGGAAGACCCAAGATCTCGAACGCAAATCCAGCTTTCTGACACTGGGCTCTACAGTGCGACCCATAATCCTTTGGTAATCCTCATATTTTATGATGCCTTGCACACATTCAAGGCACCCAGTGCTAGAGGCAGCAAAACAACCCCAAAACATCATTGAACCTCCACCATATTTCACTGTAGGTACTGTGTTCTTTTCTTTGTAGGCCTCATTCTGTTTTCGGTAAACAGTAGAATGATGTGCTTTACCAAAAAGCTCTATCTTGTCTCATCTGTCCACAAGATGTTTTCCCAGAAGGATTTTGGCTTACTCAAGTACATTTTGGCAAACTGTAGTCTTGCTTTTTGTATGTCTCTGTGCCAAGTCTCAGCAGTGGGGTCCTCCTGGGTATCCTGCCACAGCATTTCATTTGATTTAAATGTCGATGGATAGTTTGCGCTGACAGTGATGCTGCCTGAGCCTACAGAACAGTTTGAATTTTTTTGGAACTTGTTTGGGGTTGCTTATCCACCATCTGGACTATCCTGTGTTGGAACCTTTCATCAATTTTTCCCTTCCGTCCACGCCCAGAGAGATTAGCTACAGTGCCATGGGTTGCAAACTTCTTGATAATGTTGCGCACTGTGGACAAAGGCAAATCTAGATCTCTGGAAATGGACTTGTAACCTTGAGATTGTTGATATTTTTCCACAATTTTGGTTCTTAAGTCCTCAGACAGTTCTCTTCTCCTCTTTCTGTTGTCCATGCTTAGTGTGGCACACACAGACACACAATGCAAAGACTAAGTGATCTTCTCTCTTTTTTATCTGATTTCAGGTGTGATTTTAATATTGCCCACACCTGTTACTTGCCCCAGGTGAATTTAAAGGAGCATCACATGCTTGAAACAATCTTATTTATCCACTATTTTGAAAGGGTGCCAAGATCTTTGACCAGCCCGTTTTTGGAATTTTGTGTGACATTATGTGCAATTTGCTTTTTTTCCTCCCTTTTTTGTTTTGTTCCAATACACACAATAATAAACATGTGTATAGCAAAACGTGTTACTGCAATACTTTTCTGTGAGAAATATTTGATTTTCTGGAAAAAGTTATGGGGGCCAACAATTTCGGCCATGACTGTACATATATTGTTGTTTTAAGGACAAGCTTTCTTTTAATGATATGGTCTTGCTAAAACGCAACAAAACTAAAAAACACACACTTTTTTAAACAGTGCTGGTTGAAAAAAATAGTGTTACGGTAGATAGAAAAACATTTTTTTTTATTCTATAATTTGTCCTCTTTAAAATGACACTGAAATTATGATTCTGGTACAAGGCATTATAATGTTATTTACAAATGAATTCAAGGTTTTTTTTTTTTCTTTTGTTATATTTTGTACTTTTTTTTAGTGTAATACTAAAAGAAAAATGAAAATGGTTAGATATTTATGGTTAATAGAAATAAAAGTAAAAAGAAAAATCCCCAGGAAAATAATAGTTTAGGGGAGAAGGGGAAGAAGGACTTATTAGGCTTAACTACGGTTAATAAGGGGTTAAATAGAGACAAATGTTATCTAAAACCTTTTTAACTTGTCAGGTTGCTTTAAATGACTGTATTTGCAAAATGAAACTCATTCCTTTGATCTGCAGATGAATGGAACAGAGTAGATGCAAAAGTAACAATGTTACTTTGTATTTATGTATTTTGTATCTGAACTGTGTTGATAAACACTAAGCGAGATTGCCTTTTTTAACAGCAGCATTTGCTAGAGTTGCTGAATGTACACACAATCACAAGCAACTCCCGGCTCCATTTTAAGAGATGGATATTGCCGGAAAGTGTGAGAGAGGTACACGGCAGTAGATCATAAGGATTGGAGTACTACACACACTATATGTACTTTAAAGATTTTTTTTTTTTGTTTGTGTGAAGCACCCCCAGTGTTAAACTAAACTAGTGAAGAAGACTTCTGTAACCTCTATAAGACCCCTATAAAAATGTATTTAACTTCAACAAGTTTTTACTACTCTAAACCTTTCACCAGTTTCTTAAAGCTGTATTCCAGAAAAAGTAAAGGCACATGGAGTCCAAGAAGTCGTATGACATCTCCTGGGCTTAGCTCTAGATTTATTATTTAAATAAACTTACCTTTTGAGCAGTGATTAATCTTGTTCACAACAGGCTCTATACGGATCACAACGTCCATTTTTCATGCTCCTCAATTTATTGAGATATGGATGTTGGCTGAACTCTAACCCTAGGCCAATCAACTCTGGGGGTTGCTAAGCAGAGAGGCCCTGCCTTTGAAAGTGGCCATGGACCATCTTGTTCTGATGACTGAGTCATTGGTAGGATTTCCATCACCAGCACATCGGTCCAATTGCAGCAAGTCCAGTTACAACATGGCTGTCGCAAGCAGACACCATACAACTGTTTTGTGGCTCTCTCAGGATTCTATATTACCAAAACATACCATTTTATGTGTATGTGTAGACCAAAATGTGGATTATCAGAAGGAATTATTTTTGTCTCTGCAACTAATATAGATTTTCTAAGAGATAAAAAAATATATTCTTCTGATTTTCTTACATAATGTCAATTGTTGAGACAGTTCTAAGCCCCTGTACACACGGTCGGAGATTTCGACAACCAAATCCGTCGGATTTTGTCCGTCGGATCTTGTCCGAAACTGTTGCATACACACGGTCGGACAAAGTTGTTGAAAAATCTGATCTTTCAGAACGTGATGATGTAATTTCGTTACGATGGGACTACATTCAGGCTAGTAGCCAATAGCTTTGATGTAGGAATTTGATCTGAGCATGCGTGGCACTTGGTCCGATCAAAATTCTCTACACATGACCGGAGTATGTCCGACCGGCCCAGTTGGTCGGGAAATATTTCCAACAAGTTGGAAAATTGGGTCCGACGGAATCAGTCCGATGCATACCACACACAGTCGCATTATCCGACAACACGGTCCGATAGGACACATTCCGACGGATTCTCCGACCGTGTGTACAAGGGCTAAGTGTTCTGTGTGCCTCTTTCCCTGCTGGGCTTGTAGTTAAAACTGCTACAAATTTAGTTTGAGGCTCAATGAGGTGACAATGTATTTATGCGGATCTATAGCTACAGGGATATGAGTCATTGGCATCTAGGTGTCAATTTCCTCAGTCTTCAGGTTCAAGAGCTTATCTATTCAGATTTTTAAATTGTGACCTTTTGCCTACTACTGACCACAATTGTTGAATTAAAAGCATGTCTGTAATAGCATACCAATTTTACAAGGTATGTTACATCTCAGCTATTTGTAAAACTACCCCATTTTGATATTTTCATTACAGTATCATCGAAAGCTATTAGGTCATAGCACCACTGGCATTGCTAAATATGGGTGAAATAAGGTCATAGTATTTGTAGAGTTAGGTTGTGATATTGATGAATAGAGAGTTGCATGTGTAATCACTGTGTTAGTGCCACTATATTACTGAAAATGTAAAAGGCCCGTTTTGCTTTGTGTCGATTAAAGGTTCTTGCGGTAAAAGTCAAGAAAGCTTAGAACCTCTGTAGGCATGCTTGTTCAAAGTCTTCCCCTCCCCTAACTTCCTCTATATCATATTTTGTAAAGGGGTTCCTCTGCTTAGCTCATAAACCAGTCCAACTGGTTCACTTGCACATCAGTAGGGGGGCCTTAGCTTCCTAAAACAGACCATGGTCTTAAAAATCTAACTATGCTATAAAATCACCCAAACATTTCCTTAACACAGGGCCCCAGTTTTTTTTAATTTATTTTTTTATTAGTAAATGTGTAATATGAAGAACATACTGGCCCAATTGTTTTTTCTGCTTTATCACCTTCTTAGGATAGACATTCTGATTTATTGATACAAATATAACATTGGTGAAGATGCAAGATGATAAATGTAATATTTAGCATTTAAGTGATTTATTTAATCTTGTGAATGATTGTTTTAGATACTGGAAAATTGGTTTATTTAAATAATGCACATTGATGGTAGTTCTAGCAATCAAGAATGATTATGTCTTTAATTTCATTATATTTTGCTCAAAGGTCTAGAGCCAAGCACTGTGTCCAGTACAATGCTTTTCCTGATTGTCCATCATATATTATCTGGACGATTTGGCAAAATTATCTGGAAGCTTTTTGTCTTCCTAGGCAGTGACCTTCGTGATTCTTTATCGCTAATCATTCAATCATTGTCCCAAAATTTGCACTTGATTACTTCCCTATTTTATTTGTTTTTATAGATAAAAATATGGCCATGCAATGGACATTTAAAGTTGCATTCTGGGATAAGCAAATATTATCTACATACAAGAGGCATATGTATTCTTGAATTTTGGTGTGCTTTGTGTCTTTATTTTTTATTTTTTTATGTGCAGCAATCTAGTGTGAAACTTTATTCTCTGCAGGAGCTTCCCATAGTAAGACCAGTCACTTCTTCCCTCACTCCTTGTGCAGGCTGACTAGACTTGTATCCAAAATCCTTAATGTAGTTTTCTGTGGAGAGGCCTGCTGGGTCTCTTCCAAAACTCTGCTTCCTGTACAAGCGATGTCCAACACAATAATGATATCACCACTGCTTTTACAAGGTGATAACTGGGTTTGTAAAAGCATTTGGTGCTTACAAAATAGAATTTTTCATTTGTGGTTATTGAGTATATTTAAATGAACATTTCTGTGCTCAAAGTTCAACTTTGACTATTTACATATTATTAACAGTCAGTAAAAAAAGCTTCAAAACAACTCATCACCAGAGTAATTAATTCTGAATGTGTTGATAAAAAATACTTTCACTTCTTTTTCCAAACACAAGATCAATTTGTTCCCAGCTGTGAGTTGACAGCCAGTCAGCCTTCTAGTATGAAATGTAAACACAGAGCATGTACACAGCAGTGTTATTTTGGCAGCAAATCTCGATTTAGTTTTAGTCTTAGGACAAATGCCATTTTAGTTTTAGTCTCATTTTAGTATTCTGCAATTGTTTTAGTTTTAGTCAACTAAATCTCCAGGACATTTTAGTCGACTAAAATCTCCAGGACATTTAAGTCAACTAAAATCATTTTAGTCGACTAAAACTCATTTTAGTCATCTAAAATCTAATGGTTGTAGTTAAATTGTAATGCATTACTTAAGCATTTCTCTACAATTTCCAAACTCATTATATACTGCTGGAGTGAAAAATGAAATATGTTATTATTTATGTAATTGAGGTATGAACATGCACTACATACCAGTGTCAATACTGATGTCAAATTTCAATTTAGTTTTAGTCTTAGTCTTTTGACTAAAATGCCATTTTTAGCTTTAGTCGTATTTTAGTCATCTCAGTTGTTTTAGTTTTAGTCGGAGTTTAGTCAACTAAAATGTTTTAGTCAAAAAAATTAACACTGGTACACAGGAAGGAGAGCAGATCGCAGCACCCTGAATGTTTGGTTCCGTTCTCACACTAGTGCAAATTTAACTTGAGCCACACAGAATTGAATGACAGTGGAAATCACATTGTTTTCAGTGGTGTCCGTTCACATCAAAGAATTACACTGGATCTCTTGTAGCTATACAGTGTCTGCAGCTTTAGAGGTCAGCACAAGCTTTTTTTTTTTTAAAGCTTTTTTACTGCTTGTAAAGACTATGAACTGAACTCTGAAAGCTGTGCCCAAGATTTAAAAAAAAATTTAAAAAATACCACAAGCAGAGAGCAAAGACTAGTCGCTAGAGTTTCCTGTGGTTTCATACAGCTGATCTTTCCACATTACTGACTTACTATAGTCCCGTTTTTCAGTGTGTCTCTTTGTGGCAGTGGTTAACATAAGCTGGTCTTATACAATATCTGCCTGTATTTCAAAGTACAGCATTTCTCAGGTATATGTTGATATACTGTGTATGCCATCTTTTTGAGCCACCAAAATCCATCCAAGTATACATCTAACCTAATGCCAGTTATTTAGATTGTGAAATGATAATTGCACTTCTGATTATCTATCCTGACAGTCACAATGGGAGGGCTGCAGCATGTAACATTGATGAAATTTATAAGCAATAATTAGGTTATATGCAATTCATGCTTAAGAATCAAGCTATTTTTTTCCTGTTTATGCTGTCCCCAGAAACCCAGTTATGCCCCCTCTTACCCACTGGGTTCCTTATCCTACCTTTTGCACAACATAGAAAAAGTGAATGTTGTCATTCACAACCTACCATTTAAAGACACCTTCCTATGTGACCATCAAGGGGTGCTGCTATCCACATAGCTTAGTGGCAAGAGAGATGGAAATGAGGACTTAAATGTCAGAATTTTCAGACATGTAGCAGTGCTGTCAATCTACATAAAGCAGAGCTCCATCTAGAAGGGAAAGTTCCTCTTTAATCACTCCCCCCTGCCACATTTTGCATGTCATATTTTTTTTTGGGGGGGGGGGCAGGTACCTATTTGTGACAGGTACCCACTCCTGTTTTCTTTTTGGATTGCGTAGGCTTCCCTGTAGCCCTCTGGGGCATGTCACAGGTCCCAGAATACTGCCAGACCATTCAGGAGGTGCAGCATGACTTCTACCTGGCTGTGAAGCTGCAAGCTGTTACAGCTGGATGCCCACAGTTTAAGTGACCGGGGAGAGAAGAGGGAGAGAAACGACAGCTCGGATGAGCACATCGCTGGATCCTGAGACAGGTGAGTGTGTGTTTATTAAAAGTCAGCAACTACAAAAACTGTATAAAAAACACAAAAATGACTGGAGCTCCACTTTAAGCCTGGTACACACAACTTTTTTTTTTCATTCAACTCAACAGGGATGATTGAAAAAAAAACTGACAGCTCAGGAGGAGCCGCTGTACTAATCATGTGGTGTTAGTACAGTGATATCCCCCGCTGAGCTATTTTGTTCTGACAGGGACCACAGCCCACCCACCAAATCAGTTGAGAGTGCTGATTGGGATCCGATTGGCAGACCTTTTTCCATCATGCCCCTTTGACAGTAGCAGACCAAATGGCTGGCTTCTGTCAGACCAGCTGTAGTACACACTAAATAAATATGAATAGATACCTAACATCTCATGCTTTAGAATTGCACACACTTTTGGAATGACACAAAACTACAGTACTTAAAAATCTCCAAAGGCAACGCTTTAAACATTTCTACAGGTTATCAGTTTAGGAATAGAGAGTAGGTCTAGTGCTAGAATTATTACTCTCACTATAATGTTTGCAGCGATGCAAACGTCATTTACATATGCAGGCGCGACCTACATATTTGTTTGCTTCTGAATGCAAGCCCGAGGGGATGAGGGTGCTTTATTTTTTTTTAATTATTATTTTTTTTATTTTTTTATCACTTGTATTCCTTTTACAAGAAATGTAAACATCCCTTGTACTAGGATTAAGGCAAGACAGGTCCTCTTTATGGAGGCATCTGGAGTCAATAAGACCCCAGATATCTCCTCTTCCACCGGAAAGCATGAGATAAAAAAAAACAAAAAAAAAACATTGATCTCTGCTTTCCAGCGGAAAACCACTCATGCGTTAATAAGATCATGCTGCGAGGAGAAAAAAAATGAGTGACCAGTGAAAGAAGTCATCAGACTTATGCTTCTTTTTTTCACTGGCTAATCACAGGCTAGGTTGACAGATCTAAAGTGTATGTAAGGCACAAACATTTTCCATTTTGGATAAACTAGGGCAGTGATGGTGAACCTTGGCACCCCAGATGATTTGGAACTATATTTACCATAATGCTCAACTACACTGCAGAGTGCATGAGCATCATGGGAAATGTAGTTCCAAAACATCTGGGGTGCCAAGGTTCACCATGACTGGACTAGGGTATAGTTAAGGCCCCTTTCATGTTTTTTGCTGCCCACGTCCCTTCTGGGAGATTTTCTTTCACTTCCTGGCCCAAAGACACAGCAGGAATTAGGAAGTAATCTTTCAAACATGAGAGGGTATCCCGCCTTGGGCACTTGTTACCACAACAGGTTTCCCCATTGGAAGTTTCCCTCACCTCTTGTTCCTCTGCGACGGTGCATACAGTTTGAATTGCTGATCATTTTCTGGAGACAGTGATTATCAGAACAAAACATGGGGGTAAATCTTCTCAACGTGGACAACAAACAGTAAAAAAACAGACAGGGGTCCTAAGCCTTAAAAAAAAGTTTGACTTTACATACATTTTAAAGAGTAAACTTGACTTTTATTGAGAAAAAACACAGTTCCCTCTGGGTGATGAATGCACTACCTGGATCTGCTCTAATGGAATCACACCTTTGTTATATCTTGTGCAGGTCTGATTCAGAATGGGAGTGACTTTTTCATTCTCAATCAGCTGATGCAATTGCAAGACTCTAACAAAGAGAGTAGCAGGGTCTGAATCCCTTTATAAGTGATTAGTCCTTTAGGAATATCTCACCAAAACTGAAACTGTTGTTGCTGAGGATACCTAAAATCGGAATTGTATCTTAGTGAATACTTCTGGGAAAATCAGTGAGCCAATCACCCAGGTTGCTATATTGTGCTGAATGTTACAGAAAACTACAGTGCTGCAGATTGAAAAGGGAAGGTATTTTTTTAATAACCATAAATTACAATATAGCTTGTGGCAATTGTACTGTATATCTATTATGATTGTATTTATTTGCAATATTTTTCCTCATGAAAGTGACGTTACCCTTTAGACATCCAGCCAGAAAGTCCATACTATTTGAGGACTATGACTATGTTCTGTATCCCTTCTTTTCAACATTTTATTCAAAAAAGAATCCCATATTTTTTCAGTTCTGCTTACCACCGTCACTACTACTCAGATTTTTTTCATTTTTTTTATTGTTTATACGCTGAATGCCCATCTCTGTTTTTCTTCTGCTCTGTTGAAAAGATCAACAACACACATTGTGACAGGAAGCTGATTTTTATTTTCCTGCATGTTTCCCTACAGTAAATGTAATGGTTGTTCAAATTTCACCTCAGAGTCAGAAGGGGGGATATTGATATTGATGTCTGAGCTTACAATACCCATGCCACCGAGGGAGCATGGACACAAAATGCCACATGTAATATTAAAGCAAGAAAGGGAGACACAAAACAACATCTGCACCATTGCAAAAGCACTATCTAATGGAAGAAAGCTTCTGTGAGGTCGACATTTGTTTGTTGCTGAGGATCTAATTAGAAACACGAGAGGGAGCTGGATGGCTGCTTTGCTTCGCTAATTAGCGACATGCACGAAGACCACTTTGAACTTCAAGGACACAAAGCTATTAGCGCTTACATCAAAAATGGATTAAACCTCTGTGCTTTTATAATGATTAAAGATGAGCCACTCAAGTGGAAATCCTTTTGTAAAGGCTGCGACAAGAGCCCCGCCGTCTGATTGCAGCTTCTCATTTTGTGAATGCTTCCAGGGTAGGTTTAGCCCCTCCAACCTTGGGCTGAAGTGACACCAATAACTTGTGATATGGTAAATGTGATTAGGCAATAAATATTGAACACTGAAAAAAAAATGTGTTTCAATTGAGACAGAGCTTATTTCATTACAGCCATGAGTGCAGGCTGGAAATGAATGTAGCATTAAGACTGATTTCCTTTCATTTCGCCTATGGCCTGGATGCTTCTTTTTTTTTCTCCAGCAAGGAAGGAAGACACTTTTCATATTTTTACATTTTATTTTTAGATTGAATCAAACAGCACATGCAGTTCTAAAATGAAATGATATATTGAGCTTTCTTTTGCCTCATAGCTTTATAGGACAAATTATACTAATCACACACTCTTCAGTAGTTTCAAGTATTTGATGGGAGATGTATGTGTGTTGGTTGCATGAGTTCATTTAGTGCTGCTGGGACCTGAGCTTGACCTGCTTTACCTTCACTGGAATGACAGGATGACCTTTAAGTCATGTGATCACTTCACAAGCGTTCAATTGCTGCATTAGATGATCCATACCCTGGAAGACTAAAGTTAACCTATTCTCATAGTTTTCTCTGAAGGCATGGATCATTTATCATATGGGAGCACATCTACTCCTTTTATTACTGTTGAAGTAAGAAAAAACATACGTGACGTAGGAAGCAGGGGTGAAAAACGAAATGAGTCATACAATTAAACACAACAGCTGTGCTCACAATCACAAGTAAACTGCTGTAGAATTTTAATGCCTTAGAATAAATTAAAGCATAACACTTATCTAAAATTAGTGAAGGCTGGAATTATAGGTTAGTACAGTTTGTAGTTTTGCATGATTAAAATGTATATGCGATCTGTGTGCTTGTATACAGTGTGTGTGTGTGTGTGTATATATATATATATATATATATATATATATATATATATATATATATATATATATATATATACATATATAGTACATGTGTGTGTGTGTGTATGCAGTATATAGATTTTTTCACCCCCCACATCAACCAATGTTAGATTATTCCAGTCACTGCAAAAGGTAGTGTAACTACAGTACAAAAAAAAACACTTAAGGACCGCCTCACGCCGATATACATTGGCAGAATGGCACGGGCAGCGGCGTACTCGCAACCCAGTCCTGAGCTCCGTGACTGTGCCGGACCCGCAGACCCGATCGCCGCCAGTGTCCCGCGATCGGGTCACAGAGCTGAAGAACGGGGAGAGGTAAGTGTAAACAAACCTCTCCCCGTGCTTCCTAGTGACCCTGTCACTGATCGTCTGTTCCCTGTCATAGGGAACGACGATCAGTGATATCACATGCCAAGCCATGCTCCCCTACAGTAAGAAACACACATTAGGTCACACTTAACCCCTTCACTACCCCCTAGTATTAACCCCTTCACTGCCAGTGTCATTTTTACAGTAATCAATGCCTTTTTAATCGCACTGATTGCTGTATTAATGCCAATGGTCCCAAAAATGTGTCAAAATTCTCAGATGTGTCCGCCATAATGTCGCAGTCACAATAAAAATCGCTGATCGCTTTCATTACTAGTAAAAAAACTAAATTAATAAAAATGCCATAAAACTATCCCCTATTTTATAGACGCTATAACTTTTGCGCAAACCAATCAATAAACGCTTATTGTGATTTTTTTTTTACAAAAAATATGTAGAAGAATACGTATCAGCCTAAACTGAGGAAAAAAAATTTTTTTTATATTTTTTGGGGGGATATTTATTATAGCAAAAAGTAAAAAATATAGCATTTTTTTCAAAATTGTCGCTCTACTTTTGTTTATAGTGCAAAAAATAAAAACCGCAGAGGTCATCAAATACCACCAAAAGAAAGCTCTATTTGTGGGAAAAAAAGGACGCCAATTTTGTTTGGGAGCCAAGTCACATGACTGCGCAATTGTCAGTTAAAGCGACGCAGGGGCCTGGTCCATTAGCTGCAAAATGGTTTGGGGCTTAAGTGATTAACCACTTGCTTACTGGGCACTTAAACACCCTTCCTGCCCAGACCAATTTTCAGCTTTCGGTGCTCTCACAATTTGAATGACAATTACTCAGTCATGCAACACTGTACCCAAATGAATTTTTGTCCTTTTTTTCCCACAAATAGAGCTTTCTTTTGGTGGTATTTGATCACCTCTGGGGTTTTTATTTTTTGCGCTATAAATGAAAAAAGACCGAAAATTTTGAAAAAAAACGCATATTTCTTTGTTTCTGTGACAGAATTATGCAAATTATTAATTTTTCTTCATAAATTTTGGCCACAATTTATACTGCTACATATCTTTGGTAAAAATAACCCAAATTAGTGGATATTATTTGGTCTTTGTGAAAGTTTGAGAGTCTACAAGGTGTGGTGCGAATCGCACAAAATTGATCACATCTGATGTACTGGTGGCCTATCTCGCTTCTTGTGACCCGAACAAGTCAGGAAAGTACAAATACCCCCCAAATGACCCCTTTTTGGAAAGTAGACATTCCAAGGTATTTAGTAAGAGGCATAGGGAGCTTTTTGATGTTGTCATTTTTTTCCCACAATTCTTTGCAAAATTAAGATTTTTCATTTTTTTTTTCTCCACAAAAGTGTCATTGTAATAGGTTATTTCTCTCACGTGGCATGTGTATACCACAAATGACACCCCCAAAAAATTCTGCTACTCCTCCTGAGTATTACAATACCACATGTGTGGGACTTTTTCACAGCCTGGCCACATAGAGAGGCCCAACATGCAGGTAGCGCCATCATGTGTTCTAGGAACATAAATTACACATCTAACTTGTTGACTATTTATTACACTTTTGAAGCACCAGGACAATAAACGTGACACTGATGACAGATGGCACTGATACGTGGCAATGATGGCACTTATACGTGGCACTTATGACACGTGGCACTGATGACAGATGGCACTAATATGTGGCACTGATGACAGATGGCACTAATATGTGGCACTGATACATGGCACTGATGACACGTGGCACTAATACGTGGCACTGAAGACATGTGGCACTAATACGTGGCACTGATGACAGATGGCACTAATACGTGGCACTAATACGTGCCACCGATGACAGATGGCACTAATACATGGCACTGATGACGCGTGACACTGATGACAGATGGCACTGATAAGTGGCATTGATGACACGTGACACTGACAACAGATGGCACGTGACACTGATAGGTAGCACTGATGACAAATGGCACTGATACGTGGCACTGATGACAGATGGCACTAATACGTGGCACTGATTACAGATGGCACTATGTGGCACTGATGACATGTGGCACTGATGACAGATGGCCCTTATACGTGGCACTGATGACAGATGGCACTGACAACAGGTGGCACTGGGGGCAGGTAGCACTGGGGGCAGGTAGCACTGGGGACAGGTAGTACTGGGGTGGATGGCACTGGGGTGGATGGCACTGGGGCGGATGGCACTGGGGCGGATGGCACTGCTGGGGGAGGATGGCACTTTTTTTTTACTCGAGGCAGAACGGCTGCCGCTGCAGCCGTTCATCTCTCCCCTCTCACACTGTCTGTGTGAGGAGGGAGAGCGGCGCTGAGAGATGATCTCATGTTTACATATGAGATCATCTCCCATTGGACACGCCGATCACGCTGTAAACGGCTGCTGTGATTGGCCGTTTACAGCGATCTGTGTTTGCCTGTCCCCGGGGGACACGGCGAACACAGAACTTCCGCGATGCGCGCCCGCGGCGGCACGCATTGCGGAAGTAAACACCACCCGGACGAACGCGCCTGCTCTACGGCCGTCATTCGGCTATAGGGCGGGCGCGAGGTGGTTGAACACAGAAGAAATGAGCTGGGAAGTATAAACAACTTTAGGTTTAAACACAGGTATTCTGCTTCTACAATTAAGCCCCAAAAAGGGCAAAAGGCATCTGAGGAGTTTTCTATAGGTGGAGAACAGGAGTTCATGCCATCTTTTACCCATCTCATTCACATTTATGCAACAGGGAGTCATTGTCTGTATGCAAGTGGCCACCACTTTGTTTAAGTCCCTGCTCTTGTTTTATTAAATGTACGTACATTTCTGTGCATTTAGATGTGTTCATAGTATCAAATATGCCCATCCATGCACAAAATTACATTTTCTCTAAACTGAACGCAGCTTAATGCAGTTAAACACACAGTGTGCTTTATTTAATTTAGGGACCATTTACACTTTTGCATTTAACAAATGCATGTCAGTGCACTAAAATGCATACGTCGTTGTTACCCTCATATCAACAATAGTATCTGTTCCCATCTCAGCCTACAGTGCGTTGCATTTTGAAAAAAAAATAATATCTGTTTTCTGTATTTTAGATGTCAATGGCATTTGTTTTGGTGTATTGGCATTAGATATTACAATTTTTATTGTTAACCCTATCAACTTCAAATTCTAAATTCAAAAACATATTATCAACGCACATTAAAACACATGTCAACTCACAAAGGAAACACATTGATGCATGACAAAGCACCTGCCTAGCATTCCAAAAATGCTTCTCTACCTACATGCATGCATCTAAATGCTACCTGCATTTGAAATGATCTATAATGTGTGCTTCATTGCCAGTTTGAATGATGCCTAAAAGAAGGATAGGATACACAATAGGGCTATGACTCATTTACTCAATCTGTGTCAGGGAGACACACATTGTAAAAATAATCCCCTCCACTAGAGGGTGTCCATTGGAAGTAAGAGTGCATTGCACGCACAGTAAGCCTAGCTTTAGCGTTGTTTACACAAGAAGGGGTTAAAACTGCCCATGTTTGCAACGCTTACGAATCGCTTTTTGGGCAGATTCATTTCAATGGGCAGGCGTTTTGGGAGTTCTGTATACAGCTCTCCCAAACCGCCCCAAAGATGCTGCTTGCAGGACTTTTTTCTAACATCCTGAAAGCGCAAGCCCGGGTGTGAAAGCACTTGGACTTTCACATTCGGGCAACACGGAAGGCAGATTTCAGGTGCTTTATAGGCACTATTTCCAGCGCTAAAATGCCTGAAAAATGCCTCAGTGTGACAGAAGCCTTAGGAACAAGAATTTAATTTACAAAACTTACCTCTAAAAATTTAACCTTTAACAGGTATAGCATATGCATCTAACTATATATTAACAAACCGCACAGTGTATTTAAAACAACTGGGGTCCCTTGTCTGCATCAGCCAGTTTCTGTAAAAGGTGAAGTTACCCTTTAAGGACAGCAAAAACAAAAGGAAAAAGTTCTTGTTTAATACATTCTTTTAGAGTCTTGGCTCACACTAATGTGGCTTCAAAGTCACCTGACATTGAAGCCACGCTGTACAGCGCAACTTCATGGCGGCTTGCAAACGACTTCTTTAACCACTTGCTTACTGGGCACTTAAACCCCCCTCAGTCCCAGACCAATTTTCAGCTTTCAGCGCTGATGCACTTTGAATGACAATTGCACGGGCATACAACACTGTACCCAAATGAAATTTTTATCATTTTTTTCCCACAAATAGAGCTTTCTTTTGGTGGTATTTAGTTACAGCTCGGAGTTTTATTTTTTGCTAAACAAACAAAAAAAGATGCAAAAAAAAAAAAAATCATGTTTTAATAGTTTGTTATAAAATTTTGCAAACGGGTCATTTTTCTCCTTCATTGAAGTGCGCTGATAAGGCGGCACTGATAGGCTGCATTGGTGGGCACTGATGGGCTGCATTGGTGGGCACTGATAGGCTGCATTGGTGGGCACTGATAGGCTGCAATGGTGGGCACTGATAGGCATAGTTAAGGCGGCACTAATAGGCACAGATAAGGCGGCACCGATGGGCACAGATAAGGCGGCACTGATGGGCAAAGATGGGCACAGATAAGATGGCACGGATGGGTGGCACGGATAAGTGGCACGGATGGGTGTCACGGATGGGCACTGATAGGTACCACAGATAGATGGGACTGATGGGCACTGATAGGTGGCTCTGATAGGTGGCACTGCTGGGCACTGATGGGCGGCACTGCTGGGCACTGATGGGCGGCACTGCTGGGCACTGATGGGCGGCACTGGGGTGCAGCACCTTTGAGGCAGATTGGGTGGCACTGTGGGTGGCACTGTGGGGTGGCACTGTGGGCATTATGGGCACAGACGGGGGGCACTTACTTTTACTTTGTTAAACTTCAGGATGGCACTGCGGGAGGCAGGTGGACACTGGCAGGTGGCATGTGGTGACTTTCATTGCTGGCCGTGATCGGGACTGATGTCCCTATCACGGCCGCCGGTGATCGGCTTTTTTTTTTTCTCCTCGCGCTGTCAGCGCGAGGAGGAATAATAGCCGATTGCCGGCTCCATTCTATCACATGATCAGCTGTCATTGGCTGACAGCTGATCACGTGATAAGGGGTCGGGATCGACCCCTTACACGGATCGGTGATCAGGCGAGTCTCACGGACTCGCCGATCACAGAGCGCGCCGCGCGCGCCCCTCAGGGGGCGCGCAGGCCGCTCGTAACCGGGACGACGTCAATAGACGTAGTCCCGGAAATCTAGGTCCGCGCTAATGCCGTCATTCGGCAATAGCGCGGTACCCAAGTGGTTAAGAGAAAAAAAATGTGTCTTTGCTACAAAGCTAAATATTTTATAAATAGTGGGCATATTGTCAATTACTTTGTGAGATCTGCAAAAGTATATTTATAAGCTGGGTGATATATTTCACTCTTTTAGGAGAAATCAGCCATATCCTTGGGAATCAAAGAAATATCTTCTTTGCTTTCTCCACATCAGTTCGTGATTGTTGTGATCTATAAATAGAATTGTTTTTTTATTAAATGGTTTTCTTTCTTTTTTGGCCCCTGTTTATGATTTGTTCAACAATAACAACCACAATCTTTCTAATGTCCATTTTGTTGCCTGTGTCCCTGCCATTGGGACCAGGATCAACAATGTTGTTCCCAGCTTGCCAGACATGATTACATTTCATAAGTCATACAGAGATTGCTTGTCACTGCAGTTCACTAATCATGATAAACCCTTTAGGACAGTGTAACATATTATGTTTAGTATGGATCACTATTACTCACATCTAACCTTGCTCTAGAATACAGCATTGCTTTTTGGTACAGCAGTACCCTTTATCAATGTTTTTGGTGCTACAAGGCACCTTTTATCAGACATATATCATACAGTGTCGAATCAGTGTTTCAATTTCTTTAGTTCCCCGGGCAACCTAAATGGTACACAAAAGCGAATAAAAGAATTTCATATGGACATTAGATTTGACAGCAGTATGTACGCTACCATTATGCTATTAAAGCAGATCTAATATATTTTTCAATTGGTGGACCAACACCATAGTCAAAATGCAATAGATTGTCCAGAAAAAGCCTTGCATCGTGAAGATAGGAAAGCATTTTCTGTTTGAAAGGAGCTTTCTACCATCCAAATACATCTTCACGCGGCTGCCCCCACCCCCATTTGTACAATTCTCCTTAGTAGGACGACAGGGGAAATTATATATTTTTTTATAACTCTACATCCCATGATCTCTTCAGTCCAATTTGTTCCTGGTGTTTGCACTACTGAAATACATGCACATTTTCGTAGAAGTGAAAAAGTTGTCAGTAATTTTAACTAAAACAGTGGAAGGTGCTTTATTAGAAACCATAGATGTATTGTAATGGTGTATCTCTGTACGGTTGCCACTTCTTGCCCTTGCCCCTTTTTCTTACTTTTGCCTAAACTAATACACAAATTATTATGCTGCAAAATGATAACATTGTGCAGCATTTTAAATTCAGAAACCAATTGCGTTAACTGTATAGAGATTAACAAATATAATGCAGCCATGTTTCCGGAGAAAATGTCTATCTGCCTTTCTAATGATAATTAGGTTCTAGCTCCTCTCTGCTAGGTTATGCTACAGATAAATGAAATGGCTCGAGGTAGTTGATGATGCAGTGTTTTCTCAAGGATTGTTCCCAATGAAGCTAAAAAAAGAGGGCGAAGGACATCAGTAGCAAGCAGGAAGCATTCGATTTTGCACAATCTATTGCATCTCTGGCAATGCTATGGGACCACCCATGTTTTTTTTAAATCAGAATTTTGGTCTTATTATATAAATCGTAACGGTACTATATAAGAACCTCTTATGCAGGTTCCAGACTACTGCTTGTAGTTTTGCCCATTGATGAGGGAAGTATCAAAAAAAGAGTTTCCATTAAATAACTTGCAGTTTATCTTTTTTAAGTGCACTGAGATACCAATACATTAACACTGAAACGAATAACAATGTAAATGTTAGTATTAAATGCAATGCACTGCCTAAAAGCACAGAGTGCTATGTGTATTAGCAATTATATCCTGTCATATGCACATTACAGCACTATTGAAATTCTCAACAGTTCCTTCTCGCTCCAAAAATGAATGGCTAAAAACATATATATTTTTAAAACCACCAGTGATGCATTTACCTTTCAACAGCTTTAGAATCTCAGTTTTCATACACCTTTCCAAGGCCCGTAGTACCATCTGAATTAGGCTTTTTTGTGGAGTACATATAAACCTTCATGCCTACAGGGATCCTTGTACAATATGCTTGTTTAGGACTTTAGGGAGGCATTGTGTTCAGGTATGGACTACAGAAATATGGCAATGGGTACATCTAGTGTGCTCTTGGACTCTGCAGGCAGGATATGTTGTTGAACTCAAGAGGTGTGGTAGGTAGATTTGGGCTTGTGTGATTCTTGAATCACACACTTAAGATTTATAAAGGAATAATCCAAGTGTTATTTTTAGGCACTCACTCTCAGTTCAGCCGTTGATGGGTAAACACTGATCATGCCACATTCAAAATTGTATTTACTTTTTTTGTGTTGAATATACTGTAATGGTTGCTGCCTGAATACACATAGTAAAAAGATCCCAAACCAGCCATTTTGTCATTTGCCTAGAGTCAGTAAGTCTAATGTTAGCATGTACAGATGTGCCAGTTATTCCCTGTTATGCTAGGGAACATTTTTACCCAGACTGGCACGGCAAAACAATCCTTAACCACTTGCCTACGGGGCACTTTCACCCCCCTGCCCAGGCCAATTTTCAGCTTTCATTGCTTTCAATGACAATTGCGCGGTCATGCTACACTGTAACCATGTGAAATCTTTATAATTTTCTTCACACAAATAGATAGTTCTTTTGGTGGTATTTAATGTTTTACAAAAAAATAAATAAAAAAGGCTGAAAATGAAAAAAAACTAAATAAGTTTTTCTTAGTTTCTGTCAGTAAATTTTGTAAATTTTTCTCCTTCACTGATGGACACTGATAGGCTGCACTGATTGGCGCTGATAGGCTGCACTTATTGGCACTGAGAGGCTGCACTGATGGGCACTGATAGGCTGCACTGATGGGGTGGCACTTATGGGCACTGATGAGGCACGCCGCTCCGGTGCACCGTCATATGACGTCAACCCAGAATGAGAGCGGCACTGTCCCTCCGTCATTTGACGGTGGGCGGGCAGCAAGCAGTTAAACATCTTAAAATATTTCCTAGTTTTTGTATGTCTCATATGCAATGTAACCATCTCATTGTTGATCTAATCTCAATTCAGTCTGTTGGATTGAATCTTAATAAAATCTTTTGTAAAAGAAGACTTCCTAGTGCAACATTTTCTTATGTTTAAATATATATATTTTTTTAATATTAGAATATTGGGACCATTTGTTCCTTCATAGTTTTAAATTTTATTTTTTTAATTAAAGTTGTGATATCTTGAGGTCTTATATTGGAATTTATTTGTGCAAGGTTTATTTTTTTTCCTACCAAAGTTGCTAAAATGTGGCATTCCTTGCAAAGAAAAAGAAAACATCAGGTGCTTTAATAGGTATTTTATGTATATGCATTAAATTAGAGGAAATTACAAGCAGAACAAGTCAGACAAAAGAACAAAAAGAGATATTTTTTGCAAGATCCTAATTTCAGCCCATCTTCCCACACCTTTTGATTCTCACCATGTGCAGTGTTCCCATATGACAGTGTTATTTCACTCGAATTACCACCGGAGATGGCATCTCTCGACCTTTAATTAGAAGCTGGGGAAACTAAAGTCGCACAAGCATTAAAGAGACACAGGAAGAAGGAGAATAAAGCACATATGTGTACTGATGATTGGCTAGTAAATGCTGTTATTGGTATTTTTTGCTGGGATAAAGAATTAGAGCTTCTTGGAGGTTGATGACGCTCGTCTTGCACGGCTGCAGTTGTACAGGCTTGAACTTGTTTTATGCATCAGGCCAATTATGAAAGTGTGTGGGGGGTGGCAGAAACACAGGTGTTTGGGACACATTTTCATGCACTGTTTGAATTTGCCAGGCAGTGCACACAGTAAATTGTGATTTTCCATTGCTACATGAAAAGGAAAACAATGTTTTGAATCTGTTATTGTTGAAAACAATTAAACTCATATTAGAAACAGTAAAATGTATGCAGATCTTTTTGTGGGAACGTATTTTAGCTGGGGCTGGCTTTAAAGAGTTATTTAAGTTTGTGAATGTACAACAATAACATTATTAATTCTTGGAGGCTTCCTGCTCATAATATAACTATACAGCTTTTAAGCTGTGTTTGAAACTGCGCACTTTGTGGTCTTGCTAAATTCTAAGAGCTATACTTCTGTTAGGAAGACCTGCATAGTGAGACCAGGAGAGATTCAAACAAAGAACTTTAAAATTAAGATATTTTATTGCAAAATTGAATAAAACCATTGACAATGTAGTAGTAGTGTTTTAGACAAATACAGGCTTTTACATCACTCTCAGTAACATTTCTATTATTTAGGTCTGTAAGGACCTTTTTCTATTTTGGTTTATTAAAGACCAAAAACATAGCAATGTTGCAAAGAGCAATGTAAAAACCAGGCCTAAAATGTGGCTAAAATAATACTACTACTCCTGTAAATGTTGTCAATGTTATTTTGGCTAAAATAGATGGGATTGAATGCTCTGTACAGTAAAAGAATCTTGATCTCAAGCCATTGCACATATTTCATTGGTTTTATAAACAGGCTGGTCTGAATTTACTGTCTTGCCCAATGTTCACTATGTAATATTGTGTACAAAGCAGACAAATTGAGTGATTCAATTGCTGATGACTCTTCAGAGGCAGAATTGCTAAAATCTGGTATATGTCATGACTAGTTTCTCCTCTGATGGCCTAAATGCTGCAGAAATGCTATTACCTTTGGGCAGCAAAGGAAGCAACTCAAAAGCAAAATTTAAGTGTAGTAAGTAGTGCGCTTCCTACAATCACTGACTGTTGTTTCACTTTGTGAAAAATTATAAAGCCTTGTACACATGGTTCAAAATTGGTTGGTTCGGCAGGAACTGTACAACTGTTGGCTCGTGTGTATAGCTGTCTGTTATACAGATGCCGATCTCTTGACTGGCTTCTGTTGAATGGACATGCTGGAAAACCAGCATCTGACCGGGATCCAATCAGTGTGTTCTGGGAGAGGGGGCAGGTCCCCTGTCAGAACAGAAAGGCACAACAGGGGAGGTCGCAGCACTAACATCGCTTGTATTAGTATGGCGTCTGCTCCGTTTTTTACTTCAGCCTGCTGGTTTGAACAAAAAAAAACTTCTAGTGTGTACCCAGCTTAAGAGCTGACAGGTACATGTGCTGTGTTTCACTAAATCTCTTTAAATTGTGAATACAATACAGATAAATCCAGACTATTATATCAAGAAAAACTATATTGCAGTTGGGGAAATAGCACCTGAAAAGAAGGATCATTGATCACCTAAAAAACACAGCTTACTGTACCCAAAGCAGCATGGCTTCACTGAGAGCAGTTCATGTCAGACTAATCTAATTACATTTTTTGATTATATTACCAATGTTTTGGACCAGGGTGGTGCTGTGGACATAGCATATCTTGATTTCGGCAAGGCATTTGATACAGTTTCACATAACCATCGAATACAAAAGTTGTACAAGCTAGGACTTAACCCTTGGGTGGTTCAGTTAGATATGCAGTTGGCTAAAGGATAGGGACTGGAGTGTAGTTGTAAATGAGGTTTACTCAGAACAGAGACCAGTCACTAGTGGTGTACCACACGGCTTTGTACTGGGTCCTGTTCTATTTAATCTGTATGTAAGTGGTATAACTAAAGGTATAACTATATTTTTACTGATGGCACAAAGGTGTGTAATAGGGTTGATATCCCTGTAAGTGTCTGTAAGTGTCTGTAACATGGAACATGATTTGGCATTGCTGGAAGATTGGTTAAAGCAGTGGAGACTGCAGTACAATATTTCTAAATGTAAAATAATGCACCTAGGGTAAAAGAATCCCCTGAGAGAGTACAACATTAGTGTTAGCACTACAGAAGCAAAAATAGCAAATGGTGTGACCAGGCAGTGGCAATTGTGAATAGAATTCTAGGATGCATCACTTGAAGAGGGATGACCAGCAGGAGGAAAGGGGTTCTGATACCCCTATATAAATCTTTAGTGAAACCTAATTTAGAAAACTGTTTTCAGTTCTGGAGACCTCAATTACAGAAAAAATATTAAGGTAGAATGAGTCCAGAGACGGGTAACAAAAATGATGAAAGGATTGGGGGATATAACATATCAAGAGAGACTTCAGGAACTTAATATGTACAGTCTGGAAGGGAATGGAAAGGGGAGACATGATTGAATCCTTTAAATATATTAAGGTGGTGAATAAGGTTCAGGGTGGCAGTTTTTTCAATATGAAACCAAAATCAAGAACATGGGGACATGGCTTCAAACTAACTGGAGGGAAGTTCAAACCTAATCTTGGAAAGTATTATTTTACGGAAAGGGTAGTTGATGCTTGGAATAAACTACCAGCAGATGTAGTGTGACAGTAAATTACTTCAACCATGCTTGGGATAAACATAGATCTATAGTTAGACAGCAAAGGTAACAAAAAAAAGTGGCAGACTCGATGGACTACATAGACTTTTGCTGCCGTCACTTTTCTATGTTTGTATGGATAATTAGTGCCAAAACAGTACCACATTTTAGGCAGAATGGGATTACATAAAATGTAAATGTTATTATCATTTACAAACTGAAGGTGTAGTTATGGTGTAATGTAAGCAATTACTAATTATCGTCCTGGGAAAGGAGGAGTAGAGGCACTAGAAAAAAGTGTGCAGTAGGTGAATAAATAGCTCTATTTCAGCAGCTCTCACAAGTCAGGGAGCCCCCTGGGAAATGGGGGTTGTGCAGATTAAGAATCCACTTGTAAAAAAATAAAACCATTAAGAGCTTGAAACAAATGTCCAAGAGTCTAATATCTTTTAGAGTAGAAACAGTTCGCAGCATAAAGGTCTGAAAACAACCGACATGTTTTAGGGTTCAGGAAATCCTCCTTAAAAAAAGAATCAGATTTAAAGGACTTGAAATGTGTTTGAAGATTGATCTGTATTGTTCAAATCTATTTGGAAGTGTTTAGAAGTTTTGGAAATGATTTTTTGCCTGCTGCTACCCTATAGGAATTTCCAAAACCAAAGAGCAGATAGGAGCGTTCTGATCTGTTCCATAGGCATTTAAGTAAGTCATTGGAGAAAAAGGCATTTACAATGGGCAGTGAATGTTAGGTTGTTGCTTGGTATGCGCAAAAGTTATAGCGCCTACATACTGGTTTATATATACTGGAATTATTTTTTTATACAAGTAATGGTGGCAATCAGCGACTTATAGAGGGAATGCATTATTGCAGCAGACAATCTGACACTAACTGACACTTTGTGGGAACCAATGACACTAATACAGTCATGTAAAAAATATGTACTGTAACTGTACTATTGATAGCGCGATCAAAGGGTTAAATGTGTGCCTAACCAGTGTTTTTGTGTACTATGCGTTGTGCTTTCACTAAGGGATGTGATGAATTTTATTCTCTGCTTTTGCAGGGAAACAAACCCATCACATCCCACCTGTCAAGATGGAGCTCTGCATTGTTTACTAATACACTGGCTGTACTAATGACACTGGCTGGGAAGGGGTTAAATATCTAAAGCAATCAAAGGCTTAAATGTGTGCCTAACCAGTGTTTTTGTTTACTATGTGTGGTGCTTTCACTAAGGGATGTGATGGATTTTATTCCCTGTTTTGCAGAGAAACAAAATCTCACATGTCACCTGTCACGATGGAACTCTGCATTGTTTACATATACAGAGCTCTGTCCTGTGTCTCTCCTAGACAATCGGCAGGTGCCGGAATGCAGTGTGGTTTTCTTGGGGGGGGGGGGGGGGGGTTGCGGCCCTGTGCATGAGCCCTTAAAGAGCAGTTCCGGGTACCCAGTAAAAATTGGTTAACTGCAGATCTTATCCCGCAAAACACTGCAGCTGTAACAAAGTAAAAAAAATCTATTCAGTTTATCTTAAAATTCATTTCTATAATCTACTTCAATTGTTTACATGGGAAGATTTAGCTAAAACATGTGCTGTGTAAATTCCTCTCACTTTTTCTGCTTATTGTACCACCAGTGAAATCTGTTTAGGGGCTAGCATCTGGCAAGATATTTTGTTTTATTCTTAAAGCAACCATGTTACAAAAATAAATAAAACTCCTTTTACTTGTCAAAGAAGAAGTGTATATTCACCTTTTCTGGTTGTTGTGCTGTTGATGTTGCTTCATTTAGAGAGCTGTGAGGGGGCCACAGAGATCAAAATGGCAGGGGATTTTTTGGGACTGTTTCTACTGATATAAGTGGAATTCGGCATCATGGACACTCTTCTTTTGCTTTTACAAGTAATAGGAGTTTTAGCACATAACCCCAAAATCAAACATTTTATATATTATGGCTTACCATTCTTTAGATTTGGTGGCAGTATTAGTTTTCTTTTTCATGCTTCTTCCCTTATTTTCACCTAGTGATTCTGCTGGTAACACACTGCCTGCCCTAGTGTTAAAGCACTTGCCCTACTTTATTAGGACATTAACAAAAAGGACAGGACTGCAAAAACCTACCCCTACCCTTTTCTCTATAACATAGAGGGGTATGGTTCTATATTCCTCTGAGATTGCAAAGAACAATGTATTTGATATCTACTGACAAGATTTCTGACAATACCTAAATTTCAATGGCGTATTTATTAGATCAAAATAACAGAAGTTAATTATTAGCCCTTGTACACACGGTCGGAAATTTCCTGACGGAATGTGTTCGATCAGACCGTTTTGTCGTATATTCCGACTGTGTGTGGTCAAAATCGGACGGATTTGGTTGTCAGAATCTCCGATCGTGTGTACAAGGGCTTAGAGTTTATTTTTTGCAATGTGGTCACTTCAAGTCTGCACTTATAAAATGGCAGATGTTCGCCACTGTTTTGGCAACATAGGTGCCTAACATTCTTCCTCCTTTTATCTGCATTCCTATATTAAATCTTCTTCTAAAGATGCAAATGCCATCGTTGAAGCATTTTGCACAACCTAAAGGGTCAAAACAGTTACTGTATGTTGTGTTTTTAACAGATGCTGGTGGGTTGAATTACCCACTGGTTTCATACAACTGTTGAGTAGAATAGTGAGGTTTCCATGAATATCTGCTACTAGAGTCCCTAACTAATTTAAAATACAGCTATGTTGTTCAGTCTGTCTTCATCTTAGCCAAAATTGAAACATCACTTTTCAGTGGACTGATCTGTTAAAGCAAAACTAAACCCACCGATTTAACAGTTTAAAAAAAGACAGTTACATTCCTAACATGTTCCTAGACTGTAACTGTCACATTGATTTGTGCTCTCAACCAAACTGTCAAACAATCAATTGGCTGGAATCATAACTGAGCATCATGGCAGTTGAAGATCAAACAGAGGCCAAGATGGCAGGTTCTTTGTCTAAAAATGATAGAAGGGTTTAGTTCCAGCTTTAAGAGGAGTGCATCCATTATCAGGTAACTGTTGTATTAATAACACACTAATATATGTCTAAAATCATTTTATCATTATGTTCTCTTGTGTAATGTGTGTAATGATGTTTCCTGAGTGTTTTCTAATATATTATAGATTAGAATATGATTAGCCCCTAATTATTTGATTTTATCTTAAAGTAGTTGTAAAGTCCAAAGATTTTTTACTTTATTACACCCTCTGCATTAAGGTAAAAAAAAACTTTCACTGTGTCCCCCCCCCCCCCCCAATTACTTACCCGACTCCTGTATCGATCCAGCTTGAGCTGGATCGACACAGTGGAGAGCCATTGGCACCTGATGCTATCAGTCTAAGCCAGTGAACAAAGAGCAGGGATGAGGCCAAGCCAGGCTGTGTGTGTCTATAGACATGCACAACCCAGCTCAGGAGTGAGCCTGCACATCTGCACTCATAGCATTTGGGTTGCTATGGGGACAGACACAGAAGAGAAGGAGCCAAGATCATCGACGGGGGACCCCAGAATAGAAGGTAAGAGACAGAGCAGGTAAGTATAAAAAATAAATAACAAAAATAGCATTTACAACCATGTTCATGGTTAACTAGAATTTTTAAACAATTGACTCTATGTAGTTTGGCGATTCATTTGTCTTTAGATACCCCTTAATAACAGCTTCACCAACCACACTTGAGATAGTTGTTTATATCTAAATGATTAATGCTTTCTATTGCCTGTTTTATACTTTCTCACTGTGGTTTTAACTTTAGCAGTGTACAAAAAATGCACCTTTTTGTCTTTTACTTTGCTGTCATAATATTTCTGTGTTCACACCACAATTGTTTATAACACTGTTGCATTTTTAAAATGGCTATTTTGCAATTCTTTCTATGTTGTAATGAGCAGTAGCGTGGATGGCAAGGGCTGGCGACCTGTTTATTTGTCATTTGACACTTTTGTTTTGAGTGCACTGAGTCACAATGCAGAACTCAAAGTGATGGGATCAATATGTCTCTAGGACTCCCTGATTATGGTTTCTATACTTCGCCCGGTGACCAACGGGCTGCTTTATCGTTTGCGGATTACGGTTCCATGGGGCCTCGGGCGGCTCAGATGCTTCGTAGTGAGCATGCTGCTTCAGCAAGTAACTCCCCCCTCCATCACCTTCCCAGCCCGGATCAGTTTAAGAGCCAAGGTTTGTACAGCCTTTTAATTTATTGGGGTTAATGGGTAATAATTGTTGTAAAGAAAATGTTATATGAAGTACAGATTTTGCATGCCCTGTATGTTTTATACATGCTGTATCTGTGGTGCAATGCTTACAAAATTATGTAATATGCAATCCATGAGTAAGTGAGCCCATTTCAAAACTGTTATTTGTGCATGAATTTCCCAAATCTATACCATTAATACATGCATGTAGACCATTTTGTACTTCTAGTATGACATTTGAAAGTTGACTGAATGTCAGATATTTTTTTTTCTTTTAATAAAAGGACATGTTTCAGGTGGCTTTTTACATGTTGTTAATTTTTTTCAGGCTTAAGTTTTCATGCCAGCTGTCAATCAATAGTTTTATTTTTTATATTCAGCATATAAAAGTAAAGTGCAGCACATATAAAATAATATTCTAAAGAAATAACAATGCCCATGCAATGTCAGATACTATTCTGTAAAAATACCAAAATACCTTAGTGTAATAAATAATACTAGTTACATTAGTGGTCATAAAAAAATCATAGGTAATTTAACTTAAACCTAAATAAAAAATGAAAGAAGTCCCTATTCCAATAGAGCAAATCAGGTGAGAATTCCAATCTTAGTGACTGAGATCTAGATCCAAAGAGTGAACGTTAAAGCCACACCACTGCACACCACCCTTGTGTGAAGGCGTACCAGAAGATTTTGACCCTCAAATTATAGAGTAGTCAAAACAGCTTTACATGTAGGTTTTCTTTAGAGCAAACATCCCACAGCTGATGGCACCCGGATCGTCTTTAACAACTGCCGCAATCCTCCATAAGCAGTAATATATGGCCATTTAAACATCCCAGATGTACATGTAAAAAGTAAACACACTTCCCATAGTGCAGTACCATAAAACATCAAAGTTTATTAGTTATTATCATTATTATACAGGAAGTGCCAACAGTTTACGCAGCGCTTTACAATATAAAGAGGGACAGTATAATTACAATACAGTTCAATACAGAAGGAATAGGAGGGCCCTCCACATGGAGCTTACAATCTAAAGGGAGGGGTGGGTGGTACAAAAGGTAATAACTGTAATAGTTCTTAGGTGAAGGTGGGCTAGGCTCCCCTGAATAAATTAATTTTCAAGGATTGCCTAAGTTAAAATTATGCTTACGAAAATGTAGAGCCCAAAACAACGCTTTGTACACACAATCTCTATGATGCCCACATCAAAGATGACCGACACTTGGCATGCATGCGTGGTGACATACATCCTAGCTCCACCCTTAGGGAGACTGGATTGACACTGTCAAGAGAATGATCCTGAAAATTACTGCTTTAATAGGAACTAAACTAAATACAAACAACATGGATTGATAAAAGCCTTGAGTATCCTCAGTCAAAAGAAAAGGGTGAGTTACTTTTGTTTTAGGGGTATTGCATAAAATTCATAAATTGTACAAAGATTAAGTAATTAACAAAAAGTTTTTTTTTATTTTGTGACCGGATATTTAGGTTTCCATCAGATTTATCATTTACTAGAAATGTCAGACCTATATCTCTGAAAATCTATAAATGTTTGTGTTACGGCCTCCTGATCATCAGTACTCTAGGTTAATCAGCCTTAGCAACAGTAATTGCCCAGTGCTGTTCCTCCTAGCTCTTTTGATCACTCTCAAACTCCATAGCAGCACAGCTAAATAGGAGTTACACTTTTGTTTTAAACTCCATGACTGTGTATAAGCTTTCTGTCTGATATGCTGGAAGAGAGGTGGAAAGTCCATGGTTATTTGAAGCTGCAATCCTGTTTAGCTGTGCTGCTTGGGAGTGATCGATGAGTTAGGAGAAGGAACAGCACAGGGTATTAGCTGTAAATAAAGGTGATTACCTGGAAATCTGATGATCAGTGAGCCGAAACACAAGCATTTCTAGACTTACACAAGTGCAGGTCAGGTATTTTCAGTGAGTGCTTAATCTGATGGGTCTTTTTTGTGAATTGATTAAGTTTGGATTACTATTGTTTCTTATAGGTTTTTGGCAGCCCAGAAATGGGTGGATGGGCATTAATATATACAAGTGCAGTTCTGATAAGTGGACAGATATTTTGGTTTCCCATGTAGATATATAACTTTAGTTGTGAAATATTATTTCACCGCAATAAAGCTAGTTTGTTATTAATTTTATTTGCTTACTAATCTACCAATGTCAAGAGATGTCTTAAAAAATCTTTTCTGCAGACTTTATTGTTGGTCCAGTGTCTAGATTGAGCGGAGTGTGTGTCTAAGTTGGGGTGTGTTTTGATGGGCTTTTGCTCACATCAGACAGGTTTTGCATTCCCAAAAGTCTAGGAATTCAGGACCCTTTTGAAGTAGGTCAAATGCAGGTTGGAAGGTGCACCTGTGTATGAATTCTGAATGATCTAGGCAGCATCTCACACTGATGTCCTCAACTCAAGCTACTTAAGTTGTCAGCGTGGGAAAATAAGATGCAGCAGAACATACACATTAGACAGCAGTCAAATATGCATGCATGATCTGAATTATTTAAACAGATTATTATGTATACATGCACACTTATATGTGTTGTATTTATTCATAACATATTTAAGGATCCCATATAATCCCAACAATGTACACAGTGTTCATTTTGTACCTTCACATCAGTCCCTGCCTTCAAAGAACTTGCATACTCTATCTCGCATGCATACATATTCATACTAGGGTCAATTTAGCCAGGAGCCATTAAACCTATTAGCATGTATTTGGAGTGTGAGAGGAGTGACCAAAACACAGGGAGAACATGTATATTGTATAAAAATGCTGGTCCAAGCACACGTTTGGTGTAAGCATGATCATGGGATAACTAGGAATGCTTTTGTCTGCTGAGGCTTAAAGTGATTGTAAAGTCTCTTTTTTTTTTTCAATAAAATAAACAAACATGTAATACCTGCTCTGTTGCAGTGGATTTGCACAGAGCAGCCCAGATCCTCCTCTTCTCAAGTCGCTCTTCTGTGCTCCTGGCCCCTACCTCCTGTTGAGTGATGCCAAAGCATGGGGGCACCCGAGCCTAGTCACAGATCCCTTTGTCTATTCAGACACAGAGCTGCAGACTGGCCCCACCCCCTCTCTCTCCTGATTGGTTAACTGACTTTGACAATGGCACCACTACTGTGTCTCAGCCAATCAGGCAGAGAGCCTTGGATGGCTCAGACACTCGCTGGACAGAGATGTGGCTCTAGTTAGTATTTTGGGGGCAGCTACACAGATAACTACATTATATTGTATGAGGGTTTACCTAAAAAGGTCTGCCTTTCATTTTCATCACTAGACATGTCTGAAAGGATGTTCACTTGCTGTTGAAATTTTTAAAACCAGTGATGTAAACTGTCTTAAGTAAACTATACAGTATCCGTGTGAATAGATACTGTATATAATATATATTCCAAGAATCCATAACAACCGATATACCAGAGCACTGCAATAAATCAACAGAGTTCATAGAGGATATCTAGTGGACCAGAAATACCGAAGAGTAAAATGTGACTGGCTAAGCTACTACATCAATAATTTGATTTGTATTTCATTGTACAAGGTAGAATATACCCAATCAAATTATAGGTTCTTTGGATATGACCTATAAAGTTACCCAGGCATAGCAATGCATACAGTGTTTTATACAAGTTAACAACACAGTACAAGTTAATATATCTAATTCAATAAGCATCATACATAGCCACAGTGTCCAGTTTCTTCCTATACCTAAGTAGGCTAATGCTGACCAGTAGCACATGCCATATCAAGGTGACTTAATGTGCATTTTTTTTAGTTAGTATGTTGTTCTATCATTATGTATACTTTCAATGTTTGGTTTTGTCTATTTTGAGCAGTGTTTGTTTTTAGCCCAATCAGAGCTGTTCCCCAATAACAAACGGTTGGCCAAGGATCCTATGTCATTTTTTCTAAATAATGCTTTGTTGATGCATTTTCCAGCCTCTGCTGATTCTTTGTCAAAGAACTGGCAGAGAAAGTGCACCACAAGAGACTACTGAATGAAAGACATGTGTTGCTTCCCTAAAAAAAAAAAAAAAAAAAGTGGTTAGTTTAATCTGTTCACTGCAAAATGTCTAATTTTCTCTGGTTACAAAGCGTGAATTAGCTTTTTTATGAAAAAAAGTTAAAGGAGATGTGTGAGATTCTAAAAAAAACAAAAATAAATACTCGCCTACATGCTGCAGCAATGGTGCATCACATGATCGCTCAGATGACGGTCCACTCTGAGCATGGAGCGGTGACTGTCAGTCACCACTTCCTGCTCTTCCCCTCCAGAATTCACTGGAGCACTGTGCTGGGGAGGGATGTGGGAGTAATTGGCTCAAGCGCAGACAGGCTGAGCCAGCTGCCAGTCAGGCATCTGGGTGGATCACAACATTATTGCTCTGTGATGTCAAAGTGACAGTGGGCTGATTCTGGGTCACAGGAGATCTTTGACCATACTTCTCTGTTAAAGGCAACTATCACAGAAGCTGCCTACAGTAAAGTCACCACGTGGATGCTGGTAAGGGGAAGCAATGGTCTTAAAGTTCTTCTACCCAGCCTATAGTAAGTGCATGCCTGGAGATCACATAACCTCTTTTTCTTACCATCAAATTAGTTGTATTCACTAAGTTATTAAAATAATAAAAATAACCTAAATGCAACTATACATAGGTATGGCTGTTCGCTGAGACTCCTGTAGCTGTACATATTGTTAGGCTAAATTTGAATGTGAAAAACTCTTGTTGTTTTGTGTGTTCTAACACACATTATGGCATGTTTTTGTCATTTGATGTGCATTTTGCACAATCTTACCTGGTAACTATAAATAATGCCTTATGGTTAAAACTCACTATGTTTGCATTTACTGGGTTACTGTTCATTGTATGGGTCCCCCAAATGCACACTGATGAAGTGAAATTCACGTAGGCTGAATGCATTTAGAGATATAAATGAACATGATTGATGTGTATGACAGTTCTATGTTTACTGCAGTTTCACTGTAATAGCCAACTGTATTGCATATGAATGCAATTTAAAAGTGCATCTACACTGATCTCCTCCTTTGCTGGTTAGGATGAGTGAGGTCAGGGGATATTTTGAGACTTGTAATCTTTAGTTTTTGCAGCTTTGTGTTCAGCTGACCCTTCCTGCAATATACTGTATGTGCGCAATATATGAGTGGTCTTTTGTCACACATGTATCAGTCGTTCCTGTGAGTTCTTTAACATTGGCTGCAATAAATGTAACTCCATAGCAATGACAACAGTCAGTTTAATAAACCATGTCTTCCATTCTCCCTGCTGTAATGTGATAGGTTTATTATCTATAAATATTTCTTCACTACCTCCTACAGGTAAAAATTTCAACCCTGTTATTTGTTTGCTTAATGCACTCACTTGAACATCCACTACTCCCATGGAAAATGTACAATATAATGAATGTGTAGGAGTGATTTTGTCACAGACATAATTTCTACATTCAGCTCTGTGATCACAGCGAATGAATACAGCATTATGTGAACGTTCAATGAACTAAAATGATTGACTCTGTTATCACTTACTTTAAATTATGAGGTTTGACTATAAACACACTTTCTGGCATAATTTTATTCATAGCTTGACATTTTACTCTTACAAGTCTTTTACTTACATTTTTTTTTAAATGAACACAACATACATTTCATATGACTTATTTTCCAGCAGAAATATTGTTATTGATTTGCTTTAGCAATCTGGGTACAATACAGTACATTTTAACATAGTTTATAGCTTCAGCAGATTGCACAAAAAGACACTTCTGTGTTGAGTATAATTCACTTGTATTGGTGCATTTTGCATATGTTTGACATTTTAATGTTCAAAACTTGGCATTTATGTATATTTCTTCCATGCTGTAGCCTGCGACAACTAGTCAGATATTTGTTTTTTTTTTAATCTAAAGGTAGCCACACACAAAAGCATCTGATTTTTCTATTAGGCAAGACCAGACCCAGGTAATCTTCCAGAAAGGTTCCAGCAAGAGTGATGACTGTTACAGTGGCTAACATGTTATTTTTCATATTGTGCAGGTGGCAGTAAGATGCTTCTAGGCAAATTAAAACTTTTGAATTTAGAAAGACATTCATGGCTTCTGAAGTCACAGTGATGGACCAATAGTGGCACATTGAACAGTGTGAACCTCAGCATCAGGGCTTCTGGTTCAGTTGACAGTTCATGGGTAAAAATACATTTTTGTTAGTAAATCTGGATACTGTAGAGTCCATAAGCTTTGTTGCATAATAGGCAGATGTACTGAAATAGCATGCTTATCAAAACCAAACCAAGATAGCTATTAAGCCTATAATTGCTGAATTCTGATTCAAAAAATGCTAGGTAGAGTCTGTGCCCGCCTGATTTTGTTCACATAAGATATAGTTTGCATTCTTATACAAGTTCTCATACATACCATTCTCGTAAAATTGTATCAGTTTGGCATGCTGCTGAGATCATTCAAAATTCATTGGCAGGCACATTTAACCTGCAGGTGACCTCCTTCTGACCTGAATGTGACCTGATCTGCCTTAGTGTAATTTCACACCAGCAGCTGCATTAGAACAGTGGTTGGTGTGCGGTGGGATGGCAGCAGTGACATTTCACTAAATTCTATTGGCTGCAGGGCGCATTGCCTCACACTATGCTGCATGGAAAAGTAGTGCATGCAGTACTTTTTTTCAGCGCACACCGTGATGCAGTAGTGTGAACCAACCAGATAGGGGATAAAGCATTTTGCTTTGTCTTATGGTGGAAATGGGATAAAATAGCCGCCCAACACAGTCCTACCGCACCTGGTGTGAATCTACCCTTAAGCAGGTTTTACATTACCATAGACCTGTATGCGGATGCAAGACACAGTTAAGATGAACAAAAGCCCCTTAACAAAGGTCCTTATGAGGACCTCTACACTAGATAATTTTCTAGTTCAAATGTGCAGGCTTGATTTATGAAATGTATATCATCACTTTCTTTTTAAAATAATTGCTTGTTTATACTTTTGAACACCAGCTTTTCACGTAGTTCCATGTACACTTGTGAATTGACTTTGTTCATTATCAAAAGAAAGAGAAGAAAGGAAAAATCCTGGATCATGCAAGAGCCTTATTTAACAGTGTTCCATTATTATTATTTATCTCTAATTGCCCTTGTTTGCATACAATCCCGACAGCTCAGAGAACTGGTGGGTGTTTATTTACGGTTTGCTTTCCAATTTATAAATCCTGACTTTCCCCCTCCTTCTACAAATGGGTGGCAGCTGTAGAGATCTACAGTTGTTAGTGTTTGATAAATCATGTCTACATATGAGGCTATGTAGTAATATTAGGTAACCGTAATGTAGTAGTAGTGTAAGAAGTGTCTTGCTATCTTTAAGAAAATGTGAGTGTCCAAAATTGTAAATGTACATACTATGTAGCAAATTATTTAAACAAAAAGGTTATTGGCTGGTAACTCTTTCAGCACTAATATAATTAATACTTTAGCTTTCTGCTGGTTTAAATAGTTCTAAAAAGTATATATTTAATATATAGATATTTTAATTCAAAGTGTACCTTTCTAGATTACGTAAAACAAATAGGTGGCTCCTTAATTGCCAAATAGGTGGTACATAATGAAAAAAAATCAAGATAATGTGTGCACTATACATAAAAGAAAAAACTCTATCTTGCAAATTAGGTCGATATTGCATTAGTGGGACTGTTTTTTCAGCACATCTCACATCAGTTCTTTTGAACCCCTAAAACTTTATTACTCTTTTATTCTTCTTATTTATAACACGTTTATTCTTATTTTTAATGCCCACGCCATCTTTTCTTAACCAAGTGTCAGATGATCATTGAGGCAACAGTAACATTTATGGGCATAGTCATGAAAAAAAGTTTGAATCCAGGTTGTTTCTTGTCTGTATGCATTCAACTGTTTGTGCTGTTTTGTTGACATTCATCTTCTAAATTCACAGTAGTTATAAGGCTAATCCCTGACAGAGTTGGATTTAAGATTAAATATGGACTTAAAGGGGTTGTAAACCCTTGCATTTTTTCACCTTAATGCATCTTATGCATTAAGATGAAAAAACACCTGGCAGTTACCGGCCCCCCAGCCGCCCCCCCCCCCATTTTATTTACCTGAGCCCTTTTGTCTCTTTGGTGGGGACATGCTGTCCCTCTCTCCACAGGGTCCCTGCTCTTGATTGGATAGATTGAAAGCAGCATGGCCATTGGCTCCCACTGCTGTCAAATCCAATGACGTGGGCACCAGGGGGGCGGGGCCAAGTCTGGCATTCGTCTGTGGACGCAAATGCTGGACTTAGGAGCGCGCCCGCAGGGTAACCCCCTCATGAGAGTGCTTCTCCTAGCGGCTTATCTGATGTGGGGAGGAGCCACAAGAGCCACCAGGGGACCCCAGAAGAGGATGTTCGTGGCCACTCTGTGCAAAACGAGCTGCACAGTGAAGGTATGACATGTTTGTTTAAAAAACAAAAATCCTTTACAATCACTTTAAGTCTAACTTAAGTTGATTGTAAAGGAAAAAAATAACAAACATCTCATAGTTACCTGCTCTGTTCACTGTTTTTTCACAGAGTAGTCACAATCTTCCTCCACTTTAGTTCCCCACCAATGCTCTGAGCCCCTCCCCATTGCCGATCGCCAAGCACACACGAGTGCCTCCACAGCAAGCCTCCTGTGGAGGCACTCGTGTGTGCTTGCTCCCAAACCAGCTCCCTGCGCCCACAAGACACAGAATGTGGCTCAGCCCCGCTCCTGCCTCACTGACTGTGATTGTCAGCAGTGGGAGGTAATGGCTCCTGCTGCTGCATCTCAGCCAGTCAGGAAGGAGAGACGAGGGTCTCGTGTACATTGCTGGATTGGGATCGGCTTAGGTAAGTATTAGGGGTGACTGGGGGGGGGGGGCTGCACACTAAAGGTTTTTTCCTTCATGAAGATAAAAAAACCTTCAGCCTTTACAACCACTTTAACAAGATTACTTGTTTGTAGAGCATAGAATGTGTGGAACAATGAGCACACGGTCTCTATAGGAATTAAGGAGTATATATTTATAAAAAGTGATTTGGTATTTAATAACAGGGAAAGATTAAAAGGCAATTGGTGCTGGCAAATGTAACATTGCAGCACAAGTTAATGCAAGTGGATTTCCCATTGATTGAAAAAGATGTTCATTGAACAACAGTTGAACAAGGCTTGAGCTTCAAAACACATGAGGGAATGCAGATGGGAAGTTTGCTTTATAGATGCCTGTAAACCTTTGCTGGTGGAAATGCAGGAAATGATCAGGAAGGTATCATCCTCTGGATTCCCCTAAGCTTTGATTTTTGGAAAGGTCCAATAGCTTCAAGCCTAACAAAGTAAAGTTTGATAGGGGGCAATAGTTTGTTCCTTGTCCCACTTTCCCAAATATTTACTGTATTTATCAGCAAATAACATGCACCTTTTCCCCCTGAAAATAGAGGGCAAATCATGGGTGCGTGTTATACGCCGATAGTGGTACAGGTTTTCCACTATAAGGGTGGGACTTTAAAGGCATAGATTATCAGACATATAATAAAAATATATAAAATGCCTTTATTTAAATAACATAACAAAATAGCATAATATTCATACATGCATATCTAGAAAAAACAGTACATATATTTGCGCAAGATAACTTTTGAGTGTATAGTATCTCCGATATCTCACAGAGAGCAAATACACTCAAAATATGGACATGTAACAAATGATCATATATATTTGATGAATCCTACGTGTTGCGGAGTGTACCCCACTCCTTCAGGGATGATCAAATATACAAGTTATTCTAAATGTAACAATCTAAAATATAAAAAAGGATACATATTTTTAAGCAGCATAGTTAAATAGAGTACAGCAATTGGATCAAAGGACGCATACGTGTTCATAGTCTACTCAAGTGTCCAATGAAGATATCCAAGCTACAGGGAAATAGCTAGATAGACAAGAACACCTAGACAATTCTAAAGTTAAAAGGTGTGTATAGATTCCCAGTTGGTGGGAGAGGCGGATGTCAGAAAACACCCGCAGGTAAACTGGGACCGCATCCACAGGGAAGCTGGAAACAAGGCAAAGAAGTGGGGGCCTGTCAAAGTATACCACTGGAGCTGAATCTTTTTGTTGTAGTCCCCTATCTCCCTGCCAGAAGCCTCACAGACAAAGGGAATCAGCCAAGGAATCAGAGAAACCCCATAAGTATAATTATATACCTCAAAGGGTGCTGTGAGGGATGAATAAGTGCATTGATCCAGAAGGCTACGACGTCAAAGATCCACTAATTCAAGAAGGTGGGATGTCCATCCCTAATCCAATGCAATATAAGCTGATGAACCTAACTATATCTAAAGTCCATATTGCAAATGTTTTTCCTTAACTTGAAAAGAGTATACACAACGCCTCAGAACACCTTCTCATAGATGCACAGATCAGAGGGAGAAATGATCTATAAATAGACAAATAAAATATCTGCTCAGCTACATTAACTCTACTTTCATTTAATTTCCTTTTTTGTTTGTCTATTTATAGATCATTTCTCCCTCTGATCTGTGCATCTATGGGAAGGTGTTCTGAGGCGTTATGTATACTCTTTTCAAGTTAATGAAAAACATTTGCAATAGGGACTTTAGATATAGTTAGGATATAGAATCAATGCGCTTTTTCATCCCTCGGGGTCCTTGTCTATGCACACGCAGCACCTTTCGAGGTATATAATTATAAATATATTTCTTTACTATATTGTTTACTGTTTTTTTAAGTACTTAATTACTTATGAGGTTTCCCTGATTCCTTGGCTGATCCCCTTTGTCTGTGAGGCTTCTGGCAGGGAGATAGGGGACTACAATAAAAAGATTCAGCTCCAGTGGTATACTTTGACAGCCCCCTCCTTCTTTTCCTTGTTTCCAGCGTCCCTGTGGATGCGGTCCCGGTTTACCTGCGGGTGTTTTCTGACATCCGCCACTCCCACTAACCGGGAATCTATACCACCTTTTAACTTTAGAATTGTCTATCTGTGCTTTCTGGCCTATCTGGCCATTTCCCTATAGCTTGGATATCTTCATTGGACACATGAGTAGACTATGAATACGTATGCATCCTTTGATCCAATTGCTGTACTCTATTCAACTATGCTGTTTAAAAATATTTATCCTTTTTTTATATTCTAGATTGTTACATTTAGCATAACTTGTATATTTGATCATCCCTGAAGATGGAGTGGGGTACACTCCGCAACGCGTAGGATTCATCAAATATATATGATCTTTTGTTACATGTCCATATTTTAAATGCATTTGCTCTCTGTGAGATATTGGAGATACTATACACTCAAAAGCTATCTTGCACGGATATATGTACTGTTTTTTCTAGATATGTATGTATGAATATTATGCTATTTTGTTGTGTTATTTAAATAAAGTCATTTTATATATTTTTACTATATGTCTGATAATCTATGCCTTTAAAGTCCCACCCTTATGGGAAAAACCTGTACCATATCTAAAATTGGGATGTTGGCTAGCAAATAGCAGAATCGTTTTTTCAAACCTCAATTTTTTTATATATATACGCTGATAGTGTACCTCAGAGGGGAAGAAGGGGGACGAGCACCGCCGGAATTCACTGAGCCATCATCTCTTGTTTACTCGGCTCTTACTTGGCTCTCACATCACACACACAGTCCCGCCTCCACCACTGGCATTGGACAAGTGTTCTGTCTATCACAGGAGCTGGTTCAATGCCGATGGCGGAGGCAGGATTGTGTGTGTGACTGCCGACTGAGAGCAGAGTAAACAGGAGATGACGGCACTTTTTATGCTGCATTGATGAGAAATGGTGAGGCTGAAAATGGGCAGTAATCAGGCTGCATTGAGCCTGAAAATGGTCATTAATCAGGCTGCATTGATGGGAGATGGGCTGCAGATGGGTAATGATCAGGCTGCACTTAGGCTGCAGATGGACATTGATCAGGCTGCATTGAGGCTGCAGATGGGCATTGATCAGGCTGCATTGAGGCTGCAGATGGGCATTGATCAGGCTGCATTGAGGCTGCAGATGGGCATTGGTCAGGTTGCATTGAGGCTGCAGATGCGCACTAATCAGGCTGAATTGATGGGCACTGACCATTATTTTGCTTCAAAGTTGTTTATTTAAAAAATATGTTTTTTTTCCTGAAACGCCCCTCTTAAAATGAAGGTGCGTGTTATACAGCGATAAATGCGGTATTTCTTGCATGGGCATTCAAGCATACCATAAATTGTTTTTCAGATATATATTCATATATACAATTATTGTACACCACATTACAGTACTTTTGTGCACACAACTGGTGCATTTCTGTTTGTCTATTCCTAGTGTGGAACCAAGGTAACCATTTAGTTCAGCCTTGGAAATCCTTTAGTGCTTAGGTAAGTGTAGAGCTAGGGTCAGAGTTCTAGGATTTTTGGTATAAGTTGAGATTCAATTTAGGGTTTGATTTTGGGGTTAAATTTAAGGTTAAAGTGGAAGTAAACCCATCAATTTAAACAGTTAAAAAAAAAGGCATGCCGGGAATGCTAACTACACATTGACTGTGCTCTCAGCCAAACTATCAAACCATCCAATGAGTGGTGTCATAACGAATCACATGTGCAGCACCATAGCAGTTGAAGATTAAACAGAGGCAAAGATGGCAGCTTCCTTGGCTGAAAATGATAGGGGAGTTTACTTCCACTTTAAGTGATAAGGGCTTATTTTAGGGTTTAGGTTATTAGGTGGGGAATGGTTATGTGTCAGAGGTTGCTTTAGGTTTGAAAATATTAAAGACAGTAAGTTGTGTTACTGTGTTTCTTGTTTTAGTTGTTTTTTTTTTTTTAGATTGTCTTGGTATATATACAGTGGGGAACATTGTTATTTTATCCCCTGCAGAATTGTATGTTTGCCCACTTACAAAAAAATGAAGGGTCTATCATTTTTATCATAGGATATGATAGAGACAGAATATCAACCAAAAATCCAGAAAAAAACATAATACAAATGTTATAAATTGAGTTGCAGTTCAGTGAGTAAAATAATTGTTTGATCCCCAAGCAAAACATGACTTAGTACTTGGTGGAAAAACCCTTGTTGGCAAGCAGAGAGGTAAGATGTTTCTTGTAGTTAAGTGACCAGGTTTGCACACATCTCAGGAGGGATTTTGATCTTAGACTCTTAGATCTTCTCTAAATTCTTAAAGCGGTTGTAAACCCTTTACAACCACTTTTTTACTACAGGCAAGACTATAATTAGGCTTACCTGTAGCTACACTGGATATCTCCTAAACCTGCATGCAGTGTAGTTGAGCATCATGAGAAATGTATTTCAAAAACATCTGGGGTGCCAATGTTCGCCATCACTGGTTTAGGAGATATCCCTGTATTTGCATGTGCCGAAATCATCGGCACATGCACACTTAAGCAAACTGAAGCAATGGCAAGTATGTGTAGTTGCTTCAGTTAGACTGTGCCATTACCAGCAGCTCCCATGTGCATGCATGGGAGTGGCGTCAATGTGGCTGCGGCCAGTGAACGAGGACTACTGCGGGGTGTTCAATCTCAGGTAAGTAATTGCTATGCATACTAGCTCATTGTGCCTTTGTCTTGTAGTTTTCTTTTTTTTGGGTTTACAACCACTTTAAGGTTTCTTGCCTGTCACTTGGCAACTCAAAGTTTCCGCAGTGGTCATCAACCCTGTCCTCAGGGCCCAGTAACAAAAGCCAGGTTTGCAAGATAACTGAAATGCATCACAGATGATGTAATTTTCTGCTCAGTGATTGCAGCATTATAGTCTGCATCTCCCCAAGGTAATACATAAAACTTAGCCTGTTAGTGGGCCCTGAGGACAGGGTTGATGGCCACTGTTCTACAGGATTAAGGTCTGGAGAATGGCTAGGCCACTCCTTGACCATAATGTGCCTCTTCTTAATCCACTCCTTTGTTGCCTTGGCAGTATGTTTTGGGTCATCGTCATGCTGTAAGACCCATCCAAGAGACAGCCAAGAAACCCTAAGGATTTAGAGAAAATCTGTAAAGAAGAGTAGACCAAAATCCTTCCTGAGGTGTGTGCAAACCTGGTCATCAACTACAAGAAACATCTTACCTCTGTGCTTGCCAGCAAGGGTTTATCCACCACGTACTAAGTCATGTTTTGCTTGGGAATAAAATACAGTACTTATTTTACTCACTGAACTGCAACCTAATTTATAGCATTTGTTTTATGTGTTTTTTTCTGGATTTTTGGTTGATATTCTGTCTCTATCATTTAAAATACAGCTATGATAAAAAATTATAAACCCTTAATTTCTTTGTAAGTGGGCAAACTTAAAAAATTTGCAGCGGATCAAATCATTATTTTCCCCACTGTATACTATTTTACCAAAGAAATGGTGCTTGCTGAGTCTCAAGGCATAAAATGCATAAGTATCCCTATAAGATAACCAACAGTGCTTAGGCAGACTCTTGAGTCTAAATGCATTATAATATGTTTATGATTTCTCCTGCATTATTTAAAGCATTGAAAATGAATATGGATATACTGTGTGTGTGTGTGTGTATGTATGTATGTATGTATGTGTGTATGTATGTATGTATATATATATATATATATATATATATAAACCAAATTGGTGTTCTGCACTTTTGGATAAAAAAACACATATCTATAACTGAACTTTGAGTACATTCATGCCTAAGGCCTAGTTTTGTCACGCCAATCCTATTTGCTATCATTGTAGTAAGACTGTAGCCACCTTTCTATATGGTTTGTTTTTTGCATTAACATTCAGTGGAGCAAATGGATTGCCTTAGTATGTTTCATAACATTAGATTATTACTTTTTCACATCTGTTAAATAAATAGACTGCTTTATGTGTAAGCTATTGAAAGCTGTTGTGCCCCTAAGCAATCTTAGATTGTATCCAGAGTTAGCTCGCTGTATTTGTGTTGTATATTTACAGTTTTTTTTTTTTTTGTAAAGCTTTCCTTGGACCATATAGCAGATTACAAACGAGAGTACAGACCTGTGCTACTTTTTTTTGTTACTTCAGAAACAGTGCTGTGTGAACTTATGTTTTTGACGTATCTTAAAAAGACATTAGGATACCTAAAAAACATAAAAAGAAGGTATTAAGTGCTGGGTGGATCCACCTTTTTTTTTGTATCTGTAATACCCATTTCCATTTATTTTGCCAAACTTTTCTTGTACTGTATAACAAATTACAAAGAAAGCTGATTTTATTTTTTTTATCATAGTGACTATTATATACACCACTTACCAACCGCCTAATTGGGAAAATACATCATTACTATGACGTTTAATACCAGGGTTATGGCTGCAGCTAGATGCTATAACTCCAGTAGTAAGATTTTCTGCAGCCACCGCTCTTTTTGAGAAAAGTGATCTGAGGGCGACCCCTCCCTCCACTTTCCAGTGGTTCTCGGACCTCATTGGGAAGCCTGAGAACCGAACCAGCGGTTGCAGCGGCAGGCCATAGAGATGAGCAGAGGAAGGATAGCCTCCGCTCGTCTCGATGGCCTAGGCGGCCTGGAACAATGTCCTGACGCTACTTCCAGTTCATGGCCGATGTAAAGGCCATCTTTTTCTTTTTAAAGTATCAGATCAACATTTATTTTTAGAATTAGTTTTATTTTATTTGATGCTTTCCAATGTAGGGGAGAGATGTGGGGTCCTTATTGACCCCTGATTTCTCCATAAAGAGGACTTGTCATGCCTTATTTCTATCACAAGGGATGTTTACAGTCCTTGTAATAGGAATTATTATTATAATTATTATTATACAGGATTTATATAGCGCCAACAGTTTGAGCAGCACATTACAACATGAGGGCAGACAGTACACTTACAATACTAATCAATACAGGAGGGACTAGAGGGCCCTGTTCATTAGAGCGCACAATACAGAACTTAAAGTGATCTTTTTTTTTTAAAAGGGACAGTGTAAAAATAAAAAAATAAATAATAATAAAAGAAGGTCATGTAGGTCACGTCCACATATATAAACTGTATTTGCACCACACATGTGAAGTATCACCATAAACGTCAGTATAAGAGGAAGAACTAGACCTCCTCTGTAACTCTAAACTGGTATTCTGTAAAAATATTTATAATGTCGCCTATGGAGATTAAGATTAAGCATGCTCAATTTTAAAGCATGACATGTTGGTATATATTTATAGCGTAATATCATCTTTCATGTTTGGTATCTATTTACAGCGTAATGTCATCTTTCATGTTTTACAAAAAATGGGTTATTGTATTGTGTTTTTTTAAATTCATAAAAAAAAGCATTGAAAAGCTGCTGCACAAATACCATAGGACATGAAAAGTTGCAACAACCGCCATTTCATACACTAGGGTCTTTTCTGAAATAGATATATAATTTTTGGGGTTCTAAGTAATTTTCTGACAAAAAGACCTTATTTTTTACTTGTAAACATAAGTGTCAGAATAGGCCTGGTCTTTAAGTGGTTAAATCACTGTATGAATACTAGTAAATAATATTGCATTGTTTTATGTTTTATTATGTGTTTGTGCTTAAGGCCCCTTTCACACTGAGGGACCTATCAGATCTGCCTGTCAGTTTTTGCTGATCCTGATCAGACCATCTTTGGCTCTCTATGGAGTGGCAGATGTCACCGGACATGTGCCACTCACCAACATCTGATCCAATCTGCTAAAAACAGATGATATGGAATCTGTTCCCCAGTGGATCGGATGGAAACTAACAGGCAGTCCATTTTCATCCTACTACCCCATAGAGATCAGGGGGCAGTGTCCATGTCCGCTCTGCATCAGTGAAGCAGGCACAGACCTGTCATCCGCCTGTGCAGCTGTAATCAGCTGCGATAGATCCCTGCTGAGCCAGGAGATTGGCTGACGGAGTCCGCCCTGTGTGCCTAACAGCGTATGAAACTGTCCTGTATCTGTTGTCATGGCCTATGCACATTGCTCCAATGAAAAGCACTATTCACGAAGTTTGAGTTATGTTGATTGGGGCACTATGCTGCACTCCAGTGTTCTGGTTCTCCAGCATGCTGCCACTACAGAGCAGCTTTTCATACACAGTTAAGCATTGTTAGTTTTTACCCTGTTAAGAATTTTATTTTTATTTTTTAATTCCTCTTTCTCTAACTATAAAAAGAAATTAAAAATACTGACTGCATGATTATTGCCACATGAAAGTTTGTTATTACACTGGAGTACTACATTTTTCAAGTTAATATGAGCGGTTGTGTTTAAAGGGGTTGTAAAGTAAAAATTTTTATTTTTTTAAAATAACAAACATGTCATACTTACCTCCACTGTGCAGCTCGTTTTGCACAGAGTGGCCCCGAACCTGCTCTTCTGGGGTCCCTCGGCGGCTGTCTCTGCTTCCTCCCGCAGGTGCTTCTCACGTTAATGCGAGCTCCCTCGCATTGGTGAGAAGCACTGCGGGCGCGCTCCCGTGATACAGCCGGCGGCTATAGCCGCTCGCTGTATTACAAGGCCCCGCCCCCCCGGTGCGCTGCGTCATTGGATGTGATTGACAGCAGCGCAAGCCAATGGCTGCGCTGCTTTCAATCCATCCACTCCAGCCAATCAGCGGCCAGGCTGAGCGGCGAAGAGGACGGCGGGGGCGAGCGCGGGATTTTCGAGGGGTCAGGTAAGTAAAACGGGGGGACTGGGGGCGCCGGCAGTGTGAGATGTTTTTTCACCTTAATGCATAGAATGCATTAAGGTGAAAAAACATTTACCTTTACAACCCCTTTAAGGCCTTGTATGGCCCAAGAATACAGATATACCAAGCAGTTTTAAGGTGTTTACAAACAGCATTTACCCAGGTTGGTTCAGATTGGGCAATATTGTTAAGTCTATTGGTCCTCCCTGACCTTGGCCGAACTTGCTTGAAGGAAGATTCAGAAGGCCAGGTTATGTCTTTCCTGGCTAAATCATTATTGGTTTCTCCTAGGACAAGCCACCACTCATGTCCTTTCCATGTGCTTTCCCTTCCTGACACATATTCATAAACATAATTTAACCAATGTGAATTTTTTCAGTTTTTCATATAAAATGAATTTTGGCAGCCTGACTGAACATGTGTGGCTAGTTGGCAATCAATGAATGAAATTAGAAGCATAACTTTAAATTTGCATAAATAGGTGCATTTTGGTTATTCCACTTCCTCCACATATTGATGGACATTCTAAAAAGTGGCAAGAATAATATTGTGAAAATTGCAGATTTCCTTTTGTATTTTAGAAACTGTGTTTATGGTTCATCGAATATAACTATAATATAAACCCGATTTTACAAATGTTTTGACATTTTCCAATACTAGGGCCATTAGAAACACAAAATTAACATTAGAAAACAAAATGCAATAACATAGTTCAACCATATCTTTAAAGAACAATTGTAATTTTATTATATCCTGCCCTATATAGTGATACTCGTATATGTCTTTTATTTGTAACATTTGTTGTTTTTTTTACTTTGAGCTATGTTCATAACTTGTTCTACTGTATTTTGATTCCAATCATTGTACAAATGATTGGAAATGTAGCCAGTAGACTGGCTGCAAACAAGCCTCCTTTCGTGGATATAAACAGTCCATAGAATTAGGATCAGTTCCTTTGTAGTTTGCATGGGATGAGAATGTTGTCTCTATGTACTGGTATACACCAGTTGCATGATTGTATTTGAAGAAATGTTTTTGTGGTGTTTTAGAATAAGCAATGTCACGATATTGGGTTACAATAAAGCATCGAATTATTGATGTTTAAAGGATATAAGATTTGACTTCATTTTTTTCCCTGTTAAAGCTTGTCCAGTGTTAGTGTGGGCTGACATTTACATTAAGATACATGATCTTGTTTCGCATGGCCATGACTTAACGTTAGAGGTAAAGCCCAGGCCGTTTCTCTTTATCATCTGGCTGTTATTAGTATGTTCTGTTTATTTTGTAATAACAGCATGCCATGCTTCTGCTCTCATACTTGGCTTTATTCTCTGCACACCAGTCATGAATAGCTACAGTGCTCAACCGAATTATGGCGCACCCGCTTCACCAGCAGGCACCAATCCAGCGCGACCTGGTGGATTTCCAGGGGCTAACAGCCCAGGCCCTGTCGCTGATATCTATGGAACTGCCAACCAAGATTCCGGTGTTGGTAACTACATTAGCGCAGCAAGTCCTCAACCTGGTTCTGGCTTTGGCCATGGAATTGCTGTAAGTGTTTTGCTTAATTTATATTGTGTTCAATATTTGTTTGATATGTTCAAGAATAAGCAATCAAATAGTGAAACAAGCTTTTCATGATGGTCATTCATTTTCTTGTGACTATGGTGAAATCTTTAGCAGTGTCATGAGTTCAGGTTTATGCATGTTGCTTTCATATGACCTCTTTGCCTTTTCATCATTTAGAATTGATGACATTTCCAAAAGAGGGAGCTGAAATCATTTTGAGAATTATAGACTTGTTAGATCCTGGTTTTATTAAAATCAGAACTGACAAAATCTACAGGAGCCAGGTTGCTAAAGTAGCATACGAAATGACGGCTGACACCTAACTATTGAAGTTGTTTATATTAAAGTTGGTGGCAGTAAATGTTTCAATTTTAGGAGGTTGCACTGACTCCTACACTGGTTTTTACAATCTTCATTAAATTAACTACAAGAGGTATTTTCCCCTTTTCCTAATTTGCTTTAAAATTGCAAATTTTTAACACTGAATGCTTTTTACGTTTCAATTAAAATATTTAAGTCCCTAAACAAAAAACTTTTTTTTTTCATTTTGAAGTTTAAAGAAAGTCAACAACTAACAATTTGTGAAAATGTATTTGCCCCTGGTAAATGGATTGTATAAAATGAAGGTTATTATGGTGAAATGATTGAATGCAATAAGGGGTGATTGTTACCACTGCTCAATGTTTCACTTATTTTGACCCTTATCCTAAGGAGAAACAAGTTGGCCGCAGATTCAACAAGCATATTAAATGGCATCAATGAGAATTTTTTTACAGAAGTAGCATTTTTTTTTTCAAAATAGTATATGAAAAAGATGATCCAACAAATTTCAAAGCATATTTAAATTGGTCAAAGAACTTTGGGCCGCCAAGCAAAAAACACAGTGTTATGCCTCCACAATCAATGAGCAAAATTTACTTACTTAGTGAGTATAAAGGATGAAACCACTGCTAAGTAAAATGTAAACCCTCTACCCTTGTTTGCCAGGGAATGCCTGGATTTTCTTCTGGGAGACTTTTCTATGGACAGAAGGGGACATGGCTGCATCATGTCTGGTGTAAAGAAAGCACTGCATTTCTGTGTCAAAACACCAACAGTCTATTATGGTGGTGCTGCTGTGTTGGTTTTCTGCTTTAGGCCTTAACTGACTTGCCATAACTAAAGTAACTACTAATCTTGCTTTGTATCTTTGCTAAAAAATAAAGCATAGTTGCATTGTGCAGCAGGACAGAGAGACAAATGTAATTAAAAAAATTGAAGCCTTGGACATTCTTGTCAATCAAGCTTAAACCTAACTTAAAAAAGTATTCATTTTTTTTGTGCAGGCGGGTGTACTCTTCCGGAGTGTGAGCATACATCATCTGGTGTCAAATATCTAACACTGTGATGTGGAAATGCTAACACAAACCTTTGATGTCGTATACGTTCTAGAGTTTAATCTGGGTCAGAACACTGATGTAGTATCTGTGCAAAAGTGCCTTTTTCATCTTGTTATACTTGGTATAACTCAGTTAGTCATCTGGTATCCTGATCTCTTCTACATGGGTACCTGCCTTCCCCCATATGCCTGCTTTTATCTGACTCCCTGTTTACCTTCAATGTGGTGGTTTGCTTGGTCGCCTTTTTGATCATCAACTGTTACTACCGAGGACCACTACCGGTAAGGACACATGTGCTAAACTTCTTCCACAGAAGTTTGAAACCGCATAATAGGAAGCATTTAGATACAATAATTTCAGGTAGAAGTTATGCAACCATTTAAAAAGGGGCAATTACATTTAAAAACAAAGTTGATGTTGACACCATTTATTTAATTGAATATATGACATCTGTTTAAAAAATTGTTACAAACATTCAGTGTCCAAAATGTGCAATATCAGAGAAAATCAGATAGAGAGAGATGCTTTGCTATGGCGCTGTTGTTAATCCATTAGTTCCTTTAAAGCATGGCTCTTCAAACTATGACCCTCCAGTTGTTCAGGAACTGCAATTCCCAACATGCCTAGTCATATCTGCGAATGTTAGTGTTTTACAATTTTTCATGGGATGCATAGTTCCGCAGCAGCTGGAGGGCTGTAGTTTGGAGATACCTGCTTTAAAGTATAACTAAAGGCAAAACTTTTTTTTTCAAGAGTGAGAAATATGAAAATCAGTCAGGTTTTTATTGCTGTCTGTCTGCCTGTTAGGGAGATTGACCCTATGTGCCATGGTGACCATTATCATCGAAAGTGAAAGAAAATCTAAAATGAGAACAGAGATATATGGTAAATATTTCAATGGGGGCACTAGTTCTGGGGGTTACCAGGAAATTTTCCTAAATCCACAGGGATTTCCTCTAGCTTCCTAATGTGGCTATAGGACAGGAAGCGAAGACCTTGCATTGAGACACAGATGGCAAAAAAAGGCTTATAACCATCCCTTACTCTATCCAAAATACAATTAAATGAGACAAATGAAATGCATTCAGTTTTGTGTTAAGTACATTTTTGGCCGTGTATATATAGATTGTGGATTTACATTTTGGAGTCCCAGTGTGCTGTGTTAAGTCAGGTGATAATGTGCATTGCCCCGGGCCATCCCATTCAAATTGGCTGCCAAAAAAAATCATACATGCACCATTTTTGCAAAACAGAGCACCGACAACACATTGTAGTGCATTACTGTACATTGTGGTGTTCTGCGGCACATGTACATTCCCTTTAGAGCATGGTGCCATTAAAATCGAATGGCACCACAATGCACTGAGGCATGCTTGCACATGTCAACTCATGTACTACCACCTCACAATAGTGTTAATGGGTCATTAACAAGTATCAACACCTCCACCATCAGCATCCACTTTCTGTTTTATCACAATGTGCCCTAGTGAAGCAACAGAGACCACTTTGCATAGCTGCTTGCTCTGGCTATTCCTTCTGTGTCTTGCTGTTGGTTAAAACGGCTGTCATGATGATGGGCCAAAGTTGTGGCATGGAAGGTGAGAAATCCAGGAAAGAGACAGATATCAGTAGTGTTAAGCCTAATGTACACAGGACGTTTTTGCAATCTCTCCTGAATGATTTAACTTGACATATAGTAGCCCATGTTTAAAACATCCATTTTGCCACGTTTACATGTTGTGTTTAGTGGCGTTTTGCATTTAGAAGCATTTGAAAAAAAATATATTATTATATATTTTTCAAAATAGCCAAAAATGAAAACGCCTGTAAACGAAACGCAGCTAAGTGCGAGTTACCACATTTAGCCGCGTTTAGAAGCATTTGGCGCTTGAAATGCCTCTAAACTCAGCGTCTGAACTAAATTTTTTGCTTTCCAAAAAAAGGCCTCTAAACTCACCTGCCTAGAAAGGACTTTAAATGACCTTGTGTACATGTACTGATAAGATAACAGAGGAGAGTTCAGGAGCAGTTGAAAAAAATGCCCAACTGCTCCTAAACATCCGTTTACCAGCAGCAGTGTACAGGAAGCCTTAAGCCCCATACACATATCAGATTTTCTGCTGATTGTTTCCTTCAGATTTACCAAAACCATATAATATGAGGTCAAACCTTAGGAGTTTCAATTTGTATGCAATCAGGCAGGCCCTTGCACTACATAGTTTTGGTAAATCTGAAGACAAAAATCAGCAGATAATCTGATAGTGTGTATGGGGCTTAACTCTCCATCTTTTCATCAGAACAGTTTAGCGTTGTTGTAGTCCCAGTCAGCCTGATCAGAAAGTGCATGCCTAGTGCTTGAAAGTGTCAGTTACATTTGTTACATTTGTTTAATGGGTATTTTGCTTTTAGTTTGGTATTTTATTCATTAGTAATACAGATAACACATATTTTGTTATCAGCTTCTCGCTATGATACCAAGCATAGTTATGTGGTATGTGGATAGACTTTTTTAGACGTAGGTACCTTAAAGATAAAGTTTCTGACTTCAGATATGCTTAACTTCCTTTTTAGATAAAGACAATAATAGATTCGATTTTAACCCCTGCTTCATATAAATGTACCCTGTTAACTCCTGTTATCATTATGGATTTCACTTAACCTATTGGCACAAAGCCTTATTGTTTTTTATCTATCCCCGAGATTTCTAATAGACTTGTTTCACACCAGCACACTTCACTGCCTTAAATGTACTTAGTAATATGAAAGCAATAGAAAGTAATGGCTGGTTTTCATTTATACATTAAGGTCTCAGGGACCATCTTTTACCCAGCATTCAGTCTTAAACCGGGGTGTTTAACATTTTATTGCCACTCTAATTAGCAATGGAGGAGATATGGATATACTTATACCCTGAAAGGTCTTATAATGTTAAAGTGTTGTCAAGGTCTGGGAAATAAAGGAAGGCCTACCTTGATATTTTGCTTTCATCCAGGCATTGTCTATTATGTATTATGGATACTGTAACTGCTAAAAGTCTAGTCTGCTCTGCAAATTGCTAATCAAGTTAAATTAATGAGAAATTATTGTGCAAGAGTTTAAACCAACAAAACATTTTTATAATACATTTTACTTCAAAAAGACAACTTGTCCTCTCTCTTTATGGGAATACTTGTTTTAGAGCACACTTTAATAATAAAGTAAGTTACAGTAACATAATATCATGCTTTCAATGGACAACCTTGGCTTTGTGCACTTCTTTTTATATTGTTAAAAAATTCTAACACAATAACTCGGGTAACCACAGAATGATGAAAATATCAGGTAATAACACACCTGGTTTTGTGTATTTGTGTACCGTATATACTCGAGTATAGGCCGACCCGAATATAAGCCGAGGCCCCCAATTTACCCCCAAAAAAACTGGCAAACTTATTGACTCGTGTATAAGCCGAGGGTAAGACATGCCTGTCCATCCCTGTGTGTGTGTCCGTCCATCCCTGTGTGTCCGTCCATCCCTGTGTGTCCGTCCATCCCTGTGTGTCCGTCCATCCATCCCTGTGTGTGTGTGTGTGTCCATCCATCCATCCATCCCTGTGTGTGTGTGTCTCCATCCATCCATCCATCCCTGTGTGTGTGTGTATCCGTGTGTGTGTGTGTGTGTGTGTGTGTGTGTGTGTGTGTGTGTGTGTCCAGCCTACCTGTGTCCTGAGCCTTTGTCCCGAGCCTCCGTCCCGTGCCGAGCCTCCTTGCCTCCGTGCCTCGCCGCCGTGCCTCGCCGCCATGCCTTGCCTCCGGTCCCGTCCCGTCCCGTCCCGTGCCGTGCCGTCCTGTGCCTTGCCTCCGTCCCGTGCCCTCTTCGTTCGTCGGCGCCTCGGCGGCCATTGTAAAATTCAAAAGCTGCGCCGCCGCCTTCGCCTGTGATAGGCGGAACACTGAATTTCCCAGCAGCCTGTGTTCCGCCTATCACGTACATCGTATCATCCTCGTCCGTAGTACGAGGATGATACGAAGTCCGTGATAGGCGGAACACAGGCTGCTGGGAAATTCAGTGTTCCGCCTATCACAGGCGAAGGGGGAGCCGGAGGCGCGGCTTTTGAATCAGAATGGCCGCTGTCTGTCTGCTCGACACGCTGATCGAGCGGGCAGACAGCGATGACTCGAGTATAAGCCGAGGGGGGCACTTTCAGCCTCAAAAAAGAGGCTGAAAATCTCGGCTTATACTCGAGTATATACGGTACCTGTATAGTGAAATTGTATTTTAGCGTTTGAGAGTCTAGTTCTCTGCTGCTAATACACTCCAATAAAAAAAGAAGGATGCATTTTTGAAGCTTTATTTTTATTAGAAAGTGCTCCTTCCTTTTTTTCAAGCAGAGCTCTGAATTCTAGTCAAAGGATCTCCAGATTTTTCATGCATGTTTAGATCTACTGTCTAACTAATAATTTTAAGTTGTGACTGTTTATTTTTGCAAGGCTTATTAAACTGAAATACTAACCTATTTTACAGCTAATGAAAAAGTGTTGTTCTGCTGTGGCACAATGATGTATAAATCCAGTTAGACATTTAACTTGCATTAAACTCCAGTTTGCATGTATTTTGTTTCAGACTGCAAAGTGTTTCTGTACGCTGTATGGTGGCATGGATGTGCATTTAATTACCCTAGGCTGCCAGTCATAACACCCATGAGACAATTATTATTAGTGGCAGATATGCTGATTTGTGAAAAATTGCATGATGGTTGGGGGGTTGGTGCTGATAAAACTTTTCAACTAAAACACATTTTATTTGGGATTGACATAGTACTATGTACATAAAAAATGTGTATTAATGCATATTTTACAGTTTAAATAGTAGTAAACTCAAAAGCAAACATTTTATTATATTGCAGCTTAGAAAGTCTTAGGTGTGATAGATGCATTCATTTTCTTTTTTAGGCTTGTTTTCTTCTATGTTCACCTCATGATCTGGCCAGTAAGTCTGTTTTTCAAAAGAACAAGCTCTCTTGAAGATGCATCAGTTACAGGGATGAGACAAACTATTTACCACTGGCAGGAATGCTTACACTGATCAGCTTTTATTTATTTATGTAAAACCCTTACCCCAAAAGGAAAAGAACTGTTGCTGTAACTACTTATAATGTGTTAGCTAGAGTTTGGCTTCAATTTGCTAGCGTATTTAAATCTGCTAGTACATATAACACTACCCTCCCCACACTGACAATGCTGCTGTCTGCTGTGCACCCTGTGCTCATTCATCCTAAGTGGGGACACTTTAATGCAGGAGGTGTGTTACTGGCAGGATCCCCAGGGGAAAAGAGGAGAAAAGGTGAAAAGAGGGGAAAAAAAACCTAAAAAATAATAAATAAATAATAAAGCCACCACATCTAATTATTCAAAAAATAAAAATATAATTGCGCTACCAGAATAACGTAAAAAATCTAGCAGCCAGCAACAACAATGATGACTTGTGAAAACATAAAAAACAAAAATTGCAGCGCTAAATAATGTGAAATACTAGTGGCAATACACACCAGACAAACATCAAAAAAATTTGTGAAACTAATAAATATTGATAAAAAGCAAATGAATATCAAATCCAAAATGCATAACATTAAATCATAAAAAATAATCTGTGCGGTTCATAAAAAAAATCGCAGAGAATGGGAAAATGCTATGCACATAAAAAAATCCTCATGAGAGGTCAAGACACTACAACATCAATGAATCAGTCTTTCATGTAACCCCATCCAATTGTTATATGGGGGACTTCAAATATATGCGGTAGTATGGAAATGTGATACTTGACGTCCAAATTCCACCAATAGCAAACTTCTAAGAAGATAGCAGGTGCACTTATTATAGAACAATAATGGGTACGCTTACCCTAAGGTGTAGACCCACACACCGTAGTGGTGGGTCAATCGTGCATCAAAGTGAATCCACCGCGAATGGTCCTCCAAAAGGAACAATCAAACTCCTGGCTCTCGATCGAGATATCCTATACAGGTTGTTTATGTCTCGAAATCCCCGGAAGTGCAATCATGAAGGTAGGTATAATGAGAAAAAATAGAAAAAATGCCTCCACATCACTCCAGATCACTCCAGTACAAAAAATGTATTTAAAAATGTTAAATTATAAAAAAACATAATTCATGAAGGTACAAGCCATCAAGAGAAATTATGCATAGGCAGAATAATAGATAAAAAGCATGGTATATCTGGCCGACAGGCTATGTACCCGACATGTTTGACACCATAGTGCATCAACTGGGGCATAAAACATCTAATGATTGGCAAGCTGCAATATATTAGAATTTTAGTTTTGGGTTTAATACCACTTTTCAATGCCCTTACTTTTAGTTATGTTTTATGTTTTTTAATATTATTACTATGCCTCTTAGTTCTTCAGGGCAACTTAGAGACACCCTTAAATATGTCATCCACCCTTTGGACCTATTGTCAAGCAGTGATTCACGATCACTGTTTCCTTTACTAAAGCGTTAGCGTGCATTTGGTAAATAGGAATCAATCATTTATAGATAGCTTTTATTTTACAATTATTTGTTTTAGATATTTTGGTTTTATCCCAATTGACTTTTGACTCGAAAACATACCCATTAAAATTGCAGGCTGAAATTTCATAAATGAAACCTTAAAATACATTTCTATTTAATGGTTAACTTTCCAGTTTCTTTTGAGCCATGTCTCATTATCCTCAGTCAATCAGACATTTTAGCATCACCAGACGATCAGACACTGTAGTCTGAGAATCAGTATTCAAACATTTTCCAATTATCATGAAGTCATAATAGTTATTCACAGAAGCCAGATTAGACTGTACAGGTTAAGGAAACATACCTGTAACAGTGTCTTTTTTGATAAAATAACCCCTCATATATGTTCTTTTACATTTTACAGAAAGGGTCCTTTCCCTTTGCTTTGTTTAATAGAAATGATTAGTTAATCCCCCATGTCATCATTTTAGTACTTTACCCGGCCATAGATGAATCAAATCTCTGTTGGTTCAGCAGGTACCGGCCAGGATTTGATCCATCTATGAGCAGGCTGGTTGTTCAGAAGCCAATTTATCAATTGATTTCAGTACAACCAGCCTGTCTAATTTTTGCATACGATCACTGCTGGGGGCTTTAGCTGCTGACAGTGATCATTGTGTTCTGCTGTCAGGGAAGGCTTCCCTCCAGCAGAACACAATAGTGCTGCGGGAGGGATTCCCACATCAATCGTGATTGTGTTGATGGTGGAATCAAGTGAATCACATAATCTATGGCCTACCTTAAAGAAATACATATTCTCTCAGCATAGGTTTTACTACAGGTGAAATTTGAGAATAAGGGAAGCAGATGTCTCTGTTGGTCTGACTTGGGAGACTTATGCATTATAAAATAGTTATGTACAAGATATAGTAATCTGTAGTGACCTTTCAGATGTTAGTTTTCAGTAGTCATTTTCATGAAGAATGCATTCTGTTTGCTTGTGCACACTTTGAAGTCCAAACAGATTAAGATCAGTGAAAATATTTAATACAAATTTTCCATTTGAACTGCCATGTGCTAAATTTCATGTAAGACTATCTCTTACTGCATGTTAAAGGAGTAGTACAGCCAAAACTCGTTTGGCTGTACTTCTCCTGTGGATCACAGGAGTGTAGTTTGATCTGCACTCATATGACCCGTTTTCAGGCGCCAGTGGGCTGAAGTCTGCTGTCGGGTGAGGTCACAAAGTCGTTCCGGGCTCGGAAAGGATTGCGCTTGTGCGGGGGGGGGGGGGGGGGGGCAGAGCAGACAGCAGTGACTGACAACTGAGCGATCAGTGATCTTTTATCACTCAGTCTTAGAACCAGTGAGGGACAGATACAGCAGTTGACTGTGCTGCATCCACCTAGGTAAGTATAATTCTTTAAAAGAAAATTCCCAAACTTCTCTTTTAAATATTTTAAATTCAGCTATCTTAATTGTACAGAACAGGACACTATAAAATTCATAGACCCTGGGTTATAGACTGCTTTCTTCATGTGATTGAACACTGCAGAGCTTTGAAGGACATGTCCTTTGGGTGTCCCTCTATAACTCTGTCCCACTCAGTGAGTCCTCTGTTTTATACTCTTAAAAAAAAAAATGCAACTGACTTCTCTGTGGTCCCATAACACACCTGGCCCACTTGTTATATTAGTACATGCATAGATGTATACTTGCTTCTGATGCACAATATAATCACCTCATACAAATTAACCATTTCTAAAATCGCTTCAGAGATTTAACATATTATAAGCCTATGCGGGCCTATTTAAAGTGTGTTATTTAACAGTGAACACAAACGCCATGCAGACAAACTAATACTCCACTGAACAGTAACTAGAGTTTTACCAGCCTTTTATTTTTATGGGTATGAGCACACTTTTAAAATAGGAAAAATATACTTGACTGTGTTTTATATCCTTTTTGTGGAACCTCCATACAGCTTTTCTGTCTTAGTAGTTGCTGCGTTTTCTTGTACAGTGTCAGTTCAATCACTAACCCTTTGAACCTGGTCAAAATCCTCTTCCGATTATCATGTCACCATAGTAACCTTGAAAATCTCATCTAGTTGGCTTGTACTATCAAATGGGAAGCATTACCATTCAGCTAACAGCAGTACTAAGGTAAATTACCCTCTCTCACCCCTCCAAACTTGTCTCATTTTATACCTCACCTACTGGAAAAGCCTTGACTAGTGACCTCTCTGGGCTGCTCAGATGAAAGCATATTCTTCAGCTTGCAGTTTCACTCCGCTAAAATTTCTCTGCAAGGCAATTACAATGCACAGATGAGGGAAGATTGGCAGCTGTTTTTAGTGGGGTTTTTACTTGTAGTTCATATTTTTTTTTTTTCGAAGATATGCTAAGCAATCCGTGGCTTCCCAGCTGTTGTGTTAAAACTCGCAGCAGCAGCTACTGGTTGCCTAACTCTATTGTCTAAACCCATGGAGATGTACATTTTCCTTACCACATGCACCATTGGCACAGCTGTGCCGTGCAGAGTATAACGTTAATAAATGGACTCTGTGGATCAGTAGCAATATGTATGAAAAATGCACATTCATGCCAGCCCTACAATATTTAGATGAACTGCATAGGACTGTACTTTTGACTAGGGCACTGACAAAACTCAACAATTGTACACTTTTAGGGGCCCTTGATTGCAACGGCATTTACAAATGGATACCATTGAAACGTTTCAGGTGGTTGGTTGCCATCTCACTTTGAGGTATTCTCATTTCTACCATTGTATTTTATGGAAGTATATTCATGTAATCTGCTGTCTCCTATTTATCACCTTATAACTATGTCATCTTTATAACCTTTTCTTGTCTAACACCTATCTCCCTTTCATATTACCATATCACTAACTGTATCTGTTGAATTACATCTGCTTCTACTGTACAGTGCAGTCAGCCTTTTCTCCTGCACAGAGGACTTGACTCTGCTATCCAATCAGTACTGAATCGGAATCTGAAAGAGTGAAGGACTGTTCTTACCAAAACTCACCAAAATGGATCATTTTATCACAGCAAAACAGTATACATCATGCGGAGAAAGTATCTAGAAGATAGAAGTATGAGCTGTCTTTTGCAGTGAATCAGATTCTAGTTTTTATTTTCCCAACCTGCTATTTAGAAATAGCAGCTGAGATGTTCTGTGGGAGCACAGACATTACTCCTTGCAAACATTTTTTTTTTACATCAAGTCTATTATCATTTTAAGTCCAATTGCTACAGAAATGCCAGAAAACCTGAGTTTTTTTTTAACATACACTATATTACCAAAAGTATTGGGAAGCTTGCCTTTACACACACATACATTAATGGCATCCCAGTTTTAGTCTGTGGGGTTCAATACTGAGTTGGCTGGCCCTTTGCAGACATAACAGCTTCAACTCTTCTGGGAAGGATGTCCACAAGGTATAGCAGTATGTCTATGGGAATATTTGACCACTCTTCCAAAATCGCATTTGTGAGGTCAGTTACTGATGTGGACGAGAAGGCCTGGTTTTCAGCCTCCGATCTAATTCATCCCAAAGGTGTTCTATTGGGTTGAGGTCAAGTTTCTCCAACCCAAAGTCTCTCATCTGTGTCTTTATGGACCTTGTTTGTGCACTGTTGCGCAGTCATGTTGAAACAGGAAGGGGCCATCCCCAAACTGTTGCCACAAAGTTGAGAGCATGAAATTGTCCAAATGCCTTAGTATGCTGATGCCTTAAGAGCTCCCTTCACTGGGACTAAGGGGCCAAGTCCAACCCCTGAAAAACAACCCCACAGCATAATCCCCCCTCCACCAAATGATTTGGACCAGTGCACAAAGCAAGGTCCATAAAGACATGGATGAGCAAGTTTGAATTAGAAGGGAGACTGTTTGTCAGGCCTTCTTGTCCACAACAGTGCCTGACCTCAATGTGCTTCTGGAAGAATGGTCAAAAATTTCCATAGACACTCTCCTAAACCTCGTGGACAGCCTTCCCAGAAGAGTTGAAGCTGTTAAAGCTGCAAAAGGTGGGTCAACTCAATATTGAACCTTACGGACTGGGATGCAACTAAAGTTCATATGCCTGTAAAGGTAGATGTCGAAATACTTTTGGTAGTATAGTGTAAGTAGCACATTGAAATATATGTATTTTAACCTATGCTAAATGTATATTTTTGTTATTGAGTGTCAGTGTATTTGCAGTATTTTGTTCTGCTGACAGTTTGCATTACTTTTTGTTTAATAGCTGAAATGTTGAAAATTGGTGTTAAAACGATATTATCATGTTGCGTAAGAATAGCTTAATCTGAAGTTCACATGTGAAGAACAGTAGCAATGCACATACAGCATGAGGCACACTATACCTATAACAGTAAATAAAAGTTACGTGGCAGCTAACTAGATAACAATTATGACCATATGGGGCCCTATGGCCTGTATACAGTCATTCTGATTAGGATAATTTAAATAAAAGTGTAAAAGGGGCACCTGCATCAATCCCTCTAGCACAGGGAACCAATCAAGAGACTTGGATTGTGTGGCAAAGAGGAAACTGATATCCTAGCTATCTGGTGTTGTGAAGAATCATGAAATCTATTGTTTTAAAGACGTGAATTTCCTCTTACTTTTCCCTAATGATGTGTTAGGTATTTGAATGTCAAAATGAAATTGTCAGTAAATAGTTCTTCTCTGAGGTACCTTTGTGTATGTCTTGGCTAAATTTTGCTGTGTTAAGTAAAGCTTGTCTGCAATGGTGATGTTCTTATTTTTCAGAAAAGTCAGTTTTGTGCATCATATTGCAGTTGCAGCTGTTTGAGTACTGGGCATTACTACTAATGCCACAAACTATTTTATTTTGCAGTCCCCAAAGGGGCCTAGTGTTTTAAAATGAGCTACATTGTAACAACTTACAGTGAGGGAAAAAAAGTATTTTAATGGTAGGGTTATTTTAACAGTGAGAGACAGCATTTAAAAAAAGTTATAAGTTGAATTGCATTTTAACGAGTGAAATAAGTATTTGACCCCTTCGCAAAACATGACTTAGTACTTGGTGGCAAAACCCTTCGTAGCAACCAGAGGTCAGACTTTTCTTGTAGTTGGCCACCAGGTTTGCATACATCTCAGGGGGGATTTTGTATCACTACTCTTTGCAGAAACCTTTTCCAAGTCATTAAGGTTTTGAGGCTGACGATTGGTAACTCAAACCTTCAGCTCCCTCCACATATTTTCTATGGGATTAAGGTCTGGAGACTGGCAAACATTCAAAATCAGCATGGGATCAAATACTTTTCTCCCCTACTGTAGTTAACGCATATATAGGCAGCACACTGTAGATTCTCAAAATAGCATCCAAAAGTTTATTAAAGCAATCTCATCACAGCAAACAATTGTGATGTTTCAGGGCTACAAAGTAGTTCATCAGTCATGTGATCATCAGACATGTGACTCAAAACACAGCAATTATTTAATATGATATGATCGCTAAAATAAACTTTAGGATGCTACTGTATTTGCAAGATCCATAGTGCGCTGGCTATATTTGCTTTAACCACATGAATCACAACACCTTTAATACATATAAACTCCCTTGAATCCCATTTTATTCAGTTTTTGAACATGTGATAGATTGTCTTAGAATTGCTGATTTGTTTTGCTGTCAACCTAGCCAGTCTTGACATTGTTTTTCGGGGACAGATAGTACTTTCTTTTGATGCCTTCATTTAAATGATTTTTTTTTCTTTCTTTTTTATAAGAAATGAGAGAAAAATTGTTAAACTTGTGCGTGAAAAGGATGATTTTTCTGGATAGTAGAGTTGCTTAAAATTATAGTATTTTTTTTTAAAAGGACAAATTTTAAATTGTTATTTTTAGTGGTTTTTTGGAGTTTCCTATCTCTATAAGTGGGTAATTATGCTATCAAATACTTTATACTACTACGTATTTACATTAGACCACCACATAAGTTTGTCACATTATGGAATGATAATGGCAGGGTCCAGAAACAAAGGAGTGCATTCTGCCATCAATGGCTGAAAACCACCATGTTCAATTTTTTTTTTTTGATCCATACTGCATTTACAATGGCTCAGGACATAGCCCAAAATGTCTCTATTTGGAAAAGTTGACCCTTCAAGGTTTTTGGAAAGGGTTATATCTTAGACTTTGAACTGAAATTTGTAAAAACGCAATAGGCAGCAAACACAGTGATGACTTAGTAAAGACTGTATCTAACAATATCATCAGCTACCTCTCTCGTATACAATAATACCATATAAATATGCCTTAGTCACTTGGTGGGAACATGGCAGTGCCCAGAAGGGCAACGTATTGCATTTAATGTGGTTCAGAAGTGGCAGACCCTCATTGTTTTGAGATTTCTGTACAGTGAATTATATATTTTAAGTTTTGTACTCTACTGTAAAGTAATATATGTTTTTTTTTTCCATAGCTAATAGAGCTTTAATTTGAGAGCAAATTTGGATACACTTTTTTTTTTCTTTAGTATTTGAGAATCAGTAGTAGAAAATGTGAAAATTGTTTTCCAATGCAACGTTTATGCATTTTGTGCACCCTCAAAGATTTTCCCCAAACTGTAATCAACCACGTCTGCTCATTAAAATGATAGCACATTATTGTGACTTTTATGTAATGTAGCGGAATAGTAAAGCTCAAAGCAAATGTATGCATTTTACTTTAAAAGGCCTTTGTTTCCTTGATTTTACATTGTAATGTGCATGGGAGATACGTTTGCTGAAGACATGAATGACCTTGTATTTTATGCTTGTGCAGCAAACACAGATGTCATTCAGATCACCCAACATCATTGTTGCAACTTAGGCCTACTTCACATGCATGGTGATTCACAGGTGTTCCATGCATCCCCATGCAAGCAGTCCAAATGCAGTTGGGGCACAGCCACTGCTCCCAATGTGACATCTGTGCAGATGCATGCCCTGAATTTTACATAGCCCTCACATAGGGTATAGATTAATATGCCCTATGTGAAAAAGTCCATGAACTTCCTTCAATGACCTCTTTTCCAAGAATGTCAAAATTTACATAAAGTATCCACAGCGTGTGCTCCCATATGCAGCTGTTAGGTTCTCAGTTGGTTGATGGTATCCTAAACACATAGACAACTGGATCTCACCATATACTTGATTGTACTCCTGCACCTTTAAGAGACTCTGTAGAGACCGGGCCTCCCTCAGCCAGGTCTCCTCATCCTCCATATATCAGTGCTTGAGCTTAGTAATTTGTCGCTAAATTAAATGACTGCATCATAGAGGAGATCAATGCTCTCCTATACCCGGAAACTCATTCTATTTTGCACTAGCTGTTAGAGTAAAGAGCACTAGAAATTGCTTAAAAAAAGGCATGTATCCATAAGTTTGGAGGGTAACTTTCAACAAACATTTTCACTGTGTCTGAATAAGGGCAAAAGCTCCTCTCCAGGCAGCAGCTCTGAGCATCCCCATTATCTGTGTTCTGCTGTCATTGGAAAGAATGTAGAGGTGTCAGACTGCACAAATTATTGAAGTCTTTAATCTAATCTTTATTAGTTCATTACCCATGTCAGTTAAAACCATCAGTGTGCTGCATGTCCTGTATATACAAGGACATGAAGGTAGCCCTCTGGCTGGCTCACAGACAGTGGGCTCAGTGTTAACCAGTAGAAAAAAAAAGATTGCAAACTTTGCTTTGCCCTTCAACCACAATAATGTGCACGCTCAACTGCTTGTTTTTTGGCATGTAAGAGCTGTGGGATGCTGAGCTTTAGAGGAGAGAATGTAAGAGAGCTAGCTGTAGAATGGGTGGTAGTGGGCAGTGAGATGAGAGTAGCATTACCTCCCTGAATGAAACTCTCTTGATAGCTCAGGGAGCTGAAGTAGTGAGCAGTAGTCAGCAGTGTCTGAAGAGAACAGCAAAAAGCACATTGAAGAGGGCCTTTCACCCTGATCACAGAGAGCTGGCTGGGGAGACTGGTCCCCTCCACAATAATGTAGCTTCCTGCATAGGTATCAAAGCTGCATTAGACAGAAGGTTAAAGGGGCAACTGGTGCAAGAAGGACTAGAAAATGTATACTGTGGGGGTTGAGGGCTGCATTATATTTTATATTTATCTGTTTAATCATATACCTATTGCAGTGTAGGTTTATGATGTAAACACCGCTCAGAACTGCACAATTAGAAGTGATACTAACTCAAAGCAAAGATTGTGATTGTGCTGTAGAACAGATTGGGCAACACAGTGGCTAATTGGTTAGCACTTCCGCCTGGCAGCACTAGGGTCATCAGTTTGAATTCCAGTCATGGCACTCGAGTGTTCATTTTCTACCTGTGCCTGTGTGGTATCCTTCAGGTATTCCAGTTTCCTCCTACACTACAAAGGCATGCTGATAGGAATGAGCCGACCCCCCCCCCCCCGGTTCGGTTTGTACCAGAACATGCGAACAGACAAAAAAATTAGTGCGAACTCCATTAAAGTCTATAGGACACGAACGTGAAACATCAAGTGTTCATTTCAGGAGCAGTGATTTTAATAATGCTTAAAGTGAAACAATTAAAATTAAATATTCCTTTACATATTGTACCTGGGGGTCCCCTTAGTCTGCCTGTAAAGTAGTTTATCTTTCCCATGTTTATAACAGTACCGCAGCAAAATTATATTTCTAAAGGAAAAAATGTCATTTAAAATTGCTCGTGGCTGTAATGTATTGTCAGATCCCAGCAATATACATAAAAAAATAATTGAAACAAACGGCGTGCCCACCCCACCCCTCCACACACACACACACTCCATTATTAGACCCTTCAGGTCTGGTATGGATTTTAAGGGGAACCCCATGGCAATTTTTTTAAGAAAGGCGTGGGGGTCCCCCAAAAATCTATAGCAGACCCTCCTGAATCATACCAGGCCATATGCCCTCAACATGGGAAGGGTGTTTGGGATCCCCACAACCCTTGTCCGGTGCCATAACCCTTGCTCGGTGGTTGTAGGGGTCTGTGGGCAGGGGGCTTATCAGAATCTGGAAGCCCTTTTAACAAGGAGACCACCAAATCCTGCCCCCTATGTGAATTGTTCTCCTACCCATTCACTAAAAAAGTAAAGATGTCAGCAGACAGTTTTTGACAGTTCCTTTATTAAAAAATGTAAAAAAATGACCCTTTTTTTTATAAGGCTATTGTCAAAAACTGCTGACATCTTTACTTTTTTGACACTTTTTTGGTGAATAGGTAGGAGTACAATGTACATCATACCCATTCGCATGGGGGGGCTGGGTTATTCCGATAAGCCCCCCGCCTGCAGATCCCAACAAAGTACAGGCCAAGGTTGTGGGGATAAGGCCCTTGTCTCCATCAACACGGGGACAAGGTGCTTTGGGAGGACCCCAAAGCCACCATCCCATTGTTGAGGGCATGTAGCCTGGTACGGTTCGGGGGCGCTCTCTTGTCCCCCCTTTTCCTGTGGCCTGCCAGGTTCCCCTTAACCATTTCAATACACTGTGTTATATAAACTACACTGCCTGCATTGACTGAATATAGAGTCTACACTGAATATATAGGCTACACTGAATGCAGAGTATATATATATATAGTATATATACATCAAACACACTGCCTGCACTGACTTCACTATAGAGTCTACACTAAATATCTAGTCTACGTTATATGCAGAATATATACTGTATCTCACAAAAGTGAGTACACCCCTCACATTTTTGTAAATATTTAATTATATCTTTTCATGTGTCAATACTGAAGAAATAACACTTTACAACTATGTAAAGTAATGAGTGTACTGCTTGTATAACAGTGCAAATTTGTTGTCCCCTCAAATAACTCAACACACGGCCATTAATGTCTAAACCGCTGCCAACAAAATTGAGTACACCCCTAAGTGAAAATGTTCAAATTGGGCCATTTTCCCTCCCCAGTGTCATGTGGCTTGTTAGTGTTACAAGGTCTCAGGTGTGAATGGGGAGCAGATGTGTTAAATTTTGGTGTTATCGCTCTCACTCTTTCATACTGGTCACTGGAAGTTCAACATAGTACCTCAAGGCAAATAACTCTCTGAGGAGCTGAAAAAAAGAATTGTTGCTCTACATAAAGATGGTATAAGCTATAAGAAGATTGCCAAGACCCTGAAACTGAGCTGCAGCATTGTGGCCAAGACCATACCGTGGTTTAGTAGTACAGGTTCCACTCAGAACAGGCCTCACCATGGTCGACCAAAGAAGTTGAGTGCACATGCTCAACATCATATCCAGAGGTTGACTTTGTGAAATAGAGGTACGATTGCTGCCTGCATTGCTGCAGAGGTTGAAGGGGTGGAGGGTCAGCCTGTCAGTGCTTAGACCATATGCCGCACACTGCATCAATCATCAAGCATTGATCTGCATGGTTGTCGTCCCAGAAAGATGATGCACAAGAAAGCCCGCAAACATTTTGCTGAAGACAAGCAGACTAAGGACATGGATTACTGGAACCATGTCCTGTGTTTTTTAGTTCAGATGATGCCAAGCATGTGTAGCAGTAACAAAGACAAGTGTGTCTTGCCTACAGTCAAGCAGGGTGGTGGCAGTGTCATGGTCTGGGGCTGCATGAGTGCTGCCAGCACTGGGAAGCTACAGCTACATTGAGGGAACCATGAATGCCAACATTTACTGCGGCATACTGAAGCAGAACATGATCCCCTCTCTTCAGAGACTGGGCTGCAGAGCAGCATTCCAACATAACGACCCCAAACACACCTCCAAGGCTACCACTGCCTTGCTAAAGAAGCTGTGGGTAAAGGTGATGGACTGGCCACACGTATCTCCTAAACCTATTGAGCATCTGTGGGGCATCCTCAAAAGGAAGGTGGAGAAGCGCAAGGTCTCTAATCTCCACTAGCTCTGTGATGTTGTCATGGAAGAGTGGAAGAGGACTCCAGTGGCAACCTGTGAAACTCTGGTGAACGCCATGCCCAAGAGGGTTAAGGCAGTGCAATAATGGTGGCCACGCAAAATATTTTTTCACTTTTGTTGCCAGCGGTTTAGACATTAAGTGTGTTGACTTATTTTGAGGGAACAGCAAATTTACACTGTTATACAAACTGTACACTCACTACTTTACATTGTAGAAAAGTGTCATTTCTTCAGTGTTGTCACACGAAAAGATATAATAAAATATTTACAAAAATGTGAGGGGTGTACTCAGTTTTGTGAGATACTGTATATGTGTGTATATATATATATAGTGCCTTGCGAAAGTATTCGGCCCCCTTGAACTTTTCAACCTTTTGCCACATTTCAGGCTTCAAACATAAAGATATAAAATTTAAATTTTTTGTGAAGAAATACCAACAAGTGGGACACAATTGTGAAAATGGAATGAAATCTATTGGATAATTTAAACTTTTTTAGCAAATAAAAAACTGAAAAGTGGTGCGTGCAAAATTATTCGGCCCCTTTACTTTCAGTGCAGCAAACTCACTCCAGAAGTTCAGCGAGGATCTCTGAATGATCCAATGTTGTCCTAAATGACTGATGATGATAAATAGAATCCACCTGTGTGTAATCAAGTCTCTGTATAAATGCACCTGCTCTGTGATAGTCTCAGGGTTCTGTTGAAAGCGCAGAGAGCATCATGAAGACCAAGGAGCACACCAGGCAGTTCCGTAATACTGTTGTGGAGAAGTTTAAAGCCGGATTTGGATACAAAAATATTTCCCAAGCTTTAAACATCCCAAGGAGCACTGTGCAAGCGATCCTTTTGAAATGGAAGGAGTATCAGACCACTGCAAATCTACCAAGACCTGGCCGTCCCTCTAAACTTTCAGCTCAGACAAGGAGAAGTCTGATCAGAGATGCAGCCAAGAGGCCCATGATCACTCTGAATGAACTGCAGAGAACTACAGCTGAGGTGGGAGAGTCTGTCCATAGGACAACAATCAGTCGTACACTGCACAAATCTGGCCTTTATGGAAGAGTGGCAAGAAGAAAGCCATTTCTCAAAGATATCCATAAAAAGTATTGTCTAAAGTTTGCCACAAGCCACCTGGGAGACACACCATACATGTGGAAGAAGGTGCTCTGGTCAGATGAAACCAAAATCGAACTTTTTTCCCACAATGCAAAACTATATGTTTGGCGTAAAAGCAACACAGCTCATCACCCTCAACACACCATCCCCACTGTCAAACATGGTGGTGGCAGCATCATGGTTTGGGCCTGCCTTTCTTCAGCAGAGACAGGGAAGATGGTTAAAATTGAGGGGAAGATAGATGCAGCCAAATACAGGACCATTCTGGATGAAAACCTGTTGGAGTCTGCAAAACACCTGAAACTGGGATGGAGATTTATCTTCCAACAAGACAATGATCCCAAACATCCCAAACATACAGCAAAATCTACAAAGAAATGGTTCACAAATAAACGTATCCAGGTGTTAGAATGGCCAAGTCAAAGTCCAGACCTGAATCCAATCGAGAATCTGTGGAAAGAGCTGAAAACTGCTGTTCACAAACGCTCTCCATCCAACCTCACTGAGCTCGAGCTGTTTTGCAAGGAAGAATGGGCAAGAATTTCAGTCTCTGTGCAAAACTGATAGAGACATACCCCAAGCGACTTTCAGCTGTAATCGCAGCAAAAGGTGGCTCTACAAAGTATTAACGCAAGGGGGCCGAATAATTTTGCACGCCCCACTTTTCATTTTTTATTAGTTAAAAAAGTTTCAAAAATCCAATAGATTTCGTTCCACTTCACAATTGTGTCCCACTTGTTGGTGATTCTTCACAAAGAGTAAAAATGTTATATCTTTATGTTTGAAGCCTGAAATGTGGCAAAAGGTTGAAAAGTTCAAGGGGGCCGAATACTTTCGCAAGGCACTGTAATATATACTGTATATATATATATATATATACTAGACTGTGTGTGTGTGTGTGTGTGTATATATATATATATATATATATATATATATATATATATATATATATATATATATATATATATAAAATACACTGCCACTAACCTGCTTGCCTAATCTAGCTCAAACTATCTCCGTCCACACACTATACATGGCCGCTATGTAAGCAGCCTTATATAGTGTGGGCCATGGACTTAGTCCCCTTGAGCCATGATTGACCAAAGGCACCAATTATAGCTCTCTCAGAAGAGCGCGCTATGATTGGCCAAAGCATGCAGTTCAGGTGCATGCTTTGGCCAATAATCATACAGCAATGCACTGTGATCTCGCAGTGCATTATGGAGCGTTCCGAGACACTCAAATTTCCTGTGAGCACCCCATAATATTCGCTGTTCCATGAATGGGCGAACACCCTATCATCAAGCTCATCCCTACTCACTGATAGGTTAATCGGCTTCTGTCTAAATTGGCCCTAGTATGTATATGTATGAATGTGAGTTTTTGGGACCTTAGATTGTAAGCTTATTGGGTAAGGGCAGGGACTGATGTGAATGTAAAATATATATATATATATATATATGCAAAGTGCTACATAAATTGTCCATGCTAAATAAGTACCCGTAACAAATTAAATTTACATGATTTAAGCAGTAAAGCATTTTTGTCTTCTGCCATCCCTAGTCCCTTTTACGTAGGAATTTATAGAAAAATGCAACCGAACAGCTGAGCTTAGCATATCACAAAAAAAAATTTGTACTGTCTGGGTTTTATTTGAGAAATCTAGCAGGTTACAAAATATAATGCCTTCAACAGTATGCCTTCAACAGTATTCATGTTCTCAGTGTACAAATACTGTATTTGTATCCTATAAACAAATTGTTATAATAGAAATTTCAAAATAAAGTGTCTCTGTTCCACCATCGCCAAGATACAATGTTTTAAAAACTCATTACTAAGCGCTTTGTTTCACCTGGTTTCTCTAGACCGAGGATACAGGAGAAAGATATGATCTGATCTGACATTTTCAGCTCACATATTATGGTAGCATTCTGAGCAGAAATAAATGGAGCTTTTTTTTATGCATTTATTTTTTTTGGTGCAGGTACTGCCAGCACAGGCAAAGTCCATATAGGAAAACGGCTGAAGTGATCCTGAAAAAATAAATTGTCCCACGTTAAACTGAACTAACCTTAGGCTCACTTCACACTGTTGCATTGTGATTGTTTCTCAGACCTCACCACAAATACTACGTGTTGTGCTCGACTGCATTAAAAAAAGAAAAAAAATCATAGGTCCATTTTTTGTCATGTTTCCTTGCATTGGTAGATCAGTCAAAGGAATGGGCTTTTTTAAAGTGGTTGTAAAGTCAGAAAGTTTTTTATCTGAATGCATAGAATCATAAAAATAAAAATAAAAAACCTTTAGTGTACAGACCCCCTAATACTTACCTGAGCCCATCTCGATCCAGCGGTGTTGCAGGAGAGTCTCGTCTCCCTCCTGATTGGCTGAGTAAGCAGCACGCCGCCATTGGCTCACTGACTCTGATTGACAGCAGTGGGAGCCAATGAGAAGAGAGAAGGGGTGGGGCCAAACCACAGCTCTGTGTCTGAATGGACACACAGAACACTGTTTGCCGTGGGTGTACTCGGCAGGAGGGAGGGGCCAGGAGTGCCAGCGGGGGACCCAAGAAGAAGAGGATCTGGGCTGCTCTCTGCAAAACCACTGCACAGAGCAGGTAAGTATAACATGTTTGTAATTTTTTAAGGAAAAAAGTAGACTTTAGTATTACTTTAACTCAACGTTAATGAGCAGTTGATTAGAGTCTGTCACAGCCCCTTCGTTTTATTAAACCCTGACACACTGGAAGATTGGGTGGTGGCATCAAAGGAGGAAAACTTCAGTGAAAGGTAAACACATGTCCCTTAGATTTTCAACTTGCTTTAGCAGACCAAGCTGTCCAGACAAACCTTTTACCACTGACAGGTTGGCTTACAGTGCTCAGCTTTTATTCATTTATGTAAAACCTTTTTCCCAAAAAGACAAAAGAAACTGTTTGCTTTAAGCAGTTCAGCATTGATTTTCTAGTGAAGCCCATCTTTGTCCACTAGTCTAAAGGGCCGAACACATGGGCTGAATATAAGGCGACATCAGCCGATTCAATAGAAACCATCTGACATTCAGACAGTGTGTACGCTGGTCCGACAGAAGCCGGCCTCTGTCAAAGTTGCATTACCGGAAAAAATATGCCAATCAGCATCCATTCAGTGCTCCAATGGCTCAGAGTGCTGACCAGTGTGTCATGTCAGAGCACAATAGCTCAGTCGGGGAGATCACTTTACTAACATTGCATAGTTAGTACAGCGACCCCTCCCAAGCTCTTGTGTGTACAAGGCTTAACAATACCCTCTCTGATAAGGTGCAGTATATTACATTTTAATACCACTTTAACCATAAATATCTTCATATCACATGTTACATATTTGCCCTCTTTGTTAAAAAAAAAAAAAGGCTGCATTGAGCCTGTGCTTGTTTAAACTATCTCTATATCCTAATAAACAATGCACTTTTCTAAACAAAGGCGGACAGTTAATTTTTTATGCTCATTGCATACCACAATCAATAGCGTGCCAATATTTATTTTTAAAGATGACATTCTTCTACTAATAATTTTGGAACAATTCTTGAAATGTAAAAAAACATATTTAAACCAAGCAAAATCCAACCTAACACATTATGTTATCTTAGCATTTTGTATCCGAACATTGCCAATTTTCTAACCTTTTCTCTAGTTCATTTTGGATTAGTCTTTTTGATCTTTGCCATTTCTGTTGTACTGTTGCTTGCATTTACCAAGCAAGTTCCAACCAAAAGTGAAACTTCCACTTATCTGCTTCCTCCCCCATCCCCCCCACCGGTGGGGGAGAATTTTTTGCATCTTTCAGGGGGAAACAGCTACCCCTTTCCCACTTCCGGCCCCCTCCTCCTTCCACCATTGCCAAGCCAGTAAGAAAGCATAGTGCGCTTCAAGCATGTGCAGTGGTGAACCCGGCTGTGAAGCCGAAAGGCTTCTTTGCTGGTTTCCTATACAAGGAATTGCAGCTGCAGCTGCAGCACCCAACAGTCGATTCGAAAATCAGCTGGGGTGACGACTTCTAGGACTCCCTGGACAATTAAATGTCCATATATTAAAAGTCAGCAGCTACAGTATTTGTAGCTGCTGACTTTTATTTTTCTTTCCCCAGATAGAACCCCTCTTTAAGTTATGCTCCTAAACAAAAAAAGTGTTAATCGTATATGTTACTATTTTTAAATATGTTCAATCATAAAGAGTTGGTCTGGTCGAGTAAAATTTCAGATATGGAAAGGTGCTGTCATTTTGAGTCATTCACTTTCAATTGTTCACTATCACAAGCAGATCCTCCTTCCTTTTATTTAAAATTTTTTTATGTCACTGAAAATGTCCATGATTGGAGGCGAGGTTTGTATTTTGCCTTAACAAAATACTTAGTTTTGGATGGACTGGCCAGTTAAAGCATTTTGGTAATGCATAGGAAATAAATTATTTATTAGACTACATTGATGTTCATACTTACATAAAAATTGATAGCATTGATTAAAGTATGTAAAATCACATGTGATGTAGGCTGCTCTAACAGTTAGCCCTTGTACACATGGTCGGAGATTCCAACGGAATGTGTCCGATCGGACCGTATTGTCGGATAATCCGACTGTGTGTGGTCTCCATCGGACTGTTTCCGTCGGAATATCCGACAGACCAAGTTTTCCAACTTGTCTATAAAATTTTCCGACAACATGCTCCAATCGGACATACTCCTATCATGTGTAGCCTACTCTGACGGACAAAGTGCCAAGCATGCTCAGATCAAATTCCTAGACCAAAGCTATTGGCTACTAGCCTGAACGTAGTCCCGTCGTAACGAAACAACGTCAACTTTGTCCGACCGTGTGTATGCAACAGTTTCGGACAAAATCCAACGGATTTGGTTGTCAGAATGTCCGACCGTGTGTACAAGGGCTAAGACATACCCCATGACTCTGTTTTTCTAAGTAGCTCTTTAACATTTTGTAAATACATGTTGATCTTGGCAGTCGGGCTTTAGAATAGGCAGTGGCTTTGGTAGGTTGCATTATAATCATTGCAGTGATTTAACCTTTGCTACTGTTGTAGTTGATAATGGTACTGTTGATGGCCTTATTAGTTAAGAGCCCTGTCTAGCTCTGCCCACAGCCATTTAAGTTATTAGTTCATTACTCTATCTGCAAGAGCTTAGGAAAATAATGTTCAAGACCAACTGTCAAGCAGGGTGCAGGAGGTTTCCCAGCTGAATTCACTATTGAGAAATAAGGAGATACGATTTCCTTTAAGACATTTAACATGGCAACATACATACACTGTTTTTTGACACTGAAAGAGGCTCTATATGCATTTTTTATACTACTGTCACAGTACATATTTGTCACCACTCAAAGAATGAGAAAGTTTGAGCTTAAGTGGTATATTCACACCCCTGTTTTGATTTCCCAAACCAAAATGGTAGGGAAAGGCCTGTATAGGGCTACTCTAATGAATACACACAGATTTTCTAATGCGTTTGAGGCAATTGTAGGCCTATTAGTTCACTTGCAACAAAAACAATTATTTTCACAAACATCCAAACTTTTATGAACAAGCTTTCAGGATGTCCTCCTTCTTCAAGGTCCAAGCAGTACTAATACACAAGTTTTTGCAGAATGTTAATAAGACCATCTCTGAGAAGAAAAAAAAACATTTAGTCCAGTATATTTTGTGCTAAATAGAATTATAATTTTTAGTTAAAAAATGCTCTTTCTTGAGTAGTTTTGAAGTTTCATTTAAGAACTAAAACATTCAGGTCTTCCATAGTGTGGTCTGGTTGTGAGAAATGATGTGTGCAGAAGTCATCTTCCTCATATTTAATGGTGTGTCTGTGTATAATTATTATTGTTTGGTGAAATAGGACAGAGATCACAGTATAAGATCCCTAATGGCATTTTTGAATTGAATGAGGTACACCACCTTACTGGAGGTACAGCTGTATGATCCTGTAATGTTGAAGGTTCTTTTGTATGTGCAACACATTTTAATGGATTGATTTGGCTTCACAATTTGCAGCTTTTTTGCTGGGCTTGGTTCCTTTATTTGTGACTTCATAATCAGAATAGAGTTTATGTAGAAAACACAGACCTGAAAACCCAAAGAGAAAATCTTCAATACAAAGAGAAAAGAATAAAAAACCTTTAGTAACCACCTTGTACCTTTAGTAACCACATATAATACAGCACTTGAAGGGATAAGAAAGATGATCAAAGATTTGCAACCATCATAACAGAGGATGAAACACTAAAATAAACTTTACAACAAACTCCAGTGCTGACTTTCAGGCAACCACCCAATATCAGACATACACCAATCAGCAGGAAACTTCATTCTGACTATGAAGTCACAAATAAAGGAACTAGGTCTTGCAACAAGTAACAATGTAACTTGTGCAGCCAAATTAATCCATTAAAAAGTGTCACATAGAAGAAAGGGACATTCAATATTGCAGGATCATACAGCTGTATCCCCAGTATTGTTGTGTACTTCATCCAATCAAAAAAATGCAATTGGGGATCTTACGTTTGCGAAACAGGACAGAAATTACAAACAAGAATGTATTTACACAGACACACCATTAAAGAGCATAAGAATGATGTATACAGACCCATAATACATAATTTCTCACAACCAGACCACACTATGGAAGACCTGAATGTTTTAGTTCCGAAAGGGAACTTCAGAACTACTTAAGAACTAAAAGCTTTTGAACCAAGAATAATAATTCTATTTGACACGAAGATAATGCACTAAATGTGTTCCTCTGTTTTCCTAATCATGGCTGTGTCATGGTAATGAAGGCTTTTATGGGTTAACACAAGTGGTGAGGAGGTGACATAACACCTTAACGTCTGTGATACACCCTCTGAAAAGCAATCTACCATGGATCATTCTTCAGAGAGCTAATGCAAGGGAAAACAAGCCCCAACTAATTGACAACCAATTTGATAATGCACCATGTGTTTTAGAATACTGTAAAGAAATCTGCAGATTTAAAGTGGTTGTAAAGCCTAAACATTTTAACATAATGCATTCTTTGCACTAGGGTAAAAAATGTTTAGGTGTCAGCATCCCCTCTCACCCCACCCTGAGTGCCCCCATAGGAAGCCGCTTCCTATGGGAGCACTGGACAGAGGGGAGGTACCAGGCGTGCTGGCACAGGACATGAAAACAGGAGGTTTGTGTCCACTCTAAGCAATTCGATTGCACAGAGCAGGTAAGTATAGACGTTTATTATTTTTATTTTCACCTTTACAATCACTTTAAGAGGATTAGACAGAACTTTTAAAATTATATTAACATGTTAAACAATATAGGGTATTTACATTTACTTTAAGAATTTCCAATAAGGTATTCTAACCTTTATGCACTTTAAAAAAAAAGCATTTTGGCTGGAGTTCAATATTCAGTATAAAAAAATACATGTATGAAGATTTGGAAAATGATATGCTTATACTGCATTTCGTTTAATTTTTAATCACTGTGGATTATGGGATGACACAATTTATACGCTAATTCTATTGTGCTCTACATTGTGAAATAACCACTTTATTATGCTAAGTATCCTTTATCAGCTCAATCTTTACTTGTTTTAACAAGGTACTACACTAATGGCAAAAGCCATACTTCACAAACTGTTCTCTACGCTTGCCTGGAGAGCACTGTTAAGCGATTACCTTAAAAGAAAATAAAGGAATAACCAGATGTTTAAATTCATCACAGTATATTTCCTTGTAAATTCCAGTCATTTTGCATAAATGCTTGCATTCCTGTCATTCACAATGCAATTCAAGCACCTCATTCAGGAATAAAAAAGAGCAGCAATTTTTTGTGAAGTATTAAACTAATTTTCTCTTGTGGAGCTGCAATAATATTTAGGCATTTTGGCTGCTTTCTTCGTTTTGAAAAATTGCTCTGCTACCGACATGTGGAAATTACAGTGTAGCTGATTTGATCTTCCTATATTTTATAAGTACTTGCCATTTTTTCCCCTAAAACACAAAGTGAACTTTAGACTGCGTTCTCCAATGCGTATTTTTAAAGCCTTTTCATACTTTTGAGGTTACAGTTTGTTTTTTCTTGACCTTCTAATATATAAGTGGCAGAATGTTGGAGAATATTAAAGGCCAAGTGGTTTTAAAATCACAGCTGTGGCTGGAGAAGAGTTACAAAGCATGCCTGTGTTAAATTAAAGTTCCTAACCTTTGTATGTCCTGGTGATTAAAAATTATTTTCAGTAGACCCTGCCTTTGAAATAATTCAAACAGCTTTGAGCATTCAGATATGGCAATTAAAGGTTTTCTCTAGCTAAGGCTGCATTTCATCTGCTTTTATGCCTATATATTTATATTTTTTATATATGTGTCAATAAGAATGCAGTGTGAACACATGCTAAATTGCATGTCATGCTAATTGTCAATACATCTGAAATTATGTTGTAAATTGATTGCTGCAAAATTTATGTGATGTACGGCATGTTCAAGAATGTTTTACTAAATTATCTGAATTTTAAAATGTGATAATGTTACCCATACAAGACTTTTCAGGTATTTGTGCATAAACAAGTCTCAAAAACTATTACCATATCATCAACAAGACAAGTCTTCTATTCTTTCATGTTACACCAGTTAGGCTAACGGTTGAGTCTGCTGGTAAGTTTCAGTCGATAAGAAGAGGAGATAATAAAGACACTGGTTTGTATAGATGGGGAGGGGAGTGAGTGTGAGATCCAGTAACCCCATCAACATTTATTCAGCAGAACAAGAACCGTGAAGCCCTGGCTGCATCTGGCCATGAATATAACCAACCTGGAAAATGTGATGTAATGCCCTGAGCCCATCTGCTTTTTCTTATAGTGCATCCGGAAAGTATGCACAGCGCTTCACTTTTTTTCACATTTTGTTATGTTACAGCCTTATTCCAAAATGGATTAAATTCATTATTTTCCTCAAAATTCTACAAACAATACCCCATAATAATAACATGAAAGAAGTTCAATTGAAATTTTTGCAAGTTTATTAAAAATAAAAAACAAAAAAATTCACATGTAAATAAATATTCACAGCCTTTGCCATGACACTTCAAATTGAGCTCAGGTGCATCCTGTTTCAACCGATTATCTTTAAGAGGTTTCTACAACTTGCTTGGAGTCCACCTGTTGTCAGTTCAGTTGATTGGACATGATTTGGAAAGGCACACACCTGTCAATATAAGGTCCCACAATTAGCAGTACATGTCAGAGCACAAACCAAGCCATGAAGTCCAAGGAATTTTCTGTAGACCTCCAAGACAGGATTGTATTGAGGCACCGATCTAGGGAAGGGTACAGAAAAAAATATACAGCATTGAAGGTCCCAATGAGCACAGTGGCCTCCATCATTCATAAATGGAAGAAGTTTGGTACCACCAGGACTCTTCCTAGAGTGGGCCACCCGGCCAAATTGAGCGATCGGGGAGAAGGGCCAATCCCCGGTAAAAGGCACATGGCGGACAACTATGTGAATGTCCTTGAGTGGCCCAGCCAGAGCCCAGACTTGAACCCGATTGAATATCTCAGGAGAGATCTGAAACGGCTGTGCATCAGTGCTCCCCATTCAACCTGATGGAGCTTGAGAGGTCCTGCAAAGAAGAATGGGAGAAACTGACCAAAAATAGGTGTGCCAAGCATGTAGCATCATACGCAAAAGACTTGAGGCTGTAATTGGTGCCAAAGGTGCTTCAACAAAGTATTAAAGGGGTTGTAAACCCTTGTTTTTTGTCTGCTTTTTAGATAACAAGCATGTCATACTTACCTCCACTGTGCAGTTTGTTTTGCACAGAGTGGCCCCAATCTTCATCTTCTGAGGTCCCCCAACGGTGCTCGCGGCTCTTCCATTCATCTGAAAAACCCCTAGGAGAAGCGTTCTCCCTGGGGGTTACTGTGCAGGTGTGCTCCTGAGTCCAGCATTTGCATCCATAGACACAGAATGCCAGACTCAGCCCTCCCTCACTGGCGCCTGCATCATTGGATTTGATTGACAGCAGTGGCTGCGCTGCTATTAATCCTTTTTAATCAAGCCGAGACCCTGGCCAGAGAGGGTTGGGAACGAACGGGCTTAGGTGAGTAAAACAGGGGGGCTGGTCAGTGACAGAAGTTTTTTCACCTTAATGGATAGGATGCATTAAGTTGAAAAAACACAAGGGTTTACAACCCCTTTAAGTGAAGGCTGTAAATGCTTATGTACATGTTTTTTTTTGTTTGTTTTTTTTAATAAATGTGCAAAGATTTCAAACAAACTTCTTTCACATTGTCGTTATGGGGTGTTGTTTGTAGAATTTTAAGGAAAATAATGAATTTATTCCATTTTAGAATAAGGGTGTAACATAACAAAATGTGGAAAAAGTGAAGCGCTGTGAATACTTTCTGGATGCCCTGTACATTAGCTCCTTGGCTTACACATCCTTCCAGCATAGCACTTTCTGCCTCCATTTCAGTCTACAGCCTCAACCCATAGACTATAAGGTAAATTAAAGTAGGCCCAGATAAGTAACAAAAGCTAGAACAGCTGAGCTGGTTCTCCGATTTTTCCAAGTCAGTGGGCTGGGAATCTGACAAATATGGTTTCTTTGGTAATTATTTCATTAACTCCAATACACCCCTATAATTTGATAAGAACAGTGACCTGTGTAGCTGTACTTAAGCTGAGTATACAGGTTGAATGAAAGAAAAAAAAAAGAGATCAGCATACTAACACAAGCGTTGTTAGTTACAGTCTCAGCTGCTGTGCTATTGTATTCTGAAAGGAGGACTGCCCACCAAACCCCCCTTTCCTGCCATAACACACTGTTGGATGCAGAGCAGATAGATGTACAGTCAGCTGGTTCCTGCTGATACACACGGACGATTTTTTGCACGAGTGTACAAGGCTTTACTAATGGCCAGCTCTGGCCATGCTCAGCCATGTTTCTCGAAACTTTCAAAAAGATGCAGTGCCAGCTGTATATCACTGTACTTGCTTAACCCAGACAAGCTATAACAGTGAGGTGAACATTTTGTTTATAGCTGTTTTTTTCTTTGCCTAACTGGAAAAAAATTAAGTAAAATAATTTTATGCATCATCAAATGTACACGTCTGTTTTCTATATCTGGCTCTAGCAGATATGCACACTCCAGACTAGCAAATCAATCCACAAGGTTCAAGATCAGACTGGATTAGGTTGATTTTAAAGATAGAGGATACATTTGTGCCCCCATAACTGGTTAGTTCTAGACTCCCACAGCTTGGCTGCCCCAAAAAGGACCTGTAGGTAATAATAGGGTCCTTACACAATATATCTGTCCCTTAGTGAGTGAATGACAAAGTCTATTGGATCGCTTACACATTCACTTTGACGCAAGTCTAACTATAGGAAAAAATACATATCTCGTGCAGGGGCTCCTCAATAAATAGCATTAGAAACATTTTAATTTGGTAGAAACGTTCTTTATTCTGAAGATTCCAGGCACATAATAAATGAAGACATCACTGACATTTATTTTAAAACTAGAGCATCAGATTATGGAAGGGATCACACTTCATTATCTATACTCTGGTATCTTAACAAGCATTTCCTAACCCATTGTTCTAAAAGAAACACTGTAAGGGCTCTTTCATGCGGGCAGTAAAAACAGGCGAGTGGACATGACAGCCATAGGGAATTGTTCACATGCCCAAGGTCAAGATGCTTGACATGCCCAGTTTGACAGGCAACACCAAATGTCAAACTTACTCGTTTAAGTGAAAGTTAAAGAGGAAGTAAACCCTGCAGGGGGAAACAAGTTTTCCCTTCCCAGTAAAGGCATAATGTGCTAGTATGCATTGCATACTAGCACATTATGTGACACCTGCAAATGAAGTCCACGCCATCCCCGCTGCAGGTAGCATCCATGTTTGCCCCCTCTTCCTTCCAGGGTTGCAGACTCCGGCTATGCAACTGGCTGGAGCCACGTGATGTCACTCCCGCGCATGCATGCGGCAGCCACCAGTAACAGCACTCGCTTCTGAAGAAACTGCAAGCATTCGCCCATGACATCATCGGCACAGTATACAGTAAATATGTATTAAACGGCGCACGTTTAGGAGATAATTACAGGCTTACCTATAGATACAAGTACTGCAGGGAGATTTACAACCTCCTTAATGGGATTACACCACACCTGTGAGCCAAACACTTGGCACAATGGTTCAGTATCAAACCCCTGTTCAGCTGGAAAAAAAAAATCCCAGGCAGAAAAGAAAAACACCCAGGTGACAGAATCACCTTCTGAATACCTAAAAGTCACTGATTCAAAAGGCAGAAGGAACTGCAATCCAGCTTGCGAAAGAGGCCTAGCAGAGCTTTCCTATGAATAAAGGAAATAATCACAGCATGGAAACTCAGAGTAGACCTGTTATGGGATGAGAATTTTGTTAATTTATTTGTAAATCTGTGATGTTTATTTAATGACTAACTGCGCATTTAGTACAGTTAGTTGTTATATAGGGTCCTGACTGTGAACTTTAAGGCAGAAGTGCTAACCCCTGAACCTCTGCTCACTGCCTATCCTTTGAATAGTCACAGAATTTATCTGGATGCCCAGGCAAAATCAGGTGAAGTTTCTGAAAGATCCCAGGCTGGGTTAATGTCATCAGTCTGTGACTTTCTACATTTTCACAAGATATGCACACAGAAACACAGCGGAAGATATGGTAATCTGGGGACTGCAACTGCTTAAGTCTCTTTATCTCATGAACCTTTAGGGCTATAAAAGTACACTTATCGTTTAAACAGAGAATACTTTTTGCCTTTTATTTCCTGTGTCTTATTGAGTCCCGCAGGCTCCATTACCAGTTCAGCAGGGCAGAGTGTAAAAAAAAAAAGTCTTAGTATATATGCATATAATGCTCATAATCATACAGCCTGGTATGAACATAGTGAGGGTTGCTGGGGGATAGTCCATATGTAGCGTGTCAAGCTGAAATGACACTTTGAGACTCTGTTAATATAGTCTCAGGAGTAGACTACTAGAATTACTGATGGAGCAGATTTTAATTATTCACTCATCTCTAATGTAGATATCAGCTCAGCCATTATTTGGCGATGTCTGTGCTGCATGATTTTACACTTAGGCTGTCATAGGCATATGTGAACAATGGAATCTTTGTTCATGCTATGTCTATTTGACCAGAAATCATGTCATTCTTCATTAAAATCAAGATATGCTGCTGTTAAAGTAGCTTGCTGTTTACTCAATAAATAACACCACTGTGTTTGGATCTTGTAGTCCAATGGTCAAGTGTCTAAACAGTGAGTAGAAGGCTGCATATTACAAGTCCAGGAGATCCTAAAACTTTTCATAATCCAGAAATCCTATTTCACTGAAGAGCTGGTATTTTTTTTTCTCAAAAGCAGAAAGATAAGAAAAAAGAAAAGAAATGCACAAAAACATTTCACTCATTTACAGCTAGGCCTTCTTGTGCATTCCTCCCACACTAGCTTCAGTCTGCTTTTTTGGATCGGGACATAGCTTTAAGTGGACATTTCATTTGCCTAATTAGCATTTGTCAGATGTATGTTTTAGGTAAACAAATTACTTTTCTTTCTTCAAGCAAGATAAAGTATGAAGTGTATACTTGTGTATTACTTAATCCTACTTGATGGACCATATGGTAGCTAGGTAATTAAAAAAATATAGATTTTTAATTAGCTCTATTGAAATTCTACTGTGAATGCAATTTATTTATTTGCAACATCCCCCTCCCTTCTCCTTCTCGGTAGAGTAAATCTCTAAATGCATCTATGATGATAAGCTGTGACATGTTATAATATAATATTCACCTCTGGACAAGCACTGCATTTATATAATGTCAATGATCCCACATATTAAAGTGTCTTCCTGTCTACCTAGTTGATTCTGTTTTCAGTATTTCAGTCATGGTTTTGGACGGTCTTGTTTGAATGTCGAATGTTCTATCCCATTAAGATTAGATGCCAACCTGTATAGAAGACCAGAGACAGACAGCCAACTTCACTTTTGTAGTACGCAACAATGGAGACCAACCATTGAACAAATTTGTATAAATCTTTTGGATTGCCTGCAGTTTTGCATCTTGATGTTGTTGACAAAAAGATATGATGCACATGTTTCTTTTTGTCTGTAAGAATTAATTGATTCCTAAACAACCACAAAAATTCTTAAACTTAGAAGTTCTTGTAATTGCATTGGAATTAACCCCTACAGAGCCCATGAATTACAAAATATGCTCTGGTTAGAAAAAAATTGGAATGGGTAGAACTATCTTTAGGTCTTTAAGGCTCGGTTCACACTGGAACCAGCTGCGGATCGCAAAGGAACGCTGGGCATCCCTGTTTTCCGTTTCAGGGAAGTTTCAGGGATGAATCAGGGCCGAATCTTTGCCTGAATTCAGCCCTGAAACAGAGCCAAAACAATGTTTCTTTGCAGTGCGCTCTGCAGCTGCCCCAGAGATATGTGAACTGGCTCCGTAGCGAGTCGGTCACATTCTCCTGCTATGCGAATTAGATGCAGGGGAAACCGGCATCCAACCCAACCCAGCCTTAGTCTGGATAAGCAGAGTATAAAAGAACATTTCTACTTTGTTAAAGTGAATCAAAATTGGGGATTCTTGTGTGAGCTGACCCATAAGGTTAGGCACAGTAATTGGGAGTAACTTAACAAGTTTCAGGCATGCTTTTGTTGAATAAAAGCTAGAGAATTATACATGGGTGTACAGCGGGGGATGTGAAACGAATTGATGTTTAACTTGCTTGAATATAATTGTCAATAATTACCTGTAGCAACAATTTGTAAATATATTTATTTTTGTAGTTTGCATATGTCTGTTAAACTCACTTATGTTTTTCCTACTGTAGAATTTATCTGGATGCCCAGGCAAGACCGGGCGAAGTTTCTGAATGGTCCCATGTTGGGATGATGTCATCAGGCCTTGAGTACTACATTTTCACTAGTACAAGATATATACACAGAAACACAACTGGAGAGATGGCACTCTGGGGACTGCAACTGTTTCAATCTCTTCATCTCATGAACCTGCTGTGCTATAAAATCTACAGCTTTTTTTCTTTACAAGAAAACTGTGCAGACCTGTATTGCTTTTATTTTTGCTTTGTCATTTTTTTTCTTGCATTGGGATTGTGGGGCACATTTTAGTTCACCCTTATTATGTTTCTTTCTATTTGTGTTTAGTTGAAGCTAACCATAGTACAGGTATTAATTGTTGAATTTATTAGTCTTTACTTTCATTATTATTATGGCTCAAAAGAGATTGAACTTATGAATAAGTTGAAAACTTTGGTACCCGTCAGTAAGAAGAAAACAATATTGGCAAACAGCATTTTGCGAACAGTGATATAAGGTTGGATTTTAGCACATGATGAATGTTGCAGTAGGTTTTTATTTGGTACTGAAGTAAATTTCATGATGTACATAATGTTAAAGAGCAGCTGGCTAAGGTGATTATGTAGAATTTTTGTGATGTCTCCCTTTGTTAAACTGATTATATCTATTTTCGGCAATAACTTAAGGACGACAACATTTTTGAGTCCTCGGTTTTTATATAAATGCTTTTTTTTCCTTGTTGAAAGAGGTGATATTCTAAGGTTTTATGAAATTCATTCTTAATGCAAACAGAAGTGCTGTAAATAACTTTCCTTAACTACATGTACATTCTTAGAAAAGAGAATGAAAAAAAAGATATATATATCTATATGTAGATATATAGATATATATATTATTTTTTTTATTTTTTTATTTTATTTGGAAGGGTAAGCAGTCAGTAGCATCTCTAAATAATGAAGGGGATCGATAACAACATTGTTAAAATTAAATCCCAAAAGAGTTGCCATGATGTGCCCTGTTACTTAGATTAACACTGTTAAATTTGTTGTGTAGTTGTTTAGACCTGATAACTGTACTAGTGTCATACCAGCATATTACCTATTTAAACTATGTGCACAGCTTAAAAGTCTAGTTCTATTTTTGTTGATTTGAGGATAAAGACAAAAATACCCAAAACTAAAAATAAGCTACAGTTTAATATTTAGCGTATTTTAAGACTGACATGCATCAAGTTTTTTTTCTTTATATTTAAAATAGGTCAAATAATTGTCCAGTCATTTCAGCTGCTCTGCATATCTGTATTCTTTTTCTTCTGCTTTGTTGTCTCCAGTTACTGACATATGCCATACAGGAAAGGCATCATTCACCCTATAATTATAATTGTTTTTTTTTTCACTAATTAGGGATGCAAACCATTTGTTTTAATACCTCAGTGCTCTAACTATCACAATAGAGAAGATAAAATAAATTATTTATTGTAGAAATAATAATAACAAGGGTATGGAACATCATTGCACTGTGACTGGTAGGGAAAACTGACAATTTCCTATTTGCACAAGCTTTTTTTTTTTTTTTTTTTGGCTGTTTTATATTTGATCCTCTCTGGGGAAACTTATGAAGGATATTTTAATTTTGTTTTTTTAATATCAATTAAAATTCCTACAACAACAACTAGAAGTATGACTTGATGTATATGGCATTAACGCCTTACTGTTGTGTGCGTGTGTGTAGATATAGATATATTTCTATATCTACACACCAAGTTTTTATAATTGTATTAACTGTTACATGTATAAAATTGGTACTTTTCTTTTCATACAGCCAGTACAAGACACTGAATGCTACATTTCTGAGACAAAAGCTGCTGCACTCCTATTTTTTATAAATATTAGTAACAAGTAGTGCTACCATACGTAAACTAGGAACAATATAGATATTACTGAATAGGGAGCGATCATACTGACTTAAAAGAAACAATTTTTATTTTTAAATCTTCCTTTATTGTCCTTGTGTGAATGTGGAAAGTCACTTTTTTGTTTTGTTCAAATAAAATTCTATTTTTTTTTTAACATTGAAATTAAATCACTTTAAATAAATCAAACCAAACAGCTATGTGTAATTAAAAAAAGATAAAAAAATATAAAAAGTAAACGTGTTTCCCCAAAGTTTAATCTTTAAAGTCAGGGGATTTTTTAAAAGCAAATATTTTGTTAATGTTGATAATGTACTGTACTTCCATATATTATATATATATATATATATATTTACATATATATAAATATTTTCTTTCCATTCCCAGTCACCTCATAGAATATTCTTTTGTCCTTACCTGTATCTTACAGTGCAAATAGTGGCTGTTGTGTAATTGTGCTTTCCTGTTGCTAACATACTAAATTCATTTTCTCTTTTATTCTAGTAAATATTGGTAGATGTGTAGAAATTAAAAGTACAGACACAATTAGATGTAGTTCTTCGGATTTAGGACCAGTAAGGATAGAACTTTCTTTAAATTAAGAATGATTTTTAGACTTTTTTTTGATGAAGTATATATGATTTGTTATTTTATTGATCTGAAGTGGTTTCAACTAACCAAAGGTCTCACAATGCTAAAAATGCTGGCAATCTCTAATAGGCATTTTGCAGATCTCCCTACCCTCCCTTGGTTTTAAAAGGGGAATGCCATACTACCTTAAATGCTAATGCTATATATGCAAAACTGGATTTTTTTATTTATTTTTTAAAGAGGGAGGCATGGTATATAAAATGATTTTACTAAGATAAAACAAATATTTTTTTAAGAATGCTCAGATGAAATAGATAATCTGTGTGAATATGTTTTACATGTTGCTATATAAGAGTCCCATTGCCCCATAGATGAAATGTGGAACCTGCTAAATGTTTCAATGTGGCTACCACGATCAAGGTTTGCTCTAGTTCCCTGCTCATCTAGTGCTTTCATGGTTTTGTATACTCTCTAGCACAAAGTTTAATTGTCTCTTTATTTTACTCAAGGGCAAAGGGTCGTGCCTCCAGAACACAATTATAAAATTGTGTTTTTTCATTAGATTGCTACTCCAGCATCAGTTGTTGATCATTTTCTTGTTGAAGGCATCCAAAAATTGCAATTAGAATGATGTATAGAAACCATTACAATTAAAGAATTAATTTTACTGTAGCACAACTTCACTTTTATTTTAGCAATTATACTTAATTAACTTCATTGAATTAACTTTTTTAGTAGAACTCATATTTATTACTTCTGATCACCAGCTGACCAGTGAATGTTTTAAGCAATACTAACTCTCATGGTAGCATAAGTATCATGCTTGATTCTTATGCCACGACTGCTGTTTATTTAACTGGAAGTCATTTCAGAAGACAATCGCATTACAAGCTATCAGTTGTGGATTTTTTTTATTATTATTATATGTTCTAATCCTTCTTCCACATAACAATGTCCCTCTGAATGCACATTAAAAATTAAGTGCAGGGGATACTGAAAAAGCTTCTGAATTAACATTATATGTATTTTGAATTTTTAAGCATAACTTAGTTATGATCTTAACGTTTAATTTTATTTGATATTTTTGCCTGCTGGAAGTAAAGCAAACAATACATTATCCCAAAGTCTTTATATTACATATACATTATTAGCATGTTACGTTTACTTTAGTGGATGAAGAATTACTTTGTTGCACATATCATATACATCTAATGTCTTCTTTTAATTATGTGATGCATCACCAAATGGAACCCATTTTTGTTTGACTGTATGCATTTACTATAAGTGCAGGAGTATTAGCTATGCCAGCATAGATGATTCTGGGTGAAACAAACAGTTTTAAAGCAGCTGTGATATCTAACGGTATCAGATCTATCAGCAATTGATTTATATTATATTTGCTTGCTGCTTGGACAACAGGTGCTTTTATCAGTGACACAGATTTGACAGATGTTATGTAAGGTGACCAAGTATATCCTTACATACACACATACCATCATTGTAATGTGATGCATAAATATATGAATGTTATTAAATATTGTTCAATATATAAATGGACTTAAATATTGTCTTATAGTAGTTTGATGATGACCTCAGCCTTTCCTCCATGTGTTACTTGTCACTCTTGTTAGTTGGTAAAGTATGTACCATTAGAAACTCTCCTTCTCTGCTGGTTGGAGAAAAATAAAAAATGATTAAGTTCTAGTAGCCTTTCATTTTATAAAAAATGTTGAGCTATATTACGTGAAGTATGAAGATAGATAAGATGCACTTTGGTAGTCTCCAAAAATCTTTTGGGTCTTGTATGTTTTATTATGTATTTTTTAGTTTAATGGAAACGTTTGGGCATGTGTTCCACAGTCTAGATACACACAACAATAAAAATACATAAGGTTTCATCTAGTTGAGTGTCATTGACTCAAAAGGTCCAAAAAAAGCAAGGTCCACTTGAATATTTTTGTAAGGCATTTAAGGCATTGTTTACACCTGCGGGGGTGGTTGGTGTTCTGAGTTTTTACATGCCCCTTTAACCTAATATAGTGGCCAGGGGGGAGAGGGTGATGCACATGCTGCATTTTTCAGGAGAAAATTACATCACAGGTGGATTCGTTCAGCAGGCAGTACCATTGCCAAGCACCACATATTTAAGTGAATGGGGACACTCCACGACCTCCCTGGAACTGCATGCAATGCACACCACTGCAGCATCTTTTCAGGAGTTTAAATAGGCATTCTGGAGGTGACATATCACCTCCAGGCCATCTGTCAAATGCCTCAGAATAGTTATATGAGTTATAAAATTTTGATTGGAGCAGTTTTACCAGTCGCAAAATACTGTATATACCCATTCCAACTGAATTCATTTTAAACTGGCATCTTAGGTTGTGTCCATTTATAACTTGGTTGATGTTAAACTTTGTACATTTTGATGATTTGGCCAACTGAAACCCTAATGTGTGCGGCCTCCTTAGTTCAGACAGATCTGTGGGCTCTGCTCACTTTCCTAATTGATTTCAGGTATTTAAGCAGAAATGTCCAAGTGCTTGCTTGCAGTCTTAGATTATTTTCATAGGACTCTGAATCCCCAAAACTTGAGCTGATAAGATATGCAAACTCAGGCAGAACATGCATTGTTCTGTTTTGTCCAAACTTCCTCTAGCTTCATGACAGCATCAGTGGTCGAGAGGTAAATGTGCAGGTGAATTCACGATCTAAGTATAAAAGCTGTTGTCAAAATTTGCATAACAATGTGCCTTGGCTTTTTTTTGGTTTCCAGAGATCCTCTCTAAATAATATGAAACTGTAAAAGAAGGTGCCTGAAGGCAGTTTTACAGACCTTTAGCCATTTAGGCCAGTGAGCAGGCTTAGTTTAAAACATTGTCCTTCTGATTGCCCTGCCCTCTTGTTATATAGAAAAAAATACAAGCCCTTTTAACCTGTGCTACAGAAAAAAAGTACTCCTGTCTAAGAATTGTGTTATCTTAACTTAAGGAGGAGGATCATGATTAAGGCGGCTAATTATCCCCCTTAGGTCATAATCAAAGCTACTTCAGCTGAAGTCATGAGGCCCAATGACAAAACATATGATCCCATTACTAACAGCAGTGAAAACCAAGGGTAAATATTGGAGGACATTTTTAAAGCGGAGTTCCACCCAAAAGTGGAACTTCCACTTTAAGCATTCCTCGCCCCCTTACATGCCACATTTGGTATGTAATTTTGTTTTTGGGGGAGTAGGTGCTTAGTTTTGACTGCCACTTCCTGTCCCACTTCCAATTTCAGGCCACCTAGGTGACTCCTCCTCTCCCCCTCCCTCTCAGCAATCTTCTGGGACATGTCACAGGCCCCAGAAGATTGCATGTCCACTCGGTGAGCACAACGCAACTCGCGCATGTGCATGTGCTGTGCGCACCCGGCTGTGAAGCCGCAAGCTGTCATGGCTGGTAGCCCACAGTTTCAATGGTGGCACTGTGGAGAGGAGGGGAAGAGGAGTGAGGCTCTGTGTGGCTGCATTACTGGACTGTGGGACAGGTGAGAGTTTATTAAAAGTAAGCAGCTACACTTTTTGAAGCTGCTGACTTTTAATAAACGAAAAAAAGTCTGGAACTCCGCTTTAAGTAATTTTTTCTTTTAGATGGGACCAGGGTGGACAGGTGGGGTTCTTTTATTTTTAATCAGTCCATGTTAAGGTGACAGCAGTAAGGTAAATCAGCCATCGGCCATACATTTAGAATAAAATAAGGCACCCATTAATGAAACATTTTAGGAAGGAAGGTATAAATTGTGAGGAAGCGCTGCAAAATATTTAATACAGTAGACTGGATCTACAATAATATTATAAAGGGGGCCTCAGAAATTTTAGATAATTAATTGGCAAATAACAGCTACATAACTTTATATTTTAAGTAAATGAATTGGGAATGTGTGTCTGTGGATAAAAAATCTTTGTAATAGATAGCTTGTAACTGTGCTTGAAATCTTTATCGACATAGAGGCTAAATTCTTCATAACACAAGACTGGGAAAGCCAGCTGAGTATTGAAGAATGCCTGATGTCGCAGGTTGCGTAAATATATACTGTTTTTGGTAAATAATGTAGGAATAATACTAGGATATTTGTTAGGATCAAATCATTTGTGAAAATGTACTAGCAGTTCTGAAATATTTTACAGTTTCAATAGATTTAAACCATATTCCATAATAATAATTTTGTTGTTAAAACTGCAACAATAGCTGGTCAGTCCAAACTTCGTTCTACTACCTATATTTGATTTTTCTCCTGTACCTTTTAAAATGTTCCTTATAACTAAGACAATGGTTCAGCTTTACTTACATAAAACTGTGATGGCAAAGTGAACTGGGTGAGCCAAATAGTTTTCATTTGTGGGTTGGCAAACCCGACAAAGATATCATATATGTGGCTACAACTTGTAGCTCTTTAATGTGAAAGCTGACAGGTATACCTGTCAGCTTTTATATTGTCAATAGTGTGTCATAGATGAGTAGAACCCCCTTGTTTGCAACCTGTAGCTGACTTTCTGTTGCCTACTTTTTTTTATAGCAATTAATGACTGAAACTACTGACTACTACTGAAATCATTTAATGTCATGTTTTACTACCAATGACAATGTTAGTTTTAGACATCCATGAAACCTGTTCTTGAAAAAGATTGGCACAACAATGCTAATCAGTGCCTTTGTATAGTGGAACGAGTAATGTACAAGCAATACTGGACTTTAAGTGCACTGTTATCTTGAAATATGAGTGAAGCGCCTTCATATTACACTGAGGTAAAACCTTTTTAGAATTGCTAGGCCTTCAATGACCTTTTTCGTGAGCATTGTCTGTTTTATTCTATTTTTTTTTTTTATTATTATTGTCACTATGGATTGAGTATTTCCAATGCCTTCCTAATGTTGAACTAAAGGACTTCATGAAATCCTAGTACTATAAACACATATAAATGAACTATTTAGCACTAAGAGTCTTTTACATATAAAGGAATGGTACAAAGATACAAAAAGCTTGTTAACTGAACTTAAAATATAAATGGAAAAAATAGCTTTTGTCTGTTTTAAAACACAATTGCACAAACACTAGTATAAATAAAAACTTATTTAGAAAAATATATTGTGTTCCAAAACAAGATTAAGCAGGACAAAATTTCATGGTGTTCAGATAGCTACCCTTTCCATACTAGAAGACAAGTACACTTACTTCTAAAAGTTATTTTATTCAGATCAACTTCTAAGTGCAAATACAGCAAATTCATGAGCACGATCCCCTTGGTTAAAATGAAGCTTGACCTATCCTTTTTTTCCTAGGTTTCATTTTGTTCACCTAAAGTTGAACTTGTAGCTTGGACTTTAAGGTAGCATGGCTCTGTCACTGTCATTTTGTTTCATTGTACAGCAGTTTACAACCGATGAATGAGGCACATTGTACTAGACTAGGTCAATTGTTGGGTAATTGTTGGTTATGACGACCTGAAAGGTGTACTAATTTGTATATTGTTTTTGTTTTTCAGGAGTAAAATGCCATTTTATATTCTTAAGTGTGAATGAGGGCTAGGGATGTAGCCACACAGATGTTTTAAATGTTTGCCATAACATAAGCAAGACTTAAGCAATATTATTTATTACATTGGTAATGTGTCATCCATTGTTTGTGTGATGTACAACTGTTTACAAAAACACTAACTTGTATTTAACTTGAACAATAAGTGTCTTGTATGGTATTCCTTTGAAGGTAATTCTACCATGTCTGTTACTTATGTAAAATGATTTTCTAAGGAACTTAATGAATCTGTGATAGCGCCAATGTAATTTTACTTTACCAAGATATTCTGTACATGCAGTTCTGTTTTACAGAAGCTATTCATAAGTGTTCAGATATCTCACTATTAACTTTTGTGTAATCACTAAGATTTCAGTATGTTAAGCAATACTTTCCTACACTGTAATGACTTTACCAAAAATAAACTAAAACTTAAAAAAGAATTACAAAGATTAAGTCACCCAAGTTGCCCGTTCAAATGTATCATGTATTATTGAACAATCAGAATGTACTGTTCTGTAAGTGAATTACAATTTATTTTTCATTTTTTGTCTTTTTCCGATCTAACAGGGTAGATAGGGAATAACAAGAAGAGTCTCCAATGCTTACTATAAACTGCACAAAGCACCCAGTGCAAGATATGTGTGCCTCTATTGGAATGAATGAAGGCTGATAAATCTAGAAGCTTATGCATTATTTAAGCTCTAGATTCCTAGGTTTTCAGAATGGCAAACAAAGCACCACTGGTGGTTCTACGTATCTTAACTTAAATTAACTTTATTAATGGCACTGTGGCAGACCTAGCCCTTACTTTTATACTTTAGTATGAACTGATGAGAACTTTGGTAGTGACAATTTTTTTAATATATATACATATGTATGTATCTATATATATATATATATCTCTCAAGCATCGCATCTTTCAGGTCTTTGTGTATGGCTTCTCGAAGCCTTGTTGTAAAATAATGTGGATGGGGGTCTCTCACATAATCGATGTGGAAAGTATAATTTTATATTTGTATTTTCAAATAAATAAGTTTGTGAAAGGTTTCCATCCTCTACTGTGGTCCAGAATTCAATGTGTTTGTCTGACAACAAAAAAAAGAATAAATAAAATAATTTGTTTTGAAATGTCTTTGTCTTTTCGTAAGAAGTTGAATTGTTTAAAGTGTTTGCTATTACTGTTACTTTAAATTAAAGCATACGCTAACTTCTTGAAAGTGAGCCAAAATGGTAACAAAAATTCTGAAATTATTAGTTTTGTTTTGATTTCCATTACTTAACAAGTTTAAGATCTTAGGTGTATGAAGTATGCCTTGTAAGAATTAATTTAAATTCTAACAAAAGGCATACCTAATGTATTGTTTTTTTTGTTTTTTTTTTACTTTTCGATAGAGTGAAGAGCTATTGCCTGTCAGGTTTTCAACGCTTTCTGTGTGCCCATTAGTGAGATTCACGCTCTCTTTGTCCTGTTTACCTTTCTCATTGAAAGTAAAATAAAATACGCAATTTTGGGTTGTCACCAGAACAATGGTAGAGAAAAAATCTTCCAATGGGGACACTAATTCTGCTGACATCCAGGGATTCCCTCTTTTTGGCGGTATTTATACTCGCACATATTTTGGCTATGGGACAGGAAGTGAAGGGAAATCTCCCCAATGGAACACAAAAGCCAAGGAAAACCCTGACAGGGGATTATAACCCTCCCTTACTCAGATTGAAGTAAGTCTTTGGTTCCATTTTAATTACCTTGGGCATATCTTGTGTATCCTACTCTCCCTAATTTACATGCTGTGTCCGTTCAGATGGACAGCCAAGGCCATGCTCTGTGATGCTGAACCAGTATTATTGACACCTGTGTAAATGAGTGTATCACAACATAAGCTCCAGTAAATCCCCAAGTGGAAGTGTTTTTTTAGGTTTTTAAATAAACGTATTTATTTTTAAACTCTTTAAGAGTAGATACCCCAAATTCACTCGTTCCTCCCATGGCACTCATTCGCTTTTTTTAATTGAATTTGTATGGTTAAACTTTTTTTGTTTTACACATTTGTTACTTTATGTAGCCTGAGTTTAAAAAAATGCACAAAACTTAAAAAAAAGCTTTCATTTTATTGTTAGATTGCTACAGCACATTCTGATTAGCCGATTAGTCCTTTTATATGCAGATAAAAGAAATGTCCTTTGATCACACTTAAGGTAAGTTTCAACAATCTCCAAGAGAAAAAATACAGTTTTTTAATCCTTTTATTTATAGGATTCACACACAATGATGGTACAATGAAATTAATCTCATAATAAAAACAACCAAGGGCAAAGAGAGGGCTCAGATATCTAAATTGCATTTACTGAAAAACTAAATGGCAAAGGGGTTGATTTACTAAAAGCACATAGACTTGCATTTTGTAAGTGCAGTTGCACTAATTTTTCCCTGGGGTTAGTGAATGTGGCAAAGCTCTGCTGATTCCCAGCATCCAATTATGTGCAAGCAAAAATCCTGCTTTTTTATTTTTAATCTGGATATTTTTTACAAAGTGAAGCTTCACCATATTAAGTGAGCTCTGGGGAAAATGAGTGCAACTGCACCTGCAAAGTGTACAATCTACTTGCCTCTAGTAAACCCCAAAATATGCAAAATATTCCAACCAATACAACAGTTTGAACAGTTAGTAATTTTATCAAGAAAAATAAATAAAATCCTTTGTTTTCTGAAGTTTTATGTTTTACAGGTGGAGTGGTGGAATGTAGGGGGGGTCATAGAAAAAATTAAAAGTCAGCAGCTACAAATACTGCAGCTGCTGACTTTTAATATTCGGACACATACCTGTAACAGGGTCCAGCGATGCAGGGGAACAAAGCCCCCCCCCCTCGTTCCCCGCTCTGCTCGTGGCGCCGTCATTCATGCTGAAGCCACAGCCGGGCACCCACTGCGAATGCGCGACCGGCGCAGGGCGCAGTGATACTCCGCACAGTCATCTGGGACACGTGACAGGTCCCAGATGACTGTGCGGCACAAGGGGAAGTGATGTCACCAGCCCGAGCAAGGAAGAAGGCAGACTACGAGGGACCCCCTAGCAACAGGTATTTAAAGGTGAGTAAAAAAAAACATTTTTCCAATTATTTTATTTTTTATTTTTTTAAAGATTTTTAAACACTTTTTTATTTTTTGGTGGCAACACCACTTTAAGGAGCAGTGGGGAACATAAGGACCAGGTATGGGGTATAGTAACGATGGTAGATAGAGGAAAAGAGACAGTGAGAGGGGCAGAGGTCAGTGGGGGGGGAGGGCATTGAGCAATTAGACTGTGTGGGGGGGGGGGGTGGATGAGGGGCATAGGCCTAAGGCCTTGAACCTTTAGCTTATGGAAATGTGACCAATTGGGGTGTGGTGGTATGTCAATATAGCCAAACTTTGAGCCATCTGAAATGGGGGGGGGGATTGTTTTTTGAAGTAGGATGGGTCAGTTAAGAAGTGCATTTTCCGTGAGGGGGGGTTGGTATTCAATCCATTAGAACCATGTTTGTCTGAGTTGTTCTTCCCTTTCCTTCAATGAGGACATGAGGTCCTCCATTGTCAGGATTTCATTAATTCTTGTGAACCAATGCACTATTGTTTTTTTTTTTTTAAACAAAATAAAGGTGCTTTATTGTTGTCAAAACAAATAAGACAGCATACAGGTTAGCTTGAAACAAAACCTTAAAAAATGCTTGGATCCCATACAGAAGGTAAGGACAGACACAGCCGTAATTATCAGAGTAATTGATTAAGTACATGTTTGCAATCAGAGATGAACAGCTACAGGATTGAACAGGAGAAGAGATTTGATCTGTAGCTAGTAAACATATAAATACCCATACCCCACCCTTCTAGTCTCTATGTGCTCGCCCATGCGGCCCACACCTTGTCATATTTCCATTGGCATCCTCTATTAATGTAGGCTAATCTATACATGGGTAGGGCTGCATCTATCAAGACTTCCCAGTAGGAGAGAGAAGGGAGGGTGACGGATATCTACTTCAGGAGAATCTCCTTTGCAAAAAACAGGAGGTAGGATATCGGCAGTTTCAAGTGGTGGGAACGTTGCACATCATCATGGATCCCCAGCAGCGCCAACTCAGGTGTAACTGAAAGGGACAACTATAGCCTAAGATTAATTTCGCTAAAGACCTCTGACCAAAAAGATGTTTTAAACGGGCATTCCCAGAACAAATGCAGGAAAGACCCCACTTGTGTCCTGCAGTTTGTCCCTAGAGGAGATTGCCAGTCTGGGTCCCTGTTCCAGGCAGTCATCTCAGTCCTCCCTGTCCAGTGACGGTAGATCACTCTGCCACACCTTCCACAACCCCTCCATCTCAGGGGAGTCAAAAGCACAATATACAAGGTCAATAGGGAATTATCCAAGTCACCGGGGGAGACTAAGTCTTCTATAGGGTCAGTCTGGAGGAGCAACGGCTGGGGAAAATGTGCTCTAGCGGCATGTCACAGTTGAAGATATCTAAACCACATCCACTGGTGCAGTTGAAATTTGTGAATTAAGTCATCCATGAGGAGTAAAGCTGCTTGATGCATGACATCTCCCAGGGTTACAATGCCTCGCCTGGCCCAAGCCTGGGGATCAGGCAGGGTACGGAACTGTTGCAAGCTGGGATTACCCCAAAGTGGTTCGGCCGGCGACAGCTTATTGGGTTGTACAAATCTACGTCTAGCAGCCACCCACACTCTCCATGTGGTCATTGCTCCAGGAACCTGCGTGTATGCCTTGGGGCCTCTATATGCAAAATTGCATAAATCAAATAGGGAACCCAAACTAACCACCTCCAAACAAGTGGCCGCATTCGATCTCGAGCCCATGAACCACCACTGGCCTGTTACCAGCATTTCAGCCCAATAGTAGACCTTAAAGTTGGGTAAGGCCAGGCCCCCAGGCAAGGCAGAAGCCACAGGGTAGAATGTGCCAGTCTGGGGACGCCTCCACACCAGAGGAAGGACCCCACACATTGTTCAATTTCTCTAAAAAAGGAAACCAGGACCCATATCGGACAATTCCTAAAAGAATTGTTGAATTTGGGCAGGAGAAGATTTATCCGTCCCAGTAAATTGAGTAGCATATGGGCCCAGGATTTACATTTAGCTTTTAGAGTTGTCAACAAGTGGAGAAGGTTCTTATCCATATAGTCAATGGGGCGTTGTGTCACTATTACCCCCAAATAACGGAATTCCTCTACCCACCGCAAGAGGCAGCAGTCTTTACCGCATCTGCATTTTTGGGGAATGGGACCGACTTGGATCAATTTATTCAAATACCTGAGAAGGCACCAAACTTGTCCATAATACGAAGAGAGCGACTAATGATGAGGGGCCAGCGTAATTAAGATACAGCAATGCGTCGTCCGCATACAAGGACAGCCGCACTTGCAACTTTTCCAGCCAAAGGCCCATAATGTCCAGAGCAGACCTGATCAAAATGGGCAGGGGCTCCAGTGCCAGGGCAAACAGACTGGTGGAGAGTGGGCATCCCTGCCGTGTACTGCGAAATAGGTTAAAAGGGGTAGAAAGACAGTTATTAGTACGGACCAACCCTCGGGGCATTGTACAGTAGTTTGATTCCGTGGATAAATTGGGGCCAAATCCGAATCATTGAAGGACTTCCCTCAATGACTTGGGATAACCGACTAGCTAGGACTTTCGCAAAGATTTTGGCATCCACGTTTAGTAAGGATATTGGTCTATACGCCGCACAATCCTGTGGGTCCTTGCCAGGTTTGAGAACCAACACAATCACGGCTTCATTCATAGTGTCAGGCAACTCCTCCAGGGAACCATAGTCTGAGACAAGGGCAGTCAATTTAGGTGCAAGACTTTCCTTGAAATTGCTATAAAATTCAGACGGCAAGTCATCCATTCCTGGGGCCTTACCACTCTTCAACCTTACCATGGCCAATTGTACCTACTCCAGGGTGATATCCATGTCCAATCTCTTCCTATCCTCCGCCACCAACTTTGGAAAGGAAATAGGATCAAGGAAAGCAGAAAGAATGGAGGGCGATAAATCAGCCCGGGAGGAGTATAGGCCCTGGAAGAATTGTAGAAAAAAAGCATTAATTTGGTCAGGCGCTCTCAGTATGTGATCGTCCCGTTTCCCATTCTTCCCCCCGAATTCCAACACCTTTTGGGCTGAGTGTAGGAAGGCCTTCTCAGTCTAGGCCACTCTGAGAGTGGATAATTCCCTAAGAGCCTGCTGCCATGTCTTATACCAGTCTGGGGCCTGTACATAGGCTGCCTCTAACCTAGTCACCCTCCCCTCCATCTCCTTCACAGTTAGGGAGGTAGTATCTCGGTTGTCTGTCCAGTAGTTACAAATAGAGGCCTTCGACGGCTCTTGCAGTCTTTCATTGAATCTGGACAGTCTCCACAATCTAGACTCAGGGGGGAACAGGCAGAGCAAGGGAGAGACATATTGAGGCATGATTTGAGATGCCCCTAGGAAGCATAGGCATGTCCTGGACATACCTTAAAGCAGTTATGGATGCAAAGACTAGGTCTATCCTAGATAGGGTCTTATGCCCTTATGGATGTCTGAAGGCATATGCACCCGAGCACAAGAGAGTTCACCTGTCATTTGGCTATAAGTATCCGCCCACGGTCAGGAGGGTCACGGGCCGAGGAGTGCAACTTATCAAGTTAACACGGGACCATATTAAAATCCCCCATAACATAAATCAGGTCACTGTCTAATTGAACCACTAGTTGCATAATATGGTGTAAAACCTGGACCAATACCACTGTCTTGTCATAGATATGGGTGTGAATGACCACATATCTACCATCTGGATCTGTTATCACCTCAATGAGTCGAAATGGCAGGGTTTTCCTCACTTGGATGCTGACTCCGCGGGCATATGCATAGTGTGGTAGTGGAGGCCCACCCACACTTTTTTTAGGCAGATAGTTTTAGGGGTTTGTAGATGCATCGCCTGTAAAACACAGATATGTGGATTGTGTGTTTGAAGGAAGCGGAACACCAGGGATTGCTTAACAGCTAAGTTCAGGCCCCTGACATTCCAGGAGATCACCCTAAACAGACATCTGAAAAATGAGGCATCACAGGATGAGCGACCTGCCCACAAGGGGCAGCAAACCATCTCTCAAGGAGGTGAAATCAGGTATATAGTACTCAAGTACACTGCAGATGAACACATTAGTAAAACATTTAACCAATCCAATGTCTGAGGACAGAGTATAGAGACAGAACAAAGCACCTTAAAAACGTATGTGCATAAACTTACCCGTAACCCCAACCCTTACCCCCTACCCACCCCCCTCCCCACATCCCCCACCCCAACCAAGGAATGCTTATACCCACAACTGATAGGGAAATCCCAGAACTTAGGGTATTCCAATAACATGTTGACTGCTGAACCACATTCAAAAAGATGTATTTAATATCCAAGCCTATAGTTTTAGCCATAGGCAGTGGAGCAAGCGTATACAGTACATGGTGAAATAATTGCTCTGACTGAAGCTGGGAGCCTGACTACATTTATGCAATTCTAAAAGGGGGTGGGGGTCTTGTGAGTCTCTTTGAAGGCCTAATCAAGTTGTAATTGTATTTACATTGATAAACAGATGGTCATTTGGCACCTAGACGTCACTTCCAAAGCTCTCTGGGAAAATGCCCCTTCACAGCTGGAGGTGTGAACGGCACTTGGGCACAATCAAGACAGCTATCCAAACACATCCTGAACATTTGCAACAAATACACTTGCTTAATCAGAATACATGTTTTTGATAATCATGACAAAATTGTTTATAAATAAATGGCGATTCTATTTACCCGCTCAATCCCATCTTTTGGTCAAATTAAAAATTGGCCACATAACTAACAAAACATAAAATAACAGCACTAAACCAAACAGTTCACATAGTGGTTGTGGACAGTTGGGTTCTTGACTATTCAGTATAGAGATTCTTTTGGTGACAGTTAAAGCTGTGTAGGGCCTAACTAGATGTGAATATTAATTGTCAAGATAATGGGGAAGATGGAAAAAACGAAGTCTCATAACACATACAAAACCTAAGACAAATGGCATTTTAAAGAAAAGCAGATACAATTACAATTCCTATCAATCGCTCCAACATCTCTCGAATTGCCTAATCTTAGTTGAAATATCTATTTTTCTAGATCATATTCCTCCTAATTTATGTATGCAATTTACTTCTGCAGAAAAATCTCATTTTGCTTTTTCAAGGCTAAACAAAAATATAAAAATACAAAAATGACTAAAATAAAAATTACACGTTGATCTAACAATGTATGAAGAACGCCAAGTCTTTTGTTGATTCCTCCGCTGTAACTTTGACAGCTAGTCTATAAGACTCCACTGCAACACCTTAAGAACGCATACAATGTTCATACATAATCTTCTTTTCTACAGGACTATCGCAATCCACATGACAAGAAACTTCTGGCAGGTGTGCAGATCTTTTTGAGTTTTGATTTTCTTTTTAGACAGCTGACATGATAAGTATCAAAGTTCTTCAGGCATCTACAAAGCTTTTGAAAGCACTCTTTTCCATCAATGCTGTTTGTGGCTGATGTCATAAAGCCACAAGATCAGGGAGGAAATTTTTGAAGATGGCGTCACTCAGATTGTTAGTCCAACATTTGATCATTAACAAAAAAGCCGTTGAGTTTTTCTACTGCTGAAGTAAATCTATGTTCTAGAGGCAATACGATCTATAAGAAAAGAAAAATGTCTTAATACACAGAGAAACCATTCTCATTCAGTATAATATATTATTCAACTGTCATTTAAACTTAACAGTCTAGACTATCCTGAATTCAATGAAACATTTATCATGAACAATAGGCTTCTCAGAGGGGGGGGGGGGGGGGGGGCTGCTATCACGTATGTCTTGGATCAGTGATCCTACAGGAACATAGATAAGAGAGCACAGAATACAGGATTTACAAGAATGACAGGGATATAGTGCAGTACTGGGGTTCAGGGTTCACAGGAAGTCAGGTACACAAGATACAGTTGATGTGTAGAAGGATTCTAAGGCAGGAAGGATACCTAATGGGACTATCTGGGGGGAACGCAGCATGTCCGCACATGCAACAATGGTGAGGGCCCTTGAAAGGGCTTAGGCGCAGAGTCTGGGGAACTGCCTTGTCTTCTCCAGAGCTCTTAATGGTAGAGATGGGTTGTACTGCAAACAGTTCCCCGGTTGCGGCCCTCTTACTCACCCAGGCAGGCAGATACCTAGAGCTAAGGGCCAATGGACAAATGAGAATCCCTTGCAGAGGTGCTGGGATCACTAAACAGTAGGGAGTAAAATTCAAGCTGACAGGTTTATGCCTGGACACACACAGACATTGGGGACAGATACACAAAGACACATACGATGGCTAGAAATGAGTAGCCATGCAAACAGTCACACAGGAATCTATAAGTGAGGTTGCATGGTGTCACCGAACAGGAAACTAGCTTAAAATAGACTTGAAGACACAAAGGCAGACTTGCTTGGGACATTATTATTCAAAGCCTAAGGCAATCTGCTTCAGCTTGAAAAGGCAGTACTGGCTGAGCAAGTAGCTAATTCAATTAACAGGAGGTCTAATCTCAACCGCAGACCTTATAAGTTAAAGCATTGGAACTAAATGCCAATAGCAATACATCACACACATACAGTTAGGGCCATAAATATTTGGACAGTGACACAAGTTTTGTTATTTTAGCTGTTTACAAAAACATGTTCAGAAATACAATTATATATATAATATGGGCTGAAAGTGCACACTCCCAGCTGCAATATGAGAGTTTCCACATCCAAATCGGAGAAAGGGTTTAGGAATCATAGCTCTGTAATGCATAGCCTCCTCTTTTTCAAGGGACCAAAAGTAATTGGGCAATGGACTCTAAGGGCTGCAATTAACTCTGAAGGCGTCTCCCTCGTTAACCTGTAATCAATGAAGTAGTTAAAAGGTCTGGGGTTGATTCCAGGTGTGTGGTTTTGCATTTGGAAGCTGTTGCTGTGACCAGACAACATGCGGTCAAAGGAACTCTCAATTGAGGTGAAGCAGAACATCCTGAGGCTGAAAAAAAAGAAAAAATTCATCAGAGAGATAGCAGACATGCTTGGAGTAGCAAAATCAACAGTCGGGTACATTCTGAGAAAAAAGGAATTGACTGGTGAGCTTGGGAACTCAAAAAGGGCTGGGCGTCCACGGAAGACAACAGTGGTGGATGATCGCCGCATACTTTCTTTGGTGAAGAAGAACCCGGTCACAACATCAACTGAAGTCCAGAACACTCTCAGGGAAGTAGGTGTATCTGTCTCTAAGTCAACAGTAAAGAGAAGACTCCATGAAAGTAAATACAAAGGGTTCACATGTAGATGCAAACCATTCATCAATTCCAAAAATAGACAGGCCAGAGTTAAATTTGCCCAAAAACACCTCAAGAAGCCAGCTCAGTTCTGGAAAAGTATTCTATGGACAGATGAGACAAAGATCAACCTGTACCAGAATGATGGGAAGAAAAAAGTTTGGAGAAGAAAGGGAACGGCACATGATCCAAGGCACACCACATCCTCTGTAAAACATGGTGGAGGCAACGTGATGGCATGGGCATGGATGGCTTTCAATGGCACTGGGTCACTTGTGTTTATTGATGACATAACAGCAGACAAGAGTAGCCGGATGAATTCTGAAGTGTACCGGGATATACTTTCAGCCCAGATTCAGCCAAATGGTGCAAAGTTGATCGGACGGCGCTTCATAGTACAGATGGACAATGACCCCAAGCATACAGCCAAAGCTACCCAGGAGTTCATGAGTGCAAAAAAGTGGAACATTCTGCAATGGCCAAGTCAATCACCAGATCTTAACCCAATTGAGCATGCATTTCACTTGCTCAAATCCAGACTTAAGACGGAAAGACCCACAAACAAGCAAGACCTGAAGGCTGCGGCTGGAAAGGCCTGGCAAAGCATTAAGAAGGAGGAAACCCAGCGTTTGGTGATGTCCATGGGTTCCAGACTTAAGGCAGTGATTGCCTCCAAAGGATTTGCAACAAAATATTGAATAAATAAATATTTTTGTTTGGGTTATGTTTATTTGTCCAATTACTTTTGAGCTCCTAAAATGTGGAGTGTTTGTAAAGAAATGTCAGGTATTTTTGTTCAACCCTTCAAATTAAACGTTACAATCTGCACTTGAATTCTGTTGTAGAGGTTTCATTTCAAATCCAATGCAGTGGCATGCAGAGCCCAACTTGCGAAAATTGTGTCACTGTCCAAATATTTATGGCCCTAACTGTAGGTTGGACTTAATGGACTTCTTAACCTCACCTACTATGTAATGCCAACATACCTATACCTCCTATACCTGCTGATCTTTGGGGATAGAAAAGCTGAAGATCTGTGACATGTCTATAATACCCAAGTAATGTTAACACTCAATGTAGTAATACTGACGTACATGTAGTAATACATTCATTACTTTTTTTTTTTTTACTTCATAGGTGTTTAAACTAGAGCAGCAATCGTTCAATTCAATCTTAATAAATCATAAAATAATATACAAAAACTATATAAGGCTCAGTTCCCACTATTGCGACTTAAAGTTGCAGCAACTTTGAAAAGGTTCTTGCGCTACCTTGATGCGACTCTGATCTAGAGACTGTGGAGATGAATCAAAGTCACACTCCAGAGTCTCTGAATTACGTGACTTTGGGGATCACTATAGTGGAAACGTAGTCTAAGACAGGAGACGCTTAATTATCTAGGCCAGGGGTGTCAAACTCAATTTCATTGTGGGCCGCATCAGCATTATGATTGTTCTCAAAATGGCCGGTTGTATCTGTACGATTAGATGTCCAACACATCCCCTCCCCTTACATTAGATGTCAAGAGCCACCCCACCATAAGAAGCTGAGTCCCCTACTCTCCCTAACATCACAGTGCACCCCCTTTCCTTATGCTACTGCTGGGAAGAAGCTGGATGCATTGCTTGAAAGTAGGGGTCTGGAGGAGGACCAGAGGAGGGCTGGAGCTCTCCTGCAGCTGCAGGAGAGGTGCGAGGGCCACATGAAATGGCCTGGAGGGCCGGATTCAGCCCGTGGGCCTTGTGTTTGACACCTGTGATCTAGGGCATTGAAACTCGTTAAATTTCAAAACTCATATACGTCAGATCATAACACAACAAAAAAGATTTAGCACTTCATACTGTGAATAGGAACAAGAAACTGGGCAGTATAGACTCAATATTTAGCTAGTGGGGGGAGTGAAACCCATAAATGTTTACATATGAAGATAAAAAAAAAACACTTTAGAACAATACTTCCATTGTTGAATTGTCTTTGAAGGCTGTGGTCTCCTGTTCTGAAGACCTTAAATAAATCAACTCAGGGCATAGAACTAATCTGAGGAATAAGCGTCAAAATGTTAGTAACAAAACACATTATATTTTCCTCCTAAAAATAAAACAAACATTAGAGATATTTAACATTTTCTTTCTTTCAATACCAAAAAATTGTTTGACGTCAAACTAAATGTTACCATGTGGATTTTATGTATGGTATACCATTACTATAAAAAAAACTATTATTCACCATGGTTAAAAATGAGCAGCTCAAAAAAACTGATTTTTTTTTATAAGTTCCCCTTTGTCGACAGTTATACACCACCATACTGAGCATATTGGAAAACTTCTTCAAAAACTGTCTATGGAAACAAAGATTACCATTAATGCACACAAACATGTAAATAAACATTATTAGGAGGTATTTTACTTTTTCTCTCTTTTTTTTTTTTCTACAGTTCACTCAGCTCACTCAATTTGCATGACAATACAGCTGTTCACATACTGTCACGTACCTTTAAGCAGAGCCCGGAGTGCAGGGAGTGGCCTCTCGTAGACCTCTGACTCGAGAGACCCTGGTAGTGGTGACAGGGGCTCAGGAGCACAGAGGGGCACAAGTGCCTGACTGGATAGCAGATGGTAGAGGCAGAAGACCGTTGAAGGAGGAGGTGTATTGTAGTCCGGTGTCTGAATGCAGGCAAAGGTGAGATAAGGTCCAGCAGACAGCAGAAGGGTTCCTGTAGTCCAGCAACGGCATACAAGTGATTGCAGGAGGTGACAAACAACGGAGGGGTATTGTAGTCCAACAACGGATGCAGGTGCAATGGATAAGCGGAAGCGGAAGAGTCCAGTAGTCTGTGGCCAAAGGTAGAAGGCTACAAACGCAGAAGGAGTACAGCCAAATATTGCGGAGGACTGGGAGGTGTCCTGTAGTACAACAGCAAGCAACTTACAGTTGACGGATGGTGTAACAGTCCAGGTCAGGCACAGGCGGGCAGATCAGGTACAGAAACGGAATCCAGAAGAGTAGTCGGGTACAAGCCAAAGTCGGGGGGCAGGCAGCAAACAGCAGAATCGGAAACAAGCCGGGTTCGATACGGATCAGGGTACAGGTACAGGTACAGGTTCAGGTTCAGATACGGATCACCAGGACGCACAGGAACGCTGTTGATCAGGCAGCAAGGCAGTGAGGCATGGATCCAGTTTAAATAGCGCTATTGGCGCCAATTTGCGTCAAACGGCCGTGCGCGCACCCGCGTGCGCGCTCCCGCACGCGCGCACCGCCGATCGCGGTAACGCTCCTGGAACTGGGCAAGAGATCTTCTGCGACTTTCGCCGCTCGGACGTCCGTGAGGAGGATCTTCCTGACACATACACACACAAGCCATTGCAATTTAACCTGTGTCAAAGAAAAGGGGGGGGGGGGGGGTGTTTGCTCCTTTAAACTATAAAACACCATTCCTTGTTTTTAAACTTTAATCATCAGTAAAAGGCTTTCTTTACGTCATTAATCTTTTTAACATTTTACTTTAATTATTTTTATTAATTTTATTAAGTGTATTGGGTGTGGCTCCAATGACCACATTATTAGCCACCCAGCAAGTATTTAAATTAACGATTTTTAGCTCACAGTTTATAGATTACCTTTTCTTTTAGAATGAGCAAATATAATATCTTTACATTTTCTTTTTCATATTAAATTTACCACACCCTTGTGGCAATGTCCCATCACTTTAAAACATACATCACAAACATCAAAACAAATCATCATGCCACCCATATTCATACTATGTTACTATTTTTTCAAATTCATCAGTCCCTAACCTCAAGGAGCTTACAATCCTAAGGTCCTCAACTCACATTCATACATACACTAGGGACAATTTAGACAGTATACAATTAACCTATCAGCATTTCCCCGGAGTATGGGAAGAGACTGGAGTACCCGGAGGAAACCCATGCAGGCACAGGGAGAACGCGCAAACTCCATGTAGGTAAAGTTGTGGTTTCAATCAACTGTTTTGCTGATACAGCACTTTGGGCATGTTAATACAACTAACATGACATAACAATCCGTGGATCTCACACACATATATACAACAAACATAACACTTACACTTAGCCAACTGCACCCTTTAGACAAAAATATTATATAAGACAATAAGTTTCATTTCCTTTTTTTTTTAACACTTTTTTTTAGCCTTCTAGTGGTACAAAACCCCTGTGTGCTTTTGTTCCATTCCTTGAGGGACTCGGCCACTCCTGTTCCCAAGGTGAATCTTTGGCAATCCAGGAGAAGCTCCCGGTGGGATCACACAGACCCCAATCTGAGTTGTACTTGGTGGTACAATTCCCCATCTAACACGGTGGTGAGACTTCCTCAAGAATTCATCTATTATTAAACCAGATGGTCACACAGACACAATTTTACTTAATAATAGCAGGAACTGTATATCTGGCCCCCAATCCTGGCCAAGGATCTGTACCAGATTATACACTGTACTAATCAGTCACACAGACCGACAGGCACACAACTGAGGGGGGGGGGGGGGGGGTGTTAGTCACAGAAGTTGTTAAAAAAAAAGGAAACTCTGAATTTAAGATGTAACAACATACTCCTTTCTAAAAGGAAACAGTCCACTTATATGCAAGATACATGGCAGCACATATGACAGGCACACAACTGAATAGGGTCACACAGACAGATTAAAACAGTTCAAGAATGTAACAAGCACTACTTTAGACAAGCCACTCATGCAGAACACACAGCATCACATATTCCAACAAATGGGGCAGTACAGTAACAAACACATGTCAATAGGAGAAAATTCTAGAGTATAGAATCTGACAGTTCTGCTTCCCTAAAGTCTTCCACATCAGTTTATAGGCACTGTGCAGAATAGGAGAGATAGTACATCTGCTCATGGTGTAGTTTTATGGAGAACTACGCGGAAGTGAACCGAAAAATAGAATTTCATTCAAAACTGGTACTACGGTTTCAAGCAGCGCTGTTTTTTTAAGCAGGCCGTTACCCTCAGCAATAAGCCAGGGCCTCACCATACATAGTACCTTATCAGCCACAGCCTATGAAAGATTCCTTGAGTCCGAAGACCCGATTCTTGACCTGGCCTGTCACCCAGACGCAGAAAATGCAAAAATCCTAGCTAAGCACACATTGCACCTGAAATAGGGCAAGCCATTCACACAGAACACACACTTGCAAGGACAATATTAAGTACAGATAGTATGGAAAGTAAAAAGAAACATAACAAAATTCAACAGTCAAGGTTCTTGGAAAGAGTACTTCTACATGACACCAACTTACAGAAATAGGCACAGCACAAGGGGAAGTCGCAGTAAGCAAAAAGTTAGCTTACCTTCACCAGCAGAAGTGAATTCCCAGCTTGTGTTGTTCCATTTCTTTGCAATGTCTGTAGAGTTTCTTTTCCGGCTCGAAGGACCAATTGATAGGGAAATCCCAGAACTTAGGGTATTCCAATAACATGTTGACTGCTGAACCACATTCAAAAACATGTATTTAATATTCAAGCCTATAGTTTTAGCCATAGGCAGGGGAGCAAGCGTATACAGTACATGGTGAAATAATTGCTCTAACTAAAGCTGGGAGCCTGACTACATTTATACAATTCTAAAAGGGGGTGGGGGTCTTGTGAGTCTCTTTGAAGGCCTAATCAAGTTGTAATTGTATTTATATTGATAAACAGATGGTCATTTGGCACCTAGACGTCACTTCCAAAGCTCTCTGGGAAAATGCCCCTTCACAGCTGGAGGTGTGAACGACACTTGGACACAATCAAGACAGCTATCCAAACACATCCTGAACATTTGCAACAAATACACTTGCTTAATCAGAATACGTGTTTTTGATAATCATGACAAAATTGTTTATAAATAAATGGCGATTCCATTTACCCGCTCATAACAATAGAACACCCAATGATGAGAGGCATGGACAAGTGGGTGCAGTTTGTTTTGGATTAGTCCGCCAGCTGAAAACAAAGGGGAGAGCGGAGTCTCCTTGTATCAGGATTGTGAAAAAAAAGTATAATTCAGGCTTTCCCTGCAGTAAGAAAACTAGACAGTTTTGCAGAACAGGATCAGTAAGACACATTAAGTACAATAGACCCATTCTGAATGAGAGGCCAGTGCCCCCTAACACAGGAAACATTTCTGAGCAACCATTGTCTCCAACACAACCTGTAGTGGAGAGAAAAATTAAGTATTCATTGTCCCTGGGGATTGATAACATCAGCAGTTACTCATGTGACCACTAGAGTCCGCCAGTGGCTATAGTATTGTGATGACAGGTAGTGGCAACCTGCAAAATGCAGGAGAAAACCCCCATCCCTCCTTCTCCTTCCCTCAGCGCACAAGTCCTGCAACAATGCCCACCAGTTGTATGATGTGAATTCGAAGCACTGGGGTCTGCAGTATTGAAGCAAATAAGGTCAGAGACGGTGTCAAATAAAATGAAGAAAAAAGTCTATAACACACCTGGGCTAGCCAGGGGCATATATCTTCGGTATGTTACTGAACATAAAAACAAGGCACGCACAACAGGTGCATAGTTAAAACTTGCTGAAACTCCAATGCAAATAGAGCAACAACTACCATGCTGTAAGCAGCAGCAACCAGTGAAGAATAAAGCAGTGAGGAATCTTATCTCTCAGAAATGTGAAGACACGGGGGAGGAGCCGTGGACACGTAGCGGCCGTCGGCTCGCATCCTTTCCCCCCGCCGCCCCCGCCCATGCCTCCTGATCCACCCGCCCCGCCCACCCGCCGTCAGCTGTTCGCCTCCACGAGGCGAGCGGACACCCCGGATCAAGCCAGGAGAGAGAGCGAGCGGAGAATGCTTCCTGTGAAGCGGAGACACAGCGGTGGGAAGGTGGCTCTGTAGGAAGCCTTACGCCCCCCCCTCCTTTCAGCGGAGCAGGCTTGACGGCACGGACCTTCTCTACCCTCCATAGGTCGGTAAGGCAAGAATTAGAGGGTCATTGACAGAGTGGAGGAGCAGTGAGAGGTGAGCAACCGTATGGATGAGTGGAGGGGAGATGGCCCGCTGGAGATTTGGTCATCATCAGTGATCAGAAGTTATCATTCTAAAGACCTCTCTTTGAAAGCGGTAAGGTACATACATGTATAAGCTGGTTAACGATTGCTGCTAATGTGACATCTACTACCCGTCTATCAGTGTACTACCAATATCGCCTGATTAGCTGGACACGGACCTTTCCACCCCTGCACAGGCCGGCAAGGTTATGAATGAGATAATCAGCGACAGAGTGGAGGAGCAATGATAGCTGAGCAATCTGTGTGAATGAAAGGAGGGGTGATGGTCGGCTGCATATCTTGTCATCATCATTGTCTAGAAGCTGTTATGGTAATAACTTCTCCTGGAAAGTGGTAAGGCGGATATATATATAAGCACGCTAACAACTGCTCTTAATGTGACTCCTTCTCTGGGACTATCAGATTGTTACCAACACTGCTTGATTAGCTGGATATAAACCCTGCAGGGGGAGGAATGATGAGAGGTGAACAGATGGACATTTGAAGGATTAATAATCAGTAATGCTATGCGGAGTCTTTTTTCTTTTTCCTCTATTTACAATTTTAGATAGAGACATAAAATAGCGGTCGGGTTGGGGGCTCATTTCACAAATTGTCGGTCCTTCGCCCATTGTGCACCCAGCACTCCCTGACAGCAATCTTGTCTTGTAGTTGCCTGCAGGCATACAGGTACAAGGGAGTGAGGTATCCCGCCCCCAGAAAGTGACCTGAGCAACCCGGACCCTATAAGAGTTATAGGGAAAGGGATAGGGTCTGGATCTGGGTGTCAACCTGTAACAAAGGAGAATGCCGGGGAAGATGAATAAAAGGGGGGGTACGGGACCCGTTAGCCCGGGGGGGATACAACGATACTTAGTGGGGGAGATAAGTGTGTTGGAAAGCAGCCAGGAAACCCCTAGCCAGAAGACATCAAGAAAATCAGGTGCAGGCACGAGTAAAACTATAGACACGGGAGAAGTGCGGGGAGCAGGAAAGCCTAAGGACGTAGGCCCAACTCGTACCAGGACGGGGGGGGGTAAGCTCCCGAGATGAAGATAAAGGGAAAAAAAGGGAAGAACTGGGGAGAAAAGGAGAGGCTACCCCCCTACCCGAAATTCAACCTGAAATCCAACCCGAATTAGAAGGAGCCCTAGTGCTGGCAGACCCACAAGTGAGCCTGAGCATGCTGAGAGAGGTTTTTACAGAGGCATTGACCAAGGTTGAAACATCACTTAAATCTGATATAGCCGGGATTAAGACAGATATTGGCCGAGTGCTAGGAAGGGTGGAAGAGTTGGAGGAAAGAATGAATGGATACGAACAAAATATGAGGGATCTAAAAGAACAAGTGAAATTAGCCCAAAAAACAAACAGATCGATCCTATATAAAATCGAGGACCAAGAAAATCGCGGAAGAAGGAAAAATTTAAGGATAAAAGGCCTAGAAGAAAAATTTAGGAATAAAGAGCTCCCCAGGGTGATGCAGGACTTGTTCAATCCCATTCTAGGTAGGGCGGAGACGGATAAATTAAAAATAGACAGAGTACATCGAGTCATGGGATACCGCGCCCAAGCCACAGAAAAACCAAGAGACGTAATAATTAGATTCCATTTTTTTGAGGATAAAGCGTTAGTGTTGGAGAATATCCGAAGGTTGGACAAAATTTTGTTTCAGGAGGCGGAGATACAGATATTCTCGGACCTAGCAGGGGAAACATTGAGGAGAAGAAGGCTCCTTAAACCTCTGACAGATCTGATGAGGTCATTAAATGTCCCCTATCAATGGGGGTTCCCAGCATGCCTTAGGGGAAGGAGAGATGGCCGCTCCGCAGTACTAAGGTTCCCAGAGGACTTAACGGACTTTTGTAATAAGTTAGGAATCCCCCCACCAGCACTACCAGGATGGGAGGAGGTGTTGGGGAACGAAGGAATTAGTAGGGTGGTGCATTGGTCTCGGGTTCAGGATGGGGGGGGGAGGGAGGGGGTATAATTACCATCATTGGTGGGTGAGGGGGGGAGCTGGGGGGGGAGGCGAGGGCACGTGTATAGGCCGTGAATGAGGCGGTCCTCCCCAAGAAGGCTAGGTGGGCAAAAGATGACCTGTGGGTCACCGGGACACCTAAGCGAGGAACAAATGTGGAAATTGTTCACTCCTCCGAATGGAGGAGGGGGGAGGGGGGAGGGGAGGGGGGTGGAGGGGGGGGTGGGTCAGGGGGTAATCTCTCTCTCAAACAGGGTTTAGGTGCTCTCTCTCCCGCTCTCTCGCCCCCCCCCTTCTCTCTTCCCCCGCGTCGACCTCCGGTGGGGGGGGGATGTTTCCCTCCCGGAGGGGCGGGGGAGGAGAGGAGGGGGAGGGGATCAGTGAGTCATGACAAGACTGAAATTGATAACATATAATGTAAGGGGTATAAGTACTCCCCAAAAAAAGTTCAGAGTTAATAGGGAGTTGGAATTGTATGGAGCGAATGTGGTCTGCTTGCAGGAAACACATTTATCACACGAGGCTACAGGGAGATTGACGTCCCGGGGGTTCCCAACATGGTTCTACGGTGACTCTACAACATGTAACGCCAGGGGGGTAGCAATAGGCTTTGAGAGAAGTGTTAGGTTTGAAGTCGAGAAACAGATGGCCGACCCGGAAGGGAGATTCTTGTTTATAAGAGGGAAACTATCGGATGGAATATACACCTTTGCGAATATATACTCCCCAAACAGGGACCCAGATAAATTTTTAAGGAAGGTTTTGGAACTTTTAGCGGAGTTTAAAAAAGGTAAACTGATAGTAGCGGGAGATCTGAATATGAGCATCGACCCTCGAGTGGACTCCTCAGCCGGGTCCCCGCGATGGCCGGAGCTTAGATACAAAAAAATAAAGGCCCTGCTCTTAGAATTTCAGTTGGTTGACGCTTGGAGGATTAAACATCCGAACAGCAGAGACTATACTTTCTACTCTTCGGTGCATGGCACATTCACCCGAATTGATTATGTTCTGATTGAACATCAAATGCTTCCAGCTCTCAAAGATACAGTAATAAAATCTATCTCCTTATCTGATCACGCTCCAGTCATGGTGCAGCTGGAGCTTGTAATGGATCAGGCTAAAAGAGAGACATGGAGATTAAATGAAGCTTTGATCCAGGACCCAGAAACTAGAAGCAGAATTGTAACAGAACTAGAAGAGTTTTTTATAAGAAATGATTCCCCTGGGGTCACGAGGAGTACGATATGGGAGACCCACAAAGCATATATACGAGGTATCCTAATAAGCATCGGGACAGGGAAAAAAAAGGAAATAGGGAAAAGGTTACAAGATCTAAATAAGGAGATTTGGGAACTGGAGCAACAAACTAGATCAAAGGGGATCCCAGAGAAAGTAGAGCTAAAAGAGAAGAAGCTACAACTAGAAGAACTTATGGAGGAGGAAAGGGTGCGAGTTAACCACTGGGTAGAGAGCATAAGATACCAGGAGGGGAACAAACCTGGGAAATGGTTAGCGAGAGTAGTGCGGGAGAGAAGGAATGCGTCTTTCATACCCAAAATTAAAAATGAAAAGGGGGAAATGAAGCACTCCACCCCTGAAATAGCGACGGTCTTCCATAAATATTATAGTCGGTTATATAAGGTAGGACAGGGAATGGAGAAAAATAGAGCTACTGAGTATTTAAAAGGGATAGATCTTCCTAAAGTCCCAGAGGAAGAGTTGGAAATGTTGGAGACCCCGGTCACGGTAGACGAGGTGGCGAGGGCAATAAGAGGGATGGCAATAGGGAAAAGTCCAGGCCCGGATGGGTTTCCAATTTTATATTATAAAAAGTTTGAAAAGATATTGGCCCCCAAATTATGCGAGTATATGAATGCAGTTGCAGAAGGGGAAGATCTGAGGGAAGAGGCATTGATGGCTTACATAACTTTGATATTAAAGGAGGGGAAGGAGCCAACAACCCCTGGGAGTTATAGGCCAATCTCTCTTCTGAACACGGATGTGAAGATATTCTCAAAAGTGATAGCAGAGAGATTGAAACCGTTGCTCCCCCAATGGGTCCATAAGGACCAAACGGGGTTTGTTATGGGCAGGGAGGGGAGGGATAACTGTCTTAAAACCCTAATGTTGATTCATGGGGCGGAGAGCAGTGGACCCCCAGTCGCCCTGTTATCGGTGGATGCTGAAAAAGCATTCGACAGGGTAGACTGGGGCTTCATGTTTGAGACTTTAAGATATTTGGGGTTAAAAGAAAAAATATTACGATGGATAAAAGCATTTTATTCCCGCCCGTCGGCAAAAATTAAAATTAACGGTAACCTCTCCCCGGTAGTGAAGCTATACAATGGAACTAGACAGGGATGCCCCCTGTCTCCAATGCTGTTTATACTCGCCTTGGAACCCTTGTTGGCCTCAATTAGGAAGAATGGAGACATAAGGGGGGTGAGAATGGGCGGAGAAGAGTATAAGATCTCTGCGTATGCGGATGACATATTATTTTATGTATCGGACCTCAGGGTGACTTTACCAAATATAATCAGGGAGATCCATAGATATGGGAAGCTGACAAATTTCAAGATTAATATGTCAAAAACTGAGATTCTGAACATAACGGTACCAAAAAAAGAACAAGAGGAACTCCAGAGGTTCTTCCCCTTCATCTGGTGTAGGGAAGATTTGAGGTACCTGGGAGTAAAAATCACACCCACATTGTCATCCGCATACGCAGCTAATTATACAGATATATTGAATAGGGTGAAAGAATGTATTAAACGCATGAGATATAAGCCCCTGTCGCTAATAGGAAGAGTAAACGCGTTGAAAATGTTTATTTTACCAAAACTGATATATGTGTTTCAAATGATCCCAATAAAAGTTCCGCAGGAGTTCTTTAGGAAACTCCAAACCCTAATTTTAAAACATATATGGGGACGTAGGAATCCCAGAATCTCATATGCGACTCTGGAAAGGGGGAAAGTAGAAGGGGGATTAGCCGCCCCGAACTTTAGAAGATATTATCAGGCAGCAGTAATCTCACGGGTGGTGGATTGGGTGTATGATAAAGGCGATAAAGGGTGGGTAAATATAGAGAAAACACAAAGTGGAGTTAATTTAGGAAAAAGGATCTGGATACCTAGGGACTACCGTGACTTGGGGAGAAGCACTAACCCACTAACTACTAATTTGTTTAGAATATGGGATAAAGTGGGCGAATTAAATCACTGGCAGCACAATTCACCTTTAATTTCTTTATTAGACACAAGTTTTTTTAAACCAGGGAAGGAAGAATATGTTTATTTCACAAGATGGGCAAAAAGGGATGATATTTTTTTGAAAGATGTGATGAACGGGGACAGAGTTTGTACTTTAGGAGAAATAAGACAAAAATGGGGATGTAGGAAATTAGATAGCTGGAGATATGCACAAATTAAACATTTTGTTCAGGCGCTACCCCGACCACTCCGCGGGGAAGGAGATCTTGGACCTATGGAGAGAATACTTTCAGACCCGGGCTGTAAAAAAAAAAGTTTGTCCAAAATCTATAAAATTCTGGAGGAGGAAAAGGAACCAGGAGAACCACTGTTTTTAAAAAAATGGGAAGAAGAGTTGGGTACTCTGGGAGATAAGGAACGTAGAAAGAAGATTTTAAGAATAGCAGGTACAATATCTAAGGACAATATGTCAGCGGAAATGTCATTTAAATTAATGGCAAGATGGTATATTGTCCCACAAAGAGCGCATAAGAGAAGGCCGGACATATCAGCACTCTGCTGGAGGGGTTGTGATAAGGTGGGAACTTTTGCACATATCTGGTGGGAGTGTGGTAAGATTGGCCTTTATTGGGAGAAAATAATAGGAAACATCTTCCAGATAACAGGGGAACAGGTAAAGAAGGATCCTTGGACATGTCTATTCCATGACACTGATAAAACAATAGGAGAATATAAAAATTCATTGGTACCTCACTTATTGATTGCTGCAAAAAGCCTGATCCCAAAGAGATGGGGCTCTGTTGAACCCCCATCCATGAGGGAATGGTTAGCTAAAGTAGAGTGGTTAAGATCAATGGAGGAATCAATATTCAAAAGAGTAGATCAAGTGGAAATTTATCATAGCAAATGGGGAAAATGGTTGGAGTATAAGAAACAAGGGAATGTCCCAGAATGAGTGGTCCCGAGGGGAGGGGAGGGAGAGAGCGGGAGGGAGAGACGGAGAGAGAGAGGGGGGGGTTGGGGAGGGAGATCTAAGGGGGTGGGGACGGGAAAATATAAGTTTATGGAATAGGAAGCATATTTTTGTAATATTCCTACTTTTCCGAATTTCTTTAAAATAAATAAAAATAAAATCGAGGAAGATGTTAAAAAAAGGAAAAAAGGAAAAAGGATTGCATGTGATGTCAAAGCAGCACTGCCAATAGGCAAAATAGTGGCGATAAGAAGAAGGGCACCCAAAAATCACAAGGGCGTAAAACTTGCCACAAATTTGTTGACGAGAGATTATGGCGTGCTATAAACTGATGCAAAAAAAAAGAAAAAAAAAAAAAAAAAAAAAAAAAGAAATGTGAAGACACCAGATCCAACCAGATAGATGCATCTCTAGGTGAGGTGAAAGATCTGGTGGTCTTTCCATCTTGGACTGTTAGCCGGGCTGGAAACAGGAAACTGTACCGGATTCCATGTGTACGCATAGCCACCTTGACACAATCAACCGATCACCTTAGCTTTTGGGTATCCATGGAATAATCAGAAAAGATTAGAAGCTTGGTGTTTTGGTAGTTAATGTCTTTCTGCAGCCGAGCAGCACAGAGCACCTTGTCCCTGTCCCTGAAATTAAGGAATTTGAGGATGAAAGTGCGGAGGGGGGGCGTTCCTATGGGCCCAGGTTTGGGAGGGATGCGATGCGCCTTTTCCACAGCATAGAAGGGTGAAAATTGGACTCCAGGCAAAATAGTATGCAGCAACTGTTCCACAAATTCAGAGGGGTTCCCCTCTGCAATACGGAGATTGTTTTTCCTGTTGCGATTCTCAGCGTCCTCAGCCCTGTATTCCAAGGCTCGTTTTTTTGTTTGCAGGAACCGGAGGCTGTTGGTATGCTCAGCCACTGTGTCTCCCATCTGGCTAAGGTGCTGTTCTGCTGAGGACAGCCAGGTCCTCACCTTGTCCATGCCCTGTCTGAACAGCCCCACATCTAGTTGTACGGCATCCTCCTTTGAAGTCAGGATAGTTATAGAGGTCTGGCAGTTGGCAATTGTGGCCAGGACCTCAGCTAGTTCCAGGAGGAGGGCTGATCGATCTGCTCTGTCTGGGGTGCCATATTGGCTGTGGAGCACATTCCTAGCAGAGACCGGAGCAGTTTCCTCTGGTATAGGAGGAAATAAATCTTCTTACCTCGTACTTTTGCCATCCCTGATGAGCTGCGGCACATGGAAGTGTCAGCTGTGGTCAGATGGCTGGGATATCGAGCAGATTGCAGGGATTCAGCCCGATACAGATACAGAGTGCCGGCTCAGACATCCACTCAGTTCTCCATCTTGGCCACACCCCCATTGCACTATTGTTGATTGCACAAAAGGAGAAATGCTTGCCTTCACACCATTAAATAAATGGTCAAGTTTTTTCATTTTTTAAGCCTACATAGATAGGGGGTGAGTAATAAGTAGTGAATAAGTAGTGAATAAGTAGTGCAAGTCCAGTCAATTTGGAATTAGTAACTGCGGACCAGAAGTTTGTGAGTTTGGGGCAAGAACACAAGATGTAGAGCAAAGTCCCCTCATTCTCATGATATCTCCAGCATACACTAGGGACCACAGGGGGAATTGTCCAATTAGATTAAAGAGGGATTAAAATCGTACCACTGAGATTAAAATGTATAATTTACCTCTTGATACCTACTGGCTATAGAGGACATATGAGAAGAATACTGTATATGGCACAATTGACTTGTTTTGGGGTAAGGGAAATATGTGCCAATTGCTGAGTATAGGATGGGACAGAGCTAGATCCTTTGTCGAGGAGAATTGCATGTGATTCTGAAACAGTCCGTCTGATTGCACCAATGTCTTTACATAGAATATCAGATGATAAATGTATCTGTAGGAGAAAAGGGAAACTAGGAAGGGGGAGTGTTGTAGTATCTGCCAAAACTGTAGTAGATATACCGGCAGGGCCCATTGGTTCGAGTGTATGAGACAAGTGGCTTGCCATTTACGTTCACATTTGATGGAAAGTATAGTCTGTTAAGCCTGGTTGGAATGCAAAATGTCAATTGATAGAGGTGAGAAGTCAAGGAGCCAGGGAGACTTGAGAGGAGTATTGTGTGGCAGCTGTCAAGGTGAGTCTGATGGTTGGATGTCTAGAGAGAGGTGGGTAACCCCTGAAAAGGGAGAGCATAAAAGTTGTGTTTATTTATTATAGGTAAGTGTCAATAATTAATTTTTATCAATTAAAAGCAGTTAAAAAAAAAATCCAAGTCAAATACATTTTTGGTGTGACCATCCTTTGCTGTCAAAACAACATCAGTTATTCTGGGTACACATGCTCTGTGGGATCCACATTTTCACAGCTCTTACTGTGAAGAAAACTTTCTGTATTTGAAGATTAAATCTTTTTTCCTCTTGACTTAAAGAATGCCCCTTGTCCTCTGTGATGACCTTAACATGAATAACTCAACAGCAAGTTCACTATATGGACCAAGTATGTATTTGTAAATGTTGATCATATCCCCCTTTAATCTCCTCTTCTCAAGAGGGAATAGATTCAGTTGATCTAATCTTTCCTCATAGCCTAGCTCCTCCATGCCTCTTATCAGTTTGGTTGCCCTTCTGTGAACCAATACAATAAATTATTGTGCTTTCTATAGAAACTGCAGCTTGACATTGTGCTAATATTAGGTCTATGATCTGCCAGAACATTAAGATTCCTTCTTCACCGTTGATTCCCCCTGTTATACTACTAGTATGTGTGATGCATGCATTTTTTTAGCCCCCAAGTGCATAACGTTACATTTATTAACATTAAACCTCTTTTACCAAATAGTTGCCCAGTCAAACAGTGCATTAAAGTGGAAGCAAACTCCCCTATAGTTTTCAGCCAAGGAAGCTGCCACCTTTGCCTCTGTTTAATCTTCAACTGCTATGATGCTGCACATGTGATTCGTTATGACACCAGCCATTGGATGGTTTGATAGTTTGGCTGAGAGCACAGCCAATGTGCAGTTAGCATTCCCGGCATGCCTTTTTTTTTTAACTGTTTAAATCGATGGGTTTACTTTCACTTTAAGGTCTGCTTGTAACTTGGAGATGCCCTAAACAATGGTTTCTAGGACATGTACAGTGCCTTGCGAAAGTATTCGGCCCCCTTGAACTTTTCAACCTTTTGCCACATTTCAGGCTTCAAACATAAAGATATAAAATTTAAATTTTTTGTGAAGAATCACCAACAAGTGGGACACAATTGTGAAGTGGAACAAAATCTATTGGATATTTTAAACTTTTTTAGCAAATAAAAAACTGAAAAGTGGTGCGTACAAAATTATTTGGCCCCTTTACTTTCAGTGCAGCAAACTCACTCCAGAAGTTCAGCGAGGATCTCTAAATGATCCAATGTTGTCCTAAATGACTGATGGGGATAAATAGAATCCACCTGTGTGTAATCAAGTCTCTGTATAAATGCACCTGCTCTGTGATAGTCTAAGGGTTCTGTTGAAAGCGCAGAGAGCATCATGAAGACCAAGGAACACACCAGGCAGGTCCGTAATACTGTTGTGGAGAAGTTTAAAGCCGGATTTGGATACAAAAAGATTTCCCAAGCTTTAAACATCCCAAGGAGCACTGTGCAAGCGATCATTTTGAAATGGAAGGAGTATCAGACCACTGAAAATCTACCAAGACCTGGCCATCCCTCTAAACTTTCAGCTCAGACAAGGAGAAGACTGATCAGAGATGCAGCCAAGAGGCCCATGATCACTCTGGATGAACTGCAGAGAACTACAGCTGAGGTGTGAGAGTCTGTCCATAGGACAACAATCAGTCATACACTGCACAAATTTGGCCTTTATGGAAGAGTGGCAAGAAGAAAGCAATTTCTCAAAGATATCCATAAAAAGTCTTGTCTAAAGTTTGCCACAAGTCACCTGGAAGACACACCAAACAGGTGGAAGAAGGTGCTCTGGTCAGATGAAACCAAAATCTAACTTTTTGCCCACAATGCAAAACGATATGTTTGGCGTAAAAGCAACACAGCTCATCACCCTCAACACACCATCCCCACTGTCAAACATGGTGGTGGCAGCATCATGGTTTGGGCCTGCTTTTCTTCAGCAGGGACAGGGAAGATGGTTAAAATTGAGGGGAAAATGGATGCAGCCAAATACAGGACCATTCTGGATGAAAACCTGTTGGAGTCTGCAAAAGACCTGAAACTGGGACGGAGATTTATCTTCCAACAAGACAATGATCCCAAACATACAGCAAAATCTACAAAGAAATGGTTCACAAATAAACGTATCCAGATGTTAGAATGGCCAAGTCAAAGTCCAGACCTGAATCCAATCGAGAATCTGTGGAAAGAGCTGAAAACTGCTGTTCACAAACGCTCTCCATCCAACCTCACTGAGCTCGAGCTGTTTTGCAAGGAAGAATGGGCAAGAATTTCAGTCTCTCGATGTGCAAAACTGATAGAGACATACCCCAATCGACTTGCAGCTGTAATCGCAGCAAAAGGTGGCTCTACAAAGTATTAACGCAAGGGGGCCGAATAATTGTGCACGCCCCACTTTTCATTTTTTTATTAGTTAAAAAAGTTTCAAAAGTCCATTATATTTCGTTCCACTTCACAATTGTGTCCCACTTGTTGGTGATTCTTCACAAAAAATTAAAATTGTATATCTTTATGTTTGAAGCCTGAAATGTGGCAAAAGGTTGAAAAGTTCAAGGGGGCCAAATACTTTCGCAAGGCACTGTATATATATGCCATCTGATTTAGGTGCGTTATGTACTACAGTGGTTCTCCATCTCAGTCCTCAAGTACCCCCAATGGGCCACATTTTCAGTTTTTCCTTTACTTTGCACAGCTGCTTTAAATCAATATCAATGACATGGTATTAATAAGAGCTATTTTATCTAAGGGAAGTTCCCAAAACTTGGCCCGTTGGGGGTACTTGAGGACTGAGGTTGAGAACCATTGAGGTAGAGGTATTGTAGCTTTATTTTGTCTTAATATTTCTGGACCATATCAATTTTGAGTCATGGGTGGCTCATTTGTGGCCATGTCAATTATGTTCCTATTATAAACTGGAGCTCTCCCATGCTCCTTTGTAGTCACAGAGCTAAAGAAGGTATTCAATAAATCAAACGTTAGCAGAAAGGCCTCTAGATCATCATCTGTAGTGATCTTAGAAAGAAAGCGACCCACATGGATGGCCGAGGGCTTGTCTCCAACATCAACTTTAGCAGGTGACCGCTGTGCTAGCGTCTCCACAACCTCCATCAAGGTTTTCCTATGCGCTTTGGCATCAGTGGCTAGCTGTTCAAACAGCCTCTGCGATTGCTCCTGTGCGATAGCATTAACCTGCTGTAGTGCAGCATTAATTGCAGCATTTGTTTGCTCCTGTACAGCACTAATCTGTTGGAACAGCGCCTTGGTTTGCTCCTGTGCGATAGCATTAGCTTGCTGTTGTGCAGCATTGGCTTGCTGTAGTGCAGCATTTGTGTTCTGCTGTGCAGCGTTTGCTTGTTGTTGTGCAGCGTTTGCTTGCTGTTATGCAGTGTTGAGTACAACGTTTGTTTTCTGCTGTGCAGCGTTGGCTTGCCATAGTTCAGCATTTGTTTGCTGTTGTGTAGCGTTGGATATCATCAATTGTTTTAGGATTTCCTCCATGTTTTAGTCACTCTAGGTACTGGCCTTTTAAGTAGTAACTTACTACAGCTGGTCACAGCCTCCACCATATGTAACCTGGGGGACAGGTAGCAGGTACAAAGTTCCCTGGGATGAGCAATTTCTCAGGCACAGATACCAAATCCAGAAATGAAGTGACAAACAATGCTGTATTTATTTCTGTTATATACAAGTCCAAACACAGGTGCTGTACAGTGTTCCAGAAAACAAAATAAAGGGAAAACTAGCAAAACACAAATCCTAGCCATGTCACGGCTCTAACTGTACAATAGGCAGGCCCTCACTACTTGTCAGTCTCTACAAAAACTGCTTAACAGCTTTTACCAACCTTACTCTCTTCACAGACCAACTTTGTGTGTATGTCCCAGGCAGAGAGAGCAAAGGCTGTCTGCCCAGGTGAGCTTAAATTAGCCTGGGGAAGGTTTCTAACCATCTTCATGGCCTTACAACCTTTGGCTCAGGCCTTTCATTCATGCATGCATACATATCTTTATACCAATATCTATTGATTTTACTCTACTACTTTAGATGCCTGACAAACATACTTATGTTCACAGCCTATACTTTTTATCGACCAACGAGGACTCTAGGGATACATCACTACATTTGCCATGCCTGCTCTCCGTTTGGCCCTGGGTGGGGTCCCATTTGATTCTGCCCCCTCAGCTCCCTGGGGAGGCATCTGCTGCCGCCGTCTCGAGGCCGCACACCTGGAGCCATGGCCAGGCTCAGTGGTAAGTATGGGGGGGCCTACAACCCCTCCTACCCTGTGCCTTTATAACTAATACTGTGCTATATTGCCAAACATATATATTTCTGTTCATCTTAGGTACATTGTTACACACATCCACCCCTGAAGAGCGAGCTGGATCTCACGAAACTAGTCGGGTAGTATGATACCCGTGTATCATGTACTACTTCTACATCTATGTACCAATACTCCTTGTTTATTTATTTTTTTAATTGGCAACCGTTGGTGTTATTTATCCGTGTAAACAATTGTATTTGAATAAACCATACACTATATTTACTACTGTTATGTTTACTGGCGGAAACAGTACCCACTTCATTTAAAGTCCCAGGGCGAATCCTTTGCTGTTTTCTATATGGGGAAGAGGACCAAGACCCGAACTGGACCATGGATCACAGATTTCTAAATGTGTACGAGAGGAGCCTGGGAGACGTATAAACCCCAAACAGGACTTTTCCTGGCTCTCTCTGGGAGGCTCTGCTACAACACGAACACAGCCACACCCATTTGCCGATACCATACACGTACAGAATGTTCTGGCGCACACCAAGCTTGTTTAAACTGTGTAGGCCAAGCATCTGGTGCTTCCTTAGGGCAGCTGTGGGACACAGAGCAGGCTCTGAACAGGTACATGCAGTGGTTCATTTCTCCTTACCCAGGTCATGTGAGTCATCAAGTGTTGCTTGGCAGGCTAAAGGAGCTTAGCAGGATTGTTACATAGAGGCTTGGTGAGCCCTATTAAAGGGTCTCCCTTCTGAGGTGTTTTAATACTATACCCAAGTATTCTCTTTTTGTGGCTGGTAAATGTTGTCAAAAAAGAGGAGCAGGACTAACACTACAGGGAAAGACACACCTATGTCATCAGTAGTTCCTGATGAACCTAGTCATAGCCCCGGAAGGACCAGAGGCTTCTGGGCAATCTGAGCCGCTGTGCCTATCTGGTATTATGCCTACAGTCAACGCTGCTGCTTCACCCTTTATCACTAAGGATGAACTGTCCTCGGCCCTAGCTGGGTTAGAGCATAGGATTGCTGGCATGATTGCCTCCATCCCGCAGGGTGGCGAGAAGTGTGACAGATCCCCCTCCTCAGAGCTTCCTGGTCTGCAGCAGGAATGGGTTGAGGATGGGGAAGAGCTTAAAGCTCAGGATTCTGTGGAGGGCCCGGAGATGATTCTGCTTCCAAGAAATCTGGACAAGAAGATATCCAGTTGATGTCTACCAGTTGATGTCTCAGTCGCAGAGGCTTTTGATCCTGACATTGACCAAAATGGTTCGTTCTGCATTTAAGTTGCAGAGGTGACTGAGCCCCCCTGGTCCTCTTTGGGATCCCTGATGCCTCTTTAGGCTGCACAGGCTTTCCCCCTACACCCCCTGTTGGAACAGGTGGTGTATGCTGATTGGGAACATCCTGACAGGATTTTTATTCCTCCTAAGTGGTTTTCCCTTTTATATCCCACGGATGAAAAGTTTGTTAAAAAATGGAGCATGCCAGCCGTAGATGCAGCAGTCTCTTCTTTAAAGAAGAACTTAACTTGTCCAGTAGATAACGCACAGGGCTTGAAAGAACTTGTTGAAATTTGAGTCATTATTAAAGGCTTCCTTTTCTTTGGCCAGTTCAGCTATTCAGCCAGCTGTTGCAGCAATTAGTATCTGCCAGTCCATAAAGGATCAGGTCAAACAGCCTGATAGGCCTAACCAGAAGGATGATCTCCCTAAAAGTAAGACAGATATTCCTCTAATGCTGTGTTTTGCTGTTGACGCCTTAAAGGATTCAATACAGCAGGTTTCTCATTTGGCTCTCTTGTCTATACATATGCGCAGACTTTTGTGGCTTAAGAATTGGTCAGCCGCACTTCCTTGTAAAAAGCTGTTGTCAGGTTTCCCTTTTCATGGGGAGCATTTATTTGGTGATCATTTGGATAACTGTATCAAAAACATTTCCGGAGGGAAGAGTTCTATACTTCCTGTGAAAAAAAGCACCAGATGTCCCTCGTTTAAAAAGTCAAGGACTGCTTCCTCAAATGTCTCAACGTCAAGGTGGTTCCATCGCCAACAGGCTGCTAGGGCCAGGGGCAAGCCGCAGGGCCAGAAGAAGCCTTGGGTCCAAAGATTTTCTAAACCCAGCACCAAGCCCTCCTTTTGAGGGGACTCCCCCACTCCATCGAGTGGGGGGGAGGCTGCTTCACTTTGCGGACATTTGAAGAACAATAATTCAGAACGAGTGGGTCACCTAAATTATATCTTGTTGTTAAAAGCTGGAGTTACGGGGGTTCCCCCTCAGAGGCTTTTAAGATCCAGCATTCCCTCTGATCCTCCAAAAATAAACGTATTTCTTCAGGCTCTACATCATCTAGTGCATCAAGGAGTGATTGTAGAAGTTCCTGTATACAAAAAGGACAGAGGGTTTTACTCAAACCTGTGTACGGTTCACAAACCAAACGGGGGCACAAGGCCCATATTGAACCTAAGATGCCTGAACTAGTATCTACTGATAGTCCTTTCAGATAGAGTCTGTGCGCTCAGTAGTAGCCTCACTCCAGAGGGGAGACTTTATAGCCTCCATTGATATAAAATATGTGTATTTACCTATCTTTTGGCCTCATCAGAGGTTTCTACGTTTTGCAGTAGAGGAATGTAACTTTCAGTTTGTGGCTCTACCCTTTGAGCTTGCTACAGGTCCCTGGGTGTTCACAAAGGTCCTAGCACCAGTACTGGGTCTTTTAAGGGCCCAAGGGATCCTGGTGCTCAGGTATCTGGATGACCTCCTGCTCAGAGATCACTCATTACAGGCTCTAGAACAGAGCATAAAATGCACAGTGCGGTATTTGAAAAGCTTAGGCTGGGTCATAAATACCGAAAAGTCAGCTTTGAAACCAGCTCAGATTCTAAAGTATTTAGATCTGATCCTAGATACGATTCAAGCAAGAGCATTCTTGCCACCTGTAAGGATCTGTGCTCTGAAGGTTTAGGTGCGTCAGATAAGGGGCACCAGACAACCTTCCATTTGGCTCTGTATGAGTCTTCTAGGGAGGATGGTATCCTCATTCGAGGCAGTGTCCTATGCCCAGTTCCATTCCAGGCATTTACAACAATTGTCTTGTTGGCTTGGAACAGAATAGGCCAACCCTGGATTATCCAATGTGCTTATCTCCTCGGGCACGCTTACGCCTAAACTAGTGGTTACAGGATCAGAACCTGCGAAAGGGAAAATCCTTTCTCCCAGTAACTTGGAGAGTACTGACTACAGATGCCAGTCTCTCAGGCTGGGGGGCGACCCTAGAAGGGCTCACAGCTCAGGGGAAATGGTCATGGACAGAACAGATCCTGCCTATCAATGTCCTGAAATTACAGGCAGTACATCTGGCCCTGCGGTCCTGGACGCTGGAGCTTCAGGACTGCCCTATCAGGGTTCAGTCTGACAATGCAGTGGCCTATATAAACCACCAAGGCGGTACCTGTAGTCATTTAGCTGAGGTGAACCACATACTAGCCTGGGCAGAGGGACATGTGCTGATTCTATCGGCAGTAGATATTCCAGGAGTAGAGAAATGGAAAGCAGATTATCTCAGCTGCAAGCAGATCTGCCTGGGGGAATAGTTGTAAAAAAGGGTGTAGGTGTGGTGCTGTTCCAGTTAAAAAAAACCTTGAGTGTTTAACTCTTTAACCACTAGCCGGCGCACGCCGATGTACGTTGGCAAAATGGCATGGACAGGCAAATGGGCGTACATGTACATCCCTTTAAATTTGCTGCCCTGCCATCATGTGCATGCTGGTCGGGACCTCCATGAGTTGGATTGCGGGTCCCGCGGACTCGATCACCATGGGGATACCTGGGATCGTCTCATGGGGAGGAAGAACTGGGAGATGCTAATATAAACAAGCATCTCCCCGTTCTGCCTAGTGACAGTGTCACTGATCTCTGCTCCTTGTCATCAGGAGCAGAGATCAGTGGCATGTCACACACAGCCATGCCCCCACAGTTAGAAACACGCCCAAGGACACACTTAACCCCTACACTGCTACCTAGGGTTAACCCCTTCACTGTCAGTGTCATTTACACAGGGATCAGTGCATTTATATAGCACTGATTGCTGTATATATGACAGTGGTCTCAAAAATGTCTGCTGTGTCCTCCATAATGTCACAGTCACGATAAAAATTGCTGATCACCACCATTACTAGTAAAAAAAAAATATTAATAAAAATGCCATAAAACTATCCCCTTTTTTGCAAACGCTATAACTTTTGCACAAACCGATCATTACCAAAAATATGTAGAAGAATATGTATCGGCCTAAACTGAGGAAAAGTTTTTTTATATATATTTTTGGGGGATATTTATTATAGCGAAATGTAAAAAATAATGCTTTTTTTCAAAATTGTCGCTCTTTTTTTGTTTTTAGCGCAAAAAATAAAAACTGTAAGGGTGATCAAATACCACCAAAAGAAAGTTCTATTTGTGAGGAAAAAAAGACGTCAGATTTGTTTGGGAGCCACGTGCCATGACCGCACATTTGTCAGTTAAAACTACGCAGTGCCGAATCGCAAAAAGTGGTCTGGTCTTTGGCCAGCAAAATGGTCCGGGACTTAAGTGGTTAAGGTAGTACTTTTGTATTGTACCCTCTGCAGAGTGCAGCACTCAAAGAAACCAAAAAAACATAAGGAAAACTTTTTTACTAGGTTTATTTACTGATGTTCAGTGTGTACACCCTCTGCAAGGTGCAACACCTTATGATGTATATATTACTATTCGATGTGTTGCACCCTCTGCATGGTGCAACGCAAAAAGAAGCCTTATGAGTGAAATCCTCCAACTCAATTTAATTCTACTAGACCAGGGTACTAAAAACAAGAGATGTAGAAAACCTATCCCCTATAGTGTAAAGGTGCTGTGTTACACCCTCTGCACAACACATCTCTAAACCAGTATGATTACCTACAGTGTAAAGTCGCTGCAGATTGCTGGTGAGAAACCAAAAAAAGGAAAGTGTATGATTAAAATCTTGTTATCGAAATGTGATGTGTTATACCCTCATCCGATGTAAGGTGTTGGTGTACACTGTGAAATATACCACAGGGAATAGTAAAACGTCTTACTAAATGTGATATTCTATGTCGCTGCTGCCAAAGTAATCTTATAGGCATGTTACACCCTCTGCAAAATGTGGTGCTAAAGTGCTAGTGCAGTTGTGGTGAATTCAGACATAGGAAATGCTATTTAAATGTGTTGTACCCTCTGGTTGGTGTGTTCACAGAAGTGGTGTTCCCAACCAATTGTGTCCAATAACCTGCAAAATGATTGAACCCGAAGGGGTTAACTGCCCTGTGGTATTAATATAATTACTAATAGCTTTATAACATAAAATGAATAAATAGATTAGATATGACAAAATTAAGTCAATTACAATCTCTGCATGTGCAAAAACAAAGTGACTTGTGCTCAAAAAAGTGTCCAGTGCTTTCTGAAAAAATAATGTTTGAATATTTTCTCAGAATCTTCTTATTTGAGTGACTGCTGGTGTTGGTGATTCTAATCCGTGCTCCTTTTGCAAATGCACTCACCAAATGGCCTCACCCCCCCCCCCCAGGGGTACTGCGTGGTCACAGTAGGTGCCACTATGTAGCAGTCTTTAGTCTCCTTAGTCCGTGCTTTGGTGGCGTTATGTTATCTTTTGTTCGCTGTATGAGGAAGAGAAGGGATGCTCACAGTGTAAGTCCGTATTTAAAATAATTGTATTTTAATAAAAAAGGAGATATACTCACATTTAGTACAAATGTGTAAAGCATGAAATAAAACTGATGGATGCCGTCAGAATCCTATTCTCGGCCCTGACCAGAAGTGATGCAAAGACATTTGTAACTCCTCCCTACATGTTTCATCATTCAGACGTCATCTGGAGTGTCCATCTTGCTACATCTCCCGTCTTAATATAGTATGCAGTGTTCCTAGTGCGCCTGTATATAGAATGGCGGTGGCCATTTTGGTTAAGATATTGAAGACCGAAGTCTATGCTGAGATAACACCCACCACATTATCACCTTTTTGGTATCTTAGCTTATGTTATTACATTCTATTTGAGGTCTAAAAACCCACATATATTATTCCGAACAGTATAGGTTCTACATTTATCTTCTGGTATTGTCATTTTATGACCATACCATCCTAGATTTTATCCAGGCAATTAATGCAATAGAATGGGGTTTTCAGTATACACCACATCCGACCCCTGTATATATAAAATCTAGGAAGAGGGGTATAAGGACCATTCACAGGCCAGTTTTGCAGAGAGCAATCCTTGAATAAACCATATGAATACTTGTACATCCCATCAATGTGAATGTTGCATATAAGATTTCTATGACTTTAACATTTAATTTTTAAATTTCAATCTTAGTTTCACACTATTTTTATTAGATTATCATATAGGTAACCTAATTTGTTTTGCCTTTTTGTAAAATATGCAAAACAAGTCAGACTAGACTCATTTACACAACATACAGGTGGCTGGAGGTGATGACATTAGCATCTAACAGTTTGTGTCCCAACAGTGTGATTCAGTCTATTGCTAATATGGCAAATACATATCCAGAGTCTGTGTGTCTTGGGGGGGACATGGATCTGAATCCAAGTAACACCACCTCAGGGGTCCCCAGGCGTACAGCTCGCAAAGAGCACCATTCCCCCAAAGGTGAGGGCCCATAATCGCAAGGCAGGAGTCTCGCATTCTGTCCCCTCCAACAGCTGTCCCGGGCTAGGTCTGTCACAGGCACCCCCTCTCTTCCTCATATGGCGAACGAATGATAACATAACGCCACCAAAGCACAGGCTAAGGAGTCTAAAGACTGCTAAACAGTGGCACATACTGTGACCGCGCAGTACCCTTGGGGGCGGTGAGGCCATTTGGTGAGGGCATTTGCAATAGGAGCACGGATAAGATTCACCAACACCAACAGTCACTCAAATAAGAAGATTCCGAGAAAATATTTAAACATTATTTTTTCAGAAAGCACTGGACACTTTTTTTTGAGCAGAAATCACTTTGTTTTTTGCACATGCAGAGATTGTAATTGACTTAATTTTGTCATATCTAATTTAGTTATTATTTTTATGTTATAAAGCTATTAGTAATTATATTAATTCCCACAGAGCATTTAACCCCTTTGGGTTCAATAATTTTGCAGGTTATTGGACACTATTGGTTGGGAACACCACTTTGGTGAACACACCCACCGGAGGGTACAACACATTTAAATAGCATTTCCTATGTCTGAATTCACCACAACTGCACTAGCACTTTAGCACGACATTTTGCAGAGGGTGTAACATGCCTATAAGATTATCTTGGCAGCAGCGACATAGAATATCACATTTAGTAGGACGTTTACTATTCCCTGTGGTATATATCACAGTGCTTACACCTCACATCGGATGAGGGTATAACACATCACATTTCGATAGCATGGTTTTAATCATACACTTTCCCTTTTTTTGTTCTCTCACCAGCAATCTGCAGGGTCTTTACACCATAGGTGCATTGTGCAGCGGGTGTAACACATTAGCACCTTTCCACTATAGGGACTAGGTTTTCTACATCTCTTGTTTTTAGTACCCTGGTCTAGTAGAATTTAAGTTGTAGGATTTCACTCATAAGGCTTCTTTTTGCATTGCACCGTGCAGAGGGTGCAATACATTGAATAGCAATATCTACATCATAAGGTGTTGCACCTTGCAGAGGGTGTACACAATGAACATCAGTAAATAAACCTTGCAAAAAAAGTTTTCCTTACGTTTTTCGGTTTCTTTGAGTGCTGCATTCTGAAGAGGGTGCAACACAAAAGTACTACCTTAAAAAGTTAAATACTCAAGTGTTTTTTAATTGGAACAGCGCCACACCTACACCCTTTTTTACAACTGATCTCAATGTACGTCACTTATGTAACAGTATATTTGTAGGGGCAGCAGTTCATTTCAAAGTTCATCTTCCTGTACTTTTGTCTCCTAGCTCACTGATTGACTATTCAATATACATTACCATAAATATAAACAGAGGGTTAATTAGCACAAACAACAATGTGTTGAATACTCTTACAAGCCAGACTAGACTCATTTACACAACAGACAGGTGACTGGAGTTGATGACATTAGCATCTAACAATTTGTGTCCCAACAGTGTGATTCAGTCTATTGCTAATATGGCAAAGACATATCCAGAGTCTGTGTGTCTTGGGGGGGGGGGGGGGGGACATGGATCTGAATCCAAGTAACACCACCTCAGGGGTCCCCAGGCATACAGCTCACAAATGCGAGGGCCCATAATCGTAGGGCAAGAGGCTCGCATTCTGTCCCCTCCAACAGCCTCTGTCCCAGCTAGGTCTGTCACATTTCTCCCTTTTCGGCAGGAGACTAACACAGGAGGAGACCCCAGACGGGTTGACTCCGAAGTTAGTCAGTGATTCCAGTCCCCCAATGCCGGTATCCACACAGTACCCCAAACAAATTGGTCCAAACAGAGTATTCCTCACCCAGCCAACCTCTGCCTCTCCCAGAGAACATATCCGCCTCTGGGGAGAGGCCTGGACTGACCCTTCTCCCTCAAGTCTTTCCAGTCGCTGGAGAGAAGACAGGGTGACTGGGCTCACTCCATCAAGTTGTCCTGGGGTCCCTGGGGTATACAAGTGGAGACTGAAATTCCATCCATCAATATCAGCTCAAGCTGCAGTTGTGTGTAGGGGCCAGTAGCATTCTGTCCTGTTAGCACTTCAGCTGAGGACCCCACATCATCCACTCCAGCTGACTTTTGGGAAGTCAGGCCAACTACCCCGGCTCTCTGGAACTCTACAGCTGTTACCAGTGCTGGGCAGAGGTTGGTAGCACTCTGCCAGGTTGCCAACGCTTCAGCTGAGTTGGTGTCATTATTCTGGGGCGCCGTCTGCTGTTGGAACTCCCTTTCACTGGTATGGTTGTCTCCCAGGTGCATGAACCCTTGTTGGGGAGGGAAAATGTCTGCTTCTCCTCCCTTCATCTTTGAAATCCACTGGGAGAGAGGGACCATCACCTTCTCACCTTGGGCCTCTGAAACTGCCACGGGTGTGGAGCAGGGGACTGCAGTACTCTGTCCTGCTGCAAATATTTCAGCAGGAGATGTGTAATCTATGACATCCTCTGATGAACAGTCCATTAAGTCCATAAATTCTGTAATCTGTGGCTGGAGAGATGGGCCAACTGCCCCAGCTCCCTGGAACTGCACAGTTGCTGCCGCTGCTGGGCACAGTTTGATACCACTCTGCCCTGTTGCCAGCCCTTCTGCTGGGGGCTCCACATCATCCGCTTCAGCTAACTGTTAGGGCAAGAGGCTGGATTCCTTCACTCCCAAACTGTGTAGCTGCCATTGGGGAGGTGAGCTGGCTGCTTCCCTTTCCATTCCCTCATCTGGCTGCTGGGATGACATGTCTGTGGTACTGTCTCCCAGGTGCACGGATCTTTGCTGGGAGGAAAGACTGCTTTCTCCACCCTGGCCCACGGTTGAGGAGGGACAACCAACACCTCCTCTCCCTTCTCCCCCTGTATCTGCCACTGGGAAATGATCGCTACCTTCTCACCCTGAGCCTCTGGAATTGCCACAGGTGTGGGGCAGAGGTCTTGGACCCTCTGTCCGGTGACCAGCGCTTCAGCTGGGGAAGTTTCTTGCAACTCCACAGATACTGCTGTTGGTGCTGGGTAGAGCACAATGAAGTTTGGCGCTAATACCAGCTCTTCTGCTGGAGACTCATCAGGTTCTTTTTCCTCAGCATAAAAGTCTATCAAATCCCCTGTCACTGCAACTGGTGTCTGGGGATAGAGTTTCACCATCTCCTCTCCGTGGAACCCAGAAGATGCTATCGGTGCTGAGCAGAGGTTAGGAGAGCTCTGCCCTGTTGTTAGCACTTCAGGTTTAGGGACAACAATCTCCGGAGTTTCCACTGCCGATTCTCTGGCATGCTGCTGAACATGTTTTAGCAGTTTCCTGTATGCCCTTTCCAGATGCTGTTCCTTCCTTAACAAATGGTCCAGATCAGGTTTACGCTCTGAGACCCCTGCAAGACCGAGCATAGTCTCTCTATATTCTCGCAGGTCCTCAATGGTAAGTTCCCCTTCATCGCCAAACACAAAACGATCTGTAAGGCTCTCCCACAGCAATCCAGGGCCTCCAAAGTCATATCCCTCGGGAGAGCATTCTGTTGTCTCCCCTAAATATCCCTGCTCTGTGTGCCATTGCAGAGCCCGATAATGATTGTCCAGCTCTATCTCCTGCTGGACCAGCCTGTCCAACTCAGTCACCCATTGCTCCTGGGGCTGCTTTCCCAGGAATGCCCTCCACAATGCCCGTTAGTCACTGGCCCGTTGCTCTTGGGTTGGAAAGCACTTGCCCTGTTTTATACCAGCAAGCTGGAGGGCTCCAATCCAGAGCTCCACCCGATTCCACTGCCTGAGCTCCAGGTATTCATCCTCAGACACAGTCCTGGTCTATGCTGAAAGGACGATCCGCAGCAGCCCCGGGAACTCTGATGCCAGGTCCATATCTCCGCTGGGGTGACTATTCAATACACATTACCATAAACATAAACACAGGGTTAATTAGCACAAACAACAATGTGTTGAATACTCTTACAAGCCAGACTAGACTAATTTAGAATGGGGTTTTCAGTATACACCACATCCGACCCCTGTATATATAAAATCTAGGAAGGACCATTCACAGGCTAGTTTTGCAGAGAGCAATCCTTGTATAAACCATATGAATGCTTGTACATCCCATCAATCTGAATGTTGCATATAAGATTTCTATGACTTTAACATTTAATTTTTAAATTTCAATCTTAGTTTCACACTATTTTTATTAGATTACCATATAGGTAACCTAATTTGTTTTGCCTATTTGTAAAATAGGCAAAACAAGCCAGACTAGACCAATTTACACTTATGTAACAGTATATTTGTAGGGGCAGCAGTTCATTTCAAAGTTCATCTTCCTGTACTTTTGTCTCCTAGCTCACTGATTGACTATTCAATATACATTACCATAAATATAAACAGAGGGTTAATTAGCACAAACAACAATGTGTTGAATACTCTTACAAGCCAGACTAGACTCATTTACACAACAGACAGGTGGCTGGGGGTGATGACATTAGCATCTAACAGTTTGTGTCCCAACAGTGTGATTCAATCTATTGCTAATATGGCAAATACATATCCAGAGTCTGTGTGTCTTGGGAGGGGACATGGATCTGAATCCAAGTAACACCACCTCAGGGGTCCCCAGGCATACAGCTCGCAAAGAGCACCATTCCCCCAAAGGCGAGGGCCCATAATCGCAAGGCAGGAGTCTCGCATTCTGTCCCCTCCAACAGCTGTCCCGGCTAGGTCTGTCACAGGCACCCCCTCTCTTCCTCATATGGCGAACGAATGATAACATAACGCCACCAAAGCACAGGCTAAGGAGTCTAAAGACTGCTAAACAGTGGCACATACTGTGACCGTGCAGTACCCTTGGGGGCGGTGAGGCCATTTGGTGAGTGCATTTGCAATAGGAGCACGGATAAGATTCACCAACACCAACAGTCACTCAAATAAGAAGATTCCGAGAAAATATTTAAACATTATTTTTTCAGAAAGCACTGGACACTTTTTTTTGTGAGATTGACAATAGATGTGCAAGGGACACTTCCACGTCTTCCTGATCTACTGACTCAAGGTCCTATATTCCACCCCAATTCACAGTCTCTAAATTCGATGCCATGGCTATTGAAGTCAGGGTGCTGAAGGACCGAAGCATCTTGGGATCAGTAGTGTTTACCCTAGTGAATGCTAGAAAAGCTGTCACTAGGAATATTTATCATAAGGTCTGGAAGACTTATATTGCTTGATGTGAAACCAGAAAATGGCATCCGTGATTGGGAGAATTCTCTCTTTTCTACAGTCGGCTGTGGAAATCAGATTGGCCTTGAGTACAATCAGAGGTCAGATTTCAGCCTTGTCAGTATTCTTCAAAAGGCCTTTAGCATCCCATTCATTAGTCCGAACCTTAATGCAGGGGGTGACTCATTTGTTCCCCCCCGATTAGGTCACCTATGTGTCCTTGGTACTTGAACTTGGTGCTATCTGTGTTACAGAAACAACCATTTGAACCTATCAAGGAAATTGCATTAAGCCCCATACACACTATCAGTTTTTCTTCTGAGTCTTTCCTTCAGATTTACCAAAACCATATAATATGAGGTCAAACCTTAGGAGTTTCAATTTGTATGCAATCAGGCAGGCCCTTGTACTACATGGTTTTGGTAAACCTGAAGGAGAAACTCAGCAGAAAATCTGATAGTGTGTATGGGGCTTTAGACTTGCTGTCACGCAAGCTAGCCTTCCTGCTGGCCATCACCTTGGCTAGAAGGGTGTCGGAGTTGGCGGGCCTTTCGTGCAGGGAACCATACTTGATCCTTCACCACGTCAGGGTCACGTTGCGACCTGTTCCATCCTTTTTGCCAAAAGTGGTGTCGGCCTTTCATTTAAATCGGGACATTATTTTGCCTTCTTTTTTCTCTCAGCCTTGCTCGGCAGAAGAGAGACTACTGCATTCATTGCACATTGTCCTTGCACACAAGGTTTATTTGTCTACATCTGTAGAGATCCAAGGACCAGATTCCTTTTTTTGTTTTACCAAAAGGACCCAAGAAGGAGCAGGCAGCTTCCAAGGCTTCCATTGCCAATTGGGTCCGTCAATTGACCATTCAAGCCTACGGTCTGACACATAATGTTCCTCCCTTTAGGATGAGAGCTCATTCTACCAGGGGTGTAGGAACCTGGTGGGGCTCATTTGGAACCAGGCGGGGTGTGTGATGGGTGAAGTAATTTATGATGGAGGGCAGATGTTTCCCTTTGACCCGCGACTTCCGGTTCCGGGTCACGTGGTGATAGTGGGCTGGGCGCAATCTGGAGAGGAGTCGGGAACGTGGCACAGGCAGCGAGAGACTCCACAGCAGCAACCACCAGAAATGGCTGTTACAGTGGTGGCCTGTAACCTGGCGCATTAGCTTTCCCAAATTCAGGCTCATATTGAAGCGGGAACCACCAAGAAACTATATTGTCATCTTTTCCTACTATTCTGCGAGGAGTGGCATATATAGCGGATGTGTCCGCAGAGTCTGTCTGCATGTCTGCCAGAACTGGGTCTCTAGCCAACTTGGCCAGAAGAGCCCTCTGGCTAAAAACGTGACCGGGCGATAGTGCCTCTAAAGTTAAACTGTGCGGGATTGCATTGATGAGTGATTTACTTTTCGGCCCGGTCTAGAAGCTGTGCTAGACAGCACAGCGAACAAAACAAAATCCTTCCCGGTTAAGCGGAAACCCCCAGTTCAGACTGTGACGAACGCTGGTGTCAGATCCCCGCCCTCCTCGCTAACTGGCGACAAAGGACCGGCCAACCTAACACCACGCTGTCACTTACGTAACAATGCCACACTCAGCTGCACCCAGCACAAAGATTTTCCAGCTTGCGGGACCACAATCTAGGTGCAGGCAGCCTGAGAGCGATTGTTACTGGGCTAATTACACAATTAACCCTTTAACTGCCACCACCCCCGTTTAAAAGACAGAGCCGGGGGGACTCGTAATTTTAGCAATACCAATTATAAGTTTAGAATAAGTGCCTGCAACACACACTGCCACCACAGACAGGTCTGCTCAGTGCCTTACTCTACCACAGTAGCGCCCTTTTAAGAGACAGGTTCGTTTATAGTTCCCCAAGAAAGACATAACCTGCTTTTTGGTTTGGGGGGTAGGCCATGCCAGGATGGCGTCAACCTTCCCTGTCTCGGGTTTCAGGGTGCCCCCTCCTACCTGTTGTCCTAAGTACTGCACATCGGTCATGGCAATCTGACACTTACTGGGTTTGACGGTCAGATTGGCAGCTGTCAGTTGGTCCAGGACCTGTGACAGGTGCACCAGGTGTTCTTCCCGCACAATTTCCAGCAGCGTCTCCATTTTATCCCTGAACTTTAGGACGTAATCTACACCAGAGACCTCTGGGTCGGCAATCTTGCCCTCCCAGTTCTCACAGATTAGATTCAGGGGCCCTCTTACCCTCCGTCCGCACAGAAGTTCAAGTGGCGAAAAGCCTGTGGACTCCAGAGGCACCTCTCTGTAAGCAAACAGCAGACGAGGCGGACATCGTTTCCAGTCCTTGCCCTGAGAGTGCACAAAGGTGCACAACATTTGTTTTAACGGGCCATTGAAGCGCTCGCACAAGCCGTTTGTTTGTGGGTGATAAGGACTGGCCATGATATGCGTCATCTGTATTTGCTGACAGAGAGCTTGCATCAAGTCAGACACAAACTGAGGGCCTTGATCGCTAATGAGCTCGGCTGGGAATCCCACTCTTGTGAAGATTCCCAGCAGAGCATCAGCGACCTTGTCTGTCCGGAGGCAGGAGAGAGCCACCGCCTCTGGATAACGCGTGGCATAGTCGACAACTGTAAGGATATAACGTTTGCCTGAACTGCTAGGGATGGCCAAAGGCCCAACGATATCCACTGCCACCCTCTTAAAAGGTTCGTCAATCACAGGCAAAGGTTTTAGTGGAGCCCTGTGGACATCCCCTACCTTGCCAACTCGCTGGCAGATAACACAGGACCGACAGTAGTCAGCTATGTCAGCAAGCATCCTGGGCCAATAAAAGTTATGTACCAACCGCCCTCGGGTCTTAGTGATCCCCAAGTGCCCTGCAAGGGGAATCTCATGGGCCACTTTTAGCAGCGGTCCCCTAAATTGACTGGGTACCACCAGCTGTCTGTCACCTATGTCAGCCTCATTCCCCTCTGCAAGCAAACTTTCTCTATACAGTTTCCCTTTGTCCCAGTAGACCCTTTGTTTGTCATTCTCTGCAGGGGGGCGATCAGCTAGACTTCTGAGCTGTGCTAGTGTTTGGTCTGTCTGCAGTGCTGTTTCAAAGGCGGGACCACAACTCTCAGCCAGCAGTCCTGTGGCAAACGAGGACGGCTGCTGAGGCTCAACAGAGGTGGAGTCCACTGGGTCAGAACAGGGAGAGGTCCCCGAGACCTCCTCCTGCTGTTCTGCGATCAGTGCCTGCACCTCGGCTGCCTTTGCAGCACTGCGAGTGACCACCAATACTGGCAATGCATCATCATCATCATCATTATCATCATCATTGTCATCATCATCACATTTAACCTTTATCAGTTCAGCAACATTGGAACATACATCAGGTACCTTCACTAGCAAGGGGGTCTCCTCTCCTGTCTCTGAAGAAGGACCTTGCACTTCATCTCCACCCTCCCCCTCCCTCTGTCCATCCACAGGTTGCCCAGATATTACCCCAACATCTGTAAACAGTACCTTGGTAGGTCCAGAAGGTTCCGTGGGAGCATCCAGGGTGCTCTTAGCAGGGGCATAGTAAGAAACAAGGGTACCTAAATCAGAACCCAACAACACAGCAGTGGGGATCTCCTCCGAGACACCCACCCCTCTCATCCCACTTCCGGCACTCCAATCCAGGAAAACATAGGCACGAGGTACATGGGAACAGGTTCCCCCAACTCTGGTCAGGGTAAGGTACTTCTCTGGGATGATGTCTGTTTCTTCTATCACCTCTGGTCTGACCAAAGTGACTTCGGCTCCAGTGTCACGAAAGCCTGTTACAGTCCGTTGGCCTACAATGACTGGCTGCAAGTTGGCATTGGTTCCTGGAGGTTTTCCACCGACGAGCAGCACAGCAGAGGGGTTGCTGGCCGGATTGCCAGGGGTTGTCGTCTTCTTCTGCTCAGGGCACTGTGTCCGGAGATGTCCGCCTTTCCCTCAGTTATAGCATTTGCGGTTGTCAGTCACAAAGGCTTTGGCTCCAGGAGCTGCAGGTTCCGGCCGCTGAGGAACTTGGTTGGTAGGTAGAGGAGGGGTTGCCATGTGTGATTTCCCTCCTTTCCAGCCATTTGGAGGAGCCTTGCGATGGTCAGATACCCGAGAGTGGATATAGGTATCTGCCAGTTCTGCTGCTGCTTTGGCAGAGGTTGGCTTTCGCTCCAGCACAAACTGTCTGACGTCTGTAGGACAGATGTGCAAAAGTTGATCTTCAATCATAAGATCTTCCAAGGACTCAAAAGAATCGTCTTTCAAGCCTTTAGTCCACTGCCGGAATGTGGTGCGTAAGCGACTTACCACATCCAGGTATGAGTCCCCAGGCCCCTTTTGCAAGGACCTAAAACGCTTCCGGTACACTTCCGGGGTTAGCTGAAACTTTTGGATGATTGCAGCCTTTAGGGCCTCATAATCACCTCCTTGCTCTTCTGACAGTTCTACATAAGCATCCAGGGCCTTGCCTCGTAGCCCTGGCGTCAGGTACCGGGCCCATTGTGCTGGGGGCAGATGGTACTGACGGCAAGTTTTTTCAAACGACAGTAGATACACGTCAATGTCACTGTCCTTTTCCATAACTGGAAATTTGGCTGCCGGGGCCACTGGCAGAGAGTCATCCCTGTGCTCTAGGGATCCGAGGTTCTGAACCTGTCGCTGCTGCTGGAGCCTAGCCATCTCCAGTTCGTGCCGACTATCAGCCTCTCTCTGGTGTTGTAGGTGTTGTAGGGTTTCCTGCATTTGAGGACAGTCTATTCTGGTTCCAGGCAATCTGATGCTGGCCTGCTCCGGCGATGGCCTGGAGGTAACAATCCGTGGTAGTCCAGTGTCAGTCTCTGCATGCCCATCTGGTGAGGCCGCCTCTGAACCACTGGGCTCTGGAGTAGCGGAAACCCTTTCTGGTCCAGTTTCCCCCAGGTTCTGGTCTGCACGGATATCAAACTCATGTAGGGCATGTATCAAGCCATCACGGTTTTTGCCACCGACATCAATTCCTCTTTCTGTGCACTCAGCAGTCAGATCATTTTTGCTCATCTTTTTATATGCTGATAACCCAGACATGTTGCAAGCAGAAAAGATAGAACAGAAAGCAGGGATAGGAAGAAGGTGTAGAAAGGAGCTGTTGCTGTATATCTCTTTTAAAAAAAAGTAAACAAAAAAAATAATGTGCACCAGCTTGTCTCTAAGGACTGTTTCCACAAAGGTTACAATCCTTCAGTGCAGAGCTAATTGCTAACAATGCACTGAATGCTCTTAATGCGAAACTATCCCGCTACGCTGCCAGCCAATATGTGACGAACGCTGGTGTCAGATCCCCGCCCTCCTCGCTAACTGGTGACAAAGGACCGGCCAACCTAACACCACGCTGTCACTTACGTAACAATGCCACACTCAGCTGCACCCAGCACAAAGATTTTCCAGCTTGCGGGACCACAATCTAGGTGCAGGCAGCCTGAGAGCGATTGTTACTGGGCTAATTACACAATTAACCCTTTAACTGCCACCACCCCCGTTTAAAAGACAGAGCCGGGGGGACTCGTAATTTTAGCAATACCAATTATAAGTTTAGAATAAGTGCCTGCAACACACACTGCCACCACAGACAGGTCTGCTCAGTGCCTTACTCTACCACAGTAGCGCCCTTTTAAGAGACAGGTTCGTTTATAGTTTGAATCAAGAGCTTTAAAGACAAGGTTAACACTTTTCAACATAAGGATTTATTATGAAAAGGTCAAGGTTGGTGCGAATAAAACATTTACAGAAAAAGGATGTTTCAAAAAATAAAGACAATATACAGCCACAAAGAAATAAGGTAGAATTGAGAAGGAAGAATACTTGCAGTTAATGTCCAAGGGTTGATCAGAGTTCAATCGATAAGCAAAGGTAATCGGTTCTCAAACTTGGCAGATGTTCCTGCTTGGATGGTAAAAGGAGAACTGACCATTGCCTTGGCCTCTCCTCTTTTCTGTCAAATCAAAGGGGGTGTTGACAGCGACCAGTGACCAATCGTCTGGTCATCTTGTTTAGGGGTTGGATGCTGGGAGGTGTCTACACTCATGACCCTGTCCCAGGTACACTTTGTTATACATATTCATATCTCTGCCTCTCTATTGTTTATAGACTGCAGATATCCATTTTAGTGATCAGCATGATATTTGCTTCAAAACGAGTCCACACATGACAGGTTTCCCATTTCAGGGTTACCTAGGAGCAGTAAGGGGTCCCAGTGGCTTCCCATATGACCTGACATAGGGGTGTTTGGACTTGAAATGTTAGAAATTATCCGAGGAAACTAAATATATCCATATTATGGCTGTGCTATGAGGGCTTTGAAAGTTATAAAAAATGTTAAAGTTTCAACACTTTACTAATCTGTTTGCACGCTATCTTGTTGGAAGTATTTACGACGGGGATCTGTTAGTTCTCTGCATGGAGAGGGTGACAGTTTTACGACAGGCTGGAATACCTTGCCAGGCAACTTGAGCTTTGTGTATTGACCTAGCCCGATTCTGTTTTCTCTAAGATAACCTTTCTTTCCTTTTGAAGATGTTAAGACATTTGGAATTCCTAAGACAAGAGAGGGGGGAGTTTTTACAGATGTAAGTAAGTTTACAAGGTAGCCAAACTGTCATGGCTGCGTTCCACACAAAATGGCAACTAGTTACAATATATCCTGGCTCAGACGTGATATCGTTACACAGACAAAGAAAGGGTTTCATCCACAGAAATGAAGGGGGGCCCCCAAGCCTGAAGGGGAAAAGAAAACTTGGGGCAAGGGCAGAGGAGGCACTTTTTTTGTCCTCCTTAACAGCCCTGAAAAAGCCAATGATGTTCCAATCACGGTGGGAGGAAGACTGGGGGCCTTGCTCCCACAGTAGGAAGTGGTCTTCTCCAATCAATTTATCTTGGGGATCGTATGGAGGGGGTTCCACCTGGAATTTACAACCCCCCCCCCACAAAGGCTCCTTGTCACACACCTTCCCAGGTGTGCAGAGAAGGCAGAGGCCCTACTGGGGGAAGAGAATTGGAGGAATAAAACATAGTACTCAGAGTTCCAAGGGGGGATTTTACTCACACATTTGTTGTGCAAAAAACACTCAGGAAAATACAGACTGATGCTGAACCTAAAACCGCTGAACCAGTCTGTATCCTACAAGAGGTTCCGCATGCAATCAATCTTCATGGTCAGAGCCTTGCTACCCCAGAATTGCTACATGGCGTTGCTAGAGCTCAAGGACGCCTACCTCCACATCCCCATCGCAGAAGCTTTCCAGAAGTTTCTCTGTCTATCGGTGAACATAGAAGGAGAAACAATCCATTTACAGTTTCAAGCACTTCCATTCGGCCTATCCTCGTCACCCCAAATCTTCACGAAGGTCATGGCAGAAGCCATGGCTTTTCTGTGACTCAAAAGAGTCTAAACAATAGCATATCTGGACGACCTGCTCCTCTCCGCAGCATCTCCAGAACAGTTAACCAGAAATCTAGAACTGACAAAGAAAATCCTGACAGGTGAGGGGTGGCTGCTGAACCTCAAAGTCCAGTCCTCAAATTCCATCTCAGTGCATTACCTGCCAAGGATACCTGCTAAACTCTACTCAGTTGAGGGTTTTTCTCCCAGCAGAAAAAATACAGAAATTGGACAAGGCAGTGGCCTCTTTCCAAAACAAACAGCAGGTCTCTATAAGAGCAGCAATGTAAACTCTGGGTCTACTAATGTCAACCATCCCAGCAGTTCAGTGGGCAGGGCTACATTTTCGTCCCCTCCAATCCTTTGTTCTAAACACATGGGACCACAGCCAGGACACCTTAGTATAAATTAGTATACATTCCGCCCCAGGTAAAAAGATCCCTCTGGTGTTGGAGGAAAATGGTGAACCTGTTGCAGGGTCGTCTGTGGCTCATCCCGGTCTCCAGGGTGGTAACCACGGATGCAAGCGGCAAAGACTGGGGCGCACATTTAGGAACCCTACTGGCACAGGTCACCTGGAGGGACGAGGAGCTCAAAGGGTCGTCCAATTGGAAGGAAATGAAAGCTGTTGGATTGGCACTCAGGTCCTTCAAGAGAGAACTACAAGGCCACCACATTAAAGTGCGCTCAGTCCTGAGTTGAGATGAGACCAACGCGCTCTCCCTAGCGATGTTTTTTCTAAAAGGGGAAAAGAATGTGGTGGCGGACTTTCTCAGCAGAAAGCAGCTGAGAGAGAGCGATTGGGTCCTCAACCAGGAAGTCTTCAATCTCATATTCAAAAGAGGGGGACCCGGGGGGCGTGGCTACGCATGCATGAGTGAAGATGTGCTCTCCTTGAGCTCCATGAGACCCGCTCTTCCGACAGCCTGAACCGCAGCATTTATGGGGAAATCAACACTCACAAAGATGCCCCCAAAATGCAAGACGTCCCTGAAGCCACAGCAGACCCCCCCCCCCCCCAAGGCCGTTCAGAATTGCTAGACAACTTCTTCTCCGAGACCCACAGAAGAACGGCAAGTACAGCCAAGATGGCGCTCGGAGACCATGCTGCCAGCGCTTCTCCCATCAGCTCCCCGCACATGCATGTGTTATCCCTGCCTCCCCCTCCTCTCCCTCCAGCTCAGACAGCTTAGAAAAGCCCACTGATGGGGGTGATGCCTGGGGAGATAGAGACATCCAATCCCAAATTCTCTCCTTTCCTACAAAAGATGACCAGGAGAGGTTTGTCCACAGTGGAGAAAGCCATAAGACAAGACAGAAGCCCTGCAAGCTGACACAGCACACTTGGGTGGTAGAGTGGAGAGCCTGGAGATGCAGTGGAAAGAAACTACCCCCACCCTGCAAACCCTTACAGATCACTGTAAAATGCAAGATCGCAGGAATGAGGCCCTGCTGGATCAAATGGACGATTCTGAAAACAGGAGCGGTAGGGTTAACATACGCATCAGGGGCTTGCCAGAAGCCACAGACCCGGGAGACATTGTACCAACCCTGCAAGTGGTCTTTAAACAAATATTGGGCCACCAAGCACCTGAGCACATGAACCATGGCAAACAAGTCACCTCAGACATTGATGTGGACCCCGGAGAGGCCACTCTGATCAAACTACCCACCTTCACTCCCCTTGGGAGGAAGCCTAAACAGTGGCACTCTCTTAAGTTGGCATATAAAATGTTTCTGGACATTACCTGACCCCCTTCAGCTGCCGATTCACCTTTCTACCTAAGAGTGAGGTGCAATCTACGCACCTCATGCTGATAGCAGGTTTCTAAGCGGACTCACTTCCCATGCTGTATCACCTTCCCCCAATAGGTCAACTCCTTTTAGTTTTGTTCCCTTTTTGGGAAATGGTGCTGTTCGCTGGTCCTCACCTTCCCCTTGCCCCGAGGGAGGGGGCAGGACCAGCGGCAAAGTTGCACTTTGTTCTATTCAATGTCTCTGAACCCCTGATATCGCTGCCTAACATCATGGCAGAATTGAGAGAATTAAATTTACTGTCCAATTTTAAGATGAATTACAATAAATCGGAGATACTGTGACTGAATGTGCCTATGGGCTTACGTACACAGCTGCAGACTGCCTTCTCATTTACATGGTGTCACACCTCCCTGAAGTATCTGGGGGTCTTCCTACCTGCGAGTTGTTCCCAGATTTTCACATGTAACTATGCACCATTGCTTTCTGCTATTAGAGTAGACTTGAAGAACTGGGACTGAGCCGCTTTTTAGTGGATGGGCCGAGTCAGTGTTCTCAAAATAAATGTGCTACCTCATATCCTGTTTTTCCTGCAGATGGTGCCTATCACCTTGCCTAGGACTTTCTTCTCAACCCTCAACAGCCTGTTTATACAGTACATATGGAGTGGGAAATGCCTCTGGCTGGCTCTACGCACGATACAATGCCCCAAAGCAAGGGGGGGGCATGGGGGTCCCGATAGTTTGCAGATATTATGAAGCTATAGCTCTACAGCACATTCTAGACTGGTATCACAATGTCCCTCTTAAACTGTGGGTTCCACTTGATAAATTCCTGGCTGGCCAGAACCTATCACATGCCCTCTGGGGAACACCCATCTTTCTTCCAGATGTGGGCAGCTGTTGGAGAGTCCAGATGTGGTAGATTTGTTCAGGACCAAGGCATGTTATCATTGGCCACACTAAGGGAACCATTCGGCCCCTTCCCAATGGATGAGTGGCACTATAGACAGCTTTGGCACTTTATCAATAGCCTACACCAGGGGGCCCATTCCCCTACCCTGGCATCGCCCTTTGAACGCTTATGTATGTCAACCTCTATTGTTGACCCATGCAATATCAGTACTATATGAATTTCTGCAATCTATATTTGTTGGGGGAAACTGGGGTTCATTAGGTAGTGGGAGAAGGACCTTCAGCACATCTTCACCGAACCCCAGTTGGACCATATTTATCGCCTTATGCACTCAAGCACAGTAGATACCAAAATGCAAGAGAATAGCTATAAAGTTCTAGACTAGGTGGTATAGAATTCCCGCTAAACTTGTCAAGATCTACCTGTCTCTCTCAGCCGCATGTTGGAGGGAATGTGGTCCCAGAGGCTCATTCCCTCCTCATCCTGCATTCCTTGCATGTCGTCGGGGCAGTTAGTTTATTTGTCTAGATCTGCAGCGTTCTGAGGATCAGACTCCTTTTTTGTTTCACCAGAAGGACCCAAGAAGGGGCAGGCATCTTCCAAAGCTTCCATTGCCAACTGGGTCTGCCAGTTGGTCATTCATGCCTATGTTTTGAAACATCAAGTATCTGTAGCTCATATTTGTAAGGCTGCTACCTGGTTTTCATTGCATATGTTCACAAGATTTTATCAGGTAGATGTTAGAGCAGCCGAAGATTCAGCTTTTGTTCGTAGTGTACTAAAGGCTGCCGTTTAAAGTCGGATGGCTATTTTTGTTTGGCAGGCAGTCTCCCTCCCCTCAAGGCTATTGCTCTGTCATATGTCATATGGAGATTCAATAAAAGGATTTTTGCAAGTGCAGCCACCTGCAATCATTTCCTTATGTTACACAGCATGCGAGTTGGGCTAGTACCTGACCAGTGTGTGTGTGGGGATTAACCAGAGACTCACTCACTTGGAGCAGCTTTTCTTGTTTCATTGAAGATGGCTATTGCACTGGGACGTCCCAGTAGGTAATAAATATTAGTCTAACTCTGTGTCCCATGATGTATGATAAAGAAAATATGATTTTTTTGTTCTACCTGAAAAATCCTTTTCATTGAATACATCACGGGACGCAGAGGTCCCTCCCCTCTTTGAGGATTCAGTGTTTGCTACAAAACTGAAGTACTTCCTGTATGGGGGGGGGGGGGTTATTTGGGGATGGACTTCCTGTCTAAGCCCACGTACACACGGTCGGAGATTTTGTCAACCAAATCCATCGGACTTTGCCCGTCGGATTTAGTCCGACGGATTGTGTCCGAAACTGTTGCATACACACGGTCAGGCCAAGTTGTCTGATTTCGCGGTTGCCAAGAACGCGGTGACGTAAGCCGCGTACGGCGGGACTAGAAAAAGGAAGTTCAGCACCACGTCCGGCACCCTTTGGGCTCCTTCTGCTGATCTTGTATTTTAGTAGAAGTTTGGTGAAAAACGATTCGCGCTTTTCAGATTAGTGATTCAGATCGCTACTGCTCTTCAGTTTCTGCTTGTCTTTGCGTATCTGATAATCAGTGCGTGCAGTCATTAAGTATTTGCTTCTCATTGTGGACTCTATCTTGTTATAGTACGCTTTGAAAGGCATTTTTTATTGTCTGCTTGCTTCTGCTATTCAGGTCGTCCTTTCAGGCCTTGCTGTTTAGCGTTGCTTTCTGGTATCCGTTCTGACCACCCGACCGTTTTCCAAACATGTTTCATCTACGTACTCATCGTACAGTTTGTGCTGTGCAGGGACGAACCTTCAGGACCTCAAGTTCTCTACAGGCATCTCCCCCCAGGCTCTGGGGATTATTATTCCAGAGACCTGTTCTGCCATCATTCATCTCCTGCTGAAGGACTATATTATGCTAATTTTTAACCTTAAACATCACATTCTATGTATTTCATGATTGCTAATGACCTGCATTTCTTTCCTCATTCCCTAATTACCATTATTGCAATATGCTCTAATTCATATGCTCTGTCCCTTTGTCCTCATGCGGATTTGCCTCACTAACTTCCCCACCATGCTCTTCTTGGCCCCTAAAACTATAGTCTAGTCACTTGACAATGTCTTTTGGCAGCACCATTGTATTGCTTTCCCCTAAACACCCCCTAAAATCTCTACAAATGTGATGTGTGTGCTTCAATTCATGCAAAGTGACCTTTTTATTGTTTTTTGGAGTTGTGCCAAACTCATTAGGAACCCCCCTCTCCCCAACTGCTACCTCAGTTGATAGCAATCTTCTATCTGATGACTTGACCCAACCCAATACACACTCTAAATACCTTTTTCATGATCACATTTATGGAACAATTCACCAAAGCATGTAGTGTAAGGGTCTCAATACTTTCAAATGCTAGTTTTATTTTTTAAACACATTAATTTTCTTGCTATGTAATAGCAGAATGTCAACATGTGCTTCCATTTTGTTATTATGACACTTCTTACCTGTCCGGTGGGCTGCCAATAGTGTAACTAAGGAGGGGCTTCACAAAGTATCACACATTATTTAGGCATTCAGCTCTCAATCAAGTGGAGAGGGTTACCTCTCCTAAACATCCCCCTCATTTTTTATCAAGGGCCCATCAGATGGGGGGGATGGGGGGGTTAGGACTCTCATAAGGGGACCTTATACTTTAGGCTTTAAATACTCATTTTAAAAAATGTTATACTAATTTTGTCCAAAAATGTGTGTGTCTAATCTGCATGCAATGTTGATTTGTAAAATTACTAGTTTTTGTTCTTGTTTCACTACACAGTGTCCTTCAACGCCACAGGAATGGCAGACTGTGGCCTCCCACTTTGCCATTTTTCGGCAAGTTGTGCCCTTTTCAGCAACAGTGCAAACCCAAGTTAAGAGTGAGATGAGGGGACAGTCTCTTCTTCAGATAATCTTATTATGTTGTGGGTCTGCTACACGCACACCTTCTTTTTGTTAACTAATGTGTAGTGCATTACTGATCTAAATCATGCTCATTTTCAGCACCATGGCAGGAAAATGGCATGATTGTCCAAATTTACACATCACTGTGGGTGCTTTTTACTACAGGCACATCCACTATGCACTACAAGTGCACTGCAAAAGTACACCTGAAACTGCACTTGGAGTGCAAAGTGGAGTTGCCTTTAGTAAATCGCACTCCTTCTCAGCACAAACTAAAATTTCACTACAAATACATTTTAAGCCCAATGAAAAAGGAAGCCACACATTGTTGAGAATTCAACTTTTTACAACAAACCAAGATATTTTGGGTATCCAAAACCCAGTTTAATCATATTTATTTTTTGCTTGTTTTTTTTGTGTAAACAGGCATGTATCAAACCGTAAAATACAGAACACAGGAACTTACAAAGTTCAACTTGGAAAAGTGAAGACAATATCAGACATGAGTATGTACAAACTGGGCTGATATTGCCTTCATCACATGGGGTGTCACCCCTGAAAAATACAAATTTGGAAGATGCACACAGTGTGTCAACATGTGCTATCTCCCATCATGGGGGATCAATGTCCATGCTTTGGGGCTGCAACCCCTTCATCTCAGACACTTTCCACAAAACATGTACATTGATCCCCCATGATGTGAGATAGTGCATGTTTACACACTCTGTGCATCTTCCAAATTTGGAATTATGCAAAATACACCTTTTTTTTTTTAAAACAAAAATAAAACCCTATCTAGTTTTTTCGTTTTCACACTCTCCCCAAAACACCAATGATGTTCTTCATTTTATTTTTAACATCATTGAATTTTTTGTTGTACAATTTCCAAATCCCTATTGCACCCCATTATCTCCCCGATCAAGATCTGGGCACTTTCACTGGTAAAACGGGAATCTTCCTCCACATCACCTAGAAAAAAACAAACAAACACACCATGTAATCCAAATATGGTGATATACATTGATGAGCTTACCGGAAGCTGTGTTCTCCGACACTCACCTGTTGTGGTGACAATTTGGCCAACCTCCACGATCTCTTCTTCTTTCTCCTCCTCCTGCTCCTGCTCCTGCTCCTCTGTTTCTTCTTTTGGAAGTTGCCCTTCTTTGGGAGGGGCGTGGTCCCTGGTGTCCTCATGGTCCCTGGTGTCCTCATACTTACCGAGTCTTCTCTCCCCTATGAGAATGTAAACAAAGATTAATTAGCACACAGAGGGCAGAAATATAAATATGAAACATTGCTTGGAAGTGTTGTACAATTGTTTTTTTGGGCCGAGTTACAAGATGAGAACATTATTGGGGCCACTTTGTTAAGCTGGAATACTTCCCTGCAGAATGATGTTTCATACGAACGAACGAAACCATGACCTTGAAAGTGGCCATTTCAAAATGCACAACATGAAATCAAAGCACATGGAGCATGTATGCAAGCAAGAATAATGATATGAACACACGACAACTACTTACTTTTTTACATGCTCATGCTCCCTCAGTTTCAGGTCTGACCAGCGTTTTCTCAGTTGATCCTTAGATCGGCGTACCCCAAAATTCTTCAGAGGACTCGTCACAACTTTATTCATGATCTTGGCCTTTCTGATATTTGGGTTTGGGTAAGGTCCATACTTCCCATCATAGTCGGTCCTGTTCAATATGTCGATCATCTCCAACATCTCTCCAAAAGACATATTTGAGGCCTTAAATCTTGTCTTCCTGGATCGGGATGTTTTAGGCTCCGGGCTTTCCTCGCCCTCCTCCTCGTTAGTGGAACTATTATTAGTGCGCACCTGCGTTCTCTCCGCCATGTGCTCTCCCCAATGCGCGGGAAGCGAAGGGGCGGGGAATAGTCTGGAAAGAACGTCAGGGGCGGGCGGAGTTTCACGCATGCGCACTGTATATAAAACGCCACACATGTGTATCATCCGTACGATCTGGGAGGAGAGTGTGAGTCACGGACGCGGCGAACGTCGAAACAAAGGTAACATTTTTAAATGTGTGCTTCACTAGACTAGACTGCTTGTATCTAGGCTGCTGTTGGGACAAGATTATGAGGGATTTTAATTGCATTATTAGTATTTGAGGGTTTGTCTTGTGTTGTGTCTTGCAGACAAAATTGACCCATTCAACAATCCCAACTTTATGGGGCTCTTCCTCGAGCTCTACATGGAGATGCCCTGCCTGTGGCAGTTCCACAACAAATTTTATTATGACAGATCAAAGAGGAACGCAGCACTGGAGAAACTGCTTGCTTTGGTGCAGATCAGGGTCCCCACGGCAGACATGACATAGTCGGTCCTGTTCAATATGTCGACCATCTCCAACATCTCTCCAAAAGACATATTTGAGACCTTAAATCTTGTCTTCCTGGATCGGGACGTTTCAGGCTCCGGGCTTTCCTCACCCTCCTCCTCGTTAGTGGAACTATTATTGCGCACCTGCGTTCTCTCCGCCATGTGCTCTCCCCACTGCGCGGGAAGCGAAGGGGCGGGGAATAGTCTGGAAAGAACGTCAGGGGCGGGCGGAGTTTCACGCATGCGCACTGTATATAAAACGCCACACATGTGTATCATCCGTACGATCTGGGAGGAGAGTGTGAGTCACGGACGCGGCGAACGTCGAAACAAAGGTAACATTTTTAAATTTGTGCTTCACTAGACTAGACTGCTTGTATCTAGGCTGCTGTTGGGACAAGATTATGAGGGATTTTAATTGCATTATTAGTATTTGAGGGTTTGTCTTGTGTTGTGTCTTGCAGACAAAATGGACCCATTCAACAATCCCAACTTTATGGGGCTCTTCCTCGAGCTCTACATGGAGATGCCCTGCCTGTGGCAGTTCCACAACAAATTATATTATGACAGATCAAAGAGGAACGCAGCACTGGAGAAACTGCTTGCTTTGGTGCAGATCAGGGTCCCCACGGCAGACATGACATATCTGAATCGCAAAATTGTGGCCATGAAGCTTACATATTTCAGGGAGAGAAAGAAGCACCTTGAGAAAGGAGTCCTTGAGAGCAGGAGATCCAGATGCTGTTTACTACCCCAGGATGGTGCACTTTGACAGGCTGCATTTTCTGGTAGACCAAGGGGTACCCAGGCCACCACTCAGGCCACCACTCTCCAGGCTTCCTCCAAGGCATCCTTCACCCCCAGCTGAGGCTTCTGATGTCCAACCTGGGCCTTCCAGGCAGCACCATGTGGTGGGGCCCAGCTTGAGACAGGTATGGCATTGTTGAACATATTTCTTGTGTTACATTTAATGATGTTAACTAGATGTTCTTATTGATCAGTAAGTTGTGATTTCTCCAAGTGGTTTACATCTCAATAGACAGTAGTGACCATAAATGATTGGGACGGGAAAGAAAAATGCTGGTGTCAGAATGATAGTCTGTTCTATTTGGTAACAGTCAAATAGCAAAAGCCAGGAGCACAAAATGTTGTGATTGATGATCAAAAAACTAAAACGATGTCCCCTTTTCATACACAGGAAGACCTCAGTCGGAGGGAGGCTGTGGCAAGTGGCAGCCAGGAGGTCCAACAACGCCCTCCTCCTCCTGCCCCAGCTACAGGAGCCCAGCCACAGCCTGGAAGGATGCCTGGTGGGAAGTCACAAAGGAAGACCAGAGAGTGATGGCCTGGGATGAGTCTGGTGTGCCAGAAGATGCAGCCTGTTCAAGATCACCATGCTGGGGACAGAAATGGCATCTGAATTTCCTGCTCTCTAGGACTTCGGGACCAGACTTCTCTCCCTGAGATATCTACTCCTCAGGCCACCAATTTTTTTTATATGTCATTTAGTCATGTCTGCCCTGGGGGACAAAGGCTGCACCAAAGTTAAGAAGTTTCTCCAGTGCTGCGTTCCTAGTTTTATTTTCGAGCAAAAAAAAAATAAATTTTATTTTTGTTTGATGAAATACTTGTGTAATGTGTTTTCCTTCAAAAAGTAGAGTTTATTTGTGAGCAGGCAGGTACATTTCCAAAATACAAAGTGAAATAAATAACAAGGGGTACCAACACTAAACAACCTCCTGTAGATTAAAAAAGCAAAACAAAATCTAAAAAATACAATAGTGTTGTTGTTGTAAGTTTACACACAAAAATAAAAAGTAAAAAAAAGGAGAAATGAGCAGTGTCTTTAAAGGAGGTTTTTTAGGGAACCCCCCCCCCCCCCCCAAAAAAAACATAAAAAAACAAAACAAAAAAAAAACATTGTATAGATGTGACTTAAACTAAAATTGTATTGCTGAAATGGTTAAAAAAGAGTAATGAAATCCGTTCGGGAGAAGTGTGTGTGACTATGAGCATCAAAAGAAGTTGGTTCTTGCAGCATTGTAAAGAACAAGAGAATGCGCTTGATGAATGATTTTTTAACATTGCAGCGTGACGAATGTGCTATATTGCTTACGAGCAGTAGTTTTACCTGAACGAGCGCTTCCGTGACGGAATTTGAATGTGAGCATGCGTGGCACTTGGTCTGATGAAAATGCTCTACACATGATCGGATTAGGTCCGTCCGGCCCAGTTGGTCGGGAAATCTTTCCAACATGTTCGAAAATTGGGTCGGGCGGAGATTGGGACGGAATCAGTCCGATGCATACCACACACAGTCGGATTATCTGACGACACGGTCCGATAAGACTCATTCCGACAGATTCTCCGACCGTGTGTACGAGGGCTAAGACTTTGTCTACCAGTGCCCATTCACCTAGAGATGGCATATAACCCAGTAGGTAATGAATATAAGTAGGGATGAGCCGAACACCCCCCTGTTTGGTTCGCACCAGAACATGCAAACAGGCAAAAAATTTGTTCGAACACAGTTAAAGTCTATGGGACACCAACATGAATAATCAAAAGTGCTAATTTTAAAGGCTTATATGCATGGTATTGTCATAAAAAGTGTTTGAGGTCCTGCCACAGGGGACATGTATCAATGCAAAAAAAAGTTTTAAAAACTAATGTTTTTCCGGGAGCAGGGATTTTAATAATGCTTACAGTAAAACAATAAAAGTGTAATATTCCTTTAAATTTCGTACCTGGGGGGTGTCTATATTATGCCTATAAAGGGGCGTATGTTTCCCATGTTTAGAACAGTCTGACAGCAAAATGACATTTCTAAAGGAAAAAAGTAATTTAAAACTATGCGCAGCTACAATTAATTGTCAGTCCACAATACACATAAAAGTTCATTGATAAAACCGGCATGGGGATTTCCCATCAGGGGAACCCCGAACCAAAATTAAAAAAAAAATGCGTCGGGGGCCCCCTAAATTTCATACCAGACCCTTCATGTCTGGTATGGATTTTAAGGGGAACTGCGCACCAATTTTTTATTTTTTTTAAATGGCGTGGGGTCCCCCCAAAAATCCATACCATGTTGATGGGGAAGGGCCTCATCCCCCCAACCCTTGTCCGATGGTTGTGGGGGTCTTCGGGCAGGGGGGCTTATCAGAATCTGGAAGCCCCCTTTAACAAGGGGATCCCCAGATCCCGCCCCCCGTGCAAATCGGTAATGGGGTACAAATGTACCCCTACCATTTCACAAAAAAATTGACAAAAAGGTTAGTTAAAAAAGACAAGAGACCATTTTGGTGATCCCTTTTATTAAATTCTTCTTCTTTCATCTTCTTTCTTCTGGTCTTCCTTCCATGTTCTTCTTGTTTCTCCAACTTCTTCTTCTCCATCTTCTTCTTCATCTTCTTCTTCCTCCACTCTTCTTGTCCCGCATCTTACTGCAGCTTCTTCTCCCTGGAAGTCTGCATAGCAAGGAACATACTGATAAACTTTCTCTCGGGCCATAGAAGCCGGTGCAAGGATTTATAGGCTGCTATACTTGTATTTTGGAGCCAATTCACTCTTTGAAACATTCAAGATTACTAAGGGGTGCCGCTGTGTTCCTTCTCTCTCCTCCCCCTCTTTCTCAGAAACTTCCCCCACATGCGACTGGAAGCGACTCCTTGTAAGTTGCACAGAGGCCGGGAGGGGGGGGGGGGCTGTGTCTCTGTTGAGAGTGTGAGAGTACTTCAGGAAGCTGGGATCTTCTGGGATGGAGATGCTTTTAGAAGAATGGTAATTCATCTAACTGGAAATGTAGTTTTCAAGAATTGAATAAACTCCCCTGAAGAAGACCGTTACATATAAAGGTTGAAACACATAGGGATATCACGTGAAACGCTCCCAAAATTATCTGTTTTTATACATAGAATGAGTGTACACATGTTTTTTTTCTAATGTTGATGAGATGTGTTTTTATGTTAAGACCAGAAATGCTTTTTATAACTCCTCTGCATTAATGCAATAGACCTCCTTTCTGATACTATAACTTTACTAAAGAAATAATACATTTTAAGAAAACCATTGTTGTTTGCCCAATTATCTTCTTGCTGCTAAAAAACCCCTTGAGGAAATTTCAATTCAATCTATTGAATTGGGGTGTGTAGCCCCAACAACTCACACCCTTGTGTTATCTATTCTAGAGAAAACCACTAAGCTCATATTATTGCACAACAGATTATAAATGAAAGACCAGTTCAAAACCACAAGAATAAAACATTCTGGTGAGAGAGATGTATGTTTACTGGGGGCTTGAGTTCTTGACCCAGCTGTATGTAGCCTTTGGGTCAAAAACTTCTGGTGAGTGTACATCTGTGGGGAACACTGATTCTCATGTCACTGAAGATTCATCATGTAGAGCAGCTGTGGCACAATGACAAGTCCCATCATGCCTCTGCCTGTAGGTATCATGCTTGAAACTGTCAGCCTGGCAACGCCTCATGGCACTTGTAGTTTTGAAAAAGCTTGAGAGACACCAATTTGAAACCCCTGGTGTAGAGTGTCACTTTTGCTGTGATTTGGCACTTGGACATTTCAGTGGTGCAGCATAATAGTGAATTTGAAGCACTTTATAAATAATCACATAGACACTGATTTAACCACTTGCCGCTCCACCATATAGAAAAATGACAGCGGCAAAGGGGTTTCAATACCCAGGGGCGCGCATCGTGCCAATCATTGTTGCGGGGTGTCAGTCTGACACCCCGCAACTCCGATCTATGTAAAGAATCTGTGACAGAGACCCTTTACCACATGATTAGTCGTGTCCAATCATGGCTGATCACAGTGTAAACAGGAAGAGCCGGTGATCGTTTCTTCCTCACTCGCATCTGTAAGAGGCTAGTAGAGGAGAGCCATTTGGCTGTTCCTCTGACGGGGGGTCTGTGCTGATCAATTATCAGCGCAGCCCCCCCCCCCCCCCGAGGATGCCCACACTGGATCACTAGGGATGCCAATCAGTGCCCACAATGGATGCCAATCAGTACCCACAATGAATGCCAATCAGTGCCCACAATAGGCATCACTGATTGGCAGGCATTATTGTTTGGCACTGATTGACATCCATCAGTAACATTTATTAGTGTACAGTGCCACCTATCAGTGCCCATCCATGCCGCCTATCAGTGCCCATCCGTGCCTCCTTTCAGTGCCGCATATTAGTGCCCGTCATCAGTGCCACCTTATCAGTGCCCATCAGTGCAGCCCCATCAGTACCCATCAGTGAAGGAGAAAAATTACTTATTTCCAAAGTTTTGTAACAGAAACAAAAAAAGCAGAAAATAAAAATCCCAGAGGCGATCAAATACCACCAAAAGAATGCTCTATTTGTGGGAAAATTGGTCTGGGCAGGAAGGTGTATAAGTATCAAAACCACGTATAAGTTATAACATGACGTTATACAGATCCCATGGTATTCTTCACAGACGATTGTCAGCCCACAACCATACAGCCCCCAACCCGCTCAGCTAGGGAATCCAACGTGTTTCAAAATGATTTCTACAAATTACCTTCTTCAGGGATAGGATACCATTCTTGAATATAAAAAATGTTTTACAGTCCAATTGAAAACATTTCTATGAAACCCCAACAGTGAAGTACATACAGCACTTACATAATCACATTATATTGCTCTGCATGTAAGAGGAATGTTGAGTCATACACAGGAAATATAGACACTCCACCACCAGGACCTCCATTCTGGTATACATGAAACAGCAGCCATATGTTACCAACTGCCATAGCAAAATGTATTTCTTGATCATACATCACAGGACACAGGAGCTTCATTACATAGTGGGTTATATAGGCACCTCTGGTGATTGGACACTGGTTAACCCCAATTAAGGAGAATTCCTCTCCTATATAACCCCTCCCATATGGGAGGCACCTCAGTTTTTTCCCTCCTCCCAGGCGCTCAGAAAACAGGTGCGGTATTATACTGAATTGGTGCGTACCACATTCAGAATGCCTGCTGCTGAAGTCTCTACGTCCTCTGTTTCTTCCCTGGGAGTCAGGAAAGCCCCACAGACTGCCTATTCCTTCTCAATTCATCCCTTAATGGATAAATTGTTGTATGAGGATTGGGGACATCCCGATAAACTGCTCCTCCTAAAAGGTTTTCTATGCATTATCCTCTGGAGGAAAGTTTCACCAAAAAGTGGGGGGTCCCATCTGTTGATGCGGCTGTTTCTTGCGTGAGTAAAAACCTGACTTGTCCCTTGGATAATGTGCAGGTATTTAAAGATCCAACTGATAAGAAGCTGGAAACCTTATTAAAAGCCTCCTTTTCCATGACTGCCGCTGTAGTGCAACCTACAGTCGCAGCCGTGGGGTTGTGTCAGTTCCTCAAGGAACAGGTTAAGCAGATGCTTGGGCTCCTTCCCAGTGAGGAAGTAGAGAATTATGCAGAAATACCTCATATTCTGTGTTTCATGATTGATGCGATTTTGGATTCTGTCCAACAAGCATCACGTTTGTCTCTCCTGTTGGTATACATGCGAAGGGCCCTATGGCTAAAGAATTGGGCAGCTGAGCTGTCATGCAAGAAGCATTTGATTGGGTTCCCGTTTAAAGGGGAACGTTTGTTTGGAGATGAATTAGACAAATTCGTCCAAAAAATTTCAGTGGGTAAATCTATTCTCCTTCCAGTCAAAAGGAGCAAACGTCCTTCATTTAGGCGTGCTCTCTCTTCCAGAGCATCAAGCTCTAAGCAGTGGTGACGGCCTTCTCAACCCCCCTCTACAGGAAAGGCTCAGGGCCGGGCCCAGGGGCAGAAAAAGACTTGGGGGCGAAAGCCTGCCAAGCAGAGCCCAAAAGCTTCCTTGTGAAGGGGTGCCCCCGCTCGGCCAAGTGGGGGGAAGGCTCCTGCAGTTTGCAGGAGACTGGCAGGAAGAGATCCGGGACAAGTGGGTGATCTCTTCGGTATCTCTGGGCTACAGGCTAGAGTTTCAGGAGATTCCACCTTCTCGCTTTCTAAGTTCAAGGATCCCCAGGGATCCAGTAAAGCAAAAACCGCTATTTCTGGCCTTAGATCACTTACTATCCCAGGGGGTGATAGTAAAAGTGGACCCAAAAGAACAGGTCTGACATGGAAGTGTCAGACCTATCCTAGATCTGAAGGATCTGAACCGGGTTTTACGCATCCGGTCCTTCGGAATGCAGTCAATCCGCACTGTGGTCTCCTCCCTGCAAGGGGGAGAGTTTATGGCATCAATAGACATCAAGGATGCATATCTCCATGTGCCAATTTTTCCCGCACACCAAAACTTTCTAAGGTTCGCGGTAGAGCGGCGCCATTTTTAATTTGTGGCCTTGCCGGTCGGGGTTGCTACAGCCCCTCGAGTCTTCACAAATATTCTGGACCCTCTCTTGGCAAACTTAAGAGCTCAGGGTATAGCCGTCATGGCTTATCTAGATGATTTGCTTCTCATGGAGAAAACAATAGCGTTCCTGAACCACAGCGTTACCAGAACGCTAGAACACCTGGAACGCCTAGGTTGGATTATAAACCTAGAAAAGTCGTCCCTACAGCCTGCCACCAGGTTGGAATACCTGGGTATGATCATCGACACCGCTCAGGGCAAGGTGTTTCTTCCAAAGCCAAAAGCCTTGGCCATTGGGGATCTGGTGCGCCTAATTCTGGGCAGGAGATCTTCCCCCATTCGATTGTGCATGAGACTGTTAGGGAAAATGGTCGCCTCCTTCGAGGCCATCCCATTCGCCCAGTTCCACTCAAGGCCTCTGCAAAGATGCATCTGTCAGGTCACCTTGAGGCGAGGTGACAGGTGCACACCGTAGGGATCAGGAGTGCACCGCAAGGTTGTGGACCCTACGGCTGACTGCTGCAGACGGGGGACAGATCCCACTGGGGTTAGAGCGTAAGATTCCCTGGGGCGCGGAGTCTAAGAGCCAGCAGGTGTTCACCAGTGCCTCTAGTGTTGAGGATGGACTTGGCTGCAACTGGCTCCAAGTCGCGACCCCCAGGGTCCCCCAGCTCACACCCACAATAGGCAACAGGAGGATAGGGATGGTGAGGGACAAAGCCAAGGTCGGGGCCACAAGCAAACAAGAATAGTCGGGTACACGCCAAAAGGTCAGGATCACAGGCAACAGGAATAGTCAAGACATGCCAAAGTCGGTAACCGAAAACAGAAGCAGAGCACACGGCAGGAAACAGGAAGCTAACACACAAGGGAATACACAATGGTTGATCAGCACTGATGGCCTGCAGTGCACAGGTTAATATAGGGCTCCCTGATAGGGCCTGGGGTGGAGCCATGCTTAGAGGAGAGGTTATAAAAACCCCCAGGTGGAAGTGGCTGACCTCTTAGTCTGAAGACATGAGGGAAGGTAAGCAAACACAGGAAGATCACTGCATAACCATGACAGCATCCTTGCGGCTTGGAAGGATGCTGTTTACAAGATAGTACTTTATCTACATTTGCACACTATCACCATTCGAAATAGTCCCCTTGCACAGCAATACAGCTCTCCCAGAGTTTCTGCTTCTTCTTGAATGTGTCCTGGAAGTCTTCCTTTCAAATGCATTTCAAGCATCTTCTGTTATTCATGCTGGATCTCTGCAATGGTGTCAAAACAGCGACCTTTGAGCTGAATCTTCATCTTTGGGAAGAGGATGAAGTCTACAGGAGACAAATCTGGCGAGTAGGATGGGTGCGGAAGTGAGATCATGTTTCCGGCATGAAACTCACATTCTAACTTGCTGTCTATGATGAAATAACAGATGTAGTAATAGATGTATACAGAATAGCACCAGTTGTACAGCTCCCGATGTACACGGGATGATGTCTTTTGGCACATTGACTCATGAATGTCGGTGTTCCCTGTGCATGCAGCCTTGTGCTGCCATTTGTTGGTGTGTTACAAAACTAGTGACAAAACTTTGATACCATCCCATATCTGATGGAGACATTATGGCTTGGTTATGTTAACATAACAGATAGTATTACATAGGATTCCTATTTATGTAACTACATATGCTATCTTATTAAACTAAAATACATCATCTAAGAATGTGTTCTCTATTGACTGTGCCAAAATCAACAAAAAAATAAAGGGAAACTCCACCCTCCCTACTACATAACATAAAGAGGCACTCTACCTCTACATAATCAAATATATTATATACAATATATTTTATTGCAATGACTAAAACATATATATATCTTATATTAAAAACTAAAATAAATAAAAAGAAATTAAATATTATTACAAACCAGATATAAAGATATTCATATCAAAATCCATGTTACAGTAGGTCCCCTGGAGATCAGGGTTCTCTTTTCATAAATCCACTGTGGCTCCCTTCGACGGAGTGTTTATTTATTTGAGCCACTCCAGTGGCTCTGGTATTTTTCTATTCCCCAAAATGTTATTCCTGGGGGGGCTTATTATGGGTCAATCGGAATGTTTAGGTGATTTGTTTTATATCCAGTCATGATATTATAAACGTGATCCTGTATCCTCTTTTCTGACTTTTTGTTCTTCCTATATATTGTAGCCTGCACAGGCACTCAATACAATATACAACCTATTCTGTGTTACAGGTTATGCCATTTTGAATTAGGTATTCTTTATTTGTTACTGCAGATTTAAATGATTTTCTTCTCCTCAAATGTCCTATAGCCCTGATGCATCCTTTGCATCTACCACAAGAATATAATTTTTTGTTGGTTGAAAAATGGTGATTTACTATTCCAGGGAGGATCTATAACACTCCTTAATATCCGATCCCTTAAGTTCGGAGCTCGTCTATAGAAGTTGCTCTAACACTAACTCATAGGGGCTATGTGTAACATGACACTGATCACCGCTCCCGATTACAGGGAGCTGTGATCAATGTCCTGTCACTAAGCAGAATGGGGACAGTTCTTCCTCTCCGTGAGACAATCGCAGATATCCCCGCGGACATCGAGTCCGCAGGACCCGCTATCACACTCACGGAAGTCGTGGTGGGCACGCACGCCCGCAGACCTCTTATTAAAGGGCAACATACAGTTACGTTAAGAAAAAGAAAATAGAGGTAGGTGTGGCGCTGTTCATTTGAATAACTTAAATAATTAGTGATATAATGATGTGCCTAGTACAATTAATAAAGCTTGTGAAAAATGAAAATAAAAATGAAAATAAAAATAAAATGTATTGTATGTAATGATATAGATGTAGAAAAAATGCACAAGATTATAGTATAAGATATGCTACTGCACACAAAATGCACAAAATTAATCCATAGAAAATGGTGAATAAATATAAAAAAAAGTCCATGATTGCATGAAAAAATGCTAAATGTATTATATATCTCCAACGTGATCAGGTGTTTTCAACGTGAATATACTAATACTATTTAAAATTTTAATATAAAACAAATATAAAAGTTCATAATCCCAAAAAAGATTAAGTAGATGAAAGTTCTTTGTGCTGGTGAAGAAAAAATAAAATCCCCCGCTGCTCTAGTTCCTCTTGGAAGGTGCACATAGCATACGTGATTTATTTGTGCTGTTATTGTGACTGCACTCACCAGAGATCATTCCCCCTTCCGGGGTATGGAGCATTCACAGTTTTTGCCACTGTGCAGCACTCTGGAAAATTATCCCATCCTAGATGTCCTGGTAATGTTTACCTTACACACCGTACAAAAGAGAAGGATCCCAATAGTGTAATATTGTAAAAGACCTTGTTTATTTGTAAAAAAAATGTGTGGAAATCTACTCACATTTGCCATGAAATATAAAAGCATCTACCGCTGACCCTGTTGCCATCAACTGGAAATGACGCAGGGTTGTCTGTGTATCTCAGCTCTACTAGTTTTGTCGTACTGATGTCTTCTGGAGCATTACATCCGTGCCTGCTTCACTTCCTCTTTATAGTGCAATGCGGTCACATGATTACGGTGGCCATTTTTTGTAAGACATTGCAGACCAGAGACCAGGCAGCTCATCGTGTATAGTAAACACTCGGCGGCCATTTTTTCTGAGGTATTGTAGACCGAAGTCCGAATTGCCTGTATTTGATAATAAACCTCAGCGATTGAGGACACTCAACTCTGGTCTCTGGCGGCCATTTTTGATGTGGTATTTTGGACCAAAGAATATTATTACTGCGGAGTCAATTGGTAGTTTTTTTGCATTACTTAATTTAGATGATTAATACAAAAACTAAAAAATTTGATTAATAAAATATAATTAATAAAATATATATTCGTGATGTTCGCATTGCACTGTACATTTGATGGGTAATCTTAGTATGTTACATCATTCCAAATTACTGTAATTAAGTATACCTGAACCATGCATATTCAGTTACTAGAATTATTATAATTAGGAAGGAGGACACTATTACATTAAACTACATATTAATTGAAAAGACCATGGTTACCATATCTCAGGAAATTGAGATCACTGAAAGATGAAAATAAGAAATAAAAAAATAATAAACAAATCCATATAAGAATATTTTGATAGAAAATAAAATATTTTTTATAAATTATTAAAAACATGACATGTGTATGTCCAAGAGAGGGAATGAATAATTATAGTAGAAAAGAAGGAGAGTAAATAAAGTTGTATGTGTGATGTATTTGATTAAATAATATTGAGGAGATTTTTGTAGTGTATAGATGGAAGTATTTAAATTCATGTTGTGTATTTTAAAACCTAAAAATTAGTTAAAAAACTGTTTAGATCCAGGTCAATGTTCATTCCCGGGATTTTTGCAGATCTATATATGCTTCAAATTTATCTAGTTCTTTATCAGGGGCATACTTCAATACTTCAAAGCAAAAATGACAGTAATCTATTATGTCCTCAAAATTCATAAAAATCAAACCAATTAGGCCAATTATTAGCAGGATTGATTAGTTTTTTTCCTGGCTAGGATCATATATTGATGGATATTTACAACCATTGGTAAAAGAAGGCCGGTCCTATTTGAAAGACAGCAGACAGCTAATTGAAGAATTAAGAAATGTTGCAATAGAAAAACTGCTGCATTGGCAGCTGCTTTGCCAGACAAAGTAGTACAAGAGGATGGAATTAACAGTGTAGAATGGGCACTACATAAACAAACTGACCTTCAAGAGGAACAGATTAAGTATATCATTAATGGTTTAAGACTCGCTATGAGCCACAACTATTTCTGCCACAAGGGAGAATATTTTATTCAGACAAAGGGCATAGCCATGGGGGCTAAATATGCCCCAGTGTGGCTAATTTCTGAATCCCTGGGAAAAAGAACAAATATTCAGTGTACAAAGGGAAAACCTCAAGGTCTATTGAAGGTATATAGATGACATTATGATCATCTGGAAGGGAACAGACGATTAACTACAAATCTTCTTTGATGAAATCAATCAAAATGCATACGGCATCACTTTTTCAGGGACATGGAACAAACAAACTATTGATTGCTTGGATTTACAGCTCTATAAGAATAACAGAAATATCAATACAAGAACTTGTTTTAAAATGACAGACAGAAACCGATTTATCCCAACCCACAGTTGCCACCACCGACAGTGGATTGGCAACATACCAAAGGGTCAATTAATGAGACTCCATAGGAATTTAAGTAAAGTAGAAGACTATGACATCCAAGCAGACACTATTATAAAAAGGTTTGTAGAAAAAGGGTATAAAAAAGTGAATTTATGAGGCTGAAAGAGAAAGTCAAAAGAATGGATAAAAAATTGTTGATAGAAGATAGAAAAACAAAAATAAACACATTGACATGGTGTTTCTTACAGGATTCAATATACAACACAAAGCCCTGGAAATGGTCATAAAAAACACTGGCCAATCTTACAATCGGACAAAGTCTTAAAAACCATCATACCTCCAAGGCCATCTTTCATATACAGAAAAGCGCCAAACCTAAGAAATAGACTGGTGCATAATGCCATAGACCCACCAAAGCAAATAAAAGTCTTCAAAGATCTTAGAGGTTTCTTCAAATGTGGCAAATACCTCCCGTGTAGGGTCAGTAAAAAAAACAATAAGAAAAGGACATTCTCTTCATCGGCCAATGGATCCAGCTACAATATAAGGGAACTCATAACGTGTGGCAGTACTCGCGTAACCTATGTGATTGAATGTCCCTGCCACAAACAATATGTGTGGAGGACTACAAGAGAATCATGGGTAAGGATTCGGGAACACATAACTAACTTCAAAAACGGTTTAAAAAAACATAGCGTCTCAATACATATGTATTGAGACTCTATGTTTTTACATATGTATACATATAGCATATGTAGTTACATAAATAGGAATCCTATGTAATATTATCTGTGATGTTAACATAACCAAGTCATAATGTCTCCATCAGATATATCAAAGTTTTGTGACTAGTTTTTCTTTATTGGTGGAGCAGTTTTTTCTTGTTACCATATGTTGCAAAAAGCAGTGGTGTGATCTGATGCTCTCGTCTCAAAAAAGGCCCACACCAAAGAACTTTTGGAATTACGCATAGAGACAGCAGCGCCCTGCACATGCGGAGCTCTGCGGTGTGATACAGTCAGTGTGCTGCCCTTAAGCTGGCCCCTGGAAGACATCCTGCCTCATTGGAGGTGTGCTTTCCCCTCCTCCTCTCTCCTATCAGGCACCCACGTGCAGTCAGTGACCTCATCATCCCCTCCCTCCTCATCATTGGAGCAAACCTGGCAGTATGCTGCAGCTGGGGGAACATGACTGCCAGATTGCTGTCCTTCTTGGGCACCCCCTCTCTCTGGGCTCACATTACTGCCTTTCTCTAGCTGGGTACCATCATCAGAGCCTTGAAAACGCTGGGCATCCTCCTGGAGCATGTAGCCAACACTGTGGTCAAGCAGTTCGGGGGACACCTGAGGAGGACATGGTGGGGCTAGGGAAGGAGTGACTTATGCCATTGAGCCAAGGGAAGAGGCCGCATTGGCAGCTGCTTTGCCAGACAAAGTACCCTGAGCCTGGGTGAGAGAGGATGAGGAGGATGAGGACAGCTTGGTCATCCACTCTACCAATTCTTCAGCATGTTGAGGCTCAACATGGCCAGCTGCCGAAAAAAAAGGAGAAGCGTGTCCCACGGCCACGTGCTGATGAGGATGCACCGTGTCCACGACCAGCACTGTTGCATCTAGACACAGAGCATTCTTGCCCTATTTTATTGGCTTGTGACTGTCTGCCTCTCCTTGTTGGCCTTCCAGACATACTAATGGCCTGCAGGGAGATGTAGCTGCACAAAGCTGGGATGTATATATATACTTATTATACTGCAGCTAGCAGAATCAACTGCCTGCCTGTAGTATTATTAGTATGAGAACACCGGCAATTGTATTCAGGTAAGCTTTAGGTACACACTGTGCAAAGGACACTAAATCAAAATACTGCAGCTCCCTGCCTGTATTTGTATGAGAACACCGGCAATTGTATTCAGGTAAGCTTTAGGTGCATACTGTGCAAAGGACACTAAATGAAAATACTGCAGCTCCCTGCCTGTATTTGTATGAGAACACCGGCAATTGTATTCAGGTAAGCTTTAGGTGCACACTGTGCAAAGGACACTAAAACAAAATACTACAGCTCCCTGCCTGTATTTGTTTGGAATTCGGCGAACGGCCGAACAGACGATGTTCAAGTCGAACATGGGTTAGACTCTAACTCGAAGCTCATCCCTACCCTTCACCTTTGGAATATTTGGTTTCCTTCAGAGACCCAACTAACTGTAAAGTTGATACTGATCTTAAAATAATGTTCTCCTGGCAGGCATTGCCTGTAGACCAGTGGGGGTTTTAGTTGCCATAGGTAAAGCTATAAGGGTTCGGTTTGCTGAGTTGTAGTCTTTATCTTGAAGAGAAATGGATGGGAAGGACTATTTTTTAAAGACCTTGTCTGTAGTCATCATGTTTCTGAGAACATGTTAGTCCGGGTTATTTTATATATGGATGATATCCTTGCCCTGTGAAGCTCAGAGCAAATAGTGATGAATAATGTGTTTTTGACTTGATAAACCATTAATTATTTCAGATGGTGGGTGGACAAGATCAGTGACAATGATGACATCTTCATCTAAAATAGAGCCCATGCAGTGCCTGGGACTTTTATCATACATGGGCTAGGTGGTGCCAAAGGCATTTCCAATTCAACTTTTTTCAGCAGTGTGATGATCTTTCTCAGCTTCAAAGAATTTTGATATCCTTTCCCATTGCTCAGTGTTTAAAGGTGGTGGGTGAACTCGGGCAACTTGTCTTAAGTTTCTTACTTTAACCTCCTGCTTCATTCATAGGGGGAGATTATTCAGCTCGCTATTCACAGGCCTTGCTGTTCTTCAATGCGTTCTGACCAGCCGGCCATTTTGAAGCCATGTTGCAGTTACATACTCGTGGTAGAGTTCGTGCTGTGCAGGGGCTTGGTGTTGGGGTTCTTGCTTTGACCCAAGTCCAGTCCATGAACAGGGTGAGGAGGAGTTCATAGACCAAGAATTGGTTGCACCAGCGTGACCACTTCTTTCATATGCCTTTGCTGCGTGAGATCTAGGAGAATAACCCTGATGATTTCAGGAATTTTCTCTGGATGACGGACCCCGTTTTTCATCTGCTGGCCTTATATTACAAAGCAGGACACCTGCATGCAGCAAGCCATCACTCTCGAGAAGAGGCTAGTCACCATGTTGCGGTACTTGGCGACAGGGTGAAGTTTACAGGACCTCAAGTTCTCTACAGGCATCTCCCCCAAGGCTCTGGGGATAATTATTCCAGAGACCTGGTCTACCATCATTTAGGTCCTGCAGAAGGTCTATATTAGGGTAAGTTTTATCCTTTAACATCACGTTCTATGTATTTAATGTTTGCTAATGTATTGTATTTCTTTCATCATTCCCTAATTACCATGATTGTAATATGCTGTGAATGTCCCCTTTGTCCTCATACATGCTGTAATCTTTTACTGCTACTTTTCTGTCCTTCATGCATATTTGCCTTCACTAACCTCCCCAGCATGCTATCCTGGGCCCATACCCACCTATAGCCTAGTCACGTAATGTATTTTGTCAGCTCCATTTATTGCTTTACCGTTCTGGCTTGCCCCCCCCCAAAGCGCCCGTGAAGTGCTCCAAAAATATGTGGATTATTTTACATGTAGGGGGGCCATTGCTATGCCAGCACATTTTTAAATATTTTCCAAAATTTTTTTTGATATGATAAAATCTTGATTTTGATTTACTGCTTGTGTTTCTTTTAGCTGTCTCCTAGGTTCTCCTAGTGCACTTGTAGTGCCAAGTGTTTTTTCCATTATTTAAATAATACCCATCGTCACTGTAAAAGCTACCTTAATACAAAAATTGGTATTGAGCATTGAAAGAAGAAGCCACACATAGTTGAGTAGAAAGCCTTTTACTCCATGCACATGTGCGTGCTAAAACATGTTGGGGTAAAAAAAAAAGCACATCATGTTTTTTTTAAAGTTTTACCTTGATTTTTTTTTTAAAGTACATAAACAGGCATGTTTGCAAACATAACATACACAACTCTGGATCATCAGATGGGGTGATGTCACCCCTGTAAAAGCCAAATTTAGAAGATGCACACAAATTGGTAGTCAAACTGGGCATTTCCCTCCTGATCCCATGCCTAATGTCAACATGTGCTATCTCCCATCATGAGGGATCAGTGGACATGTTTTAGGGATGCAACCACTTCCTCTCACCTACTAGAGTTGGGAGGAAGAGGTTGTACCCACAAAACGCGTACATTGTGTGGTAGTACGGAATCTCCAATCCTGGGACCGGGTTTTGGGAACAGCCAGAAGTCTGGCTGGATGATTGCACAGGTGGGTCTTGGGCTTAAAACAAAGCCAACACCATGGTTCTGGGCTCCACCCTCCCGAGGAGTCCAGGCGTGTAAGGGAGAAGAAGTGTGCATGTCTGCACAGGTCGGTCTGTCAGAGCAGACAGAGGGTCCAAGCTTGTGGGCTGAAAGAGAAGCTGTTAAAGAGTGCTGAGGTACTGGGTGTACAGGAACTCTGTTAAAGAGCCAAGAGGGCTGCAGCAGAAGTCTGAGCAGCAGTGCTGCTAAAGAGAGCCAGGTGGCTTGGTATTTTTGGTTCTACATACATTACTGCTGTGGAAAGCTGAAACCCCTGTGTGGGCAACTATTTTGTTATCTGACTTTTCTTTCTTTAATAAAAGTGGGCCTACGAGCCCTTAAACGACATCTGGTATGGATCCAGCTCACTGGTAAGCTCTACCTTTAAGCTAAAATAACCCCCAAATATTACAAGTGGTGTTCGAATGCGGGCAGTAGACGGTGGAATCCGGGTCCTTGCTCCACAGTAAGTTCAAGTCAGGAACTATTGGCTGTGTGTGGAAGTGCAGCCAGGCAAAAGGCATTGCGTGTTGCAGGTGGTGTATCTGTGAATGAAAAGTCAAAATTTTTTTTTTTTCTCTTGCTATGAACTGTGTTTGTGTGCATGAGACCGCACAATCTGTGTGTGCAATGTGCAGGTGAGGAAAGCTTGCATGAAGAGAAAAGCAACTTGCTTTAAAAGAGACACTTTCATTTTCCTGGACTGTTTAAAGTTGTTCTGGAGTCTCTAAGTATGGGGCGGTCAAAGCTCTTAAAAGAAGCCAGGTTTGCTGAAATGAGAGACAGAGCTCTGTGGTTGGAGGGGTTGTTACCGCCCGAACGAGCCCCATACATACCTGATCAGAGTGTATCAAGGAGAAAAAGGGCTGGGGTTGTCCCTAGCAACCCTGGTGCAATGAGTGCACAGGTGACTGCTGTTATGGAGAGTCCACCAGCATTTGAATCTGCAGTGGATTGGTGCAAGCGGCATTTAGCAGCACTGAACCAAGCTACAGAGGAAAGCAAGCCAACCCTCAGTGCAAGGGAAAAGCCGCTGGATGTCCATAACTGGAAGAGGGCTGTTGTTGCCTCTGGCAAAGCTGCTGCAGTTAAAACCACAGCTATTGTGAAAGATGTGAATGTGTCACAGCCTGAGATGGGATCCAGCAGAGAGAAGCCCATGCGATATGCAAGGAGAGAGGCTGATCAAAGGCTTAGGATGAGAGTGGTTGCCCATAGCAACGCAAAGGAAGCCAATCGGGCTGTCTCTGTACCATGGGCTATGTCTAATAAGGATCGTGGAAAGTGGCTTAAGGAGGAGCCAGTTTATTATGTTGGAGAGAGCCAGCAAAGTTCTGCTGGGAGAGTGCGGTCTCCCATGGCAACCGGAGTGAAATTTATGCCTGAAAGTAGCTGCAGTAGAGGTTTGGTTCAGCGTCCCCACAAAGAGGCCTGTGCATTCCGGCCAGCTGGGAATCACCAGGAGAGAATCGCTTTGGGAAAAAATCGTCCAGTACCATGCCTGGAATGTGGCCAGCTGGGGCATGGCATGTTTTCTTGCCCTAGGTTGTGGAATACGGCTGGAGATAATGTTGCTGAGAAGGTTTTGTCTGTAGGCCCAGATTCCGGTGAAAATATGTTTGCAGTCACCCCTAGCAACAAGAAGTTTCCTGTGGTGCCTGCAGGGGGTGCTAAACGGTGGGAGATGCCTGCTATAGTTTCATCCCATGGCCACCAGGAGGAGTTGGCCAGTAAAAGTGCAGCAGAGGACTGGTGCATAAGACGACGTACTCAAATGAAGATGGTGACACCAACTACTGCGGTGGGTAAGACTGTCTTTAATGAAATGATGGCTGCAACTGCTGATTTCATGTATAAAAGGACTGGTTACGAGACTGTCCATGACGATGTGAGAGTGACCCCAGTTAGTGGGGCCACTGAATGTGCACTTGAGAATGACTTTTCCCTATATAGTGGGAATGCAAGGGTTAAAATCCAAATAGAACCTGTGTTGATGACTAAAAGTGTTGTGTCTAGTGACTATCAGGCTCAAGTTGACCATGGGCTAGGACAGCCTACAAATGCGAAAAATGCTATAAGTGTTACTGTTAATGAAAAGTTTAATGCTGTTGGGAAAACTTTTGCTCTGAAAGAACCTGGGGTTATCAAAAATGGGCCGTTGCCTGTAGCAACTGGTGGTAAGACAGCACAGTTGTCCACAGGAATCTCCAGGGAACTTCATGTGTTGGAGTCAGAGGTTGCCCTGGACAACTGCGATGTCACTCTGGTGGGACAGAGTGGAACTGTACTGTGTAATGGTAATGTGTTAGTGCAAGCTGCTAGTACTAAAAATGTGCAGGTAAATGGTGGATTAACACAACCTGTGAAAAATGCAAAGGTGTGTGAGGCTTATGAAATGCAAGCAGAGAAAGGTGGTGAATATGGTGTATTGCAACCTGTGCTACCACAGTCTGACATGATTTACAATGACTGGTGTAATGAGTCTGCAACTAAGCCAGTCTGTTCTTATGTGTCTCCTTGGGCAGATGGATCGGTGCTGAGGAGTACCGCAGAAGGGAGCGCACATGCAACAGATTGGGATAGTTGGAGTGAAAATCTTATCTCCCTGATAGATAAGGCTTTTATGCACAAAGATAAGGTGGACACGGTTTCTGCTGGGCCAGCAGGAGGGGCTGCAGAACAGCTTGTACCTGAGGGCGCGGTGGCTGCTGCAGGGGTTAACCCTGGTGAGCAGGATGAACCAAATAAGGGCACAGCAGAGACATTGTCCGTGACCCACAAAACTGAGGTTGACATGGAGTGTCAACGTGACGTTGTCACTGGTAATGTTCTGGAGCAGTTCACTGATGCTGAGCCTGAGAAGTTGGGTATGAGTCCAGCAATTGGCAGCGCTCTGGTGGAGCACCAGGCTGTGTTTACCTCCAGCTGGGAGGAGGTTCCGTTAACCATTGCAACTTTTCAAGTCTCAGCAAGTGAGTCTCTCTGCATCCCCAGTGTCATGAAAGTCCCCAGGAAGGACTTAGGTATGGAGTCAAGGGCCTGGTTTATAACTGAAGCATTAAAAGAGATGCTTGAACTTTGGGATGTACAGCCAATCTATACTAGTGTGTCTCCTCCACAGTCTGATGGGCTGGTACTGCGCAGTACCACTAGGTGGAGCACTGTATGGCAGGCTGTACAGAGCAAAGTAAAACGGGACAGGAATGGTTTATTCCTAAATTTGCTAATTTTGTTAAAAGTTGCTGCTATGTATGCTGCTGGACTACGTGCAGAAGAAATATTTGAGACAGACTTTGGAGAAGTTGTAAATAAGCCTAAAATGTCTGTGGATTCACCTCCTAACAGCCAGATGGGAAGCATTTCTGCTGCTATGGTTCAGGGTGGTGCTGGTCAGTTATCGATTAAGGGCGCGTTTACTGCACCGGTAGAAAAACCACATGAGATGGAAGGGCCAAGTGTGAACCTGAAAGCAGCAGAGATCCTGACCAGTGCTCAAACAAAGGTGGTTAAAGAGACTGGGGTCCCCAGTCCAGTGGTTGGTTTAGGTGACAAACCTATTAAGGTCCCCAGGACAGGGGAATGGACAAGGAGCGTGGTAAAAATTGTATGTGGATCAGACCAGAGCTTGCCTGTTCCGGTGGATAAAAATACAGATGGCATCAGAACGGGTCAAGTGATAGGACAGCTGCCTGCAGAGTGGGTGAACCCAGGGGAGGTGGCGTCCTGTGAGGTTCCTGTGGGTGATGGCGGCCCTCCAGTATGTGTGCCCTCTGCAGACTCTGCCCTAGCAAATTTTGAAAAAAAAGGCATTGGTGACATGTGCAACATTGAGAGGTCTAATGTTGGTTTGAATATGTCTGTCAATGATGAACCAAATAATGTGTTAATGGTACATGATAATGTGGTGTCCAAAGGTACAGGTAAACCTGGTAATCAGTTAGTGACTGCTGCGTCAGGTACCAGAAATAAGAGGTGGGTTTCCGTTCTAAACACTATAGAAACAGGCCCCCTACAGTCTCAGAACAGTACTGCTGAGAGAGTTTTGGGGAAACCTGGGAACCTGAAGCGTGGAGGCAGAAGGGTTGGTAGAAAGACCAACGGGAACCCATTTAGATTTCAGGAGAGGAAGTGCTTATGGAAATTCACTCGGAAGAAAAGTTGGGAAGGTCGCATCAAAGCTCATAGCAGAGTGACAGTAAGGCTTAGAGGGAAACCCCAAAGGAGGCATTGGGTGGAGTTCCCCGTTAGGAGAAGCGAGGTTGGACAGGAGGGTACTTCTGTAAATGGTATCTGGCACAGAGGTGCCAAAAGTAACTTGGGTGTTCCGCCCTCGGGGTCGAAACAAAGGGGGGGGATATGTGGTAGTACGGAATCTCCAATCCTGGGACCGGGTTTTGGGAACAGCCAGAAGTCTGGCTGGATGATTGCACAGGTGGGTCTTGGGCTTAAAACAAAGCCAACACCATGGTTCTGGGCTCCACCCTCCCGAGGAGTCCAGGCGTGTAAGGGAGAAGAAGTGTGCATGTCTGCACAGGTCGGTCTGTCAGAGCAGACAGAGGGTCCAAGCTTGTGGGCTGAAAGAGAAGCTGTTAAAGAGTGCTGAGGTACTGGGTGTACAGGAACTCTGTTAAAGAGCCAAGAGGGCTGCAGCAGAAGTCTGAGCAGCAGTGCTGCTAAAGAGAGCCAGGTGGCTTGGTATTTTTGGTTCTACATACATTACTGCTGTGGAAAGCTGAAACCCCTGTGTGGGCAACTATTTTGTTATCTGACTTTTCTTTCTTTAATAAAAGTGGGCCTACGAGCCCTTAAACGACATCTGGTGTGGATCCAGCTCACTGGTAAGCTCTACCTTTAAGCTAAAATAACCCCCAAATATTACAATTGGTATCCCCTGATGTGGCAGATAACACTGTGTGCATCTTCCAAATGTGGCTTTTAAACTATAAAATGTGGCTTTTAAAAGTTTAGTTAAATCTTCTTAAAAAAAAATCTGTACTATTTTTTGGGTTTAGATTCCCCCTAAAATATCAATCATGTTCTTCTTTCTTTGTTCAATCTCCTTGGGTTTTTCCCTTATGATGTCTAAATCCCGACAACACACCATTATGTCTTGGATTATTATTTGTGCACTTTCAGTGGTGAAATGAGGAGATTGTTCTTCCACAACATGCACATCACCTAAAATAAAAAAACACACACAATGTATTATAAATATGCAGGCATCCATCTATTACCTCAATCTGTGGTGTCAGACACTGACCTGTTGTGCTGACAAATTCAACCACTTCTTCCACCTCTCTTTCCTCCATATCCTGAGGTTGTTGTGTCCTCTTCTCCCCTTCTTTCAGAGGTGAGGGGTCCCTGGTGTCCTTGGACATCCCTAGTCTTTTCTCCCCTATGAGCATAAAACAAAAGGTATACTTAGCACACAGATATTTGAGGCCAGAAATACGAATATGAAACATTGATTGGAAGTGGGGTACAATTGTCTGTTCCAAGCTGAAGACATGATTTTTTCCTTTAACAAAGCTGGAATACTTACCTTTTTTGGACAAGTTTCACACCTGGAGACACCCCAAGTATCCACTGGACCACCTGTGTTGGACACCCTAAAAATGTTGTTCTGGTGTCCCACACTAGTGTTCCTGAATCCACATGTGTAAACAGCTGCTGAGTGTCCTCTCCTTACATTACACTGAATCAACTTTGGAATTCATTCTAGTTTCAAACACATTTAGACAACAATGTCCTAAACGTCTTTTAATAGAAATTAGCATGACCAAATGTGATTAACCCTGTATCTGCCAAAAACATCATATTTCGTTGTCAAATAAACAATGTTTCCTATGACCAATTACTGTGTCCACGAACATGAAAGCAGACATTTTAAACTGTACAACAGTAAAAAAAAGCACATGGAGCAGCATGCAAGTAATAATAATAATGGGGACAAACGACAACTACTTACTGATTAAAAGAACTCTCTTGATGCCTCTGTACTGATCCTGCTCCCTCAATTTCAGATCTGACCAGCGTTTCCGCAATCGCTTCTTGGATCGTCGTACCCCAAAATTCTGGCGCAGACTCTTCACAACTTTAGCCATGATCTTGGCCTTTCTCACATTTGAGTTTAGGTACGGTCCATACTTCCCATCATAGTCGGCCCTCTTCAAGATGTCCACCATCCACCATCTCACCAAAGGACATATTTGAGGCCTTAAATCTTCTCCTCCGGGATCGTGACTTTTTTGGCTCTGGGTTTTACTCCTCGTTAATGCTATTATGCACCTGCTGTGTCTCTGCCATGTTCCTCTCCCACTGCGACGAAAGAGAAGGGACAGGGAATATTCTAGAAAGAACGTCAGGGGCGGGCGACGCGGGCAGAGTTTCACGCATGCGCAGTGTATATAAAGTTAACATGCGTGTGTCGTACATACGTTCTGTGTGCTGAGGAAGGAGGACAAACCTTTTAACTTGGGACATCACTGTCCTATACTGATTCTAGATTGAGGCCTCTACTGGAATAAGATTAGGAGAGTTTAGCCTGATATTAGTGTTTTGGTCTTGTGTTTTGTCTTTGAGCAAATGTGAAACAATTTAAAGACCCTGAATTCATGGGCCAGTTCATCGACAAATACAGGGATATGCAAAATTTGTGGGAGGTTAAAAACCCCTTATATCGCAATAAACCAGCTAAGAAGGCATCACTTGAGAAACTGCTGGAATTTGTGAAGACGCGGGTCCCCGACGCAGACATTGAGTTAGTGGAGAAGAAAATTGGTAGCTTGAGAAGCACATATAGGAAGGAGCTTAAAAAGGTCCAGGCTTCCATGAGATCAGGAGAAGCAGCAGAGTATGTGTATGTACCCAGTCTGTGGTACTACAACAGGATGCGGTTTCTGGAAGACCAGATTGAAGGTAGTGAATCACTTTCTACGCTTCCATCCACCCTTCCCTCAACCCCCTCAAGCTGAGGATTCCAAGGACCAACCTGAGCTTTCCATCCTGGAAGAAGTTGAGGCGCCCAGCTGGTGCCAGGTATAGTATTTTTTAACATATTTATTGTCCGAAAATTATTGTTGTTAACTAGATGTTATTATTGCTAACAAATTAATGATTTAACAAAAAGTGTTTGACATATCAATAGACAGTAGGTGCCAAAAATGAGTGTGACAAGAATGAAAAATGCTGGGGTCAGAATGATACAAATTTGCAACAGTCATGAGCTGCAAATTGTGTGTGATTGATGAAGCAAAAACTAAAACTATGTCCCTTTTTCATACACAGGAAGACCTCATCCAGGACGAAGCTCTGGAATGTGGCAGACAGGAGGAGGCGAGGGTAAGTGTCAGCCAGGAGTGGGCGGGGCCCTGTAGCCTCACCCAATTCCGATTGCCTCCCCTCCGCCTTACAACAAAAAGGGGCAGGAAGGGGAGTAACACAGAGGAGGCAACACTGGGGCTCATTACGGAGGCTAATGCAGCCCTGACCCCCCCCCCCCCCACGCTGAAGAGGCCTATGGTGCTATATAGCTGAAAAATTGCAGAAAATGGAGGAGGGACAACGCCTCATGGGTCTCTGGGAGTCTTGGACCAGATTGTGCTCCCTATTCTATGGACTTCTCAGGCTACCAGTTTTATTTCCAAGTTTCTGAGTTGATGTGTGCCCTGGGGTAGAAAGGCTTCGCAAATTCCAGTAGTTTCTCCAGCGTTGCCTTCCTCTTTATTTTCTTATGAGCCACAATAAATGGAGATTTTTATTATATGAAAATACTTGCCTATGTGTTTTTCTTCAAATAGGACAGTTTGTGAGCAGGCAGGTACCTTTCAAAAATACAATGTTTAATTAACAAGGGACACCAACCAACCTCCTTAAGGTTAAAAAAAATACGAGATAATAATGTTGTTGTGGAAACTTGACACACAAAAAAAAAAAAAATTATGGCGATCACTAGAAAATATTTTTTAAATAATCAAAAAAAAAGGAGTTCTTGATTAAAAAAAAAGGACAATAAAAAATAATTCTAAACATTATTATGGAGATCTGGCTTTAAAAAAAAAAAAAGATTATTCAGGAGATCACGAAAAATAATAAAGAAAGAAGTTTATGAGAACTCTGTGTGAATATGAGCAGCAAAACAACTTCATTCGTCTAGCATTATAAAGAAGAAGAGAATGCACTGCATTAAACTATTGAACAAATTGCAGAGTGACAAATGTGCTATCTCCACTATGAACGGTAGTTTTACCAGACCGAGCACTTCTGTCTCATACTTGATTCTGAGCATGCGTGATTTTTTGCATGTCCGAATTGCATATAGACAAACGTATTTTCGGATAGGAAATTTGTCCGACCGAAAAATAGAGAACCTGCTCTCTGGAATTCCCGCCAGCAAAAGTCTGATGGAGCATACACATCACTGGCCTATACTGATTAGCATTTTCCAACCAAAACCTCACATTGAACGTTTGCTGGCGGTATTTCGATCGTGGGTACGTGGCATTAGTTGTAGCAACCATTTTAGATGAAAAGAATAATTGTGCTAACTGATACTTGGACTACTGATCACAGTAAATCTGGTGCAAACCCTGCCAACCCTCCTGGCTGTAACAACTTGACTTCAACAACACCACAGTCTCTCCCTCTGGCTCCACATCCAATCATGGCATGTCTCTCCCAGAGCTTCTCACTGTGCTTTTTATTCACCGACCCTGGCATTGATCCCTCCTGAATGACATGCCCGGCAGTGCTCCCCACTGTCCTCCTCCTGCTCCTGTTCCAGGACACCTCTCGCTGACCATGTAGAGAGAGGCTCCCCCCCAGCTCCCAAGCTCCAGACCCAAGGTCACCCCCTCCCAGAAAGGGGGTTCCCTCAAAGGGCATGACAGTCTAACACTCCATCATTTAGTTCTTGCACCTGCCAGCTCCTCCCACAACAGGCTGACCATGGGTATATATAGGAGGCCTGCCTCCTGACAATCCTAGTGGGGGATTGGTCAGGGCTCCCAGATACACCCCATGTCACTCCAGCCCTCTGCCCTGCCTCTTTTCCAGAATCTTCTCACTGGAAACAGAGGAGGCACCAGAAAGCTGAAGCACATGTCAGTCACCTGCTGCTACACTGAACCACTCCCCTTCCCCCAGATCAAAACAAATAGGCCTAGCTCACAGCTAGGCCTGCCTGAATGTACCTGCACTGGCAGTACACACAAAAACACTATCTAAGGTAGAGGGTGCTAAAAAAAAAAATTTTATATAAAAAATGAAGCACTTCAGTATGTTGACATGTACAATGTATACCAGCATACACCTCTTAAGTGCACCATAATTGTACACCCACTGGTGTGAATGGGTCTGAGTGTGCAAAATGTGTTTACTACAATGTGAGTAGTGCACTTATATGTTTTATGGATTGGTTTGGTCAGAGTCTTTTAAGGGCAGAAGAGAGATCTGGGGTCTAATAGACCCCAGATGTCTCAGTAAAGAGTACACGTCACTGCCCTTGCTATTAGTATGTTGTTCATCCCCTGTGATAGCAATGAAATTGATAAAAAAAAAAAAACTAGGAGAGTGTATAAAATAAAATTAAAACAAAGAAAGAAATAATAATAATTGAAAGAAAATAAAAAATGATAAGCACTCCATTCCCCGGGCACAAAGGCGTACACATACGTAGGTTGTACATGCATTTGTAAACTGAGTTTGCATCACACCTGTGAGGTATTGCTGCAAATGTTCTAGTGAGAGCAATAATTCTAGCTCCAGAACTCCTGTGTAACTCTAAACTGGTAACCTGTGAAGGCTTTTGCCTATGGAGATTTTTCAGTACTGTAAATTGACTCTGTTCCACGAGCCTGCACAATATTAAAGCGTGACATGTTAGGTATATATTTACTTAGCATAACATCTTTTATATTTTACAAAACAATTGAGTATTATATTGTGTTTTTGTACATTGAAATTCACTAAATGCTTTTTTTTTTTAAATTGTGCTTGAAAATCCACTGCGCAAATACTGTGTGAAATAACAGCCTCTGCTGTGGGTAACTCCACTTTCGTGGGAGAAAAAAAAATAGCAAATAAAGAAAAAATAGTATAGCATATACAATTGCGACACAAGTCATATTGTAATTGAATGTTATTAAAAATTACCTTTCCTTTTCAATCTGCAGCTGCTGTAATTTTCTGAAAATGCTGAAAAACACCCCCCAGAAATATCATTTTCTGCTTGTGTGACTGTTTCACCAATTTTCCCAGAAGTCTGTGCTAAGATACAAGTCAGATATCAGGCATTCCCTGCACCACAAATGTCATTTTTGGTGAGATACTCCTAATAGCAACACATCTAAAGGGTTGCAGGCCCAGCAGGTTTCCTCATGAGTGCCCTGCAGGTTCACAGCTGATTGATAATTATGAAACCACTCCCATTAGATTTGCTTTCCCACATGGGCACAGGGAAACACACAGAGATTTCTTCAGAATAGCAAAAGGTAGGAATCTGCAACAAAGTTTGTTAAAATCCTTGCAATGTACAAATATCAATCAGTGGGGAATGCTTTTTTCTCAATTAAAGTGGAGTTACACCGGTGCATGCACGGCTCTTCAAGATGGCGGACGCGTGATCCGTGAGCTCCCGTCTTACTCCGTGTTCCACAGCCCCTGCACAGCTTCAACAGCAACCGATTGCTGGGGGGGGGGGGGGAAGCTATCATTACCCCTCAGACCTCCTAGCACTAAATGGAAAAAATTGAGGACCAGAGATCCTACTACCAAGCCACACAAACACTGTGGCCCTCTTCCACTATGGATCACTATCTGACTGGGCCCCAATCCCTGGTCTCGATTTCACAGGGAGACCCAGAGGATTACGTCAGTACCATGATGGCGGAGGATGGCTCTCAGCAGGCTCTCAACCCAGATATCCCCCTTCTCCTCAGCCTGTTTTAACGCCTGAGATGCTGCATATTAACCTCCCTGGCGGTATGATTATTTCAGATTTTAGGTGCTGAAAGCGGTACAATTATTTTGCATGAAAATTTGGCGTTTTATATTGTAGTCCTGTAATTCTTAGGAATAACTCACTTAAATCTGTCCAAACCAGAGTCTAGTAGACATCCCGGGTAAGATAAAGTTTGAAAAATGAAATAAATTATAATATAATAAATAACTATAAATAATTATACCAAATAATAATATAATAATAATAAAAATTATTCAATAATGCCAAAAACACTGAAATTTGCTCAGTTGCAGAATTGTCACTGTCATTACTTTTCAGTGATTGATGACGGATCTCCCCACAAATCACTATTGCTCAATTCTGCAAGTGATTCTAATTTATTATCGCTGTTTTCTAGCTGGTCTAAAACCACTTTTGATGTAAAGGGACCGTTTTGGTTGCTATGGACAATCTCCAGTTTCCAGGCAGAAAGAACAGTTTTTATAACATAAAACTGCATGCAAGACACTGGGCAGACCACTAGGGACAAAGGGGATGTGAAATAATTACACACAGCATTGTAATCTGTAAGATTACATTGTACTATATGTAATGTGTGTGTTTCACTTTTTGAATTTGGCGCCGTTCTTCGTCCCAGTGCATTCACAATGCTCACAGGGAATGGAGCTCAGCTCCGTGATACATCGAGCGGAGGGCGGCTCGCTCACACTGCGGGGAGACATTGCTGGATCCGGGGCACAGGGTAAGTAGCCTCATACTGGATCCTGCGATGCGGTGCGGAGTCTGGCTCTGGGTTACTGCTAATGGTACTGAATTTTCCCCCCGAGCCAGACTCGGGAATACCGCCAGGGGGGTTAAACTCCAGGCTCTGGCCCAACAGCTCACCAGGGGCATTTCCCAGGAGATGGGGAAGATCTCCAGAGAACTCAGGGGTGAGATAGACCTACTGGGAGAGCACACAGCTACCTTGGAAACAAAGTTTGAAACGTTGCCCTATGTTCAGGCTCTAGAAGAGGAGAATGGCTTCCTTAAAAATTCTGTACCCCAGCTCCAGCAAGAGGACCTGGAGAACAGGGAATGGTGGCAAAACCTCAGAATCCGTGGCATCCCAGAACAAATGGTTGACAATATCAGACTCTACCTCCTGGGCCTATTCAACACCCTGGCACCTGACATCGTGGACATAGGCTGGCGCCTTAACCGGGCCCACAGGTCCTTGGCCCCCAAAACACCTGTGGGGACCAGACCGTGTGACATAGTGGTAAGGTTCTACTACTATGAAAGCAAAGAGGCACTCACTTTGGACACTCATAACCGATCCAGTATTGAATACAAGGGAGACAAAATTCAACTATTCAGCAACCTCTCCCCAATCACCCTGACCAAACGCTGCTCACTACGGCCCATAACCTTTCACCTTAAAATACACGAGGTCCCCTGTTATTGGGGCTTCCCCTTCTGCCTTTATGTCACTAAGGATGGTGTCAAACATGTCCTTCGAGACCTGAAAGAAGGAGATGCCTTTCTCAAGTGTCTAGGTCTCCCACCATTGCCTACAGAAGAAGGTCAGTTTGCACCAGGTCAAATGTGCATGCACTGAATGCCCCCATTACTGGGGAGGATCTAGCCAATACTGTTAAGAGCCTACCAACCCACAAATCCCCTGGTCCTGATGGCCTCCCATATGCCTACTACAAGACATTTCTCCCAATTCTATCAACTAATCTAGTATCCTTATATAACTCTCTTCTTCAGGGCAAGTCCCCCAATCAGCAACTCTTACACACTTATATAACAGTTATACCTAAACCGGACAAACATCTATCACTTCCAGATAGCAACAGGCCAATAGCACTTTTAAATTTTGATTATAAGTCATTCACAAAAAAAAATTCTAACCGCCTTTCCAAAATTTTGACAAAACTGATTGATAGAGATCAAATGGGCTTTGCCCCCACTAGACATGCGGGTGACAATACCAGGCGCACTATTGACCTCATTGATATGTTGAATACAATACGTAGACCTGCTTTGATTCTCAGCCTCGACGCCCCAAAAGGCATTTGATAGATTAAGTTGGCCCTACATGTTTGCCACCCTTACTAAATTTGGTTTTTATGGTCCTTTCATCTCGGCCCTAAAAACCCAATACTCCAACCCCCTATCCCAGGTCCAAATGGCTTCTTCCACGTCCCGATCCTTTCCAATGTCTAATGGCACTAGACAGGGTTTCCCTCTCTCCCCACTTCTTTTCATCCTATGCCTAGAACCCTTAGCAGAGGCTATAAGATCCCATCCTGATGTCCGAGGGGTCCCCATGTGTCACAGGGAATATAAACTATCTCTATTTGTGGACAATGTACTTCTGACTCTTACCAACCAACATATATCCCTCCCATCCCTGCATGCTCTCCTATCCCAGTTTAGCTCTCTATCTGGATACAAAATGAACACATCTAAAACAGAAGCCCTACCTCTACATATACCACCTGAAGACCTTCTACCGCTCCAAAACTCTTACCCCTATCACTGGTGCACCCCATCTCTCGAGTACCTGGGTGTACGAATCACATCATCGTACTCATCCCTATATTCAGCTAATTAGATCCCCCTGCTCAAGGACATCAAGACCATACTGTCTCAATGGAATCCCCTCCCAATATCCTGGATTTTATGCCAAAACTACTGTATTTTTTTGGAAAACCTTCCTAACTCTATTCCTATTTAGATTGGAAGTCTGCAAAGGGGCGACATTTATGTGTGACCAATTAAAATTGGTTAAACAATGATTTCTTAACTTTATTTGGAAGGATGGGGCACATAGAGTGGCAAGCTCTGTGATTTTTTCCCCCCAGAAACCATTTGAGGACTAGAAGCCCCGGATGTTTAAAAATATTACCTGGCCTCCCACCTTCGTGCAGTGGTGGTTCTCTGTTTCCGGCTCATCCCTGCTCTCTTGTATGGTCACCTGCATTATTTTCAGATCCCAAACTCCATAGCCCCTGTTTGGGCCCTATGTTGTTTTCACTGAGGATATGGCACTCATGTCATGCCAAATTCTCCCTCTCATCCCCATGCTTCCCTCTCTCTAATGTAATCCTTAATCCCTTAATTTCTGACAGCCTATCCCAGCCCCGAATCTTCCCTTTGGCACAGGCTGGTCTGTTCCAACTTCACCACTTTGCATACCCGGTCACACATACATTTTTCCCCTTTGCAGACTTCCAATCTAAATATCAGATCCCGAAACATATGTCATATTCATATCTCCAAATAACCCACTACTTCTTGACTCTCCCCTCATCCCTTAGCCTTTCCAAACCAACAACTTTTGAACTCATCTGTTCCCAGGGTCCCCACCAAACGTGACTAACATCTGCTTTATACCAATTGCTTCAGGAGACCCTTCCACTCTCTGTAGACTCCCACTCCTACATGTGCAAATGGACTAAAATTATACAACAACCAATCTCCCTCCTACAGTGGGCCAAAATATGGACCTCAACTTCCAAAATATCCAGATGTGTGGCGCAGAGAGAGACGGCATATAAAGTGTAATTTTTTGGTATAGGACCCCCCAAGGTATTGGATCATTTTGACCCCTCCCTTTCCCCCCTCTGTTGGAGATGTGGTAAAACTAGTTGAACTCACTACCATATCTTCTGGTAGTATGAACTGACTGTTCCTTTCTGGTACATGGTGATGTCTCTGCTGCAGCAAATTTTTGAATCCCCCATGTCGCTGGATCCGTTACATCTCCTCCTGGGCCTCCCATTTCCAGGTCTGGGAAAGACCTTGAATAGATTGTCTTCCTATATTCTACTAGCTGCAAAGAGTCATTCCATTGTGTTGGCTATCTCCTTCCCCCCAAAACCAAGCTCAACAAGCAATTACTGACATACATAGAATGGAGTATATGGTAGCTATGGTAGAAGATGCTGTTGACAGGTTTGACAAGATCTGGGATATGTGGGATCATTCCGAATATGGTTCTTTTCCCTGAATCCCTCCAGTACCCCGCATACAGTTCCATGTCACCCTGTTATCACCCATCCTCCCTATCTCCTTGCTGACCTAGTTACACATAGCAGCCCAATGCTTAACACCTCATAGGTCTATGTCCCCAAAGCCTCAGATAACACTCAAATGTCATTGGCTATAGCCTTTTCAGTAGTTTTGCCTGTATTATGATCAACATATTTTTTTATATTTAACTTCTCTGACTTTAATATGTATAATATGTATAATGTATAATATAAAAAAAACTTTAATATGACACTTTGCTACAATGTAAAGTAGTGAGTGTACAGCTTATATAACAGTGTAAATTTGCTGTTCCCTCAAAAAAATGAAACAAACCCATTAATGTCTAAACCGCTGGCAACATAAGTGAGTACACCCCTAAGTGAAAATGTCCATATTGGACCCAATTAGCCACCCCCCGGTGTCACGTGACTCTATAGTGTCATCATGGAGGAGTGGAAGAGGACTCCAGTGGCAACTTGTGAAGCTCTGGTGAACTCCATGCCCAAGAGGGTTAAGGCAGTGCTGGAAAATAATGGTGGCCACACAAAAAAATTACACTTTGGGCCCAATTTGGACATTTTTACTTTGGGGTGTACTCACTGTTGTTGCCAGTGGTTTAGACATTAATGGCTGTGTATTGAGTTATTTTGAGGGGACAGCAAATTTACACTGCTATACAAGCTGTACACTCAATACTTTACATTGTAGCAAAGTGTAATTTCTTCAGTGTTGTCACATGAAAAGATATAATAACATATTTACAAACATGTGAGGGAGGTACTCATTTTTGTGAGATACCTTATATGTGTGAAGTGTCAGAATTGGCACGGTGTTGAAATGGTTAATTTGGAGGTCCCAATGTTGCTTGCCCTTTACTAGCATGCACTGTTTGGTAATGCAATGGGGAGTAATGCAGCTCAATTTACATTTTTCAGAGGAATTAATAGACAATGGGAAGGTCACTGAAGCATTGTTCAGTTTCACAGATTGATTGTGTTACCCAAGATATGATATTAATACAACACAAGCTACTGGAATATGACTCTGCACACAGGAAAATAATGGCCTTTTTCTTGTATTTACCAAGAAAAACAGACCATCCAAAACTGTCATGAAGTTCATAGCCAGTAGCCAATAGCTGCCCTAACGTTGGTTTTCATCCGTCGGACTAGTATACAGACGAATGGATTTTTTTCGACCGGACAGTGAGTCGGAAAGATTTAAAACATGTTCTCAATCTAAAGTCCGTCTGATTTTTTGACAGCAAAGGTCTGATGAAGCCCACACAAGGTCGAATTGTCCGAGGATTTGTTCCGTCGGAGCTTTGCTGTAGAAAAGTCTGGCCGTGTGTACACGGCATAAGAGAGTAATGCCGTGTACACTAGGCCGGACTTTTCGACAGCAAGTAACAACTGCCCATAAGCATCCCATGCCCCCCTCATGGCATTCTTATCTCCAGTCTATTCCTACCAAAGAGGATTTTAGGCAGCTAATAGAGGATGTCAAATCTACATGTCGTACAGAGATTCAGGCACTTTGTACAGGTCTTAAGCACTTGGCAGACAGAGTGGAAATAGCTGAGGAGGAGATACAGGAAACCAAATTGGCAGTACATCGCACCCAACTCCAAGGTTCTGACCACCTCTTCCTTCTGAAAGACATGCAAGGTTATGTTGGGGACTTGGAGAATAGGGGGTGCAGGAACAACATTTGTGTATGGGGCATTCAGAATTGGAGGGATCTGAAGACCTACAGTCCACCCTGCAAGCCTTGTTCAACAACCTTCTGGGTGAAACTCCCACTAAGCATATTGAAATGGACAGAGCCCATTGTGCCTTACGACCTAAAGGTCCTGCCTCTAAACCACCAGATGTTATCTGCAGGGTCCATTCCTACTCTTTTAAAGAGGATATCATGCAAACACTCTGTTCGTAAACTGATATTTGAAGATAGCCAAGTTCAGCTTTATCCAGATCTCTCTTGGATTACCCTACAAAAGCGCAGACTTCTTCAACCCCTTCTGCGTATACTGCAGGAAGAGGACATTGTCTATCGCTGGGGGGTTTCCCTTTAGCCTTATAGCAAAGGGTAAATCCACAGTGCTGCTCTACCCGGAGGACCTGGCTGCCTTTTTGCGATGTTCTGGAGATCCCCGTCCCTCAACTCTCTGACTGGGACCTCATGGCTGCACCAACCCCACCACCCACAGTTTTCAGAAGGGTCTACTCCAGATACTCCTCGTAAAGCTACTAAACATAGAAATGGTTGAACTATGTGTGACCCTACCTTCCACTGTACTTTCTCTTCAACTGAAGTTACTTGGCCACAACTTGTGACTCTGCCCTAACCACTGACTCGCTTTTTGTCCCCATGTGCACCTGTTTTTGTTTTAGGTTTATCTCATGGGTGTGTCTCGGAGACCTGAGAGTGATCAACTTTTCCGCTCACTAATCCCCTCTTGTCAATTATCTAAAGTTCCCCCATTTCTCTGCCCACCTTTGGGTCCCTCTGTGTAGCCCTGACCCATTCTTTCTGGTCTTAGTTGGGAGGACATACAGGAACTTCTATAGACCTAGGCCTGTTAGCCTTCATAAGGTCTGTTAATAATGTATGCTGCATTCCTTCAATGTTCTGTTGCACTAACCTTTTCTTTCTTTTCTAGCCTGTTTTTTTTTTGTTTTCTTGTCATCTGCTGGCTCATTGTGCGGTTCCCTGCATCTGGCTGGGCTTCCTCCTGGAGAGTGCCCACTCCTGGCTTCTGCATTACAGATTCCCAACGACCAAATCAGAAAAGTGCCTTTCTTCTTGCTTTTATCCAACACAATGGCTAATACCGCGTACACACAATGGGAATTTTGGTCGGAAAAAGCTCTGATGGTTTTCCTGACGGTATTCCGATGGGATTTTACTCAAGCTGTCTTGCATACACATGGTCACACCAAATTCCGACTGTCAAGAATGCGGTGACGTACAACACATATGACGGGACTAGAAAAAGGAAGTTCAATAGCCAGTAGCCGATAACTTCCATCTCATAGTTGAATCTGAGCATGCATGAGTTTTTTCGCATCAGAATTGCATACACATGATCGGAATTTCCGATAGAAACCTTTTCAGAAAAATTGAGAACATGCTCTCAATCTTTTGCTGGCTGGAAATTCGGCCAGCAAAATTCCGATGGAGCATACACACGTATTTTCCGTCGAAAAGCTCTCATCTGTCTTTTGCTGGCCGAAATTCTGACCGTGTGTACGGGGGATTAGATCCTATCACTGGATGTTCACGGCCTAAATTCTAATAAGAAGAGGCACCTGGCACTGAGGGAATTTAAGCAGTCGGGGTCCGCTGTCATCTTAGTTCAAGAAATGCATTTTGATAGGGGGGTTCCTTCGCATTTGCCTCCAAACATTATCCCCAGGTCTATCAGTTAGACATGTGCAGAGTAAAATATTTCGTTTCAGAATTTAGTTTTCGTCCGAAAACTTAATTTATTTAGTTACTCCCGAAATTCGTTTTTATTTATTTCGTTTTTCCTTCAAAAATTGCATTCGTCCGAAAATCCACATGAATTACGGTCGAATCTGTCTTTGAAGGCTTATGGTGTCTGTCGAATGTATAAAGAAGATTCGACGGAGCTAGTATATAGCATACTTTAGAACCCCTGTTAAAGTCTATGGGACTCCAACATTCAAAATCGAAAGTGCTAATTTTAAAGACTAATTTGCAAGTTACTGTCCTAAAAAGTGTTTGGGGACCCGGGTCCTGCCCCAGGGAACATGTATCAATGCAAAAAAAAAGTTTTAAAAATGGCCTTTTTTTCAGGAGCAGTGATTTTAATAATGATTAAAGTGAAACAATAAAAGTGTAATATTCCTTTAAATTTCGTAGGGGGGGGGGGTTGTCTATAGTATGCCTGTGAAGGGGCTCATGTTTCTGGTGCTTAGAACTGTCCCTGCACAAAGTGTCATTTATGCAGGAAAAAAAGTCCTTTAAAATCACTCGCAGCTATTATGAATTGTCGGCTCCGTAATACAGAGATCACTCATTGAAAGTCAGTGATAAAAAAAAAAAAAATAAATAAAAAAAAAAGCGTGGGGGTCCCCCAAATTCAATTACCAGGCCTTTCAGGTCTGGTATGGATATTAAGGGGAACCCTGCCTCAAATTTAAGAAAAAATTTGACGTGGGGTTCCCCCTAAATATCCATAACCAGACCCTTCAGGTCTGGTATGGATATTAAGGGGAACCCCGCGTCAAATTTAAAAAAAAAATTGACGTGGGGGTCCCCCTAAAAATCCATACCAGACCCTTTATCCGAGCACGCAACCTGGCAGGCCACAGGAAAAGAGGGGGGGGACGAGAGAGCGGCCCCCCCTCCCTCCTAAACCATACCAGGCCACATGCCCTCAACATTGGGAGGATGCTTTGGGGGTCTGTGACCCCTCAAAGCACCTTGTCCCCATGTTGATGAGGACAAGGGCCTCATCCCCACAACCGTGGCCGGTGGTTGTGGAGGTCTGCGGGCGGGGGGCTTATCAGAATCTGGAAGCCCCCTATAACAAGGGGACCCCCAGATCCCGCCCCCCCTGTTTGAAATGGTAAGGGGGTACAAAAGTACTCCTACCATTTCACAAAGAAAGTGTAAAAAATTGTTAAATAAGACAAACACACTTTTGAAAAATTCCTTTATTAAAAAAAAAAAAAAAAAAAAAGATTCCAGCGGCGGTAACCCACTCTTGCTATCCAGCGACGGACGGTCATCTCTCCAGCGATGGCTCATCTCATCCAGCGCAGCGAATACATCCTTCTTCTGTCTCCGCAGAGGAGACACTGCAAGGATTCCGGCGGCCTGACGTTTCTTATATACGGAGGGCGGGGCCACCCGTCACCTGACCCCGCCCCCTCTGACGCAAGGGGAAACCCGGTGTTCCCTGTGACGTATGGGTGACCCCGCCCCCCTCTGATGTAACGGAAACCTGCCTGTGTTACATCAGAGGGGTGCGGAGTCACCCATATGTCACAGGGAACCCCAGCTTTCGCCTTGCGTCAGAGGGGGGCGGGGTCAGGTGACGGGTGGCCCCGCCCTCCGTATATAAGAAACGTCAGGCAGCCGGAATCATTGCAGTGTCTCCTCCGCGGAGACAGAAGAAGGATGGATACGCTGCGCTGGATGAGATGAGCCATCGCTGGAGAGATGACCGTCCGTCGCTGGATAGCAAGAGTGGATTACCGCCGCTGGAATCTTTTTTAAATTTTTTTTATTTTTAATAAAGGAATTTTTCAAAAGTGTGTTTGTCTTATTTAACAATTTTTTACACTTTCTTTGTGAAATGGTAGGGGTACTTTTGTACCCCCCTTACCATTTCAAACAGGGGGGGGGGGCGGGATCTGGGGGTCCCCTTGTTAAAGGGGGCTTCCAGATTCTGATAAGCCCCCCGCCCGCAGACCTCCACAACCACCGGCCACGGTTGTGGGGATGAGGCCATTGTCCTCATCAACATGGGGACAAGGTGCTTTGAGGGGTCACAGACCCCCAAAGCATCCTCCCAATGTTGAGGGCATGTGGCCTGGTACGGTTCAGGAGGGAGGGGGGGCCGCTCTCTCGTCCCCCCCTCTTTTCCTGCGGCCTGCCAGGTTGCGTGCTCGGATAAAGGGTCTGGTATGGATTTTTAGGGGGACCCCCACGTCAATTTTTTTTTTAATTTGACGTGGGGTTCCCCTTAATATCCATACCAGACCTGAAGGGTCTGGTTATGGATATTTAGGGGGAACCCCACGTCAAATTTTTTCTTAAATTTGAGCCAGGGTTCCCCTTAATATCCATACCAGACCTGAAGGGCCTGGCAATTGAATTTGGGGGACCCCCACGCTTTTTTATTTTTTTTTTATTTTTTTTTTTTATCAATGACTTTCAATGAGTGTTCTCTGTATTACGGGAGCCGACAATTCATAATAGCTGCGAGTGATTTTAACCACTTGCCGCCCGCCCTATTACAAATAGATGGCGGCAAAGTGCTTTCATAATCCTAACCGGACGTCATATGACGTGATCAGGATTATGAGCCGCTGCGCGCCCCCGGGGGCGCGCATCGCGGCGATCGTTGTTGCGGGGTGTCAGTCTGACACCCGGCAACTACGATCTCGGTAAAGAGTCTCCGACGGAGACTCTTTACCACGTGATCAGCCGTGTCCAATCACGGCTGATCACAGTGTAAATGGGAAGAGCCGGTGATCGGCTTTTCCTCACTCGCGTCTGTCAGACGCGAGTAGAGGAGAGCCGATCGGCTGCTCCTCTGACAGGGGGGGTCTGTGCTGATCGATTATCAGCACAGCCCCCCCGAGGATGCCCACACTGGACCACCAGGGACGCCACCAGACCACCAGGGATGCCCAGCAGAGGTAATCCTCCCTAGACCACCAGGGATGCCAGTCAGGCACAATGGATGCCAATCAGTGCCCATAATGGATGGCAATCAGTGCCCACAATGGGCATCACTGATTGGCATGCATTATTGTTTGGCACTGATTGGCATCCATTAGTACAGTATAACACCTGTGTTGCTAATGAGTGCCCACCTGTGCTGCTAATGAGTGCCCACCTGTGCCGCTAATGAGTGCCCACCTGTGCCACCTATCAGTGCCCACCTGTGCCGCCTATCAGTGCCCACCCATGCCCATCTGTGCCGCCTACCAATGCCCATCTGTGCCGCCTACCCATGCCCATCTGTGCCGCCCATCCATGCCAATCCGTGCCAGCTATCAGTGCCAATTTGTGCCACCTATCAGTGTCCATCCGTGTCGCCCATCCGTGTCGCCTATCCGTGTCGCCTATCCGTGTCGCCTATCAGTGTCGCCTATCAGTGCCGCCTATCAGTGCCGCCTATCAGTGTCCATCAATGCCACCTCATCAGTGCCACTTCATTGGTGCCCATCAGTGCCGCCTTATCAGTGCCCATCAGTGTAGCCCCATCAGTGCCCATCCGTGAAGGAGAAAACGTACTTATTTACAAAGTTTTGAAACTGAAACAAAAAAAAACATTTTTTTTTTCAAAATTTTCGGTATTTTTTTATTTGTAGCACAAATAATAAAAACCGCAGAGGTGATCAAATACCACCAAAAGAAAGCTCTATTTGTGGGAAAAAAATGATAAAAATTTCATTTGGGTACAGTGTAGCATGACCGCGCAATTGTCATTCAAAGTGCGACAGCGCTGAAAGCTCAAAATTGGTCTGGGCAGGAAGGTGTTTAAGTGCCCTGTATTGAAGTGGTTAAAGGACTTTTTTCCTGCATAAATGACACTTTGTGCAGGGACAGTTCTAAGCACCAGAAACATGAGCCCCTTCACAGGCATACTATAGACAACCCCCCCCCCTACGAAATTTAAAGGAATATTACACTTTTATTGTTTCACTTTAATCATTATTAAAATCACTGCTCCCGAAAAAACGGACGTTTTTAAAACTTTTTTTTTGCATTGATACATGTCCCCTGGGGCAGGACCCGGGTCCCCAAACACTTTTTAGGACAGTAACTTGCAGAATCTTTTCTCTCTTTTAAATCTTTTTTCTCTGTCGAATATTTTCTCTATATAATCTTGGACTAATAGAGGTAAGGTTAGGCACATTCGACCACAGGTTCTATAGACAGATTGTTGTCAGAGTCATGTCGAATCTCCTATTCTATATCGAACTGTTGTAACAATGAAAACGAAAATAAAGCATTTATTTATGTCGGATCTTTCGTTTTTCGGATTTTGTGCTTTCGTTAGCGTTTGTCAAAACGAAAACGAAAATAGCTGAAATTCGGACGAAAATGCATTCGGACGAAAACGAATGCACATGTCTACTATCAGTCTTCTGGGCCTCGTAAACGAGTGGGCATTGTGATACCTTTTAAACGCGCGTCCCCATTCCTTTGCTCTGAATCCTATATTGACCCACGGTGTCATTTTATTATTCTTTGTGGCAGTCACAGGTGGTTACTTTTTGTGCCCTATATGCCCTGAATGTCCGACAAATTGTGTTCCTGTCTAGAGTTTATGCTCATCTTTTTTTCGATCAGACCATGAGTCCCTGCTTGTAGGCTGAGACTCTAATCTAGCCAATTCTGTAGCTTTCGATCACCATGTGGTGAACCCCGAGGCACCCAAACTCGAGTCTGTAGAGATTCGAAGCTCTTCCGACAAATCACTAGATGTTATGCTCTTTTCGATACCTGGCAGGTTCTCCACCCTGGAGATCAACAGTACACGTTTTAATCTGCCCCACCATCGCATATATTCCTGTATAAACTACTTTTTTTGTTAACAACCCCACTCTTCGAATTGCCCGATCTGCATAGATACTCCCGATCTCCTGGCAGCTGAATAACTCTGCGAACACCACCCTAAAACTAAAACCCATGAGGCTGTCCTTTGAGGTCGGTGTCTTGCACTATCCTCTACTATGAAAAAGGATGCTTGGGCTACAAAATTGCAAACTGAAAAGGAACATACGGCCCTGGAACACCGGTTACAACTTTCCCCTTCTTGATCTTTACTTAAGAAAATAACCTGATTACACACGACCCTTAGAGATCTGGGACTAGGTTGAGTGGAAAAAGCGTTGATCAGGCTGAAACAACTATATTATGAAAAAGGTAACCCCCTAAAGGTAACAAGGCCCACTCCCTACTAGCTAGAAAACTGTGTGACAGCTCCCATGTAACAACCCTGCATCAAAGTAAGAATAAATCAGGCTGTTTATCATCTCACCCCCAAGATATTGCTCATTCCTTTGTAGAATTCTACATTGATTTGTATAATAATCCCAGGACTCCTCTTAACCCTCCCTCTCACGACTTTGTACATCGCAAGCAACAATATCTTGAGCAGAGTGGGATCTCTCAACTCTAACCCTCAGACCTCTCTTCCCTAAACGCACCCATTACTGAGGAAGAAATTGAGATGACTGTTAAATCCCTACTGTCCCAAAAAGCCCCAGGTCCAGGTGACCTACCATACGAGTATTACAAATCCTTTCTGCCCCTGGTAATCCCTTACATGTGCAAACTTTTCAATGCCTTTCTTTAGGATACCCCCATTACGCCATATATGCAGCGATCCTTTATTACTTTGATTACAAAACCAGATAAGGGCCCGTTCCGATGCGCTAGCTACAGCCAGATTGCCCTTTTGAACACAGACCTAAAACTTTTCACCAAACTTCTTTCGGTCGGCTTGAACATTGTCCTCCCCTCCTTAATTCACAAAGACCAGATGGGCTTTGTCCCCCTTCATCAGGCAGGTGAGAATACTAGAATTGTCATAGATCTGATTGATGTGGCGAACAGAGATGGCTCAGCGTCCTTGGTACTCAGCTTGGACACCTTGGCTGGCTATTCCAGCTTGCCACGCTGCACCACATTGGGTTCAGGGGGCCCTTCCTGAGAGCAAGTCAACATCTCTACTCCAACCCAACGTCACAAGTAAAAAACACCCTTTGCCCTCTCCTCTTCCTTCTCAGTAGCTAATGGTACCTGGCAGGGATGCCCGCTTTCAGCCCAACTGTGTGCATGTGTTGAACCCTTGGCTGCATCTATTCACAGAATTACGGACATTCTGGGCAAATCAGTTAGAGGAAAGGAATTCAAAATCTCACTGTTTGCTGACGATGTTATTCTCACCCTTACCCAGCCTAGGATTTCCCTACTAAATTTACATGCGGGACATATGGTGCCCTTTCAAGATATAAAATAAACGCATGTAAACCAGAGGCCCTCCAGGTTAATTCTCTTGAAGTTGACGTTAACCATTTGAAAGAAACACCCCCCCCCCTTTCAGTCAATCAGAGCTCTGGTACAACAGCAGAGAAAACACCATATCTCCCTTCTAGGGCGTATCACTTCAGTCAAGATGTCCATTCTTCCTAAATGTTTGTACTTGTTTCAAACACTACCAATTCTCATTACTTACGAACATCTGAGAAAATTACAAGCAGATCTGATCCAATACATTTGGAACAGTAAGAGACATAGTATACCCCATTCTGTACTCATGGAAGCATGCTCGGATGGGTGCCTAGCATTCCCTAACCTTATAAAATACTATTAAATGACTCAGCTACGTGCGATAGCCTCTTGGTTTACACAGCAATCTTACAATAAATGGACAGAAATCTAAAAATTATGGCTTGCTCCTGTACACCTGAACAACCTACATTGGAGTGTGAATGCAGAGGTAGACCCTAGATGTTTGCTGGGGTCTATGTCCTAATTTTGACAGGTCTGGTGCAAATTTTAGCATCAATGAGCTGTCATTAGAAAAATTGTTGATGACCTCCTTTAACTGTAACCCCAAGGTGCCAGATAGCCTCACTCACCAGATGTCTTTGCCATGGACAACGCTGAATTTATTCCATTTTGGGAATTTAGTAGACCTTAGGTCTCTCAAACTGATGCCATTTGCTGAACTTCAGTATAAATGAGATCTACCTCGTCAGGTATTTTTTGGATATCTGCAAATTCACCACCATGCCCTAACTATAATTCCAAATTTTCAATTCTCTCCCCCATCCCCCTTTGAAAAAGTAATTTTGCAAGGCTCTGCCCGGAAGGGTTTAATTTCCGATATACCGGATACTGAATGCCTATTCCATTACTGCTCAGGATAAACATGCTTACAAGCTCCGCTTGGAGAAGGCACTCAGTGAGGTACTTACTACAGAGAGTTGGCAGGTGATTTAGTCCAAAGCAGCCAAGAATTTCTCTCCTTATAAGCAAAACGCCTATAAAATTCTATTTTTTTTATTATCTGACACCAGATGTGCTCCACTGATTACTCCTTTTTGGCACTCGTTTCAACAGTTGCTGAATTGCCTTTTTGAGGTGCCTGTCCCCATGACACCAAAGCTCAAAACTGTAATAAAGGTTGAAAATTGCCAAACCCTATAAGAAGATGCTCTCAGAAGAGAGCTGGGAGAGAATATTCACAATAGCGCACAAGGGTTCTCTCAATGTCGCGACACAGGAAAATAATTACAAAACATTATCTAGATGGCATCGTACACCTGTGCTAACTAACAAATACAACAAAGATACTTCAGACAAATGCTGGAGACGTCACTCCGAGCTAGGTACATTCTTGCACATCTGGTGGTCTTGCCCCAGATTACTGACCTTCTGGATCCAAGTCCACGACATCACATCTCACGTCACCGATAGTCAGATAGATTTCACAACGGCTAGACTCATTCTACACCACTCTCCCACACCAGCCCACCTATACAAGAAATCCCTATGCTTACACTTGCTTAACGCAGCTAAACTGTGTATACCAGCACATTGGGGCACTCCAGAAGCACCATCAATACCAGAATGGCTGAATCGCATCAAAAAAATAGCAGAAATGGAAGAGTTGATCCATATCTCTAGAGAATCCCCCCATAAATTTGCCCAAATCTGGGCGAAATGGAACGACTTCTGCTCCTCAGAACACTATGCCCTGATTATGGGACCCGCAACTTAATCTGGAAACCCATATCGGCTGGGAACCCAGGGCATCCCCGCTGTGACCAAATTGGAGACTTACTCCACAAGGGAACTCTACCAAACATATAGGTGTGATGATGACCTGCTTTTCAATATAGGTATTTTCGTATCTATCCCTAGCGTGCGGCGGAGCCCAGAGGGGAGACTCCTCCCCTCTGTCTTTCCAATCCCCCTTCCCATCCTCCCCCCCCTCCCTCTTCACTCCCCCCTTTTTTCTTTTCTTTTCTCTTTCTTTTTGCCCTTCTTTGTTCTTACTACCCCCCTATAATCCAACACTGACTCCAATACAATCCACCTCTCCCCACCACAAACCAATAGTAATACTATCCAACAGATCGGGATGACTTGACTGTCCTAATACTAAACACACTGTCTAGACTGGACTTGACGGCGGAATAACCTTCTGACGGGACGCCAACTTTCTGAACAGATGTAAGAATAGGTCTCCCACGTTAGACCTCTCCTACATGCAATGCCCGTGGCGATAGCATCTCCTAACTGGCCTGAGAATCATTTGCACTCACCCATCTTACAAAAGCTAGCTCACAGCAGACTAGCCAGAAATCCCAAAGCAGTGGGTCCGGCTCCATTTTACAAATACAAATGAATATGTCAATTTCTGTTCAATCTGTATAGTCCAGAGACCAATTGTACTGTCCTTTTCAGCTTGCATGTAAAATGTCTTTACAAGGATTGTGTAATTTCGTTAAAAATGTTAATAAAAAATTATTATGGGAAAAAAAAAGAAAGATGCTATGTCAGATCCTCACAGACGCACGTTGCCTTGTTGCCCTTAACTGGAACCTGCGTTCCCCACCTTCCTCTGATGCCCTATATGCTAAGTAGGGATGAGCCGAACATCCCCCGGTTCGGTTCACACCAGAACTTTCGAACGGACCAAAAATTAGTGCGAACTTTAGAACCCCATTGAAGTCAATGGGACTCAAACGTTCAAAATAAAAAGTGCTAATTTTAATGGCTAATATGCAAAATATTGTCCTAAAAAGGGTTTGGGGACCTGGCTCCTGCCCCAGGGGACATGGATCAATGCCAATTTTTTTTTTTAAACGGCCGGTTTTTTTCAGGAGCACTGATTTTAATGACAATTAAAGTGAAAAAAAAGTGAAATATTCCTTTAAATATCGTGCCTGGGGGGTGTAAAAAAAGAAATTTCAAGTTGCTTGCGGTTTTAATGTAATATTTTGTTCCGGCAATATGGATGAAAATCATTGAGAAAAATGGCATGGGTAGCCCCCCCTGCCCATTACCAGCCCCTTTGGGTCTTGTGCGGATATTAAGGGGAACCCCGTACCCAAATTAAAAAAAGGAAAGGCGTGGGGCCCCCAGCCCTATATACTCAGAACAGCAGTATACAGGCGGTGCAAACAAGACAGGGACTGTGTAGATTTGTTGTGTTAAGTAGAATCTGTTTGTAATTTTGAACTGGTACATTTTAAAAGTGTTGCTCCAGTCCAAAAATCTATTTTTAACATTTGTGGAAAACATAGGGAAGGGTTATCACCACTGTATAATTTTTTTTGGCCGTCCGTCCTTTTTCATCTCACTTCCTGTTGTCTCCTTCTGTTTGCAAGTAGGAGACGTTTGTAAGTTGGATGTTTGAAAGAAGGAGCCTGCCCTATATGCTCTGCAGAAATAGCGGAACAAGGTGTTGGTGTTGCCACAACACTGTAAGCCCTCAAAGTGACTCTTGGTGGGCGCTGGAGCACCCTGCTGTGAACAATTATATCAAGAATTGTAATTACATGCCATTGTTGAACAGTGGTAGAAAAATTGGGCCTTTGGTGGTTGTGGTAGTGGGGCTGGTGCCACAACACCCACTAACTCCTGCAGATGCCTTTATTATAGAACACCAGCAATAAAGGGTAGATACAAGTGTATATTGTGCTGTGCTGGAGGCACACAACACCCACTAACTCCTGCAGATGGCTGTATTAGAGAACACCAGCAATAAAGATTAGATACAGGTGTATACTGTGCTGTGCTGGAGGCACACAACACCCACTAACTCCTGCAGATGGCTGTAATAGAGAACACTAGAAATAAAGGGTAGATACAGGTGTATATTGTGCTGTGCTGGAGGCACACAACACCCACTAACTCCTGCAGATGGCTGTATTAGAGAACACCAGCAATAAAGGGTAGATACAGGTGTATATTGTGCTGTGCTGGAGGCACACAACACCCTCTAATTCCCGCAGATGGCTGTATTAGAGAACAACAGCAATAAAGGGTAGATACAGGTGTATACTGTGCTGGAGGCACACAACACCCACTAACTCTTGCAGGTGGCTCTATTAGAGAACAACAGCAATAAAGGGTAGATACAGGTGTATACTGTGCTGGAGGCACACAACATCCACTAACTCCTGCAGATGGCTTTATTAGAGAACAACAGCAATAAAGGGTAGATACAGGTGTATATTGTGCTGTGCTGGACGCACACAACACCCACTAACTCTTGCAGGTGGCTCTATTAGAGAACAACAGCAATAAAGGGTAGATACAGGTGTATACTGTGCTGGAGGCACACATCACCCACTAACTCCTGCAGATGGCTGTATTAGAGAACAACAGCAATAAAGGGTAGATACAGGTGTATACTGCGCTGAAGGCACACAACACCCACTAACTCTTGCAGATGGCTCTATTAGAGAAAAACAGCAATAAAGGGTAGATACAGGTGTATTATTATGGCTCTCCTTGCTGTCGGCGCTGTGATTGGCCAAGCATGCGGGGTCACAGTGCGTGCTTGGCCAATCATGAGCCAGCAATGCACTGCGATAGCGCAGTGCATTGTGGGCCGTGATTGCCACACGAATTTGGTGCGAACGGCCCATAACGTTCGGTATTCACCGAACGTGCAAACAGCCCATGTTCAAGTCGAGCATACGTTTGAATCGAACACCAAGCTCATCCCTAATGCTAAGGTTAAAGCTGTGGAATTGATGGAGAAAATGACTGCCAGGATTTAAAACATAATGGAAGCCCACGATAAAGTATGGGAGCTAAGGCACCTCTGGGAGAATCCAACTTGAGCCTGTGGGTGAGCTGCTATCATGACCTATTACTTCTCTCTTCACTTTTTTTTCCTTTTTCTTTCTCTTCTTTTCTTACTCTATATGATTTTTATTATGTCATATTGGTTGATATGTATTGTTCCTTAGCATTATAATGTTTGAGCAGTGATATTGCTCCACCTGAAACCATACTGGTTCTATAATGTTTGAGCAGTGATATTGCTCCACCTGAAACCATACTGGTTCTAACTCTACAGTATGTATATCACATAGTGCTAATGTTGATTATAAAACGGTTACTGTGCATAATGCGCACATTTTTTCCTTTCTCTGAACGTACGTACTTTGCCTTTTTTTTGTTTTTATAAAAACCAATAAAAACTGTTATTTGAAAAAATTTAAATAATAATCTGACATACTAGGAAGAGCATGCATTACATGTTTAGGTGGATACAAACTTTAGTGATCTATTGAACATGCATTACAATAGGCCCATCATATACTGAGTAGACACCTCTTTCCCCGTCTATACTTTAGAACATTAGTGATCATCCAGCAAAACCCACCCAGCACATTCACTCACCTGAGAATGGTTGGGTGCAGGGTGTCCTCTGAGGTTCTAGTTGCCATCAATGATGAGCATATTTAGCTTTGGAGAACAATTTAATTCATGTCTATGGCTACCTTAATGCCCTGTACACCCAGTCGGACATTCCAAGCACAAAATCCATCTGATTTTTTCCGACGGATTTTGTCCGAAACGGGTGTTGCCTTTCCGATCATCAAGAAAGCGGTGATGTAAACTGCGTATGACGGGACTATAAAAGGGAGGTTCAGCACCATGTGCGGCACCCTTTGGGCTCCTTTTGCTGATCTCGTGTTTATCGTGTGTTAGTAGAAGTTTGGTTAGAGACGATTCACACTTTTCAGACTTGTGCTTCAGATCATTACTGCTCTACAGTTTGTGCTTGTTAGTGCGTATCTGCTTATCAGTGTATGTAGTCAGTTCGCATTCATTCATGTCATTGCGGCATATATTTTATATAGTACACTTTGATTCAGTGGTGGAATTATAGGGGTCGCCAAGATCGCCATGGCGACCGGGCCCCTTGCTGCAGGGGGCCCTTGAGGACCCCCTGTACTCTTCGATAGGAGGGGAAGCTGAGAGGAGCTCCCCGATCATCAGCCAAACTGAAATCAGCACTATGCAGGGAGATCCTCACATTAGCCTAAGTAAAAGCACAGTGTGTGCTCTATGTCTCCCCCTAGAGTGCAGTACCCGGCAGGAAAAGCCAAGGTAAATGTCTGCCGTTTTTTTTTTTTATATAAGACTCGCCCTGTCCGTAGGTCGGGGGGGCCTCCATGGTTTCTTGCATCGGGGCCCTGAAGGTTCTAGTTACGCCACTGCTTTGATTATTAGTGCTTATTGTTCGCTCGTTTCTGGTTTTCAGTTTGTTCTTTCAGGCCTTGCTGTTTATCGGTGCTTTCTGTTCTGACCAGCGGACCGTTTTGAAACCATGTTTCATGTACATACTCAGGGCCGTCTTTAGCGCAGGGCAAACGGGGCACCTGCCCTGGGCCCAATGTTTCTAGGGGGGCCTGCACTGCTACCCTGGAATTGGGGCCCCAATGAAGGTTTTGCAGAGTGCACGGAGGACACGGGAGGCTGTATTCCTGTGCTAGCTAGCTGAGAGGGAGCTACACTAACACTCTGACCCCACCCCCGTACAGCCTATATGCTCGGAACAGAGAGGCTGTAGTGAGAGCCAGTGATCGGAGTGGGAGCGTCAGAGGAGCTCCCAGCCCCGCCCCCGGGCCTCTGTATTCCCCAGCCAGTATAGAGGGGGCAGGGCGGGGCCGGGAGCTCCACTGACACTCCCACTTTGAGCGGGGTCAGAGCTTAAGTGGAGCTCCCGGCCCCGCCCCCTCTCAGCTGGCTAGCGCGGGAATACAGCCTCCCGTGTCCTCTGTGCACTCTGCAAAACCTTCATCGGGGCCCCAATTCGCAGGTAGCAGTGCGGGCCCCCCTACAAAGCATCAGTGGAGCTCCCAGCTGTTGTAGTGAGATCAGAGAATGGAAGCCCCGCCCACATACCTCTAAATGTATGTAGTGAGTTTGGCTGCCCAGGTATGTCCTTTCACCCATAAAATGCCTGACTTCTTAAACCCTGAGCTGTGTTATTCAACTGTCAAGCTGTGCGTTGCTGAAAGTTCTCTGACCATCACCTGTAGCATGTCCGCAGTCTCTGATTGACTCCTGCAGTATGTCCGCAGCATCTGATTGTCTCCTGCAGTATGTCCGCAGTCTCTGATTGTCTCCTGCCGTATGTCCGCAGTCTCTGATTGACTCCTGCAGTATGTCCGCAGTCTCTGATTGTCTCCTGCAGTATGTCCGCAGTCTCTGATTGTCTCCTGCCGTTTATCCGCAGTCTCTGATTATCTCCTGCCGTATGCCGTATGTCCGCAGTCTCTGATTGTCTCCTGCCGTATGTCCGCAGTCTCTGATTGTCTCCTGCCGTATGTCCGCAGTCTCTGATTGTCTCCTACTGTATGTCCGCAGTCTCTGATTGTCTCCTACAGTATGTCCGCAGTCTCCCAAAAAGTCCCACACATGTGGTATCCCCGTACTCAGGAGAAGCAGCAATATTTATTTTGGGGTGTCATTTCACATATGCCCATGGCATGTGTGAGCAATATATCATTTAGTGACAACTTTGTGAAAAAAAAAAAAGTTTGTAATATTCCCGCAACTTGTGACAAAATATAAAATATTCCATGGACTCAACATGCCTCTCAGCAAATAGCTTGGGGTGTCTACTTTCTAAAATGGGGTCATTTGGGGGGGGTTTTGTGCCATCTTGGCATTTTATGGCCTTCAAAATTGTAATAGGTGGTGAGGAGTGAAATCAAAAATTTACGCCCTTAGAAAGCCTGAAGGCGGTTCTTGGCTTTCGGGGCCCTGTACACGGCTATCCTCCCAAAAAATACCACACATGTGGTATCCCCGTACTCAGGAGAAGCAGCAGAATTTATTTTGGGGTGTCATTTCACATATGCCCATAGCATGTGTGAGCAATATATCATTTAGTGACAACTTTGTGAAAAAAAAATAAAAAAAAATAAAAGTTTGTAATTTTCCCGCAACTTGTGGCAAAATATAAAATATTCCATGGACTCAACATGCCTCTCAGCAATTAGCTTGGGGTGTCTACTTTCTAAAATGGGGTCATTTGTGGGGGTTTTGTGCCATCTTGGCATTTTATGGCCTTCAAAACTGTAATAGGTAGTGAGGAGTGAAATCAAAAATTTACGCTCTTAGAAAGCCTGAAGGCGGTGCTTGGTTTTCGGGGCCCCGTACGCGGATAGGCTCCCAAAAAGTCCCACATATGTGGTATCCCCCTACTCAGGAGAAGCAGCAGAATTTATTTTGGGGTGTCATTTCACATATGCCCATAGCATGTGTGAGCAATATATCATTTAGTGACAACTTTGTGAAAAAAATAAATAAATAAATAAAAGTTTGTAATTTTCCCGCAACTTGTGGCAAAATATAAAATATTTCATGGACTCAACATGCCTCTCAGCAAATAGCTTGGGGTGTATACTTTCTAAAATGGGGTCATTTATGGGTGTTTTGTGCCATCTTGGCATTTTATGGCCTTCAAAACTGTGATAGGTAGTGAGGAGTGAAATTACAAATGTATGCCCTTAGAAATCCTTAAGGCGGTGCTTGGTTTTCGGGGCCCCGTACGCGGCTAGGCTCCCAAAAAGTCCCACACACGTGGTATCCTCGTACTCAGGAGAAGCAGCAGAATGTATTTTGGGGTACAATTCCACATATAACCATGGCATGTGTGAGCAATATATCATTTAGTGACAACTTTGTTTAAAAAAAATATATATTTTTTTGTCATTATTCAATCGCTTGAGGCAAAAAAATAAAATATTCAATGGGCTCAACATGCCTCTTATCAATTTCCTTAGGGTGTCTACTTTCCAAAATGAGGTCATTTGGGGGGGTTTTGTACTGCCCTGCCATTTTAGCACCTCAAGAAATGAGATAGGCAGTCATAAACTAAAAGCTGCGTAAATTCCAGAAAACGTACCTTAGTTTGTAGATGTGACAACTTTTGCGCAAACCAATAAATATACAGTTATTTACTTTTTTTTTACCAAGGACATGTGGCTGAATACATTTTGGCCTAAATGTATCACTAAAATTGAGTTTATTGGATTTTTCTAATAACAAAAAGTAGAAAATATCATTTTTTTTCAAAATTTGCGGTCTTTTTGCGTTTATATCGCAAAAAATAAAAATCGCAGAGTCAGTCAAATACCTTTAAAAGAAAGCTCTATTTGTGGGAAAAAAAGGACGCAAATTTTGTTTGGGTACAACATTGCATGACCGTGCAATTACCAGTTAAAGCAGCGCAGTGCCAAATTGTAAAAAGACCTCTGGTCATTGACCAGCAAAATGGTCCGGTCTGAAAGTGGTTAAGGTAATATTTCTCCTTTAACATCACATTCTATGTATTTAATGTTTGCTAATGTATTTCTTTCATCATTCCCTAATTATCATGATTGTAATATTCTGTAATATGCTGTGCCCCTTTGTCCTCATGCATGCTGGAAGCTTTTAAAGTTCCTTTTTTGTCCTTCATGCATATTTCCCTTCAATAACCTCCCCCGCATGCTCTTCTGGGCCCAGGAACCCCCCTCCCCCAACTGCTAGGTCAGCTGATACCAGTCCTCTATCTGCTGACTTTGCCAAACCCAATACACACTATACCTACCTCTTTTGTGGTCAGATTTATGGATGAATTCACCAAAGCATGTAGTATACTTTCAAATGCTACTGTTTAAACAATTTTTCTCATATTATTATCTTGATAGGTAATAGCAGAATGTAAAAATGTGCTTCCATTTGTTCAGTGTTTTTATTTTGTATTATGACGCTTATTACCTGTCCAATGGGCTGCCAATAGTGTAAGTAAGGAGGGGCTGGCCAAAGTATCACACATTATTTATGCATTCAACCCTCAATGAAGTGGAGAGGGTTACCTGTCCAAAACATCCCCCCCCCCCCTAATTTTTTGCAATGGGCCATCAGATGGGGTAAGGAATCTGATAAGGGGACCTTATACTTTTGGCTTTAAATACTAATTTCCAAAAATGTTATACTGATTTTGGCCAAAAATGTTTGTGTCTAATCTGCTTGCAATGTTGATGTGCAAAATTAAAAAAAAAATTCTTGTTTGACTGAACAGTTTCCTTCAATGCCACAGGAATGGTAGACTGTGGCCTCCCACTTTGCCACCCATTGGGACTTTCCCAATTGTGGAGGTGCAATTGATGGGAAACACGTCCGCATCGTCCCACCCCCCAATTCGGGGTCCTACTATTATAATTTCAAGGGGTATAATAATATTGTGATGTTGGCGGTGGTGTCAGCGACATATAACTTCCTGTATGTGGATGTGGGTAAAAATGGGTGGATGTCGGATGGTGAAGTAATCATGCAGACGGAGTTCTACTGGCGTCTCCAGAGTGGCAGTCTGGGCTTGCCACCTCCAAAGGAGTATGTGGAAGGACTCCCCTTCGTCTTCATTGCGGATGAAGCATTTGTGCGGGGAAACCATCTGATGCGGCCATTCCCAATGAGGACCCTCACCCCAGACCAGAGGGTTTTTAATTTCCGGCTGGCCAGAGCCAGAAAAGTAGTGGAGAACTCTTTCGGGATAATGCCCAGCTAGTTCTGCCTATTTTTGACTCCAATCTACATGGCGGAATATAAACTCAAACATATTGTGCTTTCATGCTGCATTCTGCATAATTTTTTGAAAAAATACTCTCAGAACTATGTCGCCTCAGTTGGGCCTGATGCAGACTTACCAGAACATGCCAACCTGATGGCCCTTGAAGCTGGCCTTCTTGGCTTGCCCCCCCAAAGCACCCGCGAGGTCAAAAACCAATATATGGAGTACTTTGCGGGTAGGGGGGCCATTGAAATGCCAGACAATGTCTGAGAGACTTTTTAAAATAAATTTCACTTTCAAACTGCAATAATATTTGTTTTCATTTACTGCTTGGGTTTGTTTTAGGTCTCTCCTAGCTTTTTTTTTTTTTTTTGGGCCTTTTTCTTCAACAGTGCAAACCCAATTTCTGTGCGAGATGAGGTGACAGTCTCTTCTTCAGATATTATTATTATGTTGTGGGTATGCTACACACACACCTTGTTTTGGTTGTTAATGTATTAAAGTAGTTGTAATTTAGTAATGCATTACTGCCAAAATTATTGTTCATTTTCAGCACCATGACAGAAATGTGTGGAGTCATGAAAATGGCATGATTGGGGCAAATTCAAAAGCACTGTGGGTGTTATTTACTAAAGGCAAATCCACTATGCTCTACAAGGGCACTGCAAAAGTGTACCTGAAACCGCACTTGGAGTGCAAAGTAGAGTTGCCTTTAGTAAATAAAACCCATTGTCACAGAAAACAACCACTTTACTCCAAATACTGCTTTTGCGCACTGAAAAAGGAAGCCACACATTTTTCATAATTAAACTTTTTATTCAAAGCACATTTACATGTGTGTTTATAAAAGGGTTTTACAACAAACCAACATATTTGGTGTATATAATATTATTTTTGGTAACATTAATATAATTTGCTGTTTTTGTGGAAACAGGCATGTATCAAAGCATACCATACAGAACACAAGAACTTACAAAGTTCAACTTTGAAAAGTGAAGACAATATCAGACATGAGTATGTACAAACTGTGTTGATATTGCCTTCTTCACATGGGGTGTCACCCCTGTAAAAGCCAAATTTGGAAGATTCACACAAATTGTGAATCAAACTGGGAATTTTCCTTCTGATCCCATACCTAATATCCACATGTGCTATCTCACATCATGGGGATCAATGTATGTGTTTTGGGGGTGCAACCCCTTCATCTCAGCCACTTTAGTAGCAAGGAAGGGATTGCACCCACAAAACGCGTACATTGATCCCCCATGATGGTAGATAGCACATGCTGACACACTGGGGCTGATTTACTAAGATGAATGCGCTGCGCCAGTTCATACCTCAACTTGTGCGCCAGATAAATTATCAAGTGAGCGTATGAGCCGGCGCATGCATAAGCGTAACACATAATATGCCGGCGCAATTGATAATAGCACACGCCTTCAGGCATGGTATGGATATTAAGGGGAACCCTGCACCCAAAAAAATGGACACGAGGGTCCCCCTCAAAATCCATACCAGACCCTTATCTGAGCACGCAACCTTGCAGGCCACAGGAAAAGACGGGGGACGAGAGAACGCCCCCCATCCTGAACCGTACCAGGCCACATGCCCTCAACATTGGGAGGATGCCTTGGGGTCCCCCCAAAGCACCCTGTCCCCATGTTGATGAGGACAAGGGCTTCATCCCCACAACCCTGGCCAGTGGTTGTGGGGGTCTGTGGGCAGGGGGCTTATCGGAATCTGGAAGCCCCCTTTAACAAGGGGACCCCCAGATCCCGGCCTCCCCCTGTGTGAAATGGTAATGGGGTAAAAGTACCCCTAAAAGTACTAAAGCTGAAAACATTATTTTTGAGACTTTATAAAGCTGGAATACTTACCTGTTTTGTGCAATTTTGACAGATGGAGACACCCCTATAGTATCCACTGGAGCACCTGTGTGGGACACCATAATAAAAAGGGGGTTCTGATGTCCCACACTAGTCCAGATGTGTAAACAGCTACTGAGTATCCTCTCCTTTACACTAAATCAAGTTTTCATTCTATTAAAAAGCACTCTAGACAACAAACTTCCTTTGACTAGAAATAGGCCTGAACAAATATAGTTAACTGCAACTTGACAAAACATTGTAGTTGAAGTGGGCGAGCGAACTATGTTTATTATGAACGATTGAACCCATGAACATGAAAGTGGCCATTTTAAATTGTACAACATTAAATCAAAGCACATGGAGCAGTATGCAAACTACTTACTTTTTTGAAGAACTCGCTTAATCCTTCTGCACTGATCGTGCTCCCTCAGTTTCAGGTCTGACCAGAGTTTTCTTAGTTGATCCTTGGATCGTCGTACCCCAAAATTCTTCTGAAGACTCTTCACAACTTTAATCATGATCTTGGCATATCTGATATTTGGGTTTGGTCCATACTTCCCATCATAGTTGTTCCTTTTCAATATGTCCACCATCTCCGACATCTGAACAAAAGACATATTTGAGGCCTTAAATCTCCTTTGGGATCGGGAGATTTCTGGCTCCGGGCTTTTGTCGTCCTCCTCCTCGTTAGAAGAATAATTAGTGCGCACCTGCTGTGTCTCCACCATGTGCTCTCCCCACTGCGCCAAAAGAGAAGGGGTGGGAAATAGAAAGAATTCAGGGGCGGGCGGAGTTTCACGCATGCGCACTGTATGTAAAACGTAGCACGCGTGCGTTGTACATAAGATCTGTGAGCGGAGGAAGGAGGAACTGAAGCGCCGATCGTTCGAACGAAGGTACAGTTTTAACTTGTTACATCACTAGCCTATACTGCTTCCAGATTAAGGCCTATATTGGGACATGATTAGGAGAGTTTAGCCTGACATTCAGGTTTGTCTTGTGTTGTGTCTTCCAGAAAATATGGTTGGGTTCAATGACCATAGTTTCCTCCCCCTGTTCATAGACAAGTACAGGGAACTGCCCTGTCTATGGCAATCAAAACACCCCCATTACAGCAACAAATTAAAGAGACAGGCAGCGATTGAGAAACTGCTGGAGGTGGTGAAGCTGGTGGTCCCCAGGGCAGACATCAACTATTTAAGTGAAAATTGGTGTCCTGAGGAGTACATATCTGAGGGAGCGCAAGAAGGCCCAGAAGTCCATGAAATCTGGAGCTGCAGCAGATGGCGTTTTTGTCCCCAGGCTGTGGTATTATGAGAGGCTGCATTTTCTGGCAGACCAAACTGAGGTCAGGGAATCACTCTCAACTCTTCCTTCCATGCTTCCTTCTATGCTTCATTCCACCCCTGCTAAGGCTTCCAATGCCCAACCTGGGCCTTCCAGACAGGAAGAACTGGAGGAGCCCAGATTGAGCCAGGTATAGTATTGTTCTACATATTTTTGGAGTAAGAATGAATGATGTTAACTTGATTTTTGCTCACTAATTGCTGATTTTATAAAGTGTTTTACATATCAATAGACAGTAGTGGCCAGAATATTTGGGCCAAGAATGAAAAATGCTGGGCTCAGAATAATAGTCTTTTCTATTTGTTAACAATTTGCAACAGTCAAGAGCTGAAAATTGTGTGTGTTTGATGAACCAAAAACTAAAACTATGTCCCTTTTTCATACACAGGAAGATCTTAGCCAGGAGGAGGGCATGGAATGTGGCAGCCAGGAGGTAGCTGTGGAATGTGGCAGCCAGGTTGAGGCAGGGGTAATCGGCAGCCAAGCAGTGGGCAAGCAGAGGAGCCTGACTGAATCCCAAGTCCCTCCCCTCCGCCTTCCACACAAAATGGCCAGAAAGGGGAGGAATGTGGAGGAGTCGGCTCTGAAGCTCATCGGGGAGGCTTCAGCGGCCCTCAAAGCCACCCCCACATATCAAGAGGCATTTGCCGCCTCGGCTGCCTGAAAACTCCAGCAAATGGAAGAGGGGCAACAGATCTTGTGTGAGGAGCTCATCATACACACCCTCAACAAGGGGTTGTTGGGCCAAATCACACAAGCAACACACTTGTGTGATTTGGACCATGCTCCTCCTCCTCCTTCTGCCACACCTCCAGCACCACAGCCTGGAAGGAAGCGTGGAAGGAAGACCAGAGTGTGATAACCTGGGTTCAGTCTGGTCTGGCAGAAGATGCACCTTATTGTAGTACCACAGCACAAGAGTAAGTGGCAGCCAAGATGTGGGCAGGCCTAGGAGCCTGAATGAATCACAGGTCCCCCCCCCTCTGCCTTCCACCCAAAAGGGCCAGAAAGGGGGGGATGTGGAGGAGTTAGCACTCAGGCTGATTGGTGAGGCTTTTGCGGCCCTCAAAGCCACCCCCACTTTTTAAGAGGCCTTTGCACCTTGGCTGCGTGTAAACTGCATGAAATGGAGGAGGTGCAACGCCTCATGTGTGAGGAAATCATTTTCAAAACTTTAAATAAGGGTTGTTATGCCAAATGACACCAAAAACACACTCGTGTGATTTGGACCATGCTCCTCCCCCTCCTCCTTCTGCCACACCTCCAACATCACAGCCACAGCATGGAAGGAAGACCAGAGTGTGATGACCTGGGTTCAGTCTGGTCTGACAGAAGATGCAGGCTCTTGTATGATCACAGCCTGGGGACATGGATGTCATCTGCTGCTGTTCCTGATCTCTTGGGCTTCTGGACCAGACTATTCTCCCTTAGATATGGACTTCTCAGGCCACCAATTTTTGCCTTTAAATAACTGATGTCTGCCCTGGGGGCCAAAGGCTTTGCCAATTTCCCCAATTTCTCCAGTGTTGCCTCCCTCTTTATTTGATTATGACACCTAATAAAGTTTTTTTTGGTCAAAGAAATACTTGTTTTACTTCAAAAAGGACAGTTTATTTGTGAGTAGGCAGATACATTTAAAAAATAGAAAGTCAAATTAACAAGGAGCACCAACACCAAACAACCTCCTCGAGATTAAAAAAATAAAACAATAAAATACAAAGATAATAATGGTGTTGTGGTAAGTTGACACACAAAACCCACCAAAATAATTATGAAGATGACCAAAAAATTTTAAAAAAGGAGATCTTGTTTAAAAAAAACAACCACACAATTTTAACAAAAAATGAAAAGATAAAAATACAAAATGATTCGGGAGATCTGACAAATAAAAATATTCTAGTCATGAAATCAGGAAAAAGAATAAAGAAATACGTTTTGGAGAAGTCTGTGTGAATATGAGCAGCAAAACAACTTAATTCTTCTAGCATTTAAAGAAAAAGAGAATGCGCTGCATTAAACAATTTTTAACATTGCAACGTGACGAATGTGCTATATTGATTACAAACGCTAGTTTTACCTGACCAAGCGCTTCCATCTAAGAATTTATTCTGAGCATGCATGGCACTTTGTCCGTCGGACTAGGCCAACAAACGATCAGAATTGACGTGATCGGATCATGTTGTCGGAAAATTTGAGATCCAGCTCTCAAATTTGTTGGTCGGAAGATACGACGGAAAAAGTCAGATGGAGCCTGAAGTAACTGATCAATTCAGTCTAGTACTACTATTATCAGTTATGTATTCCTTTGTCTAGTCCCTATAGTTTAGCTATCAATCTATTACGCCAAGCACATGTTATTGTTAATATCACAATACTACCACCCTTGTCTATGAAATCCATACACGGTCTAAGATCAATCAAATCTCATTTATTTCCCAAGGAAATAATACAGCGTGCATAAGGTATCAATAGAAGTTACAATAATACATAGCATACAATCAAAGTATAATATAAGCCATACTTATCCGACCTTCGCAGCTACGCCTCATGATGGAATAAAGAGGTCAAGCTCAGGTTGCAACCCTTTTTGTTAAACATACCTCAGCCATACCACAACCTACTGCCAGTCCCATTTGGTTTGGACCAATCAGTGTTCACATGACAGCCCTCCTAATATTACTGACTGCCCTGCCATACTTGGCCTCTGTGGCCAGTATGCATTTGATGTGCCCTGGGCCGTCTTCGTCATCAATCTCTTTGAAGCTTTGTGTACACCAGGTGGGCTGAAGATAACTCCTTTGCTATGCAGATTCTGCCACATTCCTCTACACATTCTAAACATGTGTCATGCAAACATCAATATGGCTGAGTTCGGCTGTACCAACAAATGTGTAGAACTTTAGATATATAACGTTACTTCTTGTTCACTTCCAACAGAGCCCACACAAGGTCGGATTTTCCGACAACATGATCCGATCGCACATTTTCCGACGGAAAATCCGACCGTGTGTACAAGGCATAAGACATTATGCATTCCAATAGGTGAGATAATTTTGAATAATAATTTAAAAGAGAAATTTGGGAATTAAAAAAAAAAGAATTATACTTACCTAGGCGAATGATGCTGCATCTGTTCCCCACTGGCTCTAAGACTGAGAAATGAGTGATCAAAGACTGCTGATCACTTGGTTGTCAGTCGCCGCTGTCTACTCTGCCCCCCTCCTGCGCTCACTGGAGTGCTGGGTTGTTGAGGGGCAGGAGCTGCTGGCCAAGGCTCTCAGTGGCTTGCTGAGAGGCTGAACCAGGTATCGGTCCAGACATCTGGGTGGATCCCGACCATATGGTTGCAATCTACTGGCTCTGTGACGTCAGCTGACAGCGAGCTTAAGTCTGATGTCTGCTGAAAATGTGTCACAGGAGTGGAGAACGAACGGAACTCCTGTGATCCACAGAAGAAATACACCCAAACGAGCTTTGGCTGTACTTCTCATTTACATTAATATACATTATTATGAAGCCTAGATTCAACAGTTAGATGTTTAACTTATAGGAAACAGTTTTTTTTTTTCCATGTTGGCCTTTTTTTTTGTAAGTTTTTGTAGGTGCACAGTGTTTATAATTATTGACTTATTTTGTGCAATAAAAAACCAGAGATAAAATGACTCCACTTATTGAGTTCCTCAAGCTTACTGTAAAGTGTCAAAAGCAATTATTTTTGTGTGCTAAACAAGTGGCACATCAAATAGTTTTTTCCAACAAGCTAAAGATGTATAGCTCATCTTCTCCCTTTTCTGACACACAATGTATCTTTTTACTGGCCATTTATTAAGTTTTCAGTATTAATTTCCCTATGATCATTATTTCTCATTTGTGCTCCAGATTCTGAAGCACCATCTCAGATAATACTGCATGACACACTGTGCATTTTGAGTCGAAGATTCAGAAACTCTGACCTATTAAGTTTTGTGACTGGAGTCCACTTATAAGAATGACAATAATCCTCGTGTCCTGGTATAATAGCTCTACATTTCATTTTTTTGCACGTAGAATATTTAGACCTGGATTTTCCATTAATAAAATGTCTAATTATTTTAATTACGATAACATTTTGGTATGGGGGATTTTTTTGCACATAATTTACACATGAATATGAAATTGAATGGACAGAGTTCTAAATATTTAAAGACAATCTGTAGAGATAGACAAGCTTCAGCTTGTGAGGTGTTGATCTGCAACAAGTACACAGAACAAAAGTTTACAACATTCTAGGCTGGGTTCACAATAGTGCGAATTGGATGCGGTTTTCTCCGCATTCCAATTCGCACAGCAGGAAATTGTGACCGGCTCTCTATGGAGCCAGTTCACATATCTCCGCAGTGGCACCGGTGCTATTTGCACAGGAGCTCTGTGCTTCTTGTGGTCTGGTCGAGGTCCAAATTCAGCCAAAAATTCAGGCTGAAATGGTGGACGAGGACGCACCGGAGTCCTGCTGTGAGCCGCTGTGTGCTCATATGTGAACCCAGCCTCAGATTTCATTGGCTGCTGTATGCTGATTTCAGGTCAGCAACAGCCCTAGAGCCTTTATTTTCACAAATCAAGTTTACAATTCTGTCATGTCAAGTTCCCCCTTATGTCTCAGTTGTCTTAAGCCGCGTACACACGTGGCGGACTGTCTGGCCAACTTAGTCCGTCAGACAATCCGACGGACAGTTCGTCATAGGCCGCGTACACACGGGCGTACTGTCTGACGGACTTGGTCCGCTGAAATGTGTTTCAGCGGACAATCCGCTCATGTGTGGGCTTCAGCTGACTTTTTCAGCGGACAGTCTGGCGGACTAAGTCTTTCGGAATTTCCGTAATATTGTCCGTCCAAACTTGGTTTCAGCAGACAGTCCGCTCGTGAGTAGGCTAGTTCGACGGACTAAGTATGGCGCATGCTCAGAAAGGATTTACACGGCCGAAGGTTGCATTGCAGTGTATTGGACGTCGTATTTCTAGTCCCGTCGTACGTGCTGTACACGTCATCGCGCAAGCTTTCAGCGGACTGTCTGTTCGTCGTGTGTGGTCAAGTCCGTTCATTCAAAAGTAGGACGGACTGTCTGTCGGATTGTCTGACGGACTTAGTTGGACGGATAGTCCGCCCGTGTGTACGCGGCCATACTTTCGAATGAACAGACTTGCCCACACACGGCACTTTTTGAGCGGACTAATACGGCGGACTAAGTCCGCCGTACTATCCGCCCTACTTTTGAAATGAACGGACTCGCCCACACACACGGAGGAAAGTCCGCTCATTTGGAGCGCGTCTCCAGGTAGGCGGGGCCCGCGAAGGAGACGTCGCTGGCCCCGCCGCCTGGTATGGACTTAAAGGGGAACCCCAACGCCGAAAAAAATCGGCGTGGGGGTCCCCCCAAGTCCACAACAGACCCTTGTCCGAGCACGCTACCCGGCCGGCCAGGAAAGGGGGGGCGAGCGAGCGCCCCCCCCTCCTGAGCCGTACCAGGCCGCGTGCCCTCAACATGGGGGGTGCCTTGGGGAAGGGGGGGCCGCGCGCCCCCCCCACCCCAAAGCACCTTGTCCCCATGTTGATGAGGACAAGGGCCTCTTCCCCACAACCCTGGCCATTGGTTGTCAGGGTCTGCGGGTGGGGGGCTTATCGGAATCCGGGAGCCCCCTTTAATAAGGGGGCCCCCGGATACCGGCCCCCCACCCTATGTGAATGAGTATGGGGTACAATGTACCCCTACCCATTCACCTGTGGAAAAAAAGTACAAAAAAACACAACACAGGGTTAAAATATTTTATTGCACAGCTCCGGGGGTCTTCTCGCCGGACTCCTCCGCTATCTTCTTGTAGCTCTTTTGCTAGCGGAGGAGTCCGGCTTTCTTCCTCGCCGCCGGCCTCTTCTCCCGACTTCAGGGGTCTTGTCCCCCTCTTTGGTTCTTCTGCCGGGCCACCGCGCCTTCTTATAGCTCTTTTACAGGCGGTGGCCCGGTCTTCTGTCGCCGCCGTCGCTGCCGTCGCCGCCGCCTTCCGTTCTTCTTCTTCTTCTCCAGGAGATGTTGCCTCGACGATCTCTCCGGCCGGAATGCCAGGGACGCACTGCGCGGCCACTTTTATAGGGACAATGGGGCGGTGTCACATGGCTTTATGTCACATGGGTTGGTTACGGCGACAGAAGACCGGGCCACCGCCTGTAAAAGCCCACACACGAGCGGACTGTCCGCTCAAATGTGTTTTGCGGCCTAAGTGATATTGTTATAGAAAGACATCAGTTGTGTTCGAAACCCTGTTAAATCAAGCCCCAATAGAAAACATTCAAATATACATTCAATGTGTATACTTCTAAAAAAAATCTTCTCTTTCTTAAATGGCCCCATACTGAGATGTTCTAAATAAGACTAGAGTAAAACAAATTATTACAGAACAACTACTGTTCAATCACTTATGTTTTCTTTTTTTATTATAAACATTTTAATAATTTATATAGCCCATATGTTAAGATGAAAGATTTTATTGGCCCTGTAACACAGTCAGATAGTTAATGGGTACCGACTATCATACTATATATCTTTGGGATAATAAAGTAAGATGAAAAATATTATGATTATGATCTATGTGATAATTTGTTTCCCCACAAACACTGAACAGCGCAGTTAAAAATAAAGGAAAGGATCTCTATCAAATGATATCAACAGGATGTAAAACTAACCCTAATCTCCTAGCCTATTGTTTTTTCATGTTTGACTATTTTAAATGTTTTCTAGGGTTTCATACCAAAATTTGTGTTTTCAAAAGTTTCCAAGAAGTACCTAGTCACTGTTTTTCAAACTACATTGAAACTTCAGCGTGATAGAAGAGGACCTTGTCATTCTGTTGTAATTGATCCAAAACTATGGATTTCCCATTTATCTTGGCTTTCAAACATAGAGGCATATTAATAAAACAGTGATGTACATGGGAACGATGGGTGGGTGTTCTGTCAGATTTATCAGAAAAGTTATGGACTGAAGTCCTTACTATTTGTTTGGCCATTTTTATCTCATCTAAAGATAAGTCAAATGAGTGATTTCCATCAAACCTTCTACAAACCTCTTAATTTGTTCAAAATGGGGAAGAGAGATAACTCATTACGCCACACGTGTAATAATGGAGAAGGTTCATGAATACATATGGTTTGGTATAGTGACAGAGTGTGGCCCTTCTGTTCTCAGGTTATAACCTTTATTAGTTTTGACCTGTCCAATATATGCAACCCAGATGCTTGCTGAGTCTGATAGATGATGAAGAATTGGATGCTGCCATAAAATAATTTTTATGCATATTATACTTCTACTCAAGGAAGGTGATTGCAATCCAGTGGATCTGCTCTGATCGTGTTGGCATTACGGCTTGGAAAAAAAACTGATTGATTCAGACCTACCTTTATATAGAATGACCTATAAGGTTTGTGGTTCACAAAGAAACCCTGCCAAGAGAGTTAAGCATAGTGGATGGGGGGTCACATGTCCAGCAGTTGACCCTTAGGTAAATGGGGAGAAGATGATTCTTGATTTTAGTAATACTTTGACTTATGGTTCACCGGGCTTACTAGACTGGGGACGTGTACTGCGGGGATCTCTTGCCTTCTACTTCATGAAAGAAATCCAATGCACTCCAAGGTTTGTGTCTTGTCTTTTTTTTTTTTTTTTTCGTTTATACAACTGTATAGTTATTGTTTTCCTTGTATTGTATTTTATACATATATGGATGCCTGACAACTAAGCATTCTACAGAACTCTCAGGTATATTTAAAATGGCCAGACTTAAGCCTAGTACACACTGGTTGAATGTTGGGAGACAATGGCCAGTTCAATAAAAACTGGCAGACATTCAGCCCGTGTGCATGGCAGCTGGCTTCCAATAGCTGAGAGCACAGGCCAGAGTGTTCTGGCGTGGGGTGTTGTCCCCCTGTCAGTACACAACGGCTCAGCGGGGGGAGATCTCTGTTCTAACGTCGGATTGTTAGTACAGCGGCTCAGACCGAAACTGTCAGTTTTGTTTTCATTGAACCTGCTGGGTTGAATGAAAAAAAAAAAAACTATTATGCCGCATACACAAGATTGGACTTTCTGGCAGACTAGGTCCGATGGTCTTCCCGACTGACTTTTCAGTGAATTTCCAACAGACTTCCGAACGAACAGACTTGGCCACACACGAATGGACTAAGTCCGTTCGAAAGTCCATTCGTTTGAATGTGATGGCGTAAGACGGGACTAAAAAAGGAAGTTCAATAGCCAGTAGCCAATAGCTTCCCTTGTGTCGTATTTGGTCCATCGGCCCAGCATACAGATGAATGGTTTTCCCGATAGGAATTGAGTCCGTCGGACAGATTTGAAACATGTTCTATTTCTAGGTCCATTGGATTTTTATAATGAAAAACCATCAGATTAGCAAACATACGACGGATTGTCCGACGGACTGATCCCGTCAGACCTAGTTTGCCGGAAAGTCCAGTCATGTGTACTCAGCATTAGTACGCACCAGGCTTTATCCTGGCTGTGTGGTGCTCCTGCATAACCTGCTAACACATTCCAGTGATTTGATTGTGTAATGTGTCTCAATAAACTCTGTAACACATGGAATGCATCTATTTGTTAAGAATGTATTTTTTATGTGTATGGCATATAAAACCTCTTTAAGCCCTGGATCACATTGGCAGAAATTTCCGGCAATGGTAGCGTCCAAAATCGGTGTGGCGCTGCGCTCATTTCAAAAAGTAGTTTCTGTTGTACTTTTTGAGATTTCGGGTGCGATTTACATTGACGTCTGTGCAGAAACCCGCACAGATGTTTGTGAAATCGCAGCCAAAATTGGGACTGCTATGCAGGAATGAACTCGCATGGCTTCATTCCCGCAGCTGTGTGAACCTTGGCTAAAAAAATAAAACAGTAAATATGACATTTACCATACATTCACTACTGGTGTGTCTGGTGTGTCTTCCCAGTGCATGTACTGTATTTACATTCCCAGCATAGTAAAGGAATCTTTGCTTTTTTTTATAGGCATAACTTTTTAAATGAAGCTGGTATAAATGAGAGTTTATGTAAGGCATGGTTTAATGAACTACACATACAGTGAAAACCTCTCAAGAATTATTTGAAATTTCTCTTGCTTTAGAAACATTTTGATTGAAATTCTGCAGTCAAATGGCAGACTTGCTGAAACTATACTTTCACTGCATATTGCATATGGTTATGATGTTGGATTTGAGCTAGCTGTGCACAAAAATGTGAAACTTTGACAGTTATCTTATAACGATCTTCATATGACTCAATCGTTCCTTGGTCAGCTTAATATGTGAAAACCGTGAAAGTGCAGCTGCTGTCCAAAATGACCAACCAGATTCTAAGGGGCTGATTTGCTAAAACTATTGAGAATGTGCCAAAACCGCACAGAAGCATAATTGCTCCAAATTGTGCTTCCCTGTGTTTATCACACTTTAGAATAGCTGAGGTGCAGTTCCTTCCAATTAGATAACCTAGGTGTGAGAGTGTGTGAGAGATAGCAGGTATGCTATGGTGCAGCACTTTATAAAACTGCTTTAGAAGGCAGGTCTGTGATTCATTTCAGCACACTGTTTATAAATACATAATCTGCAAGTTGAACAGACTTATAAATGCCTGAATAAAATGAATGGGAATAAAGAAAACATAAGAAGCATATCTGGATTCAAAAACAGCATCTCTAAGGGAAGACTGTCAGGTTCGTATGCGTATCTGCAGTGTGTGACTGACAGTGTTATGGCTGAATTTTTTCTTGCCAAATCAATGCATGATCTATTTTATTTTATTAAAGGAGAAGTCCAGCCTGAGCTTGTTTGGCTGGGCTTCTCCTAAGGGTCACAGGAGTGCAATTTGTTTTGCACTCCTGTGACCCATTTTCAGCAGAGAGCGGTCTGAATTAGTCTCTCTGCTGACGTCACCAAGTTCAGTCCAGGCACTGCGTTATCCCGACTTCCGAAGTCTGTATCCGCCAGGTGCCTGGACTGATGGCAGTCTCAGCGACTCAGTGAGCTGCTGAGACAGCCGCTCCCCACCCCTCCACAGCTCAGCACTCCAATGAGCATGGAGGAGCAGAGCAGGAGAGCTGCTGATTGACAGTCAGCAGCTCTTCTCTTGGGGAGCCGAGAGAACCGAGCCATCAGCGGTGTTTGATGGCTCGGTTCTCAGTGCAGAGGGAGACAGATGGTGGGGGACAGATGCAGCAGCGACTGATGCTGAATCCACCTAAGTAAGTATGATTAGGGAAAAAATACTCTTGTTGGATGTCAGTGCCCATGGAAACTTTTGAATAAAAACTTGAGTACTGCACCATGAAGCCTCTCTCTTCTATTTTATAATAAATATTATAAAGGATGAAGAAACCGCGCTAATCAAATCTGGGTGTGGAATATACAAAACCACGCGGTGGGCTCAACAAGCTGTAAATATATATGCATATTCATAGGTTGCGGCCCCCCCCAAAAAAGAAGAAAAATCCCCAATCGGGGTTTCTACAACAATAAAAACGATTTGGCAACTGGGGTATCTAGCGCTACCTTTTATCAGAAGAAATAATAATAATAATAATTCTAAATACTTAAAAAGAAATGTGTTTTAGACGAAAAAATCCACAAAATGCCAGTGAATCCAATAGAACACCAACCTCTCTCACAGCTAGTAGTCTCATATGTCCAATTACTATCACGTAAAGATATTCGCTCCTTATCAAATGAGAAACACAGTACAATCCTTTAGAACCCACTAACTATAGTTCAGTGTAATAAACCAAAACACAAATACTTCTGCCAAAATCGTATATCAATCGCATGGATTAACCTGATGCGATTCAGACACGACTATGGTGAGTATAATATTAACTGATATACTCTTTAACCACTTCAGGACCGCCATATTGCCATTGTACGTCAGCACAATGGCACAGGCAGGCACAATCACGTACATCTACGTGATTGCCTTCCAGCGGGTGGGGGGTCCGATCGGACCCCCTCCCGCTGTTTACGGCGGTCCGATTCGGTCCAGGAGCGCTCCGTGATGAGGGGATGGCCGTTGGTTTTCGGCCACCCCCTCTGGATCGCTCCTGGCCAATGAGAAGCTTCCTCCCCTGTGTATTGTTTACACAGGAAGGAGGAAGTGATGTCATTCTCCTCGGGGCGGTCTTTTTGACCGGACTACGAGGAGAAGACTAAAAGTAAGTGTGCACCAACACTACACTGACATGTAGGTACACACAGGCACACAAACCCCCCCCCCCCCGATCCCCCCCCGATCGCCCCCCGATCCCCCCCGCCCCCCCTCCCCCCCCAGTCACAGTGTCACTGATTGCATTGATCATTTCTTTACTGATCAATGCATTCAGTGTCAGTTGTGACAGTAAAAACTGTCAGGACAGTTAGTGTTAGGTCCAGGGTAGCCCCCTATCACCCCCCAATAAAGATTTAACCCCCTGATTGCCCCTAGAGTTAACCCTTTCACCCCCTTTTGCCAGTGTCACTAAGCGATCATTTTTCTGATCGCTGCATGTGTCGCTAGGTAGCTAGTTATTTTTTTAGGTTCACTGCCAGGTTTTTATATCGCTAGGTACCCCGATATACTACCCAATAATGTTTTTAACCCCCTGATTGCCGCTAGTTAACCCTTTCACCCCCTTTTGCCAGTGTCACTAAGCGATCGTTTTTCTGATCGCTGCATTAGTGTCGCTACAGTCGCTAGGTAGCTAGTTATTTTTTTAGGTTCACCGCCAGGTTTTTATAGCGCTAGGTACCCCGATATACTACCCAATAATGGTTTTAACCCCCTGATTGCCGCTAGTTAACCCTTTCACCCCCTTTTGCCAGTGTCACTAAGCGATCATTTTTCTGATCGCTGCATGTGTCGCTAGGTAGCTAGTTATTTTTTTAGGTTCACCGCCAGGTTTTTATATCGCTAGGTACCCCGATATACTACCCAATAATGGTTTTAACCCCCTGATTGCCGCTAGTTAACCCTTTCACCCCCTTTTGCCAGTGTCACTAAGCGATCGTTTTTCTGATCGCTGCATTAGTGTCGCTACAGTCGCTAGGTAGCTAGTTATTTTTTTAGGTTCACCGCCAGGTTTTTATAGCGCTAGGTACCCCGATATACTACCCAATAATGGTTTTAACCCCCTGATTTCCGCTAGTTAACCCTTTCACCCCCTTTTGCCAGTGTCACTAAGCGATAATTTTTCTGAGCGCTGCATCAGTGTCGCTAGTATCGCTAGGTAGCTAGTTATTTTTTTAGGTTCACCGCCAGGTTTTTATAGCGCTAGGTACCCCGATATACTACCCAATAATGGTTTTAACCCCCTGATTGCTGCTAGTTAACCCTTTCACCCCCTTTCACCAGCGATCACAGTATAAGTGTCACTGGTGACGCTGGTTAGCCAGTTAGTTATTTAGGTTCCCCGTCAGGTTTTTATATAGCGCCAGGGACCCCCATATACTACCTAATAAAAATTTGAACCCCCTGATTGCCCCTAGTTAACCCTTTCACCACTGATCACCGTATAAGTGTTACGGGTGACTCTGGTTAGTTTGTTTTTTATAGCATTTTATATTCAAATCCGGAAGGCAGTGCTTGGTTTTCGGGGTCCCGTACGTGGCTAGGCTCCCAAAAAGTCCCCCACATGTGGTATCCCCGTACTCAGGAGAAGCAGCAGAATTTATTTTGGGGTGTAATTTGACTTCTGCCCATAGCATGTGTGAGCAATATATCATTTAGTGACAACTTTGTGCAAAAAAAAAAAAAGTTTGTAATATTCCCGCAACTTTTGGCAAAATATAAAATATTCCATGGACTCAACATGCCTCTCAGTAAATAGCTTGGGGTGTCTACTTTCCAAAATGGGGTCATTTGGGGGGGTTTTGTGCTATTTTGGCATTTTATGGCCTTCGAAACTGTGATAGGTAGTGAGGAGTTAAATCAAAAATTTGCACCCTTAGAAATCCTGAAGGTGGTGATTGGTTTTCGGGGTGCCGTGCGCGACTAGACTCCCAAAAAGTCCCACACATGTGGTATCCCCGTACTCGGGAGAAGCAGCAGAATGTATTTTGGGGTGTCATTTCACATATGCCCATAGCATGTGTGAGCAATATATCATTTAGTGACAACTTGGTGCAAAAAAAAAAAAGTTTGTAATATTCCCGCAACTTGTGGCAAAATATAAAATATTTCATGGACTCAACATGCCTCTCAGTAAATAGCTTGGGGTGTCTACTTTCCAAAATGGGGTCATTTTGGGGGGTTTTGTGCTATTTTGGCATTTTATGGCCTTCGAAACTGTGATAGGTAGTGAGGAGTTAAATCAAAAATTTGCACCCTTAGAAATACTGTAGGTGGTGATTGGTTTTCGGGGTGCCGTGCGTGACTAGACTCCCAAAAAGTCCCACACATGTGGTATCCCCATACTCGGGAGAAGTAGCGGAATATATTTTGGGGTGCAATTCCACATATAACCATGGCATGTGTGAGCAATATATCATTTAGTGACAACTTTTTGTAAAAAAAAAATTTTTTTTTTTTTTTTTGTCATTATTCAATCCCTTAGGACAAAAAAAAAAATATTCAATGGGCTCAACATACCCATCAGCAATTTCCTTGGGGTGTCTACTTTCCAAAATGGGGTCATTTGGGGGGGATTTGTACTGCCCTGCCATTTTAGCACCTCAAGAAATGAGATCGGCAGTCATAAATTAAAAGCTGTGTAAATTCCAGAAAATGTACTCTAGTTTGTAGACGCTATAACTTTTGCGCAAACCAAAAAATATACGCTTATTGGCATTTTTTTTACTAAAGACATGTGGGTGAATAAATTTTGCCCTCAATGTATGACTAAAATTTAGTTTATTCGATTTTTCTTATAACAAAAAGAAGAAAATATCTTTTTTTTCAAAATTTTCGCTCTTTTTCCATTTATATCGCAAAAAAAAATTGCAGAGGCAATCAAATACCATCAAAAGAAAGCTCTATTTGTGGGAAGAAAAGGACGCAAATTTCGTTTGGGTGCAATATTGCATGACCGCGCAATTACCAGTTAAAGCAGCGCAGTGCGAAATTGCAAAAAGACCTCTGGTCCTTAAGGTGTTTATTGGTCCGGAGCTGAAGTGGTTAACAGTGCTTAAAAATCCAAAATATACCGGAGAGAATTATAAGTAAACTCTGTAAGAAACATCTAAATAACAAAAAAGTGATACTTTATGCGGCCTTAGTCTTAAAGTCGCATGAGTGTTAAATGTGATTTTCTCCAGCAACTCATCAGCTAAAATGGTAAATAAATCTACTATAAAAGTGAAAAAAAACTCTTATGCCCCGTACACACGAGCGGACTCTTCGACATCCAAACTCCGACGGACTGAGTCCGTCAGACTATCCGATCGTGTGTGGGCTGCAACGGACTTTAGCTTCGCTAAAGTCTGACGGACTTTAGAAATGAAGCATGCTTCAAATTTTCCCGACGGAACTCCGCCGGACCCGGTCCCCTTCGAATAATTCGCTCGTGTGTGTGCTACTCCGACGGACTAAAACCGACGCTAGGGCAGCTATTGGCTACTGTCTATGAACTTCCTACGTCGAATCCAGTCGTACGTCATCACGTTCGACTCCGTCGGAGTTTGGTGTGATGGTGTGTGGTCAAGTCCGTTCGGTCGAAAAGTCCGCCAGAACTCCGTCGGAACTCCGGCGGAACTCCTTTGGAGGTCTGTCAGACTTAATCCCTCTCGTGTGTACGGGGCATTAGAAGTATAAAGTGTGTTAGATCCAAGTGAAAAATCAAGATAATAGAGTGCAAAATATATATCAAGATAATAAAGTACAAATTTTATATCACAACCAATACCCAAAATAAATCACCAGACCTAAAACATATATATAATAAAAATATATATGTAAAAATAAAAAATAATAAATATAAAAATAAAAATAAAAATAAAAATAATATAAATAAAAATAAATAAAAATAAAAAATAAAAATAAAAATAAAAAGGAAAATAAAAATAAAAATAAAAATAAAAATAATAAAAATAAAAGAAAAAATAAAGAAAAAACACAAAAAGTTAGATCATAAAAACCCCCAACAAAATAATAATAAAGTGTCCACTTGTCCAAAAATCTTCAATAATGTAAGTCCAACAATAGAAGTTCAAGGAGTGACTTTTGTGCTTGTTGTGAAATCTTCAAAGTGACTTCCGTGCTCCCGGAGTTACGCTTACTACGTCATTTCCGGGTCGCCCACGGTGGATGGAACGCAGTTGGAGCGCACGCTGCATATCCACCGAACGGTACTCGCTGTTGGCTTGAGTTTTTTCGCCATAAGGGCTCTATCCTAGGGGAACTTACCAATAATACAGATGGTTATTGAACAGTACTGATCTGGGGATATCGCTCAGTAACATCATCTCCATCAGAGCGATCTATATCACTCAAGACTGTTTTGTGTTCCCTAGGACAGAGAGTCACTAGTATATATATATTTTATATATTTTTTAAGTTTGTTTTTTATATATACATTTTTATTTATTTTTTATTTTTTGTTTTTTGGGGCTGACATTTATGAAATGGATCAATAACCCACGGAGCATATGTGAAGTAGAACTTTTTGGTGGACTGTGTTTCCATATTTACTACCATTTCTTCTTCCTTTTTTATCATATGAATTTAGTTTTTTTGTGGAAATAAATGTTTTTTTATATGGATTACACTATGGAAACTATGATTTCTTTCTTATGAGGATATAAATGGATTTTCCCTCTGGATACGAATGATCATATAATACGGGCCAAGGAGCTGGATTCCTTCAGATTTGATTAAAGGAGAATTACCCCTGCAGGGGTGTATTCTTCTGGTGAGTGGGGCACCTTGTGGGGGAGCACGGAAGTCACTTTGAAGATTTCACAACAAGCACAAAAGTCACTCCTTGAACTTCTATTGTTGGACTTACATTATTGAAGATTTTTGGACAAGTGGACACTTTATTATTATTTTGTTGGGGGTTTTTATGATCTAACTTTTTGTGTTTTTTCTTTATTTTTTCTTTTTATTTTATTTTTATTATTTTTTCTTTTTCTTTTTATTTTTATTTTCCTTTTTATTTTTATTTTTATTTTTTATTTTTATTTATATTATTTTTATTTTTATTTTTATATTTATTATTTTTTATTTTTACATATATATATATATATATATATATATATATATATATATATATATATATTTATTATATATATGTTTTAGGTCTGGTGATTTATTTTGGGTATTGGTTGTGATATAAAATTTGTACTTTATTATCTTGATATATATTTTGCACTCTATTATCTTGATTTTTCACTTGGATCTAACACACTTTATACTTCTAATGCCCCGTACACACGAGAGGACTTATGTCCGACAGACTTCCAAAGGAGTTCCGCCGGAGTTCCGACGGAGTTCTGACAGACTTTTCGGCCGAACGGACTTGGCCACACACGATCACACTAAACTCCGACGGATTCGAACGTGATGACGTACGACCTGACTCGAATAAGGAAGTTCATAGCCAGTAGCCAATAGCTGCCCTAGCGTCGGTTTTAGTCCGTCGGAGTAGCATACACACGAGCGGAGTTTTCGAAGGGGACCGGGTCCGGCGGAGTTCCTTCGGGAAAATTTGAAGCATGCTTCATTTCTAAAGTCCGTCAGACTTTGGCGAATCAAAAGTCCGTTGCAGCCCACACACGATCGGATAGTCTGACGGACTCGGTCCTTCGGACTTTGGATGTTGAAAAGTCCGCTCGTGTGTACGGGGCATAAGAGTTTTTTTCACTTTTATAGTAGATTTATTTACCATTTTAGCTGATGAGTTGCTGGAGAAAATCACATTTAACACTCATGCGACTTTAAGACTAAGGCCGCATAAAGTATCACTTTTTTGTTATTTAGATGTTTCTTACAGAATTTACTTATAATTCTCTCTGGTATATTTTGGATTTTTAAGCACTGTTAACCACTTTCAGACCGGACCAATTTGCTGGTCAAAGACTAGACCACTTTTTGCGATTCGGCACTGCGTCGCTTTAACTGACAATTGCGCGGTCGTGCGACGTGGCTCCCAAACAAAATTGACGTCCTTTTTTTCCCACAAATAGAGCTTTCTTTTGGTGGTATTTGATCACCCCTGCGGTTTTTATTTTTTGCGCTATAAACAAAAATAGAGCGACAATTTTGAAAAAAACGCATTATTTTTTACTTTTTGTTATAATAAATATCCCCCAAAAATATATAAAAAAACATTTTTTTCCCTCAATTTAGGCCGATACGTATTCTTCTACATATTTTTGGTAAAAAAAATCGCAATAAGCGATTATTGATTGGTTTGCGCAAAAGTTATAGCGTTTACAAAATAGGGATAGTTTTATAGCATTTTTATTAATAATTTTTTATTATTTTTTTTTTACTAGTAATGGCGGCGATCTGCGATTTTTATTGTGACTGCGACATTGTCGGGGACCCATCGGACATTTTTGACACATTTTTGGGATCATTGTCATTTATACAGTAATCACTGCTATATAAATGCAGTGATTCCTGTGTAAATGACACTGGCAGTGAAAGGGTTAACCTGTGGGTGGCAGTGTAGGGGTTAAGTGTTCCTAGGGGTGTGTTACTAACTGTGGGGGGGTTGGGCTTTCATTTAGTGTACACTGATCTCTGCTCCAATCACATGGAGCAGAGATCAGCGTCACTAGTTGCTAGGCAGAATGAGAAAATGTTGTTTATACAGCATTTCCTCCATTCCGCCGCTCCGTGAGACGATCGCGGGGATGCCCGCGGCGATCGAGTCCGCGGGTCCCGCGACCGGACTCATGGAGGTCCCGACCAGCGCGGGAGCGCGCCGCCGGCGGCGCGCTCCCGATGGCACGACGGCAACGAATATTGGATGTACATGTACGCCAATATGCCTGCCCGTGCCATGCTGTCGACGTACATCGTCGTGCGCTGGTCGGGAAGTGGTTAAAGAGTATATCAGTTAATATTATACTCACCATAGTCGTGTCTGAATCGCATCAGGTTAATCCATGCGATTGATATACGATTTTGGCAGAAGTATTTGTGTTTTGGTTTATTACACTGAACTATAGTTAGTGGGTTCTAAAGGATTGTGTGTTTCTCATTTGATAAGGAGCGAATATCTTTACGTGATAGTAATTGGACATATGAGACTACTAGCTGTGAGAGAGGTTGGTGTTCTATTGGATTCACTGGCATTTTGTGGATTTTTTCGTCTAAAACACATTTCTTTTTAAGTATTTCGAATTATTATTATTATTATTTCTTCTGATAAAAGGTAGCGCCAGATACCCCAGTTGCCAAATCGTTTTTCTCTTCTATTTTATAATACATATCCTTAAATGGAAAATCCAGTAAGGAACATAGCAGCAGTGCCGAGCCATTATAGGAGGAAGGATCCCACTTTGGCGGAGTCTAGAGACAGACAATCTTCTGCCAAATGATCCTTCCTGTGTGTGCTCATTTGATCTCTATAACCTGAGATCCACGGTATCTGGTAAGCGGCATTGTTTGCTTTAATCATTGATGAACAGAAAAAAACATTTTCAATGCCCTATGATGTTTGTATCCGTGTGCCACATTTTCAGCACTTTATGGACTATACTGCATATGCATAGGATTGTTCTCAATTCATCACTTGATTATATGGTTTATTTTTTGGCTTTTGCCTTTATTCAATCACAGCATTTTATTTAATTACAGTAGTTGCTTGCACCATTTTGAAAACATTTTTTTACATCTTTTCACATATAGAGAAAAAAAAAATTTCTGTCCTTTTTCATTAATTTTGGTTGCACAATTTTTCTTTTGTACATTTTCACGAGCTGGATATTCAGTTTTTTTTAGATGCTGCACCATTTTGCTTAATATTCATTTTTTATATCATATATATATATATATATATATATATATATATATATATATATATATATATATCGATGGTGTTTAGCACAGATTTTTTTTCCTATATCTAATATATGAGGTGCCCTCTGCCATTAGCATAATGGCATTTGTATTTTTGTAGTATTTTTCCAAGATTTTTTATTTTGTAGATAAGATATTTAGTTTAAGTTATGAAACACATATGCAAGTAACGTATAGACAAACAATAATACTTTTTATTTTTATTTTTTTAATCTAAACTATACTCTTTATTTTTAATTTTTTTCGTTGACTTCTTTCATAATGTCCAGAATATTTCAGTCTCTGCTGTACAGTCTAGATGTATGTCACATTTGCATGTGTAAATCGTTTGCATATTAACCACATCTCTTACTAATTATACAAATGAGTCTCTAAAACTGGGACATACAACAAAAAAAACTTTCACTTATAGTAGATAGGTATTGATGATAAAGCCTTGCAGCCATGACACCAATATGGGACTGGTCAAAAAAAGGGAATCTCAATAACTCAATAACTTGCAGTGGCGGTGCTTCCATAAGAGCACATGGGCGCCGCCCCCTCTCTCCCGCCACCCCCTCTATCACCAATAGATAGATTCATGTATTGCATGAATCTATCTATGGCCGCCGCTGCCACCCCCTATGCAGGTGCCCAGCCCCTTTTCAGGCGCCTGAATCACAACGGCGGGGGGTGTTTTTGAAGCACCTGATTAGGGCCATGGGCACAATGGCAGCATGTGACCCAGTTTGGGTAAAAGCGTCAACCAAAATAAAACAATAAAAGTGTTTGTTTGGGAGACGATTTTGAAAGAAGATTTAACACCAAGCGCTGAACAGGGGATTCACAGTTATGTTATATAAAGGACTTTTGTATATGAATAGCACTTTGCTGATTTTGTGTAAGCTTCTATGTACAGTTATTGCTTTACTGTTGAATGTCTCCTTAAAGTTATTTTTATGTATTCTATTGGAAATACATAATATTTTAAAATTAGAAAGTCTTGCTTGTAATTGTTTTTAACTTTGTTGTGGTTGTTTCTTAAAGTGTGACTAAACCCACATCATAAAAAAAAAATTAGTAAGTGGCTTCCAATACCACTTATACGCCGATGACACCCAAATCTATCTGTCTACTCACCTCACTCCTTCAGTCTCCTCTCGCATTACTAACTTGCTAACTGCCATACCAGCATGGATGTCGCACCACTTCCTTAAACTAAATCTCTCTAAAACTGAGCTATTAATATTCCCCCCTGCACATGCCCCCCTCCATGACTTTACCATTAAAATCAACAATGCAACCTTCAGGCCCTCCCCTCACGCCAGGGTACTAGGTGTAATTCTAGACTTTGACTTGTCATTTCAGCCCAAAGTCCAATCGTTGTCAAAAGTTTGTAGAATTCACCTGCGTAACATCTCTAAAATGTGCCCCTTTTTAACAAATTAAACCACCAAGCTCCTTATTCACTCCCTTGTTATCTCTCGCCTTGACTATTGCAACTCCCTTCTCTTTGGCCTGCTTCTCCATAGGCTATCACCTCTTCAGTCTATCATGAATGCTGCTGCCAGACTTCTTCTCCAATCCCTACACTGGCTCCCAATCACCCAGCGAATTAAATTCAAAATACTAACCACAACATACAAAGCCATTCATAACTCTGCCCTGAGCTACATTACCAATCTCATCTCCAAATATCACCCAAATCGACCTCTCCACTCTTCTCAAGACTTCCTACTCTCAAGCTCTCTCCTCTCCTCCTCCCATGCTCATCTCCAGGATTTCTCCAGAGCCTTTCCCATCCTCTGGAACTCGCTACTTCCACTGGTCCAGCTATAACCTACTCTTGCTACCTTAGGCGATCCCTGAAATCTCATCTATTCAGGGAAGCCTATCATGTCTCCTACTAATCTCCTACCACTTCCATCAGCTCATTCTCCACAGTTATAACCTTTTGAACCACCTGCCCCACCCTATTAGATTGTAAGCTCTTCTGAGCAGGGCCCTCTTAATCCTCTTGTATTTTATTGTATTGCAACTGTATTGTCTTTTTTATATTGTAAAGCGCTGCATAAATTGTTGGCACTATATAAATCCTGTATTATAATAATAATAATAATAATAATTACATGCTGTTCATACTCACTCAAGTCACTATGAGATTTGTTTTCTGTATTCTGCAAAAAACCTAGTTGATCCTGCTGCTCTCTATCTTCACCTTCTGTTAATGTCTCCAATTCAGCTATGAATTTTACAACTCTGGTGGCAGCTCTGCACATACTCAGTTTTCAGTGAGTTCCTATGCTGAGCATTTCCTTTCTATCACATCTGAGCAGCCATGTGACTATAAAGTCACACATGGTGGCATATAAGCAGTGATAAATGACTCCCTCCACCTCCATGCCCACTATCCAACTAAAAAGCAATGGGGGCGGAATATTACATGTAGATTAATGGTTGCTTCACCCCCTCGTATCCTAAGACACAGGCTGGAGGGGCGTGACAAAGCCTGTGACTGGCAGGAATTCATTCACACCATGTTATTTCCACAAAATAATAAATATTTGATTTTAAATATATATTTGCAGGACAATTTAACTACTTGCTGCCCATGCTATAGCCGAAAGACGGCTACAGCGCGGGCCTTAATTGCTGGGAGGGTGTCCATGGACCCCTTACATTGGTTATCAGTGTATACAATCCCCCATTACATTGGTGTCAATTCCTCATTACATTGATGGTCAGTGTAGAGTCCCTCCTTACATACATGCAAAATATTTCTAGCTGTGCTCTACATGATTCAGAATTTCCCAGTGCATTTTCTCCTAACTAGTTTTCTTTTTTTACAGAGGATTTTGCCACATACAATAACCTTCAACTGATCAGCAGCCATAACAGGTGCTGCAGTACTCTGCAGAACAGTTAGTGTCCAATGATGTTTTCATAATATTGTATGTCAAATAAAAAGACTGTACAGATTAAAGCTGGCTATAGATGGACCAAAGTTCATCTGGTTCAGCAGGGACCATGGGATTGTGTCAATCTCACATTCATCTTCTATCAAATGGGCTTTTTGGGAATTTTTTCCCGATCATCAGCTGCAGCCAAAATGGGCTGCAATCACTGATCAGTGTATTCTGACAATGGAAAGGCCTACTGTCAGAAAATAATATCTCAGCGAGGAGGATTCTTCCAACCAAGCGATTTGATAGTACATCTGGTAGGATAAAGTCAGTGATTCTTAATGATTGAATTTTGAAGGCATTTTTGTTGAGCCTTGACAACAAGGCTACCCAGGTTTCTAATTTCAGCTTATTCTGCAGGAGTCCTGTATGGCCAGCTTAAAAGGTTAGCAAGCTAAACAAATACAATATTTTAGCTATGTTTCTGTCCTTATGATAAATCTTCTAGATTTTTTTTAAATTAAATTGGTTGATATGTTTTTGATATTCCTGTTGTAGAACCACGCCCATTTAAAATTAATGCCCCAGCCTTAATGAAAGTACATTCTCTGTCTACAATGTGTTGCTGGATGCACAGCATAAAAGGTGTCCCTGGAATTTGGAAACAAAGTGAACAACACAGCATGGACAATTGTCATTTTATTTATTTTTGAATTAAAAATTTTTTTAAATGATGTAGCTAATTTGGTAGGTAATAAAATATACCCCTGCTCTTATGACTCTTAATAACTTATCAAGGGCAATCAATCAAAGCCAGCAATCCCCCTTCAGACATACTTGCCTGCATGTTATTGCTTGACAGTGTACATTTCTGGCATTTCAGTGTACAGAAATGTGTGCTCGCAGCCATATTTTCTTGGAAAATATTACTTTCAAGCCATATTAGCCATGGAAAGTGCACAGAAACTTTATAAGATCAGGCATGAATGCAGGTTCTAGGTAGAGTGAATTTTTAAGACACATTAAAGCCGCGTACACACGGTTGGGTTTTCCGACGGGAAATGTTTGATGTGAGCTTGTCGTCGCAAAGTCCAACCGTGTGTATGTTCCATCGAACATTTGCTGTCAGAATTCCGCACACAAATGTTTGAGAGCAGGTTCTCAAATTTTCCGATAACAAAACTTGTTGTCGGAAAGTCCAATTGTGTGTACACAAGTCCATCACACAAAAGTTCACAAATTCTCTGAATCAAGCAGAAGGAGCCACACTGGCTATTGAACTTCCTTTTTCTCGGCTCGTCGTACATGTTGTTAGTCACCGCCTTCTCGCGTTCTGAATTTTTGGCCAACATTTGTGTGGCCGTGTGTATGCAAGAAAAGTTTGAGCCAACATTCTTCGGAAAAAAAAATCAGTTGTTGGAAAATCCGATCGTGGTCCATATATATTTGGACATCGGCACAATTTTCATACTTTTGTCTCTGTATGCCACCAGAATAAAATGAAAACAAAACAATCAAAATGAATTTGAAGTGCAGACTTTCAGCTTTAATTTAAGGGGTTTAACATACATATCAAGTACAAATTTTAATAACTGCAACCGTTTTTATACCGATTTTCAGGGGCTCAAATGTAATTGGACAAATAAATATAATCATAAATAAAATGTTATTTTTTCATATTTTGTTGAGAATCCTTTACTGGCAATGACTGCCTGAAGACTGGAACCCATGGACATTACCAAAGACTGTGTTTTGTCCTTTCTGATACTTTGCAAGGCTCTAACAGCAGCTGTCTTCAGTTGTTCTTTGTGGGTCATTCTGCCTTTAGTTTTGCCTTCAGCAAGTAAAATGCATGCTCAATGGGGTTGAGATCAGGTGACTGATTCTGTCATTGCAAAATATTCCACTTCTAGTCCTTCAAAAGCTCCTGGATTGCTTTTGCAGTGTGTTTTGGTTCATTGTCCATCTGTATTGTGAAGTGCCGTCCAATCAACTTTGCTGCATTTGGCTGAATCTGGGCTGACAGATTATCTGTAAACACTGCATAATTCATCTGGCGGCTTCTGTCTTCTGTCACATCATCATAAAAACACCAATGATCCAGTGCCACTGGAAGCCATGCATGCCCCTGCCATCACACTGCCTCCACCATATTTTACAGATGACGTGTGCTTTGGATCATAAGCTGTTCCAAGCCTTCTCCACACTTAAAATGGGGAAGATACATATACAGAGAGATAAAAGGTTGCTGCACACCCCGGTTAATATGATATGGGAAGGTTCCCCAAAGGATTTTTTTTAGCAGCAGAGTACATGAATAACAAGGGATTCAAGAGAAGTGTTTTGGTTGATAAAATTTATTGACGTATAAAAATTTACCATGAAAGTTAAAATATTAGCTCGACAAGGGGGTATACCCAAGAGGTGCAAATATTACAACATAGAAATATGCATGGCATTACATAGCAAACATGTCCAATAAGACAAAACCTGACACATTTCTACTTGTTTCGTTAGGGTCTTCTTCAGAGGATTAGTTTTCTGCAGAGACTACATTTAGCATATCACATGGCAAAAAATGCACAAATGATCATATAAGCGCAAAAAGACTATCCCGTGCGTTGGTAGACCAGAAAGTGCCCCAAGGTGGCAGAATTCCAGAGCAAAAGTACAAGGAGTATGTGTGTAAAAATTATTATTTACTGTTACTATTAAATTATTGAATACAAACTATCTCGGTGGAGTTGTCTGACCATGCCATGTATTTTACCAAATTAATCTTCAATAATTTAATAGCAACATTAAATAATACTTTTTACACACATACTCCTTGTACTTATTCTCTGGAATTCTGCCGCAGGTGTTGGCCCCTCCATGCCTGATGGGCCCTGCGAGTATTAGTGTGCGACTCCTTGTAAGTTGCATTTAGTGGGGTTCCGTTCTACCTTTGGGCACTTTCTTGTCTACCAACGCGCAGGATTGTCTGACAGATTTCTTGGGATTTTTGGCTGGGAGGACCCCTCCACATGCATATAGCTAAATGTATGAGACAGTAATTTTTTGAGCTTATATGATCGTTTGTGCGTTTTTTCCCCATGTGATATGCTAAATGTAATTTCTTTGCAGTAAACTTATCCTCTGAAGAAGACCCTAACGAAATGCATCAGGTTTTGTCTTATTAGATATGTTTGCTATGTAATGCCATATATAGTTCTATGTTGTAATATTTGCACCTCTAGGGTATACCCCCTTGCCGAGCTCATATTTTAACTTTCATGGTAAATTTTGTACGTCCATAAATTTTATCAACCAAAACACTTCTCTTGAATCCCTTGTTATTCATGTTCTCTGCTGCTAAAAAAAAACCCTTTGGGGGAACCTTCCCATATCGCCTTCTCCACGCTTTTTTCTTCCCGTCATTCTGGTACAGATTAATCCTATGCCGCGTACACACGATCAAACAATCCGGTGGAAAAGTCCGGCGGACTTGAGACAATCCCCCCGTGTGTGGGCTCTGATGGACTTTTTTTACCCAAAAGTCCGGCGGGCTAAGAAAGTAGTTTTGCACCAAAATATGTCCCCCAGACTCGCAGTCCGGCGGACAATATGGCTGTGTGTGTGCTAGTCCACCGTACTTTTGAAATGAACAGACTTTTCCCGCACAGAGAAAAGTTCGTTCATTTTGAGCCGGGACCAGCGAAGGAAGGGTCATTGGCCCCGTCACCTGGTATGAAGTTAAAGGGGAAGCCCTACGGCGAAAAAACGGTGTGGGGGTCCCCCCTAGGTCCACATCAGACCCTTATCCGAGCATGCAACCCGGTCAGTCAGGAAAGGGGGTGGGGGCGAGCGAGCGCCCCCCCCCTCCTAAGCCGTACCAGGCCGCGTGCCCTCAACATGGGGGCCTGCTTTGGGGAAGAGGGGGCCACACCCCAAAGCACCTTGTCCCCAAGTTGATGATGACAATGGCCTCTTCCCGACAACCCTGGCCATTGGTTGTCGGGGTCTGCGAGCGGGGGGCTTATCAGAATCCATGAGCCTCCTTTAATAAGGGGGCCCCCGGCCCCCCACCCTATGTGAATGAGTACGGGGTACAATGTACCCCTACCCATTCACCTGTGAAAAAAATGTAAACCCCCCCGAAGTCGGAAGAAGATGGCGGCGTCGAAGAAGAAAGCTGGGCTCCTCCGCTTGTAAAAGAGCTAACAGAAGATAGCGCGCGGCCCCACCCCCTTTCCTGACCGTCTGGGTTGCGTGCTCATATAAGGGTCTGATATGGACCTAGGGGGGACCCCCATGCCATTTTTTCGGTGTAGGTCTTCCCCTCCACTTTAACTCCATACCAGGTGACGGGGCCAGCGACGCTTCCTTCGCTGGTCCTGGTTACCTGGAGCCGCACTCAATGAATGGACTTTCCTCCGTGTGTGTGGGAAAGTCTGTTCATTTCAAAAGTATGGTGGATAGGGAGACTTTACGGCGGTTTGTCGGCCAGACCAAGTCCGCCGGATAGTCTGATCGTGTGTACGCGGCATTAGTTTCATTCATCCAAGGAATGCTTTTTTTCCAGAACTGGTCTGGCTTTTTTAGATGTTTTTTTGTCTAATCTGACTTTTCTTTTCTTCAGGATTATGAATGGTTTGCACCTTGTGGTGAACCCTCTGTATTCTCTCTTGTGAAGTCTTCTATTGATAGTAGACTTTGACAATGATGCGCCCCAACCTCCTGGAGAGTGTCCTTCACTTGTTGTTTGACTGTTTGTTTGGCCCCCCAAACCAACTACACTACATTGTGCACTGAATAGTACATTGCAAGCCCTTATTGGCTGAAGCAGTGAAAGCTTCAGCCAATCATGGCACAGAGCACTGTCATAGTCATGATTGGAGAGTGTGATTTTGGCATGGGGAGAGATAGAACAGGGCTCTGTTCAGTGCTATTAGTTAGTGTGCTATACTGTGCTATTTTGCTTCAATTGTCAGTGTAGAATATTAATTTAGTGTCAGTCTAGGGATAGTATGAGTGTAGTGAGGAGGACCATCATTCAGCTTTGCATAGTGTTCAGCTAGGCTAGGGACAGCTCAGCTGTAGTGTAGTGAGACCGTGTCAGTAATCTTTACATTAGTGTATAGCTAGAGTAGGGACAGTTCAGATAGTGTCAGCTTAGTGACGGTTGAACACTGTCTATTTGATTGCGTTTCTGCCAGTTTAATGCCATTTACTTCTGTGTGCATTACTGCCAGTTTAATGCCATATAGTTCTGAGTGCATTACTGCCAGTTTAACGCCATATAGTTTTGTGCATTACTGCCAGTTTAATACCATTTACTTCTGTGTGCGTTATTGGCAGTTTAACGCCAGTTTAACCACATGCTTAACAAGACATTTAACGTCCAACGTCCAACGTCCAACCACTCAGCCCGTTGGCAAGAGCACCTAAAAGCAACAATTCTTTCCTTCCTCCTCCTTACCCACTTCAGTCTGCCCCTGTTATACAGAGTCATTACCTCTCAGCAGCCTCCAATAACAGGGAAGATGGTATAGCACAGGGTGTCCCAGGTCTCACCAGCTGTAGACTGTATCTGGTAAATTTCTCTGCCCCATCTGCTGCAGTGTAAAAAAAATACATTCCCTGCCATCTACACGCCCAGCATCTAAATGCAAACTTGTCAAAGCTGTTGGCTCTCCAACTTCTGCCTTTAAGCCCAGTGGATTTTGCCCCGTTCCGTGAATTCACACAATATGCTGTACCACAATGGCAGGTTCCCAGTCGCTACTACTTTTTACGCAAGGCCGTTCCATCTCTCTACCATAACATGGAAGGGAATGTTCTGGCATTGTTGGCAAGGCAATCAGCCATAAAACTCACCTTACTGCTGACACATGGAGCATGGACAGGGATGATATATTTCTTTCACAGCACACTGGGTAACACTGTTTGCAACTTGAAAGGATGCAGGACAGGGCTTTTTGTGCCCCCACGTCTCCATACAGCTGGTGGTGATGATGCCAGACCTGTGAGCTCTACCCCCTCCTCCTCATCCTCTGCCACCTCCACGCCCTAATCTGCAGAATTGTCCTATGAACATTAGGTACCCCCTAAGCGTTCAAAGGGCTATTCCTAGGGTCAGGCTAAAATGTGCCATGTAGTGCTTCAGCTGGTGTGTTTAGTGGACAGGAACCACACCAGAGCAGAGATTCTTGCAACTCTGCAAGGACAGGCCCAGAGGTGGTTCACATCATGCCAGCTGGAGCCAGAAATGTTGGTGTACGATAATGGCTCAAACTTCTTGTCCCCTCTTAGACAGGCAAAGTTGACACATGTGGCATGTCTGGCACATGTCCTCAATTTGGTGGTGCAACAGTTTCTAAATATGTACCCAGGGTTGTAAGATGTGCTAAACCTGGCTAGAAGAGTCTGTAGCCATTTCAGGCAGTCATAAACAGCCAGTGCTCGGTTAATTTAAATTCAGCGGGAAATCCACCTGCCTGTAAACCGCCTGATTTGTGACATGCCCATGAGGTGGAACTTGACTTTGTCAATGCTGCAGTGGCTATACATGCAGCAGAGGGCCATCAATGAGTACCTGTGCGAATACAGTACGACCGCAGGCTCAGGCCACCTCAGATTTTTTTCCCCACACCAATGGCTGATCATAAAGGATGCTTGCACTGTATTGTCACCATTTGAGAAGGCCACAAGGATGGTGAGCCATGACAGTGCATGCATCAGAGACACAATCACTGTTGTGTTCCTGCTGGAGCAGACTCTGCGTGGCATTATGGACAGGGTACTGAAGGGAGAGCAGCAGGAGGAAGAGGACTACTTCCTTTCCTCTCAAGGCTCACTTTATCCAGACACCATCATTCCTATGTCCCAGAACACACAGGAGGAGGATGAGGAGGAGTATTCTGGCACTTTTATAGGCTTCAAAGAAGAGGAAGACATGCGTCAATCTGTAAGTGATGGCTTTCCAACCCCAGGCCCTGTGGGAGTAGTACATGGCTGGGAGGAGGAAGTTCCAGATGCTGTCATCCTGCATGACCCAGAGGAGTCTGCTTCTCAAGCCTCGGCAAATTTGAGGCGCATTGGGCAACCTTATGCTTCAAAGCCTGTGAAAAGACCCAAGAATAAGTGGTATAAATTAGAAGGATGATAACTGGTTGGCAACCATCCTTGACCACCATTATAAGGGGAAGGTCTCAGAACTCATCCTGTCCCCACAGACAGTGCAGAAGATAAAATCTCTTGAGCACACGTTAAAGAGGATTTATTTTTTATTTTTTATTTTTTTTATTGAACGTTTTTCCTGACTCCAGTAGGTTACAGTGTTGTGGAAAACATAGTTTTGAGTCTTCTGTTCAAGTTCTGGTCAAGAGAGGAGCGTTGGAGAAGGCGTCTGACTAAGTGAGGCATTACGTAATTTTTTTTAGTTCTTGCCACCCAGGGCTGTCAGCTTCCACATACCATTGGAAGCATCTGCATCACATGGTGGATGATTACCTTGGGGCCAAAACAGAGATTGAGAGCTCTCCAGCTTTCCAGCTGACAATCTACTGACTTACTGGGTCATGAGAATAGACCACTGACCAGAACTTGCCCAGTATGCTATTGAGTTGTTGGGCTTCCCTGCATCCAGTATGCTTTCAGAACGGGCATTTAGTGCTGCGGGAGGAGAAACGCATCTGTCCACAGACTCCGTGTACCAGTTCATTTTTATAAAAATTAATCAGTCCTGGATTACCAGCTATAAAGCCCCTGATGCCGATGTTATAGATTAAGTCTTTTTGGGATGTGGAATCTCTGCAGGACTTTGAGGCTACTTAGCTTTGAGAGTGTCCAATCATTTCATCTGGAAGAATGTTTTTGGTATAGGTTTCATGGGCATGATTAACACTCAAAGACCAATTTTCCAGCACCTGTTTGACAAATGCATATCATTGCAATTTTTTTGCCTTCATCAAGCGGCTCTATAGGGTTACGGTGGAAAGGCGCCATGGACACCCTTAGACCAGGTTTTCTGCACCTGTTTGACAGTTCGATATCATTGCAATTTTTTACAGCAAGGCCAATTCTTGCTTTCATCAAGATTACCTCTATAGGGTTATTGTGGGAAGGAGCCACCGACAACCAAAGGCCAATTTTTACGCACCCGCTACTTCTATACAAAGTCAAAGTGACACCAGAATGTATTTAAAAAATCTCTAATCTTGTTCCCAGTGCACTACATTGTGGCCTCATCATACACACTGGCTCCCCAGCTGTTGCTTTTTGGCTTTCTAAATGCAATTATTTCTGCAGCAGATTCTAGACTTGGTACAGATCTGCCACTTTACAGGTAGACTAAGGGGACCCCCCAGGCACTATACTAGAATTCATTTTTCATTTTTAGGCTTTCACTTTAAAAATCAAAAAATCACTGCTCATTTAAAAATGATGTTTTTCACAAACTTTTTTTTTTATTGATACATGTCCCGCAGGGCAGGACACAGACCCCTATATGCATGCTATGCCCAATTACTTGAATATAAGCCTTCAAAATGGGCACTTTTAATTTTTAACATTGACCATTGACTTTAAAGGGGTTCGTTATGCGGGTCCAAACTTTTTCTGTGTTCAGAAGTTCTGGACCAAACCAAACAAGAGTCCGTTCGGCTCATCCTTACTCACCAGTGTGTTCTTCTTTCCTCAGAATGTACCAAACTGTTGATTTGACCACTCCTAATGTTGCTGTTATCTCTTTGATGGATTTGTTCAGTTTTTGAAGCCTTAGAATGGCCTGTTTCACTTGCTTGCATGGACAGCTCCTTTGAACTCATGAGGTAAGTTCACAGCAATGGATTTCAAATGCAAAAACCACACTTAGAATCAACTCCAGACCTTTTACTTGCTTAATTGATGAAGAAATAACAAAGGAGTAGCCCACACCTGGTCATGAAACAGCTTTTGATTCAATTGTGCAAGTACTTTTCCCTTGAAAAATGGGAGATGACTTCGTAAGAGCTGTAATTCCTAAACCCTTCCTCCAATTTGGATTTACGTACCCTCAAATTAAACCTGTTTAGCCCCTAGCCATTATATAACTATAGCTTGAATATGTTTTGGTAAATTCCTGAAAAAAAAAAAAATTGTGCCTGTGTCCAAATATATCTGTATCAGGAGTACACTCCTCACATTTTTGTAATTATTTTATTATATCTTTTCATGTGACAACACTGAAGAAATTACACTTTGCTGCAATGTATAGTAGTGAGTGTCCAACTTGTATAACAGAGTAAATTAGCTGCCCCCTCAAAATAACTCAACACACGCAGCCATTAATGTCTAAACTGCTGGTAACAAAAGTGAGTACACCCCTAAGTGAAAGTGTCCAAATCGGGCCCAAAGTGTCAATATTTTGTGTGGCCATCATTATTTTCCAGCACTGCCTTGACCCTCTTGGGCATGGAGTCCACCAGAGCTTCACAGGTTGCCACTGGAGTCATTTTCCATTTTCTTCGACAATGACATCACAGAGCTGGTGGATGTTAGAGACCTTGCTCTCCTCCACCTTCCATTTGAGGATGCCCCACAGATGCTCAATAAGGTTTAGGTCTGGAAACATGCTTGGCCAGTCCATCACCTTTACCCTCAGCTTCGTTAGCAAGCCAGTGGTCATCTTGGAGGTTTTTTGGGGTCGTTATCATGTTGGAATACTGCCATGCGGCCCAGTCTCTAAAGGGAGGGGATCATGCTCTGTCACAGTACATGTTAGCATTCATGGTTCCCTTAATGAACTGTAGCTCCCCAGTGACAGCAACACTCATGCAGCCCCAGGCCATGAAACTCCTACCAATGTGCTTGACTGTAGACAAGACACACTTGTCTTTGTACTTCTTATCTGGTTGCCACCACACACGCTTGACACCATCTAACCCAAATACATTTGTCTTGGTCTCATGAGACCACAGGACATGGTTCCAGTAATCCATATCCTTAGTCTGCTTGTCTTCAGAAAACTGTTTGCGGGCTTTCTTGTGCATCATCTTTAGAAGAGGCTTCCTTCTGGGACAACAGCCATGCAGACCAATTTGATGCAGTGTGTGGCGTATGGTCTGAGCACTGATAGGCTGACCCCTTCAACCTCTGCAGCAATGCTGGCAGCACTCATACGTCTATTTCCTAAAGACAACCTGTGAATATGACGCTGAGCACGTGCACTCAACTTCTTTGGTCGACCATGGCGAGGCCTGTTCTGAATGGAACCTGTCGCTATATGGTCTTGGTCACCATGCTGCAGCTCAGTTTCAGGGTCTTGGCAGTCTTCTTATAGCCTAGGTCATCTTTATGTAGAGCAACAATTCTTTTTTTTAGCTCCTCATGCCATGAGGTGCCATGTTGAACTTCCAGTGATACCAGTATGAGAGCATGAGAGCGATAACACTAAATTCAACACACCTGCTTCCCAATTACACCTTTGACCTTGTAACGCTAATGAGTCGCATGACACAGGGAGGGAAAAAATTATTAATTGGGCCCAATTTGGACATTTTCACTTAGGGGTGTACTCACTTTTGCTGCCAGCGGTTTAGACGCTAATGTCTGTGTGTTGTTATTTTGATGGGACAGCAAATTTATACTGTTATACAAGTTGTACACTCTCTAATTTAAATTGTAGTAAAGTGTAATTTCTTCAGTGTTGTCACATGAAAAGATATAATAAAATATTTACAAAAATGTGAGGGGTGTACTCACTTTTATGAGATACTGTATATGGACCTAACTGTATATACTTTTCGGTTTAGTAAATCAGGCCAGTATTTTTTGGGAAACGTATGTCATGCCATATATTAAATATTTATTTCTGAAACAAAGACTTATACAGTAAATATGCTAAAAAACACAGTTTGCAGACCTAAAAAAATTAAATAACATAAAATTGACCCCAAAAAACTCATTAGAGTCCAGTTACACTTGTCCACTGTTGTGCAATACCACAGCATACTCACATTTGCAATGGCACCCCACTGCAATAAGGCAATGTGCCTTTGATGCACGTTCTGGTGTGTTGACAGCCCATTAAAATGAATGCACATTAATGAATTACATAATAATGCATGAAAGTGGACAGGTGTGAATGGGCACTTTTAGTTTTTCTTTAACATTGAAATGAAGTAAGTGATTTGAATGGCTGTTATGGCATCAAGCTCACTTGAGGTCACAGTGGATGACTGAGAATGTACTGGTAATAAAAGTATTTTCCATGTGCCCAACATTTTTGATCACTTCTGCAGCTTGAAGGGTGTAGCAATATAAGTCGTTGTTTGCACATTATTACCCATAATCACCATGTGCCTTTGAAACAATGATTGTTGCTCAATTTATTTATTTTTTTCTTCTGATACTTGTCTTAGACATGAAAATGTGCTTATAATTGCCATTTTTCTTGTCAGTTGTATAAAAGAAGCCTAAATTATTTTAGGCAATGTATTTCAGCATGCATTGTTTCACAAGAATAATCATGCTTCAGGGCTATTCTGAGACAAAACCGATATAAAAGGTTTAATTTTCATTGCAATCTTTTTGGCACCATGTTTGTCGAGCCCCAGTTTGAAATCATATTTCTTGTAATGCAAACATTGTAGGTGAAACTGCTACCACTTCACATAATCTTTCTGAGATTTGGAACTATAAAGTCAGCAAACCTTAAGGTCTCCTTCATGGCTTGCATTGTGTTGTGTCACTGCATGCACATTATCATTTGTTATGTTAAGGCAACCCATTCATTCCAACTGGACCTGAAGAAAATGTTTAACACAATGCATGGTATGTTGTTGTGTGTGACCCCCCCCCCCCCCCCCACCAAATATATAAAGTGTTCAATGCAGACTCCCCCTCCTCAGTAAAGGGCTCTCACCTTCACATGAACTCCCAGTCATACCTGTAATATGATGTATAAATGATGATTAAATAAATAATATACATGAATATACAAAACAATTAATAGAACAATGTGCTCATAAATCAATTGATTAGTGGTGAATAATCCAATCTTTAGTGATTATAGACAATATTATAGTCCAATATGTGATAGTAAAAAACAGATTCTGTGAAAACACCAATCTTCACTCTGATCTACAAATGAATCCTTGTGCACCCTCACCTCAAAGCTTTAAAATAAAAGCATTTGTAATAATAACCAATAGGGGTGAGCCGAACACCCCCCGGTTCGGTTCACTGCAGAACATGCAAACAGACCAAAAATTTGTGCGACCACACGAACCCCATTAAAGTCTATGGGAAAAGTGCGTATTTTAAAGGCTAATATGCAAGTTATTGTCCTAAAAAGTGTTTGGGGACCTGGGTCCTGCCCCAGGGGACATTTATCAATGCAAAAACAAGTTTTAAAAACTGCAGTTTTTCCGGGAGCAGTGATTTTTATAATGCTTAAAGTGAAAAAATAAAAGTGAAATATTCCTTTAAATATCATACCTGGGGGATGTCTATAGTATGCCTGTAAAATGGCACATTGTTTCCTGTGTTTAGAGTCCCTGCACAAAATGACATTTCTAAAGGAAAACAGTAATTTAAAACTGGTTGTGGCTGTAATGTAATGTTGCCCCCCCCGCCCATAAATGGACCCTTTGGGTCTGGTATGGATATTAAGGGCAACCCCACACCCCAAAAAAAAGACTTGGGGCCCCCAGGCTCTATATACTTTGAACAGCAGTATACAGGCGGTCCCCGGGTTGCAAACAAGATAGGGACTGTGGGTTTGTTGTTAAGTTGAATCTGTTTGTAATTTGGAACAGGTATATTTTTAAGTGTAGATCCAGCCCAAAATCTATGTTCAAGCTTTTTGGATAATATAGGGCAGGGTTATCACCCCTATAACATTTTTTTTGTTGTCTGTGCCCTTGTTCAGAAGATTTCACCTCACTTTCTGTCCCAATGCCAATTGGATTTTGAAAATTTGGGCTTATTAGGCAAAGAAGGATTGGTGATAAAGCATCAGTGGGGACACCTTTTTTCCCATATTAACTCTTACAGGAGAGAATTTATCTTTCTAGGGGTAGATTTCCTCTCACATCTTGTTGTCTCCCTCCGTTTGTAAGTAGGAGTTATTTGTAAGTTGGATGTTTGAAAATAGAGGACCACCTATTTTCCTACACTTTACAGCCTGCCCTATACACTCTGCATAAAATTGGGCCTTGGGTGTAGGTGGTACCAGTACACTGTAAGCCCTCACAGTTACTCTTGGTGGGCGCTGGAACGGGCCCTGCTGCAAAATATTATATCAAGAATTGTAATTACACACCCCTGATAAACAGGGGCAGAAAAATTGAGTCTTAGGCAGTGGTGGCACAACACTGTAACCCCTCGCAGATACTCTTGTTGGGCACAGGAATGGACCCTGCTGTGAAATATTAGATCAAAAATTGTAATTACATGCCCCTGTTAAACAGGGGAAGGAAAATTGGGCTTTAGGCACTGGTAGTGGTGCCACAACACTGCAACCCCTCACAGATACTCTAGTTGTGCGCAAGAATGAGCCCTACTGCAAAATATTACTGCAAAAATTATAATTATACACCCCTGTTAAAGAGGGGCAGAAAAATTGGGCCTTAGGCACTGGTGTCGGTGCCCTGAAACAAAAATGTTCTTAGAAGCTATCAACATTAACATTGAGGAGGAATAGGTTAGTCACTCAGCTTAACAGGATAGTCACTCAGCATAGGCAGTCTTCAAGGGATCTCACATTCATAGAAAAATTAATCGGTTACATCAGCATCAGGTGCTTGGTAGCTGGTGTTCCAAGACTGATTCATTTTTATGAAGGTGAGCCGATCAACTGAGTCTGTGGACAAGCGCACTCTGTGATCAGTTACAAAGCCTCCAGCAGCACTGTTATACAAGCTATACACTCACTACTTTACATTGTAGCAAAGTGTAATTTCTTCAGTGTTGTCACATGAAAAATATAATAAAATATTTACAATGTGAGGGGTGTACTCACTTTTGTGAGATACTGTATATGTAGGAGACTGTATATTTTATACACTGCAGATCACTAAATTACCTGCCTGCCTGCAAGTATATTTGAAAACTTACCATTGTTCATGTGTGTTTAGGTCTCATGTAGAATAAAAGACACAGCAATGCACTGCACATAGTGTACTGCAATAATGTGAGTTGCCATAGTGTGCAGTAAAACCCATGTTTTACCATGGTTTAGTGAGAAAATGGCATAAGGCTGGAATCACTTTTTGTAAAAAAATTCCTGATGCATTAAAATGCTCAGTAACACATGTTGACATGTGTTTTCATGCATTTCCATTAGGCTACTTTCACATTCAGACTGCCAAAGCACTTTGCAGGTGCTTCGACAGTGCTGCCTATTGATTTCAATGGCAAGGGCGGTTTAGGAGTGGTGTAAACACCGCTCCCGCACTGCCCCGAATTGCTGCTTACAGGACTTTTTTGTTTTCTGCAAGCGCACTGCCCCAGCGTAAAAGCACTTGGGCTTTCACACTGGGGAGGCTTGACAGTTCGCTGTCCCTCCTCTCCACTGATAGCCAATCTGTCAGGGTTTCTCCCTCATGGAACGGGCGGATGCGTGGGTGCGTGTACGCGGTTTGGCGCCAGTGGGCCTATTTAAAGGAGGCTGCTGCATCTACTCGGGGCTGTTTGTCTGCAGCTCTGTACCCGAACTACCTGCTATCTGCCTGCTGTTGTGATATCTGACCTGGCTACCGTCTGACCTCGCTGACCTCTCCTGATCTGACCCCGGCCTGCCTGACCTTGCTTTGGACTGTACCTCTGTTGCTGAACCTCTGCCTGCCTGCACTCCTCTTCTGACTGCTGTACTTACCTGTCTGCTTATCCGTTGTGACCCGGCCCGCCTGACTATTCTTCTGCTATTCAAGTGTGCTGCAGCCGGTCCTTGCTGCTGCTGCCTTGCCTGCTGATTGCTGCCTGCCTGTCTTCCATCTTCTCTGCAGTTCCAGCATCCAGAAGTAACCAGCCGCTGCTTCCAGTCAGACACTCCTACCCCGCTGCGCTCCCGGGGCCACTGTCTCCATTCCAGTGGTCCCTGAACCAGAGCTGTAAGAAGTCTTCTTCCATCAAGTTGGGCTCATCACCAGGTACCTAACAGTACAAACAGCCATGACTGAGCCTGCGGGAGAAGCTCCTGCCATGAAGGAGATCTGCACCCACCTAGCGGCCCTTACACAGGCTGTGAAGTCGCTCCAAGAGGGATATACCAGACTGGAGGAGCGAGTTCAGCACCTTTCCGGTACCAGTCCTTCCACCTCAGCATCACCTCCTCTTCCTACTCAGCCTGCTACCCAGCCTGCAGTGGTGATACTCCCTCCTGAACCGAGAGTACCTGTTCCAGAAAGGTTCTCGGGAGACCGATCCAAGTTCCGGGCCTTTCGTAATGCCTGTCAGCTATACTTCACCCTCTAACCCAGGACTTTTTCACTTGAAGCTACCAAGGTGGGGTTTGTGATATCACTACTACAGGGGGAACCCCAGACGTGGGCCCACCGTCTCCTGGAGGGTGACAGTGCTATTACCCATTCCCTTTCTTCATTCTTTGAGGCTATGGCACAGCTTTATGACGATTCTCAGCGAACTGCCACAGCCGAATCCGCTGGCCCGTGTCGGTACCCCGGACTCTTTGGAGGAGTTGATCACCTTGGCCATACAAATTGACCATCAACTTCGGGAACGGCGGGCCGAGCGCTCAACTCAGCCCCATCGCTCGAATTGGATGACTGCACGGGTTCCTATTCCCGCCTTCTATCCTCAGCCTGCTCCGCAAAGGGACCCTGCCAGTCCTGCTCCTGACACTCCTGAGCCAATGCAGCTGGGATTGATTCATCCCACCTTTTCTCCAGAGGAACGTGCCCGTCGTCACCAGCTGAACTTGTGTCTTTGCTGCGGGGGGTCCCGACATTATGTTAACAACTGCCCTGTTAAGACACGTAAGTGCCTTTCCTCTGTGCCTCCTATTCCTGTTTCCCTGCCAACCAGCACAACCCACCTTGCTCTCCCTCTCTCATTGCAGTTCCAGGGAAGGACGGTCTCCACCAGCGCCATCGTTGATTCTGGGGCTTGCAGTTGTTTTGTCGATGCCACCTTTGCCAGTCTGCAAGCCTTGCTCCTTCAGGAGAAAATCCACAGACTGTCTGTGTTCTTGGCTGATGGGTCCTGCATCAAGTCAGGACTAGTAACCCAAGAGACGCTACCCCTGATGGCTTGTACCCCTTCCCAGCACAAGGAGCTCCTCACCCTTGATGTGATTTCTTCCCTTCTATTGCCTGTGATCCTGGGCATCCCCTGGCTTCAGGCCCATAATCCCTGCATTAACTGGGCCACAGGGGAGATCAAGTTCCAGTCCAGCTACTGCCAAGAGCACTGTCTTCGTGTGAACTCTGTTGTGCCCTCTACCCTTCTTTGCCTTGATTCTGATCAGGACTTATGCCAGCTGGTGCCTGAACCATACCATGAATTTTTAGACATTTTCAGCAAGTGAGGAGCAGACACACTTCCACCTCACCACCCCTATGACTGCCCCATTGAACTTCTTCCATGAGCTGAGATCCCGTTTGAGCGTATCTTTCCCCTGTCTGAAAAGGAGCAGGAGGCTTTAAAGGTTTATATTACAGAAAACTTGGAGAAGGGATTCATTCGTCATTCCACCTACCCAGCAGGTGCCGGAATATTTTTTGTGACCAAGAAAGACCAGTCACTCCGGCCCTGCGTGGACTATCGTGAGCTTAACAAGATCACGGTCAATAACTGTTATCCTCTTCCTCTGATGCTGGAGCTCTTTCAGAAACTGAGATCAGCCACGATTTTCTCCAAGTTGGACTTAAGGGGGGCTTACAACCTGGTTCGCATTCAGGCTGGGGAGGAGTGGAAGACAGCATTCAGGACCAGTTTCGGGCATTACGAATACCTGGTCATGCCCTTTGGCCTTTGTAATGCTCCTGCCACCTTCCAGCATCTCATTAATGACGTGTTCAAAGACTTCCTGGACATTTTTGTGATCGTCTACTTGGACGACATTTTGATTTTTTTTGGGGTCTCTCGAACAGCATTGAGGTCACGTGGGCAGGGTGTTACTCCGGCTCCGTCAGCATGGACTGTATACTAAGGCTGAGAAGTGTAGCTTTGAGCAATTCCTCGGGCTTGAGATCTCCCGGCTGGCATCAAGATGGATCCTCAGAAGGTTTCCGCTGTTCTGGACTGGCCTGCACCTATGGATAAAAAGGGGGTACAACGTTTTGTGGGCTTTGCAAATTTTTACAGAAAATGTATTAAGGGATTTTCCGCCATAATTGCCCCCATTACCCAGTTGACAAAACAGTGTGTACGCTTCCACTGGGGTCGGAAGCCCAGAAGGGCCTTTGAGAGACTCAAAAGACTGTTCACTTCTGCCCCCATCCTCAGCCACCCAGATCCTTCCCTACCATATATTCTTGAAGTGGACACTTCCGAAGTAGCTGTGGGGGCAGTTGTGTCCCAGAGGCAAGGCGGCAACGATTTGATGCATCCCGTAGGGTTCTTCTCCCGAAAACTTTCCCCTGTTGAAAAGAACTATGATGTCGGTCACCATGAATTACTTGCTATCAAATCTGCCTTGGAGGAATGGAGGTACTTGTTGGAAGGTGCAGTTCATCCAGTGCTGATCTACATCGACCACAAGAACCTCGAATACCTGAGGACTGCCAAGCGTCTGAAGCCCCGACAGGCCCAATGGGCCCTGTTTTTCTCACGTTTCTTTTTCCACATTACTTACCGTCCCGGATCTAAAAATGTGAAACCAGAGGTGCTCTTGCGTATGTAGGATTGCCCCAAAGACCTTGCTGCTCCGGACACTATACTACCTGCGAGTACCTTTCTACTTGTGCAACCAGACTTGCTGGCACAGATCAGGGAGGCATCCACTAATTCACCTGCACCACCAGAGGTCACACTGATTTCCAGAGGGGGTCTTCTATGGAAGGAGAGTCAAGTTTTTGTGCCTGAAAGCATCCGTATTAGAGTTCTAGCCCTCCTCCATGATCACCCGTTAGCAGGACACTTTGGGCCCCGTAAGACCTTGGAATTGGTACAGCGTACCTTCTGCTGGCCCAGCCTGAAGGAATTCTGCAAGAAGTATGTCGACTCCTGTCCTGTGTGCATTCGGAGCAAGGCAACAAGGAATCAGGCCTGGGGACTTCTGAAGCCTCTTCCTGCACCTGATCGGCCTTGGAGGATGATCACGATGGACTTTATTGTCGAGCTTCCCTGCTCTGAAGGTTGCACGGCCATTTTTGGGGTCGTAGATAGACTGATGTTAAGTGGAAGGGGTACGGTCCAGAAAGTAATTTGTAATTTGTGGGAACCCGATGGTAATTTGCATGCCAACAGACTGGTCCGTGCCTTTTTCTCTGCTCATCCGGAAAAGAGGCACCTTGGTTTGGTGCCAGGCTGACCTCTCCTGCTCTGACCCCGGCCTGCCTGACCTTGCTTTGGACTGTACCTCCGTTGCTGAACCTCTGCCTGCTGTACTTAACTGTCTGCTTATCCGTTGTGACCCGGCCCGCCTGACTATTCTTTTGCTGTTCAAGTGTGCTGCACCCGGTCCTTGCTGCCGCTTCCTTGTCTGCTGATCGCTGCCTGCCTGTCTTCCATCTTCTCTGCAGTTCCAGCATCCAGAAGTAACCAGCCGCTGATTCCAGTCAGACACTCCTACCCCGCTGCGCTCACGAGGCCACTGTCTCCATTCCAGTGGTCCCTGAACCAGAGCTGTAAGAGAAGCCTTCTTCCATCAAGTCGCGCTCATCACCAGGTACCTAACACAATCAGGTGACCGGACTGGAGCACCCTAATGCCACGTACACATGATCAGACTATCCGGCGGACTTAGTCTGGCGGATAAACTGCCGTAAAGTCTGCTGGACTGTCCAAACGAGTGGACCTGCCCACATACGTGATTTTTCGCCATAATTTTTAAAAATGAACGGACTTGCCCACATACACGGAGGAAAGTCATTTTGAGCGCGGCTCCAGGTAGGACGAAGGAAGCATCGCTGGCCCCCCCTTCCCCAAAGCACCCCTCCATGTTTAGGGCACGCGGCCTAGTACTGCTCAGAGGGGGGGGGCACTCGCTCGTCCCCACCCCCTTTCCTGACCGGCCGGGTTGCGTGCTTGGATAAGGGTCTGATATGGACCCGGGGGGGGGGGGGGGACATGCCGTTTTTTCTGCGTAGGGCTTCCCCTTTAACTCCATACCAGCGAAGCAAGCGTCGCTGGTCCCGGATACCTGGAGCTGCGCTCAAAATTAATGGACTTTTCTCCATGCAGGAAAAGTCTGTTCATTTCAAAAGTACGGCGGACTAGCACACACACGGCTGTATTGTCCGCCGGACTGCGAGTCCGGCGGACATATTTTGGTCCAAATCTACTTTCTTAGTCCGCCGGACTTTTGGGTAAAAAAAGTCAGCCGGAGCCCACACACGCCGGACTTTTCCACTGGATTGTTTGATCGTTTGTACGCAGCATTAGATTAGGTTAGTGTACAACTCTTTCCTTCATGGTAGTTAGTATAGGGCTTAGAATATGGATGAAAGCAGGTTTAAGCTCAATTAGTATTAGCCTAGACTTCTGCTTTAAAGAATTGTTCTTTGTTCCACACACAGTTCCATCAAATTAAAAACACTGTTCCCTTTTAACCATTACTTATCACTGCTTAGTTCTTCCCTTTTATTTACTTTTTGCAGATATTTTGTTAATATTGTTTTTTCATTGTTTCTTTGCCTTGGTGCTAGTAGACATGTACAGTATGTCCCTGCACTGAAAAGACCTAACTGATATTGACTGTTTTAAATGAACAATGACCTTTACTCTGAATTCTAGAAACAATACAACCGGTATGCATTTAAAAGTAATATTCATCATTACTGTTTTGGGAAAATTGGTAACTGGTTATGAAATACAAATGGATCCTGTAGTTATAACTAGAGTTCACTAAATCTGTCATTCATTAACATGAACCTAGGACAGTTGTACCGGCCTAACTGGATATCTTAATCCTGTAATACATTTCTAGCATAGGTTTTTAAGAAAGAGCCAAGGAAGAAGGTATATTGGCAAATAAAATAGCCTTGTGCTAATTTTTATTGTAATGACAATAAGTTTTGCTACACTATTAAAGTTTATACTTTCCTGTAAACTGGATATGCTGACAATGTACTATAACCTACATTTACATGAATCTTCTAAGGTTTATAGATAATTGGTACAGCGATTATCTGTTAATTTTAGCAAAACTTAGAACTTACTTGCACAGTCTGCATTGTTATGATTTTAATTTTCTTTGAACTTTGACATTACTAAATATACATACTTTTAAAGACAAGAAATACTTGCCATTGGATAAGCACGCTGACTGTACATTGTTTTCTTTTTTGTTCCCTGGTTATAAAACAGCTGCAGAAAACATGCTATCACACAACAGAACACCCCTTCTTTTAGGGTTTCCTAAATATTTAGATATGTAGGAAATAACCCAGCTAATAAAGCAAAGCTAATATATGTAACATAGGATTCAGCACTTCCCTATAAAATATTAACCCAAAACAAAATCAGAAAGCAACTTTAATAATCTCAAAGAATATTTTCTTTTCTTACATCAGGGGACACAGAGCCATAGTAATTACTATGTGGGTTATATCGGCCCGACAGGTGCTGGACACTGGCACGCTCCCTAAAGGCGTGTACTCCCCTATATAATTTTTTTCGCCAGTGTTGGTCACGAGTAAAGATGTGCTGTGCTGAGCTCCACGGGTAGTAATCCTTGATGAGGGCTAGCCATGCTGACCGGATCCGTTCCGATGTCTTTTCATGGGCTAAATGAATGGTACCTGGGCCTCGTATCCGAAGAAACAAGGTTTTTCTTGCGAACGCTTCTCTTTAGAGAGCTGGGCACTGGGATCCAGTACTTTTTAGTAGTGAGGCCATAAAGTTTCACTGGCAGGGTGCTGTCGAAGGTCCAGGATTGTGGGATAACCTGAGGTTCCCCGGTTCCTGAAGATTTCCTATAAGGTCTCTGAGCCTACCGTGAAGGATGAAAATTGGGGCTTTATCTCTGATAGGGTAAGGGACATTTTCCCAGGAATTTCTCCTTCTACATATAGTGTTGTCTTGCCTACATGTCACCACTGGGGACTGTATTGAACACTCACTGTCCTGATCCTGGAAACAGCAGGAGCCTTCACTCTCCTCTTCTCCAGCTGCAACAGACCCTCTGGTAAGAAAAGGGGGGTCTAGTCGCTTTCTGTGGCCCCAGATTGTCTTTATTCCCCTTTGGGGGACATGCCAAGACAGTTGCCTCTCTCTCTTTTAAAAAAAGAAGAGAAAAACATAAAGGGCAGAGAATTTACCCCCGCCATGCTTACGGGTCCACGGGACGCCACTAGTGCGGGAAAACACCTTCCTTGAAAGGAAAGGAAAGGGGGGCTGTAATTCGGGGGGGGGGGGGTGGCTAATGGCGTCAGACGCAGGCTGCACATGGAGGAAGCTGGTCTCAGTCCTGTATGTGTAAAAGCTGCTGCTGGCTATGGAGGGAAAGAGCAGGTGGATGGCTTGGTCAGGTTAGTGTACACAGGCTTACTCCTTTGGCACATTATACTTTGCTGTAGCTAGGGTTAATAGCAGCTAATGGTGCTGAACTATAGCCTAGCAATGTACATTCTTTGGCATGGCACCTCTGCTTTATGCTTCAGGCTAATGGGACCAGGCACTTCTCCAAAAGGTCATTTGTTTGCACTGTAAACTAAATGCATTTCCAAAGAATGCCATCCTCCTCTGAGAGAGATACAGCTAGTCTTATTGAGCTGTCAAGGGTAGAACTTCAGTCCCTGTATATATCATAAAAACTGTTTTATTTCTTCTACCATTTAAAAATTTGAAAGAAGATTAATGCTATGTGTCTCCATAGCAGGACTAAACATAGTAGATTCCCATCTAGTCCTCAGGGCCCTTTTGTTGAGGTGCAGGAGGCTGGGGATCAGGTAGATCTTCCCAAATATTGGAAGATACTTATTTTTCCTCTTCAGAGAATCCTAACAGGGAGGGTGTAGCCTCACAAATCAGGTGCTTGTGTACTCCCTTAAGTAACCCTTTTGTTGCCTGCAGCACAGGCTCTTGAGGTATCTACCTCTAATTTGGTTCATTAGAACCTCCCCCACCTGGGGATGTTTTTCCTATTCATGCATAGCTTATGTATTCTGAATGGGAACATTTCTATGAGGAAATGGAAGGTTCCAGCAATTGATGCTGCAATCACCTCAGTGAGCAGAGTCTCACCATGTCCAGTGGATAATGCACTGATGTTAAAGGATCCAGCAAATGAAAGTTGGAACTTCCTTTTAAAGACAAGATGCCTTTTGCAGTTCTTGCTGCAGTTGGTGTATCTCAGTCCATTAACCCTTTAATCTCTGCTCCACCATTTTGGTGGAGCACATTTTGAGTCACGCTAACTCATTGAGAAATGTGGACTTCAAGGGGTTAAGGAACAGTTTGTGGAGATACCTGAGATTCTTCCTGTTCAGCAGGCCTAGCAATGGGCTGGTGTATCTGATGCACTATGTCTCACAGTAAATGCTATGAAAGACTATCGTTTAAGCCTTATGGCTTATGCTTGGACTAGTGCATTCCCTCAGAGTTCTGTGACTGAAATATTGATCAGCCGAAGCACCATGTGAAAGCGCTTAGCCAGTTTGTTTCCCTTCCTGGGGAAGGGAAAATACATCCCTTGGATAAGTACATCCAAAAGGATAAATCTCCTTTTACCAGTAATAAGAGGTTCAAACATTTCTCCTTTTATCGTTCTGCCTCTTCTATGCCTGGGGCATCTGCCTCTAGGCAGTCTCGATAGTCTTAATCGTCAGGTTCAAGGGAAAGTCCCCAAGGGCAGCACCAGGATCTTGGGGGCAGAAAGCCCACAAAGCAGAATGCTAAAGCCTTCTCATGAAGGAGCAACCTCACTTGTTTGGGTGAGGGGAAAGGTCCTGCGATTCTCAAGATCTAGCAGGAACAATGTCAAGAGCAGGGGGATTTCTTTAGGTTACGACTAGAGTTCCGAGAGCCCGGATGGCTCAGTCTGCTTTTGATCTGAGGGTCCGGGGGTTCAGGTCCCTGTTTGGGTGCTGCCTGTGGGATCCTTGGGCTGCCGATGGGGCAGTCTTTATGCAAGAGTTTCCGTCTCCTCTGAGAATGTTCCAAAGGATCCAGAGAAAGAATAAGTCTCCATTTCTGGCCTCTGGATCAGCTGTTATCCCGGTCGGTGATATCAGAGGTTCCCTTAGTGGAACAGGGTTTTTTTGGCTCAAACCTTTTAAGGTTCCAGAACCAAACAGAGAGGTAAGACCCATTCTAAATCTCGAAGATCTGAATCAGCACTTAAACATCGGATCCTTTCATAACTCGATCAGATGTGTCCATCCTGCAATGTGCAGGAGATTTTTAGGGGAAATGGTAGCCTCCTTCAAGTTTGACCCTTACGCGCAGTTTTATTCAAAGACTACTTCAAGACACCATCCTGTCGGTCTGGAATAAAAATTCAGGCCTTGTTTGTTTCCAATACGCTTGGCTCCCAACATAGTCAGAGCCTAAATTGGTGGTTGTTATCCAGCAAAAGGGAAAATCTTTATCCTGTAAGGTGATAACAACAGATTTCAGCCTTCTAGGCTGGGGAGCAGCCCTGGAAGAAGATTCTGTCCAGGGGAGATGGTCCAGAATAGAGGACCTTGCCTATCAACTTTTTTAGAACTTTCAGGCAGTATGTCTGGCCCTAGAATCTTGGCGGTCAGACTACGGGACTGTCCTGACAGGATTCTGTCTGATAAGGCCACAGCGGGGGCTTACATCAATCACCAGGGGGGCATGAGAGGTCATGCAACCCAAAAAGAGGTGAATAAGGTGAATAATGTTCTAGCTTGGGCAGAACACAACACTCCTTGTCTATTGGCAATTCTCATTTTTCAGGTGTACTACTTGAGTCGCCAACAATTATTTCCGGCAGAATGATCTCTTCACCCCGACATCTTCCTTACTATATGTCAGAAGATGGGGTATTCCGGACATGGACCTATCGCGTCCAGATTCATTAACAAGGTTGACAACTTTATGTCGAACAAGGGGTCAGCTAGCAGGCGGAAAATTCCCAGGGGATCAGTTTTCACTGATCTATGCATTTCCTCCAGTTCTGCTACTTCTCCGCAGGGTTAAGCAGGAACAAAAGGAGGTGATTCTGGTGGCCCCAGCGGGTCCCAGAAGATTTACTGAGATCATAAAGATGGCAGTAGGTGTGCTTCGGACTCTGCCATTATAGCCAGACATTCTTGCACAAGGTCCGGTATTTCATCCTTACCATTTGACAGGTCGGACTGTTGAATCCCACTCTATAAAAAATCGTGGGTGATCTCCTTTGGTAGTGTCTATTTTGATTAATGCCAGGAAGCCGGCTTCCAGAATCACTTACTATAGAGTCTAGAAGGCATATGTTTCTTGTTGTGGATCCAGGGCTTGGCACCCCAGGAAGTATGTCATGGGCAGGATCCCTGATTTTCTGCATATGGGATCTGTAATGAAGCTGGTCTTGACTTCTATCAAGAGCCAGATCCCGGCCTTGTCAGTGTTTTTCCTATGGCCTCTTGCTTCCCACTCTTGGTGCGTAGCTTATTCTGGGGGTAACACGGTTTATTCCCCCTATCAAGGCACCTCTAAATCCTTGGGATTTAAAATTGGTCTTATCGGCTTTGCTGAATCAGCTGTTTGAACCTTACAAGAAATTTCCTTGGTTCTTTTGACAAGAAAGATAATCTTTTCTGGTTGCCATTTGTTCTACTAGAAGAGTATTGGAACTAGCAGCTCTGTCTTGTAAGAGCCATATTTAATCATGCATAAGGATGAGGTGGTTTTATGTCCTCATCCTGAATTCCTACCAAAAGTGGTCACAGGTTTTCATTTAAACCAAGATATTCTTCCTTCTTTCTCCCTAGAGCCTTAATCTAGGGAAGAGAAGGCACTACATTCTCTTGAAATAGTAAGAGTGATCAGAGTCTATTTAAAGGCGACCGATCAGGTTTGCAAAACACAGGTTTTGTTTTTACTGCCAGAAGGTACAACATGTGGACAGGCAGTGTCAAGATCCACTATTTTCCAAATGGATTTGTCAAATGATTATTCAAGCTTCAGCTTAACCACTTAAAGCGGGGTTCTACCCTAAAGTGGAACTTCCGCTGATCGGAACCCTTCCCCCCTCCGGTGTCACAATTAGCACCTTTCAGGGGGGAGGGGGTGCAGATACCTGTCAAAGACAGGTATTTACACCCACTTTCGGGCATAGACTCCCACTGGAGTCTATGCCTCTTCCTGTCCCTGCGCTCTGTCTGCTGGGACACAGACGGGTCCCAGAGACAGCGCGGACAATTCCTATTGCGCTGCGCGACTCGCGCATGCGCAGTAGGAAACTGGGAAGTGAAGCCGCAGCGCTTCACTTCCTGATTCCCTCACCTAGAATGGTGGCGGCAGCAGGCGAGAGCCGAGCGATCGATCAGCCTCGGCTGCCGGCATCGCTGGACCCCGGGACAGGTGAGTGTCCATTTATTAAAAGTCAGTAGCTGCAGTATTTGTAGCTGCTGGCTTTTAATATTTTTTTCCACAGTGCAATCCCGCTTTAAGGAGCGCCTCATGCCGATATACGTTGGCAGAATGGCATGGCTGGGCACAATCACGTAGCGATACGTGATTCTTTAAGTGCCCAGCTATGGGTCAGGAGTGCGCCGCCGTCGGCGCGCTCCCGACCCGGTCCTGTGCTCCGTGACCGTGGCCGCGGGACCAGCGGACCCGATCGCCGCTGGTGTCCCGCGATCGGGTCACAGAGCTGAAGAACGAGGAGAGGTCTGTGTAAACAAACCTCTCCCCGTGCTTCCCTGTGTGGCTGTCATGATCGTCTCTTCCCTTTTATAAGGAAGGGCGATCAGTGACATCACATGCCAGGCCACGTCCCCTACGATAAAAAAAACACATAATGTCATACATAACACTACACTGCCCCCTAGTGGTTAACTCCTTCACTGCCAGTGTCATTTACACAGGAATCAATGCATTTAAATAGCATTGATTTCTGTATATCTGACAATGGTCCCAAAAATGTGCCAAAAATGTCCAATGTGTCCGCCATAATGTCGCAGTTACAATAAAAATCGCCGCCATTACTAGTAAAAAAAAAAATATTAACAAAAATGCTATAAAACTATCCCCTATTTTGTAAACGCTATAACTTTTGCGCAATCCAATCAATAATTGCTAAGCCCTTGTACACACGGTCGGAAAATCCGTCGGAATGTGTCCTATCGGACCGTGTCATCGGATAATCCGACTGTGTGTGGTATGCATCGGACTGATTCCATTGGAATATCCGTCGGACCAAGTTTTCCAACATGTTGGAAATATTTTCCGACCAACTGGTCCGACCGGACATACCCGGATCATGTATAAAAAAAAAACGATCAAAAACCCGGATCATGTATAGCCTACTCCGACGGACAAGGTGCCACGCATGCTCACATTCAAATTCCGACACGGAAGTGCTCGTTAGGGTAAAACTACTGCTCGTAAGCGATATAGCACATTCGTCACGCTGCAATGTTAAAAATTCTTTCATCAAGCGCATTCTCTTGTTCTTTACAATGCTGCAAGAACTAACTTCTTTTGATGCTCATAGTCACACACACTTCTCCCAAACGTATTTCATTACTCTTTTTTAACCATTTCAGCAATACAATTTTAGTTTGCGTCACATCTACACAATTTTAGATTTGGTTTATTCTTTTTTGGATGCTTTTTAATTTTTAATTCCTAAAAATCTCCTTTAACCACTTGAGATCCGCGCTATAGTCAATTGACGGGCACAGCCGCCCCTCTTTTTCCGGGACTACGTCTATTGATGTCGTCCCGCGCACGAGCGGCCTGCGCGCCCCTTGAGGGACGCGCGCGGCGCGCTCTGTGATCGGCGAGTCTACGAGACTTGCCTGATCACCGATCCGTGCAAGGGGTCGATCCCGACCCCTTATCACGTGATCAGCTGTCAGCCAATGACAGCTGATCATGTGATATAACGGAGCCGGTAATCGGCTATTATAAAAAAAGCCGATCACCGGCGGCCGTGATCGGGACATCAGTCCCGATCATGGCCAGCACTGCTAGTGCCCACCTGCAACCCTGTCAGTGCCCACCTGCCCCTTGCCAGTGCAACAATAAAAAAAGTAAGTGCCCCCGTCAGTGCCACCCAGCAGTGCCCATAGTGCCACCCAGCAGTGCCCACAGTGCCACCCAGCAGTGCCCACAGTACCACCCAGCAGTGCCACCCAACAGTGCCCACAGTGCCACCCAGCAGTGCCCACAATCTGCCTTAACAAAGGTGCTGCACCCGTGCCACATATCCGTGCCCATCAGTGTCATCTACCAGTGCCCAGCAGTGCCGCCCATCAGTGCCCAGCAGTGCCACCTATCAGAGCCACCTATCAGTGCCACCTATCAGTGCCCATCAGTCCCATCTATCAGTGGTACCTATCCGTGCCACCTATCCGTGCCACCTATCCGTTCCACCCATCCGTGCCACCCATCTGTGCCACCCATCCGTGCCAGTGCCGCCTTATCTGTGCCCATCGGTGCTGCCTTATCTGTGCCTATTTGTGCCGCCTTAACTATGCCTATCAGTGCCCACCAGTGCAGCCTATCAGTGCCCACCAATGCAGCCTATCAGTGCCCACCAATGCAGCCCATCAGTGCCCACCAGTGCAGCCTATCAGTGCCGCCTCATCAGCGCACTTCAATGAAGGAGAAAAATGACCCGTTTGCAAAATTTTATAACAAACTTTTAAACATGATTTTTTTTTTTTTGCATCTTTTTTTGTTTGTTTAGCAAAAAATAAAACTCCCAGCTGTAATTAAATACCACCAAAAGAAAGCTCTATTTGTGGGAAAAAAATGATAAAAATTTCATTTGGGTACAGTGTTGTATGACCGCGCAATTGTCATTCAAAGTGCATCAGCGCTGAAAGCTGAAAATTGCTCTGGGACTGAGGGGGGTTTAAGTGCCCAGTAAGCAAGTGGTTAAAGACAGTTTGCTCTTTTATCCTTTTTTTGGGGTGTTTTTTGTGTGTAAACTTACCACAACAACATTATTTTATTTTTTATCTTTGGTTTTTCTTTTTTAATCTACAGGAGTTTGTTTAGTGTTGGTACCCCTTGTTATTCATTTCACTTTGTATTTTTGAAATGTACCTGCCTGCTCACAAATAAACTGACCTTTTGGAAGGAAAACACATTACACAAGTATTTCATCAAACAAAAAAAAACCTTTATTTTGGTCGCTATAAAATAAAAATAGGAACGCAGCACTGGAGAAACTTGTTACTTTGGTGCAGCCTTTGGCCCCCAGGGCAGACATGAACAAATTAGAATAGAAAAAATTGGTGGCCTGAGGAGTAGATATCTCAGGGAGAGAAGTCTGGTCCCAAAGTCCTAGAGAACAGGAAATTCAGATGCCATTTCTGTCCCCAGGATGTGGATCTTTAAGAGGCTGCATCTTCTGGCAGACCAGACTGAACCCAGGCCATCACTCTCTCGTCTTCCTTGGGCACTTCCCACCAGGCATCCTTCCAAGCTGTGGCTCGACTCCTGTAGTTGGGGCAGGAGAAGGAGGGCATTGGTCGACCTCCTGGCTGCCACTTGCCACAGCCTCCCCCCAACTGAGGTCTTCCTTCTGTGAAAAGGGGACATAGTTTTAGTTTTTTGATCATCAATCACAACATTTTGTGCTCCTGGCTTTTGCTAATTGAATGTTACCAAATAGAACAGACTATCATTCTGAGACCAGCATTTTTCTTTCCCGTCCCAATCATTTTTGGTCACTACTGTCTATTGAGATGTAAACCACTTTGAGAAATCACAACTTACTGATCAATAAGAACATCTAGTTAACATCATTAAATGTAACACAAGAAATATGTTCAACAATGCAATACCTGTCTCAAGCTGGGCCCCACCACATGTTGCTGCCTGGAAGGCCCAGGTTGGACATCAGAAGCCTCAGCTGGGGGTGAAGGATGCCTTGAAGGAATACTGGAGAGTGGTGGCCTGAGTGGTGGCCTGGGTACCCCTTGGTCTACCAGAAAATGCAGCCTGTCAAAGTGAACCATCCTGGGGGAATAAACGGCATCTGGATCTCCTGCTCTCAAGGACTCCAGGTGCTTCTTTCTCTCCGTGAAATATGTAATCCGCATGGCCCCAATTTTCCTATTTAGATAGGCCATTTCTGCCTTGGGGGCCATGATCCGCACCAAAGAAAGCAGTTTCTCCAGTGCTGCATTCCTCTTTGTTCTGTCGGCATAAAACTCATTGTGGAACTGCCACAGGCAGGGCATCTCCATGTACAGTTCTAGGAATATCCCCATAAAATTTTCATTTTGGAAAGGATCCATATTGTCTGCAAGACACAACACAAGACAAACCCTCAAATACTAATAATGCCATTAAAAACCCTCCTAATCTTGTCCCAACATCGGCCTAGATAGATGCAGTCTAGTCTAGTGAAGCACCAAGTTAATATTTTTACCTTCGTTTCCACGTTCGTCACGTCCGCGCCTCACTCTCTTCCCAGATCGTACGGACGATACACGCGTGTTGCGTTTTATATACAGTGCGCATGCGTGAAACTCCGCCCGCCCCTGACGTTCTTTCCAGACTATTCCCCGCCCCTTTGCTTGTGGCGCAGTGGGGAGAGCACATGGTGGAGAGAACACAGGTGCGCACTAATAATAGTTCCACTAACAAGGAGGAGGGTGAGGAAAGCCCGGAGCCTGAAGCGTCCCGATCCAGGAAGACAAGATTTAAGGCCTCAAATATGTCTTTTGGAGAGATGTTGGAGATGGTCGACATATTGAACAGGACCGACTATGATGGGAAGTATGGACCTTACCCAAACCCAAATATCAGAAAGGCCAAGATCATGAATAAAGTTGTGAAGAGTCTTCATAAGAATTTTGGGGTACGCCGATCCAAGGATCAACTGAGAAAACGCTGGTCAGACCCAAAACTGAGGGAGCACGAGCAGTACATAAGGATCAAGTGTGTTCTTAAAAAAAGTAGTTGTGTGTTCATATGATTATTCTTGCTTGCATACTGCTCCATGTGCTTTGATTTCATGTTGTGCATTTTAAAATGGCCACTTTCAAGTTCATGGTTTCGTTCGTTCGTAAGAAACATTGTTCTGCAGGGAAGTATTCCAGCTTAACAAAGTGTACCCAATAATGTTCTCACCTTGTAACTCGGCCCAAAAACACAATTGTACAACACTTCCAAGCAATGTTTCAGATTCCTTTTTCTGCCCTCGGTGTGCTAATTATTCTTTGTTTACGTTCTCATAGGGGAGAGAAGACTCGGCAAGTATGAGGACACCAGGGACCACACCCCCCCCAAAGAAGGGCAACTTCCAAAAGCAGAAACAGAGGAGCAGGAGCAGGAGGAGGAGGAGGAAGGAGAGATCGTGGAGGTTGGACAAATTGTCACCACAACAGGTGAGTGTCGGAGAACACAGCTTACGGTAATCGAAATCAAATAAATGGTGATGCGCTACCTTAAAAATAATAAATTAATCTAAAGTGCCTAGTGCTTACAATTAATTAGATAATGACCCCTTAATAGGTTATTTCTAGGGTGAGCAAATTACATACAAATAAACAGCAGTGTAATCCGACTATTGCAGCCACAAATGATACAATAAGTGAATAAAGTGTCAGGTGCCAGAATTAAACCATAAAAACATACAGAAGGTATTAAAGTGTCCAGTGCTTAGAAATTCATAAGTCCAAAGTTGCATGTGCGAAGCTCGAACCAGTGCAGTAATAAAGTGCAAACAGATTTCTCCCACTGCAAAAACAAACACAGTAAATAAACGCATATATCAATAATGACACAAACGTGAATCACACAGTGCAACTGCAGCAACTAGAAAAAAAGAAAAATATAAAAGAGTCTCTATATAGAAAGGTAAAGTGACACATGATTCAGGTAGAAGGTGCCAAAGACCAGTGTATATAGACTCTTGTGCCTCTTCAGTGTTCGACACACATCAGGTGGAGTGGCCCCTTACCTTACTGCTGTAAGGTAAACAGCAGACAAAAAATTTCCAAACAATCCAGGCGGTGTATCCCTACTCCCGGAACATTAGTATTGTCCCCACGCCAGTTGTTGATGAATCAATATCAGGGTCTCATAGGGAAAAGGAAAGGTAGGCTCCAATGGTGAAGTACATATACACTTTTATTAATAAAAAAAAATAAAATGGAGCGGTACTCACAAACATAAGGCAGACAGTTTGCATATCAAAACACACAATAGGAGGAATTAGCACACCGGAAGTGACGCCCGAGATACGAACAGAACGCTCGGATGTGTTTTGATATGCAAACTGTCTGCCTTACGTTTGTGAGTTTCCTTTTCCCTATGAGACCTTGATATTGATTCAGCAAAAACTGGCGTGGGGACAATACTAATGTTCCGGGAGTAGGGATACACCGCCTGGATTGTTTGGCAATTTTTTTGTCTGCTGTTTACCTTACAGCAGTAAGGTAAGGGGCCACTCCACCTGATGTGTGTCGAACACTGAAGAGGCACAAGATTCTATATACACTGGTCTTTGGCACCTTCTACCTGGAGAAGCACCTTATGAATCACGTGTCACTTTACCTTTCTATATAGAGACTCTTTTATATTTTTCTTTTTTTCTAGTTGCTGCAGTTGCACTGTGTGATTCACGTTTGTGTCATTATTGATATATGCGTTTATTTACTGTGTTTGTTTTTGCCGTGGGAGGAATCTGTTTGCACTTTATTACTGCACTGGTTCGAGCTTCGCATATGCGACTTTGGACTTATGAATTTCTAAGCACTGCACACTTTAATAACTTCTGTATGTTTTTTTATGGTTTAATTCTAGCACCTGACACTTTATTCACTTATTGTATCATTTGTGGCTGCAATAGTCGGATTACACTACTGTTTATTTGTATGTAATTTGCTCACCCTAGAAATAACCTATTAAGGGGTCATTATCGAATTAATTGTAAGCACTAGGCACTTTAGATTAATTTATTATTTTTAAGGTAGCGCATCACCATTTATTTGATTTTGATAAATGTTTTTTGGTGGTAGGGCTTATACCTCTGTCAGTGGATTGCTGCAACCTGCCCCCAGTATTAATTTAGGTTCTATATGATAGCGCGGGGATACTCTAACTTTGACAGCTTACGGTAAGCTCAGCAATGTATATCACCATATTTTTATTACATGGTGTGTTTGTTTGCTTTGTTTTGTAGGTGATGTGGAAGAAGATTCCCGTTTTACCAGTGAAAGTGCCCAGATCTTGATCGGGGAGATAATAGGGTGCAATCGTGATTTGGAAATTTTCCAACAAAACATCAATGATGTAAAAAATAAAATGAAGAACATCATTGATGTTTTGGGGAGAGTGTGAAACAACAAAAACTAGATAGGGTTTTATTTTTGCTATTTTAAAAACAAAATGTTGTATTTATCGAAATTCCAAATTTGGAAGATGCACAGTGTGTGTAAAAATGCGCTATCTCCCATCATGGGGGATCAATGTACATGTTTTGTGGAAAGTGTCTGAGATGAAGGGGTTGCAGCCCCAAAGCATGTACATTGATCCTCCATGATGGGAGATAGCACATGTTGACACACTGTGTGCATCTTCCAAATGTAGATTTTTCAGGGGTGACACCCCATGTGATGAAGGCAATGTCAGCCCAGTTTGTACATACTGAGGTCTGATATTGTCTTCACTTTTCAAAGTTGAACTTTGTAAGTTCCTGTGTTCTGTATTTTACGGTTTAATACATGCCTGTTTACACAAAAACAACAAGGAAACAAAATTCTGATTAAACTCTGTTTTGGATACACAAAATCTCTTAGTTTGTTGTAAAAACCTTTTTCGAAATGCACATATGAATGTGCTTGTATTAAAAAGTTGAATTATCAACAATGTGTGGCTTCCTTTTTCATTGCGCATAAAATGTATTTGTAGTCAAATTTTAGTTTGTGCTGAGAAGGAGTGCGATTTACTAAAGGTAACTCCACTTTGCACTCCAAGTGCAGTTTCAGGTGTACTTTTGCAGTGCACTTGTAGTGCATAGTGGATGTGCCTTTAGTAAAAAACACCCACAGTGATGCGTAAATTTGGACAATCATGCCATTTTCCTGCCATGGTGCTGAAAATGAGCACGATTTTGGTCAATAATTCACTACATACATTAGTTACAAAAACAAGGTGTGTGTGTAGCAGACCCACAACATAATAAGATTATCTGAAGAAGAGACTGTCCCCTCATCTCGCTCTGAACTTGGGTTTGCACTGTTGGTGAAAAAGGCACAACTTAAAAAAAACTGGCAAAGTGGGAGGCCACAGTCTGCCATTCCTGTGGCGTTGAAGGACACTGTGTAGTGAAACAAGTACAAAAATTATTAATTTGACAAATCAACATTGCAAGCAGATTAGACACCCACATTTTTGGTCAAAATTAGTATAACATTTTGGGAACTGAGTATTTAAAGCCTAAAGTATAAGGTCCCCTTATGAGAGTCATCACCCCCCCCACCCCCTCCCCATATGATGGGCCCTTGCTAAAAAATGAGGGGGGATGTTTAGGACAGGTAACCCTCTCCACTTGATTGAGAGCTGAATGCCTAAATAATGTGTGATACTTTGTGAAGCCCCTCCTTACTTACACTATTGGCAGACCACCGAACAGGTAAGAAGTGTCATAATAACAAAATGGAAGCACATTTTGACATTCTGCTATTACATAGCAAGAAAATTAATCTGTTAAAAAAATAAAAATAGCATTTGAAAGTATTGAGGCAGGCCCTTACACTACATGCTTTGGTGAATTCGTCCATAAATGTGATCATGAAAAAGGTAGGTATAGTGTGTATTGGGTTTGGTCAAGTCATCAGATAGAAGATTGCTATCAGCTGAGCTAACAATTGGGGAGAGGGGGGTTACTAATGAGTTTGGCACAACCCCAAAAATAAAAAAAGGTCACTTTGCATGAATTGAAGCACACACATCACATTTGTAGACATTTTAGGGGGTGTTTAGGGGAAAGCAATACTATGGAGCTGACAAAAAACATTGTTAAGTGACTAGACCATAGGGCCAAGAAGAGCATGGTGGGGAAGTTAGTGAGGCAAATCTGCATGAGGACAAAGGGGCAGAGCATATGAATTAGAGCATATTGCAATGATGGTAATTAGGGAATGAGGAAAGAAATGCAAGACATTAGCAATCATGAAATACTGTACATAGAATGTGATGTTTAAGGATAAAACTTAGCTTCATATAGTCCTTCTGCAGGACCTGAATGATGGCAGAACAGGTCTCTGGAATAATGATCCCCAGAGCCTGGGGGGAGATGCCTGTAGAGAACTTGAGGTCCTGCAGACTTCTCCCTGTCGCCAAGTAGCGCAACGTGGCGATGAGCCTCTGCTCTGGAGTGATGGCTTGCCGCATGCAGGTATCCTGCCTGCTGATATAAGGGGTCAGCATAGCCAGCAGACGGTGAAAAACGGGGTCCGTCACCCGGAGATAATTCCTGAAATAATCATGATTATTCTCACGGATCTCACGGAGCAAAGGCATGTGCGAGAACTGGTGACGCTGGCGCAACCAATTCTTGGTCCACAAACGCCTCCCCTCCCTGTTCATGGACCAGGCTTGTGTCAAAGTAAGAACCCCAACACGAAACCCCTGCACAGCACAAACTGTACGACGAGTACGTAGACAAAACATGGTTTCAAAACGGTTGTCTGGTCAGAATGGACACCAGAAAGCACCGATAAACAGCAAGGCCTGAAAGAACGACCTGAATAGCAGAAGCAAGCAGACAATAAAAAATGCCTTTCAAAGCATACTATACCTAGATATAGTCCACAATGAGAAACAAATACTTAATGACTGCACACACTGATTATCAGATACGCAAAAACCGAAGAGCAGTAGCGATCTGAATCACTAATGTGAAAAGCGCAAATCGTCTCTCCCCAAACTTCTACTAAACAGGAGATCCGCAGAAGGAGCCCAAAGGGTGATGGACGTGGTGCTGAACTTCCCTTTTCTAGTCCCGCCGTACACGGCTTATGTCACTGCGTTCTTGGCAACTGCTAAATCCGACAACTGGGTCCGACCGTGTGTATGCAACAGTTTCGGACACAATCCGTCGGACAAAATCCGACGGATTTGGTTGGCAGAATGTCCGACCATGTGTACAAGGGCTAATAGGGATGGCTGAACTGTTCGCCCGGCGTTCGTTACGCGGCAAATTTTGTGTTTTCGCGATTCGCCCGATCAGCGGACTATTGCTGCTGTTCACCCGGCGGACATATGTGTTTACAGTGTGAAAGAACTTTGACCCACAATGACACATCCATCATGGGGTACAGGACAGCCAATGGAGACATTTCAGCACATGGACAATTGGACATTCCCCCTAACTTATAAATAGACCTGATCTGGCGGCCATTTTACATTCTTTCTTGTGTCATTATAGGGAGAGGTTGCTGTGGGGAGCAGGGAGAGACTGCAGTGACACAAATCGCTAGCTATTAGGTCCACAAAAGTCCTTTTAAGGACTGGTATGGTATAGGTGTAGTACAGGATATAGGGTTGAGTGCACTGCTGTGCTAGTGATTGTTGCAGCAGCCTGTCTTTTGTCAGTGCAGAGAGGGACAGGACGCTGTGTGCAGCAGGGACAGTCAGTTTAATCACTAGATGTTACTATTAGGTCCACAAAGGTCCTTTTAAGGACTGGTATTGGTGTACAGTATATAGGGTTCAGTGCACTGCTGTGCTTGTGATTGGAGCAGCCTGTCTTTTGTCAGTGCAGCAGGGACAGTCAGTTTAATCACTAGCTGTTACTATTAGGTCCACAAAGGTCCTTTTAAGGACTGGTATGGTATAGGTGTAGTGCAGTATATAGGGTTGTACACGTATAATATACTTTCTTCCAAATATAGAAAGAAAATGATACTTGACTGCTGCCCTATTCTGCAGCAGTCCTTTATCAGTGTAGGGACTGAGGTACAGTCTGCACATCACTAGCTATTCAGTCCACAAAGGTCCTTGTAAGGACTGGTATAGCTGTGCAATATATAGGGTGCTGGTGCAGGGCTGTGTTGACTGCTGCCCTATTCTGCAGCAGTCCGTTATCAGTGTAGGGACTGAGGTACAGTCTGCACATCACTAGCTACTCGGTCCACAAAGGTCCTTGTAAGGACTGGTATATCTGTACAATATATAGGGTGCTGGTGCAGAGCTGTGCTGACTGCTGCCCTATTCTGCAGCAGTCCTTTATCAGTGTAGGGACTGAGGTACAGTCTGCACATCACTAGCTACTCGGTTCACAAAGGTCCTTGTAAGGACTGGTATAGCTGTACAATATATAGGGTGCCGGTGCACTACTGCTGACCGCTGCCCTATTCTGCAGCAGTCCTTTATCAGTGTAGGGACTGAGGTACAGTCTGCACATCACTAGCTACTCGGTTCACAAAGGTCTTTGTAAGGACTGGTATATCTGTGCAATATATAGGGTGCTGGTGCACTACTGCTGACCGCTGACCTATTCTGCAGCAGTCCTTTATCAGTAATATAAAAATATACAAAAAATTGCAACTTTAAAAGAAGTCCACTTTCTCATATATAGCAGCGCATGCACACTCTAAAAAAAATGTTTTATATATAAAGTGAGTTCATTAGAATTTTGATCAGTGTCCAGAAAAGAAGGTGCTTATTCTATCCGTTCTTTGTTGTGATTAAACTGCAGCTTCCACCATAAAAGTTCACCACTTGTGGGGCACACACGATCCCCTTTGGGGATGCACTCACCGAACAACCAAGATCAAAAAAGCCTTTAAACTGCCATTCAACAATGCTTCTTTTGGCCACTAGATGTCTCCCTTGTTGGAATTCGGGTTTCTCATATAAAAAAGCAGAAATGTCCAAACATAGTGTGATATTGTTTAACGCTATTTATTAGACAAGAAAACCCAACATATACATGCGTACCAAATAAACAAGATGTTCAAGCATTGAAAAAGTACTATGCCTTATCTCACTGGTTCAGTTGCGCTCGAGGAGGAACGAACGTTTTCGCTGTATACTGCCTTTCCTCAGCTCGCTGAAACGCAGGGATTGAGGCGCACTCGTCACTTCCGGTATGGTTACGCACTGACGCGTTTCGTCATATCCGACTTCATCTGAGGGCGTAACTTACAATACCGGAAGTGTTCTTTTATCTACATTACGGACCAATCAATACCCATCACCGCATGATGTGCGGGGCGCTGCACCAATCACTAGTTTTGCCCATGAAATAATCCATATCTAGAGCAGCTGTGACCTGTGCAGACCTACCCCAAATGCAGAGATGTTCGTAAACAGTAAAGATATTCATAAACAGTATGCGCAATATTCAACAATTATTAATACCAATAATCACATAGCTATGAACCAATTTAAAAGGTATTAATTATAAAAAAATGATGATAATTATTATGAAACGATCGCATATACCTATGAAAACATAAGTTAGACCTGATCGGCCGATCCGATCGTTCATGTTGTACAGTTAAAAATTCCTGAATTTTCGTTTTGTTTCCTAAATCCTATGTGAAAAACGATCCAACATAGCCATGTAACGATCACACTTGGCCGTGAACCAAAACATAATCAGACGTAATTGGTTGAAGCGATCGTGCCTAAACCGTAATCGGCCGATGCGATCGTGCTTAAACACAGTAAAAAATCATTACATGATTATTTAAAATTGAGAACTATAAAATACCGATATAAAATATAAAATTTAAAATGTCAACAATGAAGTACTCATATAGGTTAAAAGTTAGAAAAATTATTACACACGGGACTACAAATATATTAAGCGAGACTATGTTTTCCTAAAAACACCTAAAAATCTTATATATGGAAAATTATATATATAAAAATTATATATATATAAACATACATACATAAATAAGAAAACACTTTATGATTACTAGACAGATCAAATACCCCATTTAAGAATTCGAAAAAATTATTATTATTATTTAGAATAAAACATCTCTAAAAGATTTTTCTATAGAAAAGATTATTTCAAAAATAATTTAACATTTATTTAAAGGAACCATAAAGCCACTGACCACGAATTTACAACAAAATATGTTTTCATAGGTATATGCGATCGTTTCATAATAATTATCATCTTTTTTTATAATTAATACCTTTTAAATTGGTTCATAGCTATGTGATTATTGGTATTAATAATTGTTGAATATTGCGCATACTGTTTATGAATATCTTTACTGTTTACGAACATCTCTGCATTTGGGGTAGGTCTGCACAGGTCACAGCTGCTCTAGATATGGATTATTTCATGGGCAAAACTAGTGATTGGTGCAGCGCCCCGCACATCATGCGGTGATGGGTATTGATTGGTCCGTAATGTAGATAAAAGAACACTTCCGGTATTGTAAGTTACGCCCTCAGATGAAGTCGGATATGACGAAACGCGTCAGTGCGTAACCATACCGGAAGTGACGAGTGTGCCTCAATCCCTGCGTTTCAGCGAGCTGAGGAAAGGCAGTATACAGCGAAAATGTTCGTTCCTCCTCGAGCGCAACTGAACCAGTGAGATAAGGCATAGTACTTTTTCAATGCTTGAACATCTTGTTTATTTGGTACGCATGTATATGCTGGGTTTTTTTTTCTAATAAATAGCGTTAAACCATATCACACTATGTTTGGACATTTCTGCTTTTTTATATGAGAAAACCGAATTCCAACAAGGGAGACATCTAGTGGCCAAAAGAAGCATTGTTGAATGGCAGTTTAACCACTTGCTTACTGGGCACTTAAACCCCCCTCAGTCCCAGACCAATTTTCAGCTTTCAGCACTGATGCACTTTGAGTGACAATTACGCGGTCATACAACACTGTACCCAAATGAAATTTTTATCATTTTTTTCCCACAAATAGAGCTTTCTTTTGGTGGTATTTAGTTACAGCTCGGAGTTTTATTTTTTGCTAAACAAACAAAAAAAGATGCAAAAAAAAAAAAAAAAATCATGTTTTAATAGTTTGTTATAAAATTTTGCAAACGGGTCATTTTTCTCCTTCATTGAAGTGCGCTGATTAGGCGGCACTGATAGGCTGCATTGGTGGGCACTGATGGGCTGCATTGGTGGGCACTGATAGGCTGCACTGGTGGGCACTGATAGGCATAGTTAAGGCGGCACTAATAGGCACAGATAAGGCGGCACCGATGGGCACAGATAAGGCGGCACTGATGGGCAAAGATGGGCACAGATAAGATGGCACGGATGGGTGGCACGGATAAGTGGCACGGATGGGTGGCACGGATGGGCACTGATAGGTACCACAGATAGATGGGACTGATGGCCACTGATAGGTGGCACTGATAGGTGGCTCTGATAGGTGGCACTGCTGGGCACTGATGGGCGGCACTGCTGGGCACTGATGGGCGGCACTGCTGGGCACTGATGGGCGGCACTGGGGTGCAGCACCTTTGAGGCAGATTTTGGGTGGCACTGTGGGTGGCACTGTGGGTGGCACTGTGGGCACTGCTGGGTGGCACTGTGGGCACTGCTGGGTGGCACTGTGGGCACTATGGGCACTGCTGGGTGGCACTGACAGGGGGGCACTTACTTTATTTCAGGATGGCACTGCGGGTGGCAGATGGGCACTGGCAGGGGGCAGGTGTCCGCTTGAATTGCTGGCCGTGATCGGGACTGATGTCCCGAACACGGCCGCCGGCGATCGGCTTTTTTTTTTTCTCCTCGCGCTGTCAGCGCGAGGAGGAATACTAGCCGATTACCGGCTCCGTTTTATCACATGATCAGCTGTCATTGGCTGACAGCTGATCACGTGATAAGGGGTCGGGATCGACCCCTTACACGGATCGGTGATCAGGCGAGTCTCACGGACTCGCCGATCACAGAGCGCGCCGCGCGCGCCCCTCAGGGGGCGCGCAGGCCGCTCGTAACCGGGACTACGTCAATAGACGTAGTCCCGGCAATCTAGGTCCGCGCTAATGCCGTCATTCGGCAATAGCGCGGATCCCAAGTGGTTAAAGGCTTTTTTGATCTTGGTTGTTCGGTGAGTGCATCCCCAAAGGGGATCGTGTGTGCCCCACAAGTGGTGAACTTTTATGGTGGAAGCTGCAGTTTAATCACAACAAAGAACGGATAGAATAAGCACCTTCTTTTCTGGACACTGATCAAAATTCTAATGAACTCACTTTATATATAAAAAAATTTTTTTAGAGTGTGCATGCGCTGCTATATATGAGAAAGTGGACTTCTTTTAAAGTTGCAATTTTTTGTATATTTTTATATTTCTGTGTTTTTTAAAAAGCAGCAGCTGTAAAGTGGATATTCTACGTAAGTAGAGTATCACTTTAAAACCGTATTTTTATTTTATATTGTTTTCTTATTTTGCATATTGGTTTCCAAAAGCGCAGAGTGGTGTACTATTTGGGCAGGCATTTATAATAATTTTGTAGTACATTCTTTCACAGTCCTTTATCAGTGTAGGGACTGAGGTACAGTCTGCACATCACTAGCTACTCGGTTCACAAAGGTCCTTGTAAGGACTGGTATAGCTGTACAATATATATTGTTGTGGTGCACTGCTGCAGATTGCTGCCCTATTCTGCGGCAGTCCTTTATCAGTATAGGGACTGAGGTACAGTCTGCAAATCACTAGCTACTCGGTCCACAAAGGTCATTGTAAGGACTGGTATAGGTGTACTATTTGGTGTGCAGTATATAGGTGTGTAATACACGTATAAAATACTTGCACAAATAGAAAGCATAGTATAGTGCATTTCCACTGTGCAGCATTGTGACTGCTGAGCGGTTCTGCAGCGATACTACAGAGAGCGACAAACGCAATAAAAAAAAAGTATTATAACTGGTGTGATAGACCAGTGACCCCCAAAAACAACAGATTGAATCAGGGTGTTATATACCTTCTTCCACAAACATACTGCACTTCTCTAGAGACTTTTGTCACAGGGTCATTTAAAATGCAAAAGGTGCGTGCGATTACGTCAAAGGACGCACCAGACTTGGTTGAGTGGCTCACTCAGCCTTACTCTTCTGCACCCTCCTCATCCTTTCGATCTGCACCCTCTTCTTCACTCTCTGCTATGTGCACCCCCAAAGACACTACCACCAACACCACCACCACCATATACCTTCTGCTTGAGTCACAGGAATTATTTTCTGATCCATATCAAGACATTTCCTATGCGCAGCCACTCTTGGCATTGGATCAGGAAGAGGAGGTAGCAACAACCGCCGCTCAGCAGTTTGACAACAGTACCCAGATCAGCCCAAGGAGGAGGTTTGTCCCCGCTGTTGCTGCCTACTCCGAGATCTCTAATTATAGCGGTGGGGAAGGTGACGCCAATGGTGACGTGTCTAGTGATGTCACGTGGGTGCCCACAAGAGAGGAAGAGGAGGGGAGTTCAGAGGGAGATATGGACAAGCAGATAGGGAGGAGAAGCAGAATGCGAATGTATCAGGAGCGAGGCATCAACCATGTACGGTCACATCTTTTTTTAACGTGTCCGCTAATGACAATAGTGTTTCCATCTGCAATCTTTACAGTCAACGCATAAGTCGTGGTAAGCCCAACACTCACCTAGGGACGACCACCTTAAGAAGGCACATGAGCTGCCATCACCGAGCCCAGTGGGAGCAATGGAACACACAAAGCCACACTCCAGGCTCTCACCGTCCAGCCTCGTCTTCTACTTCTCCTTCTCCTCTCTCCTCACAATTGTCCTCCACTCCCCCTTCCATCACGCCATCCTCACATTTTTCTGCAAAAAGGCAGGCTTCTGTGGGCCAAATGTTCGAGTGTAAAAAAATTATGACGCCGGATAACCCTCTTGCCCAACAGTTTACGGCTGGCTTGTCAGAACTCATAGCCCACCAACTACTGCCATATAAACTGGTGGACTCAGAGGCCTTTCAAAAATTTGTGGCCATTGGAACACCACAATGGAAGGTCCTAGGAAGGAAGTATTTCTCACAGAAGGGCATCCCAGAGCTATATGGCCATGTTCAGCGGCAAGTGAATGTATCTCTGGCACACAGTGTCGGTGCCAAGATACATCTGACCACAGACACGTGGTCTAGCAAACACGGGCAGGGAAGGTATATCACTTTTACTGCCCACTGGGTGAACCTTCTGACGGCCATCAAGCATGTAGCCCGTGGCACCCGTGTATATTTGGTTTTAACGCCACAGATTGCATGCAGGCCTGGCTCTTCTTATCCTCCTCCTCCTACTCCATCCTCCTCCCTCTCCTCCTCGGCTGACTACTCCTTTTCTGCTGCTAGCGTCTCTTCCGCTGCGCCGGCTAACACCGCTCAATTTGACAGTTGGTAAAGTGGCGTGTGACAACGGTGCCAATCTGCTTAGCGCATTGAAACAGGGCAAAATTACGCACGTGCCATGCATGGCACACGTCTGAAAAACTTGGTCGTGCAGCGATTCGTTGTCAAATACCCTGAGGTCCAGGACATCTTGCGGCAGGCAAGGAAAATCTCAGCCCATTTCAGAAGATCTTACATGGCCATGGCTCGCCTTGCTGACATTCAGCGGCGACACAATCTGCTGGTCAGATGTCTTATTTGCGATTGCCCGACGCGATGGAACGTCTACCTGTATGAACTCTGAGGCAGAACAGGTTCTTGGGAGCTGGTTTATTTTTCACCGCGCCATCAGTGACATGGTACCTTATGCCTTCTTTATGGAGCATGCATTGCGAAGAAGAGCATGCTTTAAACCTTTCTGGGATCCCTGTTGTTGTGCGTGGATGGGGAGAGGAGAACGAGGAGGACGACATTATCCTGGATGATGAGCAGGAGCCTGGCCACCACACCACTTCCAGTTTAGTGCAAATGGGGGCCTTCATGTTCCAGTGTTTTAACAGGGACCCCCATATAAAAAGCATAAGGGTCAAGGACCAGTACTGGGTGGCAACGTACTTAGACCCCCGGTACAAACACAAAATGGCAGAAATGTTACCACCGTCACAGAGGGCTGTCAGAATGGAGCACTTCTAGGCCTTGCTTCGAGAAATGCTGCATTCTGCTTTTGCGTGCACTGGCAGAGGAGCAATTCCCACTCCCAGAGAAAGAGTTGCGGTTACCAATCCAACAGCGCCTGCAAGAAGAGGGCGGTTTGAAGATGTGTTGGTGACTTCTGATATGAGGTCATTCTTTCAGCCGACCCATCGACAGGTCTCATCCGGATCCAGCATCAGGGAACGCCTAGACCGACAGGTGTCCGACTACATCGGGTTAACAGCCGATGTGGACGCTCTGAGGAGTGATGAACCCCTGGACTACTGGGTGGGCAGGCTTGACCTCTGGCCAGAGCTTGCCCAATTTGCAATGGAACTGTTGGCTTGCCCCTCGTCCAGTGTCCTGTCCGAAAGGACGTTCAGCGCAGCAGGGGGGATCGTGACCGATAAGCGCACTTGCCTAGCTCACGACAGTGTTGACTACCTCACATTTCTGAAAATGAATGAGGCATGGATCTTGGAGGAATTCAACACATGTGACCAGTAGACCATGTATATCTCTATAAACAATTTATTTAATTCGAGCACACAGACCTTTTTTCTACATTTGGCTCACTTCCTTTGGCTCACTTCCTTCCTATATGCTCGTACCCGCCTGTTTGAAGAGATTGAGCGGTGTCATATTTTTGGGGCCCAGCAGCGAGTTGCTGGTATCAGTGCTGCTGTCAGTGCTCTCTATCTCGGTGCTGGTGTCAGTGCACTCTATCTCAGTGCTGGTTTCAGTGCTCTCTATCACGGTGCTGGTTTCAGTGCTCTCTATCACGGTGCTGGTTTCAGTGCTCTCTATCACTGTGCTGGTGTGGTGTCAGTGCACTCTATCACGGTGCTGGTGTCAGTGCTTTATATCACGTTGCTGGTATCAGTGCACTCTGTCACGGTGCTGGTGTCAGTGCTCTATATCACGGTGCTGATGTAAGTGCTCTATATCACGGTGCTGGTGTCAGTGCTCTATATCACGGTGCTGGTGTCAGTGTTCTATATCACGGTGCTGGTGTCAGTGCACTCTGTCACAGTGATGGTGTCAGTGCTCTATATCACAGTGCTGGTGTCAGTGCACTCTATCACTGTGCTGGTGTCAGTGTTCTATATCACGGTGCTGGTGTCAGTGCTCTATATCACGGTGCTGGTGTCAGTGCACTCTATCACGGTGCTGGTGTCAGTGCACTCTATCACGGTGCTGGTGTCAGTGCTCTATATCACGGTGCTGGTGTCAGTGTTCTATATCACAGTGCTGGTGTCAGTGCTCTATATCACTGTGCTGGTGTCAGTGCACACTATCACGGTGCTGGTGTCAGTGCTCTATATCACGGTGCTGGTGTCAGTGTTCTATATCACGGTGCTGGTGTCAGTGCACTGTATCACGTGCTGGTGTCAGTGCTCTATATCACAGTGCTGGTGTCAGTGCTCTATATAACGGTGCTGGTGTCAGTGCACTCTATCATGGTGCTGGTGTCAGTGTTCTATATCACAGTGCTGGTGTCAGTGCACTCTATCACGGTGCTGGTGTCAGTGCTCTATATCACGGTGCTGGTGTCAGTGCACTCTATCACGGTGCTGGTGTCAGTGCTCTATATCACGATGCTGGTGTCAGTGTTCTATATCACGGTGCTGGTGTCAGTGCTCTATATCACGGTGCTGGTGTCAGTGCACTCTGTCTCGGTGCTGGTGTCAGTGCACTCTATCACGGTGCTGGTATCAGTGCACTCTATCACGGTGCTGGTGTCAGTGCTCTATATCACGGTGCTGGTGATCATCTCCTGCACCCTCTTCATAGCCTACCCTGACCTTTCCTCTCTTCCATTGCCTTCATGCGCTGAGTCCTGAATTGTCCTGAATTGTCAAAATTTCACAGATAAAAAAAGAATGCTTGTAGTTGTCGATCCCAGATTCACTTCATACATGTGTTATGTCAGTGGCCATGTGGTGGGACTATGTGTGCACAGCTAGTAATTATTTTGTGGCTGGAAATATGACCTGTAGGTTTTCAAAGTTCATCTGCCATTGAAGTCAATGGGGCCCGCCGAAAACTTTGCGGTTCGTGAACTATCGACCGCGTTTGCGTTTGCGAAACGTCCCGTCGGAAGTTCGTCCATCTCTAATCGCGATTTTTTTTTTACCAAAAATATGTAGAAGAATACGTATCGGCCTAAACTGAGGAAAATAAATGTTTTTTTTAGATATTTTTTGGGGATATTTATTAGAGCAAAAAGTAAAAACCATTGAATTTTTTTAAAAATTGCCGCTCTATTTTTGTTTATAGCAGAAAAAATAAAAACCGCAGAGGTGATCAAATACCACCAAAAGAAAGCTCTATTTGTGGAAAAAAAAGGACGCCAATTTTGTTTGGGAGCCACGTCGCACGACCGCGCAATTGTCAGTTAAAATGACGCAGTACCGAATCGCAAAAAGGGGCCTGGTCCTTTGGCTGCAAATTGGTCCGGGGCTTAAGTGGTTAAAGAAGAAAATTCTTCCTTTTCATATTAAGAGCACACTCATCCAGGGTGATTAGTGCTTGGGTGGTGCATCATTAGGCCTCTATGGCTCAGATCTGTAAGACTGTAAATTCTTCGGTTCATACGTTTATCAGATTTCATCAAATCGATATTAAAGGTCATGAGGATATTGCCTTTGGGCACAGTATACTGCAGGCTGCAGTATGAGTCCTCTGGCCTCCTGTTTTTTGTTCTGTCCCCCCCCCCCCCTTCAGTTGCCATTGCTATGGGACATCCCCACATAGTAATTACTATGGCTCTGTGTCCCCTGATGTAAGAAAAGAAAATAGGATTTTTATAACAGCTTACCTGTAAAATCCTTTTCTTTGATATACATCAGGTGACACAGAGGTCCCTCCCTTCTTTGGGATACACTTGTATTGCTTGACTACAAAACTGAGGACTCCCAGTAATGGGAGGGGTTATATAGGGGAGTACAGGTCTTTAGGGGCGTGCCAGTGTCCAGCACCTGTCGGTCTGATATAACCCACATAGTAATTACTATGGCACTGTGTCCCCTGATGTACATCAAAGAAAAGGATTTTACAGGTAAGCTGTTATAAAAATCCTATTATTTACAAATTGAACCAATGTACAACTTTATAGGGTACACGTGAATAAATAACTAATGTAAAGTATAGAATATGGGGAGAAAAATTTAAATAACTGCATCACAATCTCAAATTTATATGCCAAAACTAAACCCTCTACATTAAAATAAATCATCAGTTTGGAAAAATAAAAATAAAAGCCATTAGCTACAAATACTGTAGCTCCTGGCTTTTAATAAACACACTTCCCAGTCCAGTCCAGGCATTCAGCATTGTTTTCTCTTTTGGGTTGGTTCTTCACCGGTCTTCAGTGTTCCTCGGAACGGGGAGGCCAGCTGTGACTTCCTGTAGGTTCACAGCCGGGTCCCCACTGCTCATGCATGAGTGCTGTGCTTTGTGAATAGACCCACAACCTTCTGGGATCTGTAACATGTCCCCAGAGGTTGTGGACAGGAAGGGGGGGGCACACTTCTACTCAGATTGCCTAAGTGGGAGTGGGTACCTGCCTGAAATAGGTACCCATTCCCTAAACAAAAACCTCCAAAAGTGTAATGCCTCATACACACAATCGGAAATTCGGCCAGCAAAAGACTGATGAGAGCTTTTGGTCAGAAAATGTGATTGTGTGTATGCTCCGTCAGACTTTTGCTGGTGGAATTTCAGCCAGCAAAAGATTGAGAGCATGTTCTCAATTTTTCGGCCAGAATATGTTCCTATCCAAAAATCCATTCATGTGTATGCAACTTCGAGAAGGAAGTGATCGTAAAATGGTAAAACTACTGGTAAAACTGCTGTTTGTAATGGACATAGCACATTCGTCATGCTGAATTTGTTTTAATAGTTTAATACAGCACATTCTCTTCTTTTTTACAATGCTAGAAGAATTAAGTTGTTTTGCTGCTCATACTCACACAGAGTTCTCGCAAACTTCTTTCTTCATTATTTCTCCCGATCTCCTGAAAAATCTTTTTTGTTTTTAAAGCCAGATATCCATAAGAATGTTTGGATTTTTTTATTATTATTTTTTTATTTATAAAGCAAGAATTCCTTTTTTTGGAATATTTTGAAATAATTTTCTAGTCATCTCCATTTCTTTTTTTTTTGGTGTGTCAAGTTTACACAACAACATTATTATCTTGTCTTTTTTTTTTTTAATTATTTTTATTAATTTGCAAGTAAAACAATAAAACAACCTACAGCCTATCGGGCATACCCAGGCTGATTATTACAAAAACCCCCCTGAGTCAAACAATCAGGGAACAACCAAATAACCCTCCCCCTCCCACCACCCGATACACCGCCACCGGCGTGTGCATCCAAACAGAAAAAAAAGAAAAACCCCCCCTCCCCCCGTACGCTCCAGCACCACTGCACATTACTCAGGACAGTTACTTAATTCGCCCATGCTCCACCGCAGTCCACACTCAGACCCAGGATAAAATATGCAAGCATCACCCTTCACCTACCAATCCCCTATTGCCCACGTAAATAATGACCCAAGGTTACATGAATATCACACAACTCTTCCACTAGTCACTAATGAAACTCCATCAGTCCGGATTCAAGTCAGCGTTGGTGTCACGCGACTCCGTCCAAATGCCCCATACTTTATGAAATTTAGTGCCACACCCTCGCGAAAGGTAGGTGGCCCTGTAAAGAGGGAGAGCCGTATTCACTAAGTGCTTCCAAAAATTAATAGAGGGGGCTACCGGGGCCTTCCATTTGAGAACAATCGACTTACGGGCATAGTACAGCAATAAGCCCAGGAGTGTTCTGAGCGCTCGGCGTGGAGCCAGCGGCTCGACCAGTCCTAAGAGGCATATCTCGACCGATAAAGGTATGTTAACGGTGGTAACCGCCAGAATAAAATTAGTCACCTCCACCCAGAACCCAGCTATCTGAGGACAGCTCCAGAACATGTGTATGAAATCCGCCGAAAGTGAGTTGCATCTCCAACAAGAATCAGGGACAGATGGATAGATTCTGTGAAGACGTTGCGGAGTGTAATAAACCCTATGCACTATTTTGAATTGCACCAATCTATCTCTGGCTGACACTAACTGTAGGAAAGGATACTCCCATACATCTTCCCAGTCCTCCGTATCCAAGGAGGGAAAATCAGCTTCCCACCTTGCCCTTTGGAGTTCCAAACCGGTATGGACACCTGGGAGTAATACCTTGTAGATAGCAGACAACGGTTTGGACAGATCAACATCTCTGAGCAGAGATTCCAACCTTGAGGTGTAAAATGCGACGGGGGCATTTCCAAACTGCGTTCGAAAGGCATGATTAAGTTGTAAGTATCTGAATAAGTGTGAGTTGGGCAGTGTATACTGTTGTTTCAGCCTGTCAAAGGTCTGTATTTTGCCCTCAACACAGAGTTGATCAATATATTTGATACCCCTGCTTGCCCATACACTAGGGTCGGGAATAGAGCCAAATTCCGGTAAATTCGGGTTGAACCATAGAGGACTATGCGGGGAGATGTGTCCCGAGGGTACGGGGCGCATCAGATTGGCAGCCTTCCATGCCCTTATAACCGCCCTCATCGCAGCAGTAAGAGGAAAAGGGGCTCGTAGACCGTGATACACCAAGTGTCTTAGTGCCTCAAACGACCCCAACCACGCCGCTTCCAGGACCACCGCCGCATTGGACTCGTCTGAAACCAGCCAATTATGAGCATGGGACAGAAGAGCCGCCACATAGTAGGAGTGCAAATCCGGGCAAGCTAATCCACCCTCCCCCCAAGGCCTCTGCAATACCGTGAGCTTAAACCGTGGCTGACCAGCGCCCCAGAGAAAGGACACCAAAAGAGAATTTATCGTGCGAAATATTTTTTTTGGAATCCAGACTGGAGCGTGTCTGAGAACATAGAGAAAAGCAGGCAAAAGCTTCATCTTAAATAAATTAATTCTCCCAATCAAGGTGAGAGGGAGATGCGACCATGCCTTCAGTCTAGTCCTCATCCTCCGCACCAGTGGATCCAGATTGAGGGCACAAAAATCAGAGGTAGAGGGGGAAATGTAAATCCCCAAATATTTCATTGTATCTGTCCACATGAGTGGCAGGTTGGGATCCGCAGCTGCCTTGGCTTCCCTATCTATTGACATAATTTGAGATTTATCCAAGTTTACCTTAAGCCCTGAACAGTCAGTGAAGTGAGAAAGAATAAGTAGCGTCTCCCTGAGAGACTGGGCTGGGTCACTTAAAAAGAGTATGAGGTCATCTGCATATAAGGCTACCTTCTCCTGTATGGAACCCACCTGTATCCCTCTAACTCCCTCCGCCTTCCTGAGGGCCGACGCGAGTGGCTCCATTGCCAGGGCAAACAGAGCCGGTGACAATGGACAACCCTGCCGCGTTCCTCTCCTAACAGCAAAAGGCTCTGACAAGGCGCCACCTATCTTAATCTGCGCCAAGGGCTCCTTATATAAAATATGTATCCAATTACAAAATCCCACTCCAAAACCCATGGCCTCCAAAACTAAGGACATAAACTGCCAGGCCACAGAGTCAAAAGCTTTTTCAATATCTAGTGTAACTATGACCCTCGTAGAAGACTCAGTGGCCGGCAACTGCAAATGTGTAAACACCCGTCGTAGATTTATATCAGTGGACTTCCCTGGCATAAATCCAGTTTGGTCCATCTCAATCAGGGATGACAGGACCGTCCGTAACCTGGTGGCCAGAATTTTCGTCAAGATTTTCAGGTCATAATTTAGCAGGGAGATTGGTCTATAGGAAGCACACAGGGAGATATCCTTGCCAGGCTTAGGGATAAGCACTATATGTGCTTGATACATGGATGGGGGAAGCCCCATCTTAAGTTTGCTATCGGAGAACACTTTTAACAACTTGGGAGCAATCAGTGGGGCATACATCCTGTACCAGTCGCCAGGTAGACCATCAGGTCCAGGAGTCTTCCCACCAGGGAGTGAGCGAATTGCCTCCTCCACTTCCTCCAAGGTAAAATCCTTATCTAGGAGTTCCCGTTCCTCCTGTGATAGAGAGGGCAAATTTAAGGAGGAAAGGAATTCCCTCTGCGCTTCCACCGACCCCCCTGGAACCTCAGCATACAGTTGTTCATAGAAGGCCCTGAACTCAGAAAGTATCATGTCAGGCGCAGACACCAACTGACCATCCGACCCACAGATCTCCGAGACAACTGTCTGCATTTTAGAATCAGCTACTAAATTTGCCAGAAGCTTACCATTTTTGTCCCCGGATTCGAAGATTTTTCCTGCCATAGACTTCAGATCTAAGTGTGTGGCCTCTGCAAGATGAAGGGATAAGGTCCGTCTTGAATCAGCCAGCCGAGTAAAGCGCTCCGGGGTCGGCGAGGTGGAAAAAGCCTCAGCCGCCTCGGCCTCGCTCCCCTCAAGCTGCCGCATCTGAGATGACATCTCAGAGCGGACCGCCTTGATAGCCGAAATATATTCCCCCCTGGTATTGGCCTTAAAAGCATCCCAGACCATCTGTACCGAGGCAGAACCCTCATTCAGATCCCAATATTGTTTCAGCTTAGGAGCGACCTCCTCCCCCACCCGCAAGTCCTGTACCCATTTGGACGCCAGACGCCAACAACCTGTACCCCTGGTGTCCGACAACTGCAAGGTGACCTCCAAAGGTGCGTGGTCAGAGAGGCCTGCAGGCAGGTACAGGGCCCCCCTCACCGACGTCAGGGCCCCAGAGTTGCCGAAGACCAAATCAATCCGAGAGCCCGATCTATGTGTGGAGGAGTGGAAAGAATAGGCCCGAACGCCCACATTCCTCCATCTCCAGATCTCAGTGTAGTTAAACGTTTGGGCCCACTGCAGTAGATCTGGCGAATAAGCCCTGTTCAGGTTGGACGAGTCCAGGGACGGGTCTAAAATAGAGTTAAAATCCCCAGCTATGTACAATCTGGAGAACTGTAGGGGAGCCAGCAGTTCAGCAATCTTATACAAAATCTGTGGATTGAAAGGGGGGGGCACATATACGTTGACCAAAGCATAAACCACCTGGTCAATCTCTAACAGTAGGACAATAAATCTACCCCCTTGGTCAGTATGCAGGTGAACAACTTTGTAAGCTAGTGATTTGTTTAGCAAGATGGCCACTCCCCTCGCATAACTAGAGTATGTGGCATGAAATGCCTGTCTCACCCAGGGCCTGCGCAGGGCAAGGATTTTATTCCCCAGGAGATGAGTCTCCTGAAGAAAAAGTACATGGGGTCTGTGATTATTCAGGTATTTAAACATCAACGCCCTTTTTACCTTATCATTAAGGCCCCGCACGTTCCAAGACACTAGTCTCAACGCCATGGAAGCAATTAATAATTATGATAGTACAGTAATACACATACAATATCCCAGTATCCTGCCAGCGAGCATGGTACAGGTCAGCACAACATTCAAAACAGGTGCATTTATCAGTGGATTCAGAGCGCACAGTGAAAAAAAGAAAAAAGAACAAGAAAACAGCAACATAATTAAAACAACAAAAAAGAAGAAAAAAAGAAAACCCACAACTCCCTACCAGCCAAGAGTGCCCCAATTGGTGAAAAACAAAAACCAATCGGGCACTAAAAAACATGACCAGTTTGATACCCAAAAACCTAACCAAAACTTAAACCTCCAGACTTTAGTCACAAAAAAAAGTTCCAAAGCAGCGGCCGCTCAAAGCCGCTTATTCTTGTCAGGTCAAAAACCCTGTAATGAGGGGAAAAACTAATAAGTCCTTCAGTGTCCCACGTCCGGGGAGCTCCGAGCTAAAAGGAGGCAGCTAAAGGACCTATAACAAAAAAAAAACCCAAAAAGCAAAGCAGAGTCAGGCAGGATCAACTTGAGAGATGGCAAGGCACCGCAGCAGCCCTAGGAGAGGCGGAGATCAGTACGCCGTCCGCCGGCAGGAAGGATGAAACAAAGGCGTCCACCCATCCATTGGGAAGTAGCATCCTGTGAGTTCCGCAGCTGCCGTGTCAACAACCCGCCAGGAAAAAACAAAAAAACAAAAAACAAAAAACAAAAAAGGCCAGGAGCCCACAGCAGGATAACAATGCAGGCAAGTAGTAGTACCCCCCATCAACGTAGGGAAAGCTGTAGAAGATTAGCGTAGAGTGATCAGCCAGTCATTTGCTTCCTCCGGGGTGTCGAAGAACTTCACTGATCCGTTATAAGGCACCCGAAGGCGGCTGGGGTATAACATGCTGTATTTAATATCCTTGTCCCGTAGGCGCCTGCGGATATCATTAAAGGACCTTCTCTTGCGCTGCAAATCTGCCGAAAAGTCCGGGAACAGTAGGATTGAGGAGTTGCCGTATGGTAGAGAAGGGAGCTTACGGGCTGCGGAGAGGATCCTATCCCGGTCCCTAAAATTCAGAAAGCGGACCAGGAAGGGTCGGGGAGTCGCCCCTGGGATGTAACGTCCTGTAGGAACCCGATGAGCACGCTCAACAACATATGTCGGGGAGACTTCCGGGAGGCTCAACAGCTTCTTGAAAAAATCTTCAGCAAACTCCGCTGGCCGATCACCCTCCTCCCCCTCCGGCAGACCTAAGACACGGATATTGTTGCGTCTTGCTCTATTCTCCGCATCATCAGCCTTAGCGACAAGCAGTTGCACCGTGCGTTGCAGGTCCACTATGTTGTTGGTATGGGTAGCCGTGAGGTCCTCAGCTGCAGAGATTCGTGATTCTGATTCAGTCAGCCTACCCCTGATCTTGTCCAGGTCGTTCCTAATAAAAGTACATTCTTCTGCAAGGCGGTCAATTCGTACCAGCATAGAGGCTTTACTCTGTTCAATGGCAGCCAGTATCACCGCAGTACTGTCCTGGGAGGGAGGGGTAGGCAAAGCCGCCCCAGAGGGGGAACCGGACTCCATGGCTAATTCCGCAAGCAGCGACTGCACCCTCCCAATAAGAGAGGGATCTGGTTGAGCGGGCGGATCAGGAGCAGGACAGCTCAACGCAGAAGAGCTCTTGGGCCGATGTTTAGGGCCCATGAAGGGGTGTGGGCCGCAGGCGCCCGTGAGCCTCCGCTCCTCACAGCTGCAGTCCCTAGGTAGCAAGGCTCAGGCAGTGACTCAATATGGCAGGGCCCAGGGAGCTGGATGGATGGATGCAATGTCCGTCAGCAAGGGAGGATAGCCAGGGCCCTCAGTCAGTGCACCAGAACAGCCCCCCCTGCAATGAGAAGCAGTGTCCAGAACTAAATAAAAGGAGCAGCTACCAAAGCACAGGGGCCAGGCCGACCACAGCACCTCCCCCCCCAGCCACTGGATGCAGGCTGCAATTGATGCCCAGGCTACGTTAGGCCGGACCAGGCCGGGGCAGTCTTTTTTATGGCTCCACAGCTTCCCCACCAGCTCCTGCCAGGCCTGTGATGCAGGATTCGGCTCCCCACCGGCCGACAGCCGCCTCCGCCGCTCCGCTGGCCGATTGCGGTGCTCGCCCGCCGGCCGGCCGGCCAGGAAAGTCCGGTCCGCGGCAGGCTTCACTAGGCCGCGCTAGGCCTCAGGCCCGAAAATTGCTCCAGCGGCCCGCGGAACAACGGGACAGCCCAGGGGGACAAGGGGGGGCAGTGGATGAATGAAGAGGAGCCCCTTACCTCTCCCACAGGCCCCGGATCAGCTCCGTTTGCTCCGCACAGGCTGGGAAGATGGCGGCCGGCACGAGGAGGATGAGCGGCCGTATCTCCGGCTCCACGGTCCCCCACTCCACAATAACCTCTCCGGACACCTCACGGCAGGGCAGTAGTCCCTCCGGGCAAAAAAGCACTCCTTTTGGGCCAAGGAATTAGCAGGATGGCACAGGATTCATATGCGGATGGCCGGAGCTCCCCAGACACACGTCCGCTCCTCTTCACATCCGGACACGCCCCCCCTTATCTTGTCTTTTTAAAGCTCAAGAAGGTTGGTTGGTGTCCCTTGTTAATTTGACATTGTATTTTGAAATGTAACTGTCTACTCACAAACAAACTGTCCTATTTGAAGAAAAACACATAAGTATTTAAAAAAAAAATCTCCATTTCTGGCTGATAAAATAAATAAGGCAATGCTGGAGAAACTGCTGGGATTTGTAAAGCCTTTCTACCCCAGGCTTGAGAAGCTTGGGGAGCATAATGTGGTCTAGGACTCCCAGAGATCATGATCAGCAGTAGATGATATAAATGTCCCCAGGCTGTGGTATTACAACAGCCTGCGTCTTCTGTCAGACCAGACTGAACCCAGGCCATCACTTTCTTGTCTTCCTTGCAGCCTTCCTTGGAGGCTGTGGCTCTGGGAGGTGGACTTGTGGCAAGAGGAGGAGAAGGAAGGGTGAGCATACATAAGTGCATGTTATCACTTATTTGGCCACTCAACCCCTTCTGAATGGCCTCAAAAACAAATTTCTCACACCTGAGGCATTGGCCCTCTTCCATTTGCTGCAATTTAGCAGCTACATAGCAGCCATAGGCCTCTTCAGCGTTGGGGGGGGGGGGGGGGCTTTTCAGGGCCGCATTAGCATCCTTAATGAGGCCCAGTGCTGCCTCCTCCACATTACTGCTCTTCCTGGCCCTTTTTTTTGGAAGACAGCGGGGAGGCACCTGAGATTGGGTGAGGCTACAGGGCCCTGCTTTCTTCTGGCGGCCACATTCCATTGCCTCGTCCTGGCCGAGGTCTTCCTGTGTATGAAAAAGGGACATACTTTTCGTTTTTGGTTCATCAATCACACCCAAATTTCAGCTCATGACTGCTGCAAATTGATAATTGTTAATAAATAGAAAAGACTATCATTCTGACCCTAGCATTTTTCTTTTTTGTCACTCATTTTTGACCCCTACCGTCAATTTATACGCCGAACACTTTTTGTTAAATCATTAATTTGTTAGCAAGAACATCTAGTTCACAATCATTTTTGGACAATAAATATGTTAAAAAAAAACTATACCTGGCTCCAGCTGGGCTCCTCAGCTTCTTCCAGGATGGAAGGCCCAGGTTGGTCCTCAGAAGCCTCATCTGCGGTTGAGGGAAGGGTGGATGGAAATGTAGAAAGTGATTACCTGGCTTCCATCTGGTCTTCCAGAAACCACATCCTGCTGTAGTACCACATACTGTAGTACCACATACTGGGTCTATACACATCCTCTGCTGCAGCTCCTGATGTCATGAAGCCTGGACCTTATTAAGCTGCTTCCTATATGTGCTTCTCAAGCTACCAATTTTCTTCTCGAAATAATCAATGTCTGCGTCGGGGACCTGCATTTTCATATATTCCAGCGATACCTTCCTAGCTGGTTTATTTCGATAGAAGGGGTTTTTAACCTCCCACAAATTTCTCATATCCCTGTATTTGTCTATAAAGTGGCCCATGAATTCAGGGTCTTTGAATTGTTTCATATTTGCTGCAAGACAAAACATAAAAAAAAACACTAATAAATATCAGGCTAAAGTCTCCTAATCTTATCCCAATATAGGCCTCAATCTAGAACCAGTATAGGCCACTGATGTACCAAAGTTAAGATGTTACCTTCGTTAAAACGATTGTCCTGCTTCCTCAGCACACTGAATGTACATACAACACACTCGTCTTAACTTTATATACACTGTGCATGCGTGAAACTCTACCCACCCCTGACGTTATCTCTCAAGATTCCCTGCCCCTTCTCTTTCATCGCAATGGGAGAGGAACATGGCGGAGACACAGCAGGTGGTCCCTACTACTCGTAGTAACGAGGAGGTTAGCCCGGAGGTCAAAACGTCACAATCCAGGGAAGTTTAAGGCCTCCAATATGTCCTTTGAAAAGATGGTGGAGATGATCCACATATTGAATGGACCATACCCAAACCCCAATCTGCGAAAGACCAAAATCATGATGAAAGTGGTGAAGCGTCTGCAGCAGAAATTTGGGATACGACGATCCAAGGAAAAATTAAGGAAACGCTGGTCAGACCTAAAATTAATGGAGCAGGATCAGTACAGAAGGATAAAGAAAAAGTAAGTACTTGTCATGTGTAACTATTATGATTATTAACTTATGTGTTTTTCTTTACTGTACAGTTTAAAATGGCTACTTTCATGTTCGTGGGCACAGTAATCGTTCGTAGGAAACATGGTTCGTTTGCCAACTAAATATAATGTTTTTAGCTGATACAGGGTTAACTACATTTGGTTATGCTAATTTTAGGACATCGTTGTCTAGATGTGTTTGAAACTAGAATGAATTGCCAACTTGATTCAGTGTAATGTAAGGAGAGGACACTCAGCAGCTGTTTACACATCTGGACTCAGTAGCACAAGTGTGCGACACCAGAGCATATTTTTTAGGGTGACTAACATAGGTTCTCCAGTGGATACTTGGGGTGTCCCCATGTGTGAAACTTGTCCAAAAAAGGAAAGTATTCCAGCTTGGTTAAGGGAATTAATCATGTTTTCAGCTTGTAACTCTGCCTAAACAGACAATTATACACCACTCCCAAGCAATGTTTCACATTCATATTTCTGGCCACAAATATCTGTGTGCTAAGTATACCTTTTGTTTCATTCTCATAGGGGAGAAAATATTCGCTCTGTTGGAGGACAACATGAACCTCCCTATCTGCCATAATGGGATTTCAGTGTACGTGTTTAGGTTGCAACCTTTTCCTCTCAACTCTAGTATGAGAGGAAGTGGCTGCACCCCCAAAACATGTCCATTGATCCCTCATTATGGGAGAAAGCACATGTTGACATTAGGTATGGGATCAGAAAGGAAATCCCCATTTTGACTCACAATTTGTGTGCATCTTCTAAATTCGGCTTTTACAGGGGTGACTTCACCCCATCCAATGAAGGCAAAATCAAGACCTTTTTCACACTATAAAATGTCTGATATTGCCTTCTTTTTTGCAATGTTGAACTTTGTAAGTTCCAAAGTTGTGTATGTTATGTTTGGAAACATGCCTGTTTCTGTATTTGTTTAAAAAAAATCAAGTCAAAACTTAAAAAAAAAAAAAAAAAAAGATTTGTTTTTTTTACTGCCAAATGTTTTATAAAACGCACATGTCAATGTGGAAGTAAAAAGGCTTTCTACTCAACAATGTGTGGCTTCTTCTTTCAATGCTCAATAGCACTGTTTGTATTAAGTTGGTGTTTACAATGACAATGGATGTTATTTAAATAAAACTTACTCTAATATAGTCCTTCTGCAGGACCTGAATAATAGCAGAACAGGTCTCTGGAATAATGAGCCCCAGAGGCTGGGGGAGATGCCTGTAGAGAACTTGATGTCCTGTAGATTTCTCCCCTTCGCCAAGTAGCGCAAAGTGGCGACTAGCCTCTGCTCGGGAGTGATGGCTTGTCGCATGCAGGTGTCCTGCCTGCTAATATATAAGGGTGAGCAAAACCAACAAATGGTGAAAAATAGGGTCCGTAATCCAGAGAAAATTCCTGAAATCATCAGGGTTATTCTCCTGGATCTCACGCAGCAGAGGCATATGAGTGAATTGGTAAATGCTGGAGTAACCAATTCTTGGTCCATGAACTCCTCCCCAGCCTGTTCATGGACTGGGCTTGGGTCAAAGTAAGAAACCCAACACCAAGCCCCTGCACAGCATGAACGCTATGATGAGTATGCAAGCGCAACATGGCGAACTAACCGAAAGCACTGAAGGCCTTTGAAGAGCGAGCTGAAATGAGCGGACAAGAACGCACTGAAAAATGGATACAAACACACTACACGCATTGAAAACCAGATACAAAGCCAGAAGCACAAACTGAACCACAGTTAAACGATCAGAAATAAGCACGAGTCTGAAAAGCACGAATCGCCTGTCCCCAAACTTCTACTAACACGAGATTAGCAGAAGGAGCCCAAAGGGTGGTGCACTGGGTATTAAACTTCCTTTTTCTAGTCCCGTCTAAAGTGTTGTATGTCACCACGTTCTTGACGGTCGGAATTTTGTGTGACTGTGTGTATGCAAGACAGCTAGCTTGAGCGAAATCCCGTCAGAAAAACCATCAGAGCTTTTTCTGACCAAAATTCCGATCATGTGTACGTGTCATTAGAGAAAGAAGTGAGGAGGAGAAAAAGCATGGGTAGTTGTTTCCAATTATTGCATCCTCCCTCTGCCATAAATACCTGATTCCTTTCTCAATCCTGCACTGTGCCTCTCATTGTGCTCATCTGCAGCAGCACTACTCTCTATTTCTCTCTTTACAGGACACAGAAGGGAGTGGGGGTGGGGCTGAGCTGCACTGTATGAGTCTATGAACGCACACAGCATGTCTTTAAAGCAAGCCCACACTCCTTTCCCCACATTAAACGGCTTGCTATGGGTGCAGACACAGAAAAGGAGGAGGAGCAGATAGCCATGGTGGGGGAATCTCAGAAGAGGAGGTCATTCTGTGCAATATCATTGCACAGAGCAGGTAAGTATAACATATTTCTAGTTTTAGAAAAAATATGACCCTTTACAATCGCTTTAAGTGTGAGAGTTACAAAAGAGTTGAGCATAAGACAATCAGTTATAGGTATGTAGACAAGTGTAGTTTGAATTCCTGTTAGGCCTCTTTCACTCTGGGGCACTTTTCAGGCATTTTAGCACCTGTAAAACGCCTGAAAAGCTCCTCTATAGTGTAAAAGCCTGAGTGTTTTCACACTGGGGCCGTGAGCTTGCTGGACAGGAAAAAAAGACCTGCAAGCAGCATCTTTGGGGCAGTGTGGGAGCAGTGTATACACCCCTTAAAATGCCCTGCCCATTAAAATGAACAGGCAGTGCTTTGCAGGCACTTTGGCAGCACCACAACATGGGCACTTTTAACCCATTCTTCGGTCGCTAGTGGGGGATAAAAGAGCCACTATAACAGCTTTAAAGCGCTGCTAAAATTAGCGGCACTTTACCACTAACACCGACACTGCCCTAATGTGAAAGGGATCTTAAATATGTTACCGTTTTGTTTTTGAGATAGGAATCAATATTTCTTATGTGAGTGGATGTTGCAGTGTTAAACTATAACAACCATTCTGCGAAACATTGTTCTCAAAAGGCTGTGCAAATTTATAAAAGTATGGCATTGGAAACCTGTACAAAATGTTCTGATTACTCGAGTGGACAATGATATAACAGTTGGACTATTGAATTGCCAAGAGCTAAAAGCGTCATGCAAAAACATCTGTGTACTTGATTGTTACTTGTAAAAATGTTCTTGAAAACCAAATCCAAACTAGGATAGCTATCTCTTTATACGTTTCATTCATACAATGTTAACATTCTGAAAGATTTGTTCTCCTTCATGTAGAGGAATATTTAGCAGTACTGATCAGACTAACAACTTCAAGACATTGGACTTAAAGCATATTTTCACTTTTGCAGCCAAATTTGCCATGTATTTCCATTCACACAACATTTCTACAATTTAAAAAAAAAATATTTCCTACCTTTTAGATGCTTCTTTGTGCAAGGTTTCATCGTTGACTGCAAAGTTTTTGAACAATGTTAAGCCTGGTACACAGCAGTTGTTTTTTTTCATTTAACCTGCCGGGTTGAGCGAAAAAAAAACCTGACAATGCCTGTTGGAGTCCCTGTAATAACGATCAGATTACAGCCATCTTCCCCATCAAGCTGTTGTGTTCTGATCAGCCCCCCCACCACAACACTCCAATAAGCTGCTGGTTTTCCAGCAATGCTTCTGTCGGACTGGTTGACATACACACCAGTCGAATGTTGGACAGTTTTTATTGAACCGGACGATGCCTCCTGATATTCGGTCCCTGTGTATGGGGCTTTGAGAGTGAGTCTATCCCAAGTCTGCCCTCATTAACATACAATACAAAAAGCCCAGCCAGCCTCTACACCTTTTAATTGTTAGGACACACAGGGGGTTATTTACCAAAGGCAAAACAACTTTGCAATGCAAGTGTACTTGAAAGTGCAATTAAAGTGCACTTTGAAGTAAAGTCACTGTAGATCCGAGGGGGACATGTAAGGAAAATAAAAAACATAATTTTAGCTTCCAGATGATTGGATGATGAAATCAGCAGAGCTTCCACTCATTTCAGATCTACCCCTTAGATTTAGAGTGACTGCACTTCTAATGCCGCGTACACACAATCTAATTTTCCGGCGTACTTAGTCCGGCAAACAATCCGGCGGATAGTCTGGTGGACTTTATACCGAACGGACTTGGCCACACACGGACACACGGAAAGTCCGGCAATTGCTAGCGCGATGACGTACAGCACGTACGACGGGACTAGAAAAAGGAAGTTCAATAGCCAGTAGCCAATAGCTTCCTTTTCGTACTTGCTTCTGAGCATGCGTCATTTTTAGTCCGCCGGACTAGCATACTAACGAACGTATTGTCCGCTGAAACCCAAGTCCGGCGGAAAAATTGGGCTGCAAAACTACTTTATAAGTCCGCTGGACTTTACGCTGAAAAAGTCAGCTGAAGCCCACACACGATCGGATTGTCTGGTGAAATGCGGTCCGGCGGACTAAGTCGCCCGACAATTTGATCGTGTGTACGCGGCATAAGTGCACTTTAAGTGCAAAGTGGATTTGCCTTTTGTAAATAACCCCCACAGTGTTTAAATCTAGTTACAAGCATTTTCCTTGCTGGGTAGTCCAGATTAGAGCATCTAAAAAAGGTATATTTTGTTATATTATGTGTATGGAGACAGTAACAAGTATAAAGACATGTAACATATAAGTATAAAGTAGGTATTATCTCAAATTGCCTACAAAAGTGGAAATACATGAAGAGAAGACAATCCACAACTCCATACATCCTCTTCATTATGTCCAAATTTATTGTAGCTTCATAAAAGATAAATATGTACAGCAGACATTGAGTGTGATGCCAGTTTGGACTTAGTAATGACACTAGAGTAGTGATCACCTATGAGCTTTCACCATTTGCTGGTTATTATTCAGCACTTAAGCTCAGGTCTTTGCAGTGCATATCTGCTCTAATAAAGATGGCTGCTGAACTTTCTGGCTGTGCATGATCAACATGTTAGTCCAAAATCAGGTATATTTGAGTCACTATGTTTGATGACCTAACCTCAGCAGCTCTATAAATGAGAATTCCTAGTAAAATCAACAGAAAAGCACCAGACAGTTGTCTTACGAGTCCATAATCACGTAGTGCTGATAATAAAGCAACCTCACAAGGATAAAAATGCTTCCAGTGCATTTTGAGGGTCAACAATGCCCCTTTGTCAGTACTTAAGTGATTGAAACTGACAAAGCTTCCTGCAAGACTCAATCTAAACACTTCTGTGAAGTGTTCTTTGTCAGTGGTGGAACTTTGGTAGTCGCCAATAGATGTGTGCAGAATTCTGTGCAGGCTGCAGGTGTGTTTAGGGTCCTATAGGAAGCCTTGTCAGTTTCATTCATTTAAAACCTGTTGGTGGAGATTATTAGCCCATAAAACACATTGGCTACATTTGACTTTCCTGTTGTCACATTGATTTTAGCAATAAATGATCGTGGACTCTTAAGATGGCCCTCTTTGTTAATTTCAACATGTTAGTCTGTCCGTCTCCCAATTTGTTCACTAAACTGGAAAGTGCGAAACTTGGTGCAACTCTAAATAGAAACCAATCAGCTTCCAGGTTTTAGGCTTGGTTCACACCCATGCATATTCCAGGCAAATTTTGCATTTTTCTATATTTTTCAATATTGGTTTTTGATCCATTGATGTCTATGGTACCAAAAAACTGAAAAAACGTCCCTGGCCTTTTCCAGAAAAATGCACAGATGTGAACATTCATTGGAAACCATGTTAAATGGAATGTAGTGTGTTTCTGCAAAACTGAAAATGCACTAAAAAATGCATAGGTGTGAACCAGGCCTTATTGTCCAAGCTTAATTGAACAAGCTGAAGTTAGAAGTTGTAATAACCCGCAACAAACACACCTAGCAACCATTAAATGGAACATCATGGAAGTGAATTCAATCCAATAGATGTATTACGTGTTTAAACAAGAGATAAAAATGATAAATAAATATGCTAATTTAACCCAGATAAAAAATTGGAAATATATAAATCTCATAGCACTTCTTAGTCGCATATCTCTCCGTAAAGCACGAACGAAAAGTTAATTAAGTCGTGAAAACGAAGGAATTACATCCGGTCCTTATGACGTGATTGGCGCGAAAAAAAAGCGTCTGCTGTCATATGCCTAATAGTATACTAACAATGTGAAAAGTTGCATACCCTTCGCAGTATACAAAAAAGATAAAAAATCAAGATAAGTAAATATAATAGGATCATTGGAAACAATATATATAAATTGGATTTCCGCACATGAGCCGGACCCCATAGCAACATAAAAAAATAAATAAAATAAAATAAAAATAAAAATAAAATTAAAAACAGCCTGATCCTTACGATCAGTAGATCGTCTAAAGTGCAAAAAATCCCTATACACAAAATAAAATGTCATATGTGCCCAAAATGTATATTCAAAAATTGGGCACGCTAAAATTACATGGACCAGTCTAGCATCTCACAGCAAGCAAGGCAAAAAGGATATTGTACATATAAAACAAGTATAACATCCAAAGTACAAAAAATACATAGATTAGATGTATAAAGAATATATAAAAATAAAGAGTCAAGCCTAAATAGACAAAAAAAGGAGGTTGAACTAAGAGTTGTCAATGAAGGCATTGACATCAGTATCGATATTAAGCCCAAAAGGGGTATAGGTTTTGAGACAGTGGACCCAAGACATTTCTAGTTTAGAAATTTCTCTAACTAAAGAGCTGCCCTGCCAATGAGGCTTATATTTGTCAATCCCCAAGAAAAGGGTCTTGGAGGGGTTTTTGCTATGAAAATTCAAATAGTGTTTAGACACAGAGTGGTTGGGGAAACCGATGAGAATATTGCTTATATGCTCATTGAGTCTCACCTGTAGGGGGCGCTTTGTGCGTCCCACATATTGCAGCCCACAAGGGCACTGCAACATGTACACCACTCCCACAGTAGCACATGTAATACATGGTTTAATAGTATGATCTAATCCAGTAGCTGTACTACGAAAAGTGGTGGTCCGTCTCTGAAGACAAGAATTCAAGGAACAGACCCTACACTTACCACATTTGTAGAATCCTGTGAGCTGATCAAAGAAACCCCTACCTCTAGCTGGAGGGTCTATGACATTAGGTGCCAAGCGATGACGAACTGACGATGCGCCTCTAAACACTATTTGGGGCCTCTCACTAACCACATTCTTCATGATAGCATCGCTACTAACAATGTGCCAGTGTTTATTTATCAATTTCTTTATACTCTTCTGTTGAAAGGAGTAGGTAGTAATAAAGGGGACTTTTCCTTGGGTGTCATTAACACGTGGGCCCCTTTCAGCCAATAAATCAGCACGGTGAATATTGGTCACTTCATTAAGGGTTTTAGTTAAGAAGTCCTGTTGGTATCCCTTTTCTAAAAATCTGGAGGTGAGAACCCTGGCCTCTGCCAAAAATTCCTCAACTTCAGAGCAGTTACGCCTCAATCGGATGAATTGACTTTTAGGAACTGATCGGAGCCAGGGGACATGATGGCAACTATCAATCGGGATGAAGGAGTTCCGGTCAGTATCTTTAAAGAACGTTGAGGTGACAAAACGATCTTTTTCTGTAGTGATATTAAGGTCTAAAAAGTTTATTCTCACCTGGCTCATCTCATAACTGAGATGTATGCCCCTTTCGTTAACGTTCAAAGAGTCCATAAAAAGTCTTAAATCTCGCTCCTGGCCATCCCAAAGGAGGAGGATGTCATCTATGTACCTAGCCCACAAAACAATCTGAGGTGTGTCGTGGGCATAGATGACATCCTCCTCCCATCTGGCCATAAAGAGATTAGCCAGGCTGGGGGCATACTTTGCCCCCATGGCGACTCCCATTATCTGTCTGTAGTATTGACCCCCAGACCAAAAATAGTTGTGCGAAGCCGCAAACTTCAAAAGGGACATCAGAAAAGACACCTGTTGAGTGGAAAGCCTAGGATCTCTATCGAGATAGGAATGAACCGCCTCTAAACCCAAGCTGTGAGGAATACTCGTATACAAGGAGGTCACATCTGCCGTGACCATCCAAGTCTCAGGTCCTGCAGATAAACCCTCCAAGAGGTTAATGACATGTCTAGAGTCTTTGACATAGGAGGGGGTCTTCTGGACCAAAGGTTGTAAGAATGAATCTAAATATCTGCCCACCCGGGAAGTGATGGAATCGATACCACTAATGATGGGTCTTCCCGGGGGGCAGACAGGATTCTTGTGTATTTTTGGCAAGTAGTACAAGATCGGTGTACGTGGGGCCCTAGGAACCAAAAAGAGAGATTCCTTTTGGTTCAGAAGACCCGCCCCCTGTCCCGTTTTTACCAACTTTTCCAATTCCCTGATGTAGGTAAGTTTAGGATCAGAGGGCAATTGGATGTAAGTATTGGTGTCACTCAAGATTCTATTGATCTCAGTTACATAATCAGCCCGATCCAATACCACAATTGCACCCCCCTTGTCGGCTGGTCTAATGACCAACTCTTTATTCATACAGAGGGAATCTAAACCTTCCTGTAAAACTTTTTTCATTCTACACTTTTTCACTTCCATTGTGTCTAAATCCCTTAGGACAACATCCTTAAATACCCGTAATGCTGCGGGAAGGGTGCCAGGGGGATTAAAAAGTGAGGCATTAGCCAAACCTGAATGCACAACCTGCGGAACTTGATTATTAACTATATTAGAATTATACATGTTGGATGAACCCATCATATATCTTCTAATGTTGATTTTTCTCACGAATTTGTGTACATCCATATATGTTTGAAATTTGTTTAATTTGACTGGAGGTACAAATTTCAATCCTTTGTCTAGAATCGATAATTCTGACTCAGACAAGGTTTTTGTACTTAGATTAAAAACACCTTTGCCAGTTACACTCTGGGTCTTTTTAATTGTTCGGACTCTCCTCCCCCCTCTGGTTCCTCTCCTCTTTCTCCTAATCTTTTGACTCCTTGTGTGGGCTTGGGAAAACCCAAACTGACACTGGTGGGTGCATTTAAGCCCAAAAATCCCTCAATAGGCTGTTCAGCAGTAGAGGTCCGATAGGGTCTAGCTCTCAGAGGTTCTTGAGCTGGGGCATAGGAGGTTTGTGGGTACCCATAGGAGGCCTGTGGATAACTGTCCCCCACGGGAGCATTAAAATCACTTAAAGGGAAGAAAGAGTTACCTGTGGGTATGCCATAATCCCACTCTGGATATCCTCCCATGTTGTCATATGGGAAAGGATTGTATTACCAATTACTACCACCATGTGGATTCCATCCTTCATGGTGATTAATTGTGGGGGCTCTTCCTCTCGGGTTGGGATATTGTGCCCACCCCCTACCACGGGGTGGATAGTTGTTATTATAGGGGAGTGTATGGTTGGCATTCCCATTACCATGGCCGTTAAATGGTCTCGTGGAACCGAAAGGTTTAAAATGGCCCCTAGAGGGAGTTATACCCCTGTTGTTACCACGTCCTCTCCGGGGGGAAGGGTATGTGTGGTTTATTGTGTTGGTCTGAACCTTATTCATAGGTTGGAGACGCTTCTGATTAGGAGGTTGTACAGAAGGCCCCGGTTGTGCAATCAACCCAACCGTGGGGCCGACTGCCTGTGTGGAACTTACTTCCATACCCTCTTGTGTGGAAGCTGATTCCAGCAATTTCTTTTGCCACTCAAAGACAATATGGTTGTTATAATCAGCTAGATCCCTATTGTATTTTTTCTTCTTTTTTACCCTTTGATCTCTATCCTCTTTTTCAAGAATTTTTAAAAGGTTCTGCGATTTTTCCAGATAATCTATACTTCCTCTCACAGAGGACAGCTTATTTTGAATTTCTTTTATTTCATCATCCAATTTAGATAGCTTGGAATTTTTCCTATTGACCAAAAATCGCAAAAAAGAGACACCTGCCTCATTAAAGTATTTAAACCACTCCTCTAAGTTGATGTCTCCTTTCTGGGGTGCTACCTCCCACCTTAAGCTTCTCGGAACCATACCGTATTTAATGTAGGTTTCAAGGTAGGCTATATCCCATTTGGTGTGGTTTTCGGTAATCATGAGATTTTTCAATCTCATGAAACTACCTCCCAGATCATCCTCATCATCTCTATAAAGTTCGAACACTCCATCAATGTTAACCACTTTAGTGGCCCTAAAGTCAAAAATATCCATAGTGAATATGTGAAAATGCCCAGTGAAGACCAATTGAACCCAGCAGCAGTAAAGAATATCAAAACAACACAAGATAGAAAAAATGTAAACTGCGCTAGGATGAGTAGTGTAAAATTAACAAAATTAACAAAAATAGGCAGCAGCAATAAATGTGATATGACACCCAACAGTAATAACGAATATGCAAAGCCGCGCCAACCCTCCCTTACATATATAATGTGAATACAAAGAAAATAATAATATGAATAAAGACTAGTACAATTAAGTAATACGTTTCAAAAAAAGTTAAAGTGACTCAAAAAAGCCAAAAATGGCATAAAAATAAAAATAAAGTCCAATTAAGGAAAAGTTCACAGGTGAATCCAAATGGCGGACATAAACGTTCTTAAATGATAGCACCACAGTGGTTCAGCACTTTCCAAGGCGCGTGAAATACCCGTCACCATATATTAAATGCGCTTACCAGAAAATATATGGAATGAAGCATATATAAATGATAAATGGATGACGTCCAAGTAAACGTTCCTCAGCTGGGTCAGCACTCCATCCCTTTAGCGGTAATTCCAAGGTGATAATCTGTTCAGTGGTCTCGATATAATACGCTCAGAGGCCCACAGAAAAGAAAGGGACTAACATAGCGTAATAACGTAGGAACAGTTTAATGAAAAAAAAGTAATGCACTTACAAGTTTGTAGATAAAATACAGCATAAAGGAGCAAACATAAAAAGCCGGCCGGCAAACAGGAGCCCGTCCTCCTCTCCTACAACGTGGTGGCGTCACTTCGTGCCCTCCCAGACGCGTTTCGTCATACCAGACGTTGTCAATGGGGAACGGGCAGCGCAGTGACGCTCCGCCTAATATAACAAACGAAGGGAACCAAGCCTCGTGTTGAGATACGTGGCTCAGTAACGCTCCGCCCAGTAAAACTAGCGAAGGGAGCCAGGCCTCGTTTTGAGATGCAAGACTTAGTCAACCAACGCCATTGCAAAAAATGGCAAGTAACCCAAATACGAGCGCTGTCTGTCAAAAGTTAAATGTTGTAATAACCCGCAACAAACACACCTAGCAACCATTAAATGGAACATCATGGAAGTGAATTCAATCCAATAGATGTATTACGTGTTTAAACAAGAGATAAAAATGATAAATAAATATGCTAATTTAACCCAGATAAAAAATTGGAAATATATAAATCTCATAGCACTTCTTAGTCGCATATCTCTCCGTAAAGCACGAACGAAAAGTTAATTAAGTCGTGAAAACGAAGGAATTACATCCGGTCCTTATGACGTGATTGGCGCGAAAAAAAAGCGTCTGCAAAAATGCTGTCATATGCCTAATAGTATACTAACAATGTGAAAAGTTGCATACCCTTCGCAGTATACAAAAAAGATAAAAAATCAAGATAAGTAAATATAATAGGATCATTGGAAACAATATATATAAATTGGATTTCCGCACATGAGCCGGACCCCATAGCAACATAAAAAAATAAATAAAATAAAATAAAAATAAAAATAAAATTAAAAACAGCCTGATCCTTACGATCAGTAGACCGTCTAAAGTGCAAAAAATCCCTATACACAAAATAAAATGTCATATGTGCCCAAAATGTATATTCAAAAATTGGGCACGCTAAAATTACATGGACCAGTCTAGCATCTCACAGCAGGCAAGGCAAAAAGGATATTGTACATATAAAACAAGTATAACATCCAAAGTACAAAAAATACATAGATTAGATGTATAAAGAATATATAAAAATAAAGAGTCAAGCCTAAATAGACAAAAAAAGGAGGTTGAACTAAGAGTTGTCAATGAAGGCATTGACATCAGTATCGATATTAAGCCCAAAAGGGGTATAGGTTTTGAGACGGTGGACCCAAGACATTTCTAGTTTAGAAATTTCTCTAACTAAAGAGCTGCCCCGCCAATGAGGCTTATATTTGTCAATCCCCAAGAAAAGGGTCTTGGAGGGGTTTTTGCTATGAAAATTCAAATAGTGTTTAGACACAGAGTGGTTGGGGAAACCGATGAAAATATTGCTTATATGCTCATTGAGTCTCACCTGTAGGGGGCGCTTTGTGCGTCCCACATATTGCAGCCCACAAGGGCACTGCAACATGTACACCACTCCCACAGTAGCACATGTAATACATGGTTTAATAGTATGATCTAATCCAGTAGCTGTACTACGAAAAGTGGTGGTCCGTCTCTGAAGACAAGAATTCAAGGAACAGACCCTACACTTACCACATTTGTAGAATCCTGTGAGCTGATCAAAGAAACCCCTACCTCTAGCTGGAGGGTCTATGACATTAGGTGCCAAGCGATGACGAACTGACGATGTGCCTCTAAACACTATTTGGGGCCTCTCACTAACCACATTCTTCATGATAGCATCGCTACTAACAATGTGCCAGTGTTTATTTATCAATTTCTTTATACTCTTCTGTTGAAAGGAGTAGGTAGTAATAAAGGGGACTTTTCCTTGGGTGTCATTAACACGTGGGCCCCTTTCAGCCAATAAATCAGCACGGTGAATATTGGTCACTTCATTAAGGGTTTTAGTTAAGAAGTCCTGTTGGTATCCCTTTTCTAAAAATCTGGAGGTGAGAACCCTGGCCTCTGCCAAAAATTCCTCAACTTCAGAGCAGTTACGCCTCAATCAGATGAATTGACTTTTAGGAACTGATCGGAGCCAGGGGACATGATGGCAACTATCAATCGGGATGAAGGAGTTCCGGTCAGTATCTTTAAAGAACGTTGAGGTGACAAAACGATCTTTTTCTGTAGTGATATTAAGGTCTAAAAAGTTTATTCTCACCTGGCTCATCTCATAACTGAGATGTATGCCCCTTTCGTTAACGTTCAAAGAGTCCATAAAAAGTCTTAAATCTCGCTCCTGGCCATCCCAAAGGAGGAGGATGTCATCTATGTACCTAGCCCACAAAACAATCTGAGGTGTGTCGTGGGCATAGATGACATCCTCCTCCCATCTGGCCATAAAGAGATTAGCCAGGCTGGGGGCATACTTTGCCCCCATGGCGACTCCCATTATCTGTCTGTAGTATTGACCCCCAGACCAAAAATAGTTGTGCGAAGCCGCAAACTTCAAAAGGGACATCAGAAAAGACACCTGTTGAGTGGAAAGCCTAGGATCTCTATCGAGATAGGAATGAACCGCCTCTAAACCCAAGCTGTGAGGAATACTCGTATACAAGGAGGTCACATCTGCCGTGACCATCCAAGTCTCAGGTCCTGCAGATAAACCCTCCAAGAGGTTAATGACATGTCTAGAGTCTTTGACATAGGAGGGGGTCTTCTGGACCAAAGGTTGTAAGAATGAATCTAAATATCTGCCCACCCGGGAAGTGATGGAATCGATACCACTAATGATGGGTCTTCCCGGGGGGCAGACAGGATTCTTGTGTATTTTTGGCAAGTAGTACAAGATCGGTGTACGTGGGGCCCTAGGAACCAAAAAGAGAGATTCCTTTTGGTTCAGAAGACCCGCCCCCTGTCCCGTTTTTACCAACTTTTCCAATTCCCTGATGTAGGTAAGTTTAGGATCAGAGGGCAATTGGATGTAAGTATTGGTGTCACTCAAGATTCTATTGATCTCAGTTACATAATCAGCCCGATCCAATACCACAATTGCACCCCCCTTGTCGGCTGGTCTAATGACCAACTCTTTATTCATACAGAGGGAAACTAAACCTTCCTGTAAAACTTTTTTCATTCTACACTTTTTCACTTCCATTGTGTCTAAATCCCTTAGGACAACATCCCTAAATACCCGTAATGCTGCGGGAAGGGTGCCAGGGGGATTAAAAAGTGAGGCATTAGCCAAACCTGAATGCACAACCTGCGGAACTTGATTATTAACTATATTAGAATTATACATGTTGGATGAACCCATCATATATCTTCTAATGTTGATTTTTCTCACGAATTTGTGTACATCCATATATGTTTGAAATTTGTTTAATTTGGCTGGAGGTACAAATTTCAATCCTTTGTCTAGAATCGATAATTCTGACTCAGACAAGGTTTTTGTACTTAAATTAAAAACACCTTTGCCAGTTACACTCTGGGTCTTTTTAATTGTTCGGACTCTCCTCCCCCCTGTGGTTCCTCTCCTCTTTCTCCTAATCTTTTGACTCCTTGTGTGGGCTTGGGAAAACCCAAACTGACACTGGTGGGTGCATTTAAGCCCAAAAATCCCTCAATAGGCTGTTCAGCAGTAGAGGTCCGATAGGGTCTAGCTCTCAGAGGTTCTTGAGCTGGGGCATAGGAGGTTTGTGGGTACCCATAGGAGGCCTGTGGATAACTGTCCCCCACGGGAGCATTAAGATCACTTAAAGGGAAGAAAGAGTTACCTGTGGGTATGCCATAATCCCACTCTGGATATCCTCCCATGTTGTCATATGGGAAAGGATTGTATTCCCAATTACTACCACCATGTGGATTCCATCCTTCATGGTGATTAATTGTGGGGGCTCTTCCTCTCGGGTCTTCCTCCACACAAGGAGTCAAAAGATTAGGAGAAAGAGGAGAGGAACCAGAGGGGGGAGGAGAGTCCGAACAATTAAAAAGACCCAGAGTGTAACTGGCAAAGGTGTTTTTAATCTAAGTACAAAAACCTTGTCTGAGTCAGAATTATCGATTCTAGACAAAGGATTGAAATTTGTACCTCCAGCCAAATTAAACAAATTTCAAACATATATGGATGTACACAAATTCGTGAGAAAAATCAACATTAGAAGATATATGATGGGTTCATCCAACATGTATAATTCTAATATAGTTAATAATCAAGTTCCGCAGGTTGTGCATTCAGGTTTGGCTAATGCCTCACTTTTTAATCCCCCTGGCACCCTTCCCGCAGCATTACGGGTATTTAGGGATGTTGTCCTAAGGGATTTAGACACAATGGAAGTGAAAAAGTGTAGAATGAAAAAAGTTTTACAGGAAGGTTTAGATTCCCTCTGTATGAATAAAGAGTTGGTCATTAGACCAGCCGACAAGGGGGGTGCAATTGTGGTATTGGATCGGGCTGATTATGTAACTGAGATCAATAGAATCTTGAGTGACACCAATACTTACATCCAATTGCCCTCTGATCCTAAACTTACCTACATCAGGGAATTGGAAAAGTTGGTAAAAACGGGACAGGGGGCGGGTCTTCTGAACCAAAAGGAATCTCTCTTTTTGGTTCCTAGGGCCCCACGTACACCGATCTTGTACTACTTGCCAAAAATACACAAGAATCCTGTCTGCCCCCCGGGAAGACCCATCATTAGTGGTATCGATTCCATCACTTCCCGGGTGGGCAGATATTTAGATTCATTCTTACAACCTTTGGTCCAGAAGACCCCCTCCTATGTCAAAGACTCTAGACATGTCATTAACCTCTTGGAGGGTTTATCTGCAGGACCTGAGACTTGGATGGTCACGGCAGATGTGACCTCCTTGTATACGAGTATTCCTCACAGCTTGGGTTTAGAGGCGGTTCATTCCTATCTCGATAGAGATCCTAGGCTTTCCACTCAACAGGTGTCTTTTCTGATGTCCCTTTTGAAGTTTGCGGCTTCGCACAACTATTTTTGGTCTGGGGGTCAATACTACAGACAGATAATGGGAGTCGCCATGGGGGCAAAGTATGCCCCCAGCCTGGCTAATCTCTTTATGGCCAGATGGGAGGAGGATGTCATCTATGCCCACGACACACCTCAGATTGTTTTGTGGGCTAGGTACATAGATGACATCCTCCTCCTTTGGGATGGCCAGGAGCGAGATTTAAGACTTTTTATGGACTCTTTGAACGTTAACGAAAGGGGCATACATCTCAGTTATGAGATGAGCCAGGTGAGAATAAACTTTTTAGACCTTAATATCACTACAGAAAAAGATCGTTTTGTCACCTCAACGTTCTTTAAAGATACTGACCGGAACTCCTTCATCCCGATTGATAGTTGCCATCATGTCCCCTGGCTCCGATCAGTTCCTAAAAGTCAATTCATCCGATTGAGGCGTAACTGCTCTGAAGTTGAGGAATTTTTGGCAGAGGCCAGGGTTCTCACCTCCAGATTTTTAGAAAAGGGATACCAACAGGACTTCTTAACTAAAACCCTTAATGAAGTGACCAATATTCACCGTGCTGATTTATTGGCTGAAAGGGGCCCACGTGTTAATGACACCCAAGGAAAAGTCCCCTTTATTACTACCTACTCCTTTCAACAGAAGAGTATAAAGAAATTGATAAATAAACACTGGCACATTGTTAGTAGCGATGCTATCATGAAGAATGTGGTTAGTGAGAGGCCCCAAATAGTGTTTAGAGGCGCATCGTCAGTTCGTCATCGCTTGGCACCTAATGTCATAGACCCTCCAGCTAGAGGTAGGGGTTTCTTTGATCAGCTCACAGGATTCTACAAATGTGGTAAGTGTAGGGTCTGTTCCTTGAATTCTTGTCTTCAGAGACGGACCACCACTTTTCGTAGTACAGCTACTGGATTAGATCATACTATTAAACCATGTATTACATGTGCTACTGTGGGAGTGGTGTACATGTTGCAGTGCCCTTGTGGGCTGCAATATGTGGGACGCACAAAGCGCCCCCTACAGGTGAGACTCAATGAGCATATAAGCAATATTCTCATCGGTTTCCCCAACCACTCTGTGTCTAAACACTATTTGAATTTTCATAGCAAAAACCCCTCCAAGACCCTTTTCTTGGGGATTGACAAATATAAGCCTCATTGGCGGGGCAGCTCTTTAGTTAGAGAAATTTCTAAACTAGAAATGTCTTGGGTCCACCGTCTCAAAACCTATACCCCTTTTGGGCTTAATATCGATACTGATGTCAATGCCTTCATTGACAACTCTTAGTTCAACCTCCTTTTTTTGTCTATTTAGGCTTGACTCTTTATTTTTATATATTCTTTATACATCTAATCTATGTATTTTTTGTACTTTGGATGTTATACTTGTTTTATATGTACAATATCCTTTTTGCCTTGCCTGCTGTGAGATGCTAGACTGGTCCATGTAATTTTAGCGTGCCCAATTTTTGAATATACATTTTGGGCACATATGACATTTTATTTTGTGTATAGGGATTTTTTGCACTTTAGACGGTCTACTGATCGTAAGGATCAGGCTGTTTTTAATTTTATTTTTATTTTTATTTTATTTTATTTATTTTTTTATGTTGCTATGGGGTCCGGCTCATGTGCGGAAATCCAATTTATATATATTGTTTCCAATGATCCTATTATATTTACTTATCTTGATTTTTTATCTTTTTTGTATACTGCGAAGGGTATGCAACTTTTCACATTGTTAGTATACTATTAGGCATATGACAGCATTTTTGCAGACGCTTTTTTTTCGCGCCAATCACGTCATAAGGACCGGATGTAATTCCTTCGTTTTCACGACTTAATTAACTTTTCGTTCGTGCTTTACGGAGAGATATGCGACTAAGAAGTGCTATGAGATTTATATATTTCCAATTTTTTATCTGGGTTAAATTAGCATATTTATTTATCATTTTTATCTCTTGTTTAAACACGTAATACATCTATTGGATTGAATTCACTTCCATGATGTTCCATTTAATGGTTGCTAGGTGTGTTTGTTGCGGGTTATTACAACATTTAACTTTTGACAGACAGCGCTCGTATTTGGGTTACTTGCCATTTTTTGCAATGGCGTTGGTTGACTAAGTCTTGCATCTCAAAACGAGGCCTGGCTCCCTTCGCTAGTTTTACTGGGCGGAGCGTTACTGAGCCACGTATCTCAACACGAGGCTTGGTTCCCTTCGTTTGTTATATTAGGCGGAGCGTCACTGCGCTGCCCGTTCCCCATTGACAACGTCTGGTATGACGAAACGCGTCTGGGAGGGCACGAAGTGACGCCACCACGTTGTAGGAGAGGAGGACGGGCTCCTGTTTGCCGGCCGGCTTTTTATGTTTGCTCCTTTATGCTGTATTTTATCTACAAACTTGTAAGTGCATTACTTTTTTTTCATTAAACTGTTCCTACGTTATTACGCTATGTTAGTCCCTTTCTTTTCTGTGGGCCTCTGAGCGTATTATATCGAGACCACTGAACAGATTATCACCTTGGAATTACCGCTAAAGGGATGGAGTGCTGACCCAGCTGAGGAACGTTTACTTGGACGTCATCCATTTATCATTTATATATGCTTCATTCCATATATTTTCTGGTAAGCGCATTTAATATATGGTGACGGGTATTTCACGCGCCTTGGAAAGTGCTGAACCACTGTGGTGCTATCATTTAAGAACGTTTATGTCCGCCATTTGGATTCACCTGTGAACTTTTCCTTAATTGGACTTTATTTTTATTTTTATGCCATTTTTGGCTTTTTTGAGTCACTTTAACTTTTTTTGAAACGTATTACTTAATTGTACTAGTCTTTATTCATATTATTATTTTCTTTGTATTCACATTATATATGTAAGGGAGGGTTGGCGCGGCTTTGCATATTCGTTATTACTGTTGGGTGTCATATCACATTTATTGCTGCTGCCTATTTTTGTTAATTTTGTTAATTTTACACTACTCATCCTAGCGCAGTTTACATTTTTTCTATCTTGTGAAGTTAGAAGCTGACTGGCGACAATGCACGGCTGCACCAGATTCTGTGTGCTCCAGTTTTAGTAAATCTCCCCCCTTGAGGCAAAAATCTTGTAAGACACACTAGGGTTGTTTTAGGCTCAATTCACATATATACATGTTGCTCTTGAGCGTTTCTGCAGTGCTTTTTGCGGTGCTTGTCGCGTTTTTACTGCAATTTTTTTTTTACACTGTATATTGCTGGTTGCCAAGGAGGGGGCTATGAAGCTGGCCACCGCGATCTTAACAACCGATGAGCCATCAGTTGTCAGTTGGCTTCCCGATGAATGTAAAAAAAAAAAAAAACAAGAGAAAAACAGCACGGGGTTCCCACCAGGTCCATGCCAGGGCCTTGGGTCTAGTATGGATTCGGAGGAGACCCCACCAAATATTTGTTAAAAATGGCGTGGGGGTCCCCCAAAATCCATGCCAGACCCTTATCTGAGTTTGCAGCCGGCAGGTCAGGAAAGGGAGGGGACGAGCGCCCCCCCCCCCCCTCCTGAACCATACCAGGCCGCATGCCCTCAACATGGGGAATGGGCTCTTTGGGGCGGGGGGGGGCTCTGTACCCCTCTACCCCAAAGCACCTTTCCCCCATGTTGATGGGGATAAGGGCCTCTTCCCAATAACCCTCGCCCGGTGGTTGTCAGGGTTTACTGGTGGTTGGCTTATCAGAATCTGGAAGCCCTTATCCTGGCCCCCCTATGTGAATGACTATGGGGTACATTGTACCCCTACCCATTCATTAAAAAAAGTTGTTTTTATTAAGACTTCTGTCTTTGTCCGGTGTTCTTCTCCTCTGCTGCCACTCCAGCCAATGACCCTCCTCCGATGCTGCATCTCGCTGATCTGTCGGTGCCGAAGTCTTGCATTTCTTAAATAACAATCGGGGCGTGGTAATCGGATTAAGTCATCCAAAGGTCATGCCCCGAGCGGTGACGTCACAAGGAGGCGTGGCATTTGGTGATGAAATCTGATTGCCACACCCCATCGTTATTTAAGAAATTCAGGAAATTGTCGCCGACAGATCAGAGGGAAGCAGCATCGGAGGAGGGTCATTGGTGGAAGCGGCGGCAGAGGAAGAAGAACACCAGACAAAGACAGAAGAAGAGCGGAAGAAGAATCAGGGGAAGAAGGAGAAGACCGGAGGATGAAAATGGAGGAGAATCCAGAGGAAGAAGCGGAGAAGAAGATTTTTAATAAAAGCCTTGTCAAAAAGTGGTCTGAATATTTTTCTTGATGTGATATTATGTAGCCACATTTTTTATGTTATGCTGTGACATATAGGTTTTGGTATTAAAATAATTATTTTACTGAAGGTAAAGACAAAAGCTTCATCTGGTCATTGGTCAGTGATAAACATAAAGTGATAATGAATCCAAAAGCAAACATTATATTACAGCTTACCAATTCTTAGATGTGATAGCAGAATTTATTTTCTTTTTTAGGCTCTCTTTAATTTTTTATTTTTTTCCCAAAAGAATAAGTTGTCCTGTAGATGTAGCAGTTTGTTGGTGTATCCTAATCTGCTAGTGCATCTAACACTCCCTCCCCCCAGACTGACAATGCTGCTGTCCAAAAGTGTCTCTATTACCTCTTCATCCAAAGTAAACATTTTAACTGCTTCAGCCCCGGAAGATTTTACCCCCTTCCTGACCAGAGAACTTTTTGCGGTTTGGCACTGTGTCGCTTTAACTGCCAATTGCGCAGTTGTGCAATGTTACAACATAACAAAATTGACGTCCTTTTTTTCCCACAAATAGAGAAAATAGAGCTTTATTCTGGTGGTATTTGATCACTTCTGAGGTTTTTATTTTTTGCGCTATAAAAAAAAAAGAGCTACAATTCTGAAAGAAAACAATATTTTTTACTTTTTGCTATAATAAATATCCCCACATATATATATCTATATCTATATATAAAATGTTTGCTCAGTTTAAGCCGATATTCTTCTACATATTTTTGGAAGAAAAAAAAAAAAAAAGCAAAAAAAAAAAAATCACAATAAGGGTGTATTGATTGGTTTGCGCAAAAGTTATACATCTATAAAATAGAGGATGGATTATGGCATTTTTATTATTGTTTTTTTTATTAGTAATGGCAGCGATCTGTGATTTTTATTGTGACTGACATTATGGCGGACACAATTGACACTATTTTGGGACCATTGTCATTTATACAGCAGTCGGTGCTATAAAAATACATTGATTACTATGTAAATGACACTGCCAGGGAAGGGGTTAAACACTATGGGGCGATCAAGGGGTTAGGTGTGTCCTAGGGAGTAATTTTAACCATAGGGGGGTGGGCTACCACTGACATGACAGCAATCACTAATACCGATGACAGAGAGCAGTAGATCCCTGTCATATCACTAGGCAGAATGAGGAAATGCCTTGTTTTTACATAGGCATCTCCCCATTCTGCCACTCCCTGACACGATCGTGAGACACCAGCGGACATCGAGTCCATGGGCATGGTCACACTGAACGTGGCAGGCATGCACCTACTAGCCCCGACAATTAAAGGGGACATACAGGTATGCCCATCGTGCCGACATATATCGGTGTGCAGTGGTTGACAAGTGGTTAATATAGGAGGCGTTTTACTGGCCAGATCACCAGGTAAAACCAGAGGGAAAAAGGGAAAAAAAAAAAAAGAAATCAAATGTAGCCAACACATCAAAGGATTGGTATACTACAATATATAAAATGTTTGGTTTTGAGTTTAATACTGCTTAATAAATCCTCCTCACGCCAACTGTATGCAAAAATGCTTTCTCGGATTGAAGGCGTTATATCGCAGGCATTACCCCAGTAGTGTTTTTTTAGAGCCATCGGTTGGCTTTCTAGTGATAACAACCAATGCATCTAAAAGCCACTCAGCTGTTATCCTAAGGAGCAGGAGGGGATGTCCCCACCACTCCCACTGCCTTCCACGGCTCTACTGTCCCACGAGGAGGCCCGAACGACCAGCAGACATGTCCGCCGGATGGTCGAAGACCCGAGTGAAGCTGGAATCGGCTTTGATAGTGTCTCCAATCTAGTAACTTGGAAGCAATGTCATCACTTAAGGTTTACTCAGCTGCCAATGGTGCCAATTTAAAAAAGAAAAAAACCTTAGTATCCCAAAATGGCAATTTTGGCGTTTTGAATACTTTTAAGTGCAAAGGAGGGATTTGGTGTCTTATAAAGAACACCTGTCACTGCCTACTACGTGTCACAAGGAATGTTTACATGTTTCCTTGTCACAGCAATTAAAATGATCAGATTTTCTTCTTTTTAAAGACAGTGTAAAAATAAAAGAAATAAATAATAATTATTTTTTTTTAAAGCACTCCCTCCCCCCAAGCGCTCATGCAGAAGCGAATGCATGCGCAAGTCGCACCCGCAAATGTAAACGGTGTTCAAGCCACACATGTGAGATATCGTTGCAATCGTCAGAGCTAGAACAATATTTCTAACATAGGACCTCTTCTGTAACTTTAAACTGGCAACCTGTAGAAATGTTTAAAGCTTTGCCTATGGAGATTTTTAAGTACCATAGTTTGTTGCCATTCCACGAGTGTGAACAATTTCAAAGAATTACATGTTAGGTATCTATTTACTCGGCATAATATCTTTCACATTCTACAAAAAATTGGGCTAACCTTACAGTTTTGTGTTTTTAATTCATGAAAGTCTTTTTTCCCCAAAAAGTTGCGTTTAAAAGACCAATGCGCAAATACGGTGTGACATAAAAAACAATTGCCATTTTATTCAAAGATCTCCGCTAAAAATATAATATAATATATGTATATATATATATATATATATATATATATATATATATATATGTATATATATATATAAAATATAAATAATGTTTGGGGGTTCTAAGTAATTTTCTAATAACAAATATAGATTTTAACTTGTAAGCAACAAATGTCAGAAATAGGCGTAGGCATGAAAGGGTTAAGCATTCATTTTTTTACTATATCAGGATTGATCAGTAAGTAGTATATAGTTTTGAACAGAATCCAGTAAAGCTAATTAACAGTTCTGCCTCTTTACAGGGATGTAAACATATTACCTAAACCAAAGTTATATGAATAAGATTTTCATCCTAGTTTTTCCTAGGACTATGTGTAAACTTAAAACATTAGCTTGATCTACAAGCGCTTAGGGTTCATCACATTCCTGTAAACATGCAGAACACACAAAAAATTTATAAAGTCCCATTAGGTGATGAAAGTGCTTGTGCTTAAAGTGGGGTGCCACCTAAAAAATAAAAAAAGTCAGCCGCTACAAATACTGCAGCTGCTGACTTTTAATAATCTGACACTTACCTGTCCCAGGGTCCAGCGATGAGGGGGAACGAAGCCCCCCATGCTCCCCGCTACGCTCGCGGCGCCGTCATTCTTACTGTGGGCACGGGCACCCACTGTTCATGCGCGAGCAGTGCAGGGTGCCGTGATACGCCGCAGAGTCATCTGGGACACGTGACAGGTCCCAGATGACTGTGCGGCACAAGGGGAAGTGATGTCACCAGTCCGGGCAAGGAAGAAGGCAGACTACGAGGGACCCCCTAGCAACAGGTATTTAGAGGTGAGTAAAAAAATTTTTTGTTTCCAATAATTTTTTTTAAGAATTTTAAACTATTTTTTAGTTTTTGGTGGCAACACCACTTTAAATTGACATCTCCTGTGCAATGGTGGTGTTCAGACTGGGTGCCCCTCATAGATGTACACTCACCCTGGATATTGACCAACTATCGCTACTATGGTCGTTTAGGCATGTAGGTATACCGCTAGGGAGCCTGTTGAAATTATTTCTCATGCAAAGATACACTTCATAAGTATGGATGGAAATGACAGGGGAGAACCTTCATTGCACAATGCCGTAGAAACTGTTTATTAAATATACAAATTAAAATAATTCCTATGATAGACATCATCAGTGTGCTATCTATCATAGGAGCCAGTCCAGGAGGCATGATTTCGTATGACAGCGGCCACCAGGTAAGTGGGAGATACCCGCTCTGTGTAATCTGGCGGTGTTCGCCCCGCCTCCAAGGCAGCCCAACGGGATCCACGGTAGGGTCAAGCCTGGGTGCCCTCCCACTGCCCCAGATCGCGGTGCACCCACCCTGGATTGACCCTGCAAAGCGGGGACAAAAGCGGGGACAGACTTAATCCAGGGACAGCGTCCTCAGTCCAGGGACTGCCCCAGGAAACCAGAGACATCTGTCACCCTAGGCTAGTGGCCAGAAGGCCCCACAGGTATGGCCACTGTGGGTCCTGCTGGCCATGGTCTGTGGGTCCTGCTGGCCTGTAGGTTCTACTGGCCACTGACCTATGGGTCCTGCTGGGAGCTGGCCATGGGCTGTGGGTCCTACTGGCCATGGCCAGCTTCTAGCAGGATCAACAGGCCATGGCCAGCAGAACCTAAAGGCTTGCAGCCAGCAAGACCCACAGGTCAGTGTCCTGCTCCTGTCCTGGGGTCAAGTAAACTTGCAGCCTGAGCCAGTCACATGGGTCCCGACTCTCTGGCACGCCCTGCTACCTTTGCCTGCCTCCAAGATCTGGGAGTTGTAGTTTCCTGGCTGCGTTGTGCTGCTCTCAGTTCTCCACCCACCGGGAACTTGAGCGCAATTGGGTTACAACAAGGGGCGTATCTTGAAATCAATTGGCCCCTGTGCAAGATCCAAAGTGGGGCCCCCTATGCAGTGTGAAAGGTGAAGTGCGCTGTTACAAAAAGTGGGCATGGTTTAAGTTGCACTAAATGTTGGGCGTGTATTAAAGGGGAGTGGAAATAGAGTCTGATGTGACTTACATAGTTCAGAATGTGGTAATGTTAAATAGGTAGTAGGGTGCTGAGTGACTCCATTCATCAGAACCAGGACCTAGGTACTCTCACTGCCACTATGTACACCTGGGCTGGGGGGCCTCCCTTACTGAAGAAACATGTGCGCCACTCCACTCACAGCAAGGCCAAGGCCCAGGTACTCCCAATGCCACTCTATACACCTGAGCTAGCTGGGGGGGCCCTCTTACCAATGAAACACGTGTGTGTGCCACTCCACTCAGCAGGGCCACCAGGTACTCACGTTTCTGCCGTTCCCAGCCACCACCACGTCAGTACAGGCTGGAGCAGCTTCCAATCCAATCCTCATGTCGGCATTCAGCTTTCTCTCTTCACAGCTCCTTGCAATTTGTAGAGTATGCCAATGCCAGGACAAAATCATCCAGTGCCCAGGGCAAACCCCCATATACCGCCTTATAGCACAAACCTCCCCCTCTCAGCACAAATCCTCACTCCCCAAACCCCCCTTACCACATAAATCCCTCTAAAACCCTTTCATTCACAAATTCTCTTACTCCCAATCCCCCCTCTCCTCTAAGCATAGACCCCCGACCCCTCCATCTCCCCCCTAGCAGCAAAATTCTTTTTAGCACACATCCTCTCCCTCATATAACCCCTTCCAGTACAAAACCCTTTCTCAGTACAAACCGCTGCCTCCACCTCCGCCTCCTTTCCCAGCACAAATCTCCCCTCTTAGCTGAAATCCTCCCCCATCTCTCCCCCCCAGCATAAATCCCCCTCAGCACAAATCCTCCCCCATTTACCCTCCCAGCATAAATCCTCCCCCCATCTCCCCCTCCCAGCATATGCAAAAATCCACCCCCATCTCCCCATCCCAACAGAAATCACCCCTCTCAGCAAAAATCCTCCCCATCTCAAACCTGTGTCTCCTTGTCTCCCCTCCCAGAACAACCCCCTCCCCCCAGATCCTTCTCCTGTTCTGTAAGAGCAGACTGATATGCTGGGACTTGTAGCGCCCTAGACTACAGGGGACTGAAGAATGGCAGCCCACTCTGCTGGGACTTTTAGTGCCCTCTGTGGGGGACTGAGGATTCCTCAGTCCCCCCCACAGTCTAGGGCACTACAAGTCCCATCATAGGAAGTTTCCATATCTCAGCCCCCTACAGAGGGCACTACAAGTCCCATCAGAGTGGGCTGCCACCAGTCCTCCACACAGCATGCGGAGACTGCACAGCCTTCTACCCCCTGACACTCACTCCTTGGCTGCCATACACACCTCCAACAGCAATTAACAGCAGTCAAATACAAAACAAGTTTTCACTCTCCACTCAAAGTTCCCACTGTTCAGCTTCCAACCAGCAAATCTATGTTCCAAACATATGATCTTTTCTCCATTTAATCAATGTTAGAAAATACAGAGGATACACAAAATGTGAGCTGAGTTATTTTGTTTTGCTGTGTATTGCAAGATTTAAAATGGAACTTAACTATATTCTAGCACCACAAACTTAAAATGCCATTAAAAGTCATATTCAAAGTCCTATTAAAAGTCCTATTCATAGCAAATTCACCCATCCAGGTCTCTATGCTTTATTTTGTTGAGAAATCCCTTAGCTGAGATAGATATTTTTTTTAAAAATGAAGAGAAAAAAAGATATATATAAACACACACACCATGTCTTGATATTACATATCCTGTCAAATCTGATAAATTCTAACAATATCTATATGTGTTCCCATACATATCTAATCATATGAGCCTAAGAGAGACATTGACACTCAATATAAAGATTGATTAAAATAGACAGGATATTAATTGAAGAACCGGTCAAAGATATTCTGATGCTCTACATGTTTCGCGTTTAGTTATAACGCTTCCTCAGGAGCTTAACAATTTTCTAAAATCGAAAAAGTATATCAGTCAGAAAATTCATAAAACATTCCATACAATTACAATTCATCCCCAAAAAATTTGAAATTTAAAGGGGTATAAGGGATTTACCATGTAGGAGAATTTTTTGAAATTGAAACAATATGGGAACAGGTGTGACATTTTAGAATAAAATAAATTAAATAAAAACATTAATATAACGTAAACCCATAAAGGCAATTACAAAAAAAAAAATTATTAATACTTATTTTTTGTTTATTTAGAATTAATCTATATCCATGTATCTAAATTAAATAGATTACTTACATTTCTTTGGATAGCCCAAAGCAAAAAAAGAAAACAAAGAAGAAGAAAAAGGTATCTCTACGCAGGTAGAGTAGTTTATGGTATCAGCATCAGGCTGTTGCACGTAAGAGAGCCCGCAGGTAAGCAAAGACCTCCAAGTGTTTATAATATAAAATGACAGAGGAAGATGATATAGACCGTAATCTGTATAGATGAAGAAGGCATAAAGTAGTTTTTAGTATTTTGCCTATATATATATATATATATATATATATATATATATATATATATATATATATATATATTGTTTATTCATAGTTAGAAATTAAAAAATTATGCGTTTATATGCATTTCAAATTTAGATTAATGACATTAATGAAAGGAAAACATTTACAATCATATGTGACATATTAATTAATTAAATAATATTATATATGTGAAAAATTATACTTAAAAATTAGTAAATTAATAATTTAAAGTGTATAAGTGCTCAGTGACTAGTTTATTAATTATTATAACGTATATAATTACTTAATAGTATTAATGTATAATATTATAATAGTTTGTATACAAAAAAATAAAATATATTTTTTTTTAAGGACAAGTACCTCCTCTTACTGCAATCAAATATCCCCAGGTTTGCCTTTCCAGCTGGATATGGTTGAAGTTATTCCGATGTTCTTGAGGTGGGAGGGAAACAGTGAGGCCCCTCAGTCACCTTCTTCCATCAAAGCATCGGACCGCTGTGCAGGGACGCCGATCCACCGCATCCAATTTATGTACAGCCGTCCCGGTAGTGACGTCACTCCGCAATGGGCGGAAGTGACGTTCACTAGCCCAGCCACACCCCCGAGTGACATCAATCCCCCGGACGCTGCGGGGAGGAAACGAGCGGCCTCCGTGGTCGGTGTAGACGCCGGAAGGTAGCGAAACAGGACACCACCTCCCGACCAATAACATACGCCGATCATCAAAACAAGGAGGCCGCAAACCCTCCTAGTTTCCCCACAGTGCCCATCGGAAATCCAGGGGGATCCACACCGGGGAACAGACAAAGCCAATCCCCCAGTTTGGTAGCGCCGCCCAGTCAGCCCAGAAGTGGGCCAGCATGGGCGGCGCACTTGTGGCCGCACATTGTTGTCAATTTTACCTACAGGGCAATGAAAAAAATAAAAATAAAAATAAAATAAAATTATTTACCCAGGGGCCACGCCTGGGAGCAGTTTTTACAATAGCGTTAAAAATAAATTATTACCATAAAAGGAAGAAACTAAAACAAATAACAGATAACAAATCAATCATATAATGTCATAACAGAAATAAATATAAAAAATATAATATAGAAACCCTGGTGTCATGTATATCAACTATAAATTTACACATCAATGTCATAGACAAAACAGTAGCCGTAATGACAGCCAGGGATTCAATAACCGAACCAAAGAAAGGGGGGGAAAAAAAGGAAAGGAAGCCAAATGCTGTTCATTAAAGGAATGGTTTGTACGATTGTGTCTCATTCAGGCCTGGAGCTTGAGTAGCATTAAGTCTCTCAATCCATAAAGTTTCTTTTTGCAAAATCCGCTTATCCCAGTTGCCCCCACGTGGGTCTTTGGGTATAGTCTCCAGAACACTGAACGTGGCACAAGTCGCATCAAACGCATGAAACAGGTCAATATGCCTACTGACCGTTGTTAACATTTTTCCATTTATTGATACATATACATGATCTTTGATGCGCTGCCATAGACATCTGATCGTCTTTCCGACATAAAAGGCTCCACAGATGCATTGCGCAATATCAATCAGAACTGAACAGTCTATATCAAGACATTCTAATGCTACAATCTACTAATGAAGCAATTAAAAATCATGCTCAGTATACAAAACGCTGGCAAGAATTGAAAGAGTATATCACTAAGATTACTAAGGATATAATTTTCAAAAAGCAAAACAAAATGTCAAAGGACAGGTTAGCGTTCATGGAAGGTTTTGCCTACAAATGGCAGAACCCCCATCAAGGAAGAGGTCCTAAAAATAATATACGGTTTAGAAATTTTGGTAATGACTTTGATTTTACAGAAGATGACACTGAATCCGATTCATCTGCATCCATTACTCCTTCGCAATCAGTAACAAAACGAGGAACATCGACACATAACAGCACCAATCCAGGACCACGTAAGTGGGGTCATGGGGGGGGGCACCATACACCTTATGCAAAATGATCCAGTAATGATGAAAACAAATATAGGACCCAGAATCAAACACCAGTTCCTGGCACCTATGGTGGGGGTACAAAAACACAAAACAAATATATGGGTACGATAGCACAACAGGCGGCGCAAATTCTTAATATCCAACCCTCACTCCCAAGAACATCAACCACTGAGCCTGAGAGAATAACACCTACAACCAATTGTCCCTCTGTGACTAGCCAGACACAACAATCTATCTCAAATTTATCAGTAAGACCCTCCTTAATGGCCTCGTTACCTATGGGTTTCCCTCCATCTAACCCGATAGTGGCTGGTTTCCAGAATGGACACTATGCCCCGCTAGGCCCTCAACCTGTCTCAACGACTTTGATTCAAACGTGTACTAGACAGACGACACTGGATTCTCATCTAACACAGACAGGCTCTATGGCATCAAATTTTCAGATGGCAGAGCCTTGTCTGTATCCAACCTACGGCTTGATGTGATAAACCTAACCCCCTATCAGTTTACTGATATTGAATTGGAAGTTTTGAGGTTGGGTTTGAGTTTTTGTCCCTCTACAAATTTGGATAAATACAAACTTATCAAAGATGTTTACATGTTTGCGTGGAGTCTAACTTATAGATACATGTTTGATCCGGATGTCGTTAGAAATAGACAGGAACGTGAATTCTCCAAGAGCATCAAGCACTACACAATGGCTGAGTTTAGAGCCCTTCGAGACTTGATGCTTCTCTTAGAAGAGAATGAAACAGGTGTAAACGAGACCGAAACTATACAGGAAAGATCCCTCAACCAACCCTCCTTAACACTAGAAGAGAGGACTAAAAAGTTCAAGCTCAAATCACAGAACTTTCCAGACTTGACTACTAACCTATATGTTTGGACTTTTTTGACAAGCGTAGTGAGTGACATTAAACAAATGCAGATCATACCTCATGATACCAATTTAACTAACTCTCAAAAGCGGGCTGTTAAAAAATTGGATAACCATCCAGACTTAGTGATTAAGGCTTCTGACAAAGGAGAAAGCATTGTCTTAATGACTAAACAACAGTATGAAACAATGTGCTATGATATTTTAGCCAACAATAACTGGTATAAACAAATTTACCCCCAAACGTGACTTCATTCAAAACACAATTCCTAGCCATCATCAATAATGGCTATGAACAAGGTTTAATTGATCAGGACACATACAAATACTTGAATAACCGACATCCAAGAGAAGCAACCTTTTATGCACTTCCTAAGGTGCATAAGGGAGTTGCACCAACACCAGGACGACCAATTATTTTGGGGATTGGCTCCTTAACCGAAAATGTCAGCAGACTTATAGATGCAGCTTTTATGCCGCACGTAATGAGCCTTTCATCATACACCAGAGACACACTTTTGAAGAAAATTGAGAGTTTGGTGGTCCTTCCCGACGCCCTTCTCGTGACATTGGATGTGGAGGTCCTATACTCTAGCATCCCTCACGAGAGGGGCGTCGGGACGGTACGCACCTTCCTCTACGAAGAACCACACACAAGATGGAAATACAATTAATTTATCCTTACCCGTCTTAAATTTGTTTTGACACATAATTGGTTCAGTTTCAACGGTTCCCACTACCTCCAGGTGCAGGGTGTCACTATGGGCACGTGCTGTGCGCCTGCCTATGCAAACCTGTACCTGGGGGGGTGGGAACATGATATATTTTCAGATGAATCATTATCTGGCTATACCGACCATGTGATGTCATGGATGCGATACATAGATGACATCTTTATAATTTGGACAGGAACATCGACAATGCTGACCAATTTTATTGAAACACTCAATACTAACACGTTTAATTTAAAGTTTACCCTTAATACAAATCCAGAGAAAATTACTTTCTTGGATCTGGAAATTTTTAAGGATGAAAATAATTGCTTGGCCACCAAACTTTTTCGCAAAGAAACTGCAGGAAACACCCTGCTGCATGCAGCGAGCGCTCACCCTGCAGCTTTAGTCAGGAATATTCCTTATGCACAATATGTCAGGCTACGCAGGAATTGCACCCATGACAAAGATTTCATTATTGAGGCTCAACTTCTTTGTACACGCCTCTTAGCTAGGGGTTACAGCAAATCTTTGCTACGAAAGGCCTACAATAGAGCCTGCAGACAGCCAAGAAATACTTTACTATACTCCAAAAAAATCGCACACCAGAAACTAAGGCAAATTTGAGAATTATCACGCGATTTTCATCCCAACATGAGGAGGTCCGTGACATTCTCACTAACCATTGGCATATATTACAGCAGGATTCTACAATTAGAAGACATGTAGGAACAAGACCGTGTCTAACCTTTAGACGCACTACCTCACTACGTGACCGTCTGCTATCTAGCTTCTATTCGGCAACTACACAATGCGAAAGGAGATGGAACGGACTATATAAATGTGGGAACTGTGACTTCTGCCCTTGGGTCAACCAAGATACGGCAGTCACACTTCCAAATGGTGAATCTTTTCACCTGAACTTTAGAGCAGACTGTAAGACGCAAGGTGTAGTCTATCTAATGGTTTGCATCTGTGGAGCCTTTTATGTCGGAAAGACGATCAGATGTCTATGGCAGCGCATCAAAGATCATGTATATGTATCAACAAATGGAAAAATGTAAACAACGGTCAGTAGGCATATTGACCTGTTTCATGCGTTTGATGCGACTTGTGTCACGTTCAGTGTTCTGGAGACTATACCCAAAGACCCACGTGGGGGCAACTGGGATAAGCGGATTTTGCAAAAAGAAACTTTATGGATTGAGAGACTTATTACTACTCAAGCTCCAGGCCTGAATGAGACACAATCGTACAAGCCATTCCTTTAATGAACAGCATTTGGCTTCCTTTCCTTTTTTTTCCCCCCCTTTCTTTGGTTCGGTTATTGAATCCCTGGCTGTCATTACGGCTACTGTTTTGTCTATGACATCGATGTGTAAATTTATAGTTGATATACATGACACCAGGGTTTCTATATTATATTTTTTATATTTATTTCTGTTATGACATTATATGGTTGATTTGTAATCTGTTATTTGTTTTAGTTTCTTCCTTTTAAGGTAATAATTTATTTTTGACGCTATTGTAAAAACTACTCCCAGGCGTGGTCCCTGGGTAAATAATTTTATTTTATTTTATTTATTTATTTATTTATTTTCATTGCCCTGTAGGTGAAATTGACAACAATGTGCGGCCACAAGTGCGCCGCCCATGCTGGCCCACTTCTGGGCTGACTGGGCAGCGCTACCAAACTGGGGGATTGGCTTTGGCCTTTCCCCGGTGTGGATCCCCCTGGATTTGCGGAATCCGATGGGCACTGTGGGAAAACTAGGAGGGTTTGCGGCCTCCTTGTTTTGATGATCGGCGTATGTGATTGGTCAGGAAGTGGTGTCCTTCCGGCGTCTACACCGACCACGGAGGCCGCTCGTTTCCTCCCCGCAGCGTCCGGGGGATTGACGTCACTCGGGGGGGGGGGGTGTGGCTGGGCTAGTGAACATCACTTCCACCCATTGCGGAGTGACGTCACTACCGGGATGGCTGTGCATAAATTGGACGCGGTGGATCGGCATCCCTGCACAGCGGCCCCATGCTTTGATGGAAGAAGGTGACTGAGGGGCCTCACTGTTTGCCTCCCACCTCAAGAACATCGGAATAACTTCAACCATATCCAGCTGGAAAGGCAAACCTGGGGATTTTTGATTGCAGTAAGAGGAGGTACTTGTTCTTAAAAAAAAATTTTTTTGTATACAAACTATTATAATATTATACATTAATACTATTAAGTAATTATATACGTTATAATAATTAATAAACTAGTCACTGAGCACTTATACACTTTAAATTATTAATTTACTAATTTTTAAGTATAATTTTTCACATATATAATAGTATTTAATTAATTACTATGTCACATATGATTGTAAATGTTTCCCTTTCATTAATGTCATTAATCTAAATTTGAAATGCATATAAACGCATCATTTTTACATTTCTAACTATGAATAAACACTATATATATATATATATATATATATATATATAGGCAAAAGACTAAAAACTACTTTATGCCTTCTTCATCTATACAGATTACGGTCTATATCATCTTCCTCTGTCGTTTTATATTATAAACACTTGGAGGTCTTTGCTTATATGCGGGCTCTCATACTTGCAACAGCCTGATGCTGATACCATAAACTACTCTACCTGCGTAGAGATACCTTTTTCTTCTTCTTTGTTTTCTTTTTTTGCTTTGGGCTATCCAAAGAAATGTACAGTAAGTAATCTATTTAATTTAGATACATGGATATAGATTAATTCTAAATATACAAAAAATAAGAATAAATAATTATTATTTATTTTTTATTTTTTTTATTTGTAATTGCCTTTATAGGTTTACATTATATTAATGTTTTTATTTAATTAATTTTATTCTAAAATGTCACACCTGTTCCCATATTGTTTCAATTTCAAAAAATTCTCCTACATGGTAAATCCTTTTTTTTTTTTCTTTCTTCCCCCTGGGAGCAAGTTTGTTTTGTTTATTTTATATTTGTAATTATTTGGCGATGAATTGTAATTTTATGGAATGTTTTATGGAATGAATTTCCTGACTGATATACTTTTTCTATTTTAGAAAATTGTTAAGTCCTGAGGAAGCGTTATAACTAAACTCGAAACATGTAGAGCATCAGAATATCTTTGACTGGTTCTTCAATTAATATCCTGTCTATTTTAATCAATCTTTATATTGAGTGTCAATGTCTCTCTTAGGCTCATATGATTAGATATGTATGGGAACACATATAGATATTGTTAGAATTTATCAGATTAGACAGGATATGTAATATCAAGACCTGGTGTGTTTTATATATATCTTTTTTTCTCTTCATTTTTAAAAAAAAATAAAATATTTTTATTCAAAATTCTTTTTTCCTCCCCCCTCTTTTATATATATATATATATATATATATATATATATATATATATATATATATATATATATATATATATATATACAGTGACTACAAGTAGTATTCAACCCCCTGCAGATTTAGCAGGTTTGATAAGATGCAAATAAGTTAGAGCCTTCAAACTTTAAACAAGAGCAGGATTTATTAACAGATGCATAAATCTTACAAACCAAAAAGTTATGTTGCTCAGTTAAATTTTAATACATTTTAAACATAAAAGTGTAGGTCAATTATTATTCAACCCCTAGGTTTAATATTTTGTGGAATAACCCTTGTTTGCAATTACAGCTAATAATCGTCTTTTATAAGACCTGATCAGGCCGGCACAGGTCTCTGGAGTTATCTTGGCCCACTCCTCCATGCAGATCTTCTCCAAGTTATCTAGGTTCTTTGGGTGTCTCATGTGGACTTTAATCTTGAGCTCCTTCCACAAGTTTTCAATTGGGTTAAGGTCAGGAGACTGACTAGGCCACTGCAACACCTTGATTTTTTCCCTCTTGAACCAGGCCTTGGTTTTCTTGGCTGTGTGCTTTGGGTCGTTGTCTTGTTGGAAGATGAAATGACGACCCATCTTAAGGTCCTTGATGGAGGAGCTGAGGTTCTTGGCCAAAATCTCCAGGTAGGCCGTGCTATCCATCTTCCCATGGATGCGGACCAGATGGCCAGGCCCCTTGGCTGAGAAGCAGCCCCACAGCATGATGCTGCCACCACCATGCTTGACTGTAGGGATGGTATTCTTTGGGTCGTATGCAGTGCCATCCAGTCTCCAAACGTCACGTGTGTGGTTGGCACCAAAGATCTCGATCTTGGTCTCATCAGACCAGAGAACCTTGAACCAGTCTGTCTCAGAGTCCTCCAAGTGATCATGAGCAAACTGTAGACGAGCCTTGACATGACGCTTTGAAAGTAAAGGTACCTTACGGGCTCGTCTGGAACGGAGACCATTGCGGTGGAGTACGTTACTTATGGTATTGACTGAAACCAATGTCCCCACTGCCATGAGATCTTCCCGGAGCTCCTTCCTTGTTGTCCTTGGGTTAGCCTTGACTCTTCGGACAAGCCTGGCCTCGACACGGGAGGAAACTTTTAAAGGCTGTCCAGCCCGTGGAAGGCTAACAGTAGTTCCATAAGCCTTCCACTTCCGGATGATGCTCCCAACAGTGGAGACAGGTAGGCCCAACTCCTTGGAAAGGGTTTTGTACCCCTTGCCAGCCTTGTGACCCTCCACGATCTTGTCTCTGATGGCCTTGGAATGCTCCTTTGTCTTTCCCATGTTGACCATGTATGAGTGCTGTTCACAAGTTTGGGGAGGGTCTTAAATAGTCAGAAAAGGCTGGAAAAACAGATAATTAATCCAAACATGTGAAGCTCATTGTTCTTTGTGCCTGAACTACTTCTTAATACTTTAGGGGAACCAAACAGAATTATGTTGAATTGAGGGGTTGAATAATAAATGACCCTCTGAATAAACTTTTCACTATTTAAAAAAAAAATTAAACAAAGAAATAACATTCTTTTTTGCTGCAGTGCATTTCACACTTCCAGGCTGATCTACAGTCCAAATGTCACAATGCCAAGTTAATTCCGAATGTGTAAACCTGCTAAATCTGCAGGGGGTTGAATACTACTTGTAGGCACTGTACATACACTTATGCCTAAAAAGTCCAACATAATCAACAATTTTTGTTGAGGTTTTTTTGTGTTTCTCTCCCTCCTCTCTCCCTTTTTTTTTTTCAAAAGACTACATAAAGGACGTGGCATGCGCGTTTTTCTATGGTGTATCCCCAGAACCACCCTGTAGTAGATACACACCAAATCTAGTTTAAGTGAGATAGCCCTCTCCTTCAAAAAAAAAAAAAAAATGCTCATGAAGACTTCTGCAATGTATGACATTTTTTTAGCCTAGGTCAGAGACCAGATAGTAATTAAAGAAATGTAAAAAAAAAAGTTTAAAATAAGTAAATATAATATATTCCTATGTATTTGTTATTGTTACATCATAATGAGAGTTTAGTTCCACTTTAAGAAGGGAGGTTCACCGTGTTATTACCTGAAATAGGAATAGTGGCTTATGTAGGTATTCTGAAAATAACAAATTGAAATAAAAAAAATTACAAAAACTGCACACAAATCTACTAGTTTGCAAATCATCCTGACTAAGAAAAAAGTGTGAACACTAACAGAAACAGTATTAACCATTTAAGGACTGAAAGGATTTAGCCACTTCCTGACCGGGCCATTTTTTGCGATACAGCAATTTCGCGGTCATGCGTACCCAAACAAAATTGACGTCTTTATTTTCCCACAAATAGAGCTTTCTTTTGGTGGTATTTGATCACCTCTGCGTTTTTATTTTTTGCACTATAAACAAAAAAACAGCGTTGATTTTGAAAAAAAAAACATTTATTTTTTTACTTTCTTCTATAATATCTATCTATCTATCTCTATAATATATATATATATATATATATATATATCTCAAAAGTATATATATATATAAAAAAATATTAATCATCAGTTAGGCCGGTATATATTCTTCTACATATTTTTGGTAAAAGAAAATTGCAATAGGCATATATTGATTGGTTTGTGCAAAAGTTATCGCGTCTACAAACTATGGGATAGATTTAGGGATCAGTGGTTTAGCGGGACTGCAACATTACAGCGGACAAATCTGACCCCAAATTACACTTTTTGGGGACCAGTGACATTATTATAGTGCTGTAAAAATGCACTGATCAATGTATAAATGACACTGGCAGGAAAGGGGTTAACACTAGGGGGCGATCAAGGGGTTAACTGCGTTCCCTCAGTGTGTTCTAACTGTAAGGAGGATGGGCTGCCAGGAACATGAGAGAGATCGCTGTTACTGATGACAGGGAACAGAAGATCTCTGACATGTCCCCTGTCAGAATGGGGATCTGCCTTGTTTACCCTCATTCTGCCTCTGTACACTGCAATTGCAGGTTGCTGGCTGATGTACAATGACGGCAATTTGCGGTATCCGGCCACCTTGCCACAGTACAACTGTGGTACGTGGTCGGGAAGCAGATAAAGTGTTACTAAACCCGCAACAGTAAAATCAGTGTGTACATGCAGTAAAGCATGCTCACTGTGAAACCTAAGAGATTAATCATTCACACTGTGCAAAAAGGCAGTTTAATCATGTCTTCTCTGATCTTCCCCTTCTTCAACTGTCCCCAATTCATCTGCTGATAGAACAGAGCCTCGGGGGCACTCTGCACTCAGTTTGGAGTGTATTGCTAAAGAGTTTTTTTTTCCTGGCAGGGTGCTTGTGATTAGCACAGGGACAATCAGCACTGTCCAGAGGATCAGGGGTCATGCAGCCTCATAGGACAATCAGAGGAGAATGAAAACTCATCCTACAAGCTTTAACCAGTGCTCAGCCAGACATTGACAGAAGTCACAAGACTGCTTTATACTGCTGATGGCAAAAGGTATTTAGCTATTTATATTTACTAAAATAATTGCATTTCCCTGTCCTGTGTACTGTGAGAGACCGAATATAGTGAATGCAGGGTCCTGGGTTTACTAACACTTTAAGGGTTCATGCACACTAGGCAGTAGAATGCCATAACTGCTGGCATAAAGAAGGAGCATAAAAAACCCTCCTATGCATATTGCACACGTGTTTAGGTGCATTTGTTTCTATAGGTGTTTTTTCCCCAAAACACTAGAAAAATGTACACTTAGGAACGCTTGACAGGTCTAAAAGCTGGTCTGAAAGCTCCCCTCAAAAACGCATTTGTGATGGACTTTTTTTTTCAGCCTGTAAACGCTCCTCTAGAAATATAACTGTAAACCCCAAAAGTGCGTGGACACATAGGCTAACACAAAGTGGTTTCTGCGGGCTGAAAAAACACCAAACGCCTGTATAAGCAGCATTTTTTTATGTTCAGCGTTCATGAGGCCTAATACTTTTCATATTTTCTACTAGATTTCTGGTCAAAGGTTATATAATACCTACTGTATATCCTACATACTGTATGTGTGCAAATCTGTTGATGAATTCCAGAGCTTGTCATTTGTTATAATATTGTTATAATAGTGCAGCTTTATTTCTCAGGGACTACTTGATAGTTGATCATTTTGTTCTCTCTTTTTCTTTTGTTTACACATTTCATACGCTATGTTTTTTCTATTTCCTGTCCGGCTTCACCGATGATAATAGACTTTCAAAAGCTGTCAAATAAAGAGTGCTGTAAGGATTACATGAAACAAAACTAAATGATGTATTAATTGACAGTTTTCTCCACCACCAGCAGCCCACAGAGTGTCAGTTATTAGCCTTATGCTCAGACAGGAGACAGGTCAGTTATCGAGGGGATTTACAGCCTAACACTGGGCTTCCATTCCCATTCTGACTAGAAAAGAAAACAAGCGAAAAACAGTACACATACTGTAGATAGATACTCTACGCTTTCCTAACAGCTATGGTGTGGCGACTATTAGTGACTATTCTATCTAATGCTGAGGAGCTTTGGTTTTATGCTAAGTTTATATATTTATTTTGTTGATGGGAAAAAGCATTTCCATTCTGGTGCATATAATCTTAAGTACTGACTCCTGTCTGATATTGCTGTGCTTAGTAAAAGCCCCATCTGTGTGAACAATCCAAGCAATTGTCTCCCCCTGCTAATATTGTTAAACTCTAATTTGAGATTGTTCTTTAGAAATGAAAGCAGAACAGTCAGCCATCTCGGTAACTCTTTCAGTTGAAGCTATAGATCAGTTTAGACACTCATCTCGTCCAAATGTGGGATGCAGAAGAGCTGACTGATCAGTACACAGAACACAGCTTCATGAGTTATATGGATATTTTTCTCTACTACACAATGAAATTGGCTTCACACTTTGAAACCACTTCTAGTATAAAAAGATAAATAATGTCCTATTCTCCTCATGCGGAAGAAGAGATATTTTACCGGTGATTAGCTTTAAAACCCAGATGGTAGCCATTCTTTTATCCCTCTCATTTCAATATTATCTGATTGCTGGCAATTTCATACTGATTACATAGTTAACCTTTGTGCTATTTTTTTCAATCACAAAAAAAAAATCATAGACTAAAACAAATCTTTTATTATGAAATGAATTTGGAAAAATCGCCCACACTGGGGTCTAGCAGGAAATTTGCTAAATATGGCAAAAGAAGCACCAAAGGAGTTTATATTACTGTTCCCTCAATAGGCTGCACACAAATTGCAAACTGTATATGTTTTAGCTTCCTTCAATAAATGCACATTACAATTTCACATTGAATCAGATAAACATGAAAATATTTCAGTATTTTGAAGGGGTGAGGAAAAACCGTATTTCCCTACCTTCCTTGATTTTTAAAACAGAAGTGTCTGGTCAGTGGACTTAGGCCATGTACTCTACAGCACCTAAACTTGAGTTTAGGAGCTTTTGGCGTTATTTGCCAAAGCTCCTCAACTCAACTCCATAAAAGTCTATGTCTCCATGTACACGTAGGCCTTTCGTATAGTTTAGGAGCTGCTGCGTTTAAGTGAGTTCAAATTCTACCAACCTCTCTCTTCTGAACATGGAAGAATAGTGTTCAGAATAGCAACATTTTGACCACTGGCTGCAAAACACAGCAACATTGCGGTAAAATCATGACATGCTTTTGCCGCATTTTGCATTTTCCCACGGCCGACAATCAAAGTAGTTTAAGTGTACATAAAGCCTAAAAAGCCAAAATTGAAACAATTAATAAAGTTTATAAATATGTACATAAAAGAATTCCTCCAGAGAGTGTGAGTAAACTTGGAGAAAATGCCTTCATGGGTGTCATTGGAGCAGGGTGCATTTGAGAATCTCTTCAGTGAGGAAACATAATTAAAACTTGAGAAAGTGGCTTTAGGGTGCATTCACACCTAAGAATGCACCCTGCCTGCATTTATATGTGAGGACCCCAGTGGGGGTTCCCACAATTAGATGGGAAGCTGCTGGTGCTAACGGCTAATTGTGTCCAATAGTATGCAAATGTGATTGATTAACCCTGAACACAGGCAGTCTGCATCCAGGCCTGGTCACTCACATGTGATTACTGCATGAGTGATTACATGCGAGTAGGAGCGATTATCTGTGGGAACTAGCAACCTCCCATTGCTTTAAAAGAGGCTGCCACCGCATATAATCGCAGGCAAGGTGCATTTTCAGGTCTGAATTCAAAAGAAGATGCCCACACTTTAGTTAAGTTCCCAACGTGCTGTCTATGTCCTGAAGTCCATTGGATCACACATTTTGGAAAACCTGGTCACTATGGCTTTCTTCCTGATAAGCCATAGCCAGAGTTGTTTGCAGTGTATCTCTGTCTGCTCCATAGGAGATGTTTAGGCCAGCAAAAAAGATGCATCGTTATGGTTGGATTATGTCTGCATGCTTGACACCCTCCAGGGTATATGGCCAGATTTTCTGTAAATAAAACAAAAGAACTGCTGCAGGTTGTGACAGTAATAATAGTCTGGGCACCTCCAAAAATGGAGTCAGGAACACCAGTGTCCCCTTATTCTGCTAAATTCTGCCAGTCTGTGACACTTAGGTATGAGTCTTTGTCTGTAGGCTCAGTAAGAATTGGCACATTTAATACACCCCAGCCTACAGGCATCTTGAATTTCATTACAACAAACAACGCTTAAATTGAATACACAATTACCTTCAAAATAACTTCTACTTAAAGTTCACCTTTTGAAACCATATATAGGGTGGATCATGTAACATGTAAAGTTATGCACTTGGGGGCTAAGAATATGCATGCATCATATATACTAGGGGGAGTACAACTGGGGGAATCCATAGTGGAGAAGGATCTGGGGGTTTTGGTAGACCATAAGCTCAATAACAACATGCAATGCCAAGCTGCTGTTTCCAAAGCGAGCAAGTCCTTTCTTGCATTAAGAGAGGTATGGACTCCAGAGAGAGAGATATAATTTTGCCCCTGTTCAAATCATTAGTAAGACCTCACCTGGAATATGCAGTTCAGTTTTGGGCACCAGTTCTCAAAAAGGATATCGGGGAACTGGAGAAAGTGCAGAGAAGGGCAACCAAACTGATAAGAGGCATGGAGGAGCTCAGCTATGAGGAGAGATTAGAGGAACTAAATTTATTCACTCTTGAGAAGAGGAGAATAAGAGGGGATATGATCAACATGTTCAAATATATTAGGGGTCCATATAGTGAACTTGGTGTTGAATTGTTCTCTGTACGGTCAACCCAGAGGACACGAGGGCACTCTTTACGTCTAGAGGAAAAGAGCTTTCATCTTCAAGTACGGAAAGGTTTCTTCACAGTTAGAGCTGTGAAAATGTGGAATAGACTCCCGCCAGAGGTGGTTCTGGCCAGCTCAGTAGATTGCTTTAAGAAAGGCCTGGATACTTTCCTGATGGTACATAATATAACTAGGTACTAACATAGGTAAAGTTGATCCAGGGAAAATCCGATCACCTCTTGGGGGATCAGGAAGGAATTTTGTTCCCCTGCTGTAGCAAATTGGAGCATGCTCTGCTGGGGGTTTTTTTCGCCTTCCTCTGGATCAATTGTGGGCATAAAATTGGGTATTTGGATTGTACGATTATTTTTTTATTTTATTTATTTGTTTTTAAGGTTGAACTGGATGGACTTGTGTCTTTTTTCAGCCTGACTAACTATGTAACTATGTAACTATGTTCCAGCTTCAGTTCCAGCTTCTGCCATTAGTTCCCTGATCCCCATCCCTTGGTGTGACAGTGGGCACAGCTGTAGTCACAATTTAAATACAGTGCAGCCCACATGGCCGCTTCATTCATTCACAGTTTCCTGTGAATGGATGAACTACAACTATCATCAATCATTGTGGATGATAGATTGTAGTTCTTAATGAACTGTGGGGGTGCAGATGAGGTATGGGCAGAAAGCTGCAGGGCTTGTCTATAGAAGCCTGACATTACACCCCTGATCCACTGTTCATGGATGCAATGCTTTCCAGGCTTCTGCAGAAAAAAATAAGTGCACATTTTTTTTCCTGCAAAAATGTGTACATTTATTATTTTTTGTTGAAATGTGATTCTTTCAACTCAGTAAGGGCCATTAACAACTCTTCCTTAACATTATTTAGGAGACCACTGATAACCATCTGCTAGGATCTGCTAGTGAGGCCTACCTCTTCCCAGTTTGCTTTTCCAGGCCTTGGCTATAAAACTTATTAAGGTACGCCATAAACAGCTTTTCCGGTATTAAAATATAACTAAAGCCAAATACTTTTTTCAGTTTTTAAAGAGGGAATACACTTGTCAGGTTTGTATTGCTGCTTGTGCCCCCATTAGGGAGTTTCCTCCATTATATCTGTCCTGTTTACTTTTGTCACTTAAAGTGAAAGTGAAAAAAAATCCTAAATTTTGGGTTGTCACCAGAACAAAAGTCTTCCAATGGGGACCCTGGTGACATCCAGGGATTCCATGACTTTGGGGGGATATCTTATCACTTTCTGTTTTGGCTGAGAGAGGAAGTGAAGAAAAATGTCCCCAATATGAAGGCAAATGTCCCCGATAGGACACAGATGGCAAACAAATAAACTGACTATATATAGAAGACTCCTGCCATGAGTTTAGGATGAAACAATCCTGTTTACGATCTTACGAAGGGCAGAAGGCCCATGAGGTACATTACTTCTTCTTAGGAAGGCATATTTCAAGGGTAAGTCAATAGCGGTCTTTTTAGAAAGATAACTAAATGCTGTATTTTAAATATATTATTAGATTGTGGCATGTGGTAAACTTGAATTATAAATGCATTTGTAAAACGGTATCTGAGGGAGTGGCAGCTACAAAATCGTAAACATTTTGACCTTACCTTGGCCACTCCATAGGCCTAGTGATAAGTCAGGCAATTTCTATCAACACCCCCCCCCAAGCACCAGAAAGAAGTGGTTGCAACAGCAATCTGGAGGTTGCCTTTACCATCCTAAAACAGAACATCTGTCAGGAGTCTTATTTCTTGAGAGCCCAAAGGCACTGAATCTGCCTCTGCCAGAACCCAAAGAACTGTATTTTGTGAAATACATTTTCTGTAAATATTTTGTTTGCACTGTCTCTTGTTTTTTTAAACAATATTTTAAAATCTTTATAAAGAGATACTGTAAGTCTTCTCTAGATGCTCTAACTTGTATAACTAAAAGAATCCCTGCTGTTTGAAGAATTGCTATTGGGTGTGGACATTGTATATTACAGGCATTCAGCCCCAGAAGGTTTTACCCCCTTAACCCCCCCTTTTTGTTATACGGCACTTTGTTACTTTAACTGAAAATTGCACGTTTATGCAATGCTGTACCCAAATAAAATTGATGACCTTTTTTCCTACAAATAGAGCTTTCTTTTGTTGGCATTTACTCACCTCTGCGGTTTTTATTTTGTGCTCTATAAACAAAAAAAGCGGCAATTTTGAAAAAAAAAAAAACTATATTTTTATATTTTGCTATAGAACATATCCAATAAAAAAAATATAAACAATCAAATTTCTGCATACATTTGGCCAATATATATTCTGCTACGTAAAAAACATCCCAATAAGCGTATATTGATTGGCTTGTGCAAAAGTTACAGTGTCTACAAACTATGGGATAGATTTATGGACTTTTTCTATTGTTAAAAAATTGGAATGGCGACATTGTGGCAGACAAATCTGACACTAAGTGACACTTTTTGGGGACCAGTGAAACCAATACAGTGATCAGTGCTAAAAAAAATGCACTCTCATTGTATAAATTGCACTGGCTGGGAAGGGGTTAATATTAGAGTCAATCAAAGGGTTAAGTGTTCTCCTAGGGCAGTGATGGCGAACCTTGGCACCCCAGATGTTTTGGAACTACATTTCCCATGATGCTCTTGCACTCTGCAGTGTAGATGAGCATCATGGGAAGTGTAGTTCCAAAACGTCTGGGGTGCCAAGGTTCGCCATCACTGTCCTAGGGAGTGATTTCTAACTGTGTGGGGCATGGACTGACTGGAGCAAGAGAGACATCTGTGTTTCTGATTAGTAGGAACACAAGAGCGCTCTCTTCCTGTCTGACAGAACAATGCTCTGCCATGTTTACATAGGCTGAGAACAGTGCTGCCTCTCCTGCGAATGATCGGCGTGTCCCAATGGCCATTGTGGCCACCAGACCCGCTAATTGGCTCCAAACACAGCGGGAGCGGAGCTCCAGCAGTGTGCACGCTCACCCAAAGCCGACAATAGGAATCATGTACAGGTACGTGATTTTGCACTTGAGGCCTGCCCTGCCACAGTAAATGTACGTGGAGTGGTCCTTAAGTGTTTAAACTTTATAATTGTTAACATATATTTTGAATGGTTTGTGTTTCCAATAAAACATGTAGTGGCAACTATTTTGGTGTGTAACTGGTTAACTGTGCAGTTAACCAAACCCAATGACGATCGCTCTCAGTCTTCTGGCATGTAGATTGAAGTCCCTGAGTTGAAAAAAAATCTCTACATATGAGACGAATGCCGCGTACACACGTAGCGGACTATCCGGCGGACTTAGTCCGGCGGACTTTCCAAACGGGCTACTTGCCCACACATGGCACTTTTTCAGCGGACTAATACGGCATACTAAGTCCGCCGGACTATCCACCGTACTTTTGAAATGAACGGACTCGCCCACACACGCGGAGGAAAGTCCGCTCATTTTGAGCGCGTCTCCAGGTAGACCTGGGGGGGACCCCCACGCTGATTTTTTCGGCGTTGGGGTTTCCCTTTAAGTCCATACCAGGTGACGGGGCCAGCGACGCCTCCTTCGCTGGCCCCATCTACCTGGAGATGTGCTCAAAATGAGCGGGCTTTTCTCTGTGCTGGAAAAGTCCGCTCATTTCAAAAGTACGGCGGGAAGATTGGATTGCAAAACTACTTTCTAAGTCCGCCGTACTTTTGGGTAAAAAAATTCCGCCGGAGGCTACACACGGGGGGATTGTCCGGCGGACTTGAGTTCGCCGGACTTTTCCACAGGATTGTTTGATCGTGTGTACGCGGCATAAGAGCACTATTGTTATGTACTGGTGGCAGCACAGAGAGGTCTCACCTGCCATTTGTCACTTAGTGGGAGAGGCTTGGATCCGATACCTTGGTTGTCACACAGGTATAAAATGCAGGAACCTAGAGCAGACCTCCAGAAAATAGGAGGTGAACAAGTTTCGTCACTATCAGGAATTACTCGAGCATTAACTATAAAAACAACCAAGTATTTAGCCATGATAGAATTGTTTTAGAGGCTGCTGCAGGGATGTAATGGCACTACTATGCGCCTACACTTTAGAGTCCCCGAGTCTCAATAACACTTTCCCATATCCCACAGTCTCAAAGAAAAAGTTAAAGTTCATATTGTGATCTTTTTGGGTCCAACACAATATCCTTTCTGCATGTATCTTAAATAAGTGACGATATGTTCCTATGATCTACAAATTAACCCTTTTGTGACTGCAATATGCAATGTGGAATGCACCTTGTCATGAGACTGTGAACCAAAGAACTGGGTGCAACTGTGTGAGGTTTCTAGATCTTAGTTAGATTTCAAATGGAAAAAGTTGTCGTAAAGTTATTGACAAGTTAGCTAATATATAATGATGCTGCTAAACTTGGTCTGGGAATCTAAGCTGTAAAAAAAACATGATCCGGAAAGGATTAATGGATTCTTATAAATATGATGTAAATATGGTGTTCAGTGGAAAATTAAGTTACCTTCAAGGCCACAGAAAGCTGTAAGTACAGTCAGAAGTTTTGCAGTCTATTAGTGGCATGTAGATTTGAAAAAGCAGTTACTTAAACCTCTTCATCAGCTAGCAGTGAATTATGAGTAGTTGGTAGGATACGAGGCTTGTCTTTGTGAACAGCTGTAGGCATCTTTGCTGTGGTATTATCAAGTGTCCCTGTGAAAGCACAAAAAAATTCATATAAAGTGAAAGAAATAAAATATAAACCTTCATGTTTTGCCTCCTAGCGACTGAAATCAAATCATGGTCCGAGCAGTGTTGTAAAATAAGCAAAATTTTCCTTTTCCTCTGGTTACCTGTCAAATTACTTATGTGATAAAAAAGAAAACAGTCATACAAATGTGATTTACTTCTGTTTCCTCCAGTCATAAACATTTATATCTAAAGTGTAACAAGGAGTTTAAAATCCAACTATATTTTATTGATGTATGATGAAACCTGCAACAGATGTATACTGTGTTATTTCGCTATCTGTCTTTTAGCTGCAGAGGTTACGGAAGTATTTGTCAGACTACACAGCAAATTATTTCTGTATCTCAGACTGACTTTAACAAAATTGTTTTGGATCTGAATATAATACAGTGCTATGGTAAATGTGCTAAATATATTTGGCTCTTCTAAACGAACAGTAGTAGTCACAGTTAGGCCGCGTACACACGGGCGGACTGTTCGCCCAACTTTGTCCGCTGAACAGTGTTTGGGCGGACAGTCCGCTCGTGTGTGGGCTTTCAGCGGACAGTTTCAGCGGACAGTTGGACGGACAAGGTTTTTCGGAATTTCCGAAAAACTGTCCGCTGAAACCTTGTTTCAGCGAACAGTCCGCCCGTGTGTAGGCTTGTTCGTCAAACAAAGTTGCGCGCATGCTCAGAAAGGATTTTCACGCCGAAAGCTATAATGCAGTGTATAGGACGTCGTATTTTTCGTCCCGTCGTACGTGCCGTTCACGTCATCGCGCACGGTTTCAGCAAACTGTTCGTCCGTCGTGTGTGGCCATGTCCGTCCATGCTAAGTTTGAGCGGACTGTTTGCCGAAACTGTTGGACGGACAAAGTTGGGCGAACAGTCCGCGCGTGTGTACGCGGCCTTACAGTTAATGTGTGAAGTACTTACATAGGGATGTGATCTGGTGAATTTTAAATTGCTGGTGACCCATTTCAGCAAATTAAGCACTTAGGATGGCCTTAAATGGGATGGAAATAAACAGGCAGATCTTCTAGCTTCAGTCTTGCAAAGAATGGTTATTTCTGACTTTTTTGAGTTCAAGTTTTGTTGTTACTGAATTTCCTGTATGGTTCTTTTTCTGTGTACTACAAATGGTCTCAATCCTGGTGCAACTCATTCCAGGATGCATGAGAGCTATCTGCACATCTACGGAATATAATACTTAAAGAAGTAACCACTCCTGATGAGGAAGATGGAAATGATATGACCTATACAATATATTATTAATAAGATATAGTCTCAAGTAGCCTTGGGAGGAATCTTGCCTAGAATATAAAAGGAGATAAAACAAAGAGTAGATCAAAAATTATAGCGCTAGCGTGTACAATAAAGTGACATCATACATCTATTTTGATGCACAAAGACAAATTGTGTATAATCCACAAGAAAACTAGTGTTAAAACACATAAAGTGCATAAAGCAATGTAAGGTAACAGTCCATGAAAATGTGGAAATGAAGCAAACTCTTCTTAGTGGGGTGACACCAAACAGTTTAGAGCAGGAAAACAACTTGTCTGTAGTCGCTCTCAGCAGTGCTTCAATAGTAAATGAATAAACACACTTATCAACTGGGGTGGACACACATGTCATACATCAGTGAGTCAAACAGGCTCGTAATCCTATAGGGGCTGAGGCTGGGACTGTACCCAGGAGATGGTTGGTTAAATCCGATGTGGGATATCCGACTCTTGACTCCAAGACTCCACAGACTGTTCCCGCAGCGGATGAATATTCCTACAAGCCAGCTCCTCATGGACCCCAAAAGGACATGTGAACAAAAAATGAGAAGGAAAGAGGGCTCCAAATAGTGCACGTCAAACCAGGAGGTTTATTAAAATATGTCATATATGACAAATGACAAAATGTGGGGTGCAGTAAATGCTAGTCCGACACGTTTCGACACTAAAAGGTCTTCAACTGGGGAAAATATTTGCCCCAGTTGAAGACCTTTTATTGCTTTTTCTAAGCTTCCATGTAACATGATCTTAAATCAAATTTAGATTTTTGAGGCCCAGCTTTGTGTTGAGTTATTTACAAAGACCTTTCTTGATAAATACTGTACATGAAAACTACTCATACTTTACATGGCTGCTTGCTAACTTTTTGGATTAAAATTAAAAAGTTTTGTTGGGTTTTCCAAACTCTTGATGCTACTTTGAGACACCTAAAATAAATTAAACTATGTGCATATTGGTGCTATAGACTGCCTGCTTATCTGACAGAAGCCATAACTGGAGTTTCAATATTTAAGGTCTTATTCATTTTAAAATTTTAACTATACAGTGGGCTTGATTTACTAAAACTTGAGAGTGCAAATCTGAACAGAAACCAATCAGCTTCCAGTTTTTTTTTTTCTCAAAGTTTAATTAACAACTTGCTTACAGGGCACTTAAACCCCCCTCCTATCCAGACCAATTTTCAGCTTTCAGCACTGATGCACTTTGAATGACAATTGCACGGTCATGCTACACTGTACCCAAATTAACTTTGAGCTTTCTTTTGGAGTTTTTGATCACCTCTGCAATTTTTATTTTTTGTTAAAAAAATGTAAAAAGACAGAATTTTTTATTTTTTTTATTTTGTTATACAATTTTAAAATGGGTAATTTTTGTCCGTCACTGATGAGGCGGAAGATAGGTGGCAGTGATGGGCACTGATGGGTGGCAGTGATGGGTGGCAGTGATGAGCACTGATCAGTTACACTGACAGGCAGCACTTTTAGGTGGTACTGATTGGCACCACTGGTGGGCTTTGAGGTGAGCGTTTATTACCTAGGGAGGAGCACCTGAGTGTGATCACTGCAGCTTGCTTTGGATTATCTACACACCAGTTTCAGAATAGCATAGACTTTAAAGCACCCCTGAATTATTGGATGTCACATATGCACACAGAAGCACGTTTCTTTATATTTTTCTATAGTGGATCTAGTCTACTATATATGATCCTTTGGACACTATCATTTTTGGTATAATTATTCACCACATGGATGCACGCTAGCACTTTATACCAGCCCAATTGTTTATCTTCATTTATTCATTCATAGTTTCATAGTTAGTAAGGTTGAATAAAGACACTAGTCCATCCAGTTCAACCTGAGTGAGTGTCTACAATTGTCCCTGTACATTGCACACTCACATCAGTCCCTACCCTCAAGGAGCCCACAATCTAAGGTCTCCATTCATAGGGCCAAATTTGGACAGAAGCCAATTAACCTACCTGCATGTCTTTGGATTGTGGGAGGAAACCGGAGTACCCGGAGGAAACCCACGCAGTTATTGGGAGAACATGCAAACTCCAGGCAGGTAGTGTCATGGTTGGAATTCGAACCAGCGACCCTTCTTACTGCTAGGTGAGGGTGCTAACCACTACATCACTGTGCCGCCCTAAAGTTATATTCTAACTTTTTTTATATTTCTATTTTTATCTGTTGCACTATTGCCACTTTTCACAGTCGGCAGTGACTGTGTTTTCCACTGTATGATTTTCATACATATTTATGCACTTTTTTTTATCACATACACTGAATTTGTAGAATCTATTTTATATGTGGAAGTGCAGCATATGTATTAATTTTGTCAAACAAATCTGTTCTTTTTTTAAGGAAATAAGAAAAAACATAGACAATGAGTGGATGCGTGCATAGAATACTTTGATTTTGCCAAAGCATTTGACACAGTTCCCTACATGTGCACATTAAAGTCTACAGGTGTGAGAAATACATGACTGGTGTACTGCAGACTTACCGGCTGCTGTGACCAAAATTCTACTAACCACCAAACTCTACCTAATTAAGACACGAGACCTTGCTGGATTTTAATGGCCATAGCAGCCTTTTATTAACAATGAACCAAAAAAACAAAAACATCCAATAACATTTTTTTAACCATAAAATATCTAACCGACTGACTGTATAGCAGGTATTTTGAAGGCAAGCATGGTCTACCAACTATGCTGTATCAAGCTACCTTTTAATACCACGACCCCCAGCCACAAATAACCTGGCAAGGGGACAATTTGTACACCTTACCAACCTGATACAGCCACCATTACCATTCTTACTGACGTCACTTAATACGGGAAGGTACTCATACCAAATATGAGCCCTTCCCACCATTCTCCAAGAAAACATCTTTACCATGCCCACCTTCAAAAGCCTGAGACCCCTGCCACCGACGCCCGAGTGAGAAACCTTCCACGGGAATCCTAATTGCCGGCCATCTGGCCTTACCGCTGCCCTTTTCACACCCCAGAAAACATAGGAATGGCCGATAATCCACACCAAACATTCTCTATCTGAAAAACATAATAATACAAAAATACCAACTAACGAGGTAACAATACAGCCCCCGACAAACAAGACAAGACAAAACAAAAAGGCGCGGCCACCACAGAGACATCAGACCGACAATGAACAAATCACAATAGATTTGGATAAACGTACAACTTGAAACGTTGTGATTCCCATCGACCAATCCGCTGTAAAAAGCCCAGAAAAAAGCCAAAACAAAGGCCGTCTTAAAGAGAACTGCCTCAAAAGAATTAGAACAGACATAAGGTAACTTATCCAATAGCGCCTAAAGCAATGCAAAAGAAACCGGACAATGGAAATCGGGCACCCCTGCCCCTTTTTGTAACCCCGCTTAACCAAGAAAACTTTGGTGATATCCGACAAAACGGAAAGTTGAAAAAGGAATGCCAAACCAGCCATCTTCCTATTCAGGGCAGAAACGGAAACACCCTTTTCACAATTCTTACCAATAAAATACAGTAAGGCCTGCAACCGATCTTCTCCTCGAAAACACCCCCCTAGCAAACTTACCAGACTGTTTTATTCGTCCCACAGCTTTGAATAAGCTGTCCATGTCCCATCACCCACCGACCTCCTAATCAGACCAGCTATGGTGGCGAAACAACGTCCCACAAGGACTCCGGGCATGGGACCCCGACCTGCTCCACTTCCGGTGCCAACTGTCGGAATTTCTCCCACTGTAGACGAGAAAGGGTATCCGCCACTGTGTTAGTCACTCCGGGCAAATGCACCGCAAAAAGAAACACATTCAAACTTAAACACAGCAAAACAAGATGTCGCAAAAGACACACTACAGCGGGAGAGGAAGAATTGACAGAATTAACGGCCTGAACGACACCCAAATTATCGAAGTGAAACGGCACGCGCTTGTTCTGAAACTCCTGACCCCAGATTTGCACTGCCAATTCTATCGGGAAAAGTTACAACAGCACCATATTCCTGATGAATGCCAAATTACGCCACAACTCCGGCCATCAAAAAATCATCCAAATAGTGGATCACAGATTGCCAGCCGGACACCTCCCACACCACCCAATCCAAAAAAGAACTATACCTTTCAAAAAATGAACAGGAAATAGCGCATCCCATCGGCAAACATCTATCGACAAAATACTGACCCTCTCAAACGCAGCCCAGAAACCGAAAACTACTAGGGTGCACCAGTAGCAACCGGAAAGCCGACTCTATGTCCGTCTTTGCCAATAATGCGCCCCTGCCAAACTTATGCACCCATTTAAGGGCATCATCAAAAGAAGCCTAAAACACTGCGTACAAGTGAGGGTCCATAGCATCGTTGACCAACCCCCCGGGGGATGAGGCAGGTGATGAATCAGGCAAAATGTATTGGGTTCCCTCTTGGGTACCACCCAAAGCGGCGAAACCACCAGGTCCGCCAAAGGAGGGAAAGGAAAAGGTCCCGCCATCCTGCCCATAGCTACTTCTTTCAATAGTTTTGCCGACACCACTTCCGAATGCAACTTCGCAGAGCGTAAATTGTCACCCACCGCAGGAATCGTGGACAAAGTGCAAGGAATGGGAAAACCCTCTGTAAACCCCTGAAACAAAAACTGAGCCGCAGCTTGATCTGCATAGCTATTGAGGAAGGGGACCACTTTTTCCACTATCACCGGAGTTCTCCCTTTTCCAGCATTGGTCGACTTAGCTTTGCCTTGCTTGAAACACTTAGAGAGCGGATGGGAACCTCCGCAACCGGAACATTCGTGGCAATATCTGCATGCGCCACCAAACCGACAGATGCCATCATTGTATTTCCAGCAGTACCCCTTACGGTTTGCGGCCGATGGTGTCAAGGCACCCGCACCCCCGGCCCCGCCCTGAAAGGGTTGCAGAAACGTTCTCGCCTGAGTTATCAACTTCATCCTTAAGCCGATATCTTTGTGGTCCCATCTCAACGACGGCCGGACCGCCTTGCGTTGCCGAAATCGTTCATCGTAACGCAACCACGCAACGCCCCCATACACTCTCTGGGCCTCACTAATGGAGGCCAAATAGCAAAAGAGAGCGGAACAGCACTCTGGCACCTTCTCTCCGATAACGCTAGCCAAAATGGTAAATGCCTGAAGCCAGTTCCCAAAGGTCCTGGGAATCAAGCGGTAACGACGCTTCTCCTCCTCCTCTTTTTTGCTTTTGTCGGGTTTCATCTTATCCAAGTTAAACTTTTCAAGCTGTAAAAGGGTGAAAATTTCAATGTATTCTCCTTTCTAGATGCGTTCCTTCATCTCAGCCTTCAAATGGGCCCCCAATGGTCCCTCGAAGCACACATATACCTCTCCTTTCACAGAATCACCCAATCTCACCCCATCCGACGTTCTGTCCGTCGACTTAGGTGCCCCCGACATCTTCTCCGTCATGTCCACGGGGGCCCCCACTGGGGTCGCCACTGCCACCGTCACCGTAGAACTCGCCGCTGGCTGTCGGTCACCAGCGACGGGCATGACCACTGACCCCCGGTGTCGTCTACGCAGTCACCGGCGACCCGGGCAGCTTACTCACCAATGCATCCCGGCAGCTATCCAACCAAGCCTGCAGGATCCTATCCAAGCTTTCCCTGGACATTCCGGTAGAAACTGCACCCAATTTAAAAACAGTGCAGACATGCCGGGCTCCGTCCACACAGGCGCATCATTCATTCATAGTTTCCTGTGAGTGAATGGACTACAACTATCATCAGCCAATGCGACTGATGGCTTGGTGTTCCAATGACCACAATCACTGATGAGTGCTCTCATAGTTCATTCACAAGCTTTGCAGCTTACAACAGACAACCTATATGATGTTATCGGTAGAAAGCTGCAGGGCTTGTCTGCAGAAGCCTGAACATTGCACCCCTGATCCACTGATCAGGGATGCAATAATACATGACCAGCATAAACATACAATACATGAACTGCAATATCTTGCAGCAGTCATTTCAGTGTAGAGCACAAGTACATATCTTTTAGCCACCTTTCCTCCTGACTTTCCTCCTTGGGAGCACAGTAGAATTGGGACTACTTCCCTGTGTATGCTAAGTCCACCGCATTAAGCTATCCACCACTGTGCCACAGGGACCTGCAGCTGAGGGTCAGGGGGACAAGGTGCTTTCACTAGTATACCAGTCTTCCAAATGTCCTTTCTGTAGCTTTGCCCAGCTGGGCAGGCTCCCTGGTGGCTCTGATTCCCAGGTTTCACTGTCACTCACATTTTAGCAGACTCTGTCCAGGTCCCCAAGGCCATACAGGTTGTATAGTTAAAATCACTACTGCCATAACACGAACGGATAAATGTGTGTATCCTCACAAACAGCATTTCTCATAGTCAGGTCCAGTGTAACTCTAGTAACACAGGTGAGCAGCTTGAAAAATCCCAGGCTGAGGACGGACGGACGGGGGGGGGGGGGGGGGGGAGTGAACAGAAGTCCTCTGACAGAAATTGGGACAGTGCTTTGTATATTTTATGTGTTTTCCACAGAAACTGTATTGGGCTCTCCTGCTTAGCTGCTTGCACCCCAGTCCTGACAACGGAGGGCCTCTTGTCAGACTGCAGTAGAATTATCATCATGGCTGTACAGTGTAGTAGAGGTGTGTGGGTAGCAAAAGTGGCTGAACAAAATAATGTATTCTTTGGTATGTAAAACAAGAAAGATATGTATTTTGACTTTTTCTTTTAAACAGTTTGGTTTGAGTTACACTTTAATTTTCATTTTAAATAGCTGTGATGTGCTGTCACTTACTGGATCAGTTATTGTGCAGCCAGACAGATCTGATCTTTTAAGTGTTCCTGGTGCTGCTTTTTCCCATAGCAGTCTTGTACTATAGTTACATCTTTACTTCTAGTTTGCAGTAAGTAAACTGAGCCTGACACTAAGCTGCCATTTGACTGCATATGGAACCTCTTTGTGAGAATTTATTCATGCAGATATTGGCAGTCAGGATCACCCGCTATTATTTTCGATCACTGATGAAATGACATCATCCTTCTAAAGAACATCCTCATAAGACAATCAATAGTGTGGAAGCCGCAGACTTGAAATGAACTTCACTCTCTGGAGGTTAGAGTTATCAAGCTAGCAGCACGGTATTCATGCAAATGCTAAAGATTAAGTGGCATTCTTGTGTTGTCCATTTATCACATTTGCTGCTTAGTTATTGTTTATCAATGCAAATCCCCTAATTGTGACACAAATGCAATTGATAAATAGCCAGCAGAAAGTGAATGGGATAAAGGAACACATTATTTTAGCTCTTGGTCTTAATAAATACCTCTGAGGATGTTAAGCAATTCTAAGTATCTTTCATGGAATATTTAACATATTGATTGCACTGGGTTTTCCTTGTTCCACGTTAATAGAACACACTAGGGTTGATTTATTAAAGGCAAACAGGTTGTTCACTTTGCAAAGGAATTTGCCCCATAACTTAGTGAATGCGGTGCAGTTTCAGTATGCAAAGAATACCCAATCATCTGCAACAAAAAATAAAAAAAAATTAATTTTTGCTTGCACATGGTTGAATGATGGAAGTCAGTAGAGCTTTACCTCATTCACTAATTTTCAAAATTTTCTTACAAAGGGCAATTGCTCTTGCAAAATGAACAGTCTATTTCCTAAACCCTGTTTTGTTAGAACTGATTTTTAAAACAGGAACATTCATTCAAACCACCAGTTTTATTCCAAGCACAAAGGGTATGAGTTAACCACTTGCTGCCCAGCTCTTGTACTTAAACAGCCAGATGGCTCACTTCTAAGGGCAGGAGTGACATAATAAAACATACTCCCACCCCGCTGCTCCTTCATTCTCTCTAGGGTGCACATAGGCATGCCCTGTGATTGCGCAGTAGATCATAGATTGGGATACAAAGCCAATGAAATTGGCCTAGTACCATGTGATCACTGTGACCAGTCACAGCAATCACACATGTAAACAAAAGCTGCATGTTATAGCGACCACTCTATTTCCTCTCACACTGATCAGCTATTAGAGGAAACAGAGTGTTTAACCAGAGATCAGCACCAGTTTTGTCACCAGAGCAGCCAACCAGTGTCCCTGATAACTAGCCATCCCAGTATGGGAATATGTCACTATGGTGACATTGTACTGGGGTTGCTAGTGATTATGGACTCTGGCTGTCTGATGACACTTTTTGATAGTACAGTGTCCCTGATCAGTAGCCACACCAGTACAGTATCACCATACCAGTGCAGCCAGTCAGCCCCATTGTCCTTTATCACCACCACGCCAGACCAGTGTGGCCAGCAACAGTGTTCCTGATTGCTCCCCCTTCAGGGCCAGTGTCACCAGGCCAGAGTCAGCTGGCAAAAATGTTCCTGAAAACTGTCAGACTAGTGTAAGCTAGCAATAGTGCTCATGATTGCTGCTATAATTTATGCCCTTTGCAAGGCCTCATGGCGTTTCTTGGATTTTGGCCCCCTCCACATGGATAGACCACATTTCACATATATTGCATCTCTATACTTGGGAGAACTAGCAGATTGTGTTCTGTGGTGAAACTTTAGGTATGGCATTGCTGTGTGGTGGAAATATCTTATTAATTTATAGCTTTGTGTAAAAAAAACATATTTTTTCTTTTCACATTTTCCAAAAACTTATGGCAAAAAAATCTTTAAAATATTCACCATGCCTTTAAAAATATTTAGGGGTGTTTACTCTTAAAATTATGGTGTAATTTTTTTTTTGGTGTTTCCACTGTCCTAGCACTCCAGGTGCCTCGAAACATGTGGAGTAGGTAGTCAGGAAGTTAAATGCCTAATTTATTTTGCGCCCCTCTATGTGGCTAGGCGGAAAAAAAATCTCCTCATACTCTGGAATAGCCTATTAATTGGCAGGAGCATGTAAACAAATAAAATTTTTATTTTCTTCATTGTCCAAAAACTTGTGGCAAAAAATGTGATCTTCAAAAGGCTCACCAAAACTCTTATTAAAAATGCTGGAGGGACTACTTTGTAAAATGTGGTATTTTTGTGTTTAGTTCGCCTGTCCTGGCACCTCCGGGTGTCAAGAAGTGGCATAGCTAGTCACGAAATTATCAGATACTTTGGAAGGCTGGCCGAAGGCTAGCCTGAATTTGTAGGAGGAGTCTGAGGGCTTTAAATCCCTCCTCCTCCATGAGAGCCTTTGACGGGTCATTTCTGAGTTGCCGATACATGTCACTTCCGGGTCCTTGTTGAGCAGCGGTCGGCAGCTACGGTGGTGACAGTTCCTCTTGGTATTCACGCCGGGCACCACCGGGCAGTCTGCCCGCCCACCTACCTCTTATTACCCCGATCCATGCCTGGGGATGGAGATTCGGCCGCCCAGCTCTGGTTCCACATGGGGGCTGCCCGCTTCTCACTCTGCTATCCCTGTGTTATAATGTTCTGAAGCAGCCGCCCGCACGTTTTCTCCCAGTTTACGGGGGGGGGGGGGGGGTGAAGGGTCCATCTGCATACAGATCCGGCTCCACGAGGGGGACGCCCTCCTCTCCTGGTTGTTCGTACCAGGAGGAGGGGTGATTCGGCCGCCCACCAGCTCCTGCATGCTGTGCAGTTCTGCCTCCACGTGGGGGCCGCCCACCCTCCTCTTCCGGTTGTTCGCACCGGGGGAGGGGTGATTCAGCTGCCCACCAGCTCCTGCATGCTGTGCAGTTCTGGCTCCATGTGGGGGCCACCTGCCGCTTCTTCCAGGCTCACGCTGGGAAGGGGAGGGCGGGGGTTGTCCACCCTCCTACTCCTCTGGGTTCATCAGGGGGGCCATCCCCTCCACTCCTCCAGGCTCAGGCTGTCATGGTGGTCATTCGATCTTCTCCCGATGTTTCCCCGTGGGGGGAGAGATTCGGCCGCCGGCAGCTCCTTCCTTTTTTACAGTTCTGGCTCCACATGGGGGCCGCCCACCGGGGGGGGGGGGGTGATTCCATACATAATACAAAATGTATAACCTTGAATGTCTGAATGTGCCCCCTATGTATTTAAGCAGGTAAAAAGTCTCACACATATGGTATCCAGAGAGTGTTTTAAAATGTAATTGGAAATATGCCCATGCTGTGTGTGAGAAATAATTTTATAATATTATCAATTTCATTTTCCAAAAATTGTGGCAAAAAACTACAATATGAAAAACTTAACATGCCTTTTACTTATTATCTTGGGGTGTCTGAGTCATTTTGAGGGTGTTTGTACAATACTGGCATTTTAGAGCATCAAAAAATGAGATCAGAAAATTAGGGTTGATAAATTTTACATTTACACATTATATATATATATATATATATATATATATATATATATATATATATATATCTATATTATAGTTCGTAGACTCTAATATTTTTTACGATATAAAGAAAAAAGACCAAACAAAACAGTGTTGATTAAATAATACAAAAATAACTTTCTATCTTTAAAAAAAAAAAAATTAAATTTGGGTACATGACTGAAAAATTGTTATGCCGCGTACACACGACCAGACTTTCTGGCACACTAGGTCCGACGGTCTTCCCAACGGACCTTCCAATCGAACTGACTTGCCCGCACACGAACAGACTAAGTCCATTCGAAAGTCAGTTCGTTTTGAACGTGTTGACGTAAGATGGGACTAAAAAAGGAAGTTCAATAGCCAGTAGCCAATAGCTTCCCTTGCGTCGTATTTGGTAAGTCAGACCAGCATACAGACGAACGATTTTCCAGATAGGAATTGAGTCTGTCGGACAGATTTGAAACATGTTCTATTTCTAGGTCCGTTGGATTTTTAATGTGAAAAACTACTGGATTAGCCCACACACAATCGGAATGTCCGACGGACTGATTCCGTCAGACCCAGTCTGATGGAAAGTTCGGTCGTGTGTACGCGGCATAAGTCAAAACATCACAGCACTGAACACTGAGAATTAGCCTGGAAAGAAAGAAGGTTAATAGTCTTCAAGTGGTTAAAAAGAAAATGTAGTTTTAAATGCAATTCATTGCTCTGGTGCAAGCCAAGAGGCATCTCTCAATTTCATAGCCATATAGTTATCTAATCCTCCATCATATGCATGATTGTTATGAGCTTCTTACAACTGCAGCAACTATCCATGCAATGTGAGGTGCACTAATTATGGTAATATAATTTTATTGTGTGATTGGGATTATCAGACTCAAATGGTAGGTGCGTTTTCCAGTGAGTACACCAGTACAAAACTGTATTTTTAAGGGCCTGGTAGCCCACTTTTATTTAAAAGCACAGAAAAGTTCACAAATACATCAGTACCCACGTGGGGGGGGGGGGGGGGGTGTTCCACCATTACTGCATCTTGCATACTTTAGCCTCCTGGCTTACATTCTTCAGAAAAGGCTGATTCAGGCCTTAGGTCTGCTCCTCAGACCCAAAATAGTTTCCTAGAGTTAAGCAATCTCCTAGCTCACTCCTGATCAGCACCTTGCTGCTTGGTCACTAAGTACATCTGCCTCCTGCAGACATGCATACTCTGGCTGCCCCCTGCAGCCTCTGTCAGAGGAATGGGAGTCCACCTGACTCCCATGCAAGACTTCCTGTCTGTTGGGTGGAACACAGAGCCATAGCCAGGTCACAACTAAATAGCCCAGCATACAGCTGTGCAATCAGCGTGGCTTTCCCTCCACAATCTGGCATAAACCAGCAATTTTCCAGGTAGCACTACTACTGCCCCACAGCCCATAAAACAAAACAACTTACTTCAGCTAACAAACACAAAATAGTCCATACTCCAGTTCAATAGCAAAAACAAGGTACTGAATCACTGCCAAACTTTCAGTCCCATGCTGGGTTTCGAAGTATCCACTCTGTTTCAGGGACCTCAAAGAGATGTTTCTCAACCATGGCTCATACCATGCTTGGTTCAACCTGCTCATTCAGGTGTGTCCAGCTTACTCTCTCACTGTCAGGTGTTGACTGATTACTTTTCCTCCTAAGGACTCAACCACAGACTGGTTAACCTGTTCAGGACCAACGCCCCTGTAAATAGCATTTGGAGGTTCTTCCTACCCTAAATTGTTGAACCCCTGAAATTCCAGCTCTCTGATAAGACTTACAGTAGCCATCCAGAGAGTACTCCAGCCAGACTACTCCAGAACTCCTCACCCTCCATAGGTGAAAATCCCTGAGTACTAAACATTACCTTCAAACCATCCCCTTTAAACATACCGTATATACTCGAGTATAGGCCGACCCGAATATAAGCCGAGGTCCCCAATTTACCCCCAAAAAACTGGAAAAAATTATTGACTCGTGTATAAGCCGAGGGTGAGACATGCCTGTCCATCCCTGTGTGTCGTCCATCCCTGTGTGTGTCCATGCATCCGTGTGTGTGTGTGTCCATGCATCCGTGTGTGTGTGTGTGTGTCCATGCATCCGTGTGTGTGTGTGTGTGTCCATGCATCCGTGTGTGTGTGTGTCCATCCATCCCTGTGTGTGTGCATGCATCCGTGTGTGTGTGTGTGTGTGTGTGTGTGTCCATGCATCCGTGTGTGTCCATCCATCCCTGTGTGTGCATGCATCCGTGTGTGTGTGTGTGTGTGTGTGTGTGTGTGTGTGTGTGTCCGTGCAGCCTACCTGTGTCCAGCCTGCCTGTGTCCGTCCAGCCTGTGTCCGTCCAGCCTGTGTCCGTCCCGGCCTGCGTCCCGTCCCGGCCTGCGTCCCGTCCCGGCCTGCGTCCCGTCCCGGCCTGCGTCCCGGCCCGGCCTGCGTCCCGGCCTGCGTCCCGTCCCGGCCTGCGTCCCGGCCCGTCCCGCAGCTCTTCGTCGGTGGCCATTCTAGGATTCAAAAGCCGCGCCTCCGTCGGTGATAGGCGGAACACTCAATTTCCCACTGACTGCTGGGAAATTGAGTGTTCCGCCTATCGGATGTCCGTGATAGGCGGAACACTCAATTTCCCAGCAGTCAGTGGTCCGCCTATCATGGACGTCCGCTCATCCTCATACTACGGACGAGGATGAGAGGACGTCCGTGATAGGCGGAACACAGACTGCTGGGAAATTCAGTGTTCCGCCTATCACAGGCGAAGGCGGAGACGGAGGCGCGGCCTTTGAATCCTAGAATGGCCGCTGTCTGTCTGCTCGACACGCTGATCGGGCAGACAGACAGCGATGACTCGAGTATAAGCCGAGGGGGGCACTTTCAGCCTCAAAAAAGAGGCTGAAAATCTCGGCTTATACTCGAGTATATACGGTAACTTGAATAGTGGAAAAATAATCCTTCCATACAGGACCCATCCCTAGTATTCTGTAGAATATGATGTAGTTAATAAGCAGGAAATAAGTGTTTTTGTGGTTTACATCACAGCTACAGTATATTGGTTGTAAAACTTGTTTTGCCATGCAGGAGAACTCTGGGTGACTTGGTGTGGAATTGAGATCCAGACAATCATCCTGAGAAAAGCCAGATGTTGAACCTGTCACATCATATGATTATAGATATCTACATACTGTATGTGTTTTTTTGCTGGCTATAGACTGTCAGATCTCCCACTAAAAGAGACATGCATGGAGAGCTCAGCCTTTCCTTGTAATGACCCCACAATCATGAGACCATAATGGACTTTTGTTCCCTACTCACTTGATAGCAGAACACTAGAAATTATTTGTTTACATGAAATGATCCTGAAAATATCACAGATATTTTCTAACACATTGCAGAGCTCCTCTAGTGCTTATATTTACTCATAAGCACTCATGAATAAATCTTTTACATTGCTTGATTAACACAAACTCAAACTTTTGCCAGCTCTTTTGACTCAGTCTTGGCTTAGACTGCCTAATAAGAGGATGTTGATTGGATAGATGTTTATATCTATCTGGCACTCACAACAGGATCTCTGTGATGTATACCGGAAACCTGTCTCAATTACATTAATCATTGCATTTGATATTTAAAATTTTGTTATGGAGAATTAGACAAGGGGGGCCTTTCTGTCTCAGCATTCACTTGTAAAATTCTCTCTTACACAGACAAACATGAAAGAGGGACTACAAAAATTCTTACCAAGAACTTGAGTCACTAGGTAAATATATATTTATGTGACTGCTATAGATCCCGTGTGTTAAGGAAATTTAAGGTAAGGGAGACAACATACAATACAACATACAATATACAATATTAAATACAAAATGTATATCTTTAATATTCACATAATATTCACATAACATAGCCAAAAAAATCAATCCTAAAGTAATTTAAGAAAGTTAAATCATGCTCCATCAATGCTAGTCTCTGGAAATTAAATAAAAAAAACAACCATATGCATATATAATACCACCTACATATCTCAACTCGTGTTATTGTCAAGCAAGTCTATAAACATGGGCAAAAAAAAGCTTGTACTGTATATAATTCAAATCCTGGGCTGGAATATTTAGCATATATAAATGTATGCTCAAAAATATAAAATAGTACTGCTCAAATGCCCCCCAAAACTGTATGGCCGCGTACACACGCGGGGACTGTTCGCCCAACTTTGTCCGCTGAACAGTGTTTCGGCGGACAGTCCGCCCATGTGTGGGCTTTCAGCGGACAGTTTCAGCGAACAGTTTGCTGAACAAGGTTTTTCGGAATTTCCGAAAAACTGTCCGCTGAAACTTGGTTTCAGCGAACAGTCCCCTCGTGTGTAGGCTTGTTCGTCAAACTAAGTTCCGCGCATGCTCAGAAAGGATTTACACGCCGAAAGTTGTAATGCAGTGTATAGGACGTTGTATTTTCCGTCCCGTCGTACGTGCCGTTCACGTCATCGCGCACGGTTTCAGCAAACTGTTCGTTCGTCGTGTGTGGGCAAGTCCGTCCATGCTAATTTTGAGCGGACTGTTTGCTGAAACTGTTTGACGGACAAAGTTGAGCGAACAGTCCCCGCGTGTGTACGCGGCCTATCAGTTAGATTAACACGTGGATAGACCGATGCAAGACAGTGTTCCCTGTTTATTATATTTAAGATTTAATATCTCAAACATATGATGTGGGTTAAATGAGAGTTCTTTGACCAAAAGTGAAAGCTTTAACACAATAACAATATTTATTGGTAAGTAGTTGAAAGTCTATCTAATACTCTAAAATCTATCTATAGTCTAGACCAAGGAAGAAAATATTAGGTTAAAATAATAGAATTACATGAAGGAATACAGAGTATATTCCTTAAAACATTAATCTACAAACATATTTAGGTACAAGTAAAAGGGCAGACCTTTCCCATAATTACCCGTTTCTCACCAAGGTCCCATTCTGATGGCTGCTCTACCATAAAGAGAAAGTTTCCTCCCATCTAGTCTGTGCATATCAATACAAGCTGATACCTCATTGGTTGGCATAGCATGATTTCTGATTGATTAGCTTCCCTATACTTTGCCTAAGTCAGCCCCCTTTAATGCAAATCCTCGTGAGCCAGAGATTAACTTTCCCGGGAAATTAAATATTGGCTTCCCTTGGGCTCCATCTTATCTGGTCTTCTCACAGATATGTGTAAAGATACTATCTTCCGGCCTGCATAGATACAAGCTAAATTATATATATTCCTAATTACAATATTTTACAACTATTAATGGAGATTTAACATAAACTCATAAGGCAACAACAGACAGGATCTGTCTGTTAGGCTCCAGTAGACTTCAAGAAAATGGCGGCCAACTGCATAGAGACACTGACTTCCTATTGCTTAAATGTGAATAAAATGGGTAAAAAATGGCTTAAGCTGCTGTTCTCCACCTGTAGAAAACGACTTCTCTACAGGTGGAGAACAGCATCTGAACCCATCTTTTACCAATTTCCTTCACATTTACACACCAGGGAGTCAGTGTCTTTGTGCAGATGGCTGCCATTTTTCTTAAAGATATATAAATAGATAGTTGTAAATTAATTTTGTTTCAACAACATCTTTGTCGAAGGTTCATGAGACTTCTGAGACTGAGCAACAGTGACAAGCAGATTGTATTTGGGTTTCTTTTTCTTGCACTGATGGTCGGCAACATTTAGCATCAGTAAAAAAAAATATATATTTTTCTGGGCACTGACAGTGGAAATAGGATACAAGTTTGCACCACAGCTAAAAAATCTGTTTGGACAGGCTGCAATTTCTGAGTTTCAGCAGGCATTTAGCATCCAAAAAATAACTGAAATAGCATATAGGTTTGCACCACAGCTAGAAAGCTACAAGTTTGCACCACAGCTAAAAAAAAGCCTTTTTGAATAGGCTGCAATTATTGAAAGCTTGAGCAGACATTTAGCATCAGGAAAAAAAATGTCTTTTTTTGGACACCGATGTTGGAAATAGCATACAGATTTGCACTACAGATACAAAGTATGTTTGGACAGGCTGTAATTATTTAAGAGCTTGAGCAGTCATTTGAGTTTTCTTTTCCATAGAGTGAGTAAGGACACATTTTACATCTTTTATGCACACCCTTTTAAACTTTTTTCACAGTGTCTACTATTTTAAAGAGAGAGAGAACAAGCAGATTGCAGCTTACAATTGTGTTTTTTTTTCCATGCAGCAGATCGAAAAATGAAAAGACAGCACAGCTTTTAAACCCTTTTTGGAGAGGCCATAATCTCTGAGGGACAGAGCATGCAGATTTAACTTTTAATAAATTAGACTGTATATTGTGAAATATGACATAAATATTGCACTGTAATATTGTACTGATTTCAAACAGTGAATCTCAGCCTAATTAATGGGAGGCAGACCTTTATTTTCCTGATTCATGATCTAAAAATCATACTGATTTTCTGCAAAGAACATACAGTAAATAGCACTCATTAGAGTCTATTTGAGAGGTAGAAAGCAAGCAGTCTCCATCTGTAAATGCAAAAATTACATTTTATTTTTGCTGGTAAAAAGGAGAAAAATATTTTGAAGAATTACCTGTACATACTTCAAAACATAATTAAGGGAGGTAAAGAATGAGACCAGACGATTTTCATATAATGTATCACTGTTAGGGAACACTATTCCAAATTCCATAGCTGTGGAGCAGCATGAAAAAAATATCGTGTGCATTTTTAATGATGATGCACTGCAATTTTACCAAACATTTAATGGCCAACACAGTATCTACCCATGCCCAAAAATGAAACTATTTCTACCTCTATAGAGTAAGCTTTTTTTTAAATTACGTTTTAGGAACTTTGCGTACAGAAAAAGCACCATACCCAACAAGAACTTTTTTTTACAGAGGAGAGGATCCACCCTGGACAGACATACTGGGCTCAATTCACAAAGTGGTATTTTCGGCTTTAAAATTTGCGGTAAAATAGCTCAGTGTTTTTCAACTTTTTTGCAAAAAAATGCTACTAAAATAAGGCATGCAGTATTTCATCGAAAGTTGCAGTATTTATCTCTTGAAACCAAAATGGTATTTTATCTAATGCTCTATCCAGTGGGATGGATACAGTGGAGACGGTTTAGAATCCCTGTCAGCTCTTTATTTTGCTAATAAAGAGGTAAAATGGTTTAAACCATAGAAATATGTACACTCACTAAGTCAGTGCGTACTCTGCAGCATACAGTGGATATAGAAAAGAATTACCCCTTTAAAATATTAACATATTATTACTTTGCAGTCTGAAATGAAGATAGACACAGTTTTTGTTTTATCCAGCTGTATTTACTATAACACCCAAGGGAAAAATATAGCATCAACAAAAATCAAAAACAGAATCACTGAGTTGGAATAAGGATCACACTCCTATGTCAGTATTTTGTTGAACCACCTTTTGCTTTAATTACAGCTTTTAGTCCATTGGGATATGTCTCTACTAACTTTGCACATCTAGACTTTGCAATAACAATAACAATAATATCTTTGCAGAACTGCTCAAGTTCAGTTAACTTTGATGGTGACCATTTGTGGACTGCATTCTTCAAGTCATTCCACAGATTTTTAATGAGGTTCTGACTAGGTCATGCAATGACATTCGCCTTTTTCTCCTTCAACCACTGTTGTAATTTTGCTGTGTATGTTGAGTAATTGTCATGTTGGAAGGTAAACCTTCTTCCCATTGCCAACTTTCTGGCAGAGGTCAGCAGATTTTCCTTAAGAATATGATGGTATTTTGCCCCATCCATGTTTCCTTCTATCCTGGCAAGTTCTCCAGTGCCTGTTGCAGAGAAACACCCCATAACAAGATATTACCACTTCCATGCTTTACTTTAGGAATGGTGTTATTTGTATGGTGAGCTGTATTGGATTTCCACCAGATATACCGTTTGGAGTTGAGACCAAATACAACAGGTAAAATAAATATTGAGCATGTCACCATTTTTCTAGGTAAACATATATTTCTAATGGTCCTATTGACATCAAATTGTTACCACATGTTGGTAACAACCTATGCAATCTATACATACAAATAAACCAAAACAAATACGTTCAGAAATTAAGTTATGTGTAATAAAATGGAATTTTAAATTAAAATTTGATTTATTTAATACTTCATCCAAATGAGATATTTGTTGTAATGACAGCTTCAAGATGCCTCCTGTATGAAGAAACTAGTTGCATCAGGGCCATCTTAATGGCATCATGGGCCCCTGGACAAAGTAATGAACTAACCTGCCCCATTTAATGCAATTTTTGGAAAGTAGAAAGTCCAAGGTATTTAGTAAGGCTGGGTTCACACTGCTGCGGCTAGGAGAACCGGATGTGATTCGCACCGCACTGCAGTGCAAATCACATCCGATCTCTGTGCGATGCGAGTTCAGCCATACAGATAGTATGGCTGAATTCGCGTCGCACCCGCTCCAAACTCGCACAGGACCCTTTTTTTGGTCCGCAGCAGAATCGAATCGCATGGGTGTTCACACCATGCGATCCGATTCCTGTCCGAGTTTGCAGATCGCACTGCGATATGCAAACTGATCTGGGGGTGTCATTAAGGTTTCACTGACACTCCCAGCAGTCCGCATAGGGCAGTGTGAACTGCCGGAGGGAGGCATGCGATGCGGGAATCCGCCACGGATTTGCGGCATTCCCGCATCACTTCAGTGTGAACCCAGCCTAAGAGGCATGGAGAGTTGTTTGAAGTTGTAATTTTTCGACACATTTTTTTCTTTAACATACTCGCCAGCAGTGGCGGCCCGTAATGCAGGGTGCAGGGGTGCCACCCCTATCCATGCGTCCGGCCCCCTAATCTACATGTGGGTTTCCGGGCGCATGGATTTCAATGGGGGTTTTTTCACATTATGATTGTTTATACTGGTAAATTTTAAGCAACTGTTTTTACTGAATGAAACAAATCCATTCAGTGTGTTTTGTGGTGATCAACTGCGAATGTCTGATGGACATGGCTAGTGACAGACCACACTGCTCCTTGGCCCCATCTGGGAGGACATAATATGACAGGGAAGTCAGGAGGCCACAATACTGGGTTCAGGGGGGCACAGTACAGGTTCTGGGATGCTGCCCGGAACATTACCATTCTGGGACAGTTTAGTAAAAAGCGTGACTGTTCTTGAAAATCTGAGACAGTTGGTGAGTATGATGTAATGAAAAATTATCATGGGGCCCCCATGCACTTGGGATCCCTGGGCAGTGCCCGGGGGTGCCCATGCATTAAGACAGCCCTGAAGTCGTATACATTGCTGAGGTGTGATTTTGGCCCATTGTTCCACACAGTCTTCAAAACTTGAAGGTTCCGTGGATCTTATCTATGAACTCTGGTCTTTAGTTCTTTTCATAGATTTTCTATTGGATTGAAGTCGGGTGATTGGCTGGGCCATTATATCAGCTTTATTTTCTTTCTTTGAAAACAATTGAGAGTTTCCTTGGCTTTGTGTTTGGGATCATTGTCTTGTTGAAATGTCCAGCCTAGTTTCATCTACATCATCCTGATAGATGGCAGCAGATTTTTATCAAGAATGCCTATGCACATTTTTCCATTCATCCTTCTTTCAATGGCATGAAGTTTGCCCATACCACATGCTGAAAAACAGCCCCAAACCATGATGTTCCCACCTCTAAATTTCACTGTTGGTATTGTGTTTTTGGGGTGATGTGCAGTGCCATTTGATCTCCAAACATGATGTGTATTATAACATCCAAAGTGTTCAATTTTGGTCTCATCTGACCAGACTACATTCTCACAGTATTTCACAAGCTTGTCTAAATGTTGTGCAGCAAACTTACACCACTTCAGCCCCGGAAGGATATACCCCTTTAACGATCAGACCATTTTTTGCGATACGGCACTGCATCGCTTTAACTGATAAAACGTGGAAAATTTCAAGGGGTTTGAATACTTTTTCAAGGCACTGCATGTGGCCTTTCCTGAGGAGTGGCTTTTTTCTTGCAACCCTCCCATACAAGCCACATTTGTGGAGAATTTGTGATATTGTTGTCACATGCACACAATGACCACTCTTTTTCATAAATTCCTGCAAATGCTTCAGAGTTGCTTTAGGCCTCTTGGTAGCCTCTTTTCCTCCTGGCTCTTTAATCCAGTTTGGGGTGACATCCTGATTCATAGAGGGACTTCACTGTGCTTCTAGGTATTGATAAAGCCTTAAAAAAAAATTGTATCCATCTCCTTACTTGTGTCTGTCCACAAATTTATCCTGGAGATCTTTTGACAGTACCTTGCCACCTATAGTGGATTGCTTGCTTCAGTTGCACTACCAGGGATTAAAATGCTTCATGCTGAGCTAATCAAAATGACCACAGCTGAGCACAGGTGAAAGTCAAAGGGCTTTGCATGCCATTGGAAGGTGATTAGCTAGTAGCTAGGGGGAAGGGGGTGATCCTTTTTTCCAACTCAGTGATTCTTTTTTTTAATAAAAAAAAAAAAAATCTGACATGTTGGTGTTATATCTTTCACTTGGATGTTTTTAGTAAAGTGGAGTAAATATGGCTGGTTAGAACAAATACTGTGTCTGTCTTCATTTCTGGCTGCAAAGCAGCAAAATGTGATTCTTTTAAAGGGGTGATTCTTTTCTTTACCCACTGTATGTATTTTATTTATTTTTTACCACTTCAGCGAACTCCTTAGAGAGACTCAAATCAAGTTTACCATTAGACCCGTGCACACTGAAATATTTAGTTTTTTGGAATTTCATCCGAAAAATAAATTTATTTAGTTACTGCCGAAATTCGTTTTTATTTATTTTGTTTTTCTGTAAAAATTGCATTCATTCGAAAATCCAAATGAATTAAGGTCGAATCTGTCATTGAAGGCTTATGGTGTCTGTCGAATGTTCAAAGAAGATTCGACAGAGCAGCTAAACTGTATGATTCTGTATAGTTTAGCTGCTCCGTCGAATCTTCTTAGAACTTTTGACACACACCATAAGCCAAAGATTCAATGTTCGTATGTTTTTCGCTGATTTGTCGAATCTTTGTCGTTCATGTTGAATATATATAGTTCAAACAGAAAATGGAAATCAGACGGGTAACAAGATAGGGTATATAGAAGCTATATAGAATCTCAATCTATAATATAGCATCTATAATAATCCCCCCCCCCCAACAACACGGGCAGCCTCTGAGGCTATCACAACACTAGCAACACTAGTATCACTATCAGGCTCACAACACTAACACAATAGCAGCAGATTATTATGAAAAAGTTCATTTGAACTGTAGCTTGCTTCACTATTGTTCTGCTGCTGTACTTATGCTTAATTGCTAAATAATTCAGGTTCTCTGACAAACGGACCAGCTAAGATTGACTGTCTTCTGAAATTATTCAGTGTGTGTGTCTCTCTCTGCTAGCAATCGTAAGTGAAAGTAAGTTGACTGTACATGTGTATTTAGTTCTAGCTATTTTACTGCTCCTCCTCTTTGGTTACAATCAGCCAATAACATTCATCATCATCATTATTTTTATTTTACTTCCCCCACCCAATTCCAGCAGCGATCTTTTCTCTCTACAGTGGTGTGAAAAAGTGTTTGCCCCCTTCCTCATTTCCTGTTCCTTTGCATGTTTGTCACACTTAAGTGTTTCGGAACATCAAACCAATTTAAACAATAGTCAAGGACAACACAAGTAAACACAAAATGCAATTTGTAAATGAAGGTGTTTATTATTAAAGGTGAAAAAAAATCCAAACCATCATGGCCCTGTGTGAAAAAGTGATTGCCCCCCTTGTTAAAACATACTATAACTGTGGTTGTCCACACCTGAGTTCAATTTCTCTAGCCACACCCACACCTGATTATTGCCACACCTGTTCACAATCAAGGCATCACTTAAATAGGAGCTGCTTGACACAGTAAGGTCCACCAGAAGATCCTTAAAAGCTACACATCATGCCGAGACCCAAAGAAATTCAGGAACAATTGAGAAAGAAAGTAATTGAGATCTATCAGTCTGGAAAGGGTTATAAAGCCATTTCCAAAGCTTTGGGAATCCAGCGAACCACAGTGAGAGCCATTATCCACAAATGGCGAAGACATGGAACAGTGGTGAACCTTCCCAGGAGTGGCCGGCCGCCCAAAATTACCCCAAGAGCGCAGCGACGACTCATCCAAGAGGTCACAAAAGACCCCACAACAACGTCCAAGGAACTGCAGGCCTCACTTGCCTCAGTTAAGGTCAGCGTTCATGCCTCCACCATCAGGAAAAGACTGGGCAAAAATGGCCTGCATGGCAGAGTTCCAAGGAGAAAACCACTGCTGAGCAAAAAGAACATCAAAGCTCGTCTCAATTTCTCCACAACACATCTTGATGATCCCCAAGACTTTTGGGACAACATTCTGTGGACCGATGAGACAAAAGTGGAACTCTTTGGAAGGTGTGTGTCCAAGTATATCTGGCGTAGAAGGAACACTGCATTTCATAAAAAGAACATTATACCAACCGTAAAATATGGTGGTGGTAGTGTGATGGTCTGGGGCTGTTTTGCTGCTTCAGGACCTGGAAGACTTGCCGTGATAAAAGGAACTATGAATTCTGCTGTCTACCAAGAGATCCTGAAGGAGAATGTCCGACCATCTGTTCGTGTACTCAAGCTGAAACGAACTTGGGTTCTGCAGCAGGACAATGATCCTAAACACACCAGCAAGTCCACCACCGAATGGCTGAAGAAAAACAAAATGACGACTTTGGAGTGGCCTAGCCAAAGTCCTGACCTGAATCCTATTGAGATGTTGTGGTATGACCTTAAAAAGGCCGTTCATGCTCGAAAACCCTCTAATGTAACTGAATTAGGACAATTCTGCAAAGATGAGTGGGCCAAAATTCCTCCAGAACGCTGTAAAAGCCTCATTGCACGTTATCACAAACGCTTGGTTGCAGTTGTTGCTGCTAAGGGTGGCCCAACCAGTTATTAGGTTTAGGGGGCAATCACTTTTTCACACAGGGCCATGATGGTTTGGATTTTTTTTCACCTTTAATAATAAACACCTTCATTTACAAATTGCATTTTGTGTTTACTTGTGTTGTCCTTGACTATTGTTTAAATTGGTTTGATGTTCCGAAACACTTAAGTGTGACAAACATGCAAAGGAACAGGAAATGAGGAAGGGGGCAAACACTTTTTCACACCACTGTATATCGAATCTTTTCTCTTTATGTCGTATCTTTCCTCTCTATGTCAAATCTTTTCCCTCTATGTAGAATAATCTTGGACTAATAGAGTTAAGGTTAGGCACATTCGACCACAGGTTCGATAAACACAGATTGTCAAAAATTTTCTGAATTTGTATTTTTACCGAAATTAATTGCACATGTCTAGATTTTAATATTGATTTTATGGCTAGGTAAACATGAATAATAACTATATATTTTTTCATTGGCTGTATCCTCCCTTTCCTTAATCATCTTTAAAAATGTGATATGTGGTAGTCACATAAAGAGGGTGCAGAGAATGTTCTTATACATTCATCTCTGACTTAGGCCATCTTCTTGAGAGTAAAGCCAGCCATAAACAAATAGAATTTCCCACTGAATCGGCAGAATTTTTATTCATGTATGGGCAGTCGTCTGGTTGTACTGAAATCGATCTATCAATCCACTTTGGTACAACCAACCTGCTAAGCTATTTTTTGTTCAATCACTGCTGGTGGCAATAGCTGCCTCCAGTGATCATTGTAGTCTGATGGCTGGGAAATCACCAGCTATCAACATACATGTGAGGTTTCTGTGGTGGTGAGCCCTTGTAGTTCGCTTACTCAGGGTTCCCCAGGGTGTGGCATCTAAGCCCTCTGCCTGGTTCTTAACCAGTGCCCCTAATAGTGAGGATGGACTTGCAGCAAGCTGGGACTAGGTTGGGGCCCCCAGGTATGCCCAGCTGATGATATGAAGACCATTTGCATATACAGAGTACATATGGCAGGAGACAGAAGAGCATCTGGGAAACAAGCTGGGGTCAGAGTGGGCAGCAGACAAGCAAAAATGGTGGACATAGCTGAGGTTGGTACACAGGAAGTCAGACATAGAATGCAAGTAATGCAAAGCAAACCAGGACCTCAGAGAAACTGGGCATCTGCTCAGGTAATGCTGGCTCCACTGAGCATGTCTTATATAGGGATGTAAACTGTGAGGGTGCCAGGAAGTGATAGAAGGAAAAGGAATATAAATCCACAGTATAGCAGGAGATGGCCATAGGTGAACACAGAAGCCAGACAACACCTGTGAATAGAATCACAGGCCTAGCAGAACCACTGCAGCAAGGAGGTAAGAATTCCACAAGCAGGAAACTGCAGGCTAAACTTGAGCAATTTTCTTTCCCTTGACCTGTGATTGAAGGAAAGAAAATTGCATAATGTATGGGATCATATTTCACACAGGTCAAGGTAAAAGTTCCCAATTTAGGGTCAAACCACTCGCAGCTGATATTTTAGTTTTGGGCAGTTGCCGGAGAATGGAATCATCACTAATGACTCTTATTTCTCAGTGGCTCCAATCAAAAGAACACTGAATGCTATTCCCCCGTCAAACCTCCTTCTCTGGCCAACATTAAGGAGTTCCTCTCTTGTGATTTTTTTATTTTTATTAGAAGTGGGACAGGAGGAAAAGTGCTGGGAAATTCAGCAGATCGGACAACTGATATAAAATGTCATGAACATATATACCAATAACTGAAATAAATCTCAGTAGTTTTTTTAATTGTAATCTGGTTTCATATACTCTATATGTGTTTTTTGAAATCGCATGATAGAGTCCAACATTTGGCAGGTAGCAAGATTTACAAAAAAAATGCCAGTGAACATGCCTTTGTGTAAAAAATTATTAAGCCTTGACTAATAATACATATTATTTTTTGTCTTCTCTCAGTTATTGTTTTTTTCCTGACTGCTCTAGATGGAAGAGGATTGATGAGCTGTGAAACAGGCAATGCATTTTGTAGGTCATTTAGAGCAAAAATGATTTGCATGGCTTCAGTCCAGGTAATGAATGAAGATTTTCGTAGCACAAACATCCCAAAAATTGGCAAAGAGAGGTAGGCAACTCAGACTGTTATGTTAAACTGTAAAATAGTATCTCTTGTATTTGTCCTCCCATTATACAGTTTTACATAAATTGACACTAAAGAATATCCTTATTCTCTAAAAAAAATCCATGCACATTCACTAATTAATGACCCTGCAATCTATTTTTCATGAAATTGTTTCTACTGTGTTTTTCTGCCTTTTAACATCTTCTGTGAGCTCCCGAACCTCTCCTTTTTCTCTAAATTCTGATTTTTAGAACAAGCAGTGAATAAAAGTTGTGGCCATGTGCACTGCTCTATGCACATTACAAATCCCATTCTTCATAGTCCCTAGTCCATCTTGAGAGTGGGAAAGAGAGGGTGGGTTATTTTCTTACTTACAGTGGGACCATGGTAAACAAACGTAGTCATCCTCTAACGCAGCCTTTCTCAACCTTTTACTCTAGAGTAACTCTTAAAATAATTATATCACCCTCCTTGTGTAGAGTAGGCTACTAGGTAAATTTTGTTAGCTCCACTGTAATCAGAGGAACAGGAAGTTGATTACTTAACCACTTAAGCCCCGGACCAATTTGCAAAGGACCAGGCCCCTTTTTGCAATTCGGCACTGCATCGATTTAACTGACAATTGCGCGGTCATGCGACGTGGCTCCCAAATAAAGTTGGTGTCCTTTTTTTTCCCACAAATAGAGCTTTCTTTTGGTGGCATTTGATCACCTCTGCGGTTTTTATTTTTTGTGCTATAAACAAAAATAGAGAGACAATTTTGAAAACAATTAAATATTTCCTGACAGACTCCATGGCAGCCTACGTATGGGTTAATCCCGCCTCTCCTACCTCATAGGATCCCACTCCCATAAATCTTTGCTTCTAGTCAGAGACCACGTTCCTTTTTTGTTCTCCTCCTAGGACCAAGGTGTTTTACCTTATGAAGTTTGGATCCAGGCCGGCTGGTTTGTGCACAAATTTCAGGATGGCGGTTTTTCCTGGAAGCCCAAGTTCCCAGCTATTAGCAGGGTGGGCATGGGCGATTTTATTGCGATGCCATGAAGAGCTTACTAACCAGCCATTGGCTGGCAAGCAGCAACTTGGCCAAACGTCCTTGCTATTAACAGGAGGCCCCCCCATTTATGATGCCCCAGGTGCACTATGAGTACTTCAAGCTCCCAGTACCAGGTCGGATCATGTGTTGTGCGGTGACTGATAATGTATACACATTTTATCTCTATGGCAGCAGTTTTTGTGTGTTTTGTACCGTTTTCTGTCTGGTGGTCTTCCTGGTCAACTGCTTCCTGCTTCGATCTGCGCAGCTGCCGAGTCTCGATTGAGATCGAGGTTTGGTTTGCACAGGCGCGGTCGGTGCAAGATGGCGGCGGCCGCGCATGCGCGCGGGCGTTGTACGGCGGCGTCAGTCTCTGCGCAAGTACGCTGTGGCGCGATGCCGTCATCACTCGGCGGCAGATTCAAATAGCTGTCAGAGACAGCTATTTGATTGGGATGCTTTTGAGCTCAGGCTGTTGATACCGGTTAGTGATGGACGGACTTCAGACGGGACGTTTCGCGAACGCGGACCGCGAACGCGGCCAATAGTTTGTGAACCGCAACGTTCGCGGCAGGCCCCATTGACTTCAATGGGAGGCGAACTTTGCAAACCTACAGGTCAAATTTGCATCCACAAAATAATTACTAGCTGTGCATACATAGTTCCACCACATGGCCAATGACATAACACATGTATGAGGTGAATCTGGGATCGACAACTACAAGCATTCTTTTTTATATGTGAAATTGTTGTGACAATTCAGGACTGTGGAGCGCATGAAGGCAATGGAGGAGAGGGAAGGCCAGGGTAGACAAAGAAGAGGGTGCAGGAGATGATCACCAGCAGCGTGAGATACAGCAATGACACCTGCACCGTGATAGAGTCATCTGACACCAGCACCGTGATAGAGAGCACTGACATCAGCAGCGTGACATACAGCAATGACACCTGCACCGTGATAGAGTGATCTGATACCAGCACCGTGATAGAGAGTACTGACATCAGCAGCGTGACATAAAGCACTGACACCAGCACCGTGATATACAGCACTGACACCAGCACCGTGATAGAGAGCACTGACATCAGCACCGTGACATAAAGCACTCACACCAGCACCGTGATATACAGCACTGACACCAGCACCGTGATATACAGCACTGACACCTGCACCGTAAGCAGCCCCAGGAGGAAGTCAGCATAGCACAGGGATGGTGGGAGCCCCTCATAATATGCACAGCAGAGGTACAGCCCCAAGAGGAAGTCAGCACAGCACAGGGATGGTGGGAGCCCCTCATAATAAGCAGCCCCAGGAGGATGTCAGCATAGCACAGGGATGGTGGGAGCCCCTCATAATAAGCAGCCTCAGGAGGAAGTCAGCACAGCACAAGGATGGTGGGAGCCCCTCATAATAAGCAGCCCCAGGAGGATGTCAGCATAGCACAGGGATGGTGGGAGACCCTCATAATAAGCAGCCCCAGGAGGAAGTCAGCACAGCACAGGGATGGTGGGAGCCCCTCATAATGAGCATAGCACAGGGATGGTGGGAGCCCCTCATAATATGCACAGCAGAGGTACAGTCCCAGGAGGAAGTTAGCACAGCACAGGGATGGTGGGAGCCCCTCATAATAAGCAGCCCCAGGAGGAAGTCAGCACAGCACAGGGATTGTGGGAGCCCCTCATAATAAGCAGTCCCAGTAGAAATATGACACCGCTCAACCTCTTCAAACAGGAGGGTACGGGCATATAGTACGGTGTGCTTTTTTTAGACAAGGAAGTGAGCCAAATGAAGAAAGAAGGTCTGTGTGCTCGATTAAAAAAATTGTTTATAGACATATACATGGTCTACTGGTCACATGTGTTGAATTCCTCCGAGATCCATGCCTCATTCATTTTTAGAAATGCGAGGTAGTTAACACCTTCATGAGCTAGACGAGTACGCTTATCGTTCACGATCCCCCTTGCTGCGCTGAACGTCCTTTCGGACAGGACACTGGACGAGGGGCAAGTCAACAATTTGATTGCAAATTGGGCAAGCTCTGGCCAGAGGTCAAGCCTGCCCACCCAGTAGTCCAGGGGTTCATCACTCCTCAGAGCGTCCACATCGGCCGTTAACCCGATGCAGTCGGACACCTGACGGTCTAGGCGTTCCCTGATGCTGTATCCGGATGACACCTGTCGATGGGTCGGCTGAAAGAATGACCTCATCTCCGAAGTCACCAACACATCTTTAAACCGGCCTCTTCTTGCAGGCGCTGTTGGATTGGTACCCGCAACTCCTTCTCTGGGAGTGGGAATTGCTCCTCTGCCAGCGCACGCAAAAGCAGAATGCAGCATTTCTTGAAGCAAGGCCTGAAAGTGCTCCATTCTGACAGCCCTCTGTGATGGCAGTAACATTTACGCCATTTTGTGTTTGTACCGGGGGTCTAAGTACGTTGCCACCCAGTACTGGTCCTTGACTCTTATGCTTTTTATACGGGGGTTCCTATTAAAACACTGGAGCATGAAGGCCCCCATTTGCACTAAACTGGAAGCGGTGTGGTGGCCTGGCTCCTGCTCATCATCCAAAATAATGTCGTCCTCTTCATTCTCCTCTCCCCATCCACGCACAACAACAGGGATCCCAGAAAGGTTTAAAGCATGCTCTTCTTGCTCCTCCTCATCCGCCCCGGCACCATCCTCCTCTGACTCCCCTTCAGACTCCTGTTGTTCACTTGTCTCAGATAGAGTAGCCCCCCCCTGGGAATTCATCCAACATTGCGACTTCCTCATCTTCCCGCTCCTGCTCCTCCACAGCTTAATCAATGACACGACGCAATGCACACTCCATAAAGAAGACATAAGGTACCATGTCACTTATGGCGCCATGGCTGCGACTGACCAGTTTGGTGATCTCCTCAAATGGCCGCAGAAGTCTGCATGCCTCGCGCATGAGCAGCCACTGGCGCGGTGAAAAAAAACCCAGCTCCCCAGAACCTGTTCTGCCGCAGAGTTCATACAGGTAGACGTTAACTGCACGTTTCTGCTGGAGCAGCCTATTAAGCATATAGAAGGTTGAGTTCCATCGCGTCGGGCAATCGCAAATAAGATGTCTGACCGGCAGATTGTGTCGCCGCTGAATGTCAGCAAGGCCAGCCATGGCCGTGTAAGATCTTCTGAAATGGGCCGAGATTTTCCTTGCCTGCCGCAAGATGTCCTGGACCCCAGGGTATTTGACAACGAATCGCTGCACGACCAAGTTTAAGACCTGTGCCATGCATGGCCCGTGCATAATTTTTCCCTGTTTCAATGCGCTAAGCAGATTGGCACCGTTGTCACACACCACTTTACCAACTGTCAAATTGAGCGGTTTTAGCCACTAATCTGCCTGTGAACGCAAAGCTGAAAGGAGTGCTGGGCCAGTGTGGCTCTTGGTTTCCAGGCACAACAGATGCAGCACAGCATGGCAACGTCTCACCTGGCATGTCGAATAGGTTCTGGGGAGCTTGGGCGGCGCAGCGGAAGAGACGCTAGCAGCGGAAAAGGAGGAGTCTGCCGAGGAGGAGAGGGAGGGGGATGGAGTAGGAGGAGAAGAAGAGCCAGGCCTGCATGCAATCTGTGGCGGTAAAACCAAATCTACACAGGTGCCACGGGTTACATGCTTGACGGCTGTCAGAAGGTTCACCCAGTGGGCAGTAAAAGTGATATACCTTCCCTGCCCGTGTTTGCTAGACCACGTGTGTGTGGTCAGATGTATCTTGGCACCGACACTGTGTGCCAGAGATACATTCACTTGCCGCTGAACATGGCCATATAGCTCTGGGATGCCCTTCTCTGAGAAATACTTCCTTCCTGGGACCTTCCATTGTGGTGTTCGAATGGCCACAAATTTGCGAGAGTCCACCAGTTTATATGGCAGTAGTTGGCGGGCTATGAGTTCTGACAAGCAAGCCATCAACCGTTGGGCAAGAGGGTTATCCGGCGTCATCATTTTTTACGCTCGAACATTAGGCCCACGGAAGCCTGCCTTTTTGCAGAAAAACGTGAGCTTGGCGTGATGGAAGGTGGAGTGGAGGACAATTGTGAGGAGAGAGGAGAAGGAGAAGTAGAAGACGAGGCTGGACGGTGAGAGCCTGGAGTGTGGCTTTGTGTGTTCCGTTGCTCCCACTGGGCTCAGTGATGGCTGATCATGTGCCTTCTTAAGGCGGTCGTCCCTAGGTGAGTGTTGGGCTTACCGCGACTAATGCGTTGACTGCAAAGATTGCAGATGGCAAGGCTATTGTCAGCAGCGGACACGTTAAAAAAAGCCCACACTGCGGAGCCATGTGCCGGTGTCCTGGGAGCGCCAGAAGTGACCGTACATGGTCGATGATTCGCTCCTGATACATTTTCAGTCTGCTTTGTCCCTCCTGTGCAATGTTAGTTATTCCTGCTTCTCCTCCCTATCTACTGGTCCATATCTCCCTCTGAACTCCCCTCCTCTTCCTCTCTTGTGGGCACCCACATGACATCACTAGACACGTCATCATCGACGTCACCTTCCCCACTGCTATAAGTAGAGATCTCGGAGTAGGCAGCAACACCGGGGACCAACCTCCTCCTTGGGCTGATCTGGGTACTGTCGTCAGACTGCTGAGTGGCGGTTGTTGCTACCTCCTCTTCCTGATCCAATACCAAGAGTGGCTGCGCATCAGAAATGTCTTGATATGAATCGGAAAACAATTCCTGTGACTCAAGCGGAAGGTATGTGGTGGTGGTGGTGTTGTTGGTGGTAGTGTCTTTGGGGGTGCACATAGCAGAGAGTGAAGAAGAGGGTGCAGATCGAGAGGATGAGGAGGGTGCAGACGAGTAAGGCTGAGTGAGCCACTCAACCAAGTCTTGTGCGTCCTTTAAAGTAATTGAACGCACCTTCTGCAACTTTCCACTTTGGCTCAAGCCTGTTGCTCCTGCCCTACCCCTGCCACCCCTGCGGAAGGGCCTGCCTCTTCCTCTGCCTGTCATTTTTTAAATGACCCTGTGACAAAACTCTCAGTCCCTATACTGATAAAGGACTACTGCAGCAGAAGGGCAGCAGTCAGCAGTAGTGCACCTCAACCCTATGTATTGTGGACCTATACCAGTCCTTAAGGAATAGCAGACTGTACCTCAATCAACCCTATGTACTGTAGTACCCTAGACCTTACCAGTCCTTATAAGGACCTTTGTGGAACAAGTAGGTTGTGAATGATTAGCAGACTGTACCTCAGTCCCTATACTGATAAAGGACTACTGCAGCAGTAGGGCAGCAGTCAGCAGTAGTGCACCTCAACCCTATGTATTGTGGACCTATACCAGTCCTTAACCACTTGCTTACTGGGCACTTAAACCCCCCTCAGTCCCAGACCAATTTTCAGCTTTCAGCGCTGATGCACTTTGAATGACAATTGCGCAGGCATACAACACTGTACCCAAATGAAATTTTTATCATTTTTTTCCCACAAATAGAGCTTTCTTTTGGTGGTATTTGGTTACAGCTCGGAGTTTTATTTTTTGCTAAACAAACAAAAAAAGATGCAAAAAAAATAAATCATGTTTTAATAGTTTGTTATAAAATTTTGCAAACGGGTCATTTTTCTCCTTCATTGAAGTGCGCTGATTAGGCGGCACTGATAGGCTGCACTGGTGGGCACTGATGGGCTGCATTGGTGGGCACTGATAGGCTGCATTGGTGGGCACTGATAGGCTGCACTGGTGGGCACTGATAGGCATAGTTAAGGCGGCACTAATAGGCACAGATAAGGCGGCACCGATGGGCACAGATAAGGCGGCACTGATGGGCAAAGATGGGCACAGATAAGATGGCACGGATGGGTGGCACGGATGGGTGGCACGGATGGGTGGCACGGATGGGCACTGATAGGTACCACTGATAGATGGGACTGATGGGCACTGATAGGTGGCTCTGATAGGTGGCACTGCTGGGCACTGATGGGCGGCACTGCTGGGCACTGGTAGATGACACTGATGGGCACGGATATGTGGCACTGGGGTGCAGCACCTTTGAGGCAGATTGTGGGCACTGCTGGGTGGCACTGTGGGTGGCACTGCTGGGTGGCACTGTGGGCACTGCTGGGTGGCACTATGGGCACTGCTGGGTGGCACTGACGGGGGGCACTTACTTTTAATAAGTGTGGCACTGCAGGGGGCAGGTGGGCACTGGCAGGGGGCAGGTGGGTGCTAGCAGGGCTAGGCCATGATCGGGACTGATGTCCCGATCACGGCCGCCGGTGATCGGCTTTTTTTTTTCTCCTCGCGCTGTCAGCGCGAGGAGGAATAATAGCCGATTACCGGCTCCGTTATATCACATGATCAGCTGTCATTGGCTGACAGCTGATCACGTGATAAGGGGTCGGGATCGACCCCTTGCACGGATCGGTGATCAGGCGAGTCTCATGGACTCGCCGATCACAGAGCGCGCCGCGCGGGCCCCTCAGGGGGCGCGCAGGCCGCTCGTACACGGGACTACGTCTATTGACGTCGTCCCGGAAAAGGAGATCCGCGCTGTAGCCGTCATTTGGCTATAGCGCGGATCTCAAGTGGTTAAGGAATAGCAGACTGTACCTCACTCAACCCTATGTACTGTAGTACCCTAGACCTTACCAGTCCTTATAAGGACCTTTGTGGAACAAGTAGGTTGTGAATGATTAGCAGACTGTACCTCAGTCCCTATACTTATAAAGGACTACTGCAGCAGTAGGGCAGCAGTCAGCAGTAGTGCACCTCAAACATATGTATTGTGGACCTATACCAGTCCTTAAGGAATAGCAGACTGTACCTCAATCAACCCTATGTACTGTAGTACCCTAGACCTTACCAGTCCTTATAAGGGCCTTTGTGCAACAAGTAGGTTGTGAATGATTAGCAGACTGCACCTCAGTCCCTATACTGATAAAGGACTACTGCAGCAGTAGGGCAGCAGTCAGCAGTAGTGCACCTCAACCCTATGTATTGTGGACCTATCCCAGTCCTTAAGGAATAGCAGACTGTACCTCACTCAACCCTATGTACTGTAGTACCCTAGACCTTACCAGTCCTTATAAGGACCTTTGTGGAACAAGTAGGTTGTGAATGATTAGCAGACTGTACCTCAGTCCCTATACTGATAAAGGACTACTGCAGCAGTAGGGCAGCAGTAGTGCACCTCAACCCTGTGTATTGTGGACCTATACCAGTCCTTAAGGAATAGCAGACTGTACCTCACTCAACCCTATGTACTGTAGTACCCTAGACCTTACCAGTCCTTATAAGGACCTTTGTGGAACAAGTAGGTTGTGAATGATTAGCAGACTGTACCTCAGTCCCTATACTGATAAAGGACTACTGCAGCAGTAGGGCAGCAGTCAGCAGTAGTGCACCTCAACCCTATGTATTGTGGACCTATACCAGTCCTTAAGGAATAGCAGACTGTACCTCACTCAGCCCTATGCACTGTAGTACCCTATACCTTACCAGTCCTTATAAGGACCTTTGTGGAACAAGTAGGTTGTGAATGATTAGCAGACTGTACCTCAGTCCCTATACTGATAAAGGACTACTGCAGCAGAAGGACAGCAGTCAAGTATAATATTCTTTCTATATTTGGAAGAAAGAATATTATACGTGTACAAGCCTATTACCATACCAGTCCTGAAAAGAACCATTGTGGACCTAATAGTAACAGCTACTGATTAAACTGACTGTCCCTCACTGCCTCACACACAGCTTCCTGCCTGTCTCTATTTAAACTGACAAAACAGAGGCTGCTGGAACAATAACTTGAATAGCACTTTTGTGGACCTAATAGTAACAGCAGCTAATGATTAAACTGACTGTCCCTGCAGCACACAGCATCCTGTCCCTTTCTCTACACTGACAAAAGACACTCAGACTGCTGCAACAATCACTAGCACAGCACTGCCTCAAACCTATATCCTGAACTACACCTAACACCTATACCATGATACCAGTCCTTAAAATAACTTTTCTGGACCTAATAGCTAGCGATTTGGGTCACTGAAGTCTCTCCCTGCTCCACACACCAACCTCTCCCTATAGTGACAGTAGAAAGAATGTAAAATGGCCGCCGGATCGTGTCTATTTATAAGTTAGGGGGAATGTCCAAGTGTCCATGTGCTGTAATGTCTCAATTGGCTGTCCTGTACCCCATGATGGATGTGTCATCATAGGTCAAAGTTCTTTTACACAGTAAACACGGAAGTCCGCCGGGCAAACGGCGGCAATAGTCCGCCGATCGGGGGGACGGCGAACAGCCGAAATTCGCCACGAAACGTTCGCCCATCCCTAATCCCGGTGTCTGCTTCTCTGTTTTCTCAAGGTATGTCTCCTTTTTCCTATGGTCAGTTGTGTCTACCCTGCATTATGTACTCTGCAAGCACTGTGTTTTGTTTTACTACTTAGCTGTTTGAGTCTGCCGCTATGGACGTATCGCCGCCCCCCAGTGGCCAACCCTTATGCCGCAGGTAGGAATGAATCTTTTTCCTTTTATTCTGCCTGTATTGCTTGGGTTAGGATCAGGATGACTTTGTTTTTGCATGTTCTCTTTCCAGCCCTTCTAGGTCTGAACCTCAGTTGTCAGCGCATAAAGATTCGGACCAGTCTAGGTCGCAACATCACCATTCCACGTCAAGTTCTAGACATATTAGGTCACCGTCCAGACACCGTAAAGAAAGGTCTAAGTCTGAGTCTGGTCGCCATTCCCACCGCCATGCCAGCCGCTCAGAGAAAAGAGCCTGCTGGGGATGTAATGCTCAGGTCCCAGAGAGAAAATCCCTCTGCGAGCTATGTTATGAAAGAGCCATGAAGGAAAGAGGAGCTGGGGGCCAGCAAGTGGAAGCTCTGGTCAGGAGAGTAGTTCAGGAATCACTGAATAAAGCACATTCTGATCAACCATTTATCCCTCCCTCCGGTACGGCTCTAGCCACTTACATTTTGGATACAGAGGTTCCTGGTCCCTCTCGTCATAGTCCCTCATTTACCGGTTCTTCTGACAGTGAGACTGAAGGTTTGGAACCTGGTGCCGGTTTTTATTTTTCCTTAGTTCCGCAGTTGGTCAGAGAGGTTAAGGAGACATTGAGATGGGAAGATCCTGTAGAAGCTCCCTCTAAACAGAGGAAATACTTTAAACATCTCAATTAGGAGCGCCCAAACTTCCCCTTCTTGGGTGAACTTGGCGAAATTATCATGGACGAATGGAGTAAAGTTGAGAGGAAAAACTCCTTGATTTCAAAAATTTCAAAAATGTACCCATTCAAGAGTAATGAGGTGAAACATCTGGAGTCAGCCCCTCTCATTGATGCAGCCTTGATGAGGCTAGTGAGACATGTTACACTCCCTCTGGAAGATACTGTGTCCTTCAGGGATGGCCTAGAAAGAAAGATTGATACGGACTTGAAATGTATTTATATAACAGCAGGTATGACTGGTAAACCAGCCTTAGCCCTGGCAGCGTTGTCAAAAGCTATGGAGGCCTGGATGGATGAGGTTGGTGCAGCCCTGGGCAGTATGCCTTAAGATTTGGTCAGGAGATCACCAATACATGAGCTGAGACTTGCTTCGGTTTTCCTGGGGGAGGCGTCCCTTGATATTATTCGCCTAGTAGCACGTGTTATGCTTTCCTCCTTTACGGCCAAGCCTGCCTTGTGGCTTCTTCCCTGGGTTGCTGATCCTGCCTTCAAACAGGCGTGGTGCAGAATTCCCTTTGAGGGATCTTCCCTTTTTTTGGGAACAAATTGGATTCAGCCATTACACGTGCTACAGGTGGTAAGTCGGGGTTCTTACCCCAGGATCGCCGTCTCCTGGGCCAGAGAAGATCTCAACATAGGCTGGATCCAGAACGCGCTAGAGATGCCCGTCGCTACAGACCTGGTCATGAATTTAGGAAAAACTGGAGGAGAAATCAGCCCTCTGGCCAGAAGTCCTCAAAGTCAGCTACATCTGGGGGACGGGAGCCTTCCAAGTCTTTTTGATATAGAGCCTGTCCAGGCGGAGCGGGTTGGGGCCCGGTTACTCCTTTTCCAGCACGTCTGGGCAGCCTTGGTCAAAGACTATTGGACAATCAAAACAGTGTCAGTGGGCCATTCCTGGGTCTTCAGCAGCCTGCCCATACACCGGTTTGTTCCGACAGTTCTGCCACAATTTCTCTTGTCTTATACAGAATCCCTGTTGGCCCATTCGGGTTCCAACCGAGGAAAGGTTCAAAGGGATTTACTCTCCCCTTTTCATGGTCCTCAAAAAGAACGGTTCCTGGAGGCCGGTCATCGATTTGACACACCTCAACACATTTATAAAGAAAGAAAGGTTCAAGATGGAGACATTGCTAACAATACGCCAGACAATTCAACCAGGCGACTGGCTTATTTCCATAGACCTGAAAGATGCTTACTTTCATGATCCTATCGCAAGGGAGTTTCAGAAGTTTCTCCGTTTTGCAGTGGGTCAAACACACCTTCAGTTTACATGTCTCCCATTCGGGCTTACAACATCGCCTCGAGTGTTTTACAAGCTCTTACTGGCTATCGCGGCTCTAATCCGGGTCAAAGGGATTTGATTGCACCATTACTTGGACGCATCGAGATCAGGTCATTTCTACCCTGACGGAATTCGGGTGGCTATTGAACAGGGAGAAAAGTCATCTAATCCCAACTCAGTCCTTAACGTTTCTTGGAGCCTGATTCAACACAGTAAAGAGTACAATCTCCTTACCTCTGGAGAAGATTCCGGTGATTTGCGACAGAATCTATCTCGCATTGTCATCTCCCCTTCTCAGGGCCTCACAGTGTCTGATGATAATAGGTACCATGGTGGCCACAGCTCCAATGGTGAAATGGGCGCAATGGAAAATGCGACCCTTTCAGAAGGGCTTTCTCCAACAGTGGGATCCGGGCTCCCGAGACCATCTAGTTTGGATAACCCATTCAATGAGGGAGAGTCTCCCCTGGTGGTTACAGCAGAAGAACCTTCTGAATTGCCATTCAATAGCCCTGGTCTCCTGGGTAACAGTGACAACAGATGCCAGCAGCAGAGGTTGGGGTGCTCTCTGTCTGTCGAAAGTAGCCCAAGGCATGTGGGATTTCCCATCCCAGAAAGTAGTCTCAAATGTGTTGGAACTCCGGGCCGCCTTCCGTGCTTTACAGGCCTTTCTCCACCTGACATCAGGATCCTCAGTCTTTCTAAGGATGGACAATATGATGGCTGTTTCTTACATAAAAAGACAAGGGGGCACCCGCAGTCTTTCCTTGCTGAGGGAAGTAAGGCCAATCATGTCTTGGGCCCAGTCGAATCTGTTGAAGCTAACAGCGGTCTATCTTCCAGGAAATGCCCAGGCGGATTGTCTATCAAGGTTTTCCATGGATAACAACGAATGGTCTCTCCACATCGAGGTGTTCAACTGGATTCTGTCTCTGGGAAGCTGCAGAAAAGAATGTAATGCGTTTTTTCATCAATTTGTGTTTTTTAATCTGCCCAAAAAAAAAAAGCAAAAAACGCAAATTGCAGTAAAATCACACACACAAAAATCAAAACTCACAGCAAAAAGCACTGCAGAAACAGATCAAAAGCAAAAACTGCATAGGTGTGTACCGAAACTTATGCTGGCCTCATGGATCAATTTTCAGGTGAGAATATTCAGATGAAAAATCTTTGTGCATTCTCTGAATGAAAGAATTTTGTTTGAAATTTTCACTTCATTTCTGAACAACAACCAGATACACTGTCTGAAAATTCCTTTGACCAAGAAGTTTTCTATTTACAAATTTTCCCGTCACTGTGGTTGAAAATGAACGTCAATTTGACCCACTTTTTTTTTCTTTTCGTTTTAAGGTTATTATGAAAATAATCGTTAGTTGCAGCCCTATATAGCAGTGAATAAATTAGGGGCAAGTTCCTCCTTAAAAGCACAGAGACACCCGGTAAGAGCACAATGGCAGCTAAAGGCATCCAATGTGTCCCGACACCAAAAACAAAACGCAGACAAGCTATGCAAAAAAATTACAACCACCCCAATTTGTAATTAGCCTTTGCAGCAAGGTGCACATGGAAGGGCAATGCACATCAGAAACAAAAACATTTCCAAGCACACTTACCAGCTAGCCTGCAAAAAACAACAACGACACATATTTGGCATATTTGTCACACTTAAATGAATCAGATCATCAAACTAATTTTATTATTACACAAAGATAACACGAGTAAATACAAAATGCAGTTTTTAAATTATGGTTTCATTTATGAAGGCCAAAAAGCTGTCCAAACCTGCCTGGCTTCATGTGAAAAAGTAATTGCCCCCTAAACCTAATAACTGGTTGGGCCACCCAATTTGCGATAACTGGCAATAAGTCTTCCACATTGCTGTGGAGCAATTTTGACCCACTCTTCTTTGCAGAATTGTTTTAATTCAGCCAAATTGGAGGATTTTCCAGCATGAACGGCCTGTGTAAGGTCACGATACAGCATCTCAATTGGATTTAATTACGGGCTTTGATTAGGCCACTCCAAAACCTACATTTTGCTTTGTTTAAACCATTTGGAGGTGGAATTGTTATTGTGTTTCGGATCATTGTCCTGCTGCATAACCCAAGTGCACTTGAGTTTGAGCTCACAGACTGATGGCCGTGCATTCTCCTTTAGGATTTTCTGGTAGAACCCAAAATCCATGGTTTCATCATTATGGTAAGTCATCCAAGTCCTGAAGCTGCAAAGCAGCCCCAAACCATCACGCTACTACCACCATGCCTGACTGTTGTTATGATGTTCTTGTTATGAAATGCTGTATTCATTTTATGGCAGATGTAATGGAACGCACACCTTCCAAAACCTTTCCGTAGCAAAAAACTTGGATGTTTTTTCCGATCTTACCTGTGGCAAGTGAGGCCTGTAGTTCTTTAGATGTTGTTCTTTTATGACCTTCTGGATGAGTCATCATCATGCTCTTGGAGTAATTTTTGTAGGCCGGCCACTCCTGGGAATTACTCTCCCTGAGGTTTACTGGAGTTCCAAAGCCTTAGAAATGGGTTTAAAACCCTTCCTAGACCGATACATGTACATTACTTTGTTTCTAATCTGTTCTTGAATTTTTTTAGATTGTAGCTAGATGTGTGGCTTTTTGTGATCTTTTAGTGTGCTTCACTTTGTCAGACAGCTTCTATTTATGTGATTTCTTGATTCAACAGGTCTGGTGGTAATTGTGCCTGGGTGTGGCAAGTGAAATTTAACTCAGCTTTTCAAAAAAATTGATTAATCACAGTTCATTTATGATTCGGCATAAGAAGGGGCAAAAACTTTTTCACAGCACTGTATGTGAAAGCTGCAACGCTTTGCCAAGGCTTCTCTATATAGAGGTCTGAGAGTAGAGGTCTGATATAAGCAGTAGACCTTTGTCTTCCCACAACTTTGTGGATGTGTGAGGGATTAGCAGTGATAATGTTGAGAGTGGCAAGGGAAGATTTTGGGGGTTAGGTCCTAGTGAGGCATTAGAGAAAAAGTAATCAAACGCTTTTTTGGAGGCAAGAACTGAGAATGAAAGATGAGTGTTTCCTTTTTTGTGAGTGGGGGTGCTAAGGAGCCAGTTTTTTAAGCATTGCTCCACATGCAGGATGAGCTCGGTATAAACGGTGCTTTAGTTGCGTAATTAAAGAAGCTATGTAGTAGTCTTTGAAACAGATATAACCTATTCAGCCTATTGATCTGCGTTTGATCAGGTAATTTTGTGGTATCCTAGGTCTTTTTTTGCTCCATACTAATCGACCTAGTGGAGATTGCAGGGAGTTGAAGTAGGATTGTGGGATTGAAATGGGCAAGGTTCTAAATAGATATAGAAGCTGAGGCAAATGTAACATTTTAAAGGCTGCCAGTCTGCTTGGCCAGGATAATGTGAGTGTAGATGCAGTTTTGAGGGCGAATGCGCTGGCTGAGAAGCAGGTGAGCACAGAAGTGGGTAAATGCGCATTCGCTATTGTACACCTGTCACTGATAGTGGCTCTAATTGCTGCTTGGGCTACAACGTTCTGTGTGTGTTCCTGATTCCTGTGTGTGATCTCTGATCTTGATCTGGCTTGCTCCCGACTATTCTCTACCTGCCCTGACCCCTGACTTGACCCAGGATTATGCCTCTGTCTGCTGCTCCTGTTTGATACTTCATCCATTGCTGAAATTGCTTGTGACCTGACTATTCTATTGCCTGCTGTCTATGCCTGATCTGGCCGTCCGTTATCAAGTCAACCCAGCTCATCTGACCCTGCATCCAGCTCTTACAGCCTTTTACAGCTAATCCAGTCCAGCTCATCATCTTCGGGGTCCTGCTTCTTGCTGTTCATCCACAACCTGTCAACAGCCAACCCCTGAGTCAGTCTGCCTGCATCCAGCTGTCCTGCTGTCACATTTTCCTGCTGCCTCATCTGTCTGTTGTCAGCTGCTCCTGGCTTCCCTTTCATGAATCATCGGCTACTACCTGCGCAGACTACTGGACTGATAATAGGCCCTCTTACCTCACCATGCTCTAGTGGTTACCGTTTCACCATCAGTGACCCTTGAGCTGGAGCTGTATGAGAGGTCTTCCTCTGCACGTCAGGCTCACCAACCAGGTATGTGACAACTGCCATCCTAACTCTATATTTCTTATGCCCTGTACACAAGGTTGGACATTCCGATGGCAAAATCCATCTGATTTTTTCAGACGGATTTTGGCCCAAACTTGTCTTGTGTACTTGTCTTGTCTTGCACAAAGTTGGTGGAAAATCTGATCGTTAAGAACGATGTGACGTAAACCACATATGATGGGACTATAAAGAGGTCAGTAGCCAATAATCTTATCTCGTAATTTATTCTGAGTTTGCGTGATACATTGTGCGTCGGAATTGTATACACACAATCGGAATTTAAATGATTGGATTTTGTTGTCGGAAAAATTTAGATCCAGATCTCAAACTTTGTGTGTCAGAAATTCCAACGGAAAAAGTCAGATGGAGCCCACACATGATCGGAATTTCGGACAACACAGTCTGATCGCACATTTTCCATCGGAAAGTCTGACTGTGTGTACAGGGCATAAGTGTTCAAGTTAGAGCTCATAAAGCAGTAGATCTATAAATTAAGATAAGGTTTGCCTGGAGAGAGCCCACTCCTCCTAAAAATATAAGTTCACTTTTCTCCTCATGTTACATGTTAAACCCATGTTCAGGATCTAAGCATACATTACTCCATAAATCAACTTACCTTTGTGTTCTTGTCAGAATCATTGTGTGCACCTTCTGTTATATTTTCTTTGTTTTTAAAACCATCGCTGCCATTTGTTCCTACACTCGACAGAGCCTTGTCGTTGTGCCATTGGCCCTATGCTAAGACTACACTTTCCATCTTCCACCTCGGCAGATGTGTCTTCACCCAGACACAATCACAAACTCTATGCTTGGCTCACTCTCAGCTGGCTTCCTCCCCTCACTCTGTGTGGAGCAGACAGCTGTAAGGGCTCATTTACACTTGCTTCAAAACATGGCTTTGGACAGGCTTTGTTAAAGCTCTCTGAACATTAGTCAAAGCCTCTGTCATTAAATAAAATGGTGCGTTTACAGTCCTGTTTACACCTGCTTTTGTGTTGCTTTTGCTTTGCTTTCCTTCGGCTTTGCTTCAAAAATTATACCTCATGTAGCTTTAGTGGTGCTTCAAAGTCCATGGGAAAGCTTGCTTGAGGCCCCACTGAAGCTCCATCAAAGCTCCACCAAAGCCTCATTGAAGCACCACTGAAGCCTCATCAAAGCCTCATCAAAGCACCAAGCAAAATCAGGTGTAAACAGGACTGTAAGCTAACCATTTTATTTAGTGACAGGAGCTTTGACTGGTGTTCAGGGAGCTTTAACAAAGTGTGTCCGAAGCCCTAACAGTGTCTGCTAGCTTTCCATTGTGTGCTGTGTGCAGGGAGTGAGAGGATTCCCAGAACAGTTTCAGCTGCAGGTGTCAGGTTTCAGAAGGACAGTGGGACATAGTAGAGTGCTCTCCTCACATCATTTGTAGTCCAGCCATCATTCCTGAACTCTTCTAACTTAAAGTCCATACTTTAGATATGAACCTCAGCTTAGATCTAGAGTCTGCAGAAGCCGCAGCATTGTACCCACAGTACACTAGCCATCAATGCTTTCCCAGCTAAAATTGTTTAATTTTATTCATGTATTTTTTATAATATTGCCTTTTTGGAAACTTAAGAAAAGCGTGAGCTTATCCTTTAAAGGCACAGGCAAACACTGGATGCCCAGCAAGAGCACAACGGCAGCTGAAGGCATACAATGTGTTCCCATGCCAATTACAGCAAACTATACAAAAAAAGTGGCAACCATTCCAATTTTTAACCAGCCTATGCAGCAAGGTTCACATGGAAGGGCAATGCACATCACAAAAAAAAAAAAGTAAACTTACCAGCATGCCTGCAAAATAAAAGCACAAACCATTTTGACTCTTAGCCCCCGTACACACGGTCGGACATTCTGACCACAAAATCCGTCAGATTTTGTCCGAAACTGGTGTTGCATACACACGGTCGGACAGAGTTGTTGGAAAATCCAATCGTTCGGAACGTGATGACGTTCGTTCATTATAACGGGACTACGTTGCGGCTAGTAGCCAATAGCTTTGGTCTCGTAATTTGATATGAGCATGCGTGGCACTTTGTCGGATCGGAATTCTCTACAAACGATCGGACCAAGTCTGATCGGATCATGTTGTCGGAAAATTTTATATCCAGCTCTCAAACTTTGTTGGTTGGACATTCAATGGAAAAAGTCTGATGGAACACACAAACACGGTCGGATTATCTGACAACACGGTCCGATCGGACATTTTCCGTCGGAATGTCTGACCATGTGTACAAGGGCTAACAATTAATGTGAAAAACAGAGGGTTTAGTTGCACACATTTGCAAATATATGGGAAAGCCACAGTGCCCCGCCAAGGCTCCTCTATATAGTCTGACCCAAATGCTATATTCCAGAGTCTTCCATTTGGAGCATATAAAGCAGTGGATAAATTAGGGCAAGATTTGCCTGGAGGGAACCAACTCTTGGTGAATCAGTTCCATTTTAGTAAGGTGGGTGATTGTGACGGATAGGTGATCTACGGCACTACTGTTTATTGCACTTTGTTGCAATATATGCTCTGACTTTAAAACACATCTTTCCATCCTCAGCAGCCAATCAACAGGGATGAAGTGCGCAGAGAATAATTTCAAAATAAAATCTTATCAGGTTGAAACAGGCTGCAATTGTACTAACATTTTAGTCAAATTAAGCCTTAAAGCTGATCTCAAGCTTTGCTGTCACTTTAAATAGTTTGTTTGGGCCGAGCGGGCCCAAACAAACTATTTCCTATGCTAACAGGTGCGCCCACTAGGTGCGCCGTATAAACTGTATGAAGCCTCAGCTACATACAATATACAGCCTTGTGTTCTGTCTGTGAGACGAGAACCTCTTGTCTTACTCCCGAGGCAAAATAGAGTCGGGTTGAGCAGTGAATTGGTGAGAGCCACTCAGCCAGACTTTTTCGTTCTGCAGGTAACACAAGAAGTTATCATCTCACAGCTGGAACACAAGGCTGTAAACATACAACTTATAGACCCCTTTCACACCACACCGCCCATTGCGTATGCGGTAAAACACTGCTATTTTTAGTGGTGTTTTACCGCCGGATTTGCGGCGCATTTCGGCCGCTAGCGGGGCGCTTTTACCCCCTGCTAGCGGCCGCGAAAGGGTTAAAACCGCCGGCAATATGCCGCAATAGTGGCGTTTTGCCGGCGGTAATACAGCGCTGCCCCATTGATTTCAATGGGGAGCAGCGGTGGAGGAGCGGTAAACACACCGCTCCTTCACCGCTCCAAAGAAGCTGCTGGCAGGACTTTTTTCTGACGTCCTGCCAGCGCACCGCTGTAGTGTGAAAGCCCTCGGGGCTTTCACACTACAGACAATGGTGCAGCTTCTTTAGGGCGGATTGCAGGCGCTATTTTTAACGCTATAGTGCCTGCAAAATGCCCTGGTGTGAAAGGGGTGATACAGCAGGCACAGTGGACGTACTTGTTAAGGAAAGGGTTTCATTTGGGACAAACTATTTGACTAAGAAACAGTAAGGCTGGGAACTGGCTTTAAACAGGGCTTTCTAGTATATTCCATCACATTTAAGCCCTGAAGAAGGGGGAGGTTTTATCCCCCAAAACATGATGGAGGTATAGTACATGATGTTCCTAAGCAATAAACATGTTCAAATGAGTCACCCAAGCCATGTGACTGTCTTTATTTATTTCATTCCAACTCCATACCCAAGAATAGATCCTCTGATGAATGATTTATCCACAGTGATCACAAGAGACAGCAGTCTAGGATAATAAATAGGTCTCCATACACCATTATCTCTCTACAGGTTAATTATTTAAGGAGGAATTACATATACACTGTTAGGCAAGTTGTATTTTTTTTTTATGAATTTCATTATTAAACAACTACAATGCTCTTGTTTAATCCAAAATGTTAATAAACCTCAAACCTGAATGTTTAAGAAAGTAACATTGAGATTTTGGCTTTCTTATGCCGCGTACACACGAGCGGACTTTTCAACAGCCAAAGTCCGACGGAATGATTCCGTCAGAATATTCGATCGTGTGTGGGCTGCAACGGACTTTTGATTCGCAAAAGTCTGACGGACTTTAGAAAATGGAACATGCTTCAAATTTTTCCGACGGAACTCCTCCGGACCCGGTCCCTCCGAAAAATTCGCTCGTGTGTATGCTATTCCGACGGACTAAAACCAACGCTAGGGCAGCTATTGGCTACTGGCTATGAACTTCCTTATTCGAGTCCAGTCGTATGTCATCACGTTCGAATCCGTCGGAGTTTGGTGTGATTGTGTGTGGCCAAGTCCGCTCAGTCGAAAAGTCCGTCAGAACTCTGTCGGAACTCCGGCAGAACTCCGGCAGAACTCCTTCGGAAGTCTGTCGGACATAAGTCCTCTCGTGTGTACGGGGCTTTAGGAGAAAATATATGTGCACACCATTACTGAGCAACTATAAAGCCCCATACACACTATCAGTTTTTCTGCTGAGTTTTTCCTTCAGATTTACCAAAACCATATAATATGAGGTCAAACCTTAGGAGTTTCACTTTGTATGCAATCAGGCAGGCCCTTGCATTCCATGGTTTTGGTAAACCTTAAGGAAAAACTGATAGTGTGTATGGGGTTTTAGTGTGCAAAGTTATTATGCAACTAAATGAAAAATGAAATTTTTATTTTTTCACTTGTTTATTATTCTCACTTTAACATATGAAAATAAACAAACAAAATGAACAAACAACTCAAAATTTACATATAATCATTTCTGACATAAAAAAAAAATATGGGAACCAATATAGCTTTCCTTTTTCTTTTCAATACCCGTCATAAGCCTTCCATTCATTGAATGGAAGGCTCGGTTCAGACGGTCAGTTTCTTGATCTGTTGGCAGTCAACTTTTTGTGCAGCAGCAACCACAGCCTCCCAGACACTGTTCAGATAGGTGTACTGTTTCTCTTCACTGTAAATATCCTGTTTAAGAAGGGCCCACAAGTTGTCAATAGGGTTTAAGTCAGGCGAGGATGGGCCATGTCATTATTCTTTCATCTTTAAGGCCTTTACCAGCTAGTCATGCAGTGGAGTACTTCGATGCATGCAATGGCGCATTCTCCTGCATAAATATCATGGTCTTATTGAAAGGTGCAGACGTTTTCCTGTACCACTGCTTGAAGAAAGTGTCTTCTAAAAACTAGCAGTAGGTTTGGGGTTTGATTTGGAGCCCATCTTAAACCTGAAAAGGTCCAAATAGCTCATCTTTATTAATACCAACCCATACCAGTACCCCACCTCCAGCTTGTTGGCGTCTGAGTCGAAGTGGAGTTCTGTGCCCGTTACTGATCCAGGCACCGGCCCATGCATCTGATCTGTCAAGAGTCACTCTCATCTCATCGGTCCATAAAACCTTTGAAAAATCTGTCTTGATTTTTCTTGGCCCAGTCTTGACGTTTCAACTTATCGTTATTTCAGCTTATTGTCTTGTTTAGTGGTGGCCAGGTTTCAGCCCGCCTTACCTTGGCCATGTCTTTGAGCACTGAACACCTTGCACTTCTGGGCACTCCAGATAGGTTACAGTTCTGGACTATGAAAGCACTGGAGGATATTGGATTCTTGCTGGTAGCTTCACGTTTGATTCTTCTCAAATCTTTGGCAGTTAATGTGCTTCGTTTTTTCTACACACATTTCTTACGACCCTGTTGACTACTTGCAACAAAACAGTTGATGGTTCTGTGCTCACGCCCCGATATCTTAGCAATTTCAAGAGTGCTGCATTCCTCTGAAAGACTTTTTACAATTTTTGACTTTTCAGAGTCTGTTAAATCTCTTTTTTGGCCCATATTGCCTGAGAAAAAGAAGCTGCCTATTAATTACTCACACCTTGATATAGGGTGTTGATTTCCTTAGGCCACACCCTCCCTCTTTGCACAACTACACATTCAACAAGCATTTATGTTTTATACAGCTTGGAGTTGGACGATATGCATAAAAATTATGATTTGGTCAAAACACTCACGTGTATGTGAATCAATCTGCACTTATCCAATTACTCATGTAAAATACCTAAATAAAAAGTTGAAAAAAGATATATATATATATATATATATATAACCCACCTCTTGTAAGCATAAGGGAATGTTGTTATCTCCTAACAAAATTAAATACTTAATCTTAACATAAATTTTAAACACAAAAGAGATGCACAAATTATATGAACACAATATAAAAAAAGTGCCATAAATAAATATGTACAAAAATTAATCTGTACAGTAGGTGAATCCAAATGGATGAGTCACTAAAACATTGTTAACCCTTTCATGACTAAGCCTATTTTTGGAATTTGGTGTTTACAAGTTAAAATCCATATTTTTTGCAAGAAAATTACTTGGAACCCCCAAACATTATATATATATTTTTTAGCAGAGACTCTAGAGAATAAAATGGCAATTGTTGCAATATTTTATGTCACACGGTATTTGCGCAACTTTTTGGGAAAAGGGACACTTTCATGAATAAAAAAAAAACAAAACAGTAAAATTAGTCCAATTTTTTTGCGTAATGTGAAAGATAATGTTACGCCGAGTAAATAGATACCAAACATGTCACACTTTATAATTGCGCGCACTTGTGGATTGACGACAAAGCACGGTACCTAAAAATCTCAATAGGCGACGCTTTAAAATTTTTTTACGGTTACCAGGTTAGCGTTACAGAGGAGGTCTAGTGCTAGAATTATTGCTCTCGCTCTGACGATCGCGGCGATACCTCACATGTGTGATTTGAACACCGTTTACATATGCGGGCGCGACTTCCGTATGCGTTTTCTTTGCTTCGCGAGCTCGCGGGGACGGCGGGAGCTTAAATTTTTTTTTTTTTTTTATTTATTTTATTTATTTTAAAATGACTAAATTGTTTTTTTTTTTTTTAAATTGATCACTTTTATTGCTGTCACAAGGAATGTAAACATCCCTTGTGACAGTAATAGGTGGTGACAGGTACTCTTTATGGAGGGATCGGGGGTCTAAAAGACCCCCCACCCCTCCTTTACACTTCAATGTATTCAGATCGCCGAAAACGGCGATTCTGAATACCGGATATTTTTTTTAAACTGCGCCATTGGCAGCCGAGTAAACGGGAAGTGACGTCATGACGTTGCTTCCGTGTTTACGATGAGGAGACTGGAACGAAGCCGATTACGGCTTCATTCCAGTCCCTGCCCAGCAGCCGAAGGCAGCAGAATTTGAATCGGTGCTCCCGATCGAACGGGAGCACCGGTAACAGCGGCGGGAGGCGGCGGGAGGGGGGACGTCCCCTCCCGCTCCTCCGGCATAACAGCCAAGCGGCATTTAGCCGCATCGGTTGTTATGCCTGGATAGCCAATCGCCAGCTGAACAAAACGGTACCGGGATGATGCCTGCAGGTGCGGGCATCATCCCGGTATACCCCCCGGAAGCCGAGTACGCACATCTGCGTACGCTCGGCCGGAAGGGGTTAAATGAGAATATATAAACATCCCAAGTGAAATCTAAAAAGATTGCGAAAGAAGCATTCACAAAAAATATTTATGTAAATGTGTCAAAAAATCATCCAAGCTGCAACAAAGTGACAAAGTGAAAAAATAGCAAACGAAATATATAAAAAATGTGATGCCGCCTTTCACATGCAGCAAAACTTGCTGGATACTTAAAATCTGAAGGGCAGATATACATAAAAAGAGCCAGGTGGCCTCTTACCAAATCAGATGGACCCCAAGTTATAAGGATCAAGATCGCCTTATGTTAGCCATACACTATGATGATTTCCAGCCAATCTGCTCCGAACACTCACTCATCAGCTCTCCCACATTAGAGTCGTCAAGAGGGAATAGTCATTCAGCTTGCTCCGGCACCAACAGCGATCACCTATGATGTTTCCACCTGCATTCCTTAATGGGAATGATGGCTGTCTTCTTTAGTGAATGGCAAGATACATTTTTATGAATATAGCACTCCAAATCTCCAAATAGGACTCCTCCGATAATTGTTTTAAAAAGTATGTAGGAAAAGAGAGATAAAAAACTTCATGTAGTAAATCAAGGCATTTATTCTGAGGATTTTCTCTTGCACAGCACAGAAATATAAAAACAGCACACAGCACATGAGCTCTCAGGCTACCAATTGGTGTGTGGTGATGTCACAGGGTTTTCTCCAACTGACGCGTTTCCCTGTAAAAAGCATCGACTGGAAAAGGAGATACCTGAGACCTGAGATATCAACCTCCAAGCTATTTATACAGAGCAGGAGCGACACCGGAAGCTCAGAAATCATCTGCAGCTAGCCAGTGTGACACATACAGCGATTACTGAAAAATTGAGTTTTAAACAGTAAACTTTAAACACAATGTCACCCATAAATGCTTTTAGCATAGTGGATTGGAATAAAGTCAAATAACTGAAAAAGGTCCATACTATAGGAACTAACATTGCATACATTCAAATCGCACCCTGCAAAAATCAAGTGGAAGGGGTACATTAAATAAAACCAGACCCTATAATTCCCCTAGGAATCAATACACCTACCCACCGCTGAGAAATTACCCTAATAGTGGAGGAAGAGCCCAACAATATAACCAAAATTCAAATCAAAGTCATAATAGAGGTTTAAAACCTATGTATGACAGTCATGACTACCAATACCAACAAGGGAGACAGCCCCAAATAGTGGATTATAGATTATACTGGGAACTATGAGGAATACATAGCAGGCAAATCTAGCAGAGGGGGGGGGGGTACAATAATGATTATCAGAACCCCCCTCGAACTGTGTATGGGTATGAAATTCAGACAGAAAATAGTTTTGACCCATTACAGAATTTTTTTACAGAACTATTCAAGAAATCAGGAAGGAGATTCAGTATATAGGGAATGGGTCTATAGACCATCGCAAGATAATTTGAGATGCTCAAATGCACCTCAGGGTATAGTCCCTTTAAGAACTAAAACTAATAATTTTTTAGAGAAAGGACGGGAAAAAAAGGGAAAATCAAGAGAGGATGTAGGGGAGGGAAGTGGTGCCATTCCCAAAAAGAGAAAGAGGTAACCTGTAAGGGTATTTTTAATTTGAGCGAAATAGAACTAACTCAAGCTGAAAAAATTACATTGAATAAAGGACTCAAATTTGTGCCGCATAAATCTCTGAATAAATTTCAAACATTTATAAATGTTCAAAAAGATGTAAGAAAAGTTAATAAATTTAAACCATTGGGAACGGGTTTAAGAAATGCTTCAACATTTAATCCACCAGGAAAACTAATGCCCATTATTATTATTATTATTTATGTTTTTAAAGATTTAACTTTGCAAGATTTATGGAAGGTGTCGTTTAAAAATCATTAAAAAAAACCTATAGTGGATGATGGTATAAAGTCTTTGTTTGCCCAGCTGATAAGGGTGGGGGAACAGTTTTTTTGAGGAAACAGGATTATTTAGAAGAAATTAATAACCTTTAGTCAGTCAAAAATACATACACAATGTTATCAAGAGACCCAACCAATCAGTATAAACAATTATTAAAAGATTTAATATAGGAAGGCTTCAGGAAAGGGCTCTTAAATTAAAAAGAGAGAGATTTTTTGATCCCTCTACCCCCGAGAATACCCATTATTTACTACTTGCCAAAAGTGCATAAAAATTTTCAAAAACCTCCAGGACGACCCATAGTAAGCGGGATCGATTCAATAACCTCTCGTATAGGAACATTTGTTGATTTATTTCTGCAACCTTTGGTGAATAATACCAGAGGATTCCTGAAGGATTATAGGCAGATTATCAATGAGATTTCTTTAATTAATATAGAGAGGGAGGTCCTGCCTTGTTACAGCGGACACCTCATCTCTTTATACGATCATCCCGCATGAAATAGGATACATGGCAGCTAGATTCTTTCTAAATAAAGATCAAACTATTAAAAAATCAATGAAAGAATTCATTTTGAAGCTTTTAGAATTTGCCATGGAACATAATTACTTTTTGGTGGTGAATTCTATTTGCAATCCACTGGCGTAGCAATAGGGGCTAAATTTGCACCAAGCTTAGCTAATTTATATATGACCCTGTGGGAAAATTATTTTTTATTTTGCCAGGGGGACTCACGTCTCCTTTTCTGGAGATGCTATATTGATGACGACTGCTTTTTATGGGGGGCGACATTGAGTCATTACATAAATTTATGGGGTATTTGAACTCTAACAAGTGGGGTGTCAGATTTACATATCAGTCCAGTACCTCCTCAATTCCCTTCTTGGACTTGGTTATTTACAGAGAACAGAACTCTCTATGGACTAAGACTCATTTCGAATCCATGGATAGGAATGGGTTTATCTCGATAGAAAGTTGCCATCATCCCAGCTGGTTGAGAGCAATCCCCAAAGGACAGTTTCAGAGAATCAGGAGAAACTGTTCCAAACTGGAGAATTTCTCAAACCAGGCCGAAGCCCTATCCAAATGTTTTTTGGAGAAAGGCTATAACCTGGCCACTTTGAATCAAGAATTAGAAAAAGTTAGGGATATGGAAAGAAGCCTTTTATCCTCAGTGAGTGATCACCAACTCCTGTTTATTCCTGTGTTAATCATGCAACAAAAACAAGACAATCTGTTGTAAGGAGTGGTTATCTGTTTAATGAACCAAAGGTGAGAATTCATCTATATCTGGTGAGTGGCCAATCTACAAGGTGGTGGTGGCACATAAGGGTGAAGTTTTTGTTACATGATTAACACAGGAATGAACAGGAGTTGGTGATCACTCACTGAGGATACATATCTGGGACCATATTTATAGGAATTTTCCTCTTTTTTTCTGCCATGATGGATTGTTACTATTAGGTCACGTATTTAAAAATTGATTTAATCTTCAATTTATGAATTGTGTTTTCACATAGAGGGGTTATTTATTATTATCAATTTTATAATTTATTATTATTAATTAATTTATTATTATATTAAGCATTTGTAAAGTTATTGGTGATATTTTGCATAGTTTATACATATTTGCACTTTTTGATCTGAATTCACCGAAATATTTGACACAATAAGCATGTTGTAAAAGGTGTATTACAATTAGTGTGGACTGGTTGGTTGGATTGAGAAGGGGTGTTAAAGCACGTCAATTTATAACAGTGGTGAAGAATATAACTAAATGTCCTTGTAAGGTTGGCACAGTCCATATATAAAAATATTTTATAACCCACTTAAAGGGGTTATTTTGACTGCAGCAGACCCAATCAACATAATAAATTTGTGCGCCGGTATGTCTTTTAAGATGTAATTTGCCCATGTGGGCTCCAATATGTGGGGAGGACCACAGGGGCTTTAAAAATTAGGATTGGAGAACACCTGACCAACATACGTAAAGGTTTTATTGGCCACAGTGTATCCAGACATTTTCGTGCGCGTCATGGGAGAGATCATTCGGAACTAAAAGTTATAGCCATTGAGTAGTATTCTCCCCACTGGAGGGGCAGTAACATGAAAAGGCAAATATCCAGGAGAAAAACTCGATGGATTTTTGACCTTTGCTTTTACCATCGTATGGGGCTTAATATTGAATGGGATATCAACTATTATATTAATAACAGTTGATTTTTTACTTCCCAATAGTTTTTTACCTCTCAAGGTTTATTTAAAATATTGAAGGTGCTATAGTTTAACAATTCACCTTAATTATGTATATGTGTGTTTTTTGTACACATATATACATATATTTATATATAAACACGGATAATTTCCTTTTTAGTGTGGGATATATGGTGCTGTTCCGCTGTTTAGGGGCTGTCCAACTGGTTGGTGTACACATGGGGAATACAAACTTAAATATTAAATAAAAGAATAAAACAAATAGGGTATTGAAGGTGGTGAAAGTGACTTCCTAAAAGTAATGTTTAGGTGTCCAAGTGTCATCAAATTAAAAATCCCATATATCGGTATGATTTTTATAATATTTTTTATATTTTTTATATTTTTCATATCTTTTTGGGGGCACTTAGTAGTCAGCGCTTTAATAGCACGGTCATCTTATAAAGTTATTATAAAAAAGGCTTTTCTCAAATTAAAGGTTGATTACAATTCATGTTTAATGATCTTATAACATTTATTTTAAAATGTATTTGATGATTCTTTTTTAATTTTCCCTGGTTTATAGGACAGAACAGCAGAAATGGGTCTATGTAGTTTTGACATTTTGGGATCCTTTAAGGTAATATTATTAATCTTAATTGCTGCTGGATAGATCATGCTAGTTAGATATACTGTATATTACGGAATATATATTTTTTAAACATGTACTTAAGTCCTTTTTAATGTGTTGGTGTTACACAACACATTAAAAACAGCATTTGAATGTAAACAGCACTTGAATGTATGCAATGTTAGTTTGTATAGTATGGACCTTTTTCAGTTATTTATTTGGCTTTATTCCAATCCACTATGCTAAAAGCATTACGGGTGACATTGTGCTTCAAGTTTACTGTTTAAAAGTAAAAGTAAGTTTAAAAGTAATTTTTTTAGTAAACGTAATTGCTGTATGTGTCACACCGGTTAGTTGCAGATGATTTCTGAGCTTCCGGTGTTGCTCCTGCTCTGTATAAATAGTGTGGTGTCTGATATCTCGGGTATCGCGTCTGGGCCTTTTGGCCAAGATCAAGTGCAGTCTTTGCTGTGCGAGTCTTGGTTAGGAGGTGCCCGGGGTACCCAAGGGTCGGCCTTGGGGGGAGCGTCCCTTTTCGGAGGGCCCCCCCTTGCTGCTATTGGCCTACGGCTTAGTCCCCGGGCAACGAGAGGCGATCGCCCTTCTTAAGGCGTTTGGAGACAGCGTTAGGGGCCCCTTTGGGGGTTCCCCTTACCGGCGGGAGAGGCGAGGTACCTGGAGGTACCAAGATGGCGGTCCGTGGAATGCGGGATTCGATTCGGTTTCTGGTGAAGCCTGAATTTAAAGCTGAGATCAATCTAAGGACGATCGTGGTGGACGTGTTGATGGGATTCCTTGGCCTAAGGGTAAGGGATATTATTTGTTTGCAAGATTTTCCGCAACAAAGGCTTTATGATGTCACCTTTCTTTCTGTCGAGATCTGCTGGGAGGTTTATGAAAAGATGCGAGGTTCTGATGACGAATTGCTGCAGAAAATAGAAGTTATACCATTGTTTATGCAGGAGGAGAAGGCGATAGTGGTTCACATGTAAAACCCTTTCGCGGATATAAACTTGGTGAAGGTGTTTCTGAATAATTATTGTGACAATTTGAGGGGTGGTGACAAAATTTTGAATAAGTTTGACATTTGGAACAAAAAATGTATAGATTTTACGGCAAATTCCGCTCAGACTTAAGCTGTGTTGGAGGAGTAAGAAGGCCTCCGGCTATATTTAACATTGGGGGAGAAAGGGGTTTTCTTTTTTACCCTGGACAGCCGGTGTATTGTCGGAAGTGTTGCGTTTATGGCCATGCAAGTGGGGACTGTGACCGGAAAGTTAAATGCAGATTTTGCGGGAGTGAGGATCACCCTTCTAAAGAATGTAAGAAAACTAGGGTATGTGATATTTGTAAGAAGATAGGTCATCTGGCAAGGCAATGCAAGGAGTACTTTGCAGCTAAAAGAGAAGCCGAATTTCATAATGGGCCAAGACTCAAGCAAGGCGTAGGCAGCAGAGGCAAGCAGGGGCCCGGGGGGAGTGTGGCAGTACTGAACCCGCTGATGCGGATTGGTCTGCTACGACTTCGGGGCCTAAAGCCAATGATGCTGTACTTACAGAACAAGTGGAGGCGGTGAACAGGAGGCCTGGTTCCAATGATGCCACTGTTGATACGGGGGCTGATGTTGGCGATGGCCCTGGGAGCCTGACTACTGCTGTAAGAGAAGAACCGCAGGAGCAGCCAGGTGTGGAGGAAGAGGAGGTGGAGCAAGGACCCCTGGAGGATGGAGGACCAGAAGGAGATCAGGGGAGTGTGACTTTGGCAAGTCCAGGACACCTTTCAGAGTTGATAAGTGGTTTATCATCTAGTGCAGAGGAAGAAGGTGATGAGGAGATGGATAGCGACGAGAGTCTACAATGTGGACAGAGGCTAATAATCTCAATGGAGGAGACTTCCCAGTCCTCTATTAAAAGGGCTCGAGAGGAAGGAGGAGGAGGAGGTGGGGAAGGTGTTCCCTTTCCGGATGATGGAGGCTCGGGATCAGAGTCTGCCAGCTCTCCTTTTACAAGGAAGAGATTAACGTATGCCAGTGTGGCAAGCAAGGGAGTGGACAGTGCTGCGCATTATCAATAAGTTTTTGTTATGGCTATGTTATCATTTTTGATTTTTTTTCTTATGGCTCTGACAGTGAGTTCGGTAAATGTCAGGAGTGTATGTTCTAGGTGGCGAAGAGCTGCAGTGTTTGATTTTCTAGAAGGGGTATGTTCTGATGTGATTTGCATACAGGAATGTGGGGTGGAAAGGGCGGTTTGTGAAGAATGGAAACTCGGGGCTTCCCTATGGTCCCCCTTGTGTGCATCTAGAAATGAAGGGGTGGGGATTTTAATTAAGAGTTCCTATGTACATTTTGTTTCACATTAGGTGGTGGTGCCGGGGAGGTTACAGATTGCAATTTTGGAGGTGGCGGGGCACAAGGTGAGAGTGGTGAATTGTTACGCACCTGCAGAGAAAAAGGAGCGTATGACTTTCTTTAATATCCTTAAGATGTGGTTGCCTGGTAGAATGCCAACCATTTTGGCAGGGGATTTTAATTGTGTGAGGAGGGGTGAGGAGAGACAAGGTGTCAGTGTGGAAGGGGGTGTGGATGTGACATCTAAGGCGCTGAATGACATAGTGAATGATTTTAATTTTCAGGATGTTGCCCTGGTCGTTCAGAAAAACAATTTGTCCTTTACCTTTTTTTCCGATAAAGGATCAGTGAGATCTCGGATAGATTTTATTTTTGTTTCCTTATCTTTAAAAGTTACTAGTTACCAAGTGGATCCTGTATCCTTTTCGGATCATTGTATGATTACAGGCTCCTTTTGCCTTGATGTAAATAGGATTTATGGACGGGGTGCATGGAAGTTGAACTGTTCATGTTTAAAGGAGGAGGGGGTGTTTTTAAGAGGTTGGGTGTGGAGGCGGCAAGGAAGAAGTATGAGGAAGAAAGGGATTTAGTAGATAGGTTACATTTTTTATTTCGGTATAAGAGGATGGGAGTGGAGGTGGAGGAAGAATTGAAAGAAGTACGGGAAGCCTGGAATGAGAAGATTAAAGAACGTGGGAAGAGGATCGTTTTTAGAGCAAAGATTCAGGCGATGGAGGAAGATGAGCAGTGCTCTGCGTTCTTCTTAAAGAAATCATTTGGCCCAAAGAAGATGTTTCAGACAGTATGGGAGGATGGAAGTGAGGTGATTTATGTGAATTTGTATAGTGGCAACGGTGGTGCTACAGAAGAAGAGATGCAGGAATATTGCGAAGTGGTGAAAGGGAATTTATGTTCGGAGGATGCAGAGACGCTGTTGGACCCGGTGGAGGATGATGAGATTGAGAGAGTGATTAAGGGAATGAAGAAAAATAAGACTCCTAGCGGGGATGGCTTACCTGTCGATTTTTATGTTGAATACTGGCCGGTGTTGAAGGACGATCTCTGCCTGGTAATGAAGACCTGTATGAAAGAAAGAAGAACATCAGCTTCAATGAAAAAGGGAATAATTACACTGTTATATAAGAAAGGGGATCAGAGGGAGGTTAAAAACTGGCGCCCAATTTCGTTGTTGAACTGAGATTACAAGATTTTTGCGAAATTACTGGCAGACCGGATGAGTAGGATTGTAGACAAGATCATTGGTGAAGGGCAGACCTGCGCTGTGCCGGGACGGAGGATTTCCGATAATCTAATTCTTCTAAGGGACCTTGTATATTATGCCCAATGTAACAACATGCCTCTGGCTTTGGCAAGTATTGATCTAGAAAAGGCATATGATCGGGTGGCTCATGGATTTCTTTTTACAGTGTTGAGGCAGATGGGGATTCCTGGAGAATTCGTGAAGTTAGTGGAGTGTATCTATGAAGGGATTAGTAGCCAAGTTCTGGTGAATGGAAAGTTGTCAAGGGAAGTGCAGGTGAGGTCGGGGGTGAGGCAGGGGTGCCCTCTGTGGCCTGTCGCCTTCATTTGCGTGATGGAGCCCCTTTTGAGGCATGTGATAAAGGATAAATGTTTTAAAGGGATGTTTATACCAGGTGGTGGGAATGAGCCAGTCAAAACCCTATGTTACATGGATGATGTGAGCCTGCTATGTAATACCGCAAGGGATGTGAGTAGAGCTGAGCTCCAGCTTGAGATTTTTGGGGCCATGTCAGGATTGTGTGTGAATTGGGGTAAAAGTAGCATTTGTGTTTTAAGTGGTACTTGTGATGTAACAAGGAGCAAACTAAGGACGGTGCAGGAGGTGGAGGTGTTGGAAGTACACTTCGAAAGAAACTTGGTCAACCAGGTGAATGCTGCCAAAGGGTTAGAGAAAATAGAGAGAAAAATTAGTTTATGGAAGACTAGAAGATTGTCCCTTACAGGGAAAACATTAGTAGTAAAGGCGGTGATACTTCCATTATTGCTGTATTTTTCTGTGATTTTCCCTCCAAATAAGAGGTGGGTACAGAAGATCACAAGAATGCTTTTTGTATTTTTTTGGGGCTCAAAAATGGAGAGAGTCTCAAGGGAGGTAGTTGTTAAAAAAGTACATTTGGGTGGGTATAACTTCCCGAATGTTGGTCTTTTTTTAGAGGTCCAGTGGTGGTTAGTGCACCTTAAAGCATTTCAGGCAGGAGGAAAGACGGCTGCTTTAATGCGCTATTTGATTGGATGGCCTTTGTTAACCACTTCAATACAGGGCACTTAAACACCTTCCTGCCCAGACCAATTTTGAGCTTTCAGCGCTGTCACACTTTGAATGACAATTGCGCGGTCATGCTACACTGTACCCAAATTAAATATTTATCATTTTTTTACCACAAATAGAGCTTTCTTTTGGTGGTATTTGATCACCTCTACGGTTTTTATTTATTGCGCTACAAATAAAAAAATACAGAAAATCTTGAAAAAAAAATGTTTTTTTTTGTTTCAGTTTCAAAACTTTGTAAATAAGTACGTTTTCTCCTTCACTGATGGGCACTGATGGGGCTACACTGATGGGCACTGATAAGGTGGCACTGATGGGCACCAATGAAGTGGCACTGATAGGCGGCACTGATAGGCGGCACTGATGGGCGACACGGATGAGCGACACGGACGGACACTGATAGGTGGCACAAATTGGCACTGATAGCTGGCACGGATGGGTGGCACGGATGGGTGGCACAGATGGGCGGCACAGATGGGCGGCACAGATGGGCATGGATAGGCGGAACAGATGGGCATGGATAGGCGGCACAGATGGGAATGGATGGGCATGGATAGGCGGCACAGGTGGGCACTGATAGGCGGCACAGGTGGGCACTGATAGGCAGCACAGGTGGGCACTCATAGGCAGCACAGGTGGGCACTCATAGGCGGCATTGGTGTTATACTATAGTAATGGATGCCAATCAGTGCCAAACAATAATGCATGCCAATCAGTAATGCCCATTGTGGGCACTGATTGGCATCCATTATGGGCACTGATTGGCACCCATTGTGCTGACTGGCATCCCTGGTGGTCTAGGGAGGATTACCTTTTCCCTGGTGGTTTGGTGGCATCCCTGGTGGTCCAGTGTGGGCATCCTCGGGGGGGCTGTGCTGATAATCGATCAGCACAGACCCCCCCTGTCAGAGGAGCAGCCGATCGGCTCTCCTCTACTCGCGTCTGACAGACGCGAGTGAGGGAAAGCCGATCACCGGCTCTTCCCATTTACACTGTGATCAGCCGTGATTGGACACGGCTGATCACGTGGTAAAGAGTCTCCACCGGAGACTCTTTACCGAGATCGTAGTTGCCTGGGTGTCAGACTGACACCCCGCAACAACGATTGCCGCGATGCGCGCCCCCGGGGGCGTGCAGCGGCTCATAATCCTGATCACGTCATATGACGTCCGGTCAGGATTATGAAACCACTTTGCCGCCGTCAATTGTCTATAGGGCGGGCGGCAAGTGGTTAAAGTGGGGGTGGTGTGGAAGGGACCTCACAAAACCAATGTCTATGTTATCCCCAGTCTATTATTTAAAAATGACAGAGTTTTTTCAGAAAAATCAGTTACAGGAACTGGGAGAGAATGCTCGGAAAAAAGAGTCTTTATGGCTATGGTTAAGGAGGGGTGAATTGCCGTCAAATATTTTTGGGTTAAGGTTGAAAAGTGCAGAAGTTTGTTGGAAGAACTTACTTCTGAAGGGTGTGACGAACAAACAGAGAGAGGTGGCATGGTTATCATTGCATAATTGCTTGCCAACAATGTCCTTTTTAAAATCTCGGGATTTGGTGAGGAGGGAGGTGTGTCCCAGAGAAGGTTGCCCGGAAAATGAGACTGTATGGCATGTCTTTTGGGAATGTTTGTTTGCTAAAAAATTCTGGAGACTGCTGTGTGGTTATGTGGAAAGGGTGGTAAGGGTGAAAGGTGTGTCTTTTGAGGCAGGGGTGTTTGGTTTGGTGGGAGGTGATAAGAGAAAGGAGCACAAAATGTTTGTGTTGTCTGCAGTGGTAAGGGAGGTGATGTGGGAGGCGTGGTGTGCTCTGGTGAAAAAGAAGTTATTATTGACTGAGAAAGATTGTGCTGATTGGGTTTTGGCGAAGATGTTCTATATTTTGGCTGTCGACAGGAAAAGAATGGGTGTGGAGGAGGCTGATATGTATTGGAATTTTGGGATGTGGCGTGTGGGTGAGGGGTAAGGGACTGGTGTATATAATGTATATATGAATTTTATTCATGATTTTATCTTGTTGTTTTTTATGATATGTTAAGCCACATATGATGTAATGAACACGGCTCAGTGTAGGTACCGGTGTGCTCGATTTTAAGCTGAGTTTAAGAGTGAAAAAAAAATAAAAAATCTGTTCTTATCAGTTACCAATAGGTGGCGCTTGCTTCTGTCCCTGTTCTACGGCGAGGTGGAGCAGGGGTGGCGGTTGCTATGCAAAGCCTGTTGGTGTAAAGGTGACCTGGAACGGTTCGTAGCCGGACCGGGAAGCCTTCTGATGGGGGCGGAGAACCACTGGTCGGCACCAGGGGAGGGGACCCTGGCAGACCGGCTTGGATTGTGGCAGCTTTAGCTCCAGTCAGTTTTTCGGGAGGGAACGCTTAGCTCTCCTGTTCCAGCAGGGGGGCGGCCTGTACCTTTCGAATATAATTAGGTAGCAGTGACGGGAGTGAGGGTTTGACCTGATGGCAAAGGGTCTCACCAAGCTCGCTGATCTCCATGCCTTTCTGGCTGTGGTGGGGGCTGTCGTGGTCTGGGCTGGGCTGTCGGGGATGCTTTTGTTGGAAAGCCCATGGTGATGTGCCCCTGGAGTGGCAGTCCAGGGGTGCCTTATTCACTGTGCTCTGCACTTTGATTTTGGCACCTAGGTCACGTCACCATAACACGCTTTTTTTACACCTGCCTCTAGGGCCCGGCCTTTTGGCTAGGACCAGAGGAATTTTTGATTCCTGGCCGGAGGGCCGGTCATTGTATTGCACAATGGCCACTTTTCACTCTCCTCTCCACTATCCCTTCCTCACTTTTTATTTATTTTATTTGTGTGTGTCTTGTCACGGTTTGTCACTGCACGTGTGATGAGTAGAGTGTCGGTCCTCGGACCAATCCTGAAAGTCTTTGGGAGAGCAGACATAGGCCTTTTGGCTTGGTCCAATCTCCATTGGGGGGCCTACCTTCGGGGAAGCCCCCATAGTACCAAGTACCTAGGAGGTTCTGTTTCGGCAGTCCTCCCAGGGAAAGGAGGTCTCCCGGTTTTGGTCTGGGAGACCACTTGTTGAGTCTGGTACCTCAGTCCCTGTCTGGAGCCTAACGCCCCGGGGGGATCAGGGTATGGTCCTTCTTTTGGAGGACATCAGGCACCCGTCTGCACTTTTTAGTGTTTCACTCTTTATGTGTGTGCACTTTTTTTATGCACCGGGTGGAAGTTTTTTGGGTGTGTTTTGCACGCCATGGGCTTTAAAAAAAAAAAAAAAAAAAATCTCCTTTCCCAGTTGATGCTTTTTACAGGGAAATGCGTTGGTTGGAGAAAACCCTGTGATGTCACCACACACAAGCTGGTATCCTGATAGCTCAAGTGCTGTGTGCTGTTTTTATATTTCTGTGCTGTGCAAGAGAAAATCCTCACAATAAATGCCTTGATTTACTGCACCATGAAGTTTTTTTTTTTTTTTTAAACTTCTGCCATTACAACCATTTTAAAGTTAAGTGTTTTTGTCTATCCAGTAAGTATTTATTGTTTACAGCTAACATTAAATTAAATAATAACTAAAAGGATCTTGCAAGCTACCAATAATATATTAGGCTGAAAGCCATAAAGAAGCATCCATCCATTTCCATCTGTGCAAGGAGCTGCGTCTCCACCTCCTCATTAACACTGGGAGGTCTATAACAAACTCCAATGACAACCTTTGTAGTAGGCACACCCATATACAGTTCCACCCATAATGGTTCAGACTCATCACATTCTCCTCCTTCACACTTGCTTTGGGATCACTTCTCACATAGAGACAGACACCACCAGGAGGAGGTTAATCGCCACTGTTTTTTTTATTTCTTGCAAAAAAACAAAAATAATGGAAATATTGAAAAAAATGCGTTTTCTTTGTTTCTGTTATAAAATTTTGTAAATAAATAATCCTCCTTCATAAATGTAGGCAAATTGTATTCTGATGCATTACTTTGGTGAAAATAAAACCAAATCAGTGTATATTATTTAGTCTGCAGGAAAGTTATAGCGTCTACAAACTATGGTTATATATATATATATTGTAAAGTATTAGCATCAAATGTAGAGCTTGAAGGACACCACCACTCACTGGTTCTTCTTTTTAAGGTTTTTTTTGTGCCTATTTTTATTAAAAGAAAGTCCAACAAGCAAAGATAGGTATCCCTCACAGGGATTTCAGTATTCCTTTTCATCAACAAAACTACAGCCAGCCTAGTTGGCTCTCACTTGCAGCACTGCAGCTCTGGCCTTACCCTCCAGGCCCTTGTCTGTCTCCTACATATATACATATATTTATTCCTTTTCTCTTGTTTTTTACCTGCCAGTGAGTACAATTTCATGGGACCCCGGGGCCCTTGATGCGTCCCTCTCCTGTTTATTAGTGGCCTGCAAGCGACATCACTGTTTCACTAAGATTCTCCAGCTTTTTCTGGGCCCTTAGCTCACTATTTAAGCTCTGCTTGAGTACAGGTGAGACAGGGCTTGGAGACGGACGCTGATTTTGGCATACTTGGTGGGGCCATGACTTGAACCCAGTCTGTGCAGGTATTCTTTTTTGTTTGTTGTGTGAACATCAATGACCCTTGGGATGGATGGATCTCTCACTCATTCTCTCACTCATTATGGATGTGTTATGCTGCATGCATATATATTTGCCCATATTATTTACTGTATTCTTTCCATTTGGGGATTTAACATATATATATATATATATATATATATATATATATATATATATATATATATATATATATATATATATATATATCTATATATTCCTTTTCTCTTGTTTTTTACCTGCCAGTGGGTACAACTTCTTGGGACCCCGTGGCCCTTGATGCGTCCCTCTCCTGTTCATTAGTGGCCTGTAAGCGACATCACTGTTTGACTAAGGTGAGACTGCATTTTACAACATGATATGCATCCCTCTGTATATAGCATGTAATTAATTACATTAGTGATGTCCCTCTGTTTGTTTTCCCTTGCAGATTCTCCAGCCTTTTCTGGGCCCCAGTGCACATGTAGGCCCCCTGTTGGTCCGATATTTTGGACTGCAGTGTGGTTGATAGGATAGATGATTAAGTGGGGGAATGCAATATTATTCCCTTGCCTTCTCCAATTTCCCTTTTTTTTACCATCTATATACACTTTAAAGAATATCTGGTTGGACGGGATTCAGATTGGCCCCTGCGTCAGGATGTCTCTTCTGCATTTATTTTAAAATTGTTTTGGATGCTAAAATGTACCTATCTAGTGATTAGGATGTAAGTATATGTATTGTACTATCAAATGGCATTACAACAATTTTATTTGTGATTTTTTTGGCTGATTCACTTGTCTAAATCTTTTAAATATGGTGTTACCTGAAAAAAACCCTGATGAAGGAGAATAATGCCGCGTACACACGGGCGGACTGTATGGCGTACTTAGTCCGTCGAAACACATTTCAGCGGACAGTCCGTTCGTGTGTGGGCTTCAGCGGACTTTTTCAGCGTGCAGTCTGGCGTACTAAGTATTTCGGATTTTTCGAAATTCTGTCCATCGTACTTTGGTTTCAGCGGAGAATCCGCTCGTCAGTAGGCTAGTTAGACGGACTAAGAATGGCGCATGACCAGAAAGGATTTACACGGCGGAAGGGTGCTTTGCTGTGTATTCGACTTCCTATTTCTAGTCCCGTCGTACGTGCTGTACACGTCATCGCGCAAGCTTTCGACGGACTGTTTGTGCATCCGTGTGTGGTCAAGTCCGTTCAGTCGAAAGTATGACGGACTGTCCGTCGGATTGTATGATGGACTAAGTACGCCATACAGTCCGCCCGTGTGTACGCAGCATAAGACTCATCTCTGAATCGTTGTTGGGTTTGGGTTACTCCATTACACCTAACCATGATTTTTTGTGTATTGTTATGCATCCTTGATTATTTATATGTTTCTGTGATATTGTAACTATGTATTTCTTTGTATTATAAAACATTTTTTTTTACATATTTTTCTATGTATGGGAACATGGTAGTACCTATAAAGTCCCACATCTAGGGGGTTTCTTCATTTTTCTATCTTTCTGGGGATGTGGTACACCTTTATAACAGATTTATTTCAGATAGCTCTGTTTCATTCATGTCTGTCTCCTACAGACTTTTTCATCGACCACCTTTGTGCACACAGCTAACAGCCTCTTGCTGCACTGGCTCCCCCGTGGAGCCCTCCTGACTCCTGGTACTCAGACTTCCTGTCTGCTGGGGTGGAGCCCAGAACTATGGTCAGGTTACTACCAAAAGCCCAGCACACACCTGACCAATCAGTATGCTGGCTGTTCTCAAAATCAGGACCCAGGGCTAGGGATTCCATCCCACCCGGATCTCTCAGAAATCCCTGAGCTCCAGATCCCAAAGTGGACTTTAGAAAACACTGAGGAAACTGAAAGACCAGTTTCCTCTTCATGTTACATGCTCCCTGGAGCCCCTCAACTCATCTGGTTGAGAATTCTGGGTCACATCCTCCTTCTAGACCCTGGCAGGGCAATGCTCTGCCACTATATATATATATATATATATATATATATATATATATATATATATATATATATGAAAATTGATCATTCCTGATGTACTGATGTCCTCTCAATCTCATTTCTTGAGGCCCAAAAACGCCAGGACAATACAAATAGCCCCCACATTACCTTTTTGGAAAGTAGACAGTCTGAGGTATTTAGTAAGAGGCATGGCAAGCTTTTTGAAGAATTTCGTAAATATTTGTCAAGTTTTTTAGAAAAATTAAGAAAAATAAAAGTTTTTTCCCATTTTAAATTTAATTTTTTTTTTTACATACTGTCACCAGTGTAGTACAGCGTCATCATATAACTGGTGTGGCAGTGACCAGGGACATTTTTTTACATACTGTAACCAGAGAAATACAGTGTTACCATAATAACACTGTATCACTCTGGGGAGTTGATCAGGATTTTTTACCTACTATACTTGCTTATAGCCATGAATTTCATGGCTATAAGCAAATATTTTTACTAAATGACAGTGTATAGACACTGCCTATTGTGATTAGCTGTGATTGGTCACAGCTAATCACATGGTACAAATGGGCTATGATTGGCCTTGTCTGCACCATGTGATCACTGTGACAAATCACAGCTTATAACACAATTTTATACAATAGATGGCAAGAAAGGAAGCCATTTATTGTTTACAACTGATCAGCTGTGATTGGTTACAGGGTTTACATGACACTGGCAGAAAGCTGACATAGTAATCAGTCACCCACTGTGTCCGGTGTACACAGCGGGTGACAGATCACCCCGAAGCCTGGAACTGTTGCCGCTATATAAATCCTGTATAATAATAATAATGACATCCCCCCCAGAACAATAAGGTTAACGCACATCTGTCATTTTACAATGACGTGAGCGAGAAGCAGTTAAGTTTGTTCTAATTATTGCCTAAGCTTAGTTCTGATAGCTGATACTATAAAAATGTCATGTCACAAATGGTGCTACATGAATTATGTGTAAGAAGAAAACTAAAGTGATATATATTTATAAGGATATTTATTTTGTTTTAAAATATAAAAGATGTTCTACTTACCTGCTTTGTACAAGGATATTACACAGAGCCAGCCCTTACCTCCTCTTTGGCTGTCCCATGCCAGCGCAGTCCACTCCTCCCTTCTCTGGGTGCCTCTTCAGCAAGCTGGGGGGTAAAGGGGCGCTGGTGTGGGCCCACATCTAATCTGACTGTGGGCATCTATAGACACACACAGGACTGGTAAACCATGCCCCTATACCGTCCTCACATAAGTTTGACTGACAGCAGCAGGGGACTATGATTCCCACTGCTTCCTGTGCGGAGGAGGGGTGCTACAGCTGGGACAGTGTTGGATTTGGAGAAGCCAGGTAAGGTTAAGGGTGGTGGGGAGAGAACAGGTAGTGAGGTGGTTTTTACCTTACAAACAAATAGGCACTGCCCCCACCTATAACTGGCCTTTGCAGCAAAGAACATATGGAAGGGCATCACATGTCAAACAAAACCAAAGTAAATGCCCAGCTCAACCCACCAACCACATAGAGTGCATTAAGATTAAAAAAAATGTTTAGACTGTAAAATCCCTTGAAGTGCTTTGTTAATTTAATTGAACCCTTAGCTCAGACAGGTGATAGAGGTCGTAAACAGGAACAGAGGGGTGCCAGACTAAGTGCAGTATTAAAATTTTAAAATACTGCACTTAGTCTGGTGCTCTTCTGTTCCTGTTACCACTATACAGAGTTACCTGCTTTGCTCTAAGCCCCTGTACACACGGTCGGAGATTTCGACAAACAAATCTGGATTTTGTCCGTCGGATCTTGTCCGAAACTGTTGCATACACACGGTCCGACTAAGTTATCGAAAAATCCGATCTTTCAGAACGTAATGACGTAATTTTGTTACGATGGGACTAGATTCAGGCTAGTAGCCAATAGCTTTGATGTAGGAATTTGATCTGAGCATGCGTGGCACTTGGTCCGATCAAAATTCTCTACACATGATTGGATTACGTCCGACCGGCCCAGTTGGCCGGGAAATATTTCCAACATGTTGGAAAATTGGGTCCGACGAAGATTCGGACGGAATCAGTCCGATGCATACCACACACAGTCGGATTATCTGACGACACGGTCCGATAAGACACATTCCGATGGATTCTCCGACCGTGTGTACGTGGCATAAGAGTGCTGCCACCACGTGCTGTCTGATAATTCTTTATCCTGTGGACTTTTATTATTGACTGATTCATTATACTATGATGTTTTACTGATTATGTGTTTGTAATACATCCCTCTAGTGCCTCTATATATTTTTTAGTTTTAGATAGAGGTCTTAAAGACTCACAACAACCTAACATTTCAGCTTTAAAAGACCTAGATTTCAGCATACACTATTTAGGTCCTTATAAATGCTTATCTTTGACTTATTATTTTTAAAGACTGCAGTGGCTACCTTCTTTGAACCATGTTCTTTGCATTGCATGAACATTTAGAATATGTATAAAGTAACATTCTTTGCCTGTTTTCACTTATGTCTATTAATAGGAAAGAGTGTGGATTTACCTACTCTGTTAATGTTTCTTCTGTAGCTGAGAGTTAATTTTCAAGAACATACGGAAAAGAAAATTCTAGCTACAAATCTACCATAATGAGACCATGATTACTTTACATTTATGACTGTCACTGCATTTACAACCCAGTATCAATATTACTCTAGCTAATGGTATTTAATCTCTAGCATGTGCACACAAACGCCCTCTACTGGTTTATGCTGATATACAGCTCTTTTTCAAGGCTGTTGCTTGACAGTAGAATTGCTGCCAGCACATATCATTTTCTTCTGTGCCTCAATGAGTTTTTCTTAATGATCCTTCGTTTCTCAGTAACAAATAGATTGAAACGTTGAATTTAAACAGTTAATTTCATCTAAACTGTAATTGAATCTAATCCAGACACCAGAAGCAAAACAGGTGTTACATGCAGCAAAACACAGTTCTTGAGTTATTAAGATACCTTTAACTCTTTAGCTTTTAGGTCAATGTTTGTTGCTTAAAATAGAGAATTACTACAAAAATGCAATAATTAAATAAAGTCAAATTATTCCTGGTCGAAATTCCAATGTAAAGCGCTTTATTGTTATCTGTTTGTAATACTTTATTGCATACTACATGCTTAAAATATTTCTGTTTTCCTGCGATTGGAATATTGAAAATCTCATTAAACTTATCTTAAAAAAAATTTAAATAAAGTCAATATGCAAAGTACACATTCCATTACTGAAGTTACTAGCAGAGCTTTAAATGTGTGACATGATGACATCCTGTTTTCCTGTTAGCTTCTAGATTTAAGGTGTTGACTGCATCTTCATTATGTTAGTATCCCTGAATTGCAGTGCTCAGATTCTGTTTTGCTCTAAAAACTGCCCATATACTGTAAACTAAGTTTTGTGATTGAAAATTCTGCCGTATAACGTTAAAACCAAACATTATATTTCCTTGTTTTAGAGAGAGTAGGAAAGACGTTGAATCTTGGACAGGTTTTTGCTGCTGTCTATGACTCATTCACTTGAGTATATACGTTTGGGTTTGAGCTATTGAACTCTTTGAACAACAAGCTGATAGGTAGATATGGAGACTCAAGAAGGCATGAGTAAAGGAGCTGAGTAGTAAGTACCTGAGGACCTGCTGTCTGCAGATATTATCCAAAATAATGATATATTTATATGTGTGAGTGTATATATACAGTATCTCACAAAAGTGAGTACACCCCTCACATTTTTGAAAATATTTTATTATATCTTTTCATGTGACAACACTGAAGAAATTACACTTTGCTAAAATCTAAAGTAATAAGTATACAGCTTGTATAACACTGTAAATTTGCTGTCTCCTCAGAATAACACAACACACAGCCATTAATGTCTAAACTGCTGGCAACAAAAGTGGGTACACCCCTAAGTGAAAATGTCGAAATTGGGCCCAAAGTGTCAATGTTTTGTGTGGCCACCATTATTTTCCAGCATTGCCTTAACCCTCTTTCGCATAGAGTTCACCAGAGCTTCATAAGTTGCCACTGGAGTCCTCTTCCACTCCTCCATGACAACATCACAGAGCTGGTAAATATTTGAGACATGCTTGGCCAGTCCATCACCTTTACCCTCAGCTTCTTTAGTAAGACAGTGGTCATGCTCTGCTGGTATTCATGGTTTCCTCCCATCACCATTCTTGATTGTAGCGTGTGTGGTGGCAACCAGGTGAGGAGTATAAAGACAAGTCTTTCCTACAGTCGAGAATGGTGGTGGGAGTGTCATGGTCTAGGGCTGCATGAGTGCTGCTGGCACTGGGGATATACAGTTCATTGATGGAACCATGAATGCCAACATATACTGTGACATACTGAAGCAGAGCAAAAAATTAATAGCGTATAACAAGCAGGCATGGTTTACCCTCTATTTTCGGGGAGGCAAAAAATGTGTGTTATACTCTGATAAATATGGTATCTATCTATCTATCTATCTATCTATCTATCTATCTATCTATCTATCTATCTATCTATCTATCTATCTATCTATCTATCTATCTATCCATCCATCTATCTATCTATATATATATATATATATATATATATATATATATATATATATCATTTTGTTCAATATGGGAGTCATAGTCTTTCAAGTTTGTTGGATTACCTCAGCATTTCAATGCACATGAATAATTCAGTTGCCTTAATCCAGTCACCATGGACTAAGCAGATGCTAATTGTCCTTGTGTCCTTGATATGCTATACCAGGACCTGGATAAATGAAAACTTTTAAAGAGGTGTTTTTCATTAAACGTAAGGAAAATGCATGTAGCACATTTCATTGCACATTGTTGTGCATTGCAGATCACTGTGCCATAACGCACTGAATGTTTCTGCGTCAACACACATTATAATGCGTGTGACAATGCAAGTTGTCATGCATTTGGTTGTGGTTCCATTGACTTCAATTGAAAACACATTTTGCCAAAATGTACCAAAGTAGTTTCAGCCCAAAAGTAACCCAACCCTAACAAAAAGGTGGATTGTTTTGTTTTTTCCTCAATCCTTTTTTTTACGTTTTTTTGCTTTGTGCACATCTGCTCATTGACGTGGCCAGCTTATCCTGGATTGCATGTCTCATGCTGTTTCATGTTCTATCAATATAAAGAAGGAAGCTATGTTGAATGGGAAGGTCTTACAGATGGAATGTTGTCTGAACTGTGTACTTTACACTATAATCTGCAGTGAGATTGTGAATCCAAGGGTGCCAACCTAGGGCAAGAAATTCTAGAAAGGGTTCTTTCTGCTATTATCATTAAGTAAAAATAAAAAAAGCAAGCCTACAGAGAACTCAGAATAAACTCATAGCACTTATGGATGATAGGCTTCCATTTATTGTTTTTTTTTATTTTTAGATACCTTTTAATCCTGTCTAGATGGCATAAATACAAGTGTTGGTTAAGTGGGCAACTGGTAAGGAAAGATTCTGTATTTTTTGTTTGTTTTTGTACTTATTGAAGCAAGGTATTAGTCATTAAATCTCATACACAATAAGAAAAATGCAGATGTGTAATCATTTACACATATCTTTCTTGTAATCGAACATATTGATCTAAAATTGAATGCATCATTCTAAGTAAATTTGTACAACTACTTAAGCAGCATGAATATACAGAACACAAAAGGCATCATATTGCAATGTTTCTTCATTTGGTATGAACACTGCTTTAATTTCAAACTCAATTCCCTATTCTCTGTGACTATGATTGGTCTTCTCTTAAAACAACACACTTATGTATGTGTTATAAATCCCAGTTGTTCTAAATCTCGTGTTGTAATATCTCATTACACACCTCTGATATCTACAAAACTCATGCAGAGAAGCTGAAAGCTAATTGATGCTGGTTGCTTACCATCTGCACAAGCTGGAAATTAGGCACTCAACACCCACCTCTTATGGGAAATAGCAAACACATGAGTATTTGTTTCTAATCTTTTTAGTTTTTATGCTGTAATTGTCACTTGTTTAACTATTTTCTGGAAGAATAATCTTGTCACTAACCTCGAGGGAGATGAAATCCCTCACAGAATTAGTTGATGGACATACAGCTTGGCAAGAGCCCCATCCCTCTTCTCTCATCATGAGACAACATTTCTGTGGGGGGTGTCAGGTTAAAATAATTTATATAAATATTTTCTATTTTATACAATCTAGTTTATTGAGTTTAATCTAAATTAGTAGTTAATCTGTTAGATCTAAATGTGATCCATAACTATTTGCTTTTTAAAGCAAGCGCCAGTAATAGAGCTAATTTACTATAGACATTGAGTCTCTTCACTAAAAAGTTTGTATGAATATTCACTTAAATTATCCAGTTGTGTGAATATCAGATTCCCATTCAATCTGAATGCCTAATTTCCAGATACAAACTGTATAACTGAAGTTAATATTCACACAATAGTTTGAGTGAAGATTTTATGTATCTTTAGTAAATCAGCCTCAATATATTGACGAATTAACATTTTTATAAGGGAATAGAACAGTGTTATGGGGGTAGAATTTTAAAAGCCATTTTTGCTAGCAACATAAAATAGCATATTGTAATAATATAATTATAATATAATATCGAGTCTTTACCATAATTAAATAAACAGGCATCTATCAAGTAATGTTTACTTCCAAATCTGTGATAGCTTCTTAACATAGATTAAGATTTATTTTGCTTTTCCTATATTCCTATTTGTTTTGAATGGGCAGTTTAAATTTCATTTTACATTTGTTCTTTTTTCAGTGTCATATTTTTGTTTACCTTTTCATCTAGATTTCCTGTTTTTTTTTTTTTTTTACCTTTTTGGTGAACATCTCATTACCAGATGATAACTTATACAAAGTAATTGTCCTAACTTTTGTTAAGCAGCCTTATCCGATAGTGTTAGGTTCAAATATTGGGATCTTGCACCAAACCATAAAAATTGAAGTACACTCTAAAAGTGACACATATTTGTAGGTAAAAAAACAAAACAAAAAAACATTAAATGTGTAAAACTTGTGAGGTACAATAAAAGAAATGTTCTGAAAAAATAAATTGCTTGAAGGAATCTTTAAAGGGATTTTTAGAGCTGTCAGTGCTCAAGTCTTGTGTATATACAGCTGTAACAGACATCACCAGTTATCCACAAGGCATGTTCTTTGCAAACATAACAGCTTTCTAATTTTTAGTATGAGGCAATGACAAAGCAGATGCTAGCAGTAGAGGAGACTGACAGGGTGGTAAATGCCTTCAAAGCTTCTCTTTTCTCTTCTCGTTTTTCTTTGCATTGTACAGTGCCATGGTGCTTTTTTTTTGATGCCGTATCTGATCAATAAAGCTATGCATGATCAAGATTGTATACCCATACTTTTGTGTGCATTACAACTGATTTTCTTGTTGTACAAGTCAATAGGAATATAATAGCAGCTTGATGCAGCTTGGAGGACATTAGCAGGTCAGAATCAGACCAGGTAGAGATGAGAAGCACCTGTGAAGAAACTGACAATCACATTGAATTGCTGAAAATGATATTAAAAGCTAGCCTAATGCTTAAAAAAAGTGCTTTATTTTCTAAACAAGCCCTCGATAACAACCAGTGTAAGACTGGGGAAAAAGAATGAGGGCCCAACTTGAAGGGTCAGATTGAAAAGGAGTTCTGTCAATCACCTCGGAGGTCACCTTCAAAGTAGTATTGGCATGCTCTCCTCTCTTTTTTTTTCTTAAACCAAACAAACTGATAAGTCTATTGGCTTCTAAATAAACTGGATTAGGAATGCATGCATATATTTGTTGATTGTTGATAATAATTGGGCTTTTTTTCTTGTAGATCCCTTATAGCATTGACAGATGTGAAGCATCCTATATTCTCTATAAATTCCTGTGCAAAATGTGGAGCTACATGAATACTGAAAAGTTTCTGAAACATGGCTTCTACCTTTTCCACTTAAGCTGCGTATTTTAGCCCTTAACACAATCTTGTTACCAACTTAAAAAAATGCAGGTAAAAGCACAAAAAAATCTAATATTTGATATGTTAAATATTAAAAAATACATAAGATAAAATAAAGTGCAAAATAATGCAAATATAATAAGTGCTAACAGAGTCACACTGTTAGGAGTATCAGATAAATAAAATAAAATAAAATGAACTGATACATTTATAAAACTCCATAAAATGAAATAAAGTGCAAAAAATGCAAATAATGGAGCAATAGACAATCCAAAAAAATGTAAACTGAACTGGTTAACCACTTGCTTACTGGGCACTTAAACCCCCCTCCTGCCCAGACCAATTTTCAGCTTTCAGCGCTGATGCACTTTGAATGACCATTGCGCGGGCATACAACACTGTACCCAAATGAAATTTTTATAATTTTTTTCCCACAAATAGAGCTTTCTTTTGGTGGTATTTAATTACAGCTGGGAGTTTTATTTTTTGCTAAACAAACAAAAAAAGATGCAAAAAATAAATAAAAATCATGTTTAATAGTTTGTTATAAAATTTTTCTTATAAATTCCTTCATTGAAGTGCGCTGATGAGGCGGCACTGGTGGGCACTGATAGGCTGCACTGGTGGGCACTGATAGGCTGCACTGGTAGGCACTGATAGGCTGCACTGGGGGGCATTGAGGCGGCACTGATGGGCAAAGATGGGCACAGATAAGGTGGCACGGATGGGTGGCACGGATGGGTACCACTGAGAGTTGGGACTGATGGGCACTGATAGGTGGCACTGATAGGTGGCTCTGATAGGTGGCACTGCTGGGCACTGATGGGCGGCACTGATGGGCACTGATGGGCACTGGTAGATGACACTGATGGGCACAGATATGTGGCACTGGGGTGCAGCACCGTTGTTAAGGCAGATTGTGGGCACTGATGGGTGGCACTGTGGGCACTGATGTGTGGCACTGTGGGCACTGATGGGTGGCACTATGGGCACTGATGGGTGGCACTGATGGGGGGCACTCTTTTATTTCTGAGGTGGCACTGGCAGGGGGCAGGTGGGCACTGGTAAGCTGGCTGTGATCGGGACTGATGTCCCGATCACGGCCGCCGGGTATTGGCTCTTTTTTTTTCTCCTCGCGCTTACAGCGCGAGGAGGAAAAATAGCCGATTACCGGCTCCGTTGTATCACATGATCAGCTGTCATTGGCTGACAGCTGATCACGTGGTAAGGGGTCGGGATCGACCCCTTGCTCCGATCCGTGATCAGGCGAGCCTCATAGACTCGCTGATCACCGAGCACGCCACGCGCAACCCTCAGGGGGCGCGCAGGCCGCTCGTGCGCAGGACGACATCAATAGACGTAGTCCCGGCAAAGGAGGTCCGCGCTGTAGCTGTCATTTGGCTATAGCACGGATCCCTAGTGGTTAATATAAGTCCATAAAGTGAAATAAAGTGCAGCAAGTGCAGATCAGTAAACAGTTCCTACAAATGGTATAAAGTGCAAATGTGAAAATAGAGTGTTGTCTAGCATCAAAGGGGGATGTTGTGACTTCAATGGAGTGAAATCTTCAAGTGACTTGAGTGCACCTATGGGTGTAACATACACTGAAGATTCCATTCACTCAAGTCACTTGAAGATCACCACCTAAAGGACTTTTGCATCTCTGCTGCCATAATCCAAGGTGCCAAGTAAAAGGGGAACTCTTATACATAAGGAAGCGGTGTAACATTTGACGTTTTGCATTACTGTTCATTGCATTATACATTAGAGTTTGTGTCAGTGGTTTCGGGACTTTAGGGAAGGGGATTGACACATTAAACATTAAACCTGATTCTATAGGTTATCTTAAGGCTTGCAAGTATAGGTATACTGAGATTTAACGGCATCATATGCTCGTTTCTGTGTCTAGCTGTGTAATCACAAAATTGTTCCCGGTTGCTATCTTCCCTGAGAAATTGCTGTCCTGGTTATTGCAGAGTCTATTAGTAAAGTATTCTTTTACTCATCACAATCTGGTGTCTTACTACCTTGTTACTGCAGGGAAAAATCAAACCAGGTGTGCCAGAGGGGCTGAGACTGCTCCCTGGGGTCGGAAGGCAAAACATAGAACCTAAAGTCAACAAGCAGCTCCTACTTTTATTTAAAAAAATAAATCATTTTTGAAAATACATATAAAGAGTACATTATAAACAGCATATGAATTTTTGAAAAACACATACAGCGCAGTAGTGGGAACGGGCCCTTTAAACATAATAATTGGAGCGTTATAGCTCAAAAACATGGAAATACCAAGCCAGAGGTTCTTCATTGTACAAACTGAAACTCCAGTCATGAACTTTTTCATAATATAATCTTAGTAGTAGGAGGAAATGACATTGCCTAGTGTCTCCCACTGTGCTTTGATTATCATGCACTATGTGGCTTCCAGTTTCTCAGGGGGTTTGGGTATCCTGCACTATGCACTATGCTGTGCTGTGTGGATTCGAACTCTGGTGGTGTTTTGAGTATCTTGCACTGGCTCTGACACTGCACAGAAGCACAACTATTACCAGTGCAATCCAGTACCCTGCACAGAAATACCTCTAGCAGCACAACCCATTACCCTCATTACCCTGTATAGGAGCATTGCTGGAACTGGTACAGTCCAGTGTACTTTATGGAGCACTACATGTACCAGCATAACCCAGTTTCTCGCAAAAGAAGTACAGGCATACCCCACTTTTAAGTACACAATGTGGTTTATTTACTAAAGCTGGAAAGTGCAAAATCAGGCTCGCTTCTGCATGGAAACCAATGAGCTTCCATGTTTTATAACCAAAGCTTAATTGAACAAGCTGGGGTTAGAAGCTCATTGGTTTCTATGCAGAAGTGAACCTGATTTGGCAGTTTCCAGCTTTAGTAAATAAACCCCATTGTGTACTTAAAAGTGGGGTATGCCTGTACTACTATTATCAGCACATCCCAGCATTTTGCGAAGGAGCAAAAAAAAAACTAGTACCAACACAGTTCAGTGCTTTGCACAGGAGCACTACTTTATTTTTCATTTGAGGGGGAACATCTGGTGGCAAGCAGTGATGGCAAAGAAACCAAGGAAAAAAGTGTGTACAACAGTAAGACTACTATAGGTTGGTAGCGGTAAACTGAACAGCAAGAAAATGGAAGCACAAAAGAAAAGAGGAAGGACAACTAAGCCTGAGTGCCCAAGGGCATGTAAAGGAGGCAGAATATATCATTTAGATAGCGTTACAACTCCATTCCATCTATGAAACTGGCAGACCAGAATCATTTCAATTTATTCCTAAAGATGTCCGTAATACTCTGAACAATTGCAAAGTGAGAAAGTGCCTGTTTTAGTCACAGTTGCAAGAATATGGCTCCCTTATTTCACCGATAAAAACTCAGATTGATGCAACTGGAAAGGAAATAGCCTTTTCTAGACATTATTTTAAAATAATTGGAAAAAAAATCAGTTCTGGAAGGGAAAACAAGTGACCTGAAGACTGTGGCATATCTTTTAAAACAAGATATGCATAATTTTTAAGCAAAAGGCAAATGCTAATACTGTTAAAGTGGATGATATTGGAACAACATTAGAATTGGTGTAGCTCCAGAACAGATTAAAGGGAATAATATAAAGGAGCACACTGTGAGGTGGCTTTCAGTGACCCATTGTACAACATAACTGAACCATAACTCGCAGCAGACTTGCAGAATGTTTGCAAAGAAAGTTGATCTGGAGTCATGCAATGCAGGCTTGCTGCAATTGTGCAACAAACTTGTAAAGCCTGGCAAGTCTAGCAATAGCTTAGCAAGTCATTTTCAAACTTGCAGCAAAATAGGTTACCATATAGGGGAGGAATCTGAGGGCCCTGTTCGTTGGAGCTTACCATCTAAAAGGGAGGGTCAAATGATACAAAAGGTAATAACTGTTGGAGATGTGCTGATGCAGAAAATAAAAGTACAGTTGTTAGGCAAAGGCAGTGTAGCACTAACCCCCGAATGAGCTGCTGGTTTGATTGGGCTTACCGTTACCTTCTTCACCTCGATTTGTGTCTAGCGGTTTCCCGTGGTAGATTGCCCAGAAACTTTAGAGACTGAGGACAGATTCGCTTAAAGGGATTTTTATTTGTAAAAATGTAGTTAACGAACAGTCTCTTAGTATAGGATCAGAGGGTAAGGAGAAAAGTCCAGGTACTGTTAGTGTCAAAGTCAATAATAAAGAACTTGCTTACTTTGACTAAATCCAGAGAATAGCCATTCAAAGCTGGATGTTCACTCAAGTTGGATAGTCTCTCTCTCACAAGGCCTAGCATCCAACAAGGTGCTTAAATCAAGAATAAGTCTCTGCCACCGACTCTGTTGCAGAACATGTAGGAAACTAGGACTTGTAGAACACTTGTGTGATACCAGTATCTTTCACCCGGCTTGGCGATACCTCACGAGATTGGATTCGCTTAGGTCCCTCAGCCTTACCAGACTCTTGCTAAGAAGCCAACCCGTGCGTGGCCTTCTTCTGGAGAGTCCTCCCCTGGATAGCTACGAAGTTGCTGGGCCTCTCCACAACCAGAGACGGCACCGGACCACCTCTGAATCCTTTCCTTAGTTTCCTTGCCTCAGGCTAGCCAGCCCCGGGACATAGAATCGGGTGGATTCGCACCCCAGGCCATAGCCTTCCTGGGGGCTGGTCAGAAGGACCAGGACCATGGAGTCAGAACATACTTCTGGACCGGAACCCCGAACCATGTGACATCCGCATCTTAAGTACCCTCTCCCAGAAAGCACAGCAAGAGTGACACTCCCGCTGGGTAGGCTCCAAGAGAAAGTAACCTTAAAGCACCCAACCAAACTGTGTTTCCATGCCTGCCAGAAGAGTCAGAGCCCCCTATGGCCAGGCTGAACACCCTATAGTCCAGTCAGACTGATGCTGAGGTCAAAATTTGGAATAATTATACCAAAACCAAACTGCAGTTCAGGTGTCACATTAAATTTCAAAACATATAGCGTGTGCTCTTCAGGAGCCGGTGCTACAGCAGAATAGGCTTCCCTGACAAGAAGGGTTTATAGGGCAGTGGTGTACTAAGTGGGGGGGCGGGGGGTAGGGCCGCCCCGGGTGCCACACACTGGGGGGGTGTCAGGCCAGAGCCCCCCCTCCGCAACTGAAGAGACAGCGCCGTGCCTCGGGTTCGCAGCCCACACCAGAGAGAGCCCGCGGCACTGGCAGTGGGCGGCAATGCGGCATTGCGGGGGGGGGGGGGGTGCAGCACCCGAGTGGAGTAGTGACATCTGCCAGCTCAGTGATCCGGGACCCGGTGCAATAATCCCCTTGTCTCTGTGGTCACGTCGCGCTGCCGTTCTGATCAGTCTCGGACAGCGGCTGTCACTCACAGCCGAGCAGAGTGAAGCCGCCTCCCCCTCCTCCATGCACAGCACTGTGTAGACAAGGAGGGGGAGGCGGCTTCACTCTGCTCGGCTGTGAGTGACAGCCACTGCCGAGACTGATCAGAACGGAGCGACGTGAGTCACGCGACCACAGAGAGAAGGGGATTATTGTGCCGGGTCCCAGATCACTGAGCCGACAGATGTCACTCCACTCGGGTGTTGCTCGCACCTCCCCCCTGCAATGCCACTGCCTTGGGCTCGAGGTACATTATGGGTCCTTAGGGGAGTCTGTGCACTGTAGGGGGGTTCTTTACTGTGGGGGGTCCTGCACTGTAGGGGGGTCTGCACTGTAGGGGGGGGTCTGCACTGTAGGGGGGTCCTGCACTGTAGGGGCCCTTCACTGTAGGGGGGTCTACACTGTAGGGGGGTCCTGCACTGTAGGGGGTCCTGCACTGTAGAAGGGGTCTGCACTGTAGGGGGTTCTGCACTGTAGGGGGGTCTGCACTGTAGAAGGCGTCCTGCACCGTAGGGGGTCCTGCACTGTAGGGGGGTCTGCACTGTAGAAGGTGTCCTGCACTGTAGAAGGGGTCCTGTACTGTAGGGGGGGGGGGGGTCTGTACTGTAGGGGAATATTCGGCACTGTAGGGAGGTCTGTACTGTAGGTGAGGATTCTGCACTGTAGGGGAGTCTGTACTGTAGGGGGGTCTGCACTGTAGGGTGGAGGGGTCTGTACTGTAGGAGGGTCTGCACTGTAGGGGGGGGGTCTGTGCTATAGGGTGGAGGGGTCTGTACTGTAGGAGGGTCTGCACTGTAGGGGAGGATTCTGTACTGTATGGGGGTCTACACTGTAGATGGGGGTCAGTATGGTAGGGAGGGGGGTCTGCACTGTAGGGGGTCTGTGTAATGTAAAGGGGTCCAGAGGTACAAGGGCTGTGTAATGTAAAGGGGTCCAGAGGTTCAGGGTGCTGTGTAATGTAAAGGGATCCATAGGTACAAGGGCTGTGTAATGTAAAGGGGTCAGGAGATTCAGGGTGCTATGTTATGTAAAGGGGTCCAGAGGTACAAGAGCTGTGTAATGTAAAGGGGTCCAGAGGTGCAGGCTGCTGTGTAATGTAAAGGGGTCCAGAGGTGCAAGGTCCTGTGTAATGTAAAGGGGTCCAGAGGTGCAGGGCGCTGTGTAATGTAAAGGGGTCCAGAGGTGCAGGGTGCTGTGTAATGTAAAGGGGTCCAGAGGTGCAGTTGTGGAGAGGGGGGGGGGTACACAGTAGTGACAAAAAGATATTGAAGGATGCAGAGGTATGCAGGGGACACAGTGGGTGTTTTTACATTTTATGGTGGGGGTGCCAGATATAGGATCTGCCCCGGGTGTCAAATGCTCTAGGTACGCCCCTGTTTCAGGGATCACATTCATGTGGACAGAGTAGGAGATAGTCGTACAGATTGGGTAGCAAGTTCCAAAGGATGGCAGAGGCTCAGGAGAACTCCTAGAGGTGAGCATGGGAGAAGGTGACATGACAGACGGCTGGATAGCAGGAGGTTTTGGGAGGAACAAAGAGAACAATGTAGTTAGTAGTTTAATACTAGTTAGGTTTCATGTTAAACCCATAATTAGAGTGTAGCATAAAACATGGTCATTTAGAAAATCCCTCACTTACAATATCCAGGGGTTCTTCTTTTTTCTGCCTACTGTTAAAATTTGAGTTTGGTATGGCTGTGTGTGGCTCCTCCCACCCAGCTGCTTCATTCATTCACAGGCATCTTATAATGGAAATCTACCATGGCAGAGGGACTGTATTTCTCAATGCAGCACAAGTGTGGGGATATCATCGCACTTATAGTCCATTAGCCCATTCACTACCAGGTCCGAACACCGTACAGACCTAAAAAGTGCCCGCACGTGGCCAAGTCCACACGCTGTATGGACCTCATATTTCCCTCTTCTATAAGCTTATGGTCACTTGAATGACCATAAGCGTATATCAGAATTGTTCAGCAGACTCTGCTGAACAATTCTATAACTCTGATCAGGGGATTACAACCCACTGGTTAGAGTTATTAACCCCTAATGTTACCAACCCCCACCCATGCCACCGCCTCCCTGTCCACTGCCTCTCCACCTCCCGCTGCTAACTTTCAGTTAGAACTGCTCCCCCCCACTCTCCCCTCTTATCTCCATCACTCCCCTTCTCCCCCCAGGACTGATTACCCCCCCTCTGCCACTCCCACTGGCTTCAGGGGCTGCATGGGGCTTGGGGGGATCCAGATGTTTCCTCCAATACCTCTGATCACCCCCCATACTGCCCGCGCACACCCGATCCATGGCCGCTCTGAGCGGCATCTCTCCTTCCCTCCCACCGCCTGCAGCTTATCCCTACACAGATCACCTATGTGGAGGTGAAGTTGTGGCTTGGGGGGCTTGGTATACATGTGTATACCAAACCCCCCCTCTGTACAATGGATATAGGTAGCTATCGCTACTATATACACTGACAGTTGATTATTGTAACCATGAGTGTTACAATGTATCAGACTGTCATTTTATGAATGAATGGAATCTCTATACAGATTCCATCCATTTATGTGAAGTGCTACAGAGAAAGGGACTATCTTCTGTCCCTTTCTCTGTCTCAAAAAAAAGAGATATGAGGGTCTGTTTAGACCTCTGATATCTCACCAAAAACCCTTCCCAAAAAAAAAAACCTGTAAAAATGTTAAAAAGTAAATAAAAAAACAAAGCAAACAAAGTAAGACCCCCCCCAGGTCCGCATGCTCTAACTCCTCCACGGAGATGGTCCCCCCCCACCCCCTCCTCGGCTTCTTCAGCTTCTCCTCCTGGCCACCCCAATCCATCCTGATTGGCCAGGCAGAGAAACTGGAAGACAATAGCGAATATTAATTCAGTATTGTCACACGTAGGTGTGATTGGTTGCAATGCTCTGTGCCCTGAGCCCAACATTTTTCAAGCCAATTAGAGCCTCAGGCTCTAATTATGCAGCTTGAACAAAAAAATCATGTCCCTGCGCCCATAATGGACCAGCCACTCCTGATAAGACCCCTTTCACATGGAGCAGACTCTGTCAAGCAGATCCGCCTGCTCAGTGGGGAATCTGTCTGCTGATCCCCACTGAGCAGGCGGATGACAGGTCTGTGTCCGCTTTGCTCATGCAGAGCGGACACAGCCCACTATTCTCTATGGGGCGGTCAAATGGAAATGGACCACTTGTCCATTTTCATCCGATACCATCCGACCCGATCTACTAGATGGATGCGGGATGGAATCATCATCCATCTGTTTTTAGCAGACTGGACTGGATCAGATGCAGGCAAGTATAAATGGACACATGTCCATTTACATCAGCCTCTCCATAGAGACCAATGGGTGGTTCCATTGGGCTCACTTGTGTGAGAGGGGCCCAAGGCGGACAGTAACATATTTCAGACCTTTCACACGTGCGGACATATTTCAGATGTTTTCGGATGAAATACGGACATGCAAGCATCCCTATGGATAGTGGGTGTCAGCGGATGAACATCTGCTGATACTCAATATCATCCGTCCCCGATATGGTCCGATTCTGCAGATGGAGGAAAATCCTATTTTTCTATCCGTCTGCAGAGCAGATCGGATGAACACGGACAGACCGTCTGTGTTCATCCGATCCCCCCATAGGGGAGAGCGGAGATCTGATAGGGTGGTCCCTGCACACTGTGCAGGGACCACCCTGTCATCCGCCGGCTCAGCGGGGATCAGCAGAGCGATCCCCGCTGAGCAAGCGGATGTTCACGGAGTGGATCATCACGGATCCATCCCATGTGTAAGGGGCCTAAGGCCTTGTTCACACAGAGCATACACAGCATACCTTTACAGAGATGCACAGGTGTTCCATGCATCTCTGTGAAGGCAGTCCCATTGATGTCATTTGGGATGTAGCAACTGCACAAACAGAACTGTTGCTCCCAATTTTACATCCATATATGTCTGCATGCATGTCCCTGAGCTCACATTGTCTGCGTTCGTGGTCATGTATCCACACCCACACAGATGTCAAATTGGGAACAGCAGCTAAGCCTGTGCAGCTGTTGCATCCCAATTGGCATAAATGGGACATGCCTGTATGGGGATGCATGGAACACCTGTGCATTCCTATGCAGGTAAACATGGCCCCCATGGGCATACATTTCAATATGCCACATGTGAAAGATGCTTTAGTAGCAATTTAGCAGGAATTTTGTTATGTTGTGTTTATGTACACTATTAAGGATTTTTATTTTTAGCGAAAATATTGATTTGATAAAAATTTGCGCAAAAAAAATCAGTAGCACCTCCTTTTCAGAAAATATATGGTTTGGGGGGTCTTTTAAAATTTCTGAAAGCTGTAAGTGAAAACTGAAAATCTCCAGATTTTTTGAGGATTTTTTTGGGTACGTGTGATTGTCACCATTTTGCAAAAAAGGCGCAATGTAAAAATATATTTTTTCATTGTTATTTATTAACTCCATACAGGTTAAGCTTTTATATTTGGTAGGGATTTAGCTGGAATTTTCGAAAATTAGCTGTGTTTTTATCTGCTAATAATGTTTCTAGTGTATTTTTTGCAAATATATTGGTTTGATAAACATTTGAGAAAATACTGCAGTGTCTAAAAAATCAGTAGCACCTTCATTTTATTCTAGAGATCATATGCTTTCAGAAAATACATGGTTTTGGGGGTCTTCCACAAATTCTGAAAGCTGTAAGGGAAAAATGATAACCTTCAGATTGTTAGAGAGATTTGGATATTTACATTTTTGCATATGTTTGATTTTCACCATTTTGCAAAAAGGCGCAATGTAAAAATTACAAATATTTGTTATTTATTAACTCCATACAGGTTAAGCTTTTATATTTAATAGGAATTTTGTAAAATTTGCTGTGCTAATCATGATTTTAGTGGATTTTTTTGTAAAAATATTGTTTTGATAAACACTTGCGCAAATATCGTGGGACCTGAGAAATCAGTAGCACCTTCTGTTTATTGTACTGGTCATGTGCTTTCAGAAAATATATGGTTGGGGGGCCTTTTACAAACTTTTAAAGCTATAAGTGAAAAATAAAAGAGCAAAGGAAAAATTTCAAAAATGGTCTGGCCACCTGAGGGTAAAAATGGAGCACAAGGCCTGGCAGCAAAAGGGTTAATACTTCTTTCAGCTCCATAGCTGAAGGTCCACCTGAGCTGGAGGAACAGTCTTTGGGAGCCAGAGCATTGCACCTATTGTTCCACTGATCGCAATTGCAATGCTCTGGCTGCAGGCTTAAATGCATGTATTATTATTATTATTATTATTATAGCTGTATTACACCTGTTTTGTATGCCTTTAACCACTTAAGGACCGCCGCCTGTACATATACGTCGGCACAATGGCACGGACAGGCACATCAATGTACCTCTACCTGCCTGCCTTCCAGCGGGTGGGGGTCCAATCGGACCCTCCCTGGTGTCGGCGGCGGTCCGTTTCGCTTCAGGAGCGATCCATGATGAGGGGGTGGCCATTGATTTCTGGCTACCCCCTCGCGATCGCTCCTGGCGAATGAGAAGCTTCCCCTGCCTGTGAACTGTAAAACACGGGCAGAAGGAAGTGATATCACTCTCCTTGTGGAATTCTTTTTGACCAGAATGCAGAGGAGAGAAGACATCCAAGTAAGTGCACAACACTAAACTGACACATAGGTACACATAGGCACACTTTTCACCCCCCAGTCACCCCCCGATCACCCCCTGCCCCCACAGTCACAGTGTTACTGATTGCAGTGGTCATTTATTTACTGATCACTGCATTTAGTGTCATTTGTGACTGTAAAAAGTGTCAGGACAGTTAGCTTTAGGCCCCTTTAGGTCCAGGGTAGCCCCCTACCCCCCCAATAAAGGTTTAACCCCTTGATTGCCCCCCAGGTAACCCTTTCACCCCCTTTTGCCAGTGTCACCAAGCGTTTGTTTTTCTGATCACTGTATTAGTGTCACTGGTGCCGCTAGGTTGCCAGTTATTTTTTTAGGTTCACCGCCAGGTTTTTATAGCATCAGGTACCCTCAAATACAACCTAATAAAGGTTTTAACCCCCTGATTGCCCCTAGAGTTAACTCTTTCACCAGCGATCACCGTATAAGTATCACTGGTGACGCTGGTTAGCCAGTTAGTTATTTCGTTATTTAGGTTCCCCGTCAGGTTTTCATATAGCGTCAGGTACCCCCATATATTACCTAATAAAGGTTTTAACCCCCTACTTGCCCCTAGAGTTAACCCTTTCACCAGTGATCACTGTATAAGTGTCACTGGTGACGCTGGTAAGCCAGTTAGTTATTTAGTTATTTAGGTTCTCCGTCAGGTTTTTATATAGCGTCAGGTACCCCATATATTACCTAAATTAACCCACTGATCGCCCGGCGGGTGATATCGATTAGGTTTTAGGGTCAGATAGGGTCTGCGTCGCCCCAGGCAGTGTCAGGTTAGTGGCAGTAGCACTAACGCCCACATACAAAGCATACACCTCCCTTAGTGGTATAGTATCTGAACAGATCAATATCTGATCTGATCAGATCTATACTAGTGTCCCCAGCAGTTTAGGGTTCCAAAAAACGCATTGTTAGCGGGATCAGCCCAGATACCTGCTAGCACCTGCATTTTGCCCCTCCGCTCAGCCCAGCCCAGCCCACCCAAGTGCAGTATCGATCGATCACTGTCACTTACAAAACACAACACACATATCTGCAGCGTTTGCAGAGTCAGGCCTGATCCCTATGATTGCTAACCGTTTTTTTTGGTAGCGTTTTATGCAGTTGCTGACAGCCTAGGTGCTTTTTTACCTGTGAATCTCACTAGTTGTACCAGTAAGTTTAGAGCCCAAAATGGCAAATCAAAGGTACACTAGTGAAGAGGCCTACACGTTTCTGAGCATGATAGATAGTGAAGAGGAGGTCACTCATCTGTCAGATTCAGGCTCAGAATACGATCCTGTAGACGGCAGCGGCTCCATGACAGATAGCTCTGGCGACGAAGGTGAGGTCCCTGCTAAGGTCAGGCGTACCCGATCATGATCTTCTGATGTTGCTGAGCTGCAAGAGCCGCAGGCTCCTCGTATGAAGCAGAGAGCCAGTACTAGTACCACTATTCGTTCTGGTGTACTGGCAAGCACCAGCAGCCTTGTACACCCTGGACATACATCCAACACTGCAATAACACTTGGTGAGGTGGCGAGTCCCATAAGTGCAGTTCAAGCCGGCGAGGTGGCAAACAGTAGTGTCCTGCTGCCACTAAGAAGAAGACAAAGGCAGGCCTGTCATTCCCATAGTGTCCTTCCTGCAGAATTCGCCAATCCTGATTTGGTGCCCACCACTTCTGCTGAACCCGTACTTCCCCCATTCACTGGCCAACCCGGTATTCAGGTGGAAACAGCTGATTTTACGCCACTTAATTTTTATTTGCAGAAGATCTCTATAGATCTATTGTGGACCAAACTAATTTATATGCTGGTCAACACATCACCACTAATCCCCAGTTGCCTTCCTTTGCCAGAGATTGGAAACCAATTACGATTTCCGAATTTAAGACCTTTCTGGGCCTTTCCCTCAACATGGGCATACATAAATTCACGACGTTGAGGGTGTATTTGTCCACGCTCCCAATTGACCATATAGTGTTTTGGTATATACTGCTCTGTGATGATAAACTTTGTCAAGCCGCCAACACAGCTTCTAGACAAAATAGCATAAATAGAAAAAGAAAAAATATATGTGTAGCGCTATGACAAAGATAAAAATTTGAAATTATACGTGCCACTATATAAATCTTAAAACAAGAAAAACATGTTCCCTAGTGGTAAAAAGACATAAACCACAAAAACCACATTTAAGCAGTTAAATAAACCTTTGGGGGCATACGCCTGACTAAGTCCAAGTCTTCCGGTAAGCCATCCCCAATTTCACGGTGGTGGTGGTGATGCACGTATGAAGAGAACACACTTTTTTGAAAGTTGTTTTTGGGAAAGTTGATTCTTCTACAAATTTATTTCTGGACTTTACAGTTTGGGACTTATTTAACACTTGCACAATTTTTTGAGAATTATTTGTGAAGGATTATTACTTATTTATTTATTTTTTCCACTTATATTTGTATTTCAAAGGCTTATTTAACTGCTTAAATGTGGTTTTTCGTGGTTTATGTCTTTTTACCACAAGGGAACATGTTTTTCTTGTTTTAAGATTTATATGGTGACACGTATAATTTAAAATGTTTATCTTTGTCATAGCGCTACACATATATTTTTTCTTTTCCCAGTTGGCCATATGCCCGTGTTCTCTGCCTCCATGTCCAGGAAACGATACAAGCAGATCTTGCGGTTCATGCACTTCAACGACAATTAACTTTGTCATCCTCGTGGAGACGCTGAATACGATCAGCTCTACTAAATTCGGCCCCTCATAAACCACTTCAACCAATGTTTTGCAGCCTTGTTTACTCCCGATCAAGTTGTCTGCGTTGATGAGTAGAGATGGCCTTGCGGTTCGCGGCAAACTTTGCACGTTCGCTATTCGCCAAACCCGTGGACATACGGCGCTGTTCGCGACCATCATATTCTTTTACATTGTGAAGAACTCTTTGACCCATGACACATCCATCATGTGGTACAGGACAGCCAATTGAGACATTTCAGAACATGGACATACCCCCTACCTTATAAATAGACCTGATCTGGCTGCCATTTTACATTATGTCTTTTGTCAGTGTAGAGAGAGGTTGCTGTGTGGAGCAGAGGCAGTCTGTAATCACTAGCTATTAGGTCCACAAAAGTCCTTTTAAGGACTGGTATATGTGTAGTATTGTTTGGTGTGCAGTATATAGGGGTTTAATACACTTATAATATACTTTCAAATATAGAAAGCATATTATAGTGCATTTCTACTGTGCAGCATTGTAACTGCTGAGCGGTTCTGCAGCTCTTTTGTCAGTGTAGGGAGAGGTTGCTGTGTGTCACAGGGACAGACTTTAGCTGCAAAAATTGCTAACTAATATAGGTCCACAAAAGTCCTTTTAAGGACTGGTATAGGTGTACTATTTGGTGTGCATTATATAGGGGTGTAATACATGTATAAAATACTTTCAAATATAGAAAGCATAGTATAGTGCATTTCTACTGTGCAGCATTGTGACTGCTGAGCGGTTCTGCAGCTCTTTTGTCAGTGTAGGGAGAGGTTGCTGTGTGTCCCAGGGACAGACTATAGCTACACAAATCGTTAACTAATATAGGTCCACAAAAGTCCTTTGAAGGACTGGTATAAGTGTACTATTAGGTGTGCATTATATAGGGGTGCAATACACGTATAAAATACTTTCAAATATAGAAAGCATATTATAGTGCATTTCTATTGTGCAGCATTGTGACTGCTGAGTGGTTCTGCATCGATACTACAAATAGTGACAAACACAATTAGAAAAAAGCATTATAACTGGTGTGATAGACCAGTGGCCCCCCAAAACGACCGATTGAAGCGGGGTGTTATATACCTTCTTCCACATATACTGCACTTCTCTAGAGACTTTTTTCACAGGGTCATTTAAAAAATGACAGGCAGAGGAAGAGGCAGGCCCTTCCGCAGGGGTGGTAGGGGTAGGGCAGGAGCACCAGGCTTGAGCCAAAGTGGGAAGTTGCAGAAGGTGCGTTCGATTAGGTCAAAGGACGCACCAGACTTGGTTGAGTGACTCACTCAGCCTTACTCTTCTGCACCCTCCTCATCCTCTCTATCTGCACCCTCTTCACTCGCTGCACCCCTAAAGACACTATCACCAACACCACCATCACCATATACCCTCCGCTTGAGTCACAGTAATTATTTTCTGATCCATCACAAGACATTTCCGATGCGCAGCCATTCTTGACATTAGATCAGGAAGAGGAAGTAGCAACAACCGCCACTCAACAGTCTGACAACAGTAGCCAGATCATCCCAAGGAGGTTGTTCCCCGCTGTTGCTGCCTACTCCGAGATCTCTAATTATAGTGGTGGGGGAGGTGACGTCGAGGATGATGTGTCTAGGGACGTCACGTGGGTGCCCACAAGCAGGGCCAGACTGGGTATAAAAACCAGCCCTGGAAAAAATTTCATACCAGCCCCACAGCTTTATTATACCAGCCCAACAGCATAACGTCATTATTTTCTTGTTAATGAAAGGGAAAACCATACATTTTAAAGCACATTTGATGAAGAGAGTATTATATATAGATATGAAATCACATAGGGCTTTATGTATATATTATGTATATATATTCAAATTCCATACTCCCTCAGAGACTGCAGACATGATACAGGAAATGGTCAGAGACTGCAGACATGATACAATAGCTCAATGCAGTCTCAGCAGTGCTCACCAAATGCGGCCTCACTGTGCCCACCAAATGCGGCCTCACTGTGCCCACCAAATGCGGCCTCACTGTGCCGTGAATGCAGTCTCACTGTGCCCATCATTGCAGCCCCTCCTGTGCTCCATGTCCCAGTCTGCAGTCCCTGTCTGTGGGAAGGTGTGTTGTTGATGCTCGGTACAGTACCTTGCATGGCAGCAGGATATCCATTATGGCCAGCAGCAGGCAGAGTCTGTTTTTGTTTTGGATGGGGACGGTGCTCCTTCCAGAGGATCTGTTTGCTGTGAGATGGAGTGGTCCCTGGCCACCTGCACCTTCAGCCATCCTCAAAGAGCAGGAGGAGTGGAGAGCACTGGGGGGAACTTGAGAGCATTGGGTGGGCCAAAAAGAACAGGGGTGGAGAGCACGGTAGGCTGAGAGCACGGGGGGGGGCTAAGAGTGTGGGGTGGTGAAGAGCACTTGGGGGCAGAAAAACAGGGGTGGAGAGCACGGGGGCTGGAGAGTACTGGGGGGTACAAAGAGCAGGGGGGAGTGGAGAGCAATGGGGGGCCAGAAAGAACAGAGGTGGAAAGCACTAGGGACTGGAGAGCACTATGGGGGGTGGAGAGCACTGGTAGGGTTGGAGAGCACATGGGTGGGGGCAAAATGCAGGGGGAGTGGAGAGTACAGGGGTGGGGGGTGAAGAGTGCTGGGGGGAGCCAAAAAGAACGGGGTGGTGAGCACGGGGGGGGTAGAGAGCACTGGGGGGGCTGTAGAGCACCAGGGGGCCAGAAAGAACAGGGGTGGGGAGAATGGGGGGCTGTAGAGCACTGGGGTGGGGGCTGGAAAGTGATGGGGAGAGCTGGAGAGCACTGGGGGGGGCGAAAGAACAGGGGGGAGAGCACTGGTGGGAGTGGAGAGCATTGGGGGGAGAACAGGGGGGAGAAGAACAGGGGGGAGAGCACTGGGGGGAGAAGAACAGGGGGGATAGCACTGGGGGGGAACGGGGGAGAGCACTGGGGGGAGGAAAACAGGGGGGAGAGCACTGGGGGAAAACCAGGGGGGAGAGCACTGGGGGGGACGGGGGAGCACTGGGGGGGAAACAGGGGGGAGAGCACTGGGGGGAAGAACAGTGGGGAGAGCACGGGGGGAGAACAGGGGGGGAGAGCACTGGGGGGGGGAGAACAGGGAGGAGAGCACTGGGGGGAGAACAGGGGGGAGAGCACAGCACGGGGGGGGAACACCGGGAGGAGTGGAGAGCAACGGGGGAGAGCACTGGGATGGTGGCTATAGAAGGATGGGGAGAGCTTGAGAGCGGGGGGGCAGGAGAGTGTGGTGGTGGAGGAGAGCACTGGGGGGGCAGGGAGCACAAGGTGAACTGGGGACAGTAAAATAAGTTGGATAGGAGAATTGGCCGATCCTCCTATCCAGGCACTGTGGCACACAGCAGGGCGGGCTGTACCTGCAGCATCTCCTCCTGCAGGTCACAGCGCTGGCTGGCTCTGTGTTCGGCGGCCGCTCTGTAACATGGCCCCGTCCCCTCAGACCTGCTCGTGTGATAAGCGGAAAGTTGATTCTATCTACTATCACACGAGCTGGTCTGAGGGGGCGGGCCATGTTGCAGAGCGGCCGCCGAACACAGAGCCAGCCAGCGCTGTGATCCGCAGGAGAGAGCGAGGATGCAGCCGCAACTAAAAGCGCCCCCAGGGCAGGAGGCCTACCGGGAAATCTCCTGGTATCCCGATAGGCCAGTCCGGCCCTGCCCACAAGAGAGGAAGAGGAGGGGAGTTCAGAGGGACAGATGGACCATCAGATAGGGAGGAGAAGCAGGTGGAACTTACATTGCACAGGAGGGACAAACCAGACTGCTAATGTATCAGGAGCGAGCCATCAACCATGTACGGTCATCTGGTGCTCCCAGGACGCCGGCACATGGCTCGGCAGTGTGGGCTTTTTTTAACTTGTCCGCTGCTGACAATAGTTTTGCCATCTGCAGCCTTTGCAGTCAATGCATAAGTGGCGGTAAGCCCAACACTCAACTAGGGACAACCACCTTAAGAAGGCACATGAACTCCCATCACCGAGCCCAGTGGGAGCAACGCCGTCAGAACCCACAAAGCTACACTCCAGGCTCTCACCATCCAGCCTCTTCTACTTCTCCTTCTCCTCTCTCCTCACAATTGTCCTCCACTCCACCTTCCATCATGCCGTCCTCACGTTTTTCTGGAAAAGGCAGGCTTCTGTGGGCCAAATGATCAAGCTTAAAAAAATGATAACGTCAGATAACCCTCTTGCTCAACGGTTGACCACTAGCTTGTCAGAACTGATAGCCCGCCAACTACTGCCATATAAACTGGTGGACTCGGAGGCCTTTCGAAAATTTATGGCCATTGGAACACCACAATGGAAGGTCCCAGGAAGGAAATATTTCTCACAGAAGGGCATCCCAGAGCTATATGGCCATGTTCAGCGGCAAGTGAATGTATCTCTGGCACACAGTGTCGGTGCCAAGATACATCTGACCACAGACACGTGGTCTAGCAAACACGGGCAGGGAAGGTATATAACTTTTACTGCCCACTGGGTGAACCTTCTGACGGCCGTCAAGCATGTAACCCATGGCACCCGTGTAGATTTAATTTTACAGCCACGAATTGCATGCAGGCCTGCCTCTTCTTCTCCTCCTCCTACTCCATCCTCCCTCTCCTCCTCAGCTGACTCCTCCTTTTCTGCTGCTAGCGTCTCTTCCGCTGCGCCACCCAAGATCCCCAGAACCTATTCGACATGCCAGGTGAGACATTGCCATGCTGTGCTGAGTCTGTTGTGCCTGGAAGCCAAGAGCCACACTGGCCCTTTCAGCTTTGTGTTCACAGGCAGATCAGTGGCTAACACCGCTCAATTTGACAGTTGGTAAAGTGATGTGCGACAACGGTGCCAATCTGCTGAGCGCGTTGAAATACCTTCGGTCCAGGACATCTTGTGGCAGGCAAGGAAAATCTCGGCCCATTTCAGAAGATCTTACACGGCCATGGCTTGCCTTGCTGACATTCAGCGGCGACACAATCTGCCGGTCAGACGTCTTTTTTGTGACTGCCCAACGCGATGGAACTCAACCTTGTATATGCTTGATAGGCTGCTCCAGCAGAAACCTGCAGTTATCGACTACCTGTACGAACGCTGCAGCAGAACAGGTTCTGGGAAGCTTGGTTTTTTTCACAGCGCCAGTGGCTGCTCATGCGTGACGCATGCAGACTTCTGCGACCATTTGATGAGATCACCAAACTGGTCAGTCGCAGCCATGGCGCCATCAGTGACATCGTACCTTACGCCTTCTTTATGGAGCATGCATTGCGTCGTGTCATTGATCAAGCCATCGAGGAGCAGGAGCAGGAAGATGAGGAAGTTGCAATGCTGGATGAATTCCCGGGGGGGCTACTCTATCTGAGACAAGTCAACAACAGGAGTCTGAAGAGGAGTCCGAGGAGGATGGTGCCGGGATGGATGAGGAGGAGCAAGAAGAGCATGCTTTAAACCTTTCTGGGATCCCTGTTGTTGTCTGTGGATGGGGGGAAGAGAACGAGGACGACATTATCCTGGATGATGAGCAGGAGCCAGGCCACCACACCGCTTTCAGTTTAGTGCAAATGGGGGCCTACATGCTCCAGTGTTTTAAGAGGGACCCCCGTATAAAAAGCATAAAGGGCAAGGACCAGTACTGGGTGGCAACAAAAAATGCCGGAAATTTTCCCACCATCACAGAGGGCTGTCAGAATGGAGCACTTCCAGACCTTGCTTAGAGAAATGCTGCATTCTGCTTTTGCGTGCGCTGGCAGAGGAATTTCCACTCCCAGAGAAACAGTTGTGGGTACCAATCCAACAGCACCTGCAAGAAGAGGGCGGTTTGAAGATGTGTTGGTCACTTCTGATATGAGATCATTCTTTCAGCCGACCCATCGACAGGTGTCATCCGGATCCAGCATCAAGGAACGCCTAGACCAACAGGTGTCCGACTACATCCGGTTACCGCCCGATGTGGACGCTCTGAGAAGTGATGAACCACTGGGTGGGCAGGCTTGACCTCTGGCCAGAGCTTGCACAATTTTCAATGGAACTGTTGGCTTGCCCCATCCAGTGTCCTGTTCGAAAGGATGTTCAGCACAGCAGGGGGGATCGGGACAGATAAGCGCACTCGCCTAGCTCACGACAGTGTTGACTACCTCACATTTATAAAAATTAATGAGGCATGGATCTCGGAGGAATTCAACACATGTGACCAGTAGACCATGTATATGCATAACTGTATAAACTATTTATATAATCTAGCACACAGACCTTTTTTCTACCTTTGGCTCACTTGTAGAAAAAAAGCACACTGTTCTATATGCCCGTACCCTCCTGTTTGAAGAGGTTGAGCGGTGTCATATTTTTAGGTCCCGCAGCGAGTTGCTTCCTTTCACTGGTTCTCCCCTCTAGAGTTTAGAGGCAAGTCTTTACCTTTCCCAAAGAAGGGCAATGTCCACACCACGCTTCAACTCCAACACGAGTTTATTTTCCTTTTATGCTTCAGTAACCGGAGAGTTGAAAAGAGAAAGGGGTTAGCAGATAGAACTGATTCAGGCACACTCTTGGATTCATCGCCACTCGGTCCCGAGTGGGTACAGCTCACCCGGATAGTCACCCAATGGCACTAGCAGCTGGCATGTAGCTCGAACAGTGACTTAGTCCCCTCCAAGGACAAAGTCAAGGAGATCCCTCCTTAGGTAGCAGGCTAGCAGCACTCTGCAAAGGCAGTCTGCGGAGCAAGGAATCCTTCCCTTCGACAGGTCACCAGGCCTCTCCCGAGACAGCAGTCTTTATCACTCGCCTCCTGTTATGGGACCCCTGGCTTCCTCTTAGTCAGAGCGGTCGCCCTCAACTGGGCTTCCTGGGTTTCCTTTCTGGCTTTGTAGACCCAGTTAAAGGTACTGGGCCTACCTGGAACTTCATAGCCTCCGGCTGAAGGTGCCCGAGCCCCCACAATCAATACTCATATTCCCCCTTTGAGGGATACACTCCTCCGGGTACAGGTCCCCGGGTATTCGCACCCAGAACAATGGCATCTGTCCCTTTTGTACCCTTTTTCGGCATGCACAGTGGGTAGACCACGCCCACTGCACTGCTGCTGAGAGAGGACACCCAATAGCCACTCCATCACCCGTGTTTCAACCCCGGGTACAAGTGTCAGCACCACCTATACACCTAAGGGGAACTGCACGCCAGGTGAAACATCAGCAAGGCAGAGTCCAAACAATTGGAATACCTGAGCCAACTATTGCTCAGGTCACCCCTAAATTTTGGATACCCTCTACAATATCTTATAAAAAAAAAATTATGCCAACTTTTCCAATAACAGGATCATCTCCTGCACCCCCTTCATAGCCTGGCCTGGCCTTGCTTCTCCTCCATGGCCTTCATGCGCTCCTGAATTGACAAAATTTCCCAGATAAAAAAAGAATGCTTGTCGTTGACCATCGTAGATTCACTTAATACTTCTGGTATGTCAGTGTCCATGTTGTGGGACTATGTTTGCACAGCTAGTAAGTATTTTGTGGCTGCAAATATGACCTGGAGGTTTTTAATGTTCGCCTGCCATTAAAATGAATGGGACCTGCCACGAACCTGTGGTTCCTGAACATTTGTGCTCGTTCACTCACCATCCCGTTAGATGTTCGTCCATCACTATTGATGAGTCCCTGATTAAATTTTCTGGCCACTTGTCTTTCAAACAGTACCTTCCCAGCAAGCGTGCCAGATACGGGGTCAAGCTCTATAAGTTCTGTGACAGGGTAACAGGCTATACATGGAGCTTTACAGTTTATGAGGGAAAGGATAGTTACGTAGAGCCAGAGAACTGCCCAGATTACATAGGGAGCACTGGCAAGATAGTGTGGAACTTGGTGTCACCATTATTTGGAAAGGGGTACCACTTGTACGGGGATAATTATTACACGAGCGTGCCACGGTTTAGTCATTTGTTTGATCAGCAGATTGCAGCATGTGGCACCGAGCGATCAAATCGCCAGGGCTTTCCCCAGCAGCTTTTAGATTCTCGTCTTAGGCTGGGTGAGAGAGCCTGCTTGCAGTGTAATAACTTGCTCGCTATGAAGTGGAGGGATAATAAGAATGTTTTCGTTCTTACCTCTCTTCATGCAGACACCACAGTCCAAACTACTACGGTGACTGGTGTTGTGGAGAAACCCCATGGTGTCCACGAATATAACCAAAATATGGGAGGGGTAGACCTTAACGACCAGTTGTTGGCGCCATATCTAGTTGCCCATAAGGCCAGACGCTGGTACAAAAAAGTGTCTGTTTACTTATTTCAAATGGCTTTGCTGAATGCTCATGTGCTATACAGATCTTCAGGCGGGACTTTATCCTTCTTTACATTCCAGGAAGAGATTGTCACAGACCTTCTGTATCCACACGGTTCTGCACCTCACCTTCCTCAACCAAATGCAGTAAGCCGGCTGCATGAGAGGCATTTTCCATATGTCCTCGAGAGTACCCCTACCCAACGAGCCCCCCAAAGAAGATGTCGTGTCTGTACCAAACACGGATATAGGTGTGACACCCGTCATTGTCCACACACAATCCTGGTGAATGTTTTGAACGCTACCACACACTAGTGAAGTTTTAGCGTAGGGTACAGCATTTCACAGACCAGGACACACTTACACAGGGTTTCCCAAGATGCCATCGCATTTTGAGAGACCTGAACTGTTATGCCCCGTACACACGAGCGGACTTTTCGACATCCAAACTCCGACGGACTGAGTCCGGCGGACTATCCGATCGTGTGTGGGCTGCAACAGACTTTAGCGAAGCTAAAGTCTGACGGACTTTAGAAATGAAGCATGCTTTAAATTTTCCCGACGGAACTCCGCCGGACCCGGTCCCCTTTGAAAAATCCGCTCGTGTGTGTGCTACTCCGACGGACTAAAACCGACGCTAGGGCAGCTATTGGCTACTGTCTATGAACTTCCTACGTCGAATCCAGTCGTACGTCATCACGTTCGACTCCATCGGAGTTTGGTGTGATGGTGTGTGGTCAAGTCCGTTCGGTCGAAAAGTCCGCCAGAACTCCGTCGGAACTCCAGCGGAACTCCGGCGGAACTCCTTTGGAGGTCTGTCAGACTTAATTCCTCTCGTGTGTACGGGGCATTACAGTTAGGCCGCGTACACACGCGGGGACTGTTCGCCCAACTTTGTCCATCAAACAGTTTCGGCAAACAGTCCGCTCAAAATTAGCATGGACGGACATGGCCACACACGACATACGAACAGTTTGCTGAAACCGTGCGCGATGACGTGAACGGCACGTACGACGGGACGAAAAATACGACGTCCTATACACTGCATTATAACTTTCGGCATGTAAATCCTTTCTGAGCATGCGCGGAACTTAGTTTGACGAACAAGCCTACACACGAGGGGACTGTTCGCTGAAACCAAGTTTCAGCGGACAGTTTTACGGAAATTCCGAAAAACCTTGTTCGTCAGACTGTCCGCTGAAACTGTCCGCTGAAAGCCCACACACGAGCGGACTGTCCGCTGAAACACTGTTCAGCGGACAAAGTTGGGCGAACAGTCCGCCCGTGTGCACGCGGCCTGACAATAACAATTAAAAAAAAAAGTGTAAAAAAAAAAAAAAAACGAAAAAAAAGCAAAATAAATAAAATTAAAAAAAAAAAAAATATTTGTTGTTTAATTGTTCTCTCTCTCTATTGTTGCTATTTTTTACTGTATTCTATTCTGCAATGTTATGCAATGTTATGTTTTATCATGCTTGCTTTTCAGGTATGTAATTTTTTTATACTTTACTGTTTACTGTGTTTTATTGTTAACCATTTTTTTGTTTTCAGGTGCGTCATTCAGCTGCAGCGCAGATTTATTTATCTTGACAGCAACAGCATTTGTTCCCACGATACATAAAGCCGTGACTCTAGTGCTTTAGGAGGTGATTTCACCACCACAGTTTAAAAAAAGAGCATATATATGCCGAAGCATGGGGCAGCTGGGGCAGAGGAGCAATTTTGCTCCTAATGCCACCTTCATATGGTCGATATTCCGACGGAGGCTTGCCCGTGGGAAAGTCAGACCGTGTGTACGCGGCATTACTTTTTTTGCGGGAGGATGGCCCCATGCTTCGGCATATATATAATTTAGGCACAGGTTGCGTTAAATTTTTTTTATTTTTTTTGGTATTTGCTTTGCAGGTATGGTATGGTAAGGTCTTACTGTTATACTGTAATGTTACTTTGTTTTAATGTTAACCATAATTTGCTTAGCAGGTACGCCATTTAGTTGCAGCACGGATTTATTTATCTTGACAGCAATGGCATTTGCTCCCACGATAAAGCCGTGACTCCAACACTGTAGGAGGTGATTTCATCACCACAGTTAAAAAAAAAGAGCATATATGCCAAAACATGGGGGCAGCAGGAGTGGAGGAGTGATTTACTCCTAATGCCATACATTCGGTTGAAATTCCGACTGTGGCTTACCGTGGTAAAGTCTGACCATGTGTACGCGGCATAACTTTTGCGGGAGGATGCCCCCATGCTTCGCATATATAAATGGTGCATGTATGCCTATCATTAGAAGTGGGTGGATGAAGGGAGGTATTCTAATGGTGGGCATACCCACTGATCAATCTCTTTTTTTCGTTCAGCCAACAGGTTGCATGAAAAAAAAGATTACAATGTATGTCCAACAAGGACCAGCAACGTACTGGTATGCCAGAATGATGCCTGCGGGGTTAGGTATCATCTTGGTATCATTCTTTTCAGCCAGTGATCGGCTTTCATGTAAAAGCAATCCTACCAGCTAATTAGCCTCTAGACTGCTTTTACAAGCAGTGGGAGGAAATGTCCCCCCTCCCAGATATAAACAGCGCCATTGGGAAATTGGGAAAGCATTTTATCACACTGAACTTGGTGTGGTCAGATGTTTTGAGCGCAGAGGAAAGATCTAGGGTCTAATAGACCCCATTTTTTTTAAAGAGTTCCTGTCAATAACTATTTCTATCATAGGGTATATGTACATTCCCTAAGATAACAATAAAAATTATAAAAATTATAAAAAAAAAAATGTAAGGAACAGTTTAAAAATAAAATAAAAAAGCAAAATAAATAATAAAAAAAAGCACCCCTGTCCACCCCTGCTCTTGTGCAAAGGCTAACGCAAGCGTCGGTCTGGCATCATATGTAAACAGCAATTGCACCATGCATGTGAGGTATCACTGCAAGGTCAGTAATTTTAGCAGTATACCTCTTCTGTAAATCTAATGTAACCTGTAAAGGCCTTTAAAAGCTTTTAAAACTGTATGTAGTTTGTCGCCATTGTGCGTTTGTACACAATTTTAAAGCATGTTGTGTTTGGTATCCATGTACTCGGCCTAAGATCATCTTTTTTATTTCATCTAAAATTTGGGCAAAATGCGTTTGAAAAATTGCTGCGCAAATACTGTGTGGAATAAAAAATGCAACACCCACCATTTTAATCTGCAGGGCCTTTGCTTTAAAAAAATCTATAATTTTTGGGGGTTCAACATAATTTTCTAGAAAAAACAAAAATGTTGTCATGTAAACAAAAAGTGTCAGAAAGGATTTTGTCTTCAAGTGGTTAAAAGAGTAGGTGATGTGTGACATAAGCTTCTAAATTGTGCATAAAATTCCAGGACAGTTCAACCCCCCCCCCAAATGACCCCATTTTGGAAAGTAAACACCCCAAGCTGTTTGCTGAGAGGCATTTCGAGTCCATGGAATATTTTATATTTTGCCACAAGTTGCGGGAATATTACAAACTTTTTTTTTTTTGCACAAAGTTGTCACTAAATTATATATTGCTCACACATGCCATGAGCATATGTGAAATTACACCCCAAAATACATGCTGCTGAGTACGGGGATACCACATGTGCGGGACTTTGTGGGAGCCTATCCGCGTACGGGACCCCAAAATATTCCATGGACTCAACATGCCTCAGCAAATAGCTTTGGGTGTCTACTTTCCAAAATGGGGTCATTTTTTTTGGGGGGGGGGTGTGCTATTTTGCCATTTTATGGCCTTCGAAACTGTTATAGGTAGTGAGGAGTGAAATCAAAAATATGAACCCTTAGAAATCCTGAAGGCGGTGATTGCGTTTTGCCGTGCCGTACACGGCTAGGTTCCCAAAAAGTCCCACATACCCTGTTTCCCCTAAAATAAGACCTAGCGTGATTGTCGACGATGGCTGCAATATAAGCCCTACCCCCCAAATAAGCCCTAGTTAAAGTCCTTCTATGTCTTATTCTCAGGGTAGGGCTTATTTTTGGGGAAAGAGGATGGGGTTTATTTGGGGGGTAGGGCTTATATTGCAGCCATCACCGACACTCATGCTAGGTCTTATTTTAGGGGAAACAGGGTATGTGGTATCCCCCTACTCAGGAGAAGCAGCAGAATGTATTTTGGGGTGTTATTCCACATATGCCCATGGCATGTTTGAGCAATATATCATTTAGTGACAACTTTGTCAAAAAAAAAAAAAAAAATTTCCCGCAACTTGTGTCAAAATAAAAAATATTCCATGGACTCAACATGTCTCTCAGCAATTTCCTTGGGGTGTCTACTTTCCAAAATTGGGTCATTTTGGGGGGGGGGGGGGGGGGGTTTGAACTGTCCTGGCATTTTAGCACTTCAATAAATAAGATAGGCAGTCATAAATTAAAAGCTGTGTAAATTCTAGAAAATGTACTCTAGTTTGTAGACGCTATAACTTTTGTGCAAACCAATAAATATACGCTTATTGACATTTTTTTTACTAAAGACATGTGGCTGAATACATTGTGGCCTAAATGAATGAATAAATTGAGTTTATTAGATTTTTCTTTTAACAAAATTAGAAAATATCTTTATTTTTCAAGATTTTTGGCCTTTTTACATTTATATCACAAAAAAAAAAAAAAATCGCAGAGACAATCAAATACCATCAAAAGAAAGCTCTATTTGTGGGAAAAAAAGGACACAAATTTAGTTTGGGTACAACAGTGCAGTGCGAAATTGTAAAAAGACCTCTGGTCCTTATGCCACGTACACACGTAGCAGACTATCCGGCGGACTTAGTCTGGCGGACTTTCCGCCAGACTGTCCGCCGGACTTTCCGAACGAGCTACCTGCCCACACATGGCACTTTTGCGGCGGACTAAGTACGGAGTACTAAGTCCGCTGTACTTTTGAAATGAACGGACTCGCCCACACACGGAGGAAAGTCCGCTCATTTTGAGCGTGGCTCCAGGTAGCTGGGGCCAGCGAAGGAGGCGTTGCTGGCCCCGTCACCTGGTATGGAGTTAAAGGGGAATCCCTACGCCAAAAAATCGTCGTGGGGTCCCCCCCAGGTCCATATCAGACCCTTATCCGAGCACGCTACCCGGCCGGCCAGGAAAGGGGGTGGGGACGAGCGAGCGCCCCCCCCTGAGCCGTACCAGGCCACGTGCCCTCAACATGGGGGGTGTCTTGGGGAAGGGGCCCCCCCCACCCCAAAGCACCTTGTCCCCATGTTGATGAGGACAGGGGCCTCTTCCTGACAACCCTGGCCGTTGGTTGTCGGAGTCTGTGGGTGGGGGGCTTATCGGAGTCCGTGAGCCCCCTTTAATAAGGGGGGGCACCGGATCCCGGCCCCCCCGCCCTATGTGAATGAGTATGGGGTACAATGTACCCCTACCCACTCACCTGTGAAAAAAGTAAAAAAAAAAAACACAACACACAAGGGTTAAAATAGTTTATTGCACAGCTCCGAGGGTCTTCTTCCATCTTCGGGGGTCTTATCACCGGACCCCTCCGCTATCTTCTGCTCTTTAGCTAGCTCTTTCACTAGTGGAGGAGCCCGGCCTTCTTCTTCGCCGCCGCCCTCTTCTTCCGACTTCGGGGGTCTTGTCCCCCTCTTCGGTTCTTCTTGCTAGGTCTACTGTCGCCGCTGCCGCTGTTGCCATCTTCTGTTCTTCTGTTCAGTCGGGAGAAGAGGGCGGCGGCGAAAAAAAAGAGCTAGCAAAAGAGCAGAAGATAGCGGAGGAGTCCGGCAAGAAGACCCCTGAAGATGGAAGAAGACCCCCGGGGCTGTGCAATAAACTATTTTAACCCTTGTGTGTTGTGTTTTTTTTTACTTTTTTTCCACAGGTGAATGGGTAGGGGTACCCCATACTCATTCACATAGGGTGGGGGGCCGGGATCCAGGGGCCCCCTTATTAAAGGGGGCTCACGGATTCGGATAAGCCCCCCGCCCGCAGACCCCGACAACCAACGGCCAGGGTTGTCGGGAAGAGGCCCTTGTCCTCATCAACATGGGGACAAGGTGCTTTGGTGTGGGGGGGCCCACGCGGCCCCCCCACCCCATGTTGAGGGCTCGCTCGTCCCCACCCCCTTTGCTGGCTGGCCGGGTAGGCTGCTCAGATAAGGGTCTGATATGGACCTAGGGGGGACCCCCGCGCTGATTTTTCGGCGTAGGGATTCCCCTTTAACTCCATACCAGGTGATGGGGCCAGCGACGCCTCCTTTGCTGGCCCCGGCTACCTGGAGCGGCGCTCAAAATGAGTGGACTTTTCTCCGGGCGGGAAAAGTCTGTTCATTTCAAAAGTGCGGCGGACTGGCACACACACGGCCGTACTGTCCGCCGAAATGCGAGTCCGGTGGACAGATTGGAGTGCAAAACTACTTTCTTAGTCCGTTGGACTTTTGGGTAAAATAAAATCCGCCGGAGCCTACACACGGGCGGATTGTCTGGCGGACTTGAGTCCGCTGGATTTTTCCACCATATTGTTTGATCATGTGTATGAGGCATTAGGCTGACAATTGGTCTGGGGCTTAAGTAGTTAATGGTAACACTTTAAAAAAAATTGTATTGTACACACCAGGATATTATATAAATTATAAGGTAATTGCATAGAGAAAACAAAAGATCCCAGAAATCTTTTACCTTTTTTGCACATAAACAATCTATAACCACCTTCTTGTTGCATGAAGTTTCAGCTAAGACTGTGAGATTTGAGATGGCTAAGCTAATTTACTATCTATGTTATAAAACTTTAATAAAGTGAGACAGCAGCCTACCTGCTGAGGCTGCTGACACCTGCCAGACAGTTTAAGCAGTCCATCTTTTATCATATGTGTCAAGCTGAATAATTTATCATGACAAAAGTAAAGAGCAATAATGTGTGGTATCATACTCTAAAAGTGTTTCGTACTTGTGTCAATCTAACGATCATGAGCTGAAATAAATGTTCTTGGTCTCTGGAGCTCTCAATATGGGAAAACAGGCTTCTTGTAACCTGTACCTTTGAAAAAATGTGTATCAGTGTCATCAGATATTTATTATTCATTTTTTAAAGTTCCAATAAAGAAGAATGTATTTGTAAAATAGACAAATCAGTTCCTGGGATTATTTTTCTAGGAAACATTTGGTGTTACTCATTCAATGCAACTTTATTTAAGAATCACAGTTTTAATAATATATCAGCATTGGACCAAATAAGAGCTGTATTGAAATCTGGAGCTTATGATCAATGATACACGAGTTTCTCAAAACAGAGTTTAGGAAAAGTGAGGAAAGAGAGTAAAGAAAGAACAAGAGCAACAAAGGAAGGTAAAAGAGAAAAAGGGTATAAGAAAAGAAAAACAAGAAAAGAGGAAAAAATAGGACCGCCCTATCCCTCTGAGCCTGACCTGCCACCACCTATATTATATATGAATTGAGAGCAAGAAAAACTAGTGGAACATCTGTTCTTGATCTCCTCTTTGACTGATAAGCCTTAAGAGATTTTGTCAGCTGGGTTCAGAGCTATAATTCATAGGCTACTGTGGCCGGGGCAGCAAGTAAGTAAGAACGATCTGTGCTTGATCAGCTACAGTGGAGGGCAGGGGGATATTGGGGGGGTCTGATAGACCTCTGATTTCTCCATAAAGAGTACTTGTCACTTGCCCATGCAATCATATAGGGGGCTTGTTAGCCCCCTTTTGATAGCAATAAAGTGACAATTATAAAAGGTAAAACATTGGAAAGAATGATAATAAAAATTAAGACACATAATAATTAAGAAAAACTAAAAGCACCCCTGTCTCCTCATACACCCAAAAGCAAACTCAAGCATAGGGAACACACGTGAATGTACACATAAGTTGCACCATAAGGTATCTCTGCAAAGGTCCGTGTGAGAGCGAAAATTATAGGGCCATAATTCATGGTTAACTCCATCTGTAAAGGCTTTTAAAGTGTCACCTATGGGTAATTTTCAGTAAACAGTTTTTTGCGATTTCATGTACACACACAATTTTAGGACTTTTGTATCTATTTTCTTGACACAACCCCACCTTTAATATTATACCAAACATTCATATTAGTGTGTTTTTGTCCTGAAAATATGGATTTGATAAACAGTTGACCAAATATTGTGCAAAACCGAAAATTTCAACTGCCACCATTTTATTCTACATGATTTCTAATATTTATTTTGAAAAAATCACATTATATATGAAAAAATAAAAAAAATAGCATGTAGAACAGTGGTTAAAGAAAAAGACTTTAAAAAATTAGCAGCTAGCTACAATTAGGAAATATGCACTGTAAAGAAATTTGCAGCCAGCTACAATTAGGAAAAGGCAGCCCATTGTGACTGCTGTGCATGTGAACAGGGGAAGGAACTGAAAAAAAAAACTATTGCGGCCAGCAATCCTCTACCGGTGATGTAATTCTAGCATCAGCATGCTAGAATTACATCTAGTTGGCTTGCCATTTACACAAGTCTTTTTGGGACAAAATAGCCCGAATTCACTTCCATGGCACCTCAAACACATTCACTCCTCAACTTGTTTTTTTCTCTGTAATTCCAGGTTCTCTATCAGTGGCTAAAATGTCTCCGCTCTGATATTTCCTTACTGCAGCCAGGTCTCTGGCTCCCTGGCACCGGCTTTCCACCACAATCCTGACTGTCCTGAAGTGGATTGCCAAAACAAAAACAGATGGATTATTTTGATTATGTTTATAGTAACTATTGAGTTCCAGACTTTGGCATGAGTCTGCTAAAAGGGATGAGCCAAACACACCTAGGTTGGATTTGCAGAGATTCAGCTGAACATATCGTAAAAATTCCAATGCCAAATCCAAGCCGCACTGAAGTCAATCGAAGGTTATTCTGTCAAATCAATTTTCTACATTTTTAAGGCAAAAAGCATGGCGATAGGATACTGCCCTAAAGGAACATGTACCAAGGCAAAATAAGCTTTTTTTTTAAAAAAAAAAAATGATTTTGATGGGAGCAGTAGGTTAAAAAAAAATGTAAAAGTGCAACATTAAAAATGCACTATTCCCTTAAAAAAATGACTGGGGGGTCCCCTACATATGCCTGTGAAGTCATGTATCTTTACCATGTAAACAAAGTAATATAGCAAAAATTATATTTAAAAAAGAAAAAAGGCTGTTTTATTATGTTGTTTTTTTCACATTATCCTGCAAGCTTCCTTTATTTGGTAAATAATACAATGGGGACCCCAAAAATACACACCAGATTTAGTGTCTGGTATGTACTGTATTTTGCACATCACATCTGCGCACATCAGTGAAGGAGAAAAGTTACCTGTTTGCAAAAATGTTTTTATTCTTTTACTTTTCAGTCTTTCTTTGTTACTTTAGCAAAAAATTAAAAAACCCAAGCAAGTGGTTCATGAAGGTTCTACCAATGCCTGTTCAGGTACCTGTTAATGATCTTCAGCTGTATGCTATTATGAGTTTGTTTTATATGGTACTAGCAGGCAGGGATAGCGTGAAATGCATCAATATCACTCCCATCTATGCTCAGTGTTTTGCCATGGTTTAAGTAGTTTATATAATAAAGGTGTCATACTGTAGTGTGCCAATCTAGACTTGTTCCAAACATTTATTATATTATAGCTTACCAATGCTTTGATATGATGCCTGTATTATTTTCTTTTTTAGGCTTTCTTTCTGCAAATGTATCACTTTAGAGTGTTGAGACAAACCATTTAACACTGACAGGGGTGCATACAATGATCAGATTTTATTTATTCAGTTAAAACCCCTATGCTAAAAGAAGAAAAAAAAATTCTGTAACTGCTTCAATAACTGCAGTTTGAGGTTAGCTTTAATGTGTTAGTGTATTTAAATATGCTAGTACATCTAACACTCCCCTCCTCCTAGACTGAGAATGCTGCTGTCTGCCGTAGACTGTTCTCCTTCATCCAGAGTGAAGGCACTCTAATAGAGTAGGTGTGTTACTGGCCAGATCACCAGGTGAAAACAGAGAGGAAAAGTCAAAAAAAGAACTAATGCAGCCCCCACATCTAATGATTGGTAAGCTGCAATATATTACATTATTGGTTTTGGGTTTAATACTGCTATAAAGCCCCAGTGGTGCCTACACAAACCAATGTACTTAACGGAAGCTGTCATGTATAATAGCAGTGTTTATAATGCAATAATTCCTTAAAGAGGAAGTAAACCCTGATGAGTTTACTTCCTCTTTCATTCCCTGCAAAGGTAAAGCATAATGGACTACTATGCATCACATAGTAGTCCATTATGTGTCACCTACCTGACACAGGAGCCAACGATGTCACCGCTGTCCCCTGTAGTCCGGCGCATCCATCTTCTCGGTGGGTCTCACTGCTCCGCCGCTGTCATTCGGCGAAGCCTTCACTCCCGCGCATGCGCACGGGAGCATATCGCCGTTGACGGGTGCCGCGCTCAGTGTGCCTGCGCGGCGCTGTCTACAGCGCATGCACCGTAGACAGCGGTGCCTGTCTTTCGGCAAATATCTCCTAAACCATGTAGGTTTAGGAGATATTTCTTGGACCTACAGGTAAGCCTTAATCTAGGCTTACCTGTAGGTCAAAGTGTGTTGTAAGGGTTTACAACCACTTTAAAGCTGTTGTAAACCGTTGGTTGATTTTTTCTGGACCTGCAAGTTCAAGGCATAATGTGCTAGTATGCATACTAGCAAATTATGTGAAACTTACCTGAAGATGAAGCCCTCCAGCGATGAAATGTCATTGCTGGAGGCAGCGACCATCTTCACCTGTTTTCCTTCCGGGTCCGCAGACTCTGGCTACATGACTGACAGGAGTATGCGTGGGGTAACTGTCATTCAAGGCACAGGATTCTGAAGGAACAGCATGGGTGGCCGTACCTTCAGAGCGCATGCACAACAGATGACGTCATCAGCTGCATATATATTAAATATCTCCTAAACGGTGCATACAAGATATTTACAGAGATATTACAGAAATGCAAAGGGGATATTTACAGAGATATTTACTGTACCTATAGGTAAGCATTCTTATAGGCTTACCTATAGGCACAAACTATGCATGGGACTTTACTTCCTCTTTAAGTTTGGCTCCTGACAAACAGGTAAATGTGTGGGCATTAATCCAGACAGCCAAGACTTGGTCTGAACTTGTGTTCAGACAAAATCTTAAGGTCACCCCTACCTGCTAATAGCTTTATACTTACATAATTAATGCTACATATTTTCTCTTACAATTAAGTCACAATAATGGGGATTTTCATGGGTTGTCCTTACTCTGTACACTAACCCCAATACCCCTCTCCTTTGCTGGCTTGTTCCTTTTCCTCTTTCTACCGACCTCTATTTTGTGCTTATTGATTTGGTGTCCACCTCCTTCACCTTTCTTTTGCGCCCCAACCTGCCTCGGGACATTATAATCATGTCTTGAAGCATTTCCCCTGAGAGGATGACCTTCTTTCACTTGTACTCAGTTTGAAGGGATTCCTTGCAACAATATGGTGCTATGAGCAAGGAGTTGGTGTTATGAGGTCACCAGTGACCCTATGTATTACGATACTGTGTATTAACATTCTCTGAAAAATACATCTGTTTCCCTGTTTCCAGGGATTTTTGTTATGTGCACCCTTTACCTAATCTTTAGTATCTGCCCCATCATTTTCCACTTGTGCCTGTCTTAAACCTCATATTCTAACTTTATATGTTTGTATTTGAATATTTTGTACACTTCAATAAAAACTGATTGTGTAAAAAACAAATGCACCATCCCCACAATAACCATAATGGTGGAAGTACCATGCTGTGGAACAACATGCATAATCTTTCCAATCCTAGTCATTGAGGTCCAGATGTTGGACCTTCCAGATACAAGTGTATTTATATTACAATAATTTGAAACTTTGGCTACACATAGGTGATTCCCATTTGATTAAAAGTATGTGGCTTTGGAAAAGAATGAGCTGCACTAATGAGGATATAGAAAGATAGGAAATTGGAAGGAAGGCCTCAATAAATGACCCTCATGTGATAGACCATATAGGTCTTGTACCTCATCCTGATCAATAATATACAAAATAATGGATCCTAACAAGCTAAATATAAGGACTATAATGGTACCCAATTTTTTAAAAAAGTATCAAAAAGTATTTATTGTATAATAAAAATGATACATGTATACATTTAAAACAGCATACAAAACACACAAAAGCTGCATATAAAACATAACCAAAACCATATAGTACAGATTCATGGTGGCTCCCTTATAGTAGAGCACAGTGAGTTTCTGTAATTTCAACACAGTTTACGTTTTCGCAGGAAGAAACCTGCTTTTTCAGGAAAAGTTTCAGCAAGAACACTAAAAATGAAATGGTACATATGTCAGTTACAGCTTCTTATTTGAACAATCAATATACTGGGTGATCAGCTGTCATAACATACCTCACAGTTAATAGTCAAAAGTGTCATAATAGAAACACATTGAATGGTCCTCCTGCAAATGCTCATTGTCACCCATATAATACTACAGGACGGTCCTCCTCTTTTTCCAAGATAGTCATTAGTTCCTATGTAATTGCAATTAAGTATCTGAAAATGTATCATAAAGACATCATGACAACATCTGTAATGACAGTGTGCGTAATCATATGGCACGTATTAAAGCATAATGGGATAATTTGGTGGGCATTAAGGGATAGTGGAGTGAAGTGATAATGTGTGGGATCCCTATATTTACATCAACAATCAATAAAGGGGGATTTGTACACTGGCCACCAATGTAAGAGTAGATTTACACTCACCACCGATATAAAGGCTTCTTCTACATGGACCACCAATGTAAGGGAGGATTTGAAACTGGCCACAAATGCATTTTTTTTTACTGATTACCAATATAAAGAGGAGTTTCTACATTGGCCACCAATGTAATGGGGATTTACACTGACCACTAATGTAATAGGAGCATTCACAGTAACCACCAATGTAAGGAGGGATTTACACTGATCACCAATGTAAGGGGGACCTTCACACTGGCCACTGGTGTGACTGAAAGGATTGTACACTAAGCCCCAATGTAATGAGAAGATTTACACTGACCACCAAAGTAACGGAGACATTTAGCCTGCTTTCACATTTGTGTGCGTCGGGAACGCATACAAATTTGCTTTCCTGACACCATAGAAATGTAGTGCCATCAATTGTTAATGATAATACCCTCACACATCTGCTGAGATATGTGTATTTATATGCATCAAAATTCACAGTGCTGTGGCACCATGTTATTTTGAAAAAGGGATCCACCTTCAATTTTTTTACCTTTGCAAAACAGGCTGATGTTAAGCTTAATGACCACAATTGTAGGCAGGGCTTTCAAGCATGCCCTTTATCTGCCCAGTGGGCAACATTCAGCAGAAGTGATGGGGGATATAGCCTCAGGGGGACATGATATACATATGATTTCTGCCTCTATTGACACATCAATGCAGCCAGTCTGCAGCTATTTGATGTTGTCGCTATCTACATATCAATGTAGACTATTTACATATCAATGCAGTTTATTTACGTATAAAAGAGGGTCTGCGGGGGGGGGGGGGGGGGGTTATCGGTATACAACAATAGAGCAGAACTGGGCAGCATTAGTAACATGACTTCATACTGAGATATCAGGACACAGCACATGACTAAAACTTCAAGGGACAATGGAATTTAAACTGGGATAGTTGGCAAGTATGAGACAGCTGATTTGGGTCCCACAACAATGATGGGTCCCAGGGCAGCTGCCCCTTTTGCCCTGCCTTAAAGACGGCCCTGTCACTCCAGAACCCATGACAGATGAGACTCTAATTCAGAAATGTGTGCGATGAGAATATGAAAAAAACTGTTCACTTTGCAAGGGAATTTTCCCCAGAGCTTAGTGAATTGGGTGAAATTTCACTTTTCAGAGAATATCTAATTATATACAAATAAAAAAACAGCATTTTTTTTCTTGAAAATGATTGGATGATGGAAGTCAGTAGGGCCTCACACTATTCACTAAGCTCTGGAGATGAGTTTCATGCAAAGTGAACATTCTATATCTCTACCAGTGATATTTGCAATGCAGAGCTGCCTAATAAAGCACTATTCACTTTGTTTTCAACAACAGATTCAGTGCCTTTGCTAGCTGTAAATATACTCTTTACAGCAATAAGAAACATGGTTTTCTTGCGTGAAAATGATTAATTGATACTGCATTATAAAGTAACTGAAAGCTATCAGTATCTGCTGACAGTTGACAAATGTAGTTCAATATACATTTATATGTAGATCAGAATATACTGCAACTTTCATTCTTGCAAGTACATCACAGAGTAGCCATTGACATGAGTTACAATGTTTTTCAAGGACAGAGCACCCTTCAACAGACATGAAATGAAAGCTACACATGTCACCTGCCACTATGACTAAATAAAATGTTTTTTTCAGTAGATCTCCAGAGTAAAAGTGCACATTCATATTGTGTTTATATAGTGTAGCATGAAGGATGGTGACTGTCAGTGGTTTTAATGTGACCCACTCTTTATATGCTGCTAACTGAACAGAGAGCAAAGGTCTATGTGGTTTGCTTAATGAGCATGTAAACATTTGAAAATAATTTTATGGAAAATAGGAAGATATAAATAGAAAATAAAACAATAGATATACCAGCATGCAGTAATCATCTAACGGTGTTGCTTTATGTTTGTTTTTTATTCCACTTTGCTGTAGCCAATGTAGTAATATAATGCTGCCCTATCCCATGGTGGTCTTCTCTGGACTCACTCCCCCTAACCAGTGGACGTAAGGGAGGAGGTGTTTGAATCCATCTAGCCCACATAACACCTTTCAGGTACTTTAACCATCTCCCTCTCTGTCACTCTCCTCTTTCAAAGCATACTGCATTTGTTTTTTCACTCCAGTTTATCTAAGGATAGCTGTGATCTACAGGCCCCCTGGACCAGTATCAACCTTTCTTGAGGACTTCTCTGCCTGGCTACCCTACTTTTTTCTTCTGAAATCCCCACAGTCATTTTGGGAGACTTCTACATCCATATTAATACTAACACTCCTGCCACTTCCAAACTTCTCAGCCTAAAATCCTGCTTTGACCTGATGCAGTGGATACATGCTCCTACTCACTCTGAAGGCAATACCCTTGACCTTGCTTTCTCTCACTCCATGCAACCTCTCTAACTATCCATTTCCTCTCTCTGATCACTACCTTATTAGTTTAAATCTCTCCCTCTCCTCCACCTCCTCTCCCTCCAGCCACCTAAAAGTTACCTGCAGAAACCTACGTCATCTCAACCCTTCCCTTCTCTACTCTGCTACCGACAACCTCTATGTCAAAATGTCACCCTTATCCTGCACCAACCTAGCCACTTCTGTCTACAATGCTTCACTTCTAGCCTCACTGGACTCACTGGCCCCCCTCACTACACACAGAATCAGGCCTGACCCTTCAACCTTGGCAAACAGATGATACTAGAAGTCTGAAAAAACATAGTCGTGCTCATAAGGTGTAAGACTAAAGCCTCGTACACACAATCAGACTTTCCGACAACAAAACCATGGAATTTTGTTTGAAGGGTGTTGGCTCCAACTTTTCTTACATACACACGGTCACACAAATGTTGGCCAACAATTACGAATGTAGTAATGTACAAGACATATGACGTGCCAATAAAAAGGAAGTTCAATAGACTTGTGCCACCCTTTAGGCTCCTTTTGCTAATCTCGTGTTTATCTCATGTTAGTAGAAGTTTGGTGAGTGACGAATCACGCTTTTAGGCCTCGTGCTTTCCAGTTTGTTTCTGCTTTTCAGGTTGTGCTTGTCGGTTCATATCTGTTTTTCAGTGTGTGCTTGTCAGGTTGTTTCTGTTTTTCAGCACGTTCTGTTTATAGTTCACTTCTGATTTTCAGTACGTGCTTGTCCCGTCATTTCTGATTTTCAGGTCATGCTTGTCAAATCCTTTCTGATTTTTGATACATTCTGTCAGTTTGTTCTGAGCAGCCATTCATTTACTAGCCATGTTGTGTTCTCACCGGGGAGATCGTGCTGTTGTTGGGCTTGGAGTTATTGCTTTGACCCAAGTCCAGTCCATGAACAGGGGGAGGAGGAGTTCTTTGACCAATAATTGGTTACTTAATCGTGACCAATCTTGTCATATACCTTTGCTGCAGGAGCTCCAGGAGAATAATCCTGATGATTTCAGGAATTATCTCCAGATGACGGACCCCGTCTTTCACCGTCTATTGGATTTGCTGTCCCCCTATATTACCAAGCAGGACACCTGCATGCGGCAAGCCATCACTCCTGAACAGAGGCTATTCACCACCTTGCGGTACTTGGTGACAGGGAGAAGTCTGCAGGACATCAAGTTCTTGACAGGCATCTTCCCCCAGGCTCTGGGGATCATTATTTCAGAGACCTGTTCTGCCATCATTCAAGTCCTGCAGAAGGACGATATTCAGGTAAGTTGTATTCTTTAACATCACATTCTATGTACTTAATGTTTTCTTTACTTTCAATACATTTTTATTGAGAGTTTAGAGATATACATATAGGCGTATAAACAGTGCTCAAATGTACAAAACACAATATAGAGTACAGTTTTGACAGAAAATAAACCCTGAGACTTAATGAGTGTTACTAAACTCAGATTGCTCACTGGTGTAGACCAGATAACCCTTATACAAAATATCCTAAACAATGTGGAATCTTAACCGATACCAATACTCTATCTGCTGACTTTGCCAAAGCCATACACACTATTCCTGCATCTTTTGTGGCCATATTTATGGATGAATTCACCAAAGCATGTAGTGCAAGTGCCTGCCTGAATACTTTCAAATGATACTGTTTAAAGTTTTGTTCTCCTATTATCTTGAAAGGTAATTGCAGAATGTAAAAATGTGCTTCGATCTGTATAGTGTGTATTCATATTTTTTGATTAGGGCACTTCTTACCTGTCCAGTGGGCTGCCAATAGTATAAGTAAGGAGGGGCTAGCCAAAGTAACACACATTATTTATACATTCACCTTTCAATGAAGTGGAGAGGGTTACCTGTCCAAAACAACTACCCATCCCCCACCATCATTTTTTTTTCCAATGGGCCACCAGAGGGAGTGAAGAATCTGATAAGTTGACCTTATACTTTTGTTTTTAAATACTCATTTCGATAAATGTTACTTATGTTGGCCAGGAATGTTTGTGTCTAATCTGCTTACAATGTTATGTGCAAAAGTACTATTTTTTTTTCTTGTTTGACTCCACAGTTTTCTTCCAATCCACAGGAATGGCAGACTGTGGCTTCCCAGTTTCTCCACCAGTTGCATTTTCCAAATTGTGGTGGTGCTATTGATGGGAAGCACGCAAGGATCGTCCCACCACCCAACTCTGGGCCGTACTACTATAATTATAAGGGGTTTAGTAGTATAGTGATGTTAGCGGTGGTAATGGCCAATTATAAATTCGTCTACCTGGACGTTGGGAAGAATGTCCGTAACTCTGATGGAGGAGTGTTTGCCCTGATAGAGTTTTACCGGCGTCTACAAAATGGCACCTTGGGGTTACCATCTCCGGAGGAGAATGTTGAGGGCCTCAATTTTGTATTTTTTGCAGATGAGGCCTTTGCTCTGGGGGAACATCTGATGAGGCCGTTCCTCATGAGGAACGTGACACCGAGCAGAGGGTTTTTAATTACCAGCTGGCACGTGCCAGAAGAGTGGTGGAGTATGCTTTTGGCATAATGGCCAGCCAGTTCAGGCTCTTCCTTATGTCCATCAACCTGGCTGAATATAAACTTAACCACATTGTGTTGAGCTGCTGCATTCTGCACAACTACCTTCAAAAGAATGCAGCCAGCCATATGGCCTCAGTTGTGACTGAGGCTGACTTTTCATCAGAACCTGCAGCAATGACGGCGCTTGAAAGTGTCCGTCCTGGCTTGCCCCCCCCCCCCCCAAAGTACCCGCAAAGTCAGGCAAAACTATGTAGATTACTTCGTGGGCAGTGGGGCAATTGCTTTACAACAAAATCTTGTGGTTGTAGAATACATTTTAAAAAAAACTAAACTCATATTTCATTTGAATTACTGTTTGTTTCTTATCCTAGGTTCTCAAATGGGCTTTTAATTTTGGCCATTTTCTTCAATAGTGCAAACCTAACTTATTTGATACATTAGCTGACAATCTCTTCTTCAGCTAACTATCATGTTGTGTTGTGGGTCTGCTACACACACACACAATGTTATTGTTGTTAATGTATGTAATGCATTAATGATAAAAAATATTCATCCTTTTCAACTCCATTAATTAATTGCTTGGAGTCCTTAAAATGGCCGGATTTTGGCACATTTTACAGCACAGTGGGGGTTATTTACTAAAGAAAAATCCACCTTGCACTACAAGTGTACTGCAAGTGCACTTGAATGTACACTGAGAGTGCACTTGCAGTGCAAAATGGATTTGCCTTTACTAAATAAATCCCCATTGTCACTGTAACTACACCAACTTAACAAATAAACTGGTATTGAGCATTGAAATAAGAAGCCACACATTGTTGACTATAAAACATTTTACTCATGAACGGCTTTGGAACAAACCAACATCTTGGTGTATAACATGTATGTTTGACATAAATTTGCCTTTTTTGGTACTAAACAGGCATGTTTAAAAACATAACATACACATCCCAAAATCAGGAACTTACAAAGTTCGACTTTGCTAAGGTGAAGGCCATATGAGACATTAGTATGTCAAAACTGTGTTGATCTTGCCTTCATCAAATGGGGTGATCTCACCCCTCTAAAAGCCAAATTTTGAAGATGCACACAAATTGGGACTCAAAATTTGGATTTCCCTCATGATTCCATTCCTACAATGTGTGTCTTTTCTGAATATCTATTTTGCTAAAGCCACAAAACACACAGTGTGTCAACATGTGCTTGCTCCCATCATGGGATATCATTGTACGCGTTTTTTGGGTGCAACCCCTTCCTCCAAACTAAAGTAGATTAGAGGAGGGGGTTCCCTCCCCCCGAAACACGTGCATTGCACTTGTAACACAAGGCGGTTTTGCCTATTTGAAATAAGCCCCAGTGTGTCAACATGTGCCAGCTCCTATCATGGGGGATCAATAGATGTGTTTCGGGTGTGCAACCCCTTCCTCTGACCTACTTTAGTTTGGAGGAAGGAGCTGCACCCACAAAATGCATACATTGATATCCCATGATAGGAGATAGCACAAATTTGGCTTTGCAATTAATTTGAAACTGTAAAAACACATACAACATGAAGACACCTTTAAAATGTTTTTTTGGTTTTGATTTTGCCTAAAATATCTATGATGTTGCTCAGTCTTTTTTGAACATCATGGATGCTTTGTTTCATCTTTTCCGAATCATGATTGCACACCATGACCTCACTGCTCAGGACTAAGGATGAGCCGAACACCCCCCTGTTCGGTTCGCACCAGAACCTGCGAACAGACCTAAACTTTGTGTGAACTTTAGAACCCTATTAAAGTCTATGGGACTCGAACGTTCACAATCTAAAGTGCTAATTTTAAAGGCCAATATGCAAGTTATTGTCATAAAAAGTGTTTGGGGACCTGGGTCCTGCCCCAGGGGACATGGATCAATGCAAAAAAAAGTTTTAAAAACTGACGTTTTTTAAGGAGCAGTGATTTTAATAATAATTAAAGTGAAACAATAAAAGTGTAATATTCCTTTAAATTTCGTACCTGGGGGTTGTCTATAGTATAATAAAGTAAAAAATCAACCAGCGCTAAAAAACACAACAAGTACAGTGGAAAGAAATATAAAAGTGCAGCTAGAATACTGTAGGTCAAATTACCAAATCCCACATTTCAAAATTCATAAAATATATCAGTACAGCGCAAATACAAAGTGATACAGAAAATATCATAAAGTGAAAAAAATATAAATAAGAAGTCCATATAGTGAAAGAGATATTTCAGAAAGAGTCCACTTGTGTAATATATCTTCAATCAATAAATCAAGTGACGATGTGATCCCTTCACCATTGAGCAAGTTGAACTCTCACCTCAACAAGTGGACCTCTGATAAATCAGATAGGTCAAAAACGCATGTTCCCATCAAGGGTAGATCATAAGATTACAGCAGACCAAGCGGAAGCATTTCCAGGTAAAGTTCTCCTCCGTATCATCAGATCAATGTGATATCATATAAAAAAGAACAGGCAAATCTAGTGCTCTCCGTTGATGTAAATTTATTAAACAGATAAATAAAAACAAATACCACTCACATTTAGAGGCACTGATCTCCAGTGCTGAGTGCTCAGATAAAAAGTACCATGCATGGATCAGTGTGTCAGCTGGCGGATGACGTCACGACGCAGGTCACGTGGTCCGTACGCGTTGCGTCCCAGAAAGTAGGCGGGACTTCATCAGCGGTGACGGAATGACGTCGGACGGCCGCTTTTATACCAACACACCGTTAGAGAACCAATAGTAGGCGGAGTTGTGCGCAAGACAGATACCCTAGGCAGCACATATCAAATGTGACACCGGAACATACATCTGCGTTCACTCCAAACACAGGAAGGAGAGAGAGAGTATCAAAAAATAAATATGCTATAGAGACATAAAAACAAAACCAGAGGGAAACAAAATAATAGTCTGCTAATTGGCAACAGGATAACATCCTTTAAATATTCTCACATCAACTATGTGAGATCCAGAAAAAAAAAAGGATATTGCCTAAAGAAACAGAACAATATAATCCCCTGGTAAGTCAAAACTAGAGATCTAGTAAGTAAGCCCGCAATGTCATTGACGTCATCAGAAAGCTACACTGATCCACACATGGATTGATAACAATAAGTACCAAAATATAACTCAGAGCTAAAAATGAAAACAAATAAAATAAATAATAAATTTAAAAATATAATTAAATGAGAATAAAATGAAAATAAAATACAAATACAAATATAAAAGGAATAAATTCTAATGCAATGAAAACAATTCAATTATCTGTCCGAAATGAAACAATTTAAATCAAAATCCACGTTTAGACCTCTAGGGGCAAGAACCCTTGTCTCATGGATCCAATAAGATTCACGTTTGCTTAGTTGGCGTATGAAGTTACCTCCACGCCAATGTTTGGTCACCTTCTCAATCCCCCAGAAACTTAAACCTCTGGGATTCTGAGAGTGCACCAATTTGAAATGGCGAGACACATTATGGGTTTTTAAACCCTTTTTAATATTATTTACGTGTTCACCCAACCTCACATGTAGGGGTCTAGAGGTTCTACCAATATATTGGAGACCACATTCACATTGTAACATATATACCACCCCTATAGTAGAGCAGGTAATAAGTTTATCGATCTTATATTCCTTATTGTTACTTGTAGCTATAAAAGATTTTCTCCTTTTTACATTGCATCTAGAGTGTCTGCATGCCGTACATCTACCGCAAGCATAGAAGCCGGACAAGAAGGAGAAAAGTCTGCTTTCAGTTTGTACAGGGGGATCGATAACACTTGGTGCTATTTGGTCACGTAATGATGGCGCCTTCTTATATATGAAAGAGGGCCGTGCAGGCAATAAAGGGCCCAACACTCGATCCTGTTTCAATATAAACCAATTTTTGGCAACAACCTTTTCGAATTTCTTATACTGTACGTTATAGTCAAGAACCATTCTAAAGTTAACCCCTTCCACTCCTGATTCTTTTATCTTATCTCTAACCAAAAGGGACCTATCCATCTGTTGGACCAAAGAGATTTCATGTTCAAGAACAGAACGATCATATCCCTTTTCTTGGAATTTAGAGGATAAGGAATGAGCTTGATGCACAAAATCATCCATGCTGGAGCAGTTCCGCCTTAATCTTACATACTGTCCCCTGGGGATATTGCATAACCAAGACTTATGGTGGCAGCTCCCCAGGGGAATGTACGAATTCCGATCGGTTGGCTTAAAATGATTTTTTAGTACTAGCCCATCATTCGCTTTAGAGATCTCAAGATCAAGAAACACCATCCGTTCTTGGCTGATATTCCATGATAACTTGATGTTTTTTTCATTGCCATTCATGGTGCCAATAAAATCATCCAGACCAAGCCGGTCACCATCCCATATAAGGATAAGATCATCTATAAATCTATTGTAGCAAATTAACTCCTTGGGGCGGTTCCGAAACACAACGTCCTCCTCCCAGTGGGCCATAAAAAGATTGGCCACACTGGGAGCAAACTTAGCCCCCATGGCAACCCCCCTTACTTGTAAAAAGAACTGATGGTTAAACCAAAAATAGTTCCTCGATAAACAAAAATCTAAACATTTGAGAATATATTTTCTGTGACACTCGGATAAATTAGAATAAGTGAACATAGCCCACTGGACTGAAGCTCGTGCATCATTGTGTCCTATAATAGTGTACAGTGAACCAACGTCGGCAGTCACAAAGAAACAAGAGGCTGTGATCTCTAGTGATTCAAGAATTTGTATGATGTGTTTAGTATCTTTGAGGAATGCTCTGGTTTTAAACACAAGGGGTTGTAAAAAGGTGTCAATGTATTGACCCACTCTAGAAGAGATAGAGTCAATACCATTGACAATAGGTCTGCCAGGCGGGTTGACACAATCCTTGTGGATTTTTGGTAGGCTATATATAATCGGGGTTCTGCAAAATAATGGATCAAGATAAGATCCCTCCTTTTTATTAAGAATATTTTTATTTTTTCCTTCTTCTATTAACCAATGTAATTCATCCTTATACTGCAACATAGGGTCTTTGTTCAGAATATGGTATGTGTCAGTATCACCGACAAGTTTATTCATTTCGGACATATAATTGGTCCTATTTAAAATAACCAATCCTCCCCCTTTATCTGCAGGGCGTATGATGATATCATCCCTGCTCCTAAGGGATTCCATTCCCAATTTGATATACTGGGGGTCCTTTACTTTGCGTACTCTGAGATTGTCTAAATCATTTATGACAACATTCTTAAACACCTCCAGAAACTTATTATCAGCATTTAAAGGGTTAAACGTGGATTTGTTACGGAGATTGGAGTGTTGACTTTCAAATGCTTTCACTTGTCTGACCGGATTAGATAAGAAATATTTTTTCATGTTTAAATTCCTGACGAACTTCTGAATGTTAACATAAGTGTGGAATTTATTCAAATTCCTAACCGGGGCAAATTTTAAACCCCTATCCAAAACTTTTAACTCGTTATCACTTAGTGGACATCCACTTAAGTTATATATACCTGCTCCTATTGGGGTTTTTGCTTTTTGAATTCTCCTACCCCCTCTCCTTCCTCTCTCTCTTTTCTTTTTCGAATCTGATTGCCCGACCGGGGGGTTCCATACGGTTGCTGTCTCCACCACTCCTGATGGATAGGTGGGGGTGCAAATGGTGGATTGGTGGGTTGGTGGACAGGGGGTTGCACGTAAGGACCCCTTCCGGGACCGCTCTGTGCACCCGAAAAATCCCCTCCTTCTCCAGCTCCTCCATACTGTAATGGTGTATACCTATTGGACACAGGCAATGAATATCTCGGTTGGCCACCATAGAAAGCCCTTTGGTGGGAACCATAATCAGACTGGTACCCACCCTGTCTGTTAGGGGAATGATAATCATAATAGTACTGAGATTCATTAACAGGGACTTCCCTGGAATCAAAATTCCTGTCATGATTACCATTACCTCTACCTCTTTTTCTTCCGTTATTGTTACGGGGTCCCTTATTAAATGTGCCACCCCTGGGAGCACCACTCCTAGTGTTGCTGGACTCAGATACCAGATGTTCCAAAACAGGGGTGCCTAATGAGCCAGGTGGGGGTACAGGGGCCATGACATCAACCTCAATAGGAGTATTGTGATGAATATCTCCCTCAGTTTGATTCATTTTTTGCCATTTAAAGATATTTCCCCCATTGAAATCATCAGAATCCCTTATGAACTTTTTCTTTTTCTTGTTTTGGATCTCAAAGTCCCACTTTGCCATCTTATCCTTTAATTCAACAGAGAGTCTGATGAAGTCAGGGGTATCCTTAAATGATTCAATAGAGTTTTTAATCTCATTGATCTGACTTTCTAAAATGGTCATTTTTCTTTGTTTACGTTTCAACAGAAATTCCATTAATTCTAAACCTTTATTGAGAAAAAAACTTTCCCATTCCAACATGGAATCTCTATCAAGGAGTCCATCGTTAGGGGGAACATCCCATCTTAAACGACGTGGTATTAATCTAGCTGAAATATATTGCTGAAAGGAAACAATATCCCACCAAGCTTTAACCTTTTTCTCGAAAACATGACCAAGTTTTCTAAAAGCCAAAACTACATCTGGGGTTTGTTCAGAAATCGGGGTACGTGAGAAAATATCACTTAATTTAACCTCTCTATTCTCCAAATACTGAAATACATCCATATTAGCTGCTGAAATTGTAGTAAATTGGTGTTAGAAAAATAAAGTAAAAAATCAACCAGCGCTAAAAAACACAACAAGTACAGTGGAAAGAAATATAAAAGTGCAGCTAGAATACTGTAGGTCAAATTACCAAATCCCACATTTCAAAATTCATAAAATATATCAGTACAGCGCAAATACAAAGTGATACAGAAAATATCATAAAGTGAAAAAAATATAAATAAGAAGTCCATATAGTGAAAGAGATATTTCAGAAAGAGTCCACTTGTGTAATATATCTTCAATCAATAAATCAAGTGACGATGTGATCCCTTCACCATTGAGCAAGTTGAACTCTCACCTCAACAAGTGGACCTCTGATAAATCAGATAGGTCAAAAACGCATGTTCCCATCAAGGGTAGATCATAAGATTACAGCAGACCAAGCGGAAGCATTTCCAGGTAAAGTTCTCCTCCGTATCATCAGATCAATGTGATATCATATAAAAAAGAACAGGCAAATCTAGTGCTCTCCGTTGATGTAAATTTATTAAACAGATAAATAAAAACAAATACCACTCACATTTAGAGGCACTGATCTCCAGTGCTGAGTGCTCAGATAAAAAGTACCATGCATGGATCAGTGTGTCAGCTGGCGGATGACGTCACGACGCAGGTCACGTGGTCCGTACGCGTTGCGTCCCAGAAAGTAGGCGGGACTTCATCAGCGGTGACGGAATGACGTCGGACGGCCGCTTTTATACCAACACACCGTTAGAGAACCAATAGTAGGCGGAGTTGTGCGCAAGACAGATACCCTAGGCAGCACATATCAAATGTGACACCGGAACATACATCTGCGTTCACTCCAAACACAGGAAGGAGAGAGAGAGTATCAAAAAATAAATATGCTATAGAGACATAAAAACAAAACCAGAGGGAAACAAAATAATAGTCTGCTAATTGGCAACAGGATAACATCCTTTAAATATTCTCACATCAACTATGTGAGATCCAGAAAAAAAAAGGATATTGCCTAAAGAAACAGAACAATATAATCCCCTGGTAAGTCAAAACTAGAGATCTAGTAAGTAAGCCCGCAATGTCATTGACGTCATCAGAAAGCTACACTGATCCACACATGGATTGATAACAATAAGTACCAAAATATAACTCAGAGCTAAAAATGAAAACAAATAAAATAAATAATAAATTTAAAAATATAATTAAATGAGAATAAAATGAAAATAAAATACAAATACAAATATAAAAGGAATAAATTCTAATGCAATGAAAACAATTCAATTATCTGTCCGAAATGAAACAATTTAAATCAAAATCCACGTTTAGACCTCTAGGGGCAAGAACCCTTGTCTCATGGATCCAATAAGATTCACGTTTGCTTAGTTGGCGTATGAAGTTACCTCCACGCCAATGTTTGGTCACCTTCTCAATCCCCCAGAAACTTAAACCTCTGGGATTCTGAGAGTGCACCAATTTGAAATGGCGAGACACATTATGGGTTTTTAAACCCTTTTTAATATTATTTACGTGTTCACCCAACCTCACATGTAGGGGTCTAGAGGTTCTACCAATATATTGGAGACCACATTCACATTGTAACATATATACCACCCCTATAGTAGAGCAGGTAATAAGTTTATCGATCTTATATTCCTTATTGTTACTTGTAGCTATAAAAGATTTTCTCCTTTTTACATTGCATCTAGAGTGTCTGCATGCCGTACATCTACCGCAAGCATAGAAGCCGGACAAGAAGGAGAAAAGTCTGCTTTCAGTTTGTACAGGGGGATCGATAACACTTGGTGCTATTTGGTCACGTAATGATGGCGCCTTCTTATATATGAAAGAGGGCCGTGCAGGCAATAAAGGGCCCAACACTCGATCCTGTTTCAATATAAACCAATTTTTGGCAACAACCTTTTCGAATTTCTTATACTGTACGTTATAGTCAAGAACCATTCTAAAGTTAACCCCTTCCACTCCTGATTCTTTTATCTTATCTCTAACCAAAAGGGACCTATCCATCTGTTGGACCAAAGAGATTTCATGTTCAAGAACAGAACGATCATATCCCTTTTCTTGGAATTTAGAGGATAAGGAATGAGCTTGATGCACAAAATCATCCATGCTGGAGCAGTTCCGCCTTAATCTTACATACTGTCCCCTGGGGATATTGCATAACCAAGACTTATGGTGGCAGCTCCCCAGGGGAATGTACGAATTCCGATCGGTTGGCTTAAAATGATTTTTTAGTACTAGCCCATCATTCGCTTTAGAGATCTCAAGATCAAGAAACACCATCCGTTCTTGGCTGATATTCCATGATAACTTGATGTTTTTTTCATTGCCATTCATGGTGCCAATAAAATCATCCAGACCAAGCCGGTCACCATCCCATATAAGGATAAGATCATCTATAAATCTATTGTAGCAAATTAACTCCTTGGGGCGGTTCCGAAACACAACGTCCTCCTCCCAGTGGGCCATAAAAAGATTGGCCACACTGGGAGCAAACTTAGCCCCCATGGCAACCCCCCTTACTTGTAAAAAGAACTGATGGTTAAACCAAAAATAGTTCCTCGATAAACAAAAATCTAAACATTTGAGAATATATTTTCTGTGACACTCGGATAAATTAGAATAAGTGGACATAGCCCACTGGACTGAAGCTCGTGCATCATTGTGTCCTATAATAGTGTACAGTGAACCAACGTCGGCAGTCACAAAGAAACAAGAGGCTGTGATCTCTAGTGATTCAAGAATTTGTATGATGTGTTTAGTATCTTTGAGGAATGCTCTGGTTTTAAACACAAGGGGTTGTAAAAAGGTGTCAATGTATTGACCCACTCTAGAAGAGATAGAGTCAATACCATTGACAATAGGTCTGCCAGGCGGGTTGACACAATCCTTGTGGATTTTTGGTAGGCTATATATAATCGGGGTTCTGCAAAATAATGGATCAAGATAAGATCCCTCCTTTTTATTAAGAATATTTTTATTTTTTCCTTCTTCTATTAACCAATGTAATTCATCCTTATACTGCAACATAGGGTCTTTGTTCAGAATATGGTATGTGTCAGTATCACCGACAAGTTTATTCATTTCGGACATATAATTGGTCCTATTTAAAATAACCAATCCTCCCCCTTTATCTGCAGGGCGTATGATGATATCATCCCTGCTCCTAAGGGATTCCATTCCCAATTTGATATACTGGGGGTCCTTTACTTTGCGTACTCTGAGATTGTCTAAATCATTTATGACAACATTCTTAAACACCTCCAGAAACTTATTATCAGCATTTAAAGGGTTAAACGTGGATTTGTTACGGAGATTGGAGTGTTGACTTTCAAATGCTTTCACTTGTCTGACCGGATTAGATAAGAAATATTTTTTCATGTTTAAATTCCTGACGAACTTCTGAATGTTAACATAAGTGTGGAATTTATTCAAATTCCTAACCGGGGCAAATTTTAAACCCCTATCCAAAACTTTTAACTCGTTATCACTTAGTGGACATCCACTTAAGTTATATATACCTGCTCCTATTGGGGTTTTTGCTTTTTGAATTCTCCTACCCCCTCTCCTTCCTCTCTCTCTTTTCTTTTTCGAATCTGATTGCCCGACCGGGGGGTTCCATACGGTTGCTGTCTCCACCACTCCTGATGGATAGGTGGGGGTGCAAATGGTGGATTGGTGGGTTGGTGGACAGGGGGTTGCTCAATGGTGAAGGTATCACATCGTCACTTGATTTATTGATTGAAGATATATTACACAAGTGGACTCTTTCTGAAATATCTCTTTCACTATATGGACTTCTTATTTATATTTTTTTCACTTTATGATATTTTCTGTATCACTTTGTATTTGCGCTGTACTGATATATTTTATGAATTTTGAAATGTGGGATTTGGTAATTTGACCTACAGTATTCTAGCTGCACTTTTATATTTCTTTCCACTGTACTTGTTGTGTTTTTTAGCGCTGGTTGATTTTTTACTTTATTTTTCTAACACCAATTTACTACAATTTCAGCAGCTAATATGGATGTATTTCAGTATTTGGAGAATAGAGAGGTTAAATTAAGTGATATTTTCTCACGTACCCCGATTTCTGAACAAACCCCAGATGTAGTTTTGGCTTTTAGAAAACTTGGTCATGTTTTCGAGAAAAAGGTTAAAGCTTGGTGGGATATTGTTTCCTTTCAGCAATATATTTCAGCTAGATTAATACCACGTCGTTTAAGATGGGATGTTCCCCCTAACGATGGACTCCTTGATAGAGATTCCATGTTGGAATGGGAAAGTTTTTTTCTCAATAAAGGTTTAGAATTAATGGAATTTCTGTTGAAACGTAAACAAAGAAAAATGACCATTTTAGAAAGTCAGATCAATGAGATTAAAAACTCTATTGAATCATTTAAGGATACCCCTGACTTCATCAGACTCTCTGTTGAATTAAAGGATAAGATGGCAAAGTGGGACTTTGAGATCCAAAACAAGAAAAAGAAAAAGTTCATAAGGGATTCTGATGATTTCAATGGGGGAAATATCTTTAAATGGCAAAAAATGAATCAAACTGAGGGAGATATTCATCACAATACTCCTATTGAGGTTGATGTCATGGCCCCTGTACCCCCACCTGGCTCATTAGGCACCCCTGTTTTGGAACATCTGGTATCTGAGTCCAGCAACACTAGGAGTGGTGCTCCCAGGGGTGGCACATTTAATAAGGGACCCCGTAACAATAACGGAAGAAAAAGAGGTAGAGGTAATGGTAATCATGACAGGAATTTTGATTCCAGGGAAGTCCCTGTTAATGAATCTCAGTACTATTATGATTATCATTCCCCTAACAGACAGGGTGGGTACCAGTCTGATTATGGTTCCCACCAAAGGGCTTTCTATGGTGGCCAACCGAGATATTCATTGCCTGTGTCCAATAGGTATACACCATTACAGTATGGAGGAGCTGGAGAAGGAGGGGATTTTTCGGGTGCACAGAGCGGTCCCGGAAGGGGTCCTTACGTGCAACCCCCTGTCCACCAACCCACCAATCCACCATTTGCACCCCCACCTATCCATCAGGAGTGGTGGAGACAGCAACCGTATGGAACCCCCCGGTCGGGCAATCAGATTCGAAAAAGAAAAGAGAGAGAGGAAGGAGAGGGGGTAGGAGAATTCAAAAAGCAAAAACCCCAATAGGAGCAGGTATATATAACTTAAGTGGATGTCCACTAAGTGATAACGAGTTAAAAGTTTTGGATAGGGGTTTAAAATTTGCCCCGGTTAGGAATTTGAATAAATTCCACACTTATGTTAACATTCAGAAGTTCGTCAGGAATTTAAACATGAAAAAATATTTCTTATCTAATCCGGTCAGACAAGTGAAAGCATTTGAAAGTCAACACTCCAATCTCCGTAACAAATCCACGTTTAACCCTTTAAATGCTGATAATAAGTTTCTGGAGGTGTTTAAGAATGTTGTCATAAATGATTTAGACAATCTCAGAGTACGCAAAGTAAAGGACCCCCAGTATATCAAATTGGGAATGGAATCCCTTAGGAGCAGGGATGATATCATCATACGCCCTGCAGATAAAGGGGGAGGATTGGTTATTTTAAATAGGACCAATTATATGTCCGAAATGAATAAACTTGTCGGTGATACTGACACATACCATATTCTGAACAAAGACCCTATGTTGCAGTATAAGGATGAATTACATTGGTTAATAGAAGAAGGAAAAAATAAAAATATTCTTAATAAAAAGGAGGGATCTTATCTTGATCCATTATTTTGCAGAACCCCGATTATATATAGCCTACCAAAAATCCACAAGGATTGTGTCAACCCGCCTGGCAGACCTATTGTCAATGGTATTGACTCTATCTCTTCTAGAGTGGGTCAATACATTGACACCTTTTTACAACCCCTTGTGTTTAAAACCAGAGCATTCCTCAAAGATACTAAACACATCATACAAATTCTTGAATCACTAGAGATCACAGCCTCTTGTTTCTTTGTGACTGCCGACGTTGGTTCACTGTACACTATTATAGGACACAATGATGCACGAGCTTCAGTCCAGTGGGCTATGTCCACTTATTCTAATTTATCCGAGTGTCACAGAAAATATATTCTCAAATGTTTAGATTTTTGTTTATCGAGGAACTATTTTTGGTTTAACCATCAGTTCTTTTTACAAGTAAGGGGGGTTGCCATGGGGGCTAAGTTTGCTCCCAGTGTGGCCAATCTTTTTATGGCCCACTGGGAGGAGGACGTTGTGTTTCGGAACCGCCCCAAGGAGTTAATTTGCTACAATAGATTTATAGATGATCTTATCCTTATATGGGATGGTGACCGGCTTGGTCTGGATGATTTTATTGGCACCATGAATGGCAATGAAAAAAACATCAAGTTATCATGGAATATCAGCCAAGAACGGATGGTGTTTCTTGATCTTGAGATCTCTAAAGCGAATGATGGGCTAGTACTAAAAAATCATTTTAAGCCAACCGATCGGAATTCGTACATTCCCCTGGGGAGCTGCCACCATAAGTCTTGGTTATGCAATATCCCCAGGGGACAGTATGTAAGATTAAGGCGGAACTGCTCCAGCATGGATGATTTTGTGCATCAAGCTCATTCCTTATCCTCTAAATTCCAAGAAAAGGGATATGATCGTTCTGTTCTTGAACATGAAATCTCTTTGGTCCAACAGATGGATAGGTCCCTTTTGGTTAGAGATAAGATAAAAGAATCAGGAGTGGAAGGGGTTAACTTTAGAATGGTTCTTGACTATAACGTACAGTATAAGAAATTCGAAAAGGTTGTTGCCAAAAATTGGTTTATATTGAAACAGGATCGAGTGTTGGGCCCTTTATTGCCTGCACGGCCCTCTTTCATATATAAGAAGGCGCCATCATTACGTGACCAAATAGCACCAAGTGTTATCGATCCCCCTGTACAAACTGAAAGCAGACTTTTCTCCTTCTTGTCCGGCTTCTATGCTTGCGGTAGATGTACGGCATGCAGACACTCTAGATGCAATGTAAAAAGGAGAAAATCTTTTATAGCTACAAGTAACAATAAGGAATATAAGATCGATAAACTTATTACCTGCTCTACTATAGGGGTGGTATATATGTTACAATGTGAATGTGGTCTCCAATATATTGGTAGAACCTCTAGACCCCTACATGTGAGGTTGGGTGAACACGTAAATAATATTAAAAAGGGTTTAAAAACCCATAATGTGTCTCGCCATTTCAAATTGGTGCACTCTCAGAATCCCAGAGGTTTAAGTTTCTGGGGGATTGAGAAGGTGACCAAACATTGGCGTGGAGGTAACTTCATACGCCAACTAAGCAAACGTGAATCTTATTGGATCCATGAGACAAGGGTTCTTGCCCCTAGAGGTCTAAACGTGGATTTTGATTTAAATTGTTTCATTTCGGACAGATAATTGAATTGTTTTCATTGCATTAGAATTTATTCCTTTTATATTTGTATTTGTATTTTATTTTCATTTTATTCTCATTTAATTATATTTTTAAATTTATTATTTATTTTATTTGTTTTCATTTTTAGCTCTGAGTTATATTTTGGTACTTATTGTTATCAATCCATGTGTGGATCAGTGTAGCTTTCTGATGACGTCAATGACATTGCGGGCTTACTTACTAGATCTCTAGTTTTGACTTACCAGGGGATTATATTGTTCTGTTTCTTTAGGCAATATCCTTTTTTTTTCTGGATCTCACATAGTTGATGTGAGAATATTTAAAGGATGTTATCCTGTTGCCAATTAGCAGACTATTATTTTGTTTCCCTCTGGTTTTGTTTTTATGTCTCTATAGCATATTTATTTTTTGATACTCTCTCTCTCCTTCCTGTGTTTGGAGTGAACGCAGATGTATGTTCCGGTGTCACATTTGATATGTGCTGCCTAGGGTATCTGTCTTGCGCACAACTCCGCCTACTATTGGTTCTCTAACGGTGTGTTGGTATAAAAGCGGCCGTCCGACGTCATTCCGTCACCGCTGATGAAGTCCCGCCTACTTTCTGGGACGCAACGCGTACGGACCACGTGACCTGCGTCGTGACGTCATCCGCCAGCTGACACACTGATCCATGCATGGTACTTTTTATCTGAGCACTCAGCACTGGAGATCAGTGCCTCTAAATGTGAGTGGTATTTGTTTTTATTTATCTGTTTAATAAATTTACATCAACGGAGAGCACTAGATTTGCCTGTTCTTTTTTATATGATATCACATTGATCTGATGATACGGAGGAGAACTTTACCTGGAAATGCTTCCGCTTGGTCTGCTGTAATCTTATGATCTACCCTTGATGGGAACATGCGTTTTTGACCTATCTGATTTATCAGAGGTCCACTTGTTGAGGTGAGAGTTCAACTTGCTCAATGGTGAAGGGATCACATCGTCACTTGATTTATTGATTGAAGATATATTACACAAGTGGACTCTTTCTGAAATATCTCTTTCACTTTATGGACTTCTTATTTATATTTTTTTCACTTTATGATATTTTCTGTATCACTTTGTATTTGCGTTGTCTATAGTATGCCTGTGAAGGGGCGCATGTTTCCAGTGCTTACAACTGTCCCTGCACAAAGTGTCATTTGTGCAGAAAAAAAAAAGTCTTTTAAAATCACTTGCGGCTATATTGTATTAGCCAACAATTCATTCATTGATAGAAAAAGGAAAAAAAGCGTGGGGGTTCCCCTAAATTCAATTACCAGGCCCTTCAGGTCTGGTATAGATATTAAGGGGAACCCTGCATCAAATTTTAAAAAATCCATACCAGACCCTTTATCCAAGCACGCAACCTGGCAGGCCGCAGGAAAAAAGGGGGGGGGGGACGAGAGAGCACCCCCCCTCCTGAACCATACCAGGCCACATGCCCTCAACATTGGGAGGATGCTTTGGGGGTCTGTGACCCCTCAAAGCACCATGTCCCAATGTTGATGTGGTGGTTGTGGGGGTCTGCGGGTGGGGGGCTTATCAGAATCTGGAAGCCTCCTTTAACAAGGGGACCCCCAGATCCCGCCCCCCCTGTTTGAAATGGTAAGGGGGTACAAAAGTACACCTACCATTTCACAAAGAAAGTGTGAAAATGGTTAAATAAGACAAACACACTTTTGAAAAATTCCTTTATTAAAAATAAAAAAAATAAAAAAAAGATTCCAGCGGTGCTAATCCACTCTTGCTATCCAGCGATGGATGATCATATCCAGCGACGGGGGATCTATCAGTCCAGCGCTGTCCATACATCCGTCTTCTGTCTCCACTGCGGAGACACTGCGGGGATCCCAGTGCTGACGTTTCTTATATTAGGAGGGCAGGGCCACCCGTCACCTGACCCCGCCCCCTCTGACGCTGGTGAGGAAAGCTATTGGGTTCCTCAGTGACGTATGGGTGACCCTGCCCTCTCTGATGTAACGCAGGTTTCCGTTACATCAGAGGGGGCATCAGAGGGCACTGGGATCCCTGCAGTGTTTCCGCAGTGGAGACAGAAGACGGATGTATGGACAGCGCTGGACTGAGAGATCCCCCGTTGCTGGATATGATCATCCATCGCTGGATAGCAAGAGTGGATTAGCACCGATGGAATCTTTTTTTTATTTTTATTTTTAATAAAGGAATTTTTCAAAAGTGTGTTTGTCTTATTTAACCATTTTTACATTTTTTAAAAAATTTGATGCGGGGTTCCCCTTAATATCCATACCAGACCTGAAGGGCCTGGTAATTGAATTTAGGGGAACCCCCATGCTTTTTTTTTTTTTTATCAATGAATGAATTGTCGGCTAATACAGAGAACACTCATTGAGTGTTCTCTGTATTACGGGAGCCGACAATATAGACGCAAGTGATTTTAAAAGACTTTTTTTCCTTGCCAAATGACACTTTGTGCAGGGACAGTTCTAAGCACGGGAAACATGCGCCCCTTCACAGGCATACTATAGACACTCCCCAGGTACGAAATTTAAAGGAATATTACACTTTTATTGTTTCACTTTAATCATTATTAAAATCACTGCTCCTGAAAAAATGGTCCTTTATAAAACTTTTTTTTGCATTGATCCATGTCACCTGGGGCAGGACCCAGGTCCCCAAACACTTTTTAGGACAGTAACTTGCATATTAGCCTTTAAAATTAGCACTTTAGATTTCCCCCATAGACTTATACAGGGTGTTCCGGCTTTTCGAATTTGCCGCGAACAGCCCAAATTGTTCACTGTTCGCTGAACAGGTGAACAGACAATGTTCGAGTCGAACATGAGTTCGACTCGAACTCGAAGCTCATCCCTAATCAGGACTTGTGCACTTGCACCGCTGAAGTGAGTTTCTTATTCCACAACGTCCACATCACCTAAAAATAAAAATAAAACAATATGTATTATAACTATACAGGCATCCATCTATTACCTGAAGCTGTGGTCTCAGACACTGACCTGTTGTCGACACCATTTCTACCACTTCACCCAGCACTTTCTGAACATCTGCATCCACATCTTCATGGTGTATGGTGAGTTGCCTTTCTTCATTCGGTGTGGGGTTACTGGTGTCCTCAGATGTCCCTATTCTTTTCTCCCCTATGTAAATACAAAAAAGGTATGCTTGGCAGACAGATATGTTAGGCTAGGCTTGTAATTTCATTATAGTTTCAAACACATTTAGACAACAATGTAATAAACTTATTTTAATCAAAATAGGCATGAACAAATGTAGTTAACCTGTGTAGCGCCTGCTCCTGAAGAGCATGCGCTATATGTTTTGAAATTTAATGTTACACCTAAACTGCAGTTTTGTTTGGGTATAATTGTTCCAAAATTTGACTTCAGCATCAGTCTGACTGGACTATAGGGTGTTCGGCCTGGCCATAGGGGGCGCTGTCTTGTCTGGCAGGCATGGAAACACAGTCTGGTTGGGTGTTTTAAGGTTACTTTCTCTCTGAGCCCGCCCAGTGGGAGTGCCACTCTTGCTGGGCTTTCTGGGAGAGGGTACTTAAGATGCGAATGTCACGTGGTCTGAGGTTCCGGTCCAGAAGTATGTTCTGACTCCATGGTCCTGGTCCTCCTGACCAGCCCCAAGGAAGGCTATGGCCTGGGGTGTGGATCCACCCAACTTTATGTCACGGGGCTAGCTAGCCCGAGGCAAGTAAACTAAGGAAGGGATTCGGAGGTGGTCTGCTGCCGTCTTCGGTTGTGGAGAGGCCCAGCAACTTTGTAGCTATCCAGGGGTTCTTCAGAAGAAGGCCACGTCCGGGTTGGTTTCTTAGCAAGAGCCTGGTAGGGCTGAAGGACCTAAGTGAGTCCAGTTTCATGGGTATCACCAAACCGGCTGAAAGATACTGGTACCACATGAGTGTTCTACAAGTATTCAAGTTTCCTTGTTCGTGTTCTACAACAGAGTCTGTGGCAGAGACTTATTCCTACGTGTTCTACCACAAAGTCTGTGGCAGAGACTTATTCCTGATTTAAGCACCTTGTTGGCTGCTAGGCCTTGTGAGAGAGGGACTATCCAACTTGAGTGAACATCCAGCTGTGAATGGCTATTCTCTTGATTTAGTCAAAGTAAGCAAGTTCTTTATTATTGATTTTGACATTAAGAGTACCGGAACTTTCTTCTAAACCCTCTGATCCTATACTAAGAGACTGTTCGTTAACTAGGTTTTTTGCAAATAAAAATCCCTTTAAGCGGATCTGTCATCAGTCTCTAAAGTTTCTGGGCCATCTACCACGGGAAACCCTTAGACATAAATGGAGGTGAAGAAGGTAACGGTAAGCCCAATCAAACCAGCAGCTCCTTCGGGGGTTAGTGCTACATCTGCATCTTCCAAAAACAATGTATTAGTGGTTGAATGAACGTTGTTTAATGCGAACAATTCCTGTGTCCATGAACCTCAAACTTGGCATTTTAAACTGTACAACAGTAAAGAAAAGCACATGGACCAGCAAGAAAGTACTAATAATAAGAGGAACACACGACAAATACTTTTTTTCAGCACTTTCCTGATCTTTCTATACTCCCTCAATTTCCAGTCTGACCAGCATTTCCTCACTTGATCCTTTGATTGTCGTACCCCAACAGTCCTGTGCAGACTTCTGACAACTTTAGCCATGATCTTTGTCTTACTCACATTAGGATTTTTGTATGGCCCATGATTCCCATCATAGTCTGTCCTCTTTAAGATGTCCACCATCTCCACCATCTCTTCAGAGGACATACTGTATTTGAGGCCTTATATCTCCTCCTGAATGTGGATGTTTCTTGCTCCGGGCTTTCGTAGTTTCTGAGAACAGCACACACCTGCTGTATCTCCGCCATGTGCTCTCCCACTGCCCAGAAAGAGAAAAGGCGGGGAATATACTAGTAAGAAGGACAGGGCCTGAGTTTCACGCATGCGCAGTGTATATAAAGCATAACAAGTGGGTGATGTAACGGACGTATGTACGATCTGTGAGTGGAGGATGAAAGATCGTTACAGCCGATTATTCAAACGAAGGTACAATTGTAAATTGGAGCATCTGTGGTTAGTGGCCTATACTGCTTATAGATTAAGGCCTATCTTGGGACAAGATTATGAGAGTTTAGCCTGACATTAGGGTTTGTTTTGTGTTGTGTCTTGCAGATAAAATGGTTGATAAATTTAGAGCCCCAGATTTCCTGCCTGACTTTATCGAAAAATACCAGGAGCAGCCTCTGGCAAGTAAAATGCAAGGACTATTCAAACAAGATAAAGAGGAAGGCAGTGATGGAGAAACTGTTGGAATTAGCGGAGCCTGTGTATCCCACGGCAGACAAACTATTTGAAGCTTAAAATTGGTAGCCTGAGGATCACATATAATAGGGAGCGCAAGAAAGTCAAGGATTCCCAGAGATCCAGAGCAGCAGAAGATGATGCATATGTCCCCAGACGGAACCCAGGCCATCACTCTCAACACTTCCTTCAACATCAGCTGAGGCTCCTGAGGTCCAACTTGGGCTTTCCACCCAGGAAGAAGATGTGTAGGAGCCCAGATTGACCCAGGTATAGCATTGTTGAACATATTTCTTGTCAAAAATTGAATGATGTTAACTAGATGTTATTGATCACAAATTTCTGATTTAACAAAGTGGTTTACATATAAATAGATAGTAGTAGCCAAAAATGATTGGGACAAGAATGAAAAATTCTGAGGTCAGAATGATTGTCTTTTCTATTTGTTAAAATTTAATATGCAACAGTCATGAGCTCAAAATTGTGTGTGATGACCAAAAACCTAAAACGATGTACCATTTTCATACATAAGAAAGTCTCAGCCTCAGCCAAGAGGAGGCCTTGCCAAGCAGCCTGACCAAATCACAGTCAAGGAACCTGGAGGAGGCCACGGCTGCTTTCCTTTGACATGCTACAGCGGAAATTAGCATGACCCCTGATGGCCAGGAGGCATTTGGAGGCATCACAGCCAATAAATTAAAACAGATGGAGAAGGCCCAGCACACTATATGCAAGGATATAGTTCTGCAGGCCCTAAACAAGGGGACGAGGGGTGAACTCACCCATCAAAAACACCTCTGTGAGTTGGACCATGCTTCTCCACCACCTCCACCAACAACACAGCTACCCCACCCACCACACCAGCATGGAAGGAAGTCTGGAAGGAAGTGTTGAGAGTGATGGCCTGGGTTCGGTGTGGTCTGGCAAAAAATGCAGGCTGTCCGAAGACCACAGCCTCAGGACATATATGCCATCTGCTGCTGCTCCCAATCTCTCAGAGTCCTGGACAGTATTGTGCTCCCTATTAAACGGACTCCTCAGGTTACTATAAGGTATAAGGTACCTTTTTTATTTATGCTTTACTTTTATTTTATAAAGCCTGGGTTATGTGTACGTAAAACTACTGATAACGTGATAATTAGTAGCGTGACAAAAAGAAGATGATTACTCAAGTCTGACCAGAAGGTCAGTCTCAAGTTTCTATACAAGCATCAATTGTCTGTTTCAACTTGTGATACCAACTGCATGGTGAGGTAATGCTGGTTGAAAATAGGTTTTGCTGAACTCTTGACATATTTGGGGTCAGTCAGCAGACACTGATGTGCAAAGCGTAACGAGCTAACTAACCTTTGGTCTATATTTATTAACAAGGACTATTGTTTGAGGAAGTATAATGCTGACGTATGTTTATGTGTAATGCCTTCTAAGGGGCAGGGTCTTTTTCTCCTACTACATAAAAGGCTATGTGTAAGTTAATAAACCTAGCAGCCATTATTCACGTACAAATCGTGTATGTGTAATGTCTCTCCACCGGTGAACGGGATCTCCGCTCCTCCATCCTAGCCTAGGCAACCAGGGGTAACTGGTATTATTAAGAAGACGAGCAACCTAACAGTTTTGGTACCAGAAGTGGGGTTCGTCTTGCGACAGGTAGGTCACTTTACTCTTTTTACCTGATTGGTGAATGGTGTAAACACTTACTCTGTCCGGGCGGCCGCTACGAACTTAGTTTAAATTTAAAAGAAGTAACTGTGCCTTCGCGGCGGACTAGGCTGGTCCCTCGGGAGGTTAAAAGGGCTCGCAAGGAATTTATAGGTTTAGGGGAGTCCGACTAGGTTGGTCTGACTTAAAACTATTGGTAATAGTATTTTTAACACGGGAAGTAGTAGATTACGCCCGTGACAAAGGGATTGGTGGAGTGGACGCCCATTTGAATTTTTTTTTAAAAAAGTGCACTATAAATTGATAAATGTATTGCAATACGGTTATTTCATGTCTTAAAGTATATTAAGAATACGTATGTTTCTCTCTAGGTACGTGTGTAAGTATATAGAGTATAAGTTTTAATATAGAGTATAAGGAAAATAATTGTTGTTGTTTAAATGAGTGCAGAGTATGAGGAGCCCTCTTGTAGTGACATAGCATCCGCCTGCCCCCATTGCACGTTAGGTCTACTCTTCCTAAGAATAGATGACAAGTGGATTTTACTGACCACCAGACCAGGGGGGTTCTCTTGCAGACTTGGTGTAAGAGGGGTATATCCCGCCACCAGGAAAGATTTACCCTTCATCGTATATTAAGGGTAAATCTTCATAGTTTTATATAAGTCCATCTGCCCCAAAAAAGATCAGGGATCCTACTCCCAGACCAGAGACCGGATTGTTGGACAAACCAGGTGTTATCACCTGTGTCCTGCCACTAGACACACACTGCCCAGACTACTAGATGGGGAATTCTGCAGCAACCCAAGCCATGGCCACCCCATCACCCTATGAATTTGTCAGTAATATGATCCCTGGCCCCCAGGTAGAACCATTTTGGACACAAGTCCGGGAAAGGTGTCACCAATTGGGAATCCATGACCCAGGACCCCAAGGTCCTTGTTCAGAGGAAGATTGGCAAGAAGTCAGTAAAATTTGTCAGGTACATAAGCATTCTTATCCTCCCTGCAAAGGGGCTGACCCACAATACATGAAGGATTGTTTCTGTGCATGGAACAAATGCCTTGGAAAATATAGGCAATTGTGGACAGCAAGGACATTGGAAATCCCAGTGCCCTTATAGGACTGGACAGATTAGAGCAAGAGGCAGAGGCAGGGGATTTAACCCCCAGACCCGCCCACAGTATCCCCGTTATCCGCCATACCAGAACCCTCGTCAACCACTACCCCAATATCCTACACAGCCACAAATAATGCACCGAGGGAAACTCTGTTGGTATTAATGGGACACCTGTCACCCATCCCATCACTCCACCACTGACTGTAGCCACTCCAGAAGGACAGAAATTATGTACCCAAACTTTTGCCGTCTTGTCCTCATGCCCTGTGCCCCTTATGGGACGGGACCTCTTGGCACAACTGTGTATTACCATTAAGTTTAATAGAGAAGGTTCCCTTACAGCTAGTTCACCATTATGTGACTTACATGGCCCTAAGCGACATGCACACAGAGGCTTCTTTATGCTACTCCCCGCCTCTCTTGAAACACATGCTATCTGGGCGGAAAACAAAGGTAGCGTAGGTTTCATTAACTGTACGCCTTACTCGCCTCAGATGCGCCCTGACGCAGAAGCACAATATCACAAACAATACCCCCTGCCCCCCGAAAAGACCCAAGGCATTGCCCCCCAGATCGATGACTACATATCTAAAGGCATCCTAAAACCAATCATTAGCCCCTGGAACACACCCATTTACCCTGTAAAGAAGGCCAGTGGCGAGTGGAGACTCGTCCAAGACCTCAGAGCAGTAAACAAACAAGTGATTCCCCTCCCACCCCTAGTCTCAGACATCACTTTTATTTTCTCATGCATACCGGCAGACTCTCTATGCTACACAGTAATTGATTTAGCGAATGCTTTCTTTAGCATTCCCATTGCAGAGGAAGCCCAACCTATGTTTGCTTTCTCCTGGGCCGGGGGCCAACTAACCTGGCAAGGGTATGTAGACAGTCCAGCCGCCTTCTCTATGGTACTCAACGAGACTGTCAAGTCTTGGACTTCTGAGCGTGGGTCGGTACTAATACAGTATGTGGACGACCTGCTCCTGTGCAGTCGAACTGCTGAAGATTGTGCGGTCGATTCAACATCACTGTTACAACACCTAGCTCACGCCGGGCATCTAGCCTCAAGGAAGAAAATACAATGGTGCCAGCCACAGGTAGAATACCTAGGGTGCATTCTAAAGGAAGGGACAAGGCTAGTGTCCCCCAAACGTGCCGCAGCCCTTCGAGCTCTCAGTCCCCCAAAAGACAAAGCCGCCCTACTCTCGTTCTTGGGTGCAATGGTATATTGCCGCCAATGGATTCCTGACTGTTCTCATTATGATAGTATCCTAAGAGAGGCTACTGGCTCGACAGCCCCTAAATTAATAGATTGGACTGAAGACAGACTACAAGCTTTTCAAGCTCTATTAAACAGTCTGTCATGTGCACCCGCCCTGGGATTGGTAGACTATGGTAAAGCTTTTCAGCTGTACTGTGTAGTTTCAGGGAAATCTTTTGCCGCGGTTCTCACACAACAACATGGAACAGGATACCGCCCGGTTTCTTACCTATCCAAGAAACTCCCTGTCCAGGTTCAAGGCATGCCGTCATGTCTCCAGAATTTAGCAGCCTGTGCTATGGCAGTACAGGACGCTAACAAAATGATCTTGGGCCACCCAATGACACTTTTCACCACCCATTCTGTCACCCACCTCATACAGAACATGAACACCCAACACATGACCTCACAAAGGCTCAGCGGTTATGAGATTACCCTTATGAACACTGACAATCTATCTCTTAAATATGTTCCCGTTAGCAACCCTGCTGTCCGCCTCCTGCACTCCATGCTACGCCTACCACAAGACCCAGACCAGTTTCATGACTGTATAACACGAGTGGAGTCTATCACATCACCAAGACCAGACCTCACCGACGTACCGATTACCAATGCAGACGATGTTTTTGTGGACGGTAGTTGCTCCCGTCCCTCTGATTCCACTTTCCTAACAGGTTATGCGATAGTCCAATTACCAGACAAGGTGCTAGAAGCCAAGCCGCTACCTCCCTCTTCAGCCCAAGTAGCAGAATTGGAAGCTCTCACCAGAGCCTGCATTCTATTCACTGATAAAAAGGTGAACATTTACACTGACAGTAGATATGCTTTCGGATTGGTGCATGACTTTGGTGTGATATGGGCTAATAGAGGTTTCAAAACCACAGACAATAGACTAATTGCCAATTCAACACATATTATGGCTCTTCTCCAGGCCATCCTTCTCCCAAAGGAAGTGGCTATTATCAAGGTAAAAGCCCATTCCTCGGATAACAGTGAAATATCCAAGGGTAACGCCCTAGCCGATAGGACTGCAAAGCAGGCTGCCGCCTCCTCCCCTAACCCCCCTGCCCCCACAACAGTTTTCTTTAAAGAGCATTTCACTTCATCTAACTTCAAAACAATTGTAGCACAAATACAAACAATGGCCACAGACCAGGACGTTCGTTTCTGGGTCACTGCAGGATTGACCAAAGACCCCGAGGGTCTTTGGACAAAAGAGGGGAAGGTACTGGGAATACCTGAAGCAAGTTGCATTCTCATACTCTCATACCTCCATGGCCCAGGACACATAGGAGCTGCCCCTTTAACCAACCTGTATAATAAATCTTTTTGTACAAATAATTTGAATAAACAAATCCAACTTCTGACTATTACCCCCATTAGACCCTAACTCTGACATTAACATTTATTCCCAACAGGAAGTGTACGAGAAAAATCTGGTAAGTATGCTCCACGAAATAAACGAACAAGTTTCTGTCACCTTTTTTCCCTCTTCCCACAGAACCAACGCATCCCTTCATCCCTGGGGATAAAGTGCTGATCAAACAATTAGCACAAAGAAAGAGTATCGGACCGGCTTTCTCAGGACCATGGAAGGTGGAAAAGGTATCCAGGACCGCAGTGTTAACAGACCTAGGAAACACCTGGATCCACGCCAGCCGTCTTAAGAAGTGTCCCCAGCTTCCCTCGACTCCAGAGCCCCTGGCAGTGACAGAGAGCAGCAACTCCCAAGAACAAGATCTACAAGAAGTTCAGAGAGGCATAGAACAAATTTCCCTGGAAGATCCCACACCCCCTCAAAAGGACAAAACAGAGCCAACAACTGCCGGGATGAGAAACGAAGAAGAAGAACAGAACTCTTAGATAACAAATAATCAGAACTTTAAAAAACAAAGATGCTTTCTCCATCAGTGTCAGGGAAGGCCTTGTGCCTCTTATGCTGTATTACCCTAGTAGTGTTTTTACCAACCTGGTTGATAGCTAATTGTATATACCACCCAGAAGATTTGGGACCATTAAAAGGGATTTGTGGGACTCCCTCCCCCAAGACAAATAACACACCCGCTGTTAGACACAAAAGAAGTGAACCTCCCCAAGAGTTCACTGATAAAATGTTGTTATTAAAATTTAAATACAGTTATGCCCAAAAATCAGGTTTTGATAAATGCTGGATATGTAGTAAGCTTCACCCTAGTACTGCTAGGATTCCTTTGATGGCCATACCTTTAAATTTCACCCTTCTCCTTAAAGGCACACCCCCAATAGTTCTTACCGATGTTACAAGAAAAGCTTCTAACAAAACCCTCACTTTTCAGATCATAGGTAGAAGCCATTATCCAGATTGGTGTTTTAGGTTGGGAAATACTACCAAGGGAGCCGAAATTTGTAAGCAATCAAAGCTTAATATTTCAATGACAGCATTAAACGAGACCTTTTATAGAACTCAAGACACCACCTTAAACACCACATTATACCAATTCTTAAATACCAGCACCACTTCCCCTATGGCTCAACTCTTATCAACTCTTACATTTTCTGGCTATTCTGACAAATTGTATAAAGTGTTCCTCAAGCGCCCCATAGCCTTGGGGAATAATACTTATATCTGTTGTGGGAAGCTTTGTCACCCTTGGATCCCCACAAAACCCCAGGGATGGTGTTATCTCGCAGCACTAGCCCCCATTATGGGTGTGTTGGGGGATAAAGAAGGGAGTCACCTTCTTGAAGCCAGTGTTCATCCCAGATATCCCCTTAAACATCGTAATAAGAGAAAGGTATTCCTAGAAAAAGATATGGCATGGGCCTGGTTCCCATCCTGGACAGGATGGGGAATAGATTTAATGAAGAGACTGAATAATTATACTGGAATTATTGATGAGATCTTGGAAAAGAATTCCGACGATATCACTAAATTAAACATAGAAACTAGGGCAATAAGGAAACAGCTAGAATTACATGAACTGGCCATAGAAAGTATGAGTGCAGCACTCACAGGGCTTTGTGAAGTTACGGAAGACTATGAGTGCTGTACCTGGATTCATAATACTAGCATTGAAATACCTGATTACTATAATATAATTGCACAACACAGAAAAGAAGTAAATAAACTCCAAGACGAGGCTAGGAATATTGCAATAACATGGGACCCTCTAGCCAATTTTAGTCTTGGAAATATAACCTCTTGGTTAAAAAACACAGCCATGACTATTGTGATCATATTGTTTTTTATTTTATTTTTATATGCTTGCTATAGAATTGTAGGATGTCTTTGTTCTGCTAAGGGGACTGTATCAAATCAGGAGACCCTAAAGTTAACCGCCATTCCCAATAGTTCAAATATTTGGTATAAGAATCAGGAACATGAACCTTGATTAGGTTTTGACCATTCTGTATAGTACAGAATGGCCAAAGGGAGGATTATAAGGTATAAGGTACCTTTTTTATTTATGCTTTACTTTTATTTTATAAAGCCTGGGTTATGTGTACGTAAAACTACTGATAACGTGATAATTAGTAGCGTGACAAAAAGAAGATGATTACTCAAGTCTGACCAGAAGGTCAGTCTCAAGTTTCTATACAAGCATCAATTGTCTGTTTCAACTTGTGATACCAACTGCATGGTGAGGTAATGCTGGTTGAAAATAGGTTTTGCTGAACTCTTGACATATTTGGGGTCAGTCAGCAGACACTGATGTGCAAAGCGTAACGAGCTAACTAACCTTTGGTCTATATTTATTAACAAGGACTATTGTTTGAGGAAGTATAATGCTGACGTATGTTTATGTGTAATGCCTTCTAAGGGGCAGGGTCTTTTTCTCCTACTACATAAAAGGCTATGTGTAAGTTAATAAACCTAGCAGCCATTATTCACGTACAAATCGTGTATGTGTAATGTCTCTCCACCGGTGAACGGGATCTCCGCTCCTCCATCCTAGCCTAGGCAACCAGGGGTAACTGGTATTATTAAGAAGACGAGCAACCTAACAGTTACCAATTTGGACAGTCAATTGATGTCTGTCCTGGGGTACAAAGGCTTCACCAATTCCTACAGTTTCTCAATCGTCGCCTTCCTTTTTATTTTGTTATGACCTTGTGCTCCCTATTAAATTACATTTTTTTGTTTTGAAAAAACTTGGCTATGTGTTTTACTTCAAAAAGCACAGTTTGTTTGTGAGTGGGCAGGTACATTTCAAAAATACAATGTCAAATTAACAAGGGACACCAACATAGTCGTATGTTTGAGGTTAAAATATACAAGATAATAATGGTGCTGTGGTAACTTGACACACAAAACTAAAAATAAAATTATTCTGGAGATCACTAGTAAAAAAATATTATTCTGGAGATCACTAGAAAAACCCCCCACAAAAAATAAAATATTATTCTGGAGATCACTAGCATAAAGAAGAAAGAACGTTTGTCGGAACTCAAAGCAGCTTCATTATTATACCATTTTAAAGAAGAAGAGAATGCGCTGCATTGAGAGATTTCATAATTTGCCACGTCACAAATGTGATATCTCCATTACGAATGCTAGTTTTACAAGACCGAGTGCTTCCAGCTCATGCTTGATTCCGAGTATGCGTGTTTCTACTTTTGTGCATGTACACACGATCAGAAAGTCCGTCAACACACTTTTGTTGGAGGAAAATTTGAGAGCATGCTAACCAACAGTCCGACAACAAATGTCCGACAAATGTCCGATGGAGCATACACACAGTTGGACTTACCGCCAACAAGCTCACAACCAACATTTCCCGTCAGAAAATCCGATCGTGTTTATGTGGCATTTGTCTGAGAATGATTTCAGCCAATATAAATCTGCCCTCCAAAAATACAATTCCAGCCTCTTTACTGCCAAACAGACCTATTTTATCACTCTCATTAGCAACATATCATCCCGTCCCCGTCAACTCTTCTCTACCTTCAACTCCCTACTTTGTCCTCCACTGCATCCACCTGCCAACTCATTCACTGCCCAGGAGATCGCCAATCACTTCAAACAGAAGACTGATACAATTCGTGAGGAGGTCGCTACTGTTCAGATACCCTCCACACTTTACACTTCATGCCAACAGGTACAATCATTACTTCCCCCTTTCAACCCCACCTCTATAGACGAGGTTGCTAAACTACTTGCTAACGTCCACCTTACCACCTGCCCTCTGGATCCTGTTCCCTCATAAATGCTACATTTTCTAACTCACATCTTCACTCTCTCCCCATCTTTCCCAACTCTCTAAAACATGCACTTGTCAGCCCCATACTTAAAAAGCCCTCACTGGACACATCCATTCTTAACAACCTACGCCCCATCTCCTTGCTCCCCATCTTTTCCAAACTCCTTGAACATCTGGTCTACAACTGAGTGTCCACCTTGCTGATAATAGCCTTCTTGATCCCCTTTAGTCTGGATTTCATCCTCAACACTCCACAGAAACTGCTCTCCTAAAATTAACAAACAATATGCTAATGGACAAAACCAATGGACACTATTTTGTACTCCTACTCCTGGACCTCTCTGCTGCCTTTGATGTGGTTGACCCCCCCACTCCTCAAAAAACTCCACACCTTTGGTCTCCGTGACTGTACTCTTCGCTGGTTCTCTTCCTACTTATCCAACTGCATATTTAGCGTTTCTTACAACTCTACTTCCTCCTCTTCTCTTCCTTTCTCTGTTCTGTTTTTGGACCTCTCCTATTTTCAATCTATACCTCCTCCCTGGGTCAGCTGATGACACCCAAATCTATTTCTCTACCCCTCAGCTCACTCCCTCTGTCTCCTCAAGTTTTACTAATTTACTTTCAGATATATAAGTCTGGATGTCACACCACTTCCTCAAACTCAATCTATCCAAAACCAAATTTATAATTTTTCCTCTCCCATATGACCCTTTCCCTTCCCCTGATCTCTCTCTCAAAATCGATGGCACAATTATAAGCCCATCCCCGCATACCAAGGTTCTATGTGTAGTCCTGGACTCTGAACTCTCCTTTAAGCACCACGTCCAATCACTGTCCAAATCTTGTCAATCCCACCACTGGCTTCCGCTCACCCAACAAATTATATTCAAAATACTAACAACTACTTAAAAGCCATCGACAATTTAGCCCTCTGTTACATCACTAGCCTAGTCTCTAAATACCAACCTACTCGTTCTCTTCGTTCCTCTCAAGACTTCCTGCTCTCTTGCTCCCTCGTCACCTCCTCCCATGCTCACCTCCAGGAATTTTCCAAAGCCTCTCCAATCCTATGGAATGCTTTACCCCAATCTGCCAGCTTATCTCCTACTCTATTAACTTTTAGATGATCCCTGAAAGCCATTCTCTTCAGAGAAGCCTACCCTACCCACACCTAACAACTGTATTTTAATTTTCTCCATCAGCTCACCCCCACAGCTATTACCCTTTGTTCCACTTGACCCTCCCCTCTAGATTGTAAGCTCCAATGAGCAGGGCCTCTGATCCCTCCTGAATTGATTTGTATTGTAAGTGTTCTGTCTGCCCTCATGTTGTAAAGCGCTGCACAAGCTGTTGGCGCTATATAAATCCTGTATAATAATAATAATTATGTTCTGTCTGTTAATTTAGATCATCTCTAAATATCTATTTGTACAGGTACATTTTTGTAATGAAACTTTCACCACGCTTTTAGTATAATGAATATCATTATAGTTATTCAAGTATAAATAATTAACCCAACACAATACTATATCTAGCACCTAATTATGTGTCGTTTAAAGACATTCGATTTAAAGACATCTGAAAAATTAAAACTGGCATCTGGTAAAGTATCACAGAAAAGTTGTTTTTTGTTTGAAATAAATGGGATTCTAGATTATTATTATTATACAGGTTTTATATAGCGCCAACACTTTACCCAGCTCTTTACAACATGAGGGCAGACATTACAGTTACATTACAATTTGGTACAAGAGGAATCAGAGGGCCCTGCTCGTTAGAGCTTACAATCTAAAAAGGAAGGGGCAATTGATACAAAAGGTAATAGCTGTGGGGGGATGAGCTGATGGAAAAAAGTAAAACAGTGTTAGTTAGAAGCAGGATAGGCTTCTTTGAAGAGAAGGGTTTTTAGGGATCGTCTAAAGATGGATAGATTAGGGGACAGTCGGACAGATTGGGGTAGGGAGTTCCAAAGGATGGGAGAAGTTCTGGAGAAATCCTGGAGGTGAGCATGGGAGGAGGTGACAAGGGAGCTAGAGAGCAGGAGGTCTTGGGATGACCGAAGAGGGCGGCTTGGTTGGTATTTTGGGACTAGGTTAGTGATGTAACTAGGGGCAGAGTTATGGATGGCTTTGTAAATTATTGTTAGTACTTTGAATGTTATTCATTGGGGGAGTGGAAACCAGTGCAGGGATTGGCAGAGAGGGGTGGAGGACACTGAATGGCTGGTAAGGTGGATGAGTCTGGCAGCGGCATTCATTATGGACTGGAGGGGGGGTAGTCTATGTAAAGCAGTGGTCATCAACCCTGTCCTCGGGGCCCACTAACAGGCCAGGTTTTATGTATTACCTTGGGGAGATCCAGACTAGAATACTGCAATCACTGAGCAGCAAATGATATCACCTGTGATGTATTTCCGTTATCTTGCAAACCTGGCCTGTTAGTGGGCCCTGAGGACAGGGTTGATGACCGCTGATGTAAAGGTAATCCAACGAGGAGGGAGTTGCAGTAGTCGAGGCAAGAGATGACCAGGGAGTGAATTAGAAGCTTGGTGGTGTCATTGGTTAAAAAGGGGCGTATTCTGGAAATGTTGCGGAGGCTAAGGCGGCATGATTTGGACAGGGCTTGTATGTGGGCCTGAAAGGACAGTTCGGAGTCTAAGGTTACCCCTAGCACCCTGGCATGTGGGGATGGAATGATAGATGTGCCATTGATCTTGACAGAGAAGTCAGGCGAAGGGGCACGTGGGGGAGGAAATATTAAGAGCTCGGTTTTAGATAGATTAAGTTTGAGGAAGTGGTGTGACATCCAGGCTGATATGTCTGTTAGTAGATCAGTAATGCGTGAGGAGATTGATGGGGTGAGGGGCAGAGAGATAGATTTGGGTGTCATCAGCATATAAATGGTAGTGAAAGCCATGGGAGGCTATCAGCTGACCCAGGAAGGACGTGTAGATCGAGAATAGTAGAGGTCCAAGGACAGAACCTTGGGGGACCCCAACGGAAAGGGGAGTTGGAGAAGAGGAAGTAGAGTTGTAAGTGACACTGAAGGTGCGATGAGACAGGTAAGATTCAAACCAACGGAGAGTGCAGCCATGGAGACCAAGCAAATTGAGTTTTTTTTGAGGAGGGGGTGGTCAACTGTATCAAAGGCAGCAGAAAGGTCCAAGAGTAAGAGTATGGAATAATGAACGTTGGTTTTGGCTGTTAGTAAGTCATTAGTGAGTTTTAGGAGGGCAGTTTCTGTGGAGTGCTGTGGGCGAAATCCAGACTGAAGAGGATCGAGAAGGTTATTTTCAATGAGGTGGTTGCTCAGTCGGTTGTAGACTAAACGTTCAAGGAGTTTGGAGGCAAAAGGGAGTAAAGAGATGGGTCTTAAGTTGTTAAGATTGGTGGGGTCTGAGGCCTTTTTTGGTATGGGAGTGACTAGTGCATGCTTTAGAGGGTTGGGGAAGACGCCAGTAGAGAGTGAGAGGTTGAAGATATGAGTTAAGGAGTGTAGGATTAAGTCAGATGGTGACCGTAGTATTTGAGAAGGAACAGGGTCCAGGGGGCAGGAGGTTATGTGGGCATTAGAAAAAAGTTTAGTGACTTCCTCTATAGTAGCTGGGTCAAAAGAGGAAAGTATTGATTGTGCAGGAGGACAGGGCGTGTAAGGTGAGGGAGATGTCTGTAGAGCGGAGATCTCGAGACAAATCATCTCAATCTTATTTTTGAAGTGATAAGCAATCTCCTGGGCAGTGAGTAAGTTAGTGGGTGGGGGTAATGGAGGACGAAGTAGAGTGATAAAGGTAGAAAAGAGTTGACGGGGACTGCGTGAGAGGGTGTTAATGAGAGTGATAAAGTAGGTCGGTTTGGCAGCGTGCAGGCAGGAATGGTATTTTTGGAGGGCAGATTTATATTGGCTGAAGTCTTGCTGTGACTTAGTTTTACTCCACAGACGCTCAAGAGCACCGTTTTGTTTTTTGAGGCTTCTGGTATTCTGTCTGCCAGGGTTGTAGCAGTCTGGGCCTGATTCTGTGCATAGTGAGGGGGGCGAAGGTATCCAGGGTGGATGACAGCAAACTGTTGTAGACAGATGTAGCCAAGTTGGGGCAGGACAAGGATGAGATTTTGTTGTAGAGACAATCTGTAGCAGAGAAAAGAAGATTACTATTTAAAGAAAAAAAATGTATTGATTGTACCTGTTTAAGATGATCACAAACAAATGTTGAAGATCCCCCACTTTACTTTAATAGCAGGCTCAAAGATTTCTAATCTTAGGCCGCGTACACACGGGCGGATTGTCTGCCCAACTAAGTTCGTCAGACAATCCGACAGACAGTCCGTCCAACTTTTGAATGAACGGACTTGACCACACACGATGAACAGACAGTCCGCTGAAAGCTTGCGCAATGACGTGTACAGCACGTACGACGGGACTAGAAATACGACGTCCAATACACTGCAATGCAACCTTCGGCCGTGTAAATCCTTTCTGAGCATGCGCCATACTTAGTCCGTCCAACTTGCCCACTCACGAGCGGACTGTCCGCTGAAACCAAGTTTGGACGGACTGTATTACGGAAATTCCGAAAGACTTAGTCCGCCAGACTGTCCGCTGAAAAAGTCCGCTGAAGTTGGCCAGACAATCCGCCTGTGTGTACGCGGCCTTATAGTTCCCACATATGTGGTATCCCCGTACTCAGGAGAAGCAGCAGAATTTATTTTGGGGTGTCATTTCACATATGCCCATAGCATGTGTGAGCAATATATCATTTAGTGACAACTTTGTGAAAAAAATAAATAAATAAATAAAAGTTTGTAAATTTCCCGCAACTTGTGGCAAAATATAAAATATTCCATGGACTTAACATGCCTCTCAGCAAATAGCTTGGGGTGTCTACTTTCTAAAATGGGGTCATTTGTGGGTGTTTTGTGCCATCTTGGCATTTTATGGCCTTCAAAACTGTAATAGGTAGTGAGGAGTGAAGTCAAAAATTTACTCCCTTAGAAAGCCTGAAGGCGGTGCTTGGTTTTCGGGGCCCCGTACGCGGATAGGCTCCCAAAAAGTCCCACATATGTGGTATCCCCGTATTCAGGAGAAGCAGCAAAATTTATTGTGGGGTGTCATTTCACATATGCCCATAGCATGTGTGAGCAATATATCATTTAGTGACAACTTTGTGAAAAAAAAAAAATAATAAAAGTTTGTAAATTTCCCGCAACTTGTGGCAAAATATAAAATATTCCATGGACTCAACATGCCTCTCAGCAAATAGCTTGGGGTGTCTACTTTCTAAAATTGGGTCATTTGTGGGTGTTTTGTGCCATCTTGGCATTTTATGGCCTTCAAAACTGTGATAGGTAGTGAGGAGTGAAATTACAAATGTATGCCCTTAGAAATCCTGAAGGCGGTGCTTGGTTTTCGGGGCCCCGTACGCGGCTAGGCTTCCAAAAAGTCGACCACATGTGGTATCCCCGTACTCAGGAGAAGCAGCAGCATGTATTTTGGGGTACAATTCCACATATAACCATGGCATGTGTGAGCAATATATCATTTAGTGACAACTTTGTGTAAAAAAAAAAACAACTTTTTTTTTGTCATTATTCAATCGCTTGAGGCATAAAAAATAAAATATTCAATGGGCTCAACATGCCTCTTATCAATTTCCTTAGGGTGTCTACTTTCCAAAATGGGGTCATTTGGGGGGTTTTTTACTGCCCTGCCATTTTAGCACCTCAAGAAATGAGATAGGCAGTCATAAACTAAAGGAGAAAAAAAGAGAACTGCGCTAACCTCAAATGCCCAAAGTGAATGGGGTATGTGTATGTGCCAAGCCCACGATATGAGTCTTAGTGTCTTATTGTCTCTAAGACCACCTCAAAAATATAATGCATACTATTATATGTACAAATAAATGAAATTAAATACAAAAATGGGACACAAATACGTGTCAATAATGTGAATTACCCAAACGCAATACAGATTGTGTAAATCTCTGTGCATATACCCCTAAAGTGAAAAAATTATTTTGTTTCCAATTTTTTTACATGAAATAAATTGTCAAAAAATATATATTCTGAGACACTCTATATAATGTCCATATAGTTGTGAACCAAAATATTATAAAATGTCCATATGGTAAATAACACCGGTGAAGAAAAACTTCATGTAAGAGCTGGATTAGAAGTGCACAAATTAGAAATCTTCTCCAGAAATATAATGTGCTTTTCCCATCACCGAATAAATGAATTGGCTCCTTACCAGATCCAAACGACCCCCCGTTACAGAGGGTCACCACAGGCAAAAACAATCAAAGGATGTCCGGGTAACGGTTCCCCCTCAGGCGATCCCGAATCCCTCACGCAATAGGGCTGTGGCTGTTGCTCCAAATGTCACTCCAATTGTCTAGTTAACTTGAGGCGTCACATGACCTGACCCGTTCCTTGCTTCTGCGCCTTCCTCAGGATGTTGCATTTGGAGGGTGCTGGCGTCTATCACAAGCCTTTGTGATGGCTTGCTAGGAGGAGAAGTGCGGTGTGTAGGGTGGTGTGTGGAGGTGAGCCCCAGGTGTGGCCTAGTCATAAACTGCGTAAATTCCAGAAAACGTACCTTAGTTTGTAGATGTGACAACTTTTGCGCAAACCAATAAATATACAGTTATTGACTTTTTTTTTTACCAAAGACATGTGGCTGAATACATTTTGGCCTAAATGTATGACTAAAATTGAGTTTATTGGATTTTTCTAATAACAAAAAGTAGAAAATATCATTTTTTTTCAAAATTTGCGGTCTTTTTACATTTATATCGCAAAAAAAAAAATCGCAGAGTCAGTCAAATACCTTTAAAAGAAAGCTCTATTTGTGGGAAAAAAAGGACGCAAATTTTGTTTGGGTACAACATTGCATGCCCGCGCAATTACCAGTTAAAGCAGCGCAGTGCCAAATTGTAAAAAGACCTCTGGTCATTGACCAGCAAAATGGTCCGGTCTGAAAGTGGTTAATAGCCATTCCATTCAAAACTGTGGCAGCAATGCAACTAGCTTTTTGCAACTAACTGTATCTTCTCACTGATTGCATGAATTTGCAGCTGTTGGGTAAACATCAAAGATAGAGATCATTTACTGCTTGTGTATAGAATATAGCAAAATAACTCACAGTGACTGCACCGTGTGGGGGTAAAACAACAAATAAATAGGAAATATTCAGGAATAGGGTTAGAGGAAGAGCACTTAAACCAGTCAGAACCCTAGCCCCTGGTGTACTGACAGGTATGCAGTGTAGCTGGATAAAAAATGCTAATTGATCACTTAGAGCACATCTGAACAGCTGATCTCAAAGGTGAGAACAAGTGTGTTTTTTTTTGCAGTGTGGAATCCTTATCTGTAATGGGTACAGTGCGACAGCCCAGAATCCAAAAGAGTTAAAGAGAACAGTCAACTTAATCAGAGGTCCCCGAACAGATATGTATATGTACTGGTTTTCAGTTAGAAACAGTCAAAAAGTGAGAAGGCAATAGAGGGCTTTATTGTGATTAAGCTGACTATGAACTGCAATAAAAGTATCCTATATTGAAGTAGAATTTCAGCAATGGTTGTAAGGGAATGAAGGGAGTACCAATAATGGTTGTGAAAGCCGCAAGCGATGATGTCACCCATAGGTTCCCATAGTGCAGCCAATGTCAGATGCTTCTCTCCCCCAGCAGTTACCGATGGCTGACACAGGGGAGACAGGTCATGCTTCCAGACTTCAACAGTTTAAAAATAAGTATATGACTAATTTTTTACAAAGATTAGTTAGTATAGGTGTTAGAAGGGGGGAGGGGAAGAATTTTAAGACTCGTTAGGCTTTAGCTGAGATTGTACTTTACCAATACCTTTGGCTTGGTGCCGGGTTTCCCAATGCTGAGAGAAAGCAAAAAAAACAAAAAAACCCTACCCCAATGAATCCACCAACACAACCCTCTACTTCTTTTCTTTACAAAGTAAGAACATTATTTTAAGCCAATATTCACATGTCAGTATCACAAAACATTTCAGAATAAAAAGATGGTGCAAAAAATATCCATAGTATACATTATTTACATATATCTGTATGGGGAACACCAGTCAATCGTATTCAACAGGGTCATTAGAAAAAGAGATTATCAGACCCTTACTAGGAGAGCACTCTCCCTCGGAACAGTGAGTCTTGGATAAGTATTGGAGGATCCCCAAGGAGGGGGGAGGGGTGAAGAAGGAGGGGAGAGGGAGCAGGGTATGGCTGAGAGGGCAGGGAGGATATGTAGAGGGCAGAAGGAGAGAATGAGAGGGGGCAGACAACAATTGGGTCATGGTCCACCCGGCCCTGTATTGGAGATGAAACTAAGGGTCCGCTTATGGGCTGGGTGGAGAGGTCTCCATTTGTAAAGAACCCCAGGAAATCTATCCAGGAAGACCATATCTTGTCAAACTTATTTGGACAGTTCCTGTTGATATACATTTTATTATTCAAGGGTATGATAGTATTCAGGGTAGTCAGCCAGGTGGTCATGGTGGGAGGCATTTCAGCCTTCCACTTCAGTAAAATCTCTCTGCGAGCAAAGTATGTAGAGTATATTATGAATAGTTTGGTATATTTTCTCACCGTAGGGTTAGTGATCACATTCAACAGCATGACCTCTGGGGTTAGTGGAAGTGTTGTGCCTGCAACCTGATTAATATTCCCCCAAACTTGTTCCCAGAAACTCTGCAAAAGGGGGCAGGACCATGTCATATGTCTAAAGGAGGCCTCCGGGCCTCCACAGCGTGGGCAGGATGAGGGATCTGTCTGTGTAGATAGCAGCCAATCCGCGTGGCGTATAGTAAACCCAGTGTAAAAAATGTAATTGTATAAAATGATCTTTTGCGGAAATCAGATTGGAGACATTTCCATTTTGTAAAAGCCTTAGATAATTTAGAAGGTAGGGATGCCGGTAGATGGAAATATAGTGCAGACAAGGGGCTTATCAGGACTTCAGTGGACAACAGTAGCACCACTGGATCCGACTCAAGGCTAATAACATTGGGGAATTGGTGCTGAAAGATGTGCCCCACCTGCAAATATCTAAAGAACATCCAGTTGGGAAGGTTGTGTGCTGTCTTAAGCTCTGGAAACACCCCCCGTCACCAGGTGCTTCAGCCACAATATGCCCATACCCGAGAGTTGGGTACACTGCGCATATGAGGGAGATTGGGATTGCCCCACAGAGGTTTGTAGGGAGAGAGGGTCTCCGGGCAATGATATGCCACCCTAGCATGGTGACAGACTGTTATTGTTGTACGTATCAAAGTGGCTGGACCCTAACCCCACGGAACACTAAATTTCTGAGTATAGCGTATGGCCCCAGGATCACTGCCTCCAAGGTCACCGCTGGACTCCTTGGACTGGGAGAACCACCAGTGGACCATAACTAGGGCAGCCGCCCAGTAGTATTGTTGAAAGTTGGTGAGGGCTAGTCCACCCTGTCCTACCGACATCTGCAGTGTGGATATCAGCAGTCTAGGCACCCTACCTAGCCAAATGAAGGAGATGTCTATGGATTTCAGTCTATTAAAAAAAGACGCTGGGAGCAAGAGTGGGCAGTTTCTAAAGAAATACAAAAATTTAGGGAGAAAAATCATTTTTATTAAATTTACTCTGCCAACTGGAGTAAGTGGCAGTGACTTCCAGTCCTTACAATGATACTAAAATTACGCCAGCAGGGGTGTCAGGTTGAGGTCCAATTGCGTAGTGACTGGCCTTCCCATATGTATCCCCAGGTATTTAAAGCTGTCCACCCAGACTAGCGGGCTCTGCATATGTGGTCTAAGCTGTGAAGAATTGAAGGGATTTATCCCAGTTCACCCTAATTCCCGAATACGATCCAAACACATGAATTATCTGTAAGGTCACTGGGAGAGAAGAAAAGACATTGCTCAAATATAGGCTAATGTCATCTGCATATAAGGATATTTTCTCCTCGACCACCAGCACAAACAACCCCAATGGGAGTGGGTACTCCTGTCTGGTACCCCTACCCAGTTGAAAGGTCGAGATAGTGAGTTGTTAGTGCGCACCCGAGCCCTGGGAGAGGCATACATCAGGAGAAACCAGTTGATAAAAATGGGCACAAACCCAAGTTTTTGAAGAACAGCCCAGAGGAACTCCCATTCAACCGAGTCAAACGCTTTCTCGCCATCCAGGGATATCACTGCCTCCAGGCTGTCCTCCATAGCTCTGTCCATATGTGTCAGGAGTCTGCGTATGTTTATGTATGTCCCTCTGCCTGGCATAAACCCAGACTGGTCTGGGTGGATTAAAGCTGTGGTTACAGAATTCAATCAGTCAGCTATTACTTTAGCAAGTATTTTTAAATCAAAATGCAAGAGAATTATTGGCTAGTAAGAGGAACAGAATTCAGGATTCTTGTCAGGCTGAGGGAGGACTATTACCACTGCTTCAGACATAGATGGGGAAGCTCACCACCCTTGAAGGCTTTTATAAGCACCTCTCAGTATGTGAGCAGGAGGTCGTCCGCATACTGTTTAAAAAAATTCCACTGGATACCTATCCGGGCCTGGTGTCTTTCCGCCCTGCAGAGACTTGACAGCCGTTTGAATCTCTTTGAGAGTCAGTGGACTGTTTAGCCTCTTCCTAGAGGAGTCTGTAAGACATGGTAGATCCACCTGGTCTAAGTACTCATGCATTTCCCCTTTGGTGTACGGCACCCTGGAGCTATATAGCTTCTGATAGTATGAGGCAAACCGGGCATTAATCTGCAAAGGGTCTGTTAGGCTATCCACAGTGGAAGACTGAATATGGGGGATAAACAGAAGGGAAGAGTACTTCCCTGACAACCAGGCCAACAGAGAACCACTCCTCTCCCCTTGTTTGAAAATCCTTGGATTCTGGTGGAGCAGGTACATTTTGGAGGTGGCGATACGGATGAGGGACACATCCCAATGGGCTGCCTGAAGTGAGGAATAGACCTGAGGATGGTGATCCCTAACATAAACAGCCCCCAAAGCCTTATCTTCGGCCTCATGTAGCTCATTGCGAGCCCCCCTTCGGACCCTCCCAATGTGCTCTTGAAAACTACCCCTCATTCAGGCTTTAAATGCATCCCAGGGGACAGCAATAGGGACAGAGTGATCCCGTGAGTTCCAGAACATGATCATGTCAGAATTGCATGGCATGTCCACCCACAAGTCAGATAACTAGAATCTAGAGAGATGCTAGAGGCTCTCCCATGGAAGGCACAACAACCCGAGCTGTAGGGAGACAGGAACATGGTCAGAGATACCCCTAGGCAGAATAGTAATGTCCTATATCCTTGAAATGACAGACCCCCCAGAGTACACCAGATCAATTCTGGAGAATGTCTTGTAGGTAGCAGAGTGGCAGGTATATGTCCTCAGCTTGGGGTGTCTCCACTGCCAGATATCCATGAAATTAAAGGCTTCTGCCCAGGCCGTCAATTCAGTAGCAGACTGAATGGGATAATCTGTCCATCCCAGGATCTGGGACCATGTTAAAGTCCCGAAATATCAGGATATTATCAGTGGCATACTGCATTAGTCTGGACACTAACTGGTAGAGGAAGAAAACCAAGGCAGGAAGGGGTACATACAATCCCACAACAACTTCCAGATTCATTATATTGGCATAAATGACGAAATAGCGACCCCCAGAATCTACCTCTAGTGCCAACAGACAAAACAGCAAAGACTCGTGGATCAATTTACTAACTCCTTGTGAGAGATTAGAATAGGCGGAGTGATATGATTGGCCACCCAGGGCCTCCTAAGACTCAAAAGTCTCCCCCAGTCAGGTGAGTCTCCTGGAGCATACAGATATGAGGAGACTGTTGCTGCAGGAACTGAAACACCAGTGATCGTTTTATTTTTGAGTTCAGGCCCCTGGTGTTCCAGGACACTATTTTACAGATAGACATAGGGCCCTATTAGCAAATCTGTATGAGGAGAAATTGCAAATCGAACCTTGACCTCAGAGGTCACAGGCAGGCCACTCACCACACCACCATACAATATCAGGGTTAGAGGTTTCCCCAGACAGAACAATAGATATATATTGCAGAAGGCATACTGACACGTACAAGCATGTGTTTGGAAAAACAGAACTGTAATCAAAACAATGCAAGGAGGAGAACACTGAAGGCCTTGCATCAGGCATATGATGGGCCCTCACTACAGTAATGAAGAGAAGCGAGCTCTAGGCATCAGCTCTTTGAGGAGGTGCTCAGTAAATGCAGTGAGGTCAGTACCTTCTGCTTCCTCCAGGAGGCGGATGATCCACAGATTATTGCTCCTATTTCGATTCTCAGAGTGATTTTCCAGTCTTTTTTTTAAGCTACAGGGTATACAGGTTCCCAGAGTGCTCTCTAATGGTATCCTTCGCCACCGAGACCTGCTGCTCCACCTCCGCCACCCGACCGTGGAAGGAGTCTAGATCTCGGAGGATAAAGTCCACGTTGGTTTGCAGGTGGTTTATTTTGTCCATAAGTGTCGCTTGGCCATGTCTGCATGGCAGTTGCAAGATCTGCCGCCATGGCAGGAGGGGAATCCGCGGTCTCCATTTGAGATACCATGATCACTGATCCACGGTGCGATCACAGCCTAGGTTCCGGGAAAAAAGCAGGATAAACTTGCTGGACTCCAGGATCTCAGTTACTGAGCGTCCTCTCCAGTTGTCATCTTGGACACGCCCCCAACACAAACCTCTTCTACCTGAACACCTAACACTCCTTTTCAGTACATATATAAAAAGATCAATGCAGTTTTGTGTTTCTTTGTGTAGATGGCACAAAGAGCAGCATTGGCAGCTAAGACTTACAATGGTTCCTCCATGTAGATTGCAAAAAATTGTATTCACCACCTTGTATTCTTTGTGTGGCTCTATTGTATGTGTGGTTTATTATTTCTGTGAGTAGACTGAGAGGCCTAGAATATGGAATTAACATACTAAGGACTTTTAGAGTACATTCCAGTGCTAATAATGTTGCGTACACACGATCAAACAATCGTTTTCCCACCCGGAGGAAAGTCCACTCATTTTGAGCACGTCTCCAGGTAGGTGGGACCCGCGAATGATGCGTCACTGGCCCCACCACCTGGTATTGACTTAAAGGGGAACCCCAACGCCGAAAAAATCAGCGTGGGGGTCCCCCCCAGGTCCACATCAGACCCTTGTCCGAGCACGCTACCCGGCTGGCCAGGAAAGGGGGGGATAAGCGAGCGCCCCCCCTCCAGAGCCGTACCAGGCCGTGTGCCCTCAACATGGGGGGTGCCTTGGGGAAGGGGGGCCGCGCGGCCCCCCACCCCAAAGCACCTTGTCCCCATGTTGATGATGACAAGGGCCTCTTCCCGACAACCCTGACCATTGGTTGTCGGGGTCTGTGGGCGGGGGGCTTATCGGAATCCGGGAGCCCCCTTTAATAAGGGGGCCCCCAGATACCGGCCCCCCACCCTATGTGAATGAGTATGGGGTACAATGTACCCCTACCCATTCACCTGTAAAATAAAGTTAAAAAAACACAACACACAAGGGTTAAAATTGTTTATTGCTCGCCGCCGCCTTCTTCTTCCGACTTCGGGGGTCTTGTCCCCCTCTTCGGTTCTTCTTGCCGGGCCACCGTGCCTTTTTCTAGCTCTTTTACAGGCGGTGGCCCGGTCTTCTGTCGCCGCTGTCGTCGCCACCTTCTGTTCTTCTCTTCTTCTCTTCAGATGTTGCCTCGTCGCTCTCTCTGCTCACAATGACGGGGACAAGGCGTGCAGCGACTTATTTAGGGACATCACCGGATGATGTCCCCGCCTATTATGATGATAGCATCCTCTGGGACTGTGACACCATAATGGGCGGGGACATCATCCGGTGATGTCCCTATATAAGTCGCCACGTGTCGCGTCGGTGCCATTGTGAGCAGAGGATGCGACGAGGCAACATCTGAAGAGAAGAAGAGAAGAACAGAAGGTGGTGACAGCGGCGACAGAAGACCGGGCCACCGCCTGTAAAAGAGCTAGAAGAAGGCGCGGTGGCCCGGCAAGAAGAACCGAAGAGGGGGACAAGACCCCCGAAGCAGGAAGAAGAGGGCGGCGGCGAAGAAGAAAGCCGGGCTCCTCCGCTAGTAAAAGAGCTAGCAGAAGATAGCGGAGGAGTCCGGCGAGAAGACCCCCTAAGACGGAAGACCCCCGGAGCTGTGCAATAAACTATTTTAACCCTTGTGTGTTGTGTTTTATTTTTACTTTTGTCCACAGGTGAATGGGTAGGGGTACATTGTACCCCATACTCATTCACATAGGGTGGGGGGCCGGTATCCGGGGGCCCCCTTATTAAAGGGGCTCCCAGATACCGATAAGCCCCCCGCCCGCAGACCCTGACAACCAACGGCCAGGGTTGTCGGGAAGAGGCCCTTGTCCTCATCAACATGGGGACAAGGTGCTTTGGGGTGGGGGGCCCGCTCGTCCCCCCTTTCCCAAGGCACCCCCCCATGTTGAGGGCACGTGGCCTGGTACGACTCAGGAGGGGGGGCGCTCACTCGTCCCCCCCTTTCCTGGCCGGCCGGGTAGCGTGCTCGGACAAGGGTCTGATGTGGACCTGGGGGGGACCCCCATGCCGATTTTTTTAGGCGTTGGGGTTCCCCTTTAAGTCCATACCAGTTGGCGGGGCCAGCGGCGTCTCCTTCGCGGGCCCCGCCTACCTGGAGACGTGCTCAAAATTAGCGGACTTTCCTCCGTGTGTGTGGGCGAGTCCGTTCATTTCAAAAGTAGGGCGGATAGTCCGGCGGACTTAGTACGCCGTATTAGTCTGCTGAAAAAGTGCCGTGTGTGGGCAAGTAGCTCGTTCGGAAAGTCTGGCGGACAGTCCGGCGGGAAGTCCGCCGGATAGTCGGCTACGTGTGTACGCGGCATAATACTGTTTTTACTCACAGATCATTGTTGGTTATATTAAACCAAAAAGACAACTACTGTATGTAGTCTTTGTAAAATCTAGGTTAATTTGATATCTTTAATCTGATACATGGTCAGCAAATTCTAATTTTTTAAATCTATGCTTGTAAAACATTTCCAAATCGCTCAATGTGCAAAGGATTCTTTCAGCCCACTTTTACAATTTATATGTGTATGGTCCCTGCCCTAAGCAGGAATGTCTCTGGCTTAGATTTAGGGCTACTGGGCTATATTCAGCCTTAGATCTACCCCATATACAACCCCTAGGAGGTTTATTGCCAGAGGTGCAAGCTGTTGGAGGATTTACATATTTGAGATAACATTTTAGAAGCTCTTTTATTTCATTGGCTGTGGCCAGGAGAGGAGACTGTGTGTTTGAGGTCAGTGCCTCCTGGCCTACTGCCTGAAGAGGACTTTACCAGAGGATAGGGTAGAGTTCAGGGGCCTGTAGAAAGCTATAACTATCCAGATTTAAGCACCAGTGGTGAAAACCTCACTGCTAAAGTGTGTCAGAAAAAATTGAGGATGTTGTAGGGCATTCCAGTTTACATTTTGGAAGAGTACAGTGTCAGTTCTGCTTACAGGTACTTCTTCTCTATTGACTGTGAGTGGATATTTGAAGTCTGCATTTTCTGTCTTTTGGGATATGTTGGTTTTAATGAACTCTGTTAAATGTTTTAAAGTAACTGGTGCCCACATACTGTATGTATGAGAAAATTGGGGGCCAGAGTAGCTGTTCTGAATAAGAGAGTTATTTACACATGTGAATTTGCCATATAGGTAAATAATGATCCCAATACAGTGTGTACACCTGCAAATATCTTCTACTGTATTCAGGTTCAAATATAACATTTAAAATTACAATGACTACATTTATACTTTTTCCTCCAAATCCAGTGTACTACCCTTCCTCCTTCAACAACTACTTGGGCCACTGTCTCAACATAAACATGCACACAGATTGCATATGAATTGCCACGCAGAAATATCATGAACGTGAATAAATAATCATAGAGTATTGTATTGAAAAACAGAACTTGCCAAATTAAAGGGTAGGCCCCTCAAAAAATAATTATTAAAATGTAGCCTTCAGCTTTGCTGCCTGTAAAGACCCGTCTTGTGTCTCTGCAGAAGATATGGACTTCTGAGTGGCCTGGGTGCAGCAGTACATTGCTCTTTGCAGTAATAATTGGAAGTAGACACTTTTCCGCTGCACAAATAGGCGCTATACCTTCCAAGTTATCTGGGCAACTATTCCCTGCCCTGCCACACATGATGTTGCAGGCCTTGGTCTAGATGATCCAGCTGGAAATCTGGGCCTGAACACAAATTTTCAATGTCAACATACTATTATTGGAGTTGAACAAGTACACATAAAATCAGCAATACAAGATGCCCAAAAAAACTGAAATATTGGAAAAAAAGGGGCTCACAGTATTCAATGTTCCACATGAATCACATGTGCTCCAACTGTTTTTCAGTAAATCTTAGATTGATTTAAAATAGGTTCATTTAAACTTTTAGAAACAAATAATATCTATTCTAACACAGATCTCCCAACTGAAGGCTAGGGATGGGCACAAGGGACAATCTTTGAATCTGTAGCATGTAAACTAAGCACAATTCCATATATCCACATAATCCTACTGTAACAGCTTCTTCTACACATAAGGTGCAGTAATATTGTTCGTAAATTATTGTAGAATGGCTATTAAAAATCTCTCCCTTAGCTAAAAACACACATATTCTCTAATATTTAACAAGGAGCATGGCCATTCTTTGATTCCAGAAGGACTTCCCAGAACACTATCATTAACTGTATAAAGTGGGATTGTATGCAAATAAAAAAAAAACTGAGCATTTTGAGAAATTAAGTTTCTAAAACTTTTCAACAAAGTTCTATCATTTTACCACTGTTGAATCTGAGTACCATTGATGATGAGTCATTCTGGAATATGGAAAAATTATTGAGGGAACAGTTTTTGCACCAGCTGCAACTACTGTTATTAAATAACTTCATATTTCTTGGCCATATGCACATTTGGAGCAATAACTGAATCAAATGACCCAGTAAACAAGCTGCGAGAGAAATGCCTGCGATTGGTTCACAAAGCATTTTATGAAACTTAAAGTTCAGGAAGTCTTAAAGTCCATTGAAGTCTATAGGATGTGAGTCTTGATATTCAATTTTCAGCATTTGTAGGGCTAATAAGCAAGATGTTCTCAAAGAAAATAGACACAAAATGGCACCATCACATACCAAGTGCTCAAAAACCTATAGAATGTATCAAATAATTGCAGTCCTTTATAGTATGCATGATATAGGTATGTGTTCCATTTCAAAGGACTGCTGCAGCTCCAGAGAGAGGGTTTAATAAATGCCCGGTAATAAACTTCACAGGCATTTTTGAAGGCCCTGAATTTCTGTCAGTCATCCGATAAGTGCTCAGGAGTAAGGCCTTTGTGCTCCCGAGGAGGTAATCCCACAGCAGGTGTGGCTGTAGCAGGAGAAGTGGCTGTTGGAGCGGAGGCAGTGGAGCTAGTAGCTTGGTTAGGATCAGCAGGAGTCATGGAGGTAGTGAGGGAGTGAATGCATCCTTCCAGCTGAAAGTAGCCGTGTTGTAAGCTATGGACTGCTTGCGTAAGAGCCGCTATCTGCTGACAAAGCGCCTCCAACGTGGAAGCACCTTTCTCAGCTTCAGACAATCAGCTGGTTGATACTATTGCGTACCTGGTGCTGGAGGCCCATGGGGAAAGAGTGTACATATTCGCCAAGACACCATGAATCAACAATCACTGGTTTCAATCAAAGGTTTCTTTAATTAAAAGAGATAACATCACAGAGATAAGTGCAACGCCTCGGAGCCACGCAGGGCCCCTTCATCAGGCATGTGATAAAGTGCAATGGTGTCAAAGCAGAATGTAAATACATCAGCCACCAATCAGAACATGCAAAAAATGGTAACACCCCCACCCTATGATGTCATTATAATGTCAAATCCCGACAAAAAACATTAAACAATCAAAAGCTACAAAGTAAAATAAAGCAGGCTGAAGTATAAAACACTTAAATACTGGGAAATGCAGTTCACCTGCATAGTGTCAGTGTGTGTGCATCAGATCAGGCACATCAGTCAGATGTGCCCAATCCAAACGAGCAGCCACTAGGACCCAGAGATTAGCTTCCCTCCTGCAGCCAATCATGGCATGCCACGTATGCCATGCATGTGTACAGTGTTCATGGCTACAGGGCAACTGGAGGACGCCTACTCGCGGGCCCACCATGGCCATGGAAACCCATGACGCAAGGCCAGCACCACGTTAGGCATACCATAGTGCTAAAGAAAGTGTAAGAGCTAGGCTAGGAAAGGTGAGCAGCTAAAGAAGAGTGATAGAAGATGGGGGGAAAAAGGTGAGAGAGGATGAAAAAAAAGGAAAAGATCAATTAGAGAAAAATATAGAAGAAGAGATAAAAAGTAAAAAAACTGAAAAAAGATGGACACGCAGATTGGAGGTACCACTATGGGTAGCTCTGCAGAACCCTCATTTGCTGACTTGTTTGTGGTTTATCTTGAACAATACTATGTCTACCCATCCCTTCTATTTACTATGCGTGTCAAAAAATGGATGAGGTATATCGATGATATTTTTATCATATGGTCAGGTAGTGAGGATGACTTCACTGGGTTTATTGACTTCCTGAACAGTATTTTCTCAGGAATAGTGTTCAATCCTGAGTTTTCAAAACCCTTGGAACCGTCACTACATCACTGTACACCAAACCCACTGATAGAAACACACTGCTTCATTTCCATAGTGCACATCCTGCACATTTGCGTAAGAACTTGCCCATTTCACAATTTGTAAGGGTTTTATGCATCTGTCCAGATGAAAATAACAGAAAGAAACAACTTTTTAAGTTTTTAGAACGTGGGTACCCAGATTTGGTACTTGATTGTGCCCTTGCCAAAGCCTTATCTGATCAGCCTAGAACCTCTGTCCCTGCTGTTTGTCCACTGTTCATTCACACATACAGGTTTGAATCAGGTGTGATTAAACAGGCAGCAGAATGCAATTTGAACATTTTACAATCCCTATCAGGACCAAACCAATGATAGCGTATAAATATAGTAGGACACGGCGTGACCATTGGTACAGGCAGATCCCAGACATAAATATACCAAAGCTCCACTCAAGATATCTCAGAAAATGGGTTAGTACAAATGTTATAACTGTAATGTGTGTAATTCACTTATTTGCAGCAAACACTTTTCACATCCACATAGAGTTAACCAGTATAAAATACGAGAGTATTTCAATTGCAACAAAGATATTTGTGTGTACATTTTAAAATGCCCTTGAACATTGACATATGTTGGAAAGACTGTTAGCCCCTTTAAGAAAAGATTCTAGAAGTACAGAAATTACATTAGGGTAGCCTTAACCAAAACTGAAAAGGGCAAACAGGTGGACCCAAACAAACCTGTAGCAGTACACATTGTGACATCTAAGCACCAAATCCATGAGCTGTGTGTGAGCGGTGATTGAACACGTCAAGCTACCCAATAGGGGAGGTGATCGTGACTGATTACTCCTCCGCCGCAAGGCATATTGGATATACATGCGATACAGCCTTGTGGTCTCAACACCAATCTATCTTGCACATGTTTCATTGACAACAGATAATGATCTCTTCTTTATTTTACCGATTTTCTTCTTTGGCATATTTGTCCCAGATAAACACAATGACGTGACACCTGTACAATTCATATTGATGTCTAGTCTGGGCAGAGCTTTATCAGGTATGGCATATACCATTTAACATATCTCTTATTCTCTTCTTGCTCATACTCTTTTTCTTTCTGTTTTGCACCCTATGCTCATCTGTGATATTTGCTTAAGGTAGCTGATGGATCAAGATTACCTACGGTTTTTCCAGTAGATTATAAGGGCTGAATGTGACAGCTTGTTTATCAATGGCTTGCACATAAAAGTATTTTTGATTTTTTTTTTTACAAATTTCAAGCTTATCCATTTGTAATAAGCATAGAGTGCCTTACATAGGAGCTATTTACTTAGGTTTCTCTTCTTTTGTCCTCTTATATCCATTTTATTTTTATTTATTATTATTTTTTCATTTTGGAAATCTGTGAATTTTTGTTACTTGTGTTCTGGTTTAATTGTATTTATTTTATTTTTATATTTATTTTTATATTTATTTTTATTTATATGTTATTATTATTTTTATTTTATGTATTGCATTTTATTTATTTTTTATTTATTTTTCTTTGTCATTTATGTCATATTATTTTCTTTATTTCCTTCGCTACTTTTTTTCTTTTCTTTTTCGTTTTCTTTTTCCCTTTTCTTTTCATTCCCCTTTTTCTTTCTTTCCCCTTTTTTTCTCTTTCTTTTCTCTCTACCGTATTTTTTCCCCTGTTCTTGTCTTTTGTGCTATCCTTTTCTTTTTCTCTTTGCCTTTCTCTTTCTTTTTTCTCCTCCTCTTATTTCCTCTTTATTTCACTTTCTTTTTCGTCTTTTTCCTTTTATCCCTTCTTGTATATTTTTCTCTAATTCATCTATTCCTTTTTTTTTTCATCCTCTCTCACCTTTTTTCCCCAATCTACTACCACTCTTCTTTAATTGCTCACCTTTCCTAGCCTAGCTCCTACACGCTTACACTTTCTTTAGCACTATGGTATACCTAACACGGTGCCAGCCTTACGTCATGGTGTGTGGTGATGACGGCCCTGCAAATAGGCGTCCTCCCGTTGCTCTGTCAATATAAGTGCCATGTACATGCACGGCATATGTGGCATGTTGTGATTGGCTGCCGGTGGTAACGTAATCTCTGTGTCCTAGTGGCTGCTCATTTGGATCGGTTGCATCTGACTGATGTGCCAGATCTGACGCGCACACACTGACGCTATGCCAGCGAACTGAATTCCTCTGTATTTAAGTGTTTAATACTTCAGCCTGCTTCATGTTACTTTGTGGCCTTTGATTGTTTAATTATTTTTGGCGGGATTTGACATCATAAGGACATCACCGAGTGGGGGTGTTATCATTTTTTTGCATGCTTGGATTGGTGGATGATGTATCTATATTCTGCTTTGACACTGTTGCACTTTATTTCATGCCTGACTAAAGGGTCCTGCGAGGCTCCGAAATGTTGCACTTATCTCTGTGATGTGAGCTCTCTTATTTAAAGAAACCTTTAGATGATAATTGTTAATCCATGGTGTGCTGGCGAATATGTCCACTTGCTTGATGTTTCCAGGACCTAGCTGGTAATCGCTGCAGCACCCAACATTTCAAGAGCCATTTGCCAGGAACATGTGCGATAGCAATATCGACAACAATGGAGAGAGAGGGCTTCCCTTGTGGCTAAGTTCAGGACACCCATGAGTGTTGAAACAGGAGAGGCGAGGCCCAAAGTAGCAGGGGTCACCTGCTGAACTGTGTGCAAGAGGTTCCATGGTACAGCTGGTGTGCTGGTGTTGAATTAGCAGAAAGGTGGCACTCGTGAGATGTTACAGGACTCGGGTAATGCTGAGACTGGAGCGTGGTTAGAAGGAAGCCTAGGTCATGAGCCAGGTGGGTATCAGAGCAGACATGGTCAGGTGAATAGCCAAGGTCAAAAGCCAAGTGGGTATCAGTGCAGACATGGTCAGGTGGATAGCCAAGATCGAACACAGGAAGCAAACAGGAGACAGGTCAAGGACAAGCCGAATCGGTAACAGGGGACACAGGAACAGGAATATTACGGAAATAACGCAATGGAGGAGCCGAAGTTCAATCAGCAACTGCAGCCACTCACAGGCGTCCTTATATAGGCCCATGTGAAGTGCCGGTAAAGATGCTGGGTTCTAAAGTCCTTCTCCTGCCATAAATGCCGGTAGAGATGCTGGGTCTTAGAGGCCTTCTCCTGCCAGTGGTGTCCTGCCACCAAAATCAACTGACCATTTTACTGCTATAAGCCCATCTTGCTATGGAAAGTGGGGTGAATTATCCTGTCCTTTGGAATATTGGCTCCTGTGACTCAGCTGACCAGGTGCAAAGGCTATGCATGCATTTTAGGTTGTTCCTTATTTATGATGGCAAAGTTGCAAAGTTCTTGTCCACAAATTCATAGTTTGCAAATGCTGAAAATCATATGGAATCTCCATGATCCCATGGCAAACCTGAACCTTTTACCTAGTAGCTGCCCATACACTGCTTGAGCCCCCATATATTAGGAAGACAATATGCCTGTGGATTTAGTGTATCTGGATTTTGCAAAAGCATTTGATACAGTTCCCCATAAACACTTAATTTACAAGCTGAGGTCTGCAGGCATGGACCATCAGGTTTGTTCTTCTTGGGTAAAAAAAAAAAAGGGTGGTCAGACTGGTCTGTAGTGGTAAGTGGGGTACCCCAATGTTCTGTCTTGGGACCAATCCTATTCAATTTATTTGTAAATGATATAGAGGGTGGGATAAATAGCTCAATATCTTGGTTTTTGTGGATGGCACAAAAATAAGCCGGGCAATAATGCCACTGCAAGATATAGAAGTTTTACAGAAAGACCTGAACAAAATAATGGAGTGGGCAATAGCATGGCAAAGGTTTAATGTGAAGAAATGTAAAGTTATGCACTTGTGGGCAAAAAAACATAATGCAAACTACTCACTAGGGGAGTACCTCTGGGGGAATCAAGGATGGAGAAAGATCTGGGAGTCCTAGTAGATGACAGATTGAGCAATAGCATGCAAGCTACAGCTACCAAAGCCAGCAGAATTTTAGCATGCATAAAAAAGGGATATACTCCAGGGATAAAATCCTGCCCCTTTATAAAACACTGGTTAGACCAGATCTGGAGTATTCCATCCAGTTTTGATCACCAGTCCTCAGAAGGGATGTGCTGGAGCTAGAGAGAGTCCAAAGAAGGGCAACAAAATTATTGGGGGACTGGACAACCTCAATTACGAGGAACAACTACAAGCACTAAATCTTTTCCTGCTGGAGAAGTGACACTTGAGAGCGGACATGATAGCAATCTACAAATACCTCAATGGTGATCCCAGCATAGGAAAAAAAATGATTCAGTCTCAGAGACAGGGCCACACAATGAGATTGGAGGAGAAGCGATTTAGCCTTGAACAGTGCAGGGGGGTTTTCACTGTCAGGGCAATAAGGCTGTGGAACTCTCTTCCACAATAGATGGTGGCAGCGGGGAGTATGGATATTTTTAAAAGACTCTTGGATGTGCATCTTAAAGTACACAACATGCAGGGATATGGAAAATATTTATAGACACTGACACACGTACACCTACATAGGTTGAACTGGATGGACTATTGTCTTTATTCAACCTTACCTACTATGTAACTATATAACAACTTTTGTTTCTCTCCAGGGCAAAACAGGTTGAAATATGACTCACCAGACCATAATATTTTTTTCCATTGCTCAGGGGTCCAATTTTTGTGCTTCTTTCCCCAGGTTATGCTTTTTTGTGTGTTGATATTCGATGCAATGCATAAAACATGTCTAATTTAATACCTAATAAAGCCAACCCCGAAACAGCAATCAGAGCAATATTTTAGGTAGAGGGGCAAATGGATGAATACAGAAAGTGAGCAAATTTTTTTTTCCCTGATAAGGACTGGGCTGCTCCTTAACCACTTCAGCCCCGGAAGGATTTACCCCCTTCCTGACCAGAGCACTTTTTGCGATATGGCACTGCGTTGCTTTAACTGACAATTGCACAGTCGTGCGACTTGGCACCCAAACAAAATTGACGTCCTTTTTTTCCACAAATAGAGCTTTCTGTTGTGGCATTTGATCACCTCTGCGGTTTTTATTTTTGTGCTATAAACAAAAAAAGAGCAACAATTTTCAAAAAAAGCTATATTTTTTACTTTTTGCTATAATAAATATCCCCAAAAATATATAAAAAAATGAATTTCTTTCTCAGTTTAAGCTGCTATGTATTCTTCTACATATTTTTGGTAAAAAATAGCAATAAGTGTATATTGATTGGTTTGAGCAAAAGTTATAGCGTCTACAAAATAGGGGATAGATTTATGGCATTTTTATTATTAATTTTTTTATTAGTAATGGCGGCGGCGATCTGCATATTTTATTGTAACTGTTACGTTATGGTGGACACATTGGACACTTTTGACACTATTTTGGGATCATGTCATTTATACAGCAATCAGTGCTATAAAATGCATTAATTACTGTGTAAATGACACGGTCAGGGGAGAGTTTAAACACTGGGGGGCGATCAAGGGGTTAAGTGTGTCCTAGGGAGTGATTCTAACTGGGGGGGAATTGCCTCACTAAAACATGACAGAGATCACTGCTCCCAATGACATGAAATCATGTTGCTAGGCAGAGCAGGGAAAGGCCTCCTTTAAAAAGGCATCTCCCCGCTCTGCCACTCCGTGACATGATTGCAAGCCCCGACGGACATTCAGTCTGTGGGACCCATGGGCACAGTCACGGTGGACGTGGCAGACATGTGCACGCCCACACTGCCGCGATTTAAAGGGGATGTACCTGTATGCCCATTTGTCGCCGTGCACTGGTCAGCATGCAGAGTTTTTTTTTATTTATTTATTTACGTAAATATTTTATTGAGAGTAAATGTAAAAAACATGTATAAAACAAGAACCGTGGAAATACATAGATGAATGCATGTCCTAGTATCTCTACATACAATGTATATAATGTATATATATATATATATATATACACAGTATCTCACAAAACTGAGTACACCCCTCACATTTGTGTAAATATTTTATTATCTCTTTTCATGTGACAACACTGAAGAAATTACACTTTTCTACAATGTAAAGTAGTGAGTGTACAGCTTGTACCACCATTTTTGACTGTAGGCAAGACATACTTTTACTCCTCCCCTGGTTGCCACCACACACGCTTGACACCATCTGAACCGAATACTTTTATCTTGATCTCATCAGACCACAGGACATCAACATAAAAAGGAAGGGTTATTAGGGACTTTACGGAAAGCATGACCTGATGCTTGGTCACACATTTCGATCCCTAGGGACTTTAAATGAAATAATGGCCTGGTAAGGTCATAAATTTCCATCCCAGTCTGAATCAAGAGAGACCACAGGACATGGTTCCAGTAATCCATGTCCTCAGTTTGCTTGTCTTCATCAAATTGTTTGCGGGCCTTCTTGTGCATCATCTTTAAAAGAGGCTTCCTTCTGGGATGACAGCTATGCAGACCAATTTGATGCAGTGTGTGCTGATGGTCTGATCACTGACAGGCTGATCCCCCACCCCTTCAGCCTCTAAAGCAATGCTGGCAGCACTCATATGTCTTTTTCCCAAAGACAACCTCTAGATATGACGCTGAGCATGTGTGTTGAGTTATTTTGAGGGGACAGCATATTTACACTGTTATACAAACTGTACACTCACTACTTTACATTGTAGCAAAGTGTAATTTCTTCAGTGTTGTCACATGAAAAGATATAATTAAATATTTACAAAAATGTGAGGGGTGTACTCACTTTTGTGAGATACTGTATATACAGTAAGATACTGAAAGTGTGTAGAGCTTGGGGTTTATAGGCCTCAAGGTGAAGTTTGGAGTAGTGTCAAAAGAGACATTTCTATCAGCAGGCCTACTGATATAAATTATTTATTGGGCATACCTGGACAAATAGAATATATACAGGGTGATGTTATTAAAAAAAAAAAAAAAAAGGTTTGAGTATGCCTACAAGAGGAGGAGGTCATGGTAGGTGGTAGAATGAAGCGGTACCCATTTATGTTAGGTATTGTGGCCATTAGATGTAGAAGGATCTCTGTATGTCAGAAGAGAGATGCAGGAGAGGGGAGAGAGTTTTTTATTTTTATTTGCTGCTTGTTTTTGTTTGTCATCCATACATACAATATATTTTCAAAATGTAGGTGGCCAAAGGTTGAATGTCAAGCAAATGAATTACCTCATAATACAAAACACCTTAAACTCTTCAAACAAACTTTTGCCGTCAGATATTTTTTCCCTGCGTCTGCAATCAAGATGTAGATGTAGGAACTTCACATCTTGCAATCACTTGGTTGGTTGCTTATTGCAGATTTGTGTTGACTTTAAAATGTATAGCCTGTAGGGGAAAAAAATCACTCTATACCTCTTGACTTGAAAACAGCACATATATTTGTGGTATTGTGGGACATATTTCTCACACATAAATGTCATGCATGACTTTTCTTTTCTTATTTGTAATTTATTTGGATGATCACAGATGACCAAAATTCTGTTATATGGTACCTATTAAAAACATAGATTGCAGATACTACAATTTCAATTAGCTAAGCAACTGTTAAAGAAAATGCTGAAAGTTATGGATGGGTTACAACATAGTTTAAGAGAATAGCATTTTTTCTGTTGAGCAGAAAGGGGCTGCTAAAATGTGCACTGTTTGTTTGTGTAAACAGGACTGCAAAGAATTACAGCATAGCATCTGAAAAGCGAAAATAATCATGGCTCCATTAGTCAAGTGAAACCATTAGAACGGCTGTTAATTTGCATTTTAAAGCCGTATGTTTTTCTTATCTTGTAAATTTGTTATCTTATGTGGGGGACCATCTGCAAAGGCCAGAAGGAGCTTTTCCTCTTGTGTTGATAGATACATTGCTATAAACAGCTCATAGGAGCTATTTGTCAAGTGTGTAAATTCTGTTACTCAGAGATGGCAGCTATATCACCATACAGTCTGTGGTAAAACAGTGTGACAAAAATAGGTTTAGATATGTTTATAGTGTCATGTTGGAAATGATAAATGGGAATCAATTAACTAATGTCATTATTCTGAGTTAGATTACAGCTACGTGATGTGATGTATTCAGCTTACTTAACTACATGAGTCTCAATACCTTTAACCTATGTAAACTCTTGAGCCCCATAGCTTTTTTCAGTTTTTTTTTTTTTTTTTTTTAGGTGGGGGGAGGGGGGTGACAGATAGTACTGCCTTTTGATACCATAATTTAACCGCTTCAATACTGGCCACTTTCGCCCCCTTTCTTCCCAGACCAATTTTAAGCTTTTAGCGCTATCACACTTTGAATGAGAATTGCGCAGTCATGCAACACTGGACCCAAATTACATTTTTTATAATTGTTTTCACACAAATAGAGCTTTCTTTTGGTGGTATTTAATCACCACTTGGGTTTTTATTTTTTACGCTACACATAAAAAATTTGCGAAAAATGCATTTTTCTTAGTTTCTGTTATAAAATGTTGTAAATAAGGAATTTCTCTTCATAAATTTTTACCCAAAAATATGCTGCTACATTTCTTTGGTAAAAATAACCCAAATCAAGGTTTATTTGGTGTTGGCGGTGATGGGGGACAGACAGATGTTTTGTGCACTGTGACAGATGTGATGGGGACAGACAGATGTTTTGTGTACTGTGACAGATGTTTTATGTTTTTACATTATGGCTGCTATGATTGGATAAAGCTCCGGAGAGCCAATCACAGTGACCATAACCGGATCTCTGCTCGGCTGGATCCTGTGATCATACTGGGATCAAGGTCGCGCTGAGAGCACTCATTCTGAGGACGTTCCTGAACATCTACTCAGAACAAGGAAAGGACCATCCAGCTGTTTATGTGGTGGTTAAATTATATTTTTATTTATTTAAAAAATGAGAAATAAAATTTTGAAAATTATGACAAAATGGAAAATTGTTATCAGATACTTAGCGTAATTTAGCTTTCCTGGCCTATTTTCATGTCAGCACACAATGGGTTAACACCTTCTTTTGAACCCACAGGACCTCCTCTTCTCCTCTCCCTAACTGAAGTGTTCGATAACTTAGCCTGCGACAGGCCACTAGGGAGAGATTCCTGTGCTGGCGTGAGGATAGGCCAGTAAAGGAAAAGTATCTGATAACAATTTTCCAGTTTTCCTGGAAACTGGATATCATTTTAGAATTAAGTTTTGGAGATGGACGTAGTATTACTATTTCCGATAAAAAGACACAAAAGGGATATTTTGCAGGAAAGTACTGCAATCTCCAACATCCTCCTGTCTGAAGTAACTGCTGTCAGAGGAACTAGTTTTACCACTAGGAACCGTAATGGAAGGAAAGTAAGCTATTGGAGCAAAGGGTGCCTGTACTAGTGCTTTCAAGTCCAGAGAAGGGAACAAGAATTTCCTTAATGGTCATATATGAATTATTGCCTGCATGAAGCATCTGGTCAATAGTTATTCTGCCCATCTGCAGCCTGACAAAGAGGATAAAGGCTACCTCTGCTTTAATGGAGTTGTATGTCAGACCAACGTCTAGCATTAATTGTAAAAATGGCCAGGAAATTGGCTAGAGCACCAAACAGAACAAACTTCCTTCATGTCCTCTCATATGTAGCATTCATAGATGATCTTTTGGTCTTCACCAAGGTCAGAACCACCTCGGATGAGAATCCCTGCACCTCTAGTCTGGGTGAATCAATAACCAGGCTATTAAAAGTATCCCACTCGATTGAAGAATCTCACTGTTATTGACGTTGGCATAAAAGATCTTGTTTGACCGAAATCAGGATTGGTGGTGTTGATGGCATCTGACAAAGACCAGCAGAAAAACCCATATCACTGTGAACCCATCTTCAATCACTTCACCTTTGTAGCTTGTTGCAAATATTGGGAACTGTGTGTTCAGTGGAGTTTCTATGAGAACTACTGCTGGAATGCCCCATAGAGCAAATACGAGTTGGAGGTACTCATTGTTGGAAAATAATCTGCCTAACTGATCCATTAGTGGATTCTGCTTTCCCAGCAAGTAGACTGGCATTAACTGTCTGTAAGCAGCTCTCTACCCAGCGAAAAGTTTCTGTTGCAAAAGGTAACAGGAAAAGACTCCAGGTGCCCCCCTTGGCCGGCAATGTAAGCTACTGCTGTCTTGTTGTCAATCATTAACTTTACTCGGGCCCCTTGGAGAAAGATCGTGAAAAGCTTGCAATGCTAGAAAAAACTGCCTTCCTTCCATTTAAGACAGTCAGAGCATCTGCATTCTATCAGGCTCTAATGGCTTTGCACCTGTTTCCACAGACTGGCATCCAATGTCAAAATGATTCCATCTCCTAGGCTGAGAGGCACGCCCCAGAAGAGGCACACTGGTGATGTCCAAAACTCCAGTTCTTGCTAATTTGTGCAGAAACAAAGACCTTCTGAGCCATAGACAGCCTATTCCATTGACTGGGGAAGGCAAATTGAAATTCCCCCCATTTCCCACCTGGCCCCAGGCATCACTGGAATGGCTGCTGTAAAAGGTCCCAGTGGGGACAATGCAATCCTTTGCTGACATAAATGCTATCTGCATGACTCTTCGTATACAGATTTTCATATCGGAAATGTTGCCGTTTTCAAAAATCACTAGACTTATTTGGGTATGAAATACTACTCCAAGATCTTTTATAGATTGAGAAGGGGTTAACTGCTTTCACTGTTTGTTCAATAGTTTTTCACTGAACTTCTAGGACAAGGTTGTGATGCTTTGCCAGCTCCTGGCTTACATGTGTGACAATCAAAACGTCGTACAAGTAGTGGTAGAGCCTTATCTCCAAAGACAAATTACTGCCACCACTGCCTTAAAAGGCTGCTTCCTCTTAAGCTCTTGCCACAGTGTGGACATTTCTCCTGTCACTCACTTTGTCCAGCGTTTTGCCAAACAACAACCTCCCACTATGGGGAGAGTTGCAAAGGGCTTGTGTGCAAGCTTCATCCACCCTCCAGTGGTGAAACCACACTGCTCTCATGGCTGTGACTGAATGTGCCAGCCATCGTACTAGGTCTATTGAAGAGTCAGGCAAAAGTCAGCTACCAGGTTCAAGCCCTCCAGAACCATGCCCACTCTTTCAGGTTTAATTTTGAATTAAAGGCCATTTGTTAATGCTTTAAACATTACAGTTAATGCTGTTGCTGATCAACAGGCAAAAATCTGCCACAGTATAGATTCTCTACAAGTCTGAGGGCTGGTTCACCACAATTTCTGAGTTGAAGAGGTCTTTCTGCATGCACATTTTTTAAGTTTTCTGGTGTTTTTTCAATGCATTTTACCATGTTACAGAAGGTTTCCAGAAAAAATGCAACATGTTCTACTTTAGTCAACTGCACTGGAACACACTACACTGGTGTGAAGTAGGCCAATGGAATCCATGTTAAACACTGTTCATGCATTTTTGACACTCTCAAGGTAAATACAACATGGAAGGGCTGAGTTTACTTCCGCTTCCACAAATGCAAAAAAAATGAATAAGGTTGTAAAATTAAAATAAAGTCACATGACTGTCTTTCCTCCAATTGCAGAGCTCTTTTTGCTGTGTTAAGTGGGAAGAACTTCATGGGGCACCATAGGTTCCACAAAAGAGCCTGTTTATGAGCTGTAGAATTCAGGCTGCTGTGTGCATAACCTGATGGAGTATAACTGACAGCTATTAGGAATATCCACTCTCTGTTAGAAATATGCCCCGCTACTGTCTGAGGAGCCAAATGCCATGATAAACTCATTAGAAGGGGATGGGGAACATGGTAATAATAATGAGCAAGTACCTTTTGGCAAAAAAGCCTGTCTCTTGTGCTCTGTGGGAGAAAGTAGTTCTTTATTTGTCAGGTTAGCCCCAGCTTGGGCTCTGCTCTTACCCACTCTAGTCTCTTTTCCTAATAAGCTATATAGGCATGTGTGGTGCAAACATAATGAAACATTTACTCTCTTTTGATGTTTCTTTTTTATAGGCATGCAATACACTATGTAAATTACATTTAAATTATAAATGAAAAAATGGTGATATATATATATATATATATATATATATATATATATATATATATATATATATATATATATATATATATATATATATATATATATAGATATACCGGTATATAGATATATATATATATGTATGTTGAAAATCTTGTTTCTTAAAAGTCCTTACTCTTTATAGACAAAAAAAGGATAGATTAAAAGAAAATGATCAGTAGCTAGCAATATACCTTTAACCAGTTGTAGAGATGGCACCAACCCATGTCAACCCACGCACCACAAACTAATTGACATGACATATTGATTGGCACTGTTCCGGGGATCGTAGAACGGGAGTATGCATACCATTGCAACTCAGCAATAATTACTGATTAAAAGCTAGTTAAAAGGCAATGAAGACTGAAACATAGATTAACCAAACGACCCTCATCTACAGCGAAAGCCATAGATAGATGGGAAGCCATTATGAAATCATCACTTAAAGTGTCTACAAACATTAATAGCTCTTTGAGAGGCTGTAAGATTTATAGCACTGCTACTGTACTCAGCCGTTGATGCTGCATATTATGATCCTTCTGCATAAAAATGCCTTCATTTGGCTGTGTTGTTATTGGCTGTAAGTGCTGCCAAGGGAGTTCCAAGCCCCCAACACTGGTGCTATTTTTAACCTTCATAACTTAGTCCTTTGTTTTCTATTTGGAAAATGGGAAACTGAAGTATTTCGTTTTATTAATAGTTTACTAAATTCAACAAGACCCATATGCTTTCAATGCTTTTATACCATCTAAAATGTTCATTAGAGCTTAGGTTATAATAACTGTTTTTCTTGCTCTACAGTTTAGAAGGTTTTAGTGTTCATATGGATATTGTTTAGCTAATTTGTGGCTATTATCTCTACAGTCACTTAGGGGCACCTTTATAGATGGATTGCAAGCAAGCGTCTAATCTGTTTTTTTTTCCTCACTGCTAATTTATAGCACTACACTAGATGAATCACAAACAGCCAAGACTGAAAAAGTGCATAATCATATTTAATTTCAGTGCTTAGTTACTGTAAACATGCTTTTTTACACAATATTAATCAGAGTGTGGTGTGGTTCTTTCCACATTTATGATAAACTGTTTTGCTTAATTAATTATTAGCTGTATCTTGTATACCTACAGGCGATGGTAAACTATGATGAATTGATTTATTCTGTTAATTTTAGTACTTAACCAATTTATTAGAGATTTAAATTATTATTATTATTATTATTATTATTATTCAGGATTTATATAGCGCCAACAGTTTGCGCAGCGCTTTACAATATGAGGGCAGACAGTACACTTACAATACGAATCGATACAGGAGGGATCAGAGGGCCCTGCTCGTTAGAGCTTACAATCTAGAAGGGAGGGTCAAGTTGAAACAAAAGGTTTTAACTGTGGGGGGATGAGCTGATGGAGAAAATGAAAATACAGTTAGGTGGGGGTAGGGTAGGCTTCTCTGAAGAGAAGTGTTTTCAGGGATCGTCTAAAAGCTAATAAAGTAGGAGATAAGCGGACAGATTGGGGTAGGGCATTCCATAGGATTGGGGAGGCTTTGGAAAAGTCCTGGAGGCGAGTATGGGAGGAGGTGATGAGGGAGCTAGAGAGCAGGAGGTGCACTCTACATGCTTTAATATCGCATGTACACTATGTGAGCTTCCTGGGGCTGTTCCAGTGATTTTGCTGCTTGAGGGGAAATTAAAATATGCCTCCCCACCCTGAATCTCTTTTATATATGTAAAAGTGAAAATTCATTGCGGTGTGTTTTGTAAAAATATTATAAAAATGTATCCTGTTTGTTATTCATTGCCTCTCTATGACTTGCTGCCTTGCTTGCCAAGGTAGTGTAAAAATTGTTTTGAACAATTATGTCTGCATTTTGTAAGTAATGGAAAGGTGATGAAGGGCTGCTAGATCTGCAAATGACCTAAGATAAGACAATGTTATGAATGCTGTATGTTACCTGGGGTAACCATAAAAGCTGTGCGTTTTTTAAGAGTCTGCCATCAAAGCTATACAGTATATTGTTCTATAACATGCTATGAGATTGGTAAGACGTTCTGTGAACCATCAATGCTACCTAAATGTACACTGTGAAAGTTAGACATTATAAAAGCCCTAAAAGAAGAAAACAAATGTGAATGTGTGATGAGAGCCATATGTCACCTGAGAGAATACTGTGAAAACTGAACATTGCTAGCTAGAATGCCAAGTTAAAAGAAAGAATGTCATATTGCAAGAGAAAAGGCTATGCTGCTAGGGAGAATGCTATATACCATATGATATGCTATATACCATAATGAAATCATGCTGCTCAGTGAAGTAAATGTGATTGTAAACTAGCTTCCCTGTGCAGCTTTGGAGTAAATCACTGAATAATTTGGGATTCACCCAATAGCTATGGAAGCGACATTATATCTAACATGATTAGTAACGGCTAATATCAAACACAAGGGGGTTGATTTACTATAACTGAAGAGTGCAAAATCTGGTGCAGCTGTGCATGGTATATAATAGGCTTGTGCAATCCATTTCGTAGCGAATCGAAATTCGGCCAAATGTTAAATCTTTTGGACATTCGGATGCATCCGAATAAAAAAAATAACGAATTTCAATGAATACGAAAGAAATTATAGCAGATATAAAGAATGAATTTGACATGATTCGGTAATTTGTTAAAGATCTAATGAAACAAATGGTCAAGTAAAAGAAAATCTTACAGTCCAATCAGCTGATTCATTTGGTGCTGGAGGTTGGATTACTGGCAAAGTGCATTCCTGAGAAGTGAGTGAGAAGGGTGTTGTATTGTATTTGAGCAGAGGAGAAGAGATACTGTCATTGTGTGTGTTAAAAGATTCAATAAACAAACGACTTTCCAAACTACGAATCATTGTCACGAATATATATACATACATAAATATCGAATTTCAACGAATACGAACAAAATTATAGTGCATATAACGAATGAATTTGACATGATTCTAGATTCAGTATAACGAATATTGACACTCTACAGATAATAACGAATTATCCGAAAACATAATAACGTAACATAACAAATATAACAGAACTAAATTATGTATTTTATAAATGACAACGAGCCTAAACTAAACAAAATTTTCCGTTGCGCTCTTCAGTTTTAGTAAATCAACCCCCATGCGTCGGAAGGCATTTATGTCCTTTATTTTATTTTTATTTTTTTTCTCCATATAGACAGATAAGCAAATTTTTTTGTTTGAATTAAAAGTCTTACTAATGTTATCAACAGAATATTGCATAGGATTTCTAATTATCATTTAGCGAGTTCTAGGGACAACCAATCATATCCACATCCAAATAATTCTAGTAGAGTCAAAGGATAGGGAGGGAATACTTCCTCTCATATATTGAATAGGTGAGCACAAAAACACAAATGTTATAAAGGACAAAATTATTGTACAAACATAAAAATAAATAAATCATAAAAACATGGTGATGTGTGGGTAACATATAGCTCATGGTCAATAATACTTGTTCCTAGTAAATGAGGAAATTCTTGAGCACAGAGTATTCCAACGCGTTACATGGAGCGCGATTCTTGCTTCTTCAGGGAAACATTTTGCATCTGAGCAATTTCATTAAAATGTGGCTGTGCATAATTTCCAGTATAGAAAAAGACTGAACCAGGCCCTAACCCTGTGTTTCATTGTGTCAGAACCTAAGGAACAGTCTGGCAGACATTGGCTCACGCCCTAGATGGATTTGGGCAGGCAGCGTTAGCATATCATATCCCAGCCCGCAGTTGCTGAGCGCCATCCAGCGTCACTGAACACCCGCCGGAATAGATGCATGTTGCATAGGCTCTTGTGCATAACTGCTTCTCCTCAAAAAAATCAATGTGAAGACAGCTTTACGGACGCTGGCACAGCTAAGCAGAGAAGGAGGTCAATTGCAATTCATGTGCCCCTGTCAATGGACTTAAAGTGGAAGTAAACTCCCCTATCGTTTTCAGCCAAGGAAGCTGCCATCTTTGCCTCTGTTTAATCTTCAACTGCTATGGTGCTGCCCATGTGATTCGTTATGACACCAGCCATTGGATGGTTTGATAGTTTGGCTGCGAGCACAGCCAATGTGCAGTTAGCATTCCCAGCATGCCTTTTTTTTTAACTGTTTAAATCAATGGGTTTACTTCCACTTTAATGGTTTCTGATGTTCCAAACTGATGGAGTTCAGCTGAGAGCACACTGCATTTCATCCCATAAACACAAGCCCAAAGCCCATCAGCACATGCCCATACATTGACAAAATATTACATAAACAGATCATCCCAGTTGGCGGCATACAAATTTTAAACATACGCCAAACATTTGCCACATGCATACAAGTCTATAGTAGGCATTAGCTGAATGTACCTGCTTTCAGTTAGAGGCAGGTTTGCAAAACACAAGTAATGTTTGAGAGCGAATCCAACCCCATTGAAGTAAATGAAAGGTGAATGTTCAAAGACAATAAATACCATTTTCTAGGCGAATGACAAATGACACGGGGGCTGGGCACTGCCCTGGGTAACATGTGCCAAAGCAATAAAAATAAAAAATCTGTTTGGCAGGGAGCAGTGAACATAAAAATGCTTTAACAGCAACATTAAAAATGCTACATTCTTTTAAATAACATGTCTGGGGGAAGGGGTAGGGGGTGCCCTTAACCTGCCTATCAAGTGAGGCATCTGTATGATTTATACAACAAAGCTGACACCTACAAAAAAAATCTGTCTAAATTGCTGGTAATTGACAATTTTGTCTGGTTTACTTCTGTTTGTATACAAATTGTCCTTCATCTACACCAGACCCTTATCCTAGATGAGGGTCTGATATAAATGGTAATGAATGACCCCACACCTTCTGCTTCTTTAGCAACCATTTACACTACAGCAAGAAAGCTGTACAGTATACTAGTAATATTTATTATTTAAACAAAAGGAACCAAGACATATTCTAATTTGATCAAAGTTGATTATTTATGATACATGCACTGCAATATTGGATATTTCTGTGATGTGTCGAACAATATTGGGAGCTTATGCCATTTCTAGAATTTAGTGTGTATGTGAATCTCTTTACGGCATTGTTGTATTTCCTGGCACATATGAAGAAAAGGCCAGAAAGGTTCAAATAGTTGTGCACTGTACTTCATATTTTAGAATACTCTGGGTATTCATCCTTGTATTGGATAAGAGTAGCAACACACATGGAACTTTTTGCCAGTGGCTCAGAGATTTTAGGAATGACAGCCGAAAGAAGTGCAACCTAAAAAAATGTGTAGCTCCAGAATAAGCGCAGGAAGCCTCCCTACCAGAAAACAATTCCTGGCCTGATTGACCTTACAAGTGCGTGTGTATCAATTGCTCATTTGAACCCATCCATGCCTACTTGTAATTCCCAAAGTTTAGCAGAAAGGTAGAGTATGCGCATACTAATTATTAGCCTCTTATCTCAACATTTCATAATGGATCTGTGCTGTGAAGTTTGCAGGAAAAAACTTCAAGTATCACCAAGTTGTGGATAGAATGGAAAGGGATTAGAACTCTTGTCAGTTTTTATTGCTGTCTTTGGCCCCATTAGGGAGATTCTTTATGTGTTGTTTTTACTGTAATCTTCAAAACTGAAAGCAAAAGAAAATCCATTGGAACAGGAGCAGAGGGGAAATCTTCTAATAGGGATACTATCTCTGGTTACCCTGGTGACACTCCAAGATTCCCTCTCTTTGGATGGATTTCCTCTTGCTTCTTCCTTTGACTACGGGATAGGAAATTAAAGAAATCTCCACAATGGGACACAGATGCCAAAAATAAATGATGGGGCTATGACACTTCCTTGTTCTGTCAAAAATGAAAAAAAATATGTTTTGTCTAGTGACGCTTTGAAATCAATATGAGAAAATAGAGATGGCAGTGTGGGCTAATGATTAGGCAGCACCAGCTTCTATGATTAAACCCCACATGGAGGGAATGCATTTGGGGGGGGAGGATTTCTTCCATGGGTGGAGAACCAAGCTGAAGCCAATTTTCACCATCCTTTACTATTCTAGCTTCATAGTTTGCTGATTATGTGTGCATCCGGTTGCCATTTTCCTGTAGTCTAACTAGGGATGCTGTTCGACTTTGTATCCAGCAAAATGTTGCAAGTAAAGCAATCAGAACGGCACTTTCCTTTTCTTGTCTGCACCTGCCAGGTTGTGTCTCACAAATTAAGGGTCATTCTACCAAGTTTTAAGAACCTGCATTATCAGACCAAAGGAAAAAAATGGTTTAGACTTGTGTGTTGCAAAAGTCATGAATAGTGAGGAAAGTAATGGATTGTACAAAAGGAGTTGATTTACTAAAGGCAAATAGGTTACTCCATTTGTAAGGGAATTTTCTCTTACCTTAGTAAATATGGTGAAAATTCACTTTGAAAGAATGCTCAATCATGTTCAATGAAAATAAAAAAAAACATCATTTTTGCTTACATGTGATTGGATGATGGAAGTCAGCAAAGTTTCACCTCATTTACTAAAACAAAGGAAAATTCCTTACATGTGATTGGATGATGGAAGTCAGCAAAGTTTCACCTCATTTACTAAGACAAAGGAAAATTCCCTTGAAAAGTGATCAGTCTATTTGCCTTTAGTATATCAGCCTGAAAAGGTCAAAAAAGGGGGCAATTGATCTATAGAGCTAGCTGAACACATCTACTCAAACCTTACATTAAAGGCCTCAAAATTGGTCAACAGGAGCATATAATTGGGTTATTTTCTGACAATATTATTCTATCTCTCTCTAATCCAGATGCATCATTAATTGAAATACAAAAAAACTTTGGATTTTTTTTTGGTAGAGTATCTTTATATAAGGTTAATTATAATAAATGCTATGTACTGCCTATGAATTGAACTAAAAATCTAAATGATAACTTGCGTGAAATATTTAACTATATATGGGATCAAGCAACCATTACATACTTGGGAATACAACTCACCTATGCAATATCTAAATTATATGAGGTCAATTTTCCTAAATTTTTAGATCAAATTAGTAAAGACATCCAAGATATTCAGAAAATCCTTCTCTCTTGGGTCAAAAGAATTGCAGCATTTAAAATGCTAATTCTTCCTAAAATTCTTTGTTATTTTCAAGCTCTTCCCATACTATTTAGGCCTACTTTTTATGCAAGTAAATTCAAAACTGAGAGATATTATATGGAATGGGAAAAAAAACCTAGAGTAACATTTTCCATATGAACTATTGCTAAATCCAGGGGAGGGATGGGTCTCACTGACATTCAACATTATTACTATGCATCACTTCTAGACCAAATTAAGCATTGGTTGGTTTTCTACCCCTGAAGATAAATTGCGATTGGTCTTTTAAAGGGAAGTCACTTCAGGCCATGATATGTTTGCATTGGTCATAGCATATATCTTACTCCCTAAAGTTAATAAACCTAACTTTCGCACTATTAAATCTACACTACCAGCATGGAAGTACATTGTTTCCAAGGCACAGTGCATGGTTTAAAGGTAATAGAGTACTGTATAGCTTGGATATCAATGAGAGACTGGATTATTCAAGGATTTATTTAAAAAATTTACCTTTAGAAGTTCAGAACTTGGTAACCAGTAAACTTAGCAAACATGCTCAATTGAGGGATTTTAACCCTAACATAAAAATAGAAATGCCATTGGAACTATGGCAATACCTCACGGTAAATACAAACAAGAAAACTAAAGGAATTTCCTTTTTTTATTACCTTTTCTCTGCCTATTCTACAAGTGTTAGTACCCCCGATATGCAACAATGGGAAAAAAGCTCTTTTCCAATCTTTTTCTTGAGACCAATGGAATAGAGCCAGCAGGACTACTAGAAAAGTCTCTGCTTGCATTGAACACTGGGACAATGCCCAGAAGATTTTAAACAGATGGTACTTAACTCCAGACAAGCTATCAAAAATATATCCCTCCTCATCCCCAGATTGTTGGTGCTGTAACAATCAAACTGATACTATATATTATATTTTATGGAGCTGTAAAGTTTACAAAGCTTCTGGAACACAATGTCCTCTTTTATAGCAGCCCTCACAGGCAATTTGCTTACCCTCACTCCAGCAACAGCCCTATTAGGAATTCATTTAGATATACAGTATATTCCTTGTGTTATAGAACAATAGTAGCTCATTTTTGAACAGCAGCAAGAACTACTCTAACAAAGCTTTGGAAGTCCAGTGATGCCCCTCACCTATCTGATGTCATCACAACTCACAAGGCTTAACTCTCATGCTCAATTCGAACTAATGTTGGCATAAAAAGAACTATACAATAGATACATTTAAGAATAATTGGTAAGCCTGGATTTCACATCCTAGAGTCTCCTACTATCTAAAGTAATTTATCAGCAACAACACAAAGGTTGAAACTTTCTGCACCAATAAGAATACTGTGTAGTTTAGAATCATTTTTAAATTTTTTTTCTCCTTGTTTGGTTCCATGGTCAAAAGCTATTTTGTCTGCTCCCTGTTCACAGTATGATCCCATGTTGGGTGAATATGGAATAGCAAACAAAATGACCAAAAACGTATATATCCTTTAAAGTTTGCTTATGTAATGTTTGTGTGTTATATTTCTCTAAAATGAACAACTCAAGCTGACACGTGTCTACTTAATATGTAATGTTTATTATTACTTGTACTATGTAATTACTTTTGATAGCTCAATAAAAAATCTTATAGTTAAAAAAAAGGGAGGGGGGCAATTGCGACCTTATGCTACAAAAACAGTACAATTTAAACAAACAGTAGCTTGTTTTTCCTGAAAAAATTAAGAATTACTTAAATAAGTAAAATATGTCACTTTTTAATGTTTTTTTAAGGGGGGCTTATGTGCTCCTTCCCCCCGTCTGCTAAATAGCAGCTGTAGAAGCCATGAAAGCATTTTCCTGGGTCGGGGGGATTCTAAGCATGATGGGGAGGCAGGTCAATGTAACAATAAATTACATGTCATGAATAGCAGTGCTGCACGTCACTTATTAGATGTGAGCATCCAGCTGGAGCAAAGCACCCCTATCTACCATGAAGTCTTATTCAAGCATATCAGTTCCCAAGTCCTTTTTCTGAGTACTATAGGGATGATTTAATCTAACTGGCAGTTTTGAAGCAATAGGTTGAGCTGTCGAACTTTAATATGTAATGATAGACACCATTGCTCTTTGTTTTGTTTATAAAACATACCAATGACATTTACCACTTCGGCCATCAAACATGTAAAAATGCATGGAACAGATCCTGTTTGCCCATTGACAGGCGTTGTTTACAAAATGTGTCTTTCAGTGATAACTACCAAAGTAAAAAGCTACAGTAAATTCACCCAAGATGTTATGTGTGATTTGAAAGAATACGAAACAGTTTTTCCTTTGAAGTGCCGAATGTCTGCAAAATAACTTTATACAAGTCTTTGTCAGAAAGTAAAGAGAAAGAAAAATGCATCTTTTATTTAGTACATAGAAAAATGAGTTAAAGATAATGTCATTTGTAGAGAAGGATGTGACAGGAATCCTTTTGGTATAGATCATGATTTACTTTTCAGCAATACTCAGCGGATGCCCTATAATGTAGGTTTTCATTCTCACAAATGCTTTACAAAGCCCAGTGAAAACTAAACAGAAGTCCATTTATTAAACACATTCAGTGCAAAATTTACAATTTATTTGGATGTTGTTTTTTGTCAGTTATATTTATGAGAACTCAATCCAAAAGTATATAAATCAGATCCATGTTAAACATTCCAAGTGAAGCCAGAACCCAATGATGCCTTGCATTTCTGAGATTTAGAGCGATATTAAACCCAAAACTAAAAATTTTATATATTGCATTTTACCAATCATTAGATGTGTTGGCTGCATTAGTTTAATTTTTGTTAGGCCTCCCCTTTGTTTTCACCTTTTGAATTGGCCAGTTACGCATCTCCTATATTAGAGTGCCATCACTCTGAATGAGAGAGCACATGGAGCATCTTTGGACAGCAACATCAGTCTTGTGGGGGGGGGGGGGGGGGGGGAGTGCTAGATAGACTAATAGATTTAGATAACAAACTGAAGCCAAATCCCATACTCGCACTGAAGAAATAGTTTTTCAATCGTTTTTTTTTCTTATGAGATAAAGGTCTTGCATGAATAAATAAAAGTTGATCATTGTAAGCACCCCTTACAGTATTAAATGGTTTGCCTCAACACTATAAACTGATACATTTGCAGGAGAGCCTGTTCTGTTCAAAACAACGGACTAACTGGCTGAATCACTGGCTGAAGAAAAAAAAAAGAGCCTGAACAAAGAAAACGAATAAAGCCATCACTTCTAAAAATTGGTAAGCTGAAATATAATAAATGTTTGCTTTTGGATTTAAGGCTACAATCCATCCGGTAAATAAGGCCAGTGCAAAGTATAGCAGCAGAAATCATTTGCAAAATCTTTTGGATTTTGCAAAAGCATTTGACACAGTTCCCTACACATGGTTCATGTGTAAGGTAAAGGCTACAGGATTGGAAGAATCAGTTTGTAAATGGATAGAAAATTGGCTAAAAGACAGAATTTAGAGTAGTGGTTAATGATTCTTACTCTGAATGCTTTAAGGTTATCAGTGGTGTACCCCAAGGATCAGTGTTGGGACCCATACTGTTTAATATCTTTATGAATGATTATAAAATCTTTATAAATGATTATATTGATATAAATGATGAACCATTTCAGTCTTTGCTGAAGACACAGAGCTATGCAGTGGAACAACATCCTTACAGGATGTCTCCAATTTACAAGCCAACCTCAATTCAATGTTTAATTGGGCAACTATGTAGCAAGTGAGGTCTAATGTTGATAAATGTAAAGTTATACTCTTGGGGGCTAAAAATATGCATGCATCGTAGTGGGATTACAACTGGGGGAATCAATGGTGGAGAAGGATCTGGGTGTTCTGGTAGAGAATAAGCTTAAGAATGGCATGCAAGGCAAAACTGTGGTTTCTAAAGTGAGCAAAGTCCTTCCTTCATGTTAAGAGAGGTATGGAATCCAGAGAGAAAGATATCATTTTGCCTCTGTACAAATCATTAGTAAGGCCTCATCTAGAATATGCAGTTCAGTTTTGGGCACAAGTTCACAAAAAGGATATTGAGAACTGGAGGAAGTGCAGAGAAGGACAACCCAACTGATAAGAGCCATGAAGGAGCTTAGCTATGAGAAAAGATTAGAGGAACTAAATTTATTCTCTCTTGAGAAGAGGAAATTAAGTGGGGATATGATCAACATGTATAAATACATAAATGGTTAATATAGTGAACTTGGTGTTGAGTTATTCACTTTAAGGTCACCACAGAGGACAAGGGGGCACACTTCACATCTAGATGATAAATATTTCATCTCCAAACATCAGAAGGTTTTTTCACAGTAAAAGCTGTGAAAATGTGGAATAGACTCACAAAAGAGCTGATTCTGGCCAGCTCAGTAGATTACTTTAAAAAAGGCCTGGATTATTTTCTAAATGTACATAATACGTATAACTGAAAACTATCATTTATAGGTAAAGTTGATCCAGGGAATATCGGATTGCCTCTTGGAGGATCAGGAAGGAAGTTTGACCCTACTGGAGCAAATTGGTTCTTGCTATGCTGGGGAATTTGGCCTTCCGCTGGATCAACTGTGGGTATAGGATTGTGTATATAGGATTATATGATTATTATTATTTTTTCAATTTTTATTGGTTGAACTAGATGGACTTGTGTCTTTTTTCAGCCAGACTAACTATGTAGCTACGTATATGTATTGCTTCAGCAAGCTTGTCCTTATCTACGATGGGGACAAGGAAACATCCTGCTTCACGTCACACAATGTCCAGTGTATGACTTGCCATCTGTGTTGCTTCACAAATGTGGGAGGACTAATTTAATAAAAAAAAATCTTCCTGCTGCGCACTGAGCTCTCTGTGTGTCTGTTAATTCTCTGCCTGTTTGTGTCTCTGTCAGATCTAATTACGGTGTAGCTCTAACATGTACCAACTCTAGACTGAAAGACCCAGAGATTCTAGGATGTTTAATTTCTTCACAGGACATGTCAATTCTCACACTACAGACAGAAATCATGCATTAAGCTGTACACAGCTGAATATCTTCTACACAAACAGAAACTTCTATTTCACAAAGTGAAACTACCTAATTAATGCACGCATTATGCAGGGGAAAAACACAAGGTGCAGGTAGAAATGTTCACAGTGCCTTTAAGAGCTAGAGTCAGTACAAGCTGGCTCAGACTAAGGTACCAGCCCTTGCTGATGAGGTAAAAGCCCTTAAAGGATAAAGCCACCTTTCTAAAACAAATAATAAATGCACATCTTTTTGCAGGTAAAAAAAGTGCATGTATTATTATTTTTTAGGAGCCTGTAAAGCATTGCACCCATGATCAGCATATGTCTTTGTAGCTGTCTGCCCATACCTTGAAGTTACTAAATTACAGGAATAATTAATGAACTATTAGAGCACTCACCAGCTCCCTGGTGTTAAGCACTACAAACAATCAGCTGCAAAGGCTGCGTATACTTGTAGTTCATACATACACATGTATGTTTGAATGTGTGGGCAGAGCCCCGCATGGCGGTGTTCTTTTCAAATTGTAACAGTGGGCGTGGGGAGAAAACCCCTGGCCCACTGTCACAATTAGAAGGGGGATCGGGAAGAGGCTACAGGAGCGGGAACATGTTACATGTTTCACCCTAAAAAGGGTGGAACATGTAACATGTTCCCAAAGGAGAACAAGGCCACAAACACAGAACAGATGAGGCACAGGTCAAGACAGACTGGTGGAACAGAAAAAGTGCAAAATATGCCATAATTGCAACCTTAGGGACCTTAACAACACTAACTGTGGCTGTCACTGGTCAGTATACAACCTTGATCCTCTGAAAATCTGTTTCATTATCCCAAGTATCCCTAAAATCAGTGCTCCCTACTGCAAGTTAGGGGAACTACCTGGAAATGCTTTGGACATACATGAAATACACCTCCTGAGTAATGGAGGAAGGAGGGTTGTCATGAGTCTGATGCATGTTCCCTTTCACAGTCCAAGTCTGTTGTGATTTGCCTATGAGGGCTGTTCTGTCAATCTTTCTTTACCCGTTCTTACTCTTCTTTGGATCTGTACTATTTTAATTCCTAGAGTTTCCAAAACCCCTAAATATGGCCAGCAGTTCCCTGCTACCCATTACATGGTCAATAATGTCTTTAGTCATTCAGAAAAAAGTTCAATAGGCAGGGTAGGTAACACAGAATACTTGGCAAGAGACTGTATTCCACCTAGAGATCCACTGAAATCCATAAGTAATATGAACCTGTGCCAAGATTATTGGTCTTGAATGTATTTGCATGTTGGTAAGCAGGAGAAAACTCTCTGAAAGAAAAAAAAGGTCTCCCTGCAGGTTAATGTCATAATGTACTGTATATAATGTAGATTAATGTCATAATGTAACAGATCATAACAGACTTACCTGTAAGGCAGGACCCCTCCAGCTGTGCACTGTCACCATTGACAGGACTTCCATCATCATCCGGTCTTCCTTCGGTGTTCTCGCGCTCTAGCCATTTGATTGGCCAGGCTGCAATTATGTCACTCATGTGCATGTGTGCAGCAGTCATGATCGCAGCACGGAGCTAAAAATGGACAGCACACTTGAGTGTGCCATCCATTCAAGGGGCAGTGCGTATGTACCAGTGATGTGATCGTCTGCTACAAATGCAAATATATGTATTTGTTTTATTTATTATTTAATAATCAACAGAAATGACAAGAAGCAATATAAAGAAGTTGGACAGAACCCCAAGCTACATACATGGCAGATAATGCAGGCGAATGTAGAGGTCAAAGGCCAGGGTCATGGCTCAGCATGTTAAGACAATTATAATGGCTATGAGGCCTCTGGCAGATGTTGGTATGTTGCCCAACAGGACCTGCAATAGGTCCAACTGCAACCAATAAAACCAGGTGAGTAAAAACAGGAAAGAAAAATAAAAGAGAGTACTGTGCGGAGGGGGAAGAGAAAAATAGGGCAGGGACAGAAAGAGAACCCAGAGTCACCAGGTCAAGATCACAAGTGTTATAGAGTGGTAGGCTCCAAAACACAAAAGACATTACACGTCTTCCGCCAGTAAAGTATCACAATCCCAAAAAAGTCCAGTGGAACCAGGTATTTTGACATTTAATTTCAGTGTCCTTTAGCACAGCCATAACACTTTCTGTACAGTGAATTTCATCAACCCTGAAGCACCACTATACAGGAGAGAAGTTTTCTGCTTCCAGGGGGCTGGGATGCATGCCCTAGAATCAACATTTTGTTCTTGTAGAATTTCCTGGATAGTTGAGGCATGTGCAAATATTTAGACAGGTCTGTTCCAGGGCCAAAATCAGTCAACCATTTAATTATAGCCCTAAAGGTAGACTAAAATTTTTGAAGTTTATCAGATGATGTATGAGAGGGTAACCCACGCTTTCTGGCAGGTCCAGAAGATGTGCAAGAGGGTATCCCTGCTTTCTGGCATCACCAAAACCTGCCAGAGTTTCAGGGAAATAGTTTGTGTAAAACTGATGGGACTCTGTACCACTGCACTAGGATGAAGTTCTTGATATCTGTTAGCAATGAATGAGCAATGTGCGAAATATAAAATATCCTCTCTTTCAGTGGGTTAAAAAGAGGTTCCTAAGTCTTGATCCCATTTTAATAAAAATGGAGGGAAGATGGAATTTTCAGGAAGGACTAAAAGTTTATATGTGATGGAAAATGCATGTGCCGAATGCGTCCAAAGGACGTTTTGGAGGTGGCCAGCGTACCACGCTTTAGCATTGAAACAATGTAGTGACAAAGTCTCCATAAGTTTAGGGGAGTATCAGAAATATACTGAATAGATTCAGCTCCCTTAATGAAATCCTTACTACAGAAAGCACCAAATTGTAGAAGCGATGATGCATAATTCAGGGGGGGGAACTCCGGAGTACCTAATTTCAGGGTCATGCAAGAAACTTGGGCTGCAAAGTAGGGCTAATGAATGACTTCTCAATGCCACCGCAAAGGATCGAATGATCCAAAGGAGGCAGTGTATGTCCGGTGAAGATTTCTCCAAAAAAAATCCATTGTTTAACGTTATAAACTCTACACTAGGAGATCATGCAAGCTAGGTGTGTTGCCTGATAGTACTTAATGGGGTCAGGGAAATCTATTCCACCATGCAGTTTCACTCTGGAAAGATAAAGGTGAGAAACACGTGGGTGGGAGCAGGCCCAGATAAAGTGAATTAATTCATTCATTTCAAATAGCCCAAAGGATTAAGGATTGGAATTTATTGTAGGAGGTATATAAGTCTTGGCATGAACGTAATTTTTAAGATAGCTGTCCGCCCCGAATCAGATATAAGTCTGATTGGGCCATTTATGGAAATCCTCCTTAATCAAGCAAAATAGGGGTATTAAAGGCCACACAGGATGGGTTCAAAATTAGGTTTAAGGCTTTTAATTTGTTCTAGTTCATTTTTAAGTTGGTAGAAGCCCCTAAAAGGAATTCTGGTTCTGTACTGAGAGACACGTGAAACATGATGTAAATTCAAAGGATGTCTCTCTTTAATGAGAATGAATGCAGCTTATATGGAGTATAGATCAGGAGGGGGGATGGTTTTTTGAATGCCTAGTGCCTAGTATCTAGGCTTCAACCAGTTTGCTACTTTGATGTGTATCTATAAACAAAACAGTTAGATAAGACACCTGGTCATTAGTCACACATCTTAGCTGATTGCCTAAGGCTAAACAGGACATACATTCTTGAAAAAGCTTGATCACAGTTAGCACAATAGAGGGTATGTTGCTGTACAAACATTCCCACACTCATACACAAACATAAAACTACACAACAAGGACAAAATGGCAGGGTATACACAAAATGGAGTCATTCATATTATTACAATCCCCGCTTAAGTCATGGACATGACTTATCCCGTTTCATTGTAACATACTCATCTTGTTTTTTGTAATATAAGCTGAGGTAAGCTCTATTAGCAGCAACTGGATCAGGGGTTTGAGTAGCCTGGGAAATTAGACACATAACAAGTTTGAAACAAGCATACATGAACAAGATAAAAAGCAAGATCATTATAATAACCATAACAATGTCTTTCAACCATGAGAATATCCCACTGAGGCCAAATCCTCCTATGTTGTTAAAAGGGGTCTTAGCTAGATCCCTTGCTTCAACCTTGTCTACCTCTTTTCTGTGCTGTGCAATGATTTCATAATAATCAGGTACCTATACACTGGTGTTATGTATCCAAGTGCAACATTTGTAGTCCATTTGTAGTTCATAGTCCTCAGTTATTTCTCACAGCCCAGTGAGTGCAGCACTCATACTTTGTATTGCTAGAATATAGAGTTCTAACTGTTTTATGATAGCCCTTGTCTCTAGATTTAGTTTTGAAATGTCATCAAAATTCTTGTATAATACCTCATCTAATATTTTAGAGTAGTTGTTCAGCCTTTTCATCATATCAATTCCCCATCTTGTCCCTGAGGGGAACCATGCCCGGGCCATGTCTTTCTCTAAAAACAATTCTCTTTTGTGGCAGTGCTTGAGAGGGTACCTGGGGTGTATGCTAGCCTTCAGCAGATGTCCTCCCTTATTGTCCCCCAATATACCCATTATTGGGATCAGTGATGCAAGGAAAAACCATCCTTGAGGGTCCATGGGAATATATGGATGACATGTTTTCCAACAACATATGTATGGAGTGTGTCCCAAGGCTAGCAACTGAGTACTGAGGATTTGTTGTGTATCATATGTATGTATGTAGAAAGACCTGCAAGAGCTAGGAGTGAAAGCAACTTTCCCATCTCAGTGTCAGCATTAGTATTGCTCATAACGGTGTATAGAGTGTCATTTAAATTACAGTCTGTGGTGGTAAAAGGTGTGGAGAAGTCTGGGGTGATGGAGAAGTTAATTTTAGTATGGCTACATACCTCTCCACCCTGCAATGAATTTCCCAACCTAAAACACCAATCAGGGAAGTGACTTCTGCCCATGGCTGGGAAGGTGATGGTGTTGTTTCTTAATGTTATTGGTACTTTAGTGAGGGCAATGGGAGGTGTTCCATTCAGAAAGGGGGTGATATTCAAGGGTACAGCCATAAGAGGGATACATGCTGTGCTAGGATGTAGTTTCCTACATATCCAACATTTTTCATATTCTGATTTCTGGGCATAGCTATATTTAAATTTAAGTAACAACATTTTTTCTGTTAAACTTATCAGTTTTAGTTCCCTCATAATCCAAATGCACGTCCTTTCGATGTCTAATAAGTGTATTATTAGGGGTGTTATGGGGTATGCCACATATGCCTCTAAGGGCCCCCAAGTCTTCAGGTTGAGAAATACAGTGAGTTAGGATCCATGTTGGTAAGAACACCATCAAAGTCATCAAGAATATGAGGCCCAAGACCTTCCCAGAAGTCTGTGATGAAATAAGCAAAGCCATCTTTTTCAGAGTCTTGACCACCTGCTTCACTCACTGTTCAAGGATTTGTATCACCTGCTTCACCTTTCTGTGCTTTATCTTGCTTCTTAGGTGTTTGGTTCACCTTCTTCACTTGACTGGCATGGATCCAAGCCTGTTGTCCCTCTACCAGAATGGCTGTTCAGGTAACCACGATCACTGTAGTTGGGTGTCCAAATGGGTACTTTTGCTTCTTGGTACGCTTCAGTTGCTGGACCACTACGACGTCTCCCACCTGGAAAGGTTGAGTATGTTCCTGTGAAGAAAAGGGAGAGGTGAAAGCGACACGTTTTTCAACTCTATCCAAAGTTTCAATCAATTCCTTAACATACTCCTCCTGTATGAGATCAAAATCGCCTCTTTCTAACCTTAGTGGCTGTCTGGCCCATGGGATGAGGAAGGGTCTTCCCATCAAGACCTCAAAAGAGGAGTAACCTGTGGTCTTAGAGGGAGTCATTCTTACCTCTGCAAGGACTGCAGGAAGTACCTTTTTCCATCCATTGAAAGTTCCCCCTGTGGCTTGCCTGATTTTATCTTTGAGTGTCCTATTTATTCTTTCTACTATCCCTGAACTCTGGGGGTGGTATGGAATGTGAAACTTCCAGTCAATCTGCAATGTTCTCACTAAATCTTAACACACTTTGGCTATGAAGGTAGGACCATTGTCTGACTTCATTTGAAGTGGGCAGCCCCATCTCGGGATTATTTCCTGTGTAAGGATTCTGACTACTGTTTGTGCATCTTCCTTTGTGGTGACGAACACTTCTGTCCATTGTGAGAACATATCTACTATTACAAGTAAATATTCTTGGCTCTTACCTAGTTTGGGCATGTGTGTAAAATCAATCTGAAGATGAGTTCATGGTGTGGACGGGTAAACAAGGTATTTGTGTTTTGCCCTGTGTAGATTTCTTGGATTGTTCCTGAGGCACATGATGCATCTTGCAACAAATGAGTTTACTAATGAGGAAAGACTGGGGATGAAAAAATCTTTATCCAACAACCCACATGTAACCTGCCAGCCTCTGTGTCCTACCCCATGATAGTGTGAGATAAATAGTGGTGCACTAGCTACGGGTATGCACGGTCTCCCCTCTTGGCAGATGAGCCCTGATTCAGGGCTTTTCTGCAGTCCTTCAATGTTCCATTTCCTAATGTCCTCGGGGGTGGCATGGACCTGGAGGTCAGATAAGGTTTGGTCTAGAAGGGGCATTTCTGGAGCTAGGAAGGGCATTTGTATTGTGGCCTCTTTCCTGTTAGCTGCTTCTTTTGCTATTTTATCTGCTAGTGCGTTTCCCTTAGCAATGTCATCCTGTTGTCCTGTGGGTGCTTTGCAATGGAGGATGGCTATTGATTTTGGAAGTTTTCTTCCGAAAATTTTCTGAAATTGTGTGCGACCCCGAATGCGTATTGGGAATCAGTTTATATGTGCACATCTCATCCCTCAAAGAGCTGACAGGCTCTTGTGAGTGCTATCTTTTCTGTCGCTTGAGCTGACTGAAAGGGAACTGGGTTTGCTTCTAGTATCACATTGGGTAGTCGAACTACAGCATACCCCATGTGATATGTGTTATCATTTGGCCTTGAATAGGGATGAGCTTCGTGTTCGAGTCGAACGTACGTTCGACTCGAACATTGGCTGTTCGCCCGTTCGGCGAAATCCGAACTCTTGGTCCGTTCGCGTCAAAATTCGTATGGCGCGCACGGCCCACAATGCACTGCGATGACGCAGTGCATTGCTGGCTCATGATTGGCCAAGCATGCACTGTGACCCCGCATGCTTGGCCAATCGCAGCGCCAGCAGCGAGGAGAGCCATGATTGGCCACAGGCAGGATGCCTGTGGCCAATCATAGCTCAGGCTGTGTAGTGCACGCCCCACACTATATAAGGCCGCCTTTGAGGCGGCCTCGTGTAGTGTGTTGGCATCTGAAGCAGTGGGTGTTCTGTGTACCTTCAACACAGTTACACACCGATCGTTTTTGGCTGATTTCCTATCTTGCTCTTGTGTAGTGGTTATTGTCTGTGCCCTGACCGCAGTATACACCACTATATTCACCTCACCTATATAGCTAGTGATCTATCTTTAATAATAGAGCTTGCAGTCAGTAGTGTTAGGAGATAGTGCGTGCTGTCTGCGTGCTCTGTACCCAGTACATACCGCTATAATCCACCTACATAGCTGTTCTCTATTTGAGCCCAATTGCCATCTGCAGGAGTTATTGGAAGTTGTGTGTGCCTACAGCACAGCACAGTATACATCTGTATATACCCCTTTATCTCTGCTGTTTTCTGGTTATTGTCTGCGTGCCCTGACCGCAGTATACACCACTATATTCACCTCACCTATATAGCTAGTGATCTATCTTTAATAATAGAGCTTGCAGTCAGTAGTGTTAGGAGATAGTGCGTGCTGTCTGCGTGCTCTGTACCCAGTACATACCGCTATAATCCACCTACATAGCTGTTCTCTATTTGAGCCCAATTGCCATCTGCAGGAGTTATTGGAAGTTGTGTGTGCCTACAGCACAGCACAGTATACATCTGTATATACCCCTTTATCTCTGCTGTTTTCTGGTTATTGTCTGCGTGCCCTGACCGCAGTATACACCACTATATTCACCTCACCTATATAGCTAGTGATCCATCTTTAATAATAGAGCTTGCTGTCAGTAGTGTTAGGAGATAGTGCGTGCTGTTTGCGTGCTCTGTACCCAGTACATACCGCTATAATCCACCTACATAGCTGTTCTCTATTTGAGCCCAATTGCCATATGCAGGAGTTATTGGAAGTTGTGTGTGCCTCCAGCACAGTATACATCTGTATATACCCCTTTATCTCTGCTGTTTTCTGGTTATTGTCTGCGTGCCCTGACCGCAGTATACACCGTGATATTCACCTCACCTATATAGCTAGTGATCTATCTTTAATAATAGAGCTTGCAGTCAGTAGTGTTAGGAGATAGTGTGTGCTGTCTGCATGCTCTGTACCCAGTACATACCGCTATAATCCACCTACATAGCTGTTCTCTATTTGAGCCCAATTGCCATCTGCGGGAGTTATTGGAAGTTGTGTGTGCCTCCAGCACAGCACAGTATACATCTGTATATATCCCTTTATCTCTGCTGTTTTCTGGTTATTGTCTGCGTGCCCTGACCGCAGTATACACCGCGATATTCACCTCAGCCTAAGGCCCAATTTTTCTGCCCCTGTTTAACAGGGGCGTTTAAGTACAATTTTTGATGCAATGCTTTGCAGCAGGGCTAATTCCAGCAAAAAAACTAGAGTATATGGAAGAGGTTGCAGTGTGGTGGCACCAGCAGCAGTGCCTAAGGCCAAATTTTTCTGCCCCTGTTTAACAGGGACATGTAATTACAATTCTTGATATAATATTTCACAGGAGGGCCCCTTCCTGTGCCCACCCAGAGTAACGGTGAGGACTTATAGTGTTGTGGCACCAGCACCACAACCACCAAAGGTCAATTTTTCTACCACTGTTCAACAATGGCATGTAATTACAATTCTTGATATAATCGTTCACAGCAGGGCGCTCCAGCGGCCACCAAGAGTCACTTTGAGGGCTTACAATGTTGTGGCAAAACCAACACCTTGTTCCGCCATTTCTGCAGAGCATATAGGGCAGGCCCCTACTTTCAAACATCCAACTTACAAACATCAGACAGCAGCAAGTGAGATGAAAAAAGATGGACGACAAAACAAATTATACAGGGGTGATAACCCTTCCCTATGTTTTCCAAAAAGCTTAAAAATAGTTTTTTTGAATGGAGCTACACTTTAAAAATGTACCAGTTGAAAATTACAAACCGATTCAACTTAACACAACAAACCTACACAGTCCCTGTCTTGTTTGCACCGCCTGTATACTGCTGTTCTGAGTATATAGGGCCTGGGGGCCACACACATTTCCTTTTTTTAATATGGGTACAGGGTTCCTCTTAATATGCGTACAAGTCCCAAATAGGCTGGTAATGGGCAGGGAGGGCTACCCATGCCATTTTTCTCAATGATTTTCAACCATATTGCAGGAACCAGATATAACATTAAAACCGCAAGCAGTTTTAAATGGTGTTATTTCCATTTAATGTCATTTTGTGCAGGGACTGTTCTAAACACGGGAAACACGTGGCACTTCACAGGCATACTACAGACACCCCCCAGGCACCATATTTAAAGTAATATTTCACTTTTTTTTTCACTTTAATCGTCATTAAAATCAGTGCTCCCGCCAAAACGGCCGTTTTTAAAACTTTTTTTTGCATTGACCCATGTCCCCTGAGGCAGGAGTCAGGTCCCCAAACCCTTTTTAGGACAGTATCTTGCATATTAGCCGTTAAAATTAGCACTTTCCATTTCGAACGTTCGAGTCCCATAGACTTCAATGGGGTTCTAACGCTCGTAACGAACGCGGGGTCCGTTCGAAAGTTCTGGTGCGAACCGAACCGGGGGGTGTTTGGCTCATCCCTAGCCTTGAACAAGAGCCGTCTACAAATACATTTTGTGCATCAGTGAGGTTGAAGACATGTCAGACCTGGAAGATGTATCTTGGTGTATGAGATCCATGCACTCATTTTGAGGCACTATCTCATCTTCCTCACCCTTCAAGCCTAGTAAGGCATTCAGGATAGGAGCGGGGCCAGAGGTGGATGTATATTTTATCTCAAGTTTTGGGTTGGACAACAAGATCACCTCATACCCGCTCAACATTTGAGCCGACATGTGTTGAGTGTGGATGCTCTTTAACAGGATGGACACATTGTGGGTAGAATGAAGTGTGGTTGCATGACCCAGGGTGAATGAATTAGCCATTGCCACAACCATCGCACAGGATGCTAAAGCTTGGAGATATTCTGGCATACCCTTTGCTGGCATAGGCACAACCCTTAAAAATTCTTCTGCGTCAGGACTCCTGCCATGGTTTTACAGTTGTCCCTGGCAAATAAGTGAAATATTTTGCCAAATTCAGGTAATTAACGACCAGGAGCTGTGACCATTTCAGTTTTTAGATACACAAAAGCAATACACATTTAATCATTCCATTTTACACAGTCTGGCATGTCAATATTTGTGGCTTGTCTCAGGAGGTTATCATAGTATGAACAATCAAATATCCATTGGGGGCAGTAACCAATCATACCAAAAAAAGACAGCATATCTTTCTTAGTAAGTGGGCGGGGCAGACCCACGAGAGCTGCATCTCTCCTGTGACTGATTTTCCTCTCTCCTTAGAAAGCACAAAACCAAGGTATTCAACAGTTTCCTGACACCAGTGTAGCTTTTTCCTAGAAACCTTGTGACCATTATCTGTTAACCAATGTAACAGATCTAAACCCGCCTTTTAGCAAGCAAGCAAACTGGCTTGGACTACACAACAATAAATCATCAACATATTGGAGTAGGATGGAACCATGGCGGGGAGTCCAGGACTGCAGGGTTGCCTGGAGGGCCACTGAATAGACTACAGGGGAGTCCATATAACTCTGGGGCATTCCACACCATGTCATCTGGCGGTTTCTAAAACAAAATGCAAGTATTGTCTGTGTCTCCTCATCCACAGGGATGGAAGAAAATGCGTTTGTTAAATCAATCACAGAGAAATATTCAGCACTGGATGGAATGGAGGCAAGGAGTGATGGCACATCAGGCACTATGGGTGCAATAGGTACAACTAAGTTGTTTATGGTCCTTAGGTCCTACACAAACCTATAACTTCCATCCGGCTGTTTAACTGGATTTATAGGTGTGTCTCTTTTAAAATACCCTGTTTAAGAAAGTGCTCCAAAATTCCCTCCTCTTTCTCTTTGGACAGGAGATATTGTTTGTGGTAAATGGGTTGTGCCCACTCTTTAAGGGTGGCCCTATAGGGGGTACAGGAGATGAGTCCCACATCGAGGGTGCTCTCTGACCATACATTCTCAAAGTCCCTATTTATTTCTGTGCTTAGCATCATGGGCCATATCAGAACCTTTTTAAAGTGTGTGATGACACCCCCATGACTTGTTATTTGCATTTTTATGCCCAACTTTTCCATCAGATACCTCCCCAGGAGATTAATAGGGCATTTGGGGATTATCTTAAATCTGTGGTGAAACAACACTGATCCCCGCTTTACATTTATCACAGGGAGGGGTGGGGTTTTAAAGGTTTTGGTGAGTATACCATTGAAGGTTTAGCATTCATGGTCTCTCCTCTATAGAAATCCTCACTCAGGGTTCATTTTGTCATGCCTGAATCAAGGAGGAAAGGGATATGTTTTCCTTGAACATGTAGTGTCACAATCGGTTGTTCGTTATGTGAGTGAGAGACAAGGGGGAATGCTGGGATACTACCTTCAGGGCAGCTTCATTGTTGATGATTCGGCCACTGAATGGGGTATTTTGGTCCTTGTGTTTGTTGAATTGGTGCCCGCTGGGTGTTATTCTGTGTAAGTGGAAAGGGCCGAGAAGTCTGTCCTTGGGACTCATAGGGGTATTGGATTCTCCAGTGATCCTCTGCCCCACAATTGAAGCATCCGGTTCTTGAGCTACCGGGGGGTAATGTGAACAACCCCTACCTCTACCTCTACCCCTAGCTTGTCCCCTTCCTCTATCTCATCCTCTTCCTCCCCACTGTCCATCATTCACCCTGGGGTGGGCCATTTTGTGGTCCCCCTTGGAAATGTGCACTTGCTGGTTTCTCTTTTATCTCAAAACAACCTGCCTCATCTTTCTCTGTTAATGTCTTCTGAAAGTCCTCCAGTGTACTTGTGGCCTACTCAGAGATCATTTGCCTCACCATTAAACCCATTTGTGCTTTAAGATTAGATATGTAGGTTTGAATCATCAAACGTATCATACCTACCTGCAAAGACAACCCGGCCTTTTGTGTCCAGGTGTTCATGAACCTTTTCCAGAAATCCAATGCTGACTCACTTGATTTTTGTTTACACGCTATAGCAGTGGGGAGAGAGGACTTATTTTTAAATGTATCCTTCATTTTGGCCTCCAGCCCACAAAAACCCAAATGGTTTTTTTACGGTCTTCTGCATTTAATGGGTATTTACTTGCCTGTCCGTTATATGGGGTGATTACTGATATGGATGTGACATTAGTCCAATCCCAGACAGTGGCATGTCCTATATTGACATCAATGATAAGATACATGTCTTCTTTTGTGCAATTCCTACCCTTTACAAGTCTTTTTCAAATATGCCAACATGTCTCCAGGGGAGATATTTGGCTCAGGGCAGTGTTTTATAATTTTATTTATGTCTTCTACTTCAATGGGCTTTTTAAGCATATCCTCACCTATGGTCATAAAGGGGCCCTGAAATATAGCCCCGTCTTCCTCCTCAGTGTCCCTACTTACCTCCTTATTCTGACTTCTTAATTGCTGCTTTACTTTTTCCTGGAGCTGTTTCATTTGTTCCTCTGTCCTTAACTCTAATTAATAATCCTCTTTTAACTATACCTTTGTCTTTTTTATTGCTTCCTTATAATCTTTTTCTGAAATTGGGTATTTATCTGGTTCCCATCTGTGACAGTACTAGACTCAGGTGCAGGATTTCTGGATGGCTTTTGCTGCTTGGCATGGTGTCCAGCCAACAGGTCTATATCTTTTGTGAGACTGGGATAGATTTTGTTTGTGTATGGTGGAGGGTGAATGGGAGGGGAGGGGCAGTTGGATCTGGTCTCTTTTTACCTGCCTCATCCTTATGTTTCTTATCAGTGTCCTCTCTATTTAGGTATTTAGAGGGCTTCTTTTGCTTCTTACTATTTCTCTGGAAGCAATAAGTGTCACCGGAATACCATGGGAAGGCTTTCTTGTCTCCAAGACATAAGCCCTTCACCATATCCATGTGAATATCATCATTATCGCCTTCTCGAGGGAATGGGTCACTACTGTGCATACTTTCTGTCCACCCAGCTAAGTTAGATACCCAGGGGTTAATAAACTCATAATAATTACCACAAACTCTGGCTACATAATCTTTACAATTTTCCCCTGGGTTTGGAGGAGGTGGGAGATCCTTTCCCTGCGACTGACCCATTATCACAGTGAAAGAAAGACTGCCTTACCTTGTAGTTTCAGTTCACACAACAAATTATTTATACTTCTATGCGATAGATAAGAAAAGTAAGACAGAGACATGGGCTCCGGTGGTATTTGCCTTATTAACACCAACACTTTTTCCTCCTTCCCAATAGGAGTGTAGTACTACTTAAACTTACAACGTCCTTCCTGAGGACAGGTCTACCTATGACAGTTTTAGTTTACAAAGTCCTTCCTGAGGACAGGTCTACCCAAGACCGTTTTAACACTTATAAGGCATGGCCCGTCTCCTTTCTAATAAATTTAAAGGACTAAAGCTTTATCAGAGCCGAGGCAAGAAAACAATTAGTCAAAATAAGACAAAATTTTACTTGCCACGGATGATTGCTTTATCATGGATGAGTCCCAATTTGTAAGGAATTCTAGTTCTGGACGACCACCCTTGGTTAACTTCAGCAGACCACTGTGACCCCCTGGTACCGTGAGAGACCCAGTGAAACACGTGAAACAAGATGAGAATTCAAAGGATGTCTATCTTTAATGAGAATGAATGCAGCTTATATGGAGTATAAATCAAAGTGGGGGGGGGGGGGGGGGGTTAGTTGAATGCCTAGTGTCTAGGGTTAAACCAGTTTGTTACTTTGATGTGTATCTATAAACAGTTAGATAAGACTTATAAAAGAAAAGAATTCTGCGCTGGACTGAAAATTCACTTACTATAGCAGCAACACCACATGAGATACACACCAATAACTATAAAAATCCCAAAAAAGTTGCGCTCATAAAAAAGAATAAAAAAATATTACACTAATCTGAAATAACTCAATTTATAGCTAAATAAATAAATCTTAAATCCTGTGAGAGAATTGTAAATAAAAATTCATACAGATATAAATAATAAATGAATATCAACTAATATAGAAAATCCTAAAGAATTAGTTTGCGTGTATAATCATCAAATTCATATGGATATGTTCATAAGCATCCCAGAAGACTAGAAGCTCAAAAGCAAAAAATCTTATAAAAAATTCTTATAAAAAATATACAAATCCAAATATGGAAAAGAAATAAAAAAACAAAAATAAAGACACATATATAAATCAGTCCACAGTCCGTGAAAAACTTTGAGTGACGACTGGAATATTTTCCTCAATAAAGTGCCTTGTGCTGAAGAAATCCCACCACCAGATGCAGTGCACGCTTACCATCTGTGAAAGGTTCAAGCGCATATGGCCATAACCCGGCCGGGGCCTTTCTCCTCAACGAGATCTCCACACACAGTCCAATCGTCGAAATGATCCGATCGGCGATATCCTCTGACAAGGTCGAAAGAAGGGAAGGCGGAGCAAATATAGGTAAAACCTGTAGGGCACTTTTATCAAAAATAACGTCTCAAAAGAAAAAACGATAGTATATACAAAAAAGAACCTTAAAACTTGCATAGAATTGTGGCCGGCTGCCTACAGAACACACGCCCGTGCTTGTATACGAATGGACGTAGTGTGCGGTGACGTCACCACGTCGCTCTTCCCAACGCATTTCGTCGCAGATTTGACGTCGTCAGGGGGCCCCAGTTGTACCCCATGTTCTGTGCATGTCCATGCACTGTGTTTATGGCTTTTTGTGAGTAGCCACTTTAGATATAAAAAAATATATTAAATTATCTCTGGTAATGCACTAGGTTTGCTGAAGACAAGCAGACTAAGAACATGGATTATTGGAACCATGTCCTGTGGTCCGATGAGACAAGATAAACTTATTTGGTTCAGCTGGTGTCAAGCGTGTGTGGCCACAACCAGCTAAGGAGTACAAAAACCAGCGTGTCTTGCCTACAGTCAAGCATGGTGGTGGGAGTGTCTTGGTCAGGGGCTGTATGAGTGCTGCCAGCACTGGAGAGCTACAGTTCATTGAGGGAACTATGAATGGCAATATGTACTGTGACATACTAAAGCAGAGCAGGATATCTCTCCCTTCTGAGACTGGGCCACAGGGCAGTTGTCCAACATGATAACAACCACAAACACACCTCCAAGATGACCATTGGCTTGCTAAAGAAGCTGAGGGTAAAGGTGATGGACTGTCCCAGCATGTCTCCAGACCTAAACCCAATTAAGCATCCGTGGGGCATCCTCAAATGGAAAGTGGAGTTCAAGGTCTCTAACATCCACAAGGAGCACAAGGCCACTAACATCCACCAGCTATTGTAATTGAGGAGTGGAAGAGGACTCCAGTGGCAACCTGTGAAGCTCTGGTGAACTCTATGCCCAAGAGGGTTAAGGCAATGCTGGAATATAATGGTGGCAACACAAAATATTGACACTTTTGGGCCCAATTTTTACATTTTCGCTTAGGGGTGTACTCACTTTTGTTGCCAGTGGTTTAGACATTACTGTGTTGAGTTATATTGAGGGGACAGCAAATTTACACTGTTATACACGCTGTACACTCACTACTTTACATTGTAGCAAAGTGTAATTTCTTTAGCTTTGTCACATGAAAAGATATAATACATTTTTTTTTTTTTAAATGTGGGGGGTGTACACATTTGTGAGATACTGTAGAGTGGTTGCAGTGCAACCCCATTCACCTAGGGGTGTACTTCAAGACTGCAAAAAGATTGAGAAACACTAGCATAGAGGAACTGATCTCTCCATGTTTCTCCTACAGCCACTGAATGCCTGCAGGATGGAGAGGAGGAGAGGCAGGGGGAAATGGAGAAATCTATTTATTTTATATGTAGCCACCCACTTGCGACCGTGCCCTGTTGTTCCGCCACCGGCCTTGGAGGAAAGGGTCTGTCCGGTTGTCGGGGGGCCTTCATTGTTTCTTGCATCGGGGCCCTGAAGGTTCTAATGCCACTGATGTATCCTTAAATGATTGTCAGTAAGAAAACAAATATTAATTATTCTAGATACCAAGTTTGAAAAAAAGTTTTGCAAATATGTAATCAAAATATAAAATGTTCAGATGTCTTCTCTCTATAAAGTACACTAATGCAGCTTTAAGAAATGATATTTGTACATCTGCATTTATTGATAAGAGTAAGAGCTGGCAGATTATCCACTGATGTAAAAAAAACCTTTACAAACAGAAATATTCTTACTAAAGCAATTTTTTAGAAGAACTTCTATTTTCTTCTTTGTCAGTTTGCTAAAGCATCTAAAATTCTGCAAGGCACTGAGTGACAGATGTACCATGTCATTCAAACTGACATAGATTTTAAAATCTATGTTTTCTTTTCATATTATTTCTGCGGAAAAACACCAAAACACATCTTTCATCATTTTATCATTCATCTTTTATCACCTAAGATCACAATTTAAAACCTTTTCATTTGAAAATAAATAGAGATATCTGTTAAAAATGTCTGGCTCCTTTAAGTGCCCTAGTGCTATTTTATCCCCTTCATATTCTCAGTTGGATTCCATATTGGGCTTCAAGTTCTGACAGCTTTAAAAATGAATCCAGGCTAAAATCAACATTTAATATTGATCTTAAAAAATGACAACCCAACTAAGGGCATACTTGAGTCTGAAACCAGAAAGATAGTTTTTTTTGTAAATTCCATTTGTTTTTGTTTTATTTTTGCCTAGCTGTTTGTTATAAAGCCTTTTATAGCATCATTCTTGTGTATGAAATTTCGCGTTGTGCTTAAATGGCAATTGTAATCAGAATTCTGGACACATACATGCAAATTAGTGCATTCTCAGTCAATTCTTTTGCATCTGCCCTTTGCAGGGATATCTCAAAGCATTAGCTCTCTGAATTAAGCAGTTTGGATAGTTAAACCTGGGTTAAGGACATACACAGACAAAGAGGCACTTGGGAATGTCAAAGACACCCCACTGGAGCTCATCAGTCTAATTTCAAAACAGTGCAATGTGTAATAGATTTTCTGCTGCATTTATTGTTTTGACTTTAGGACTTTATTCAATTATGCACAGTTATTTGTGTAGGCAGTTTTTAAACATCTGGCAATTGCACATTTTAGTTACAGACTCCCGTTGATGTTTAAAGTGGTATAGCACAGAATATTTCAGTAAGGGCTCTTGGGGTGATTTCAAAGACTGTATATAGTGTTTTATATGGCAGATGCTTGTTCATTTTAAGGCCAGGCAAGACTAGAGGGCAAAGTAAAGTAGCATAGTAACTCACATAAACCACTTATAATTAATCATTTACTGATATGTAAATAGTAAACAGACCTTCTGATTAATTGCTGTGGATTACTTTGCACATTGATATGTACTGAAGATAGTAAAAAAAGTCTTGATGCCTCTGAATCCATTCAATTATATTAAATCTCTGTCCAGGGGCAGACATACCACTTGCAGTCTGTGCAGCAGCACAAGGGCCTGAACATTACTGGCTTCCAGGGAATGTGAGAAGCAGAATAAATTACTCATGCTGATGTAACTCCAAGTGTTGGGTAGCAAGCACCTCCTTGACTGTCTACCTGACTGATACTAAAATATGAAAAATGCTTCTCATATTTTCTCTTGACGCCATTTGAATTGAAATTGAAGGAAGTGATCACTGTCTGACCTCATACAATGAATCATGAGGGTATTACGTGTATCACAAAGTATACTATCTAGCTATCTAAATATCTATCTATCTATCTATCTATCTATCTATCTATCTATCTATCTATCTATCTATCTATCTATCTATCTATTTCTTTTATAATGCATTTGTACTTGGACAACATTTATATTGAAGCACAAACAGGGGATCTGAGATGACTATGTCAATTACTCTCTCTGTCCTCCATGCTTCAAAGAGATCTTAGTGCCTTTGTTTTGAAGACTAGTATCTAATGTTTCATTGAAGTTAAATATAAAAATAAAAGAGGGTAAGTGACACTGCCATCTCATAAACCCACCTCCCCAGCATATATATATACTGCCTATTTTGTGCTCTTTTGCTGCCTTCTCAGTGCAGAAGTCTACTGGAGGTAATCTACAGAACCAACATTTACTTAGGTGGATGACATCCCTGCCCCGTCACAAATGGGGTTGGGTAGCAAACACCTCCTTCAATACTTCCTGCCCCCTACCCTTATGACAGTTCAATCTGAACACTTATACATGTGAGTGTGTGCACGCAAATCCATTAATCAACTAACAGGGAACATCACAGATAGACACCCTGGCAGGCAGACCACTCTGCTAAAGTACCTAAGACTCCAGTGGGTAATTTAGACCTACCCTGAAAATGCTTAAATGTTGCAACGCTTTTGAGTTAAAACATTGCTATTAAATGATTTATTGTGTGTTACTGGAAGCTATTTGGGTTTATCATCACAGAATTTGCTCTAACACCACGATTCTGTACAATTTCATGGCTTAAGGATTTACATCAACTTGTAAAATAGTATTTAGTTCAGTTCACTTATGCCTATACAACCTTCTAAAGTACTGAATTTACTATGTCTCTACAGGATGAAGCACTTGCTGTGCCTAATAAGATGACATAAAGCATAAAATCACCAAAAGCTTTGGTTTCACTGACATGAATATTACAGTATATGTGAGCATGTTAGCACATGCTGTGGGAAAATATCTGTCACTTATTCTTACTCATCTGTAAACTCTGCATTGACTAATAATTTCCCAAATGTCTTCATGACAGGAATCATAGGAGATTAATTCTTTCCCAGCACAGCATTTTGTATATATGTGAGTAACACACTGTCCAATTATTTTAGCCAGTACCTAGTGCTGAAAGGTTGGACAAGTATTCCTGAATTCTACATTTTAAAACTTGACACGTTTAAGCACTTCTTTTGATCTTCCCAATACATTGTTTTTTCTACCATATACTTTTGTAAGAGTCAGAAAACTGAAACTTTTCATTCAGTTTGAGGGTGTTGGGCTGACAGCAATATATATCAGAATGTTTAGTAAGAATAGGTAAATTTTTTTATTTATGTTGGTAACATGTTCCTTATGAGAATATAATCAGTATAATAAAAAGGTTATAAAGAACAAAATCCACACATGAGTCATTTTTAATTGTTTAAATATACCCTTTATTCTCTAAGTCTAGGTTCACATCTGTGTGGTTGCGGTGGCTCACACATGCGTGGACACAGCAATCCATTCATTTAAATGAGCTGTTGTACCTGCAGTAAAAAATTCTCTGACCCTTTTTTAAAAACGCAACCATGTGGAACGCGACATGTTTACTGAAATGTGGGGATGCCAATAAGAATTATTGCTGCCCTGCACATCTCCTAAAGAGGAGCGTTTTGGGTGCAAGTGCCTACGGTTGTGTGAACACATGTGATTTACACAGGTTCCAACACCCACAACAATGTGAACCTAGCCTAAAGGTGCAATCTGTACCATTTATTTTTTATAAATATAATGTTCTGATACACATATATGTTTAGCACACATATTGCCTGCCTTCCCACTGGATTGTCAATTTAGACTTCTCTATTACATGATCCAACTAACCTTCTAGGAGGTCAGCTAAAAGGTGATGTTCACAAACAAGCCAACAGTCACTTACCTGGTAGGAGGCTGAATTGATGAGGTTGGCCTCTCTTGTATCTCCAGCCGAAGCCCCACTGAAGATGGAACAGATGGTGCCCAGGGACAGAAGAAACACGAGTTCCGGCAGGTGTTGATAGCAGAACGCATAGCAAGAGATGCAGGCTTGAGAAGTCAAGCAGAATATTAGGCCAGGAGCAGATTTAATGCATGCTGGACCACCTGAGGCTAAAGGGGTACTCCGCATGTATGTGATAGAAAGGATGAACCACCGCTCCAAAGTAATCCTCGAGGATTGAAGCTCTGTCTCCTATTGATGAGCCCCAGGTGCTGACCATTACACACACACTGAGCAAACAAGCAGGACAAAACTCTGGATAGCCGCACACTGGAAAAAGACTTGAAATCCCATCTTTAATTGAAACAACGTGGGTCACATCAAAACAAAATCAAAAAAATCCACAGCAAAAGGAATAACAGGGTACAGGAAAAAGCATTTTCTTGTACCCTGTTATTCATTTTGCTGTGGATTTTTTTTATTTTGTTTTGATGTGACTCACGTTGCTTCAATTAAAGATGGGATTTCAAGTCTTTTTCCAGTGTGCGGCTATCCAGAGTTTTGTCCTGCTTGTTTGCTCACTCCGCATGTACTGTCAAAGCTCTCAGCAAGCTTTAGGCAGGAACACACTGCGATGACTGGAGCAGTTATGAAGGATAGCCGAAGCAGACACTCAGAAGTAGTAAGAAGCCAAGTCAAGAACAGCAGCGAGGTCACAGAGGTAGCTGAGGTCAGTAGCAGATGGGCAAGGTACCAAATCGTGGCCCGAAGCATGGCCAGGAATGAAGCTGAGGTCCAGAACAGGTGGGCAAAGGTACAAGCAGAATCCAGGATCAGGTGAGTAAGAAGCTGGGTCATCAACAGAAATCAGGTACAGGATACACTCAGAACACAGGAAAAGCTGAAGACCAGTCAGGACTGACAGTGAACAAGAGCACCCCTTAAAATAGCACATCTCATGCCAGAAACTGTGCACACAATGCTTCTGCTTGCGTGCATGCACTCTTGTGCATGTGTGCATTCGTAGGAGCATAGCGGCTATGCTCATTTATATGAGCGATGCTATGCGCATATCTATGCACCAGTTGCCATGCTGGAATTCGCTTACACCAATATTAAAATTACAATGAAATGGCCTTTATAGAAATGATTAAAGGAAAAACTATCTAGGTAACACAATTACAGTTGAATTTTACAGTTTGTCTACCTTGATCCCAGTGATGTCATTGACCAAACATGTACTTGGATTGCTAATTAACCAAAGATGTATTTGTCCACTATCAATCATGATGACCCACTGTCTGATGATGTTTCACCACCACCACAATAACCTGCCACTTGATGATGTTGACCTGATGCTATGATGATCCACCAACTGACAATGTTACCTCACTGCACTATCGTCATTCAATAAAAGATCCCTAGAGCTACTATAATGTAAACAGCCCCAATGATCCCTGTAATGCCTTTGACCAAATATAATCTTCAGCATTTTTGGTCAATGATGTCACTAAGGGTCCCCAGAACTGTTGTTGTTTACGAACAGCAGCTTGGTATCTGTCATGTAGTGGCAGTAGTGCAGGGGCAATTGTAGCATGTGATGCAGTGTAGATACTGGCTCATTCTCTGCATGTTGGGGTACCACAAATGCTGTAACTCATGTGCACATTCTAATTGGCCATCCAAGAGGAGGGATGAAGGAGATAGAGGCAGACTGAGCAACTTGAGGGTTCGGGAACTGGAGAAGAGGCATACTAAGAATCAAATGTGCCATAGTCAGTGAAGATGCTTTGCATACTTACAGTATACATTATGGTGAATGCCCTGCCACCCTATCCAGAATTTCGTTATTTCTTTGTGCAAAGAAAACATAGATCATTTTGGAAGAATTTATATCCTGGACCCCTTTTGGGCACTATGGCTCTGGATGTGTCAGATTCTGCACAATCTTCAACTGGACGTTTTCCTAGTATCACTCTAGCTGTTAGAATATAATGGAATCTCCTGCCTTTCCTAAAGGTAGTCTGCCCTGTAGCTGCAACATACAACACTTTGACCCACCACTGACAACAAAAAGGCTTTAACCTCTGTAGTGTTAAAGGTTTATTTTCTGAATAACTCATGAGGAGAGAGTTAAATGTACAGAATAGCGCAAACAACAGCAAAGATAGCATAAACAAAGTTCAGGCTGATAACAGCTTAGCTAAACAAAAAACCACTACATTTAGTTAGGAACACTCCAATTTATGGCTGATTTTCCTGCAAAGATCAGCAACTTGAGCAGCAGAATATGTGAATACATGTCTTCTTTGCTAGTAAAAATGTTAAATTACCGTAAGTGTATGTATAGTCAAAACTTTTAAGCTGGGAATTATTAAAACCCCTGTCCCTCGTAAAGTTTTTGTTGCTTTTGGTATCCCCACGCAAAAGATGTCCCCCCTATTTGTCCTAGTGACCATTGTTAATGACACAGTAGAAATTTTACAGTTGTCACCAGAACAGGAAATTATGGTAAATCTTCCAATTGGATTCTACTTCATGTTTTGGTGACAATTCTTTAACAGGGGGATTTCATTCACTATAGATGTGATCTCACTCACTTTGTATAGATTTCCTCTTACTCCCTGTTATGTCTCTGAGAAAAGAAGCAAAGGCGAATCTCACTAATGGGACACAGATAGCAAAATAAAGTGCCAGACATTTTAATCTTCTCCAGCTCAAGGGGTAGGCAACCTTTTAAACACAGTGTGCCAAAAAATGTTTTCAAAGAAATTGAGCCAATTTTATAACAAAAAAAGTCAACTTCACACTCTCAATCATGAAAGGATTTTTTATAAAGTAAAAGCTGTAAACTACTTTAGTAGTGAGAAATTAACATCCTGCACTCAGATGAGTCCCAATTCATGCACCTTCACACCTCAGATCACTGTCCACCCTGCAAATCTGTTTCCCCTCTGTCTGTACCTCCCTGCACATCTGCTTCACCACTGTAACCCCCTGCACATCTGCCCCGCCACTGTACCCCCCTGCTCATCTGCCCCACCACTGTATTACTCTGCACATCTGCTTCACTTCTGTACCCCCCTGCTCATCTGCAACATGCCTCACCACTGTACTACCCTGAACATCTACCCCACCTCTGTACCTCGTGCTTATCTGTCCCACCACTGTAACCCCCTGTACATCTGCCCCACCAATGTTCCCCCTTTCTCATCTGCCCCACCACTGTACCTCCATGCACATCTTATCCACCACCGTACCCTCATGCTCTTCTGTCTCACCACTGAACCATCTTCTCATCTGTCCTAACACTAAACTTATCTGCTCATCTGCCCCACCACTTAATCCACCTTTTTCTTCAGACCCACCACTGTACCTCCTGCACATCTGTCCCACCTCTGTTCCCCGTGCTTTTCTGCCCCACCACTGTAACCCCCTGCTCGTGTGTTCCACCGATGCACCTCCTTTCTCCTCTGCACCCCTCTGCACATCTGCGCCACCTCTGTACCCCCCTGCTCCTCTGCCCCACTGCTGTAAACCCCTGCTCATCTGTCCCACCAATGTACCTCCTTTCTTCTCTGTCCTGCCACTGTACCCCCCTGTACATCTGCCCCACCTCTGTACCCCCTGCTCTTCTGCCGAACCCCTGAAACCCCCTGCTCATCTGTCCCACCAATGCATCTGCTTTCACATCTGACCCACTGCTGAACCCTCTTCTCATCTGCCCCAACACTGAACCTCCTGCCCATCTTTCCCACCACGGTAACCCCCTTCTCATCTGGTCCAACATTGAACCCCCCCCCCCCGCTCATCTGTCCCACCACAGTAACCCCCTGCTCATCTGCCTCATCACTGTACGCCCCTGTTTTTCTGCCCCACCGCTGAACCCCCTTCTCATCCCTCCCACCACAGTACCTCCTGCACATCTGCCCCACCACTGTAACCCCCTTTTCTTATCTGCCCCATAAATTTACCCCTTTTCTCATCTGCCCCACCACTGTACCTCCCTGCACATCTGCTCCATAGCTGCATCCCCATGCTCTTCTGTCTCACTACTGAATCACATTCTCATCTGTCCTTACACTGAACCAACCTGCTCATCTGCCCTGCAACTGTAATCCGTCTCACCTCTGTACCTCCCTGCTCTCCTGCCCCACCGCTGAATCCCCTTCTCATCTGCCCCAACACTGAACCCCCCTGCTAATCTGCCTCATCACTGTACTCCCTTGCTCTTCTGTCCCGCTGTCAGTGTTCATCGGCACAGGAAGTAAGGAAAAATCTTTCCATCAGGGAAACAGACAGCAGTTAAACACTTTTTTAGTAGAATAGGGTTAGTAACACTATCAATATTTTTTCTTTTTCTTTCATACTGTGTCCCATTTGCAAAGAATTCCCCTCTTTTCTTGTCTTGATCATAGTGGTATTCTGTTGGTATTGTGCTGCCTCCTAAAGAAGTTGTCACATTGGGTGTACGAAAGGCTAACATTTATGGTTTGTGTAAATAAAAGACCTGAAGTGTCAATGTCAATGAGTAATGAACTCTATTATAGTGCATAAACAATAATATAAACTTGAATGTCATTATAAAAAAAAAAAAATATTTTTAAAATCATTTTTACAATAGCACTAATATAACTTATTATTGAACTGCTGCTAAACTCATCCTGTAGTCCTTCAACTCACTGTTAAAGATTGGTAACTGCTTGTACACAAATAATGGATTTGATGTAAGAATAACTCCTTCCCACTGACCGTACGCACATAAGCGGCCTCAGCTTTAAGGAGTTATACCAGGATGATGCATGCAGCCGCTCAGCTATTATCCCGGAGGAGTAGGAGGGGACTTCCGCCACCCTCCACCACTGTTCCCGGGCCTCCCGTCCCGCTGGGAGACCCAATGCTCGATCCAGCACTTCTGCTGGCTAGAGTGAGACTGGAAGGAAGACGGAGACGTGTAAACACTACATCACGACATCACTGCCGGTTTACTCGGCTGCCAATGGCACCGTTTAAAAAAAAATTACAGTATTCAGAATTGACGTTTTTAGGCGATCTGAATACTTTGAAGTTCTAAGGAGGGATTTGGGGTCTTTTAGACTCCCGATCTCTCCATAAAGAGTACCTGTCACAACCTATTACTGTCACAAGGGATGTTAACATTCCTTGTGACAGAAATAAAAGTGATCAGATTTTTGTTCAAAAGTGACAACGTAAAATAAATAAAATAATCAAAAATAATAAGAAAAAAAGTAAAAAATTTTAACGCGCCCCCTGTCCCCAAGAGCATGCGCAGCAAACTAAATGCACACGTATGTCTTGCCTGCATATGTAAACAGTGTTCAAATCACACATGTGGGGTATGGCCATGATCCTCAGAGTGAGAGCAATAATACTAGACCTCTTCTGTAACTCTAACCTGGTAACCGTTATTTATTTTGTTAAAGCGCCATCTTTGGAGATTTTTAGGTACCCTAGTTTGTCACCATTCCACAAGTGTGCGCAATTTAAAAGCATGGCATGTTAGGTATCTATTTACTCGTTGTAACATCATCTTTCACATTATACAAATACATGGGGCTAAGTTTACTGTTTAAGAAAAATTGGCCTGGTGCGAATAGCACAGCCGATACCCCTGGGGATGTTTGAATTAGACAGACCAGTCCGTAGGTAAAGTATAGTACCGTAATTTATTAGTAGAAAATGTTACATACATGTATGATAAAAACTTTGTTGTGGCAGTATATATAGAGAAATACTAGACAGAGCATAAATTATGTAAACAATAAACTTGCGACTTATGTCAATTTTGAGAAGAATGCCAACATGTTTCGGACCATCCGCCCTTTTTCCTAGGCATATATTTTATCTTGTATGTACATAGTCTAAAATGTAAATGCAAGTATATTAGTACAATTGTGACCAAAACAATACGTGCAAAAGCCTGCACACTGGTCATAAGTAACAATACATAACAAGGTCCAAATAACATAACATACACAATACGTACCAGCTAAGAACCAATTGCCAATGATAACCATCAGGGGACGACGGTATTCAAATGCTCACAAACAGGGATACCACAATATGGAAACTATGCTTGGTGTAAGGCAAGCAATGCTACGCTGTAGGAAGTAAGGCTGATCAGCCAAAAGCGTCCGTGGTTGCTGTAGTTACAAGGTCTCCTCTGGGAAGCCAAATAATTAGCTTCCACAGTACAGTATCAGCAAAAGTTAAGACCAGTTGATTATCTGGGCAATAGAGAAAACACATAGGACTAGTAATTATAATAGAATATAAGCGGATTAAGCCGTCAGTAAAGTAGAATAGTAGCATAGTGTCTCACCTCAGTCAGATGGAATGTATAAGAATACACAATGGCGTGCAGCAGGCAGTGTTCTAAGCGCTGTCTGTGCAAGCCTTAAATAACCCAAAAGGGTTATGGTTATCAGCTGTGGATGGGCGGCGATGCGCCGCCTCCACAGGTGAGGCTGATTGGGCCGGTTGAAGCGCCAATGGCTGCTTTATCGTCGGCCCAGGGAGACCTCTGATGGGACGGCGCTGGGTGGGGCCCCACCCCACAATGGGCGGGGCCACATCCCGCGTCATGACGTCACCGGCGTGCGGGGAGCCTGGAAGTCCGCGCTCCATGCAGGATGGGAGCATGCAAGCCTCCCGCGCGCCGGGTTACACAGCAACCATTCTGGACTTTATGCTAAGGGCAAGGGGACCCAGTGTAATATACTCAAAGTAATATGTACATAGATGTCCATACCGGATGCGCCCCCTGGTGGAACATGGCAACGGTGTGAGCTGGTAAAGGATATACAGATGCATGGTGAAATATGCAATGATCACCTATGATTCAAAACAATCCAAAATATATGTGTAATAAACACATGGATATATGAACAATGTCAATGTAATATACATAGTAAGCATATAAATAAATGAATAACATAGGCAGTATAGGCATAATATGAGAGGAGGATTGACATTGAGGTGTAATAAGGGGTACTTGCATTAACATATAGATGTATCAAAAATGTAAGTCAACAAGCATCAGCAGATAATTGTACACCATAAAAATGTATGGTAGCATCAACTAAATAGGGAGGACAGGGGGACCATCAAAGTTCAAGTTCACAGACCCCAGACAGGAAGCCCTCCAAAAAAGGTCTAAAGTTAAAGGCTTCATTGAGGCCGGGAGGTGAGGTGGCATTGAGATGGAAAATCCACCTTAATTCACTCTGTAGTAGTAATTTTTTATAATCAGGGAAGGTCAGGATCTTTAGGATTAATACTGGTGATATGGCGGTAGATGCGTTTCCAAAATGGTAGTTTGGTTTTGCCAACATAATAACAGCCACATTCACATACCAACAAGTAGACGACCCCCTCTGTACGACAATTGACATAATGGTAAGGATTAAACAACTGTTAGTTGGGTAGCACAACAGTCTTAGTAGTATTCATGTATTTGCAATATCTGCAATTACCACAGGGGTAAGTACCCTGTAATTTGGTGGTCTTAGAGGGAGTATGAGAATATTCACTTCAAACAAGTTTGTCGCATATAGAGGGGGCACATCTGTACGTGAATAGTGGCTGAGCTGGAACAAAGGGTGCAAGACTCTTGTCCATAGTTAAAATGTGCCAATATCTTGATACTATATTTTTAATCTGCCGATGTTGTTGAAAGTAGGAAATAATGATACGAGGGGGAGAACGTGATGTGGTTCGTTTTTGAAAAAGAAGGTCATAACGGTTTCTGACTCTAGCTTTGTTATATGCTAGTTTTAAAGTTTTGTTAGAGTATCCACTGGCTAAAAGCCTGTCTCTAAGTAAGGTAGCTTCTCGATTAAAAAATTTGTCAGTGGAGCAATTGCATCGGTCACGTAAATATTGTGCAAATGGAATAGATTGGAGTAGGGGCTTGGGATGAAAGCTGTCAGCTGACAGAATAGTATTACCAGCAGTAGGTTTATGGAATAATTTACTTTGCAAGTGGTCTGCGTGATCTTTAATAATAGTCAGGTCTAGCCAGTGACCCTCTCACGAAGGTTTGGACTTAGCTGCGTGCTGACCCCAGGTCACGACCCCCGGGTTCATCCTGCTCGCTAGGGAAGTACCCGAAGACACTGTAGACAAGGATGGATGGATGAAGCAAGGAAAGCCAGGTAGTGAGCCAAGGTCAGGGTGGGCTGCAGACAACGTAATCTGAACAAGCCGGGTCGGTACACAGAAGATCAGATCATGGGAAGACAGGTAAACAGGTTACACAGGGGAGCTAGGAACAAACGTTGCTCAAGCAACCAGTAGCAGGTTTGAAAGGGGTTTAAACAGAGAAGCACATAAGGGCTGGACAGGAAGTAGCAGGAAGGAATCATATATTAGGCAACAGGGGAAGGGCGTCGACACCCATAGCTGGAGAGTGCACAGAGCTAAACACCAGACAGTGGACAACAGATGCCAGCCGACCCACTGCAGTAAAGGTGAGACACAGATCAGCTCCGCAACTGATCTGTGACAGTACCCCCCCCCCCCCTTTACGAGGCCTCCCTACACGTCTGGGGGCTGGCTTGGAGAGAAATTTCTGATGGAAACTGGTCACCAGACGTAGGGCACAGACATTAGTGGCAGAGACCCAAGACCTCTCCTCTGGACCATAGCCCTTCCAATCAATGAGATAGAATAACTTCCCCCGGGAGTACTTGGAGTCCAATATTACTTTAATCTCATACTGATCCGAGGTATCAGCCACAGGAGCAGGGTGAGAAGAAGGGCAAGAGAAGCGATTGAGGACCAGTGGCCTGAGCAGGGAGACATGGAAGGTGTTGGGTATCCTGAGATGAGAGGGTAGACGGAGCTTGAAAGCCACTGGATTGATTCTGGCGGAGAATAGGAAATGGACCAATGAAATGAGGGGCAAATTTCATCGAGGGTACCCAGAGTCGAATGTGCTTGATAGAGAGCCAAACTCTATTGCCAGGCAGGAACTTAGGAGCTGGACGGCGATGACGATCTGCCGCCATTTTATGCCTGGAAGCAGCTAGATGAAGATTCTCAGAGACTTCTTTCCAGATAGAGTTGAAGGACCTTTGGGTCTCGGCTGCTGCTGGTACCACAGGAGAAATGGGAACAGGAAAGGGAACAGATGGATGCTGCGCATAAACTGTGAAGAAAGGAGATTTCCCAGAACTGGCATTGGCGTGATGGTTTAAGGCAAACTGCCCAGGACAAAAGGTCCACCCAGTCATCTTGGTGAGCAGAAATGAAGGCACGGAGAAAACGTTCTACATTTTGATTGACACGTTCCGTTTGCCCATTGGACTGGGGATGAAAGGCAGATGAAAAATCAAATTTAATCCCAAAAGAGCTGGCCAAGGCTCTCCAAAACTGAGCAGTAAATTGAACTCCTCTGTCAGAGACAATATGGGAAGGCATCCCATGAAGACGAAAGATCTCCTTTATGAAAGTTGTGGCAAGACTGGGAGCAGAAGGTAGGCCTGGGAGAGGAATCAAGTGACACATTTTGGAGAACCGATCCACCACTACCCAGATGACTGTAGAACCTGTTGAGAGAGGCAGATCAGAGATAAAGTCCATGGCAATACAACGCCAAGGTACATCGGGCACTGGTAAGGGCAAAAGCAACCCAGCAGGGGCGGACGTGGAGGATTTGGAAAGTACACAAACCGAACAAGCTTGAACGTATTCCTTGACATCCTTACGAAGAGAAGGCCACCAATAATGACGCTGAAGAAGGTCACAAGTACGAGGAATGCCAGGATGTCCAGAGAACTTGGAGTCATGTGCCCAAGCAAGGAGTTTGGGACGAAGTGCAGGGGCTACAAAAGTTTTACCAGGAGGAGGCTGTGTAGACTGGAGCTGAGTGATGGCTAGAATACGATGCGGGGGGAATGATGGGATCAGGATCTAGGTGATTCTCAGAATCATTGACATCAAACGACCTGGACAAGGCATCGGCTTGAGGGTTCTTGGCACCTGAACGGAAAGTAATGTTAAAATTGAAGCGGGCGAAAAAGAGGGCCCAGCGAGCTTGAGGTGGGTTCCAGCGTTTCACGGATTGTAAATACTGCAGATTTTTATGATCAGTATAGATGGTAATACAATGGGGAGAACCCTCTAGAAGATGTCGCCATTCTTGAAGAGCTAGTTTAATGGCAAGTAGCTCACGGTCCCCAATGGTATAGTTTTTCTCAGCATCAGAAAACGTCTTAGAAAAGAATCCGCAAGGTTGAGACTTGCCCTGCTGAGCTTGGAGTAGGATGGCCCCGACTCCTACAGAAGAGGCATCTACCTCCAAAGAAAAAGGTTTATTAATGTCCAGGCATAGAAAAATAGGGGCAGAGAGGAAGGCTGCCTTGAGTTTGCGGAAAGCTTCAATGGCTTCAGGGGACCAGAGCCGAGCATTTGCACCTTTGCGGGTGAGCGATGTAATAGGAGCCACCAAGGTGGAGTAGTTGCGAATGAATTGGCGGTAGTAATTGGTGAAGCCCAAAAAGTGTTGGGTGGATTTAAGACCAGAGGGCTGAGGCCACTCGGAGATGGCCCGAAGTTTGGCTGGGTCCATGAAGAGACCTTGTGACGAGATTATATAGCCCAGGAATGGAACTTGTGTTTGTTCAAATAGACACTTCTCCAATTTTGTATATATACAATTGTCCCGTAGACGCTGTAGCACAGTTTTTACGTGAACACGATGGGTAGGTAAGTCTGGCGAGAAAATTAGAATATCATTCAGATATACGATAACACAGACATACAGAAGGTCGCGAAAGATCTCGTTAACAAAATTTTGGAAGACCGCTGGGGCATTGCATAAGCCGAAGGGCATCACAAGATACTCATAATGCCCATCCCTGGTGTTAAAGGCGGTCATCCATTCGTCTCCTTCCCGGATTCTTATTAAATTGTAGGCCCCTCTAAGATCCAATTTAGTAAAGATATGAGAACCTCGCAGTCTGTCAAAGAGTTCAGAAATTAAAGAAGGAAGGTATCGGTTCTTCACGGTGATGGCGTTAAGACCCCTGTAGTCGATGCATGGACGAAGTGAACCATCTTTTTTCGCTACAAAGAAGAACCCGGCTCTGGCAGGTGAGTTAGATTTCCTGATGAAACCCTTTTGCAGGTTTTCCCGAATGTATTCAGACATGGCTTGTGTCTCGGGGATAGATAGAGGGTAGACTCGGCCACGGGGAGGAGCAGTCCCAGGTAAAAGCTCAAAGGAGCAGTCAAAGTTTCTATGAGGAGGAAGGCGATCGGCGGCCTTTTTGCAGAAAACATCTTGAAAGGATTGATATTGGGCAGGCAACATGGGAGTTGTGGAGGTCTCAGCAAGAGGAATGGAAGAAGGAGGTAGCACCCTGGAAATACACGGATGTTGGCATGGAGGGCTCCAAGCCAATACTTGTCCAGAATTCCAGTCCAGATGTGGGGAGTGTTTCTGCAACCGTGGGAGGCCCAGGATGATGGGACTGGAAGATTTAGGCAATATTAGGAAAGAGATCTCCTCTCTATGCAAAGCCCCAATGCGTAACTCTATAGGAGAGGTTTTAAAACGGATTGGAGTCATAGGCAAGAAGGAGCCGTCTACTGCGGTCATGGAGAGAGGCATAGCCAAGGCAACAAAGGCGATGCCCAACTCGGAAGCTACAGACTGTACAATGAAATTCCCAGCAGCACCAGAATCCACGTATGCAGAGAGTTGATAAGCATTCTGAGCCCAGCGGATAGCTACGGGAAGGGTGAAACGAGGGAAACGAGGAAAATTAACGGATCACCTCCCTCTGAGCGAGCTAGACCCTGGAGTTTCCCGGACGGAGTGGACAGGAGTTCAAAAGATGTCTTTTATCGCCACAATAAAGGCACAAACCCAGTCCCATGCGTCGGCCACGCTCCTCGGGAGTGAGGCGGGTTTGCCCAAGCTGCATAGGTTCTTCCAATACGTGAGAGGTCGAAGACGGAGAGGATTGCACCGATCTTTGGACTACCTGTGCTGGACGGCCAGCAGGGGGATGACTGGATCTGGATTTCTCCAGAGCCCGCTTCTTGAAGAGAATGTCAATTTGAATGCTCAATGCGATTAAGTCATCCAATGTGGTGGGAATGGCGCATCCAGCGAGTTCATCCTTGACGCGGTCAGATAGGCCTTGCCAGAAGGTAGCAGTAAGAGCCTCATTATTCCATTTGAGTTCAGCGGCCAGCGTACGGAATTGAACTGCGTATTGGCCGACTGTCATTTCTTGCTGACGAAGACGAAGGAGGGCCCCAGCAGACGAAGACACTCTGCCAGGCTCATCAAAAGTTTTCCGAAATGCATCCAAAAAAAGCTGGAGGTCAGAGGTGATAGGAGCATGTGATTCCCAGAGTGGAGAGGCCCAAGCTAAAGCATCATCGGAGAGGAGAGAGATGATGTATGCGACTTTGGTGCGATCAGTAGGTAAATGGTGGCTGGAAAGTTCGAAGTGGATGGAACACTGATTAATGAAGCCCCCACAAGCCTTAGGATCACCGGAGAACTGAGGTGGTAACGGCAGATGCAGGCAGGGATTGCCAGGTGCAGCAGGTAAGACCGGAGCAACTGAAGCGGGAGCAGGAACGGGAGGAGCTGAAGTTGCAGCGAGTTGCAGACCATCCAGACGAGAGCCCAGATCCTGGAGAACCAGCATTATTTGCTCTTGATTAGCTTGCTGGGAGTTAAGTCTCTGAACTAGATGTTGCATGGGATCCTCGGTCAATGGCCAATTCTCAGAGACGCTCATGGCTTGAGCAAACTGTCACGGTACTACTTACAGCGAACCCTCAGGTGAGCAGGTGACACAGGATCTCCCAGGGCGTGGAATCTAAGAGTCAGCCGGTGTTCCGCCAGTGACCCTCTCACGAAGGTTTGGACTTAGCTGCGTGCTGACCCCAGGTCACGACCCCCGGGTTCACCCTGCTCGCTAGGGAAGTACCCGAAGACACTGTAGACAAGGATGGAGGGATGAAGCCAGGAAAGCCAGGTAGTGAGCCAAGGTCAGGGCGGGCTGCAGACAACGTAATCAGAACAAGCCGGGTCGGTGCACAGAAGATCAGATCATGAGAAGACAGGTAAACAGGTTACACAGGGGAGCTAGGAACAAACGTTGCTCAAGCAACCAGTAGCAGGTTTGAAAGGGGTTTAAATAGAGTAGCACATAAGGGCTGGACAGGAAGTAGCAGGAAGGAATCATATATTAGGCAACAGGGGAAGGGCGTCGACACCCATAGCTGGAAAGTGCACAGAGCTAAACACCAGACAGTGGACAACAGATGCCAGCCGACCCACTGCAGTAAAGGTGAGACACAGATCAGCTCCGCAGCTGATCTGTGACATTAGCCTTACTTCCTACAGCGTAGCATTGCTTGCCTTACGCCAGGCATAGTTTACAGTACATATTGTGGTATCCCTGTTTGTGAGCATTTGAATACCCTCGCCCCCTGCTGGTTACCATTGGCAATCAGTTCTTATCTGGTACGTATTATGTATGTTATGTTATTTGGACCTTGTTATGTATTGTTACTTATGACCAGTGTGCAGGCTTTTGCACGTATTGTTTTGGTCACAATTGTACTAATATACTTGTATTTACATTTTAGACTATGTAAATACGAGATAAAATATATGCCTAGGAAAAAGGACGGATGGTCCGAAACATGTCGGCATTCTTCTCAAAATTGACATAAGTCGCAAGTTTATTGTTTACATAATTTATGCTCTGTCTAGTATTTCTCTATATATATTGCCACAACAATGTTTTTATCATACATGTATGTAACATTTTCTACTAATAAATTATGGTACTATACTTTACCTACGGACTGGTCTATCTAATTCAAACATCCCCAGGGGTATCGGCTGTGCTATTCGCACAAGGCCAATTTTTCTAGAATTGTTCTATTGGTATGTAATCGCCACCCTGCAGGAAATATATTGGTCCTAAGTTTACTGTTTAGTTTTTTTTTTTATTCATTTCCTAAAAATACAGTGTGACATAAAATATTGTGACAATCACCATTTTATTCTCTAGATTCTCTTTGTGGGTTCTAAGTAATTTTCTAGCAAAAAATATGGATTTTAACTTGTAAGCAACAAGTGTCAGAAATAGACTTAGTCATGAAAGGGTTAACTGGTAGTTTTCATGCACTATGGCCAATGAAGACTATTGACAAGCTGAGTTGGTGCAGTGGCTGCTATTTATTATTACTGCTATAATTTTTCTCAAGACAGATGAAAACAAGAGACAAATGCAACAGATTAAATCTGAGCTTTTTCAAGGCTTTCTGACAAATTTCAACTTCCTATCTTCCCTTCTGTAGTGATAAAACTGACATGACAGCATGAAGTTTCTATCATTATAGACAGTTATTATACTAGTAGCAATAATTGATGTGTTTTTTACTTGCCGACCGTTATTTTTTGGAACAGGTTTAGTAATAAACTATATGTGAGCAGTGCAGAACTCAGTTTAATCTCTATTTACACTACAGGAGGTTGCTTCTAAAACTCCACCATTACAGTGAATGTCTACAATTGAATCCATGCGCAACTTGACAGCAAAAGATACAATAAAGCTAAAACAGGTCATCTGACTTATTGTATTCAAAATAAAAAGACATTTAACTGACAAAAAAAACCTGTTGGTTTTCCATAAAAGTATTTTATCATGGACAAGTCAGGATAAAATACTTTTATGGAAAACCAACAGCTTTTTTGTTAGTTAAAGCGGGAGTCTGCCGGGAGTTGCACCGTTTTTTTTTTTAAAAGCCAGCAGCTACAAATACTGCAGCTGCTGACTTTTAAAATAATGACACTTACCCGCCCAGCGCACCCGCGATGTCGGCACCCGAAGCCGATCTCTCGATCGTCTCTCGGGTGCTACCGCCGCCATCTTGGGTATGGGAATCAGGAAGTGGAGCCTTTCGGCTTCATTTCCCGGTTCCCTACTGCGCATGCGCGAGTCGCGCTGCGCAATAAGGATGGTCCCCGCTGTCTCTGGGATCCGTGTGTTTCCCAGCAGGCAGCGGGGGACTTTCGGAAAGGGGCGTAGATTCTGCGGAAAGGGGCGTACCTTCTGCAGAATCTACACTGGAAGTGGGTGCAGATACCTGTACTGTACAGGTACCTGCACCCCCTCCCCCCTGAAATTGTGGCGCCGGAGGGGGGGGGGGAATTCCAATGAGCGGAAGGTCCACTTTAGGGTGGACCTCCGCTTTAAATGTGTCTTTTTATTTTTAATACAATAAGTCAGATGACCTGTTTTATTATTTCATTGTATCTTTTTCTGTCATGTTGTGAACAACTGTATACCTTTTAATGCATTAACATTTGCTTTGCACACTTACCTTCTCTGTGCAAGGGTTTTGCACAAAGCAGCCCAGATCCTCCTCTTCTGGGGTCCCTCAGCAGCGCACTTGGTGCATCCTCTTTTTGAGTGCCCCCATGAAGAGCCGCTCTCCATGGGGCACTCGTGCGGTTGCGCTCCCGAGTCCTTCTGCTACGTCCATTGACACAGACAGCAGGAACAGGCCCCGCCCCTGGCTTCCATGTCACTTGATTTGATTGGCAGCAGTGGGAGCCAATGGCTCCCACTGCTATCAATCTATTCAATGAGGACCCAAGACAGTGGCTGGAGCTGCTGTGTTTGTCCCCCTCGCTGGAACATTCGGGTTCAGATAAGTGAAAGGGGAGCTCAGGGGGGCTGCTGCACTACAGAAGATTTTTCACCTTAATGCATAATGCATTAAGGTGAAAAACCTCAAGGGTTTACAACCCCTTTAACCATGAATGTATGGACCTGTTGTAGAAGAAAACACATTTTATATTTTTACCTATTATTACCTATTTTATCTGTATCACTGTATTTAACTTTCAGTGCCAGGGGGTGATAGTAAGGGGGACCAATTATTTAAAGATTCATAATACACATTCTAAGGGCTGTAATACATAAAAAAAAATTCTAGGGCTCAGACTAGCAGAGCCACAGCTTGTGGATAGGCTGCATAATTCACTTGCAGCAAGGAGAAAATGTACTTGGGTTTAATGTGCATGTTGTTCATCATACTCATCGTAAAATCTGCAAATTGCAAACTTTAATCCTACCCTCATTTAATTCAGGGGACAAATATTTTAAATTCTGGCCTTTTTCTAATACATTGCACCAATGCAAAAAAGAATTGCAACACCTGTTTTTGTTAAATTTAGCAGTAATAGGTCAGAATTGAAGAACTGGTTGAGGTAGCAGACACAACAAACCTAAAATCTATTGAAAGGTTTAGCCTGCCAAATTATATAGCTAAAGCCCTCTACGTCATAACAGTTGCCAAACAGTGTCAAAAACATATTTCATAGCTTAGCTTGTGATCTTATTTTAGTGTAGCAGCTCATTGTGTTGTCTACAAAGTTTACAAAAATGTCAACACAGAATGCAAAAAACACTTCAAAACCACAACTCCACATTCAAGAGACAAAGTAATTTTGCTGTAATAAAAATTGCAATCCTTTATTTCAGAGACAGTAGTTAGACACAAAGACACATAGCAAAATGATGCAGGTAGAAGAGGGAAAGACAAGGCAATTTTTATCATAAAAGAGAAATTTAATCATACTAGGTTAGATACAACAGCTATACATATTGCACAGACATGCTGCACATCACGTGAGCAGTTTTACTAGGCTGTATTTAAAGAGCTATAAAAAAAGGCCCTTTTTATCAACAAATAAAAATGACTGTGTAGTATGTCAGAGACACCAGCCAGAAATATAGCACAAACACGCTGCACATTTTGTAACCATTTTTACTGGGTCTCATTTAACTGATTCCCAACTGGCTCACATCTTATTACGGGAGCAGAATAGGGGCAGAATGGCACCCATGCGTGAAACCCCATATATTTAAAGGGTTCCCGTTGAGAGTGGCCAGAAGGCGTGCGTCCCCACTGTGTGTGGCCAGTGGTCACGATCACTGCCAGCCACACGCGATTACGTGCACGAGAGCCAGCATGCGGATTTTGGTGTGTAAACACACAAATCCCTGTCCTGTCAGGGGAGAGGAGACACATTGTTTGTAAGAAGGAACAACGATATGTCTCCTCGTTCGGACCCGAATATCGAACCCCGTTAAAGTCAATGGGACCCGAATGTCAAAAATCAAGTGACCATTTTGAAGGATTATGTGCAAGTAGTTGGGCATTCAATTGTTATAGGGGTCAGGGTCCTGCCCTGGGGGACATGTATCAATAAAAAAAAAGTTTGTGAAAAAAAGAAATTTTCCCTGCAAGCGGCATTTCTTTTGCTCAGCAACACCTGGGGAGCCAGTGTGTATGAAGAGGCCACGATGTAGTGCACTGGGAACAAGATTTTTTGATTACATTCTGGTGTCACTTTGACTTTGGAAAGAAGTAACGGGTATGTAAAAAATTGGTCTTTGGGTGTCAGTGGCGCCTTCTCACCGTAACCCTATAGAGGTATTCTTGATGAAAGCAAGAATTGGCCTTGATTTAAAAAATTGCAATTATATGCACCTGTCAAACAAAAATTACTCTTTGGGTGTCGGGGGCGCTTCCCACTGTAACCCTATAGAGGTGCTCTTGATGAAGGCAAAAAAATTGCAATGATATGCACCTGTCAAACAGGTGCTGAAAAATTTGTCTTTGAGTGTTAATTATGCCCATGAAACCTATACCAAAAACATTCTTCCAGATGATATGATTGAACACTCTCAAAGCTAGGCAGCCTCGAAGTCCTGCAGAGATTCCACATCCCAAAAAGACTTAATCAGGGGCATCGGCATCAGGGGCTTCATAGCTGGTAATCCAGGACTAATTTTTATAAAAGTCACACAGTCCCGGAGTCTGTGGACAGGCGCGTTCTATGATCAGTAACGAAACCTCCTGCAGCACTGAATGCTTGTTCTGAAAGTACGCTGGATGCAGAGCAGCCCAACAACTCAATAGCATACTGGGCAAGTTCTGGCCAGTGGTCTATTTTCATGACCCAGTAAGTCAGTGAATCGTCAAGCTGGAAAGCTCTTCATCTCTGTTTTGGCCCCCAGGTAATAATCCACCATGTGATGCAGACGCTGCTGATGGTATGTGGAAGCTGACAGGGCAGTGAGGACTAAAAAAATTCTGAAATGGCTCACTTAGGCAGATGCCTTCTCCAATGCTCCTCTCTTGACCAACATAAGACTCAAAGCTATATTTTTCATGACACTGTAACCTACTGGAGTTAGGAAAAGCATTCAATAAAATCCTCTTTAACGTGTCCTTCAGTGATGTTATCTTCTACATTCTCTGTGGGGATGGGATGAGTTCTGAGACCTTCCCCTTATAACGGTGGTCAAGAAGGGGTTGCCAATCATTAATCATCCTTCTCCTTTATGCCACATATTCTTGGGTCCTTTGGCAGGCTTTGAAGCATGAGGTTGCCCATGCACCTTAATTTTGCTGAGGCTTGAGAAGCAGACTCATAGTTACATAGTTTCATAGTAGGAGAGGTTGAAAAAAGACACAAGTCCATCAAGTCCAAACTATGTGTGTGATTAAATGTCAGTATTATGTTGTATATCCCTGTATGTTGCGGTCGTACAGGTGCTTATCTAATAGTTTTTTGAAACTATTGATGCTTCCCATTGAGACCACCGCCTGTGGAAGGAATTCCACATCCTCGTCGCTCTTACAGCAAAGAACCCTCTATGTAGTTTAAGGGTAAACTTATTTTTATCTAATTTTAAAGAGTGTCTTGTTAACCACTTTCAAACCAGACCAATTTGCTGGTCAAAGACCAGACCACTTTTTGCGAATTCGGCACTGCGTCGCTTTAACTGACAATTGTGCGGTCGTGCGACGTGGCTCCCAAACAAAATTGACGTACTTTTTTTCCCACAAATAGAGCTTTCTTTTGGTGGTATTTGATCACCCCTGCGGTTTTTATTTTTTGCGCTATAAACAAAAATAGAGCGACAATTTTGAAAAAACGCATTATTTTTTACTTTTTGTTATAATAAATATCCCCAAAAATATATAAAAAAACTTTTTTTTCCCTCAGTTTAGGCCGATACGTATTCTTCTACATATTTTTGGTAAAAAAATCGCAATAAGCGATTATTAATTGGTTTGCGCAAAAGTTATAGCGTTTACAAAATAGGGATAGTTTTATAGCATTTTTATTAATCATTTTTTATTATTTTTTTTTACTAGTAATGGCAGCGATCAGCGATTTTTATTGTGCCTGCGACATTGTGGGGGACCCATCGGACATTTTTGACACATTTTTGGGACCATTGTCATTTATACAATAATCACTGCTATATAAATGCAGTGATTCCTGTGTAAATGACACTGGCAGTGAAGGGGTTAACCAGTGGGTGGCAGTGTAGGGGTTAAGTGTTCCTAGGGGTGTGTTACTAACTGTGGGGGGGTTGGGCTTTCATTTAGTGAACACTGATCTCTGCTCCAATCACATGGAGCAGAGATCAGCGTCACTAGTTGCTAGGCAGAATGGAGAAATGTTGTTTACAACGGCATTTCTTCATTCGGCCGCTCCGTGAGACGTTCGCGGGGATGCCCGCGGCGATCGAGTCCGTGGGTCCCGCGACCGGACTCACGGAGGTCCCAACCAGCGCGGGAGCGCGCCGCCGCCGGTGCGCTCCCGATGGCAGGGCGGCAAATTTAAAGGGACGTACATGTACGTCCATTTGCCTGCCCGTGCCATTCTGTCGACGTACATCGTCGTGCGCTGGTCAGCAAGTGGTTAAACTCCCTCCCACAAAAAAGTTTTATCTCTATTGTGGGGTCACCAGTACGGTATTTACAAATTGAAATCATATCCCCTCCCAAGTGTCTCTTCTCCACAGAGAATAAGTTCAGTACTTGCAACCTTTCCTCATAACTAATATCCTCCAGACCCTTTATTAGCTTAGTTGCCCTTCTTTGTACTCACTCCATTTCCAGTACATCCTTCCTGAGGGCTGGTGCCCAGAACTGGACAGTATACTCTAGGTGTGGCCGGACCAGAGTCTTATAGAGAGGGAGAATTATCGTTTTATCTCTGGAGTTGATCCCTTTTTAATGCATACCAATATTCTGTTTGCTTTGTTACCAGTAGTGATGGACGAACTTCCGACAGGACGTTTCGCGAACGCAGACCGCGAACACGGCCGATAGTTCGCGAACCGTAACGTTCGCGGCAGGCCCCATTGACTTCAATGGGAAGCGAACTTTGCAAACCTACAGGTCAAATTTGCAGCTACAAAATAATTACTAGCTGTGCAAACATAGTCCCACCACATGGCCAATGACATAACACATGTATGAGGTGAATCTGGGATCGACAACTACAAGCATTCTTTTTTTATATGTGAAATTGTGACAATTCAGGACTGTGGAGCGCATGAAGGCAATGGAGGAGAGGGAAGGTCAGGGTAGGCAAAGAAGAGGGTGCAGGAGATAATCACCAGCAGCGTGACATACAGCAATGACACCAGCACCATGATAGAGTCATCTGACACCAGCACCGTGATAGAGAGCACTGACATCAGCAGCGTGACATACAGCAATGACACCTGCACTGTGATCTGACACCAGCACCGTGATAGAGAGCACTGACATCAGCACCATGATAGAGAGCACTGACATCAGCACCATGATAGAGAGCACTGACATCAGCAGCCTGACATACAGCAATGACACCTGCACCGTGATAGAGTGATCTCACACCAGCACCGTGATAGAGAGCACTGACATCAGCAGCGTGACATAAAGCACTGACACCAGCACTGTGATGTACAGCACTGACACCAGCACCGTGATAGAGAGCACTGACATCAGCAGCGTGACATACAGCAATGACACCTGCACTGTGATAGAGTGATCTGACACCAGCACCGTGATAGAGAGCACTGACACCAGCACTGTGATATACAGCACTGACACCAGCACCATGATAGAGAGCACTGACATCAGCAGCGTGACATACAGCAATGACACCTGCACCGCGATAGAGTGATCTGACACCAGCACCGTGATAGAGAGCGCTGACATCAGCAGCGTGACATAAAGCACTGACACCAGCACCATGATATACAGCACTGACACCAGCACCGTGATATACAGCACTGACACCTGCACCGCAAGCAGCCCCAGGAGGAAGTCAGCATAGCACAGGGATGGTGGGAGCCCCTCATAATGAGCATAGCACAGGGATGTTGGGAGCCCCTCATAATATGCACAGCAGAGGTACAGCCCCAGGAGGAAGTCAGCACAGGGATGGTGGGAGCCCCTCATAATAAGCAGCCCCAGGAGGATGTCAGCATAGCACAGGGATTGTGGGAGCCCCTCATAATAAGCAGCCCCAGGAGGAAGTCAGCACAGCACAGAGATGGTGGGAGCCCCTCATAATGAGCATAGCACAGGGATGGTGGGAGCCCCTCATAATATGCACAGCAGAGGTACAGCCCCAGGAGGAAGTCAGCACAGCACAGGGATGGTGGGAGCCCCTCATAATAAGCCCCAGGAGGATGTCAGCATAGCACAGGGATGGTGGGAGCCCCTCATAATAAGCAGCCCCAGGAGGAAGTCAGCACAGCACAGGGATGGTGGGAGCCCCTCATAATGAGCATAGCACAGGGATGGTGGGAGCCCCTCATAATAAGCAGCCCCAGGAGGAAGTCAAGTATGTGCAAGTATTTTGTACGTGTATTACACAACTATATACTGCAAACCAAATAGTACACATATACCAGTCCTTAAGGACCTTTGTGGAACTAGTAGGTTGTGATTAGCAGACTGTACCTCAGTCCCTACACTGATAGTGACTGACTGCAGAATAGGGCAGCAGTCAGCAGTAGTGCACCTCAACCCTATATATTTTGGACCTATACCAGTCCTTAAGGAATAGCAGACTGTACCTCACTCAACCCTATGTACTGTAGTACACTATACCCTACCAGTCCTTATAAGGACCTTTCTGGAACTAGTAGGTTGTGATTAGCAGACTGTACCTCAGTCCCTACACTGATAAAGGACTGCTGCAGAATAGGGCAGCAGTCAGCAGTAGTGCACCTCAACCCTATATATTGTGGACCTATACCAGTCCTTAAGGAATAGCAGACTGTACCTCACTCAACCCTATGTACTGTAGTACACTATACCTTACCAGTCCTTATAAGGACCTTTGTGGAACTAGTAGGTTGTGATTAGCAGACTGTACCCCAGTCCCTATACTGATAAAGTACTGCTGCAGAATAGGGCAGCAGTTAGCAGTAGTGTACCTCAACCCTATATATTGTGGACCTATACCAATCCTTAAGGAATAGCAGACTGTACCTCACTCAACCCTATGTACTGTAGTACACTATACCTTACCAGTCCTTATAAGGACCTTTGTGGAACTAGTAGGTTGTGATTAGCAGACTGTACCTCAGTCCCTTTACTGATAAAGGACTGCTGCAGAATAGGGCAGCAGTCACCAGTAGTGTACCTCAACCCTATATATTGTGGACCTATACCAGTCCTTAAGGAATAGCAGACTGTACCTCACTCAACCCTATGTACTTTACAACACTATACCTTACCAGTCCTTATAAGGACCTTTGTGGAACTAGTAGGTTGTGATTAGCAGACTTACCTCAGTCCCTATACTGATAAAGGACTGCTGCAGAATAGGCAGCAGTCAGAAGTGGTGCACCTCAACCCTATATATTGTGGACCTATACCAGTCCTTAATGAATAGCAGACTGTACCTCACTCAACCCTATGTACTGTAGTACACTATACCTTACCAGTCCTTATAAGGACCTTTGTGGAACTAGTAGGTTGTGATTAGCAGACTGTACCTCAGTCCCTATACTGATAAAGGACTGCTGCAGAATAGGGCAGCAGTCAGCAGTAGTGCACCTCAACCCTATATATTGTGGACCTATACCAGTCCTTAAGGAATAGCAGACTGTGCCTCACTCAACCCTGTGTACTGTATTACGCTATACCTTACCAGTCCTTATAAGGACCTTTGTGGAACTAGTAGGTTGTGATTAGCAGACTGTACCTCAGTCCCTATACTCATAAAGGACTACTGCAGCAGAAGGGCAGCAGTCAAGTATAATATTCTTTCTATATTTGGAAGAAAGAATATTATACATGTACAAGCCTATTACCATACCAATCCTGAAAAGAACCTTTGTGGACCTAATAGTAAAAGCTACTGATTAAACTGACTGTCCCTCACTGCCACACACAGCTTCCTGCCTGTCCCTATTTAAACTGACAAAACACAGGCTGCTGCAATAATAACTTGAATAGCACTCAAAACGACATCCTGTACTACTTTACCATACCAGTCCTGAAAAGGACTTTTGTGGATCTAATAGTAACAGCTAATGATTAAACTGACAGTCCCTGCTGCACACAGCATCCTGTCCCTCTCTCTACACTGACAAAAGACAGGCTGCTGCAACAATGACTTGAATAGCAGTGCCTCAAACCTATATCCTGAACTACACCTAACACCTATACCATACCAGTCCTTAAAATAACTTTTGTGGACCTAATAGCTAGCGATTTGTGTCACTGCAGTCTCTCCCTGCTCCACAGAGCAACCTCTCCCTATAGCAGTGTTTCTCAAATCCAATCCTCAGGCCCCCCCAACAGGTCATGTTTTCAGGTTTTCCATTATGTTTCACAGGTGATTTGATCAGTTTCACTGCCTTAGCAATTACCACAGCCGTTTCATCTGAGGGAAATCCTGAAAACATGACCTGTTGGGGGGGCCTGAGGACTGGATTTGAGAAACACTGCCCTATAGTGACATACGAAAGAATGTAAAATGGCCGCCGGATCGGGTCTATTTATAAGTTAGGGGGAATGTCCAAGTGTCCATGTGCTGTAATGTCTCAATCGGCTGTCCTGTACCCCATGATGGATGTGTCATCATAGGTCAAAGTTCTTTTACACAGTAAACACGTAAGTCCGCAGGGCGAACAGCGGCAATAGTCCGCCGATCGGGCGGACCGCTAACAGCCAAAATTCACCGCGAAACGACCGCCGGGCGAACCGTTCGGCCATCCCTAGTTACCAGCAGCTTAGCATTGCATGCCATTGCTGAGCCTGTCATCTACTAGGACCCCAGGTCCTTTTCCATCCTAGATTCCCCCAGAGGTTCCCCCTCCAGTGTATAGATTGCATTCATATTTTTGCTACAACTGGCAGTAATGCACAAAACTATATGGCGTTAAACTGGCAGTAACGCACACAGAACTATATAGCGTTAACCTGGCAGTAATGCACACAGAACTATATGGCGTTAAACTGGCAGTAATGCACACAAAACAATATGGTCTTAAACTGGCAGTAACGCACACAGAAGTAAATGGCGTTAAACTGGCAGTAATGCACACAGAACTATATGACGTAACGCACACAGAAGTAAATGGCGTTAAACTGGCAGTAATGCACACAGAACTATATGACCCCCAGGTCCTTTTCCATCCTAGATTCCCCCAGAGGTTCCCCCTCGAGTATATAGATTGCATTCATATTTTTGCTACAACTGGCAGTAATGCACAAAACTATATGGCGTTAAACTGGCAGTAACGCACACAGAACTATATGGCGTTAACCTGGCAGTAATGCACACAGAACTATATGGCGTTAAACTGGCAGTAACGCACACAAAACAATATGGTCTTAAACTGGCAGTAACGCACACAGAAGTAAATGGCATTAAACTGGCAGTAATGCACACAGAACTATATGACGTTAAACTGGCAGTAACGCACACAGAAATATATGGCATTAAACTGGCAGTAACGCACACAGAACTATATGGCGTTAAACTGGTAGGAACGCACACAGAAGTAAATGACATTAAACTGGCAGTAACACACACACATAACTATATGGCGTTAAACTGGCAGTAGTGCACACAAAACTATATGGCATTAAACTGGATGTAATGCACACAAAACGGTATGGCGTTAAACTGGAAGTAACACACACAGAAGTAAATGGCATTAAACTGTCAATAACACACACAGAACTATATGGAGTTAAACTGGCAGTAACGCACACAGAACTATATGGCATTAAACTGCCAGTAACACACACAGAACTATATGGCGTTAAACTGGTAGTAACGCACACAGAAGTAAATGACGTTAAACTGGTAGCAATGCACACAACACTATATGGCGTTAAACTGGCAGTAACGCACACAAAACAACATGGCGTTAAACTGGAAGTAACACACACAGAAGTAAATGTCATTAATGCCCAAAATTCAGACGAAAATGCATTTAGACTAAAACGAATGCACACGTGTAGCAGTAACGCACACAGAACTATATGGCGTTAAACTGTCAGTAATGCACAAAACTATATGGCATTAAACTGGCAGTAATGCACACAGAACTATATGGCGTTAAACTGGAAGTAACACACACAGAAGTAAATGGCGTTAAACTGGCAATAATACACACAAAACAATATGGCATTAAACTGGAAGTAACACACACAGAACTATATGGCGTTAAACTGGCAGTAACACACACAAAACTATATGGCATTAAGCTGGAAGTAACACACACAGAAGTAAATGGCGTAATATGTAACGCCATATAATTCTGTGTGTGTTACTGCCAGTTTAACGCCATTTACTTCTGTGTGTGTTACTTCCAGTTTAACGCCATATAGTTTTGTGCATTACTGACAGTTTAATGCCATATAGTTCCGTGTACGTTACTGCTACACGTGTGCATTAGTTTTCATCTGAATTCATTTTCGTCCGAATTTTGAGCATTTTGTGTTATTGTTTTAACAAACTATATTGAACGTGCAGAATCTGAAAACTGAAAGATCCGACATAAACAAATGCTTTATTTTTCATTTTTGTTGTGACAACAGTTCGATATAGATAGGAGATTCAACATGACGCAGACCATAGTGATCTGTGTCCATCGAACCTGTGGTTGAATGTGCATAACCTTAGCTCTATTAGTCCAAGATTATTCTACATAGAGAGAAAAGATTCAACATAGAGATAAAAGATTTGACATAGAGAGAAAAGATTTGACATTATAGAGACAATACCAAAAAAGTTTGAATGTGCCTAACCTAACTCTATTAGTCCAAGATTATTCAACATTAGGGATGAGTCAAACCAACTTTAGAACCCCATTAAAGTCTATGGGACTCGAACATTCAAAATCAAAAGTGCTAATTTTAAAGGCTAATATGCAAGTTATTGTCCTAAAAATGGTTTGGGGACCCAGCTCCTGCCCCAGGGTACATGTATCAATGCAATTTTTTTTTAAACGGCTGTTTTTTTCGTGGAGCACTGATTTGAATGATGCTTAATGTGAAAAAAGTGAAATATTCCTTTAAATATCGTGCCTGGGGGGTGTCTATAGTATTCATGTGAATTGGCACGTGTTTCCTGTGCTTAGAACAGTCCCTGCACAAAATTACATTTCTAACGAAAAAAAGTAATTTAAAACTGCTTGCGGTTTTAATGTAATGTCTCGGTCCGGGAATATGGATGAAAATCATTCAGAAAAATGGCATGGGTAGCCCCCCTGCCCATTACCAGCCCCTTTGGGTCTTGTATGGATATTAAGGGGAACCTCGTACCCAAATTAAAAAAAAGGAAAGGCATGAGGCCCCCAGGCCCTATATACTCAGAACAGCAGTATACAGGCAGTGCAAACAAGACAGGGACTGTGTAGTTTTGTTGTGTTAAGTAGAATCTGTTCGTAATTTTGAACTGGTACACTTTTAAAGTGTAGCTCCAGTCAAAAAATCTATTATTAAGCTTTTTGGAAAACATAGGGAAGGGTTATCACCCCTGTATCATTTTTTTTGCCGTCTGTCTTTTTTCATCTCACTTCCTGCTGTCTCCTTCCGTTTGCAAGTAGAACACGTTTGTAAGTTGGATGTTTGAAAGTAGGGGCCTGCCCTATATGCTCTGCAGAAATTTGGGCCTAAGGTGTTGGCACAGCACTGTAAGCCCTCAAAGTGACTCTTGGTGGGTGCTGGAATGCCCTGCTGTGAACTATGATATCAAGAATTGTAATTACATGCCATTGTTGAACAGTGGTAGAAAAATTGGGCCTTTGGTGGTGGTGCTGGTGCTGGTGCCACAGCACTGTATGTCCTCACAGTTACTCTCAGTCGGCTTTGGAATGGGCCCTGCTTTGAAATATTATATCAAGAATTGTAATTACATGCACCTGTTAAACAAGGGCTGAAAAATTGGGCCTTAGGCATTGGTGCCACAACACTGCAACACCTCACAGAAACTCTAGTTGGAGAGGAGGAATGAGCCCTGCTGCAAAGTATTGCATCAAAAATTGTAATTACACGCCCCTGTTAAACAGGGGCTAAAAAATTGGGCCTTAGGCACTGGTGCTGGTGCCACGACACTTCAACCACTCACAAATATTGTAGTTGAGCACAGCAACGAACCCTCCTGCAAAATATCGTATCAAAAATTGTAATTACACGCCCCTGTTTAAACAGGTGCTGAAAAATTGGGCCTTAGGCGCTGGTGCCATGACACTACAACCTCTCCCAGATACTCTAGTTGGAGTGCAGGAATGAGCTCTGCTGCAAAGCATTTCATCAAAAATTGTAATTACATGCTCCTGTTAAACAGGGGCTGAATAATTGGGCCTTAGCCACTGGTGGCGGTGCCTAGAACCAAAAATGTTCTTCCAAGCTATCAGCAGGATTATTGAGGAGGAAGAGGATAGACAGTGAACATAACAGGAACATCACTCAGCATCAGCATAGGTAGTCTTGAAGGGATGTGACATTTAAAAAAAATGATTCGGTTACATCAGCTTCAGGTGCTTGGTAGCTGGTGGTGATCCAAGACTGATTCATCTTTATGAAGGTCAGTCGATCAACCGAGTCGGTGGAAAGGCGCACCCTGTGATCGGTTACAAAGCATCCAGCAGCACTGAATGTGCGTTCCGAAAGAACGCTGTATGCAGGACAGGCCAGTAGCTCAATTGCATACTGTGCAAGCTCTGGCCAGTGATCCATCCTCAAGACCCAGTAATCCAGAGGATTTTCGGTGGGAAAGTTGTCCAAGTCTGACCTTGCCCCTAGATATTCCTGTACCATGTAAATCAGACGCTGGCGATGGTTGCTGGAACCGATCATACCTTGGGGCTGCGGACTAAAAAATTGTCTGAACACATGGTCAGACGGCTACCTTTTCCACCGCTCCTTCTGTGACTGACCGAAGCCTCAGCAACACGTTGTCCAGGACCAGGAATTTGTAACCTGCCAGTCTCTGGGAACGTGTTGCACAGAGCTTTCTGCAAGGCCTCCCGGAGATGTCTCATCTTCTGCTCCCTCTGCAACGTCAAGATAAGGTCTGCAACTTTACCCTTGTACCGTGGATCAAGGAGAGTTTCCATCCAGTAATGATGCCTCTTCTTGATCCGCTGCATACGAGGATCCTTCTGCAGGCTTTGCAGGATCAGGGAGGCCATGCAGCGTAGGTTAGCTGAGGCATTCGGTCCAGAGTCCTCTGGGTCACTAAGGACAACATGATCCGCAGCCACCTCCTCCCAGCCACGTACAAGTCCATGGGTTTCTTGGGACTGTAAATCATCCCTAAAAGACTGCTGCTGCTGCTGAGTGTCAGGCTCCGCCTCCATGCTGACACAATCCTCCTCCTCCTCCTCTTCCTGTGTGATTGGCAGAACTGCAGGAACACTGTCTGGATAAAGGGGGCCTTGAGAGGCAGGAAGTCCTCCTCTTCCTGCCTCTGTTCTGCCTCAAGTGTCCTGTCCATTATTCCACGCAGCGTGCGCTCCAAAAGGTGGAAAAGAGGTACCGTGTCACTGATGCATGCACTGTCACTGCTCACCATCCTTGTGGCCTCCTCAAATGGTGACAGGACAGTGCATGCATCCCTGATCATGGCCCACTGGCATGGGGAAACAAAACCGAGATCCCCTGACCCTGTCCTGGTGCTGTAGTCGCACAGGTACTCATTGATGGCCCTCTGCTGCGTGTGCAGCTGCTGCAGCATGGCCAACGTTGAGTTCCACCTGTTGGGCATGTCACAGATAAGGCGGTTCTTGGGCAGGTTTAACTCCTTTTGGAGCTCAGCCAACCGAGCACTGGCCTGCCTCAGGACATCCTGTAAGCCCGGGTACCTGCCCAAGGAGAGGAGAGGTTTGCTTTGTTCTCTGGTGTGGGTCTTTAAGGTACGCTTGTCAACGAACTGCATGGCAGGTCAACATATGTCTGGTCAAGCATGTGGTGCCCAAGCGGCTGATGTTTTGGCCACGCGAGATATGCTTGAGACATATGTTGCAAATAGCAGCGGTGCGATCTTATGCACTCGTCTCAAAAAAGGCCCACACCAAAGAACTTTTGGAATAACGCGCAGAGGCTGCGTCCTGAACAGGCGGAGCTCTGCGGTGTGATTCACTCGGTGTGCTGCCCTTAAGCTGGCCCCTGGAGGGCATCCTGCCTCATTGGAGATGTGCCTCCTCCTCCTCTCTCCTATCAGGCACTCACTTGGGGTCAGTGACCTCATCATCCCCTCCCTCTTCATCACTGGAGCAAACCTGGCAGTATGCTCAGCTGGTGGAACATGACTGCCAGATTGCTGTCCTTCTTGAGCATCCCCTCTCTCTGGGCTCACACTACTGCCTTTATCTAGCTGGGTATCATCATCAGAGCCTTCAAAACGCTGGGCATCCTCCTGGAGCATGTACCCAACACTGTGCTCAAACAGTTCGGGGGACTCCTCAGGGGGACATGATAGGTCTAGGGAAGGAGTGACTGATGCCATTGAGGCGAGGGAAGAGGCCGCGTTGGCAGCTGCTTTGCCAGTACCCTGAGCCTGGGTGAGAGAGGATGAGGAGGGCTTGGTCATCCCCTTTACCAAGTCTATGGCATGTTGCGGCTAAACACGTCCAGCTGCCAAAAATGAGGACAAACGTGTCCCATGGCCACGTGCTGATGACTATGCACCGTGTCCACGACCAGCACTGTTGCCTCTAGACACAGAGCCTGCTTGCCCTCTTTTATTGGCTCATGACTGTCTGCCTCTCCTTGTTGGCCTTCCAGACGTACTAATGGCCTGCAGGGAGATGAGAACACCAGCAATTGGGGTAGCTTTAAGTGCAACATTAACCAGATGACACAGTACACCGACTGTAATTACTGCAGCTGCCTGCCTGCAGTATAGGACCTGAAGAACATGAGCAATTGAGGTAGCTTCAGGTGTACACTATGCAGGGGGCACAATACACTGACTGTAACTGCTGCAGCTGCCTGTGGTATAGCACCAGAACAACACCAGTACTGGGGTAGCTTCAGGTAAACATGGTGCAGGGGGCACAATAAACCGACTTTAACTGCTGCAGCTGCCTGTGGTATAGCATCAGAACAATACCAATAATTGGGGTAGCTTCAGGTAAACACTGTGCAGGGGGCACAATACACCAACTGTAACTGCTGCAGCTGCCTGTGGTATAGGACTAGAACAACACCAGAAATTGGGGGTAACTTCAGGTGTACACTGTGCAGGTGGCACAATACATCGACTGTAACTGCTGCAGCTGCCTGTGGTATAGGACTAGAACAACACCAGCAACTGGGGGTAGCTTCAGGTGTATACTGTGCAGGGGGCACAATACACCGACTGTAACTGCTGCAGCTTCCTGTGGTATAGGACCAGAACAACACCAACAATTGGGGTAGCTTCAGGTGTATACTGTGCAGGGAGCACAATACACAGACTGTAACTGTTGCAGCTGCCTGTGGTATAGGAACAGAACAACATGAGCAATTGGAGTAGCTTCAAGTGTATACTGTCCAGGGGGCACAATACATGGACTGTAACTTCTGCAGCTGCCTGTGGTATAAGACCAGAACAACACAAGCAATTGGGGGTAGCTTCAGGTGTATACTGTGCAGGTGGCATAATACACTGATTGTAACTGCTGCAGCTGCCTGTGGTATAGGACCAGAACAACACCAGCAATTGGGGTAGCTTCAGGTGTACACTGTGCAGGGGGCACAATACACCAACTGTAACTGCGCTAGGTTCAATCACAAGAAATTTAGACACTGTCCCTGCCTGTCCTTCTCTCTATGAACTCCGCAACACACTACACTAGGCGACCGCGCAGGCGGACTTATATAGTGTGGGGCGTGTACTAAACCCCCTGAGCTATAATTGGCCACAGGCATCCTGCCTGTGGCCAATTATGGCTCTCCTCTCTGCCGGCGCTGTGATTGGCCAAGAATGCGGGTCACAGTGCATGCTTGGCCAATCATCATCCACCAATGCACGGAGATGCCACAGTGCATTGCGGGCCATGAACGCCACACGAATATGTTGCGAATGGCCCACCAAGTTCTGGCTTCGCCGAACGGGCGAACACCCAGTGTTCGAGTCAAACATACGTTCGATTTGAACACTGAGCTCATCCCTATTTGACATAGAGAGAAAAGATTCGACATGAAGATTCGACGAAGCAGTCGGCATGAGCAGACATTTATGGTCAAATGCTCTGCCCATAGGCTATAGCATTCTAATGTTGGTTTACTAGTGATAATAATGAATAAATATAATTATTACTAGTGTCATCCAACATTAGAATTCTACTATAGCTTGTAGGTGGAACATTCGATCGGAAATGTACGATTGTGGTGTCGTACAGTTTAGCTGCTCCTTTGAATCTTCTTAGAACATTCGACAGACACCATAAGCCTTCAATGACAGATTCAACCTTAATTATTTTGGATTTTCGGACGAATGCATTTTTTAATGAAACAAAATAAATAAAAACGAAGTAAATAAATAAATTCTTTTTCGGACAAAAACGTACTTCCGAAACGAAATAGTTCTGTGTGCACATTTCTAGTTACTGCCAGTTTAACTGGCAGTAATGCACAAAATTATATGGCGTTAAACTGGCAGTAACGCACACAGACCCATACGGCATTAAACTGGCAGTAAAGCACACAAGACTATATGGTGTTAAACTGGCAGGAATGCACACAGAACTATATAGCATTAAACTGGCAGTAACACACAAAACTATATGGCGTTAAACTGGCAGTAACGCACACAGAACTATATGGCGTTAAACTGGCAGTAACGCTCACAAAACTATATGGCGTTAAGCTGATAGTATCGTGCACAAAAACTATATGGCGTTAAACTGTCAGTAACGCACACAGAACTAAATGGCGTTAAACTGGCAGTAACGCTTACAAAACTATATGGCGTTAAACTGGCAGTAACTCAATCCAATAGATGGTATTCAACTGTCACTACACTGAACCATCACTACACTGACACTATCTGAATGTCATGGTTATGCAATAGTTTGTCTGCTTACCTGTTTCCATGTGTTCATCTCTAGAGACCAGCCGACCCTCACCTGACTGCTTTTGTAATTCATCCTCTGGCATGACTCCACCCTAGCTCCTATCAGAGAACTCTATATTAACCTGTGCACTGCAGGCCAACCCTGCTGATCAACCATTGTGTATTCCTTTGTGTGTTTAGCTCCCTGTTACCTGCTGTGTGCTCTTCTGTTGTTCCGTTACCAACTTTGGTGTGTCCTTGACTATCCCTGTTTGCCTGTGATCCTGACCTATTGGCGTGTCCCTGACTATTCCTGTCTGCTTGTGGCCCCGACCTTGGCTTTATCCCTCACTATCCCTGTCCTCCTGTTGCCTACTGTGGGTGCGAGCTGGGGGACCCTGGGGGTCGTGACCTGGAGCCAGTTGCAGCCAAGTCCATCCTCACCACTAGAGGCTCTGGTGAACACCTGCTGGCTCTTAGACTCCGCGCCTCAGGGAATCTTACGCTCTAACCTCGGTGGGATCTGTCTCCCGTCTGCAGCAGTCAGCCTTAGGGTCCACAACCTTGCGGTGCACTCCTGATCCCTTCAGTGTGCATCTGTCACCTCGCCTCAAGGTGACCTGACACTGAACTGTCCCTGTCCCTACTCTAGCTATACACTAATGTAAAGATTACTGACACGTTCTCACTACACTACACTGAAGCTACATGAGCTGTCCCTACTCTACACTAATATATGTATGAATGACACGTTCTCACTACACTACACTGAAACTATAAGAGCTGTCGCTACTGTAGCTGTACACTATGCAAAGCTGAATGATGGTCCTCCTCACTACACTCACACTATCCCTAGACTGACACTAAACTAATATTCTACACTGACAACTGAAGCAAAATACAGTACAGTATAGGACACTAACTAATAGCACAGAACAAAGCCCTGTTATATCTCTCTCCACGCCGAAATCACAGTGAAAATGGTGGCCATTGAAAGAATACTTTTATACTGTGGGGCAGGAATGAGCCATGATTGGATGAAGTCATGATCAGTGTCCAATCATGACTCTGAGAGTGCTCTGTGCCTTAATTGGCTGAAGCTTACACTTCTTCAGCCAATAAGGGCTTGCAATGCACTGTTCAGTGTCTCAATGCATTGTGGTCGGTTCGAGGGCTGAACAGACGGTCAAAATCACCCGTTTGTTCGGATGTTCACCGAATGACTGAACAACGAAAGCTTGACCTGAACTTATGCTCGTGCTGAACCATTCGCCCATCCCTAGCAGTGAGCCCAGGCCACACCTACAGATGCAAGTGTAGCTGCTGAATTTCAGACAGGCAAAAACTGGCAGGGTGTAACCACCTGAAAAGGCTGTCAAAGAAGATCATGAAAGCCAGTGTAAGCCAGCAGAAATTGCTGCTCCACCAGCTTGAAAATGTGTCAGGCAAGGCAAGTGTGTGAACTTTCTCTGCCAAAGGGCAGACAACAGATTGTTGCTGTCAGCAAGCCAGCTTCAAAACAGTGCCTGGACTGCTGTGTAGACTGTTAGGAAAGGTAGCTCCAGCGATTCCTTGGATAAGCAAACACAGGTCAAAAGAAGGAAACAATTATTTTTAAGGCGCTCAAAACCCCAGGAATTTGACTCACAACAAAATTATAAAAACATATATTTTATTATAAACAATTATTAAATTCATATTTATCCAATTATCAAATGTGCATGGTAAATGCCCTATAGATACACTGCATTACTCAGCAAAGCAGACCTTCTACCATAAGCATGAGCAGGATTGTACAAACTAATGAAAATATATTCAAGATATGAATGTAAGATGCTCTATCTTATAATAGGTTCTGCAATTGTAGAGATGCAGGGAACATCCAATGGTCCCAACATGCTTTATAGTCTAATGCTTTCTAAGGAGACCCTGGGACACTAGAGGGCAGACAAATATGATTATTATTATTAGATAAAATACAGAAACATAATTGAACTAAAAAATCTTAAATACATCTGCTATACTTATACCAGCAATACAGTATATTTATGAGCAATAGTGCACCTTAGACCTAAGGTGGACAATATGCTCCCATCAGGCTGGAGTAAAGTAAAGGGAAAATGGCAAAAAAGGCAAGAGAAGGAAGAACATTGAGAAATGAGAGGGAAAAAAAAGTTTGAAATTAATAAATGAAAATTAACTGAAAATATCAGCCTTTTTGAATAAAACCCAAGAGGGGGAAAGTAAAATTCAGTATGCTATCAAATAGCATACCTCCAAGAATCATCCAGACAGAATAACCCAAAGAGAGAGAATCAACCAATATATCAAGGGGAGGTTCTATCAATGTATATAAAAAAAGTAGAGGGGGCACCCCTATTGGTTTTGATTTGTAACAAGGGTATTTAATTACACAGGAGAGGCAGCTTTTAATTTAAATAAACTGTGGTGTGGGTTTTTTGTTAAAATATATCTTTCAATATATGTTTAACAGGGCAGGATCAGCTCCACCCCCATGCCTGCCGACACTGGCTTCCAGCTTGAACAGGAAGAGGACAGGTATGCCCATGATGTGAATACGCATGCCTAAAGTTGCCAGGGAAGTGCCAGACAAGTGAGGCCGTGCCAATATCAGCAACGAGCCTCTGGAAGAATCGCAGAAGTGACTTCAGCCAGTGACAGCTGAGCAGTCTACTATCCCCACCATCAGAAGGCAGTGCTGGGGAGAACGGCAGGGATCACAGACGTTGGCCACACATCATCGAGGACCATACCACATTCAAGCCAACTAAAAAATAAAAAAAAATGAAACAAGGACATGCAGACCAGAAAACAATAGGAAAAAGAAAAAAGGAAAGTAGTGAGTATACCGCTTATACAACAGTGTAAATTTGCTGTCCGGTTAAAATAACACAACACAGCCATTAATGTCTAAACCGCTGGCAACAAGTTAGTACACCCCTAAGTCAAAATGTCCAAATTGGGCCCAAAGTGTCAATATTTTGTGTGGCCACCATTATTTTCCAGCACTGCCTTAACCCTCTTGAGCATGGAATTCACCAGAGCTTCACAGCTTGACCTGGAGTCCTCTTCCCCTCCTCCATGATGACATCACGGAACTAGTGGATGTTAGAGACCTTGCGATCCTCTGTCTTCCGTTTGAGGATGCCCCACAAATGTTCAATAAGGTTTAGGTCTGGAGACAGCTTCTGTAGCAAGGCAGTGGTTATCTTGGAGGTGTGTTTGGGGTCGTTATCACGTTGGGATACTGCCCTGCAGCCAAGTTTCCAGAAGAAGGGGATCATGCTCGCTTCAGTATGTCACAGTACATGTTGGCATTCATGGTTCCCTCAATGAACTGTAGCTCCCCATTTACACTGTTATACAAGCTGTACACTCACTACTTTACATTGTAGCAAAGTGTCATTTCTCCAGTGTTGTCACTTGACAAGATATAAAAAAAATATTTACAAAAATGTGAGAGGTGTAATCACTTTTGTGAGATACTGTAATTGCAAAGTTCACATTTCCACTAATTATTATGCCCAAATCTGTTCAATAAGACTGTATTCAGGGTTACTGGCAAGGTCAATGCCATTGCTTTTGTATACACTTTAGTGCATGGCGTTAGACAGATGAAAAGGTGAGATCAGCAACTCTAGACCTCTATCAGGCAGAAATATGATTTTGATGGTTGTCAAGCTTTCAACGCCCTGATAAAAATCTATCCACTCTTGTTTCTTTTCACTCATGATTTCCTGCTAGCTTATAACGATATTGCTTTATGTTTCTTTGTTTTCTAAGGTAAAGGGTTAACAGCTTCATAGCCTGGTTCAGATCCATGTCCACAATCTAAGTAAGCCTGCTCAAATAGATTGTCAATAAAACTGTGGAAAAAGGTAATCTCTCTGGAATTTTCCCTGTTATATATATTGATCAGAAGTACTGGTTTAGAATTTTGTTGCTGCATTATATGATTAAGGACATATCTGTACAGAGAGGACAAAAGAAATCACCATCACATTGCACAGATAGGGAAGTGTGACATGGAACAAAGTTTCCTTAGGGATTTGTTGTACAATGGAGCTATTCACAAAGAGCTATCTAAAAGTTATCACTTGTATCAGCCCAAGTTGCCATTATCTGAAAGCATTTCCCTAGCGAAACAGGGCAGAAAATGCAAGCATGAGTTTAGATAGATCAAACTTTTTAGTACTTTCAAAGTTACCGATAAACTTGTCACTTAAAAAAAGAAATTACAAGGACTATATATGTTTAGAGTAATTTATGCCTCAAAAGAAGGGTGTAGATTGAATGGTAAAATGTACATTTAATTTAAACATTTTGTTTATCATCCATACAGCAGAGTAATATGGCATGCATACACAGAAACTGCTGCTGTTGATTGCATCTGCTTGTCCACTCTTATGCCGCGTACACACGGTCGGAGAATCAGTCGGAATGCGTCTTATCGGACCGTGTCGTCAGATAATCCGACTGTGTGTGGTATGCATCGGACTGATTCCGTCCGAATCTCCATCCAACCCAATTTTCCAACATGTTGGAAATATTTCCCAACCAACTGGACCGGTCGGACCTAATCCGATCATGTGTAGAGCATTTTGTTCGGACCAAGTGCCACGCATGCTCACATTCAAATTCTGACACGGAAGCGCTCGTTCAGGTAAAACTACTGCTCGTAAACTATATAGCACATTCGTCACGCTGCAATGTTCAAAATTCATTCATCAAGCGCATTCTCTTGTTCTTTAACAATGCTGCAAGAACGAACTTCTTTTGATGCTCATAGTCACACACACTTCTCCCGAACGGATTTCATTACTCTTTTTTAACCATTTCAGCAATACAATTTCAGTTTGCGTCACATCTACACAATGTTTGATTTGGTTTTTTATTTTTTGGATGTTTTTTTTGGGGGGGGGGGGGTTCCCTAAAAATCTCCTTTAAAGACACTTTGCTAATTTCTCCTTATTTATTTTTTATTTTTTTTGGGTGTAAACTTACAACAACAACATTATTGTATTTTTTATATTTTCTTTTTCTTTTTTAATCAACAGGAGGTTGTTTAGTGTTGGTACCCCTTGTTATTTATTTCACTTTGTATTTTGGAAATGTACCTGCCTGCTCACAAATAAACTGTACTTTTTGAAGGAAAACACATTACACAAGTATTTCATCAAAGAAAAAAAAATGTATTTTGTTTGCTAGAAAATAAAACTAGGAATGCAGCACTGGAGAAACTTCTTAACTTTGGTGCAGCCTTTGTCCCCCAGGGCAGACATGACTAAATGAGATATTAAAAAATGGGTGGCCTGAGGAGTAGATATCTCAGGGAGAGAAGTCTGGTCCAGAAGTCCTAGAGAGCAGGAAATTCAGATGCCATTTCTGTCCCCAGGATGTGGATCTTCAAGAGGCTGCATCTTCTGGCACACCAGACTCAACCCAGGCCATCACTCTCTGGTCTTCCTTTGTGACTTCCCACCAGGCACCCTTCCAGGCTGTGGCTGGGCTCCTGTAGCTGGGGCAGGAGAAGAAGGGCGTTGGTGGACCTCCTGGCTGCCACTTGCCACAGCCTCCCCCCGACTGAGGTCTTCCTGTGTATGAAAAGGGGACATAGTTTTAGTTTTTTGATCATCAATCACAACATTTTGTACTCCTGGCTTTTGCTAATTGAATGTTACCAAATAGAACAGACTATTATTCTGACACCAGCATTTTTCTTTCCCGTCCCAATCATTTTTGGTAACTACTGTCTATTGAGATGTAAACCACTTGGAGAAATCTCAAATTACTGATCAATAAGAACATAGTTAACATAGTTAACATCATTAAATGTAACACAAGAAATATGTTCAACAATGCAATACCTGTCTCAAGCTGGGCCCCACCACATGATGCTGCCTGGAAGGCCCAGGTTGGACATCAGAAGCCTCAGCTGGGGGTGAAGGATGCCTTGGAGGAAGCCTGGAGAGTGGTGGCCTGAGTGGTGGCCTGGGTACCCCTTGGTCTACCAGAAAATGCAGCCTGTCAAAGTGCACCATCCTGGGGTAATAAACAGCATCTGGATCTCCTGCTCTCAAGGACTCCAGGTGCTTCTTTCTCTCCCTGATGTACATTGATCCTCCATGATGGGAGATAGCGCATCTTCCAAATTTGGATTTTTCAGGGGTCACACCCCATGTGATGAAGGCAATATCAGCCCAGTTTGTACATACTCATGTCTGATATTGTCTTCACTTTTCCAAGTTGAACTTTGTAAGTTCCTGTGTTCTGTATTGTACGGTTTGATACATGCCTGTTTACACAAACAAAAGTAAAAAAAAATATGATTAGACTCTGTTTTGGATACAGAAAATCTCTTGGTTTGTTGTAAAAACCTTTAATAAACGCACATATGAATGTGCTTGTATTAAAAAGTTGAATTCTCAACAATGTGTGGCTTCCTTTTTCATTGGGCTTAAAATGTATTTGTAGTCAAATTTAAGTTTGTGCTGATAAGGAGTGCGATTTAATAAAGGCAACTCCACTTTGCACTCCAAGTGCAGTTTCAGTTGTACTTTTCCAGTGCACTTGTAGTGCATAGTGGATGTGCCTTTAGTAAAAAGCACCCACAGTGGGGTGTAAATTTGGACAATCATGCCATTTTCCTGCCATGGTGCTGAAAATGAGCATGATTGTGGTCAGTAATTCACTACATATATTAATTACAAAAACAAGGTGTGTGTGTAGCAGACCCACAACATAATAAGATTATCTGAAGAAGAGACTGTCCCCTCATCTCGCTCTGAACTTGGGTTTGCACTGTTGGTGAAAAAGGCACAACTATAATAAAAATGGCAAAGTGAGAGGCCACAGTCTGCCATTCCTGTGGCGTTGAAGGACACTGTGTAGTGACACAAGAAAACAAACTAGTAATTTGACAAATCAACATTGCATTCAGATTAGACACCCACATTTTTTGGCAAAATTAGTATAACATTTTTAGAAATTTGTATTTAAAGCCTAAAGTATAAGGTCCCCTTATGAGAGTCATATCCCCCCCCCCCCCCCATCTGATGGGCCCTTGCTAAAAAATGATGGGGGATGTTTAGGATAGGTAACGCTCTCCACTTGATTGAGAGCTGAATGCCTAAATAATGTGTGACACTTTGTGAAGCCCCTCCTTAGTTACACTATTGGCAGCCCACCGGACAGGTAAGAAGTGTCATAATAACAAAATGGAAGGACATTTTGACATTCTGCTATTACATAGCAAGAATATTAATGTGTTTAAAAAATAAAAATAGCATTTGAAAGTATTGAGGCAGGCCCTTATACTACATGCTTTGGTGAATTTGTCCATAAATGTGATCATGATAAAGGTATTTAGAGTGTGTATTGGGTTGGGTCAAGTCATCAGATAGATTAGATAGATAGATAGATTGCTATCAGCTGAGCTAGCAGTTGGGGAGAGGGGGGTTCCTAATGAGTTTGGCACAACTCCAAAAAAACAAAAAAAGGTCACTTTGCATGAATTGAAGCACACACATCACATTTGTAGAGATTTTAGGGGGTGTTTAGGGTAAATCAATACTATGGAGCTGCCAAAAGACATTAAGTGACTAGACTATAGTTTTAGGGGCCAAGAAGAGCATGGTGGGGAAGTTAGTGAGGCAAATCTGCATGAGGACAAAGGGGCAGAGCATATGAATTAGAGCATATTGCAATGATGGTAATTAGGGAATGAGGAAAGAAATGCAAGACATTAGCAATCATGAAATACATAGAATGTGATGTTTAAGGCTAAAACTTAGCATAATATAGTCCTTCTGCAGGAGCTGAATGATGGCAGAACAGGTCTCTGGAATAATGATCCCTAGAGCCTGGGGGGAGATGCCTGTAGAGAACTTAAGGTCCTGAAGGCTTCTCCCTTTCGCCAAGTAGCGCAATGTGGCAATGAGCCTCTGCTCCGGAGTGATGGCTTGCCGCATGCAGGTATCCTGCCAGGTGATAAAGGGGTGAGCAAAGCCAGCAGACAGTGAAAAACGGGGTCCGTCATCCTGAGAAAAATCCAGAAATGATCAGGATTATTCTCGCGGATCTCACGGAGCAAAGGCATGTGGGAGAACTGGTGACGCTGGCTTAACCAATTCTTGGTCCACAAACGCCTCCCCTCCCTGTTCATGGACCGGGCTTGTGTCAAAGTCAAAGTAAGAACCCCTGCACAGCACAAACTGTACGATGAGTACGTAGACGAAACATGTTTGGAAAACGGTCGGCTGGTCAGAACGGACACCAGAAAGCACCGATAAACAGCAAGGCCTGAAAGGAGGACCTGAGTAGCAGAAGCAAGCAGACAATAAAAAATGCCTTTCAAAGCGTACTATACCAAGATATAGTCCACAATGAGAAGCAAATACTTAATGACTGCACGCACTGATTATCAGATACGCAAAGACAAGTACAAACTGAAGAGGGGTAGCGATCTGAATCACTAATCTGAAAAGCGCGAATCGTCTCTCACCAAACTTCTACTAAAACACGAGATCAGCAGAAGGAGCCCAAAGGGTGCCGGACATGGTGCTGAACTTCCTTTTTCTAGTCCCGCCGTACACGGCTTACGTCACCGCGTTCTTGGCAACCGCTAAATCAGACAACTTGCCCCGACCGTGTGTATGCAACAGTTTCGGACACAATCCGTCAGGCTAAATCCGACGGACAAAATCTGATGGATTTGGTTGGCAAAATCTCCGACCGTGTGTACGTGGGCTAATACAGTAATATCAAGGTAACCTACCAATCTTATTTTCTATAAAGACATAGGCGTTGATTTACAAAGAGCAAATAGGTTGTTTGTTTTACATGAGTAAGTTAAATTAAAGTTCCACTGTGCTAGGAAATTTTGGAAAAAGCTTAGTGAATGTGATGTGATTTTACTTTGAAAAATCTACCCAATCCTGTGCAGGGAAATGAAAAAAACAGACAAAAAAAATTTTTTGTTGCACATGATTGGATGATGGTAGTCAACATTAGCTAAGCTCTGGGATAATTCCCTTGCAAAGTGCAACTTCCCTTATAAACTCAACAGTGTATTTGCCTTTAGTAGATGAACACCATAGATTTAAAGCCCTCTTCCAGCTTAACATTCAACCTGTTATTCAACACGAATGTTTTTCTTTCTGACTGTGGCTGCTTTGAGAAAATGTTCCCTCACTATCTTTCAGTGGCATAAGATTTACCCTGCTCATTTTACAAAAAATTATTTTTGTCTGAGACCCCATTGAAGAAATTTCCATTCACTTTTTTCCTGTTTTGTTTATATATTGAAGACATTTCCATTCACTTTTTTCCTGTTTTGTTTGTATATGCATATTGGACCACCATTGAAAATAAATGGTAATGCACGTTATGTGCATGTAGTGTGCATTGCTGTACCACACCCAATGCACACCCAAATGTATGTGAATGCAGAAGTTTGAGAGCTGCCTTAATGATTTTGGAAAGTAAAAAACTCTCTATGTTACTATACAAGGAAGCCCAAATCAAACAGGGATTTTTTTTTTTTTCGGAATACCCTTTTCATTTGTGACCCCATGGATCATACCTTATCTGCAAAAAAAAAAAAAAAGCTATAAAGATTAGCTCTGGAGCGGCATTCATTTATTAATTTTTTTTAAATATTGGCTTCAAAGATTATTTTCTTTTGTAAGGCTCGGAGAAAGTCTGTTCTTTTTGAAATGTGCAGTCTTGATTGATTTTGATCATACTGTTAAAACTGTGCCTGAGGTTCTTGTTTTGGTAAATTTCAAATTAGAGGTTTCTAATCCTCTTTAATGCTCAGAAACTAGCCACTTCAATGGCAAAGCTTATTTTGTTGATCAGCTTTTTTGTGGTAACTGACTCCAATAATAGTATAAAACTATAAATAGTAGTTACCTGGCATCTGCTGTTTGTGTGACGTTGTTCAGCCATCTGCAGTTTGAGATAACTGATATATTCCTCTTCTAAAATTGGTGTTTCCTCAGATGAACCTTACAAGTATATTTTTTGGTGAGTGGCACACTTATCAAACTGCACCTTGTATATCTAATAATTAATGCTTAGATTTCACATCTGGATGTCTGAGAGACAAAGCACGTAGCAATATATGTTCAGGAGGAGTAACTGAGAGCTGTCTAAAAATATAGCTATAATTAAATGTTTTCTTTTCTATTTTCTATTCTGATTTTTAAAGGAAGAGCTTACTATATATGTTCCCTTAAATACTTTGAGGTATGGAAACATTTAAGTAAATAAAAATTTATGATAATGAAAAAAACAACCAAAAGTATTTTCTTCAAAATCATGTTTTTTTTTTTTTTTGTTTTTGTTTTTTTTAAATGTTTATTACTTGGAGGTAGCTCAGGTCCAAATCTATTGGAGTTGGTTGTTTCAACAGAAATACATTGTGGAAACTGCCAAATAAAGAATAAAAGCATTGAGGACGTAGATGACATGGGATTACACTGGATTTTATAAGTGAGTTGTTCTGTTTTCAACTAATGAAAGACACTGTGTTGATTTGCATAATTTTTATAGAATAGTCATTTACATATTGCACACCAATCAAGGTTAAATCCCAGCATAAGCAACACGGGTTATAGCCAAAGGTGGAAAACAGTAGCACACACATTGTGGTGCTGATAGGAAGACATGCTTGTGTGGACACTGTGAGCTCTATTCCAACCACTACCCAATGGTGGCTGCCAATCCAAGCTCTCCACTTGTGTTCAGTCCCGAGCTTTTAGGTCATCATGCCAGCCTCTGCTGCTGTGCTGTGCATAAGCAATCATTAGTACTGAGGCCACACCTGTGTTGGGAGAGAGATGGAATCACACCAGTCCATGTATGCGTGTGAGTGATTCTTTTGGCACAGAGGTTCAGGAACATCACTTTGCAATGGACATTTCTCTTTGCAGTACTTAAATTGGGGCTAAATCCTATTATACTTTACAACGAAGGAAGCTGTCGTCTTCTGTTTGTTCTGTAGTTGCCATGGTGCTGCACATGTGATTAGTTATGACACCAGCTATTTGATGGCTTGACATTCTGTTGAAAGCAAAAGCAAATATAACAGTTGTCATCCACAGTATATCTTGAATGTAACTGTTTTGGGAAACTGTTAAATCAACTGGTTTAGTTTCTCTTTAAAGAGCAAGTCTAGGGGAATTGGGTCAGATCCTGCTTCCCAGCCTGTTGAGGTCACATCCTGTGCCTTTTTTCTGAGCCTCCAGCATTTATCAGGTAAAATATTTTGATAAGCCCCCATCTATGGACCCCCACAACCACTGGGCCAGTGTTGTGGGAAAGAGGCCCATTTCCTTTTTAATATGGGAACAAGGTGCTTTGCCAGAGGTCCCTCCTGGCATTAACATGCTGTTAAGAAAAAAGAAATAAAAAAATAGTAAAAATGTCCAAAACTTTATTTAGGCATTTTCCAGTGTTTGTTTTCTTTATGTTGATAATGAAGGTTTTATAGACAATAGGGTAGCTGCCCTGGGTGTAGCATGAACAGGACGAGGTAAACCCACATCAGTTTGGGGTGGGTGAGTTTAATACCTCTTATGTCACTGGTTTGTTGGAGCAGATAGGGGTCTTTACTGAGCTTTAATGAAGGATTCATATGGTTACTAAGGATTGATGCAACAAATGTAATGGGATTTGGTTTCACATGTCAGTAACTGTTGGGGGATTTCTGACACCTTTTCCTGTTGGAGAAGTCCTGATTTATCCCTGATGATATTGATTTTTGCCATTATTGCAGCTTTATGTCGAAAATTGATCATTTGTTGTAAATGCAATAGGTATAGATTCTGAAGAAGCGAGTCATTCATGAATTTGTCGATCTAAAATGTCATGTAGGAGATAACAGTATATACTAAATGAATTCATGTCCACTTCTGCTAATGATCTATATTTTTTATTGTATAACAAAGATTGAAATATATATATATATATATATATATATATATATATAGAAAGGCCAGTATGGTGGCCTGTAATTATGGGAGGAGCCCGGTGGTGTATATAACCTGCCGTTCGCCCATCTTCCTCGTCGGTTCCGGTGCGCGATACCTGATACGTCAGATATCAAGGGCCGACTATCCAGATCAGACGCAGCGAGCCTGTTCGGCGGTTCCCGCGTTTTTCGTCTTCAATTTGACAATCCCGTCTCGTCCATCAGCGTCCGTAGGTTCGTCGACGTCGTACCCATCGAATTTGTCGCTCGGGCCGGCTGTCGCAGGTAGGGCTTCGGCACCCTCTTTTCATTATGTTCTCGATGTACCGTCATTATGCTTGCACGCACGAGCCGCTCGGTTCTGTCATATCGAATGTTTCGGTGGCCTCGTACGCTTGTCACTGTATGCTACTTTCGATGTAGGCGTTGTCATCATTCGACACGTTCGATTACGCCACGTCAGGCGATTCATTCGCAGCTACGGCATTCGAAACCGTTCGACTGCCCGTGCATTTCTATTTGTAGCGGTCGAATCGTTCGACCCACAGCCGACTGCTTGTTACGACAAGGCAATCAGTCCGCACGTTTCGCTTGCTCTGCTCCAGTTCGAATATGTCTCTTCATTTCTTGCAATTATGTTATGTGTCTCATTTCACCTCGTTCAAACATTTCAGTCCCAGTCATTTCTGCTGCTCCAATATCATTTCTGTCACTAGTCGCGCTCCGTCGCGAATCCTGTCGCACCGCTGGTGCACCGATTCGCTTTGAAGTGCCCCAGGGTTCGGCCTCATTTCTGTACATGCTCCAGAGACTGAATCACTTGCAGGTTCACGCTCGGTCCCTGATTCTTGTCTTTGTCATGGCATACCATTTCTGTCACTTATTACGCTCCAATTCGAATCCTGTCGCATTTCTCTATGCACCGATTCGTCCTGGTGCGCCCAGCTGCTACGCCTCATTTCAGTACATGCTCCAGAGACGGATTCTTTGGTTACCTACAGTCCAGTCGTTGAATCCTGTCTCTGTCATGGGACATCATTTCTGTCACTTATTACACTCCAATTCGAATCCTGTCGCATGTTATTATGCACCGATTCGTTCTGGTGTGCCCAGCTGCTACGCCTCATTTCAGTACATGCGCCAGAGACGGATTCATTATTTGCTACCATCAGTCCAGTCGTTGAATCTTGTCTCTGTCATGGGATATCATTTCTGTCACTTATTACACTCCGATTCGAATCTTGTTGCATTTATTTGATGCACCGATTCGTTCCGGTGTGCCCAGCTGCTACGCCTCATTTCAGTACATGCGCCAGAGACGGATTCATTATTTGCTACCATCAGTCCAGTCGTTGAATCTTGTCTCTGTCATGGGATATCATTTCTGTCACTTATTACACTCCGATTCGAATCTTGTTGCATTATTGATGCACCGATTCGTTCCGGTGTGCCCAGCTGCTACGCCTCATTTCAGTGCATGCTCCAAAGACGGGATTCATTTGTTAGGTGCATGGGCTCGTCTTCTGATTCCAGTCTTTGTCATGGGTTTCATTTCATTTCACCTATCACGTTCCGGTACGAATAGTCATGTTCATGGACCAATTCGTCCCGGCGTGCCCCAGGAATGGCCTCATTTCAGTACATGCTCCAGGTTCCGTTTCGTGCTCGGTCGCAAGTTTGTGGCATGGCGATTCGGATCTCTGTCATGGCAGATTCATTCATTTCACGGTCACGTATCACTTCCCGCTTCTAGTCCAGTTGATTCTTCAACGTTGGATTCTTATCGGGGGGCCCTTGCTCGTCAGCCTCATTTCACTAAAAAAAAAAAAAAAAAAGGGAAAAAGGGAAAAAAAAAAAAAGGGGGGGGGGGGGGTAAAAAAAAAATAAAAAAAAAAAAAAAAAAAAGAAAAGGGGGGGGGGCGATTCAGGGGGGGGAAAGAGAAAAAAAAATTTTTATTTCCTTCTTTGGTGTCATTTTATCTCATGTGTGACGTCTCACCTCCACTGTTAGCTAGCCTTCGTCAGGTGGGAGTCTCAAACAAACTTCACCTTCATCTCCTCAGGTCAGTCGAGTTCAGTAGGTCCAGCCTGCACCTGGTCAGACGGTGCCTCCTTAGGTAAGCATAATCATCTAGCGGGGAAAATGCCCTTCAGCAAAGCTGCCTTCTTTGAAACAGGTATTTCTTTAGGAGTCTCCAACCAGTTGTAATCCATGTCACCCCTTATAGGTCCGTATTAGGAGAAAGACCCGCATCAGAGGGCTTGTGGCCTCGTCAGACCCAAATTCCGCCACCATGTCCCAGGCCGGCAGCGAGGACCTCACGGCTCCATTGTCTCCATCCGGTTCAGAGAATGGCAGCCAAAGGGCCTTCAGAGCTTGGACCATTCCCAGGCTAACAGCCGAGCTGAGACGCAGGGGTGTGCCCTTTTCAGCAACAGCCAGAAAGGCAGAGCTTTTCCGGCTCCTGTTTCCTCCTCCCGCGGCGGTGGAGGCTTCTACTCAGCAGGCCTCCTTAGGCTCCATCGCCTCTTCTATCTCCCAGCTCCACACCCTGGTGTCATCCATCACGACCTCAATGACAGATCTGCAGGGCCGAGTGGCCCTCCTCGAGACCCAACCCTCTGTTTCTCCGCCTGTACCAGCATCCCTGCCAGTTGTGAGCCCTCCTGCAGGTATCCCCGGAGCTGCACCAATAGTGTACCCATCGCATTTGGTGTCAGCAAACATCAGGAAGGACATCTTAGAGGGAAAGGACGTCAATTTGGCTTCCCTGCTGATCTCAATTCATGAGCTGGCAGAGAATAAGGCCTATACTTGGGGGGACGTATCAGTGGTCCTCAAAGCTAAGGACCCCAGATTAGATAGAAAACTCTCTGTCACTGAGTTTACCTTAGCCTTTGGCATGATGAGGGACATCATTTGCTCAGCCTCCCCTGGCAGGAGGGAGGAGCTGGATCGGTACCTCCATGTGGTAGTTGACCTGGGCTACAAGTACGGCGGATTCTCATTTTATGACTACCACCGATCCTTCTCCGCTAAAGCAGCCGCCAGGCTCTCCCAGTTCCAGACCCCTACGGATTGGAGCACCATGGACACAGAACTGTTCTGCCGCCACTTCGCGGGGCTTCGGTCCCCTCTGTGTGCAATCTGCCAGTCAGCAACACATACTGCGGCCTGGTGCGCTACCTCAGTGGCAGCCCCGCCCGTCGTCGGCCCATCTACCTCGGGGACCGCTCAGGGCCTGCAAGCGCCAGCTCGCCCGCCACAGACCGATAAGCTAGGGCGCCCAGTTAAGACCATGGGCGGTGCTTCAATCTGCAATAATTATAACAGTGGGTCGTGTAATTTCAGCCAGTGTAGGCTGCTCCATGTGTGCACTCAATGTCATAGAGCTCACCCCCGGCTCATGTGCGAGATCAAGCAGCTCAAAAGGTCCTGACTAAGCCGGCTCAATGTGTCATGGCTTAGCGTCTACCTATCCAGCCACCCTACCCCCTCACTGTCCACCTTCCTCGTCCAGGGCTTCACGGAAGGCTTTCACACTGGACTTATCTCTCTCCCTCACGTCACACACGAATGCCAGAACCTCCGCTCAGCAGCCACGGATGAGCTAGCCATCGACCAACTGCTACAATCTGAACTAGATCAGGACTTTGTCATCGGCCCTTTCGTACAGCCCCCATTCGTCACCTGGCGAGTCAGCCCTATTGGGCTTGTCAAGGGCAAGTTCTCTAATAAACTCAGATTGGTTTATGATTTGTCAGCGCCTCATTCCTCCACGGTTCCCAGCCTCAATTCCCTTATTCCCTCTGAGGAGTTCTCCCTTAAATATGCATCAGTAGACATGGCCATCCAGGCCATTCTTAAGACAGGCACAGGTACCTGGCTCTCCAAGGCCGACATCTCAAATGCTTTTAAACTTCTTCCTATCCATCCTTCCCTCTGGTGCTGGCATGGAATCAAGTGGAGGCAGCGGTACTACTTTGCCACTAAGCTCACGTTCGGGTCCAAGAGTAGTCCTTGGCTCTTCGACACCTTTGCACAGGCTCTTGCTTGGATCTTGTTACACGTAGCCCAGTGTCGGGAAGTCATTCATTATCTGGATGACTTCCTGCTGATAGAGCCGCCCGGCTCTCCCCCACAAGATCTGGCTAAGTTGAGGGGAGTCTTCAATAACCTTAATGTCCCCATTGCCGAGCACAAGGTGGAGGGTCCGTCGCAGGCTATCACCTTTCTCGGGGTCAGCCTAGACACTAACACTATGCAGGCCAGCCTTCCCCCGGATAAACTGACCCGCATCAGGACGGTCCTGAGGGACTTTACTCATGCCAGGACTTGTACCAAGAGACAGCTCCAGTCCCTTCTTGGTATGCTCAATTTTGCTATGCGCATCATCCCCCAGGGGCGCTCGTTCGTGTCACGCCTGCTGGCCTTATTATCCCACTCTCAGGATCCGGAGCAAGTACTCAACCTGGATTCCGCGGCTATTGCAGACCTAGCCATGTGGGAGGAATTCCTGTCCTCCTGGAACGGAGTGTCCCTGTTCGTCCCCTCCGTGTCCGCCCTTTCACCTCGGGTGGTGACCGACGCGGCGGCCTCCACGGGCTTTGCGGCTATTTTTGGCAACCTCTGGCTCGCAGCCCCCTGGCCTCCACAGATACTGGCTATTCCTGGCTTCACTGAGACGTCCTCCCTGTTTGAGCTATATCCCATTGTAGCCGCTGCACACACCTGGGGCCGCAGCTGGTCAGGCCAGACGGTGGTCTTTTCTACAGATAACCTGGCCACTGCGGAGATTGTCAATAAAGGCAGGTCCAGATCTCTACAGATTATGTCCTTCCTGCGGCGACTGACCCAGCTCTCATTATTGTTTCAGTTTAACCTTCATTGTTCTTTTGTCCCCGGCAAATTCAATCAGGCGGCGGATGCCCTCTCCCGCTTTAACTTTGTTTCGTTTTTTGATCAGGTGCCCGGAGCCAGACCAACTTCTGCAGCTATCCCGGACTGGTCTCAACTGACATTGGATTAGCCCCGCACTTGTCAGCAGCGACTCAACTTATTGATCACTCCCTCTCAGACAATACCCGCAAGGCCTATCAGTCGGCCTGGAGGGCCTTTACTCGCTTCATATCATCCCACAATACAGAGACCTCCCGGGTCAAGCAAGTCCTTGCCTTCCTTTCCTACTGCCATTCGGACTTGGCATTATCTTTCAACACAATCCGATTGTACTTGGCCGGGGTACAACACTTCACGTCCCTCCAGGACCCTACCAAGCCCTCCTTATTCACCTTTCACGCCGTCCGGGCACTCATGCGCGGCATTCAGAAACGTCGGCCGGTTTCCAGCATCAAACGGCTGCCTATCACGGGCGAAGTGTTCAGGGACATGTCAGACGTTCTGGCCTCCTCACCTTTCGGTCTCCATGTCAGTGTCGTCCTGCAAGCAGCCATACACCTGGCCTTCTACGGCTTCTTGCGGCCAGGCGAGTTTACCTGCAGTGGCCCCTCGGCACGTATGCTGTGCAAGCACCATCTAGTTAGGTTTGAGGACCATTTCATCCTACATTTAGCGGTCTCAAAGACACAGCAGCTTGGCCCAGGTACGGACATACATCTCTATAAAACCCACAACCGCTGGTGTCCGGTTGCTGTCCTCACCCGCTTGCTGACCCTTTTGGCCGATCAACCAGGGACTGGCCCACTTCTCCCCTTTCACTCCAAACCTCTCAACGCAGCCCAGTTCATGGAGCATGTCAGGATACTCCTGGGCATCCTTCACCTCAATCCTGCACACTACTCGGGACATTCGTTTCGCATCGGGGCAGCTTCAACGGCCTCCCGCCAAGGGGTCCCGGTCCACGTTATCAAAAAGTTGGGTAGATGGAAGTCCTCCTGTTTTGCCCGTTACGTACCCAATCCGCAAGTTGAGATGGCCCAGGCCTTTGTCAAACTTACCCAGTAACAGTCTTGGTTCAATAAAATACATCCCCTACCTGAGTGTTTTGCCCCCTTATTTTGGTATACCGTACGTTAGACCAGGGCACACTTTCAGGTCCATTTCAGGTAGCGAGTTTATGTTGTCCTTGTCTATCATCCTTGTCCGTATCGGTCAGAGGGCTCTTCACCATAAATAGAAAGGCCAGTATGGTGGCCTGTAATTATGGGAGGAGCCCGGTGGTGTATATAACCTGCCGTTCGCCCATCTTCCTCGTCGGTTCCGGTGCGCGATACCCGCCCACCCGTCCCCTTTTATCAGGCCTTCACTCTAGCATACTCCTCATATGAGTACTCATTTCACCCATTTCATATTCATTTCATTTTAAGGTATGCCCCCTTATTTTGGTATACCGTACGTTAGACCAGGGCACACTTTCAGGTCCATTTCAGGTAGCGAGTTTATGTTGTCCTTGTCTATCATCCTTGTCCGTATCGGTCAGAGGGCTCTTCACCATAAATATATACTGTATCCCTTTCACTCCTAAGCCTATTTCTGACATTTGTTGCTTACAAGATAAAATTAGCATTGTTTGCTACAAAATTATTTAGAACCCACACACATTATACATATTGTTTAGCAGAGACCCCAGAGAATAGAATGGTGCTCATTGCAATATTTTATGTCACATGATATTTGCACTGCGGTCTTTCAAACACACTTTTTTTGGGGGGAAAAAATACACTTTCATGAATAAAAAAAAATCGAAACAGTAAAGTTAGCCCAATTTGTTTGCATAATGTGAAAGATGATGTTACGCCAAGTAAATAGATACCTAACATGTCATACTTTGAAATTGTGTCCGCTCGTGGAATGGCGACAAACTACGGTACCTAGAAATCTCCATAGGAGACACTTTAAAACATTTTAATGGTTACCAGATTACAGTTACAGAGGAGGTCTTTTCCTAGAATTATTGCTCTCACTCTAATGATTGCGGCAATACCTCACCTGTGTGATCTGAACACTGTTTACATACAAGACGTGACTTACATATGTGTTTTCTTTGCTGCGTGAGCAAGCATGAACGGGTGCCCTTTAAAACATTTTTTTCTTATTTTTTTTTTAAATTGTCACTTTAAAAAAAAAAAAAAATCTGATCAATTTTATTGCTGCCACAAGGAATTTAAACATCCCTTGTGACAGTAATAAGTGGTGACAGCAGGGCTTTTTTTTCAGCAGGAACTAGGGGGAACTCAGTTCCACCACCTCTGGCTTAGGTCTTCTGCTCCTTGCTCACCACTATCACTTGGTAACACTGAAGTCCAGCTTCTGCGTTTACAAGTGATAGCTTAGTGTAGCGTAGATCCCACTGAGTGCCGGACAGGACCAAGAGAGATATAGAACAGGTGCCCAGGGTTCAGTGCAATCATGGGCAGGAGAGGGTGCATGGTAGGCTGCACCCTCTGTGGTCTCCATTTTTCCCTGGTGACCAGTTGTTGATGTTCCTACTGCATAATCTCCCTTGCAAGTGACTGTAATATAGTATAGTATGCTGGGAGGTACTACAGCTGGATAGGTGTTGCAGATTAATATTGCAACAAAGATAAGACACATGACAGATGGTGGAGCTTTTAAGGAGAGGGGAGAAGATGAGGGCAGTGGAGGGAGGGGGTTGTATGTAGAGGGAAGAGCTACTATTTGATGCTACAAAATTAGAACCCACACACATTATATATTTTTTTTTAGCAGAGACCCCAGAGAATAGAATGGTGCTCATTGCAATATTTTATGTCACACTGTATTTGCACTGCGGTGTTTCAAACACACTTTTTTGGGAAAAAGGGCACTTTCATGAATAAAAAAAACGAAACAGTAAAGTTAGCCCAATTTTTTTGTATAATGTGAAAGATGATGTTACGCCAAGTAAATAGATACCTAACATGTCATGCTTTGAAATTGTGTCCGCTCGTGGAATGGCGACAAACTACAGTACCTAGAAATCTCCATAGGGGACACTTTAAAACATTTTAATAGTTACCAGATTACAGTTATAGAGAAGGTCTTTTCCTAGAATTATTGCTCTCACCAGACCTTCAGATCCCAACACCCGCTGGATCCCCTGAGCTATTCGACAGCTAACCTGCTGTACACTCCATGCATCATCCATACTACCTGCTGGGTCCCTGGCTTGGCTCTCAGCTAACCTGCTGAATCCTCTTCAAGTGTCACCCACACTCCCCCACTGGGTCCCTGACTTAAACGCTGAAGCTTTCCCAACTTGTTCACCATCCCCGGCTGGGGAAAAGACTGCTCTGGTACTTCTTCAGACTTCACAAACCTGGCCTCTGATAACAGGAGTAGCTGTCCCTTACTGGTGATGGTGTCCCCTTTATCTCTGACCTCTGGTTCTCACTTGCCTCTGGTAACAGGAGTGGTCATCCCATGTGGCAACTGCTTCTCCTTCATCTCTGCCAACACTCGGCCGGCTGAACCACTGCAACGATCAGGCTCCCCTCAGGCTGAGCGTCCACACACGTGGTTATGCCTCAGGCTTAGGCCTAGCTTTCAGCTGCTGCTTCACATACAGCCCCTAGGCCTCAGTCTGGGGCTAAAAGAACACTGATCACCTGAATCATTCCCCTTTAATAGACTCTCCAAGCATGCTTAGCCACAAATATGATTGGTTGCTTTGGGGATATATATATATATATTCTTAGGATGCCAGCTTGTTGGCCCTCCTCCGAAGAGTCCTCCCCCGGTCACTTACATGAGCTGCAGTGCCCCTCCAAGCCGAGAGCACACCTGGAAGCCTTGAATCCTCCCTCAGTTACTGAGCCTCAGACCAGCCGGTTCCAAGACTCGGGAACAGATGGATCCCCACCCCAGACCAGGTGGGTCTATTGGGGTTAGCCAACCGAAGCATGTTGCGGAGCGACATATGCTCCCGTGACCGAGACCCCTTGAGGGGCTACCCAGATCCAGAATCAGGAACAGACCGATATGGCCTCACGAATGACACTAGAACACGTGACTTCAACATCTTAAGTACCCTTCCCCAGACTCCTCAGCGGGGCCCGGCGCACCCACTGATTGGCCCCGGGAAAGCTGATACCTAAAACGTCCAACCAGGCATGGTTCTAAGCCTGTCATGTGCACCTAACTGTACACATGACCAGGCAGAATTCTAACACAGCCCAGCCAAACTGATGTCAAAGTTAAACCTACATAATTAACCCTCAGAACCCCTTTACTGTTCTGAGGCAAAACCAAAATTTGTACATGACAGACACTTTGTCCAAAGTGTCATCGCTATACACCCCCCCCCCCCCCCCAGTTATTTCCCCATCATCTAGGCAACAACCAGGACAAAAATCCTATCCTATAAAAAAACTATACAGTGCCTGAGTTTTTTTTTTTTTATGGGTGTTGGGGAAGGAAAGGAAAGGAAACACATGTAAACATTAGTTTTTTCACAACAAAGTCAACAAGGGCACTCTTTACGTCTAGAGGAAAAGAGATTTCATCTCCAAATACGGAAAGGTTTCTTCACGGTAAGAGCTATGAAAATGTGGAATAGACTCCCTGCAGAGGTGGTTCTGGCCAGTCTATTGCTTTAAGAAAGGCCTGGATTATTTCCTAAGTGTACATAATATAACTGGGTACTAACACTTATAGGTAACGTTGATCCGGGGAAAATCTGGTTGCCTCTCGGGTGATCAGCAAGGAATTTTTTCCCCTGCTTTAGCAAATTGGATCGTGCTCTGCTGGGGTTTTTTGCCTTCCTCTGGATCAACTGTGGGTATATAATTGGGTATATGGGCTGGTGTGATATTATTATATATATATATATATATTTTTTTTTTTTTTGTGGTTGAACTGGATGGACTTGTGTCTTTTTTCAACCTGACTAACTATGTAACTATGTAACAACACATTCAATGCTGTACATACCACCCAGCTAAACTGACTAACCCACCCAATCTCTGATGAGCTTAACAGACGATCTCGGTGCATGCTGAAAGAGAAACACAATACACAAGACAACACTTTACACTATACATTTCGTCTTGAAGACGAAATTCCACTGTTAATTCAATGGAACTTCCTTCTTCAAAGACACATGAAAAACGGCTGTGAAAAGGAAATTCTTGCCTATTACTGCTCCTTTCCTGCCGACTCACGCCACCTAGTGGTCAGAGCCGCTGTAACTACAAGTCTGTCAGTAACCGGAGCACTGTGGGCTAAAAGCCTGTAGAACTTGACGTGAATTTTCTTGTAGTAACCACTTACCTAACTACCCCACAGTCCTTGTAACTTGCAAAAAACATAAGATGCCGACCATACAGTAGGTGACCGCGATATTGTGTCAATCTCGCTGCTTCTATTGGCGAGATTGACACCCTACGAGCCCTGTCGCTTGAGCCAGCGCCGAGCTGGCTCGCATCGGGAAAGAAAAAATGTTTCTTTTCCTTTCCCGATAAGTGACAGGCATCGCTGGCCGGGTTCACACTAGTGCGGGGATCCAAATTGGATTCACGCCAATACCAGGCACTATGTTTGGTATGAGTCCTAAGGGAGAACTCCACGCTAAATAAAATAAAAAAAAGGGAAGGGGTTCCCCATTGGGAGGCATACCAGGCCCTTAGGTCCGGTAGGGATTTTAAACGGAATCCCCTACGCCAAAAAAAAACGGCGTGGGGTCCCCCCAAAATCCATACCAGACCCCTATCCGAGCACGCAACCCGGCTGGTCAGGAAAGGGAGTGGGGACGAGCGCCCTCCCTCTCCTGAGCCGTACCAGGCCGCATGCCCTCAACATGGGGGGTGCCTTGGGGAAGGGGGGCCGCGCGGCCCCCCCACCCCAAATCACCTTGTCCCCATGTTGATGAGGACAAGGGCTTTTTCCCGACAACCCTGGCCATTGGTTGTCAGGGTCTGCGGGCGGGGGGCTTATCGGAATCCGAGAGCCCCCTTTAATAAGCGGCCCCCCACCCTATGCGAATGTGTATGGGGTACAATGTACCCCTACCCATTCACCTGTGAAAAAAAAAAAAACAAACACAACACACAAGGGTTAAAATAGTTTATTGCACAGCTCCTCTTCTTCCGTCTTCGGGGGTCTTCTCGTCGGACTCCTCCGCTATCTTCTGCTAGCTCTTTTACTAGCGGAGGAGCCCGGCTTTCTTCTTCGTCGCCGCCCTCTTCTTTTTCCGACTTCTGGGGGTCTTGTCCCCCTCTTCGGTTCTTCTTGCCGGGTCACCGCTTCTTCTTCCAGCTCTTTTACTAGCGGTGGCCCGGTCTTCTGTCACTGCCGCTCCACCGCTGCCGCTGCCGCTGCCGCCACTGACTTCCGTTCTTCTTCTTCCTCTTCTGGAGATGTTGATTCGACACTATCTTCGGCCGCAATGCCAGGGACGCGGTGTGCGGCGATTTATATAGGGACAATGGGCGGGGTCACCGGTTGATGTTACATGGTGACCCCGCCCCCTTATGATGTCACAGTCCCAGCATCCTCCGGAGAGAGCGTCAGGTCAACATCTCCAGAAGAAGAAGAAGAACATAAGGCGGTGGCGGCGGCGGCTGTGACAGCGACAGAAGACCTGGCCACCGCTAGTAAAAGAGCTGGAAGAAGAAGCGGTGGCCCGGCAAGAAGAACCAAAGAGGGGGACAAGACCCCCCGAAGTCGGAAGAAGAGGGCGACGATGAAGAAGAAAGCCGGGCTCCTCCGCTAGTAAAAGAGCTAGCAGAAGATAGCGGAGGAGTCCGGCGAGAAGACCCCCGAAGACGGAAGAAGACCCCTGGAGCTGTGCAATAAACTATTTTAACCCCCCGCCCGCAGACCCCGACAACCAACGGCCAGGGTTGTCGAGAAGAGGCCCTTGTCCTCATCAACATGGGGACAAGGTGCTTTGGCGTGGGGGGCCTGGTATGGCTCAGGAGGGGGGGCACTCGCTCGTCCCCATCCCCTTTCCTGACCGGCCGGGCTGCATGCTCGGATAGAGGTCTGGTATGGGTTTTAGGGGGGACCCCACGCCGTTTTTTTCGGTGTAGGGGATTCTACTTAAAATCCCTACCGGACCTAAGGGCCTGGTATGCCCCCAAGAAGGCATGCAGGCTTCATGAGTGAGGCGACATTATCGCCGCTCTCTCACTCTCGCTACAATAGGAAAATGACATTTTCCTATTGCAGCCAGCACGAGAACCAGCGCAACGGGATCACGCTGGTAAGAGAAGCATGTCGCCTGGAACCAGCGTGACAGTATCGCGCTGGAAACACATTATCGGCGGCACCTACTGTAGCTCCAATGCAACAAACAACCCTGGAATCGGTCATAGAGCTCCGTCGAAAAGGCCTTTTTCCGGAGCTGCTTTGGTACTTTTAGGTAGCTCCAAACAGCATCCTCGTACCAGGCCTCTTAATTTTCCTCAATAATACCGTCATAACATCCCTGGGGACATGGGAAACTCCAACCCGTATTCGGTAGCTACTCTCTTGTGAAGAAGCCTCTGTGACCTTGCAAGTTTCGAAAATGCACGGGCACTTTCCTCCCCAGGAGGTATGCAGGAGTTTGAGGACCGCTGCACCAGTGTGGCAGAATCCCTCTTCAGTGTGGGCAAATTCACGGGTTTAGGGACAGTCACATTCACCGTGATGGGATTTTCCACATTCAGCATTCAATCCCCTGAGGTTAGATCCAGCCAAATCCAAAACATCTGCACAAGTGGCAGCCACATCATCCCCTCCAGCCCACAACAACTCCTCTGACAATACCCCCAGAATGTCCTCATCTTCTAGATCCAGCAGGGTCTCTAGCTCTGAATCTCTGTATTCCTCTGCCGGTAAATAATTAGACAAGGACGTACTTGCGGTCAGACTCTTTTCTGAAGCAGCCCTCTTTCACCGATTGGATCCAGCCGGATTTGGTGGTGGAACTTTGCGCGGCCTCCGTGAGGACTTTGTGCGCTTCACTTTCTCTAGTGGAGACATAGTAGTTTCCGAAATGGTAGTAGAAACAGTGTCCATCTGCTCCAGAGTGGTTTCCTCAGCAGTCTCCGTAACAGACGTAGCAGCATTTTCCTCTGGGATGTCAGCAATGATAGGTGTCACCTCAGTGGAAGGCCTCACCAAAGGAGTGAAAATGTCCGGCTCCTCGGTTATCATGCCCGTGGCCCAGTCCATGCGGTAAGCCTTTGGTGATGTGTCTGGCTGCTCCACTTTGCAGGTGTACTCTCCACACATCCTGCATCTAGAAAATGGCCGAGGGTTGGCGACCAGACCGTCACACTTCCCGCACAGCATACCCAGGCCATCGATGTCTCCAGCAGGGTAGAGCATGAACTGCCCCTATGGCAGCAAACTAATACCCGTGTCTGTGAACATGGAACCAGGTGGCTGTATTCCTGCGAGACTCCTTCCAAGAGGCATCCTAGGTCCTGGCGCAGGTTGAACACCCGGAACACGGTACATTCTGAAAAACTTTTTCTCCAAACTCAGAGAAAATTGACTCGCCTCTTCCTTCCGCAACACACTCTCACGCGGTGCCTTGTGCGGAGAAAAGATCAGCCTAGACTCCTCCCACTGGGCGCTGGCTCCTGTGTAATTTCACTGGCTTTTAGTACAGGCTCCTCCTATGCTTACGCACCTCATTGAAAGTCTCTCCAAAATGGAGCTAATCTTTATGGCGCAGTTCAAAAAAACATTATTCACTCTCCTTCCAAGGCACTGTGAGGTAACTGTAAATCCCGGACTGCGAGCCCCCACGTATAGCGGCCATAACCCTTGGCAGGGCGGCCTTAACTTTTGGGCTTACTGGTTACCTCTGCTTGGCTGGTTCTTCCACGTCTAGGGGTTCCCAGAGTTAGTACGCAACTTTGGACTCTGACACCATAAAAGTCCTTTAGAAAAGGTTTTTATTTGCAGGAGTAACATCCAACAAACAAAGTCTCGTATGGGAACAGAGGGCAAGGGTGAAGAAACTCAGGCACCTTGAACTGCTAATACCACCCAGAGAGTAGCCACTCGCAGCTGGGCGCTTCAAGGCTGAATAAATCTCTAGCCAGAGATTATGGCAGTCAGCACTTTGATCCAGAACTTGTGAAATCTTTGACCTTGAGTAACTTGTAACCTGGAACATTCTCTGTCTCCTTGGCAGTACTGGAAAAAGTGTGGATTCGTCAGTGTCCTTCACAACCCAGCAACCAGGCACTTCTCAGGATGCCAGCTTGTTGGCCCTCCTCTGAAGAATCCTCCCCCGGTCACTTACACGAGCTGCGGTGCCCCTCCAAGCCGAGAGCACACCCGGACGCCTTGAATCCTCCCTCAGTTACTGCGCCTCGGACCAGCCGGTTCCAAGACTCGGGAACAGACGGATCCCCACCCAAGACCAGGCGGGTACATTGGGGTTAGCCAACCGAAGCATGTTGCGGAGTGACATACGCTCCCGTGACCAGGAACAGATGGCCTCACGAACGACACTAGAACACGTGACCTCTACATCTTAAGTACCCTTCCCTAGACTCCTCAACGGGGCCCGCTGCACCGGGAAAGCTGTTACCTAAAATGTCCAACCAGGCCTGGTTCTAAGCCTGTCATGTGCACCTAACTGTACACATGACCAGGCAGAATTCTAACACAGCCCAGCCAATCTGATGTCAAAGTTAAACCTACATAATTAACCCTCAGAACCCATTTACTGTTCTGATGTAAAAACTAAATTTGTACATGACAGACACTTTGTCCAAAGTGTCATCACTATATATATATATTTGTAATCAGAGTCTTCAAGTGGGAAATGCGATATTCCTAAGCAACAAGGCCTGAGGTGTGCCATGGCCTATCTGGTCAGTATGCCTGAAAAGAGGGCATACCCTGAATGTAAGAATAAGAAAATACTATGAGTATGTATGACAAAACTGGGGGAAACGGGTGGGTGGGAACCCAGAAAATGCCAACCCTGGCCCTGACAAAGGAGGAGGGTTAAGAAGTCGATCTGACTCCTCCCACAAATGTAATCGGAGTCTTCAAGTGGGAAATGCGATATTCCTAAGCAACAAGGCCTGAGGTGTGCCATGGCCTAGCTGGTCAGTATGCCTGAAAAGAGGGCAAAAAGACACAAGTTTAGGTGGAAAGGGAAGGTAATGATCCAACCTGTAGAATAACGAGTGCCTGGATATCAACAGTAAGTAACCAGTAAGTATCCGCTGTGACCGGAGAACCCACCGACTCCTGACTTGGTGACGAGAAGGAACCCCCTTTAGAGCCTGCGAAGCTACACAGAACCCAACTCAAGGTCCCCATGAAGGATAGGATTGAGCCTGATGCCCAAGGCAACCCAGACATGAGCATGAACTGCTTGCGAATGAGAGGATACGTGGGGGAAAGGGAGCAAGGGCTGGCCTGAGGAACCCCTGCAAGAAGATGGCCGAGAAGACTGAAAAACCTCACCGGACACCAGTGAAGTAACACAGTGAAATGCCCCCCAACCCCTGGCCTACCCATACTTGGTATGAGGAAGTGAGAGGGTGAGTGCAAAAAAGACCACTGACAGGAATGAAAAATGCTGGCTGCCTGATGGATATGATGGAGTAGGCACCATGGCAATGAGCATCATCAAACATGGAGACACTATGCCAGACACAGGACACAATCCAAAATCATAACGACATTGCCCAAACCTACCACCTAAGGACCGTGGCTTAGGACACACCCTGAGAGAGTATAAATCCCAGGGCGGTAACCAGGGCCTCTATGCAACAGGACGTCACCTGCTTCTGACCCGAGGGTGAGCCCAGTGGCACCAATCAATTAGCCCCAAACAATGGGCAGGGCTAATAGAAGTGAGTGCAGGCATGGTTAATATCAGTATGGAAGACGGCCCAACCTGAGAACACAACTAGTGGAAAGACAGACAACCAGACATGAAAACAACAACGCCCCTCTGCCTAACTAAGAATGAGAACATGAGCAGAAATGTCAAGACCACAGCTTGTAAATGACGACCCCCCCCCCCCCCCCCTTGTGTAAGTAGTGAGTGAGCCCGAGAAACCTGCAGTGCAGAGACAGGTAATTAACAGAAAAACTCAGGGCTAGAGTACCCACAGACCGTGGTGGGTAGACGTACAGGTGTGGTGAATGAACATGCATCGTATGACGTATGGTATACAGGCGAGAAGATTGTGGTCAACAACAATCATTAACAAACAAAACCTCAGCCCCTATGGATCTGTAGACGTGACAGATCCTGACTTGTGAGCCCTAGCTAACTGCCCCAGGTACAAACATGAACACAGACATGATGAGACATGACAACCAACAAATATGAAAACAGGTACCGTAGTATGCCATGAGTGAACAATGCCCCTCTGAGAAATGCTGAGTCTGCACACCAAGGCTGAAAAAAGCTATGACAGAAGGCTGGGCCAGAAATGCAAGGACAGCAACCCTATGACAGAACGCTGTGACAGAAATGCTAAAACTGAATGCTGAGGCAAAAACTAAATGACATAAATCCTGGTGCAGAAACGCCATGACAGAAGACAACGCTATGACAGAAGACAACACTATGACAGGAGACAACGCTATGACAGAAGGCAATGCTATGTCAGAAGGCAACGCTAAGACAGAAGGCAACGCCAGGACAGAAGGCAACGCCATGACAGAAACGCCATGACAGAAATGCTGAAACTGAATGCTGAGGCAGAAACGAAACAGAAATCCAGGGGCAGAAACGCCATGACAGAACGCTGAGACAGAAATGAAATTACAAAAATCCTGGCAGAAACGCTGAGGCAGAAATGCTATGACAGAACGCTGAGGAAGAAATGCCATGACAGAAAACCTGAGCAGAAACACAAATGACAGAAACATGCTGAGACTGAACGTTGAGGCAGAAATGCAATGACAGAAATCCTGGGGCAGAAACGCTGAGGCAGCAATGTCATGACAGAAATCCTGGGGCAGAAACGCTATGACAAAAAAGCTGAGACTGAACGCTGAGCCAGAAATGCTGGGCAGAACACCAAGACAGAAATGCTGGGGCAGGAAACGCTATGACAGAAATCTAGGGGCAGAAACGCTAAGACAGAAATCCAGGGTCAGAAACACTAAGACAGAAATCCAGGGGCAGAAACGCTAAGACAGAAATCAAGGGGCAGAAGCGCTAAGACAGAAACCCAGGGGTAGAAAATACTAAGGCAGATACCCAGGGGTAGAAACGCTAAGACAGAAATCTAGGGGCAGAAACGCTAAGACAGAAATCCAGGGGCAGAAACGCTATGACAGGAATCCAGGGGCAGAAACACTAAGAAAGAAGAACGCTATGACTGAAAAGCTGGACAGAACGCTATGACCGAAAATGCTGGACCGAGCGCTATGACAGAAAAAATGCTGGGCCGAACGCTATGACAGAAAAAATGACAGAAATGCTGGACCTAATGCTATGACAGAAATGCTGGACAGAACGCTAAGACAGAAATGCTGGACAGAACGCTAAGACAGAAAATGCTGGACAGAACTCTGTGACAGAAAATCCTGGACAGAACGCTATGACAGAAAATCCTGGACAGAACGCTAAGACAGAAATGCTGGACAGAACGCTATGACAGAAATGCTGGACAGAACGCTATGACAGACATGCTGGACAGAATGCTATGACAGAAATGCTGGACAGAACGCTAAGACAGAAAATGCTGGAGAGAACGCTAAGACAGAAAATGCTGGAGAGAACGCTGTGACAGAAAAAGCTGAACAGAACGCTATGACAGAAAATGCTGGACAGAACGCTAAGACAGAAATGCTGGACAGAACGCTATGACAGAAATGCTGGACAGAACGCTAAGACAGAAATGCTGGACAGAACGCTAAGACAGAAATGCTGGACAGAACGCTATGACGGAAATGCTGGACAGAACGCTATGACGGAAATGCTGGACAGAACGCTATGACGGAAATGCTGGACAGAACGCTATGACAGAAATGCTGGACAGAACGCTATGACAAATGCTGGACAGAACGCTATGACGGAAATGCTGGACAGAACGCTATGACGGAAACGCTGTACAGAAATACAGAACGCTATGACCGAAATGCTGGACAGAACGCTATGACAGAAATGCTGGACAGAACGCTATGACAGAAATGCTGGACAGAACGCTATGACGGAAATGCTGGACAGAACGCTATGACGGAAATGCTGGACAGAACGCTATGACGGAAATGCTGGACAGAACGCTATGACAGAAATGCTGGACAGAACGCTATGACAAATGCTGGACAGAACGCTATGACGGAAATGCTGGACAGAACGCTATGGCGGAAACGCTGTACAGAAATACAGAACGCTATGACGGAAATGCTGGACAGAACGCTATGACAGAAATGCTGGACAGAACGCTATGACAGAAATGCTGGACAGAACGCTATGACGGAAATGCTGGACAGAACGCTATGACGGAAATGCTGGACAGAACGCTATGACGGAAATGCTGGACAGAACGCTATGACAGAAATGCTGGAAGAACGCTATGACGGAAATGCTGGACAGAACGCTATGACGGAAATGCTGGACAGAATGCTATGACAGAAATGCTGGACACAACGATATGACAGAAATGCTGGACAGAACGCTATGACGGAAATGCTGGACAGAACGCTATGACGGAAATGCTGGGCAGAAAGCTATGACAAATGCTGGACAGAACGCTATGAAGGAAATGCTGGACAGACCGCTATGACAGAAATGCTGGACAAAATGCTATGACAAATGCTGGACAGAACGCTATGACAAATGCTGGACAGAACGCTATGACAGAAATGCTGGACAGAACGCTATGACGGAAATGCTGGACAGAACGCTATGACGGAAATTCTGGACAGAACGCTATGACGAAAATGCTGGACAGAATGCTGTGACAGAAAAATGCTGCTATGACAGAAAAACACTGCACAGAAACGCTTAGCTGCGATAAAAACACTGACCAAAGAAAGTAAAACAAGTAAAAGCAGCAAACCTGGTCTCAGGTCTGGCCATTGCCATGGCTTCTGTGGGTGGTCAGATACCCACTGACACTGCTGCAGAGATGCCAGTTTGTGGGAAAGAAAGGAGTGACAGGCGGGAGACTGCCCATCCCCAGTGAGCACCACGAGTAAACCGACGGACTGCCCCCTCGTGAACCAGACATGCATGAGGAGAGGAGCAGGTGGCCAATCACACAACCCCCCCCCCCCCACACACACACAGCGTGCACGCTGGCCAGGTGGAGCTGGGAAGCTTTGAGATGGACGGACAACCCCCCGCTCCCCCGGCATGAGCGTGGGAAAAACGGACGGGCTGCACACTGGCCCCACAGAGTTGTTGGGAGATTATTGAAGGAGGATGGATGGCCGGACGAACGCCCCCCCCCCCCGCTCCCCCGGCATGAGCACTGGGAAAAGTGGGCAGGCTGCACGGGAGGTATAACTAGAACTTTCAGGGCCCCGGTGCAAGAAACCATGAAGGGTCCCCCCAACCTCCCCTTTCCAACCGAGCCCCAGGCTTCCAGTTCTGAGAGGGCATCTATGGATATTCCCCCCGGCTGCCCCTTGAGACGCGAATCCATCATGCGCTGTGACTGCTGTGTCTTTTGGACACAGTTGATCACAGATCACAGTAAAGGGCCAATCACATCAGCCCTTTACCATGTGATCAGCTGATCACATGTAAACAGACTTGCCGGTTATTGGTAGGCCTTTTCTCCCATGCTGTGTGAGAAAAGTAGAGTCATTAACTGGCAAGACTGTCAGCACATTGTTTACACTGATGATCAAGGTGATGATCATCGGTGCCCTGATAATCAGTGCAGCCTCATCAGTTCCCATCGGTGCTGCCTATCAGTGCCCATCCATGCCACCTATCAATGCTCATCAATGCAGCCTATCAGTGCTCATCAATGCCGCCTATCAGTGACCATCAGTCCAACCTGTCAGTGCTGTCTATCAGTGCTACCTATCAGTGCCCATCAGTGCCGTCTATCAGTGCTGCCTATCAGTGTTGCCCATCAGTGCCACCTCTCAGTGCTCACCAATGCCGCCTATCAGTACCATCTATCAGTTCCCCCTATCAGTGCTCATCAAGGCCATCTATCATTGCCTTTCAGTGCCCATCAATGCTACCTATCAGTGCTTATCAATGCTGCCTATCAGTGCTCATCAATGCTGCCCATCAGTGCCACCTATCAGCGCCTCCTTAGCAGTACTCTGAGCTGAGAGCATCTCTCTCATACAGCCCAGAGCCTGCACTGCTTGTTCCCCCTACCTCCTCCCACGTATGGATGGGAGAGGAGAGAGCCGATCTGCTCCTTCTCCTCCCACCCTTTTCCTCCTGTGTGCATTATGGGAAGTGTGAGGCTATGCAGCTGAATTTGATCATTCAGCTACTAGGTTTCACGCTTCCCACAGTGCACACACAGGAGGAGAAGGGCGATAAGAGAAGGAACAGATCAGCTCTCTCCTCTCCCATCCGTGTGTGGGAGGAGACAGCGGGAACTGTCAGTGTAGGCTCTGGGCTGTATGAGAGAGATGGTTTTAGCTCAGAGCCCTGTGGCAAGTAGGGAGGAGCTGGGTGTTCGAGTCGAACACATGTTCGAATCGAACACCGGGTGTTCCTCCGTTCGGCGAAGCCAGAACTTTGTGGGCCGTTCGCACCATATTCCTGTGGTGCTCACGGCCCACAATGCACTGCGGCATCACAGTGCATTGCTAGCTGATGATTGGCCAAGCATGCACTGTGACCCGCATGCTTGGCCAATCACAGCACGGGCAGCGAGGAGAGCCATAATTGGCCATAGGCAGGATGCCTGTGGTTAATTATAGCTCAGGGGGTTTAGTACACGCCCCACACTATATAAGGCCACATGTGTTCATTTCCACCGGTCATATAATGCCAGTTCTCGGGTGGCTGAGATCCAAAAGGAGTTGAACCTACTCAAGAACCGACTTATCTGTGACATGCCCACCAGGTGGAACCACCGCCATGCTGCAGCAGCTGCACACACAGCAGAGGGCCATCAATGAGCACCTGTGCAACTACGGCACTGCATGCAGTGTCCTGTCACCATTTTAGGAGGCCACGAGGATGGTGAGCAGTGACAGTGCATGCATCAGTGACACTGTACCTCTTGCCCACCTGTTGGAGTACACACTGCGTGGAATAATGGACAGAGCACTTGAGACAGAACAGAGGCAGGAAGAGGAGGACTTCCTTGCCTCTCAAGGACCCCTTTTTCCAGACAGTGTTCCTGCTGTCCCGCCGATCACAAAGGAGGAGGACGAGGAGGAGGAGGATTGTGTCAGAATGAAGATGGAGCCTGGCACTCAGCATCAGCAGCAGCAGTCTTTTAGGGATGATTTACAGTCTCAAGAAAGCCATGGACTTGTACGTAGCTGGGAGGAGGTCGCTGTGGATCATGTCATCCTTAGTGACCCAGAGGACTCTGGACCGAACGCCTCAGCTAACCTATGCTACATGGCCTCCCTGATCCTGCAATGCCTGCGGAAGGATACTCGTATTCAGCGGATCAAGGAGAGGGATTATTACTGGCTGGCAACTCTCCTTGATCCACAGTATACAAGGGTAAGGTTGCGGACCTTATCTTGCCATCGCAGAGGGAGCATAGGATGAGACATCTCTGGGAGGCCTTGCAGAGTCTGTGCAATGCTTTCCCAGAGACTGGGAGGTTACAAATTCCTGGTCCTGGACAACGTGTTGCTGAGGCTTCGGTCAGTCACAGAAGGATCGGTGGAGAAGGTGGGCGTCTGACCAATGCGTTCAGACAATTTTTTAGTCCATAGCCCCTAGGTATGATCAGTTCCAGCAACCATCGCCAGCGTCTGATTTACATGGTGCAGGAATACCTAGGGGCAAGGTCAGACTTGGACACCTTTCCTACCAAAAATCTTCTGGGTTACTGGGTCTTGAGGATGGATCACTGGCCAGAGCTTGCGCAGTATGCAATTGAGCTACTGGCCTGTCCTGCATCCAGCGTTCTTTTGGAACACACATTCATTGTTGCTGGAGGCTTTGTAACCGATCACAGGGTGCGCCTGTCCACCGACTCGGTTGATCAACTTGGATCACCACCAGCTACCAAGCACCTGAAGCTGATGTAACCGAATAATTTTTTATTTGAAATTTCACATGATTCATGCTGATGCTGAGTGACTATCCTGTTATGTTGACTGACTATCCTCTGCCTCCTCAATGATCCTGCTGATAGCTTAGAAGAACATTTTTGGGTGCTGCCACCATTGGCTAAGGTCCAATTTTTTAGCCCCTGTTTAACAGGGGCATGTAATTACAATTTTTTTTTAAACTATTTTTTATTGAAATTTTGCACAAGTGATAACAGCAATATAAGACTTACATTGTCATGTAGCTGTAGCCGTTGCTTCCAGTCGGGAAGCTTAGTCTAGCAAGAGTAAGCATAGTAAAAACATAAATGAACATGGTTAACATTCAACAACAATTCCTAAGAGGATGAGAGTGCCATCAGTCAGCCCGAACACCCCTACTGGGTACTAGCTGTGTTTGGGGGAGAGAGCCGGCGCTGCCCATCCCTGGGCTTTAGTGAGTACAACAAGTTGCGAAGGTAGGGGTAGAGACAAAACAAAACAAAAAAAAAAAGAAGAAAAGGGGGGTTAAAGTTAGCATACACTGCAATAAAGCTATTATTCTATAAGTCTTTGTATTTTATTCAGTTTATCCTGTTGCTTTCCTACTTCTCGTAATTACAATTTTTGATGCAATACTTTGCAGCAGATCTCATTCCTGCTCTCCAACTAGAGTTTCTGCGAGGTGTTGCAGTGTTGTGGCACCAGTGCCTAAGGCCCAATTTTTCAGACCCTGTTTATCAGGTGCATGTAATTACAATTCTTGATATAATATTTCACAGCAGGGCCCATTCCAGCGCCCACCAAGAGTAACTGTGAGGACTTAGAGTGTTGTGGCACCAGCACCACCACCACCACCAAAGGCCCAATTTTTCTACCATTGTTTAACAATGGCATATAATTACAATTCTTGATATAATAGTTCACAGCAGGGCATTCCAGAGCCCACCAAGAGTCACTTTGAGGGCTTACAGTGTTGTGGCAACACCAACACCTTAGGCCCAAATTTCTGAAGAGCATATAGGGCAGGGCCCTACTTTCAAACATCCAACTTACAAACGTCTCCTACTTGCAAAGGAGACAACTTGAAGGAGACAACTGGAAGTGAGATGAAACAAATTATACAGGGATGATAACCCTTCCCTATGTTTTCCAAAAAGCTTAAAAATAGATTTTTTGACTAGAACTAGACTTTAAAAATGTACCAGTTCAAAATTACAAACAGATTCTACTGAAAACAACAAACCTACACAGTCCCTGTCTTGTTTGCACCGCCTGTATACTGCTGTTCTGAGTATATAGGGCCTTAGGGCCCTATGCCTTTCCTTTGTTTAATTTGGGTACGGGGTTCCCCTTAATATCTGTACAAGACTCAAAGGGGCTGGTAATGGGTGGGGGGGGCTACCCATGCCATTTTTCTCAATGATTTTCATCCATGTTGCCAGAACCAGACATTACATTAAAACCGCAAGCAGTTTTAAATGACTTTTTTTCCGTTAGAAATGTCATTTAGTGCAGGGACTGTTCTAAACATGGGAAACACGTGCCACTTCACAGGTATACTATAGACACCCCCCAGGTATGATATTTAAAGGAATATTTCACTTTAAGCGTCATTAAAATCAGTGCTCCCGAAAAATCTGCGTTTTGCATTGATACATGTCCCCTGTGGCAGGAGCCGGGTCCCCAAACCCTTTTTAGGACAATAACTTGCATATTAGCCTTTAAAATGAGCACTTTTCATTTTGAACGTTCGAGTCCCATAGACTTTAATGGGGTTCTAAAGTTCGTACAAATTTTCGGTCCGTTCGAAGGTTCTGGTGCGAACCGAACCGGGGGGTGTTTGGCTCATCCCTAGTGGCAATCTACCCTGCTGGGGCCCCCCGACAGTGATGGTGGCAAGTGTGACCTTGTAATTGGGTCTGAAATGAGGACTGTGGACCATAAAAATATAGCTTTTGGTGAGATACTGCATATTCCTTATAGCATTCTTTCTGAGCTAGAAGCAGAGACAAAGGTTGCAACCATAGCTGTTTGGGAAAATGGCAACCCTTATGTACATAGGATGGCAGTCCCTGAGAAAGAAATTGCTTTGACAAAAGTAAATTGTGTATTTGGTATTACAAGCAAGGATATGTATCGTGGATAAAGCTCCTAAAAGGAAAGTTGTCTTCTTGTGAGTTGAATTGACTGTAAAGGTGTTTCTTTAGGAAATGATGTAGAAGTGTCAAAATAAGTTAAGTGTTTGCTTGGTGCTACTTGGTGAACTAAAAGGCACATTTTAAACTTTGTGAAGAAAGCTAGTCAAGAGTGCAATGTCAATGTTGGTGTGCACCTTGGCACCAATGATTTGTCCCAGAATGATGCACATTCTGTACAGAAGGATTTTCAGAATTTGGGCCAATACCTTTTTGTTTTGTATATACGAGGTACCTCAAGTATCCACTGGATTTCCCCTTTTGAATTGGCAAGCAATGTGTCCAGGAGGAACAACCCTAGGTTTATAACCATTTGGCAAAAGTAAGACACTAGGTGGGCGACTGGGGCGACAGCACTAATCCCCACTGGAGTAAATTATTGGCTCAATGGCAACGCACTTTTGAGGTCATAAAAAAAGTTGGAAAGGTAAATTATTAAATTTACAAGCCAGGGAAAGAAAATCTTTCCAGCTGTACCATGTACATTTTCCAGATCCTGGAGAGTCAGGAAACCATTGCAGGTGCAAGACTTGAGCCTAATATTGGCCCTGGGGGAAAGCCACATTCTTCACTGCAGATGGAAATTTTCAATATAAAATAATGCCTTTTAGCTTTCAGAATGGACCATGGATAAGTTAATACAGCCCCATTTGAGTTATGCTTCAAATGACATTGTAATGTTCAGTAAGGATTTGCAGTCTTATCTGCCAGGCAGCATATGACTCCCTAAAGAATGCAGGATTCACTGTAAAATCTGAGAATGTACTGTAGGGATTGAAGATGCTAAGTACCTTGGTTGCATTCCTAGGTATCATTAGGTACTAGTGCCAATGTTTCTACTCTGGTGGTACCTTGGACATATCTGACTAAAGCCCAGACGTTAGTAGTTGAAGAATGGAGCCCAAAGACTTTCAGTGTACTTAAGTCTGCACTTTGTCAACATCCAGTCCTGGTAGTTCCCAATTTCTCCAAAAATGTTGATATTCATAAAGATGCCTCCAATGTGGGATTATTAGCCTTTCTGTCATCTATGTAGACAAGCATTGGATGCATAGCCAGGTGCTGGGCTACAGCAATATGGCAAAGGGAACAATGCCTTTTATTCTTCTCTCCCTCTATGGAGTTGTAGTATGAGCCGCCATATAATGGGATGAATACACTCCTTACACTACAGATCCATTATGCACTGTGCAGTAGGAAGAGATTATTTTTATTAAACTGGCCTGAACAGTGCTACCTCTTGTCACTGAGGAAGTGAAAGAGTACCTCTGTTTGGATATTTGCCTGCCAGCAGGAGACCATATCAATGGAGAGCTGAGCCTGCAAGTGGGAGTGTGGATACCCGGGGGCAGTGCAGCACCGTCCACATCACAGCTCCTGCACTGCTGCTATAGGGAGACTGAAGCATCTATTCACCCTCTGCTTCCCATTGTTGATCACCAGAGGCCTTCTGGGGGAGACCGAGAGGGCCCACTCCTTCTACAGTGAGAGGTAACCGCAGCATCTTGGGGACTAGTGAGAGAGCTATTTACCCATTTCTGATACTGCTAGCATGGACTGAGTCACTGAGAGCAGGACATCAAGTGTACCCAATCCATACTGTCCCCATACTGCACTTTATGCTGTACTTATTCCAAACCTATGCTGTACCTATACCATCCCTATGCCCCATTATACTGAACCTTTACTGCATCTGAGCCACATCTACCTTGCACTTGTGTTGGGTAAATATGGTACCTACTGTATACTGTACTTATATTGCATGTAGGTTAACCAACACCGTTGTCAGGTGCACTGAGACTCTTAAAGGACTAATAGCTAGCAGAAGAACATCTCAAAGGACTGCCCCTCCCATAATAATTATTCTTCAAGCCCCCTTTGTTCCCCTGTCCCCTCAGCTTTTGAACAGTGCATACCCAGGCAGTCTAAGATTAGCATCGCCACCATAAATACGCTCTGGCAGTAAAGTTCCAGCAGTTAGTAGAGTAAACTTTACTACTGCTCACTGATGTACTTGAGATGGTCCTGCTACTGTTTATGCTTATCTGGACACCAAGGGGGTTATTTACTAAAGAAAAATCCACTTTGCACTGCAAGTGCACTTGAAAGTAAAGTCGCTGTAGATCCGAGGGGGACATGCAAGGAAAATAACAAACAGCATTTTAGCTTGCACATGATTGGATGATAAAATCAGCAGAGCTTCCACTCATTTCAGATCTACCCCTTAGATTTAGAGTGACTGCACTTCCAGTGCAAAGTGGATTTGCCTTTTGTAAATAATCCCCCAAATGTCATATTATGCCTAGACCCTACTGTTAATTATATTGTTAATACCATTGGTAATTCATTTTATGCTTGCCTAGTTACCGACCCTATTGGGTTACAATATGTTTGCCTTTACTACCTGGCTTGGTGCCTATTTTCCTTGCTATAGCACTACTGTAGAGTGATTAGTACTACCTTCAGTTAATTTCTGTGTTATCATGTGTTACATAGTTAGTAAGGTTGAATAAAGACACCAGTCCATCCTGAGGGAGTGTCTACAATTGTCCATATCCCTGTATATTGCACACTTACATCAGTCCCTACCCTCAAGGAGCCTGCAATCCAAGGTCACCATTCATATACTAGGGCCAATTTTGGACAGAAGCCAATAAACCTACCTGCGTGTCTTTGGAGTGTGGGAGGAAACCCACACAGGAACAGGGAGAAGATGCAAACTCCAGGCAGGTAGTGTTGTGGTTGGGATTTGAACCAGTGACCCTTTTTACTGCTAGGTGAGAGTGCTAACCACTACACCACTGCACTGGCCATGTTTGTACACTCAACATGGTATGTCAGAGGGGCCGAGGTTCTTGAGAAGCTTGAGGCAAAGAACAGGGAACCCACCCTATCCAGTGGCTCCTACGGGGGTAGCACTATACATGACTTTACTATAAGTTTGAGAAGAGGAGGGAATTATGGGACTTTAAATGAAACACACTACTAAAAGAATAAAATGCAATCATGTTTATTGATTCCTGGTAAACAATCATATAATAATGATGCATTTTATATAATCAATAATAGATGACAACTTGATATTGCATGTATATACATATATTCCAGCATAAATTGTAAAATAATAATAAATGTAATAATTAGTTGCACATTGACTGTCAGGACAAACTCCACCCACTAATGGCACTGTCTGACATTTGGCTGCAGTACTGATGTCCACCAACGGGTGTCTCCTGGCAGTCTGGAAATGTCAGGGGAGCTTTCCCCTGCTGATGGTATTATGTGATCTTTGGACCGCAGTACTGGCATCAACCAGCGGGAGGTTCCTGGCAGTGTGGAGCCGACATCATTTCCTGCGATTAGGCATCACCTGAGCCTGATTGCAGGAGATGTGTATAAATCCCCGGCAAGCACACAGGGGTACCCCAATGATCTATGGGTGACCCCGCCCCCCTCTGATGTAACACAGGTTTCCGTTACATCAGAGGGGGGCGGGGTCACCCATACATCATTGGGGAACCCCTGGCTTCCCTCACTAGTGTCAGAGGGGGCGGGGTCTGGTGACGGATGGCCCCGCCCTCCTAATATAAGAAACGTCAGGCGTTGGGATCCCCTCAGTGTCTCCTCAGTGGAGACAGAAGATGGATGCATGGATGGACTGCGCTGGACTGAAAATCACCCGTCGCTGGATCAGATCAGCCACCGCTGGACCCCGGAGAGATGATCATCCGTCGCTGGATAGCAAGAGCGGATTACCACCGCTGGAATCTTTTTTTATTTTTTTTATTTTTAATAAAGGAATTTTTCAAAAGTGTGTTTGTCTTATTTAACCATTTTTTACACTTTCTTTGTGAAATGGTAGGGGTTCTTTTGTACCCCCCTACCATTTCAAATGGGGGGGTGGGATCTGGGGGTCCCCTTGTTAAAGGAGGCTTCCAGATTCTGATAAGCCCCCCACCCACAGACCCCCACAACCACCGGCCAGGGTTGTGGGGATGAGGCCCTTGTCCCATCAACATCCTGACATGGTGCTTTGAGGGGTCACAGACCCCCAAAGCATCCTCCCAATGTTGAGGGCATGTGGCCTGGTACGGTTCAGGAGGGGGGGCGCTCTCTCGTCACCCCTCTTTTCCTGTGGCCTGGCAGGTTGCATGCTCGGACCCTTTTTTTTTTTTTAATCAATGAATGAATTGTCGGCTCCCGTAATACAGAGAACACTCATTGGGTTCAGGGACATTTCTAAGCACGGGAAACATGCGCCCCTTCACAGGCATACTATAGACACCCCCCAGGTATGACATTTAAAGGAATATTACACTTTTATTGTTTCACTTTAATCATTATTAAAATCACTGCTCCTGATGGGCGGGTGCAGGACGTGAGGACGCAGCGTCCGCCGGAGGGGAGGGGCTAACCCGCGCTAACAGCGGCGTGTGAGGGGCAGGGGATGGAGGACGTGGGCTGACTAGGGGAAGTGAGAAGCCCCGACCAGAGCAGACGTGGGCTCCCCCCTGCTACCGCACGCCGTTAAACGGATCTGCATCCCCGCAGTACCCTCGACAATGGACTGAGCTGTCATCGGCCGGCTGATCCCCAGCCCTCCACCTATATTCTCCCCCTCCAATTGGTAAAGTGATCGGACGGGAACCCCCAATGAGCCCGCATGAGACCCGAGTGAAATTGGACTCCTGAGAGGATAACAAGGATGGTATAGTCATCTAGTAGAGTTGGTAGAATGCAACTGTCTGACGGTCTTACATTTATTGAGATAGCTGAGTCTGCAGGTGCAATGCTCTGATGAATGGCTCCTTCCATCTGGGTTAAGCCTCATACCGCAGAAATGTAATACTGGTTTAATGTCCTCAGGGCATCATGCGGTGAAACTCTATCTCTAATAATGGTCCTGATCTATAGGTCTGCCTCTCACGTGCATATATATGAAATGACCTACTGTGATAATACTGTGATAACCCTGTAAGAACCTTGTATAAAGTGTCAGTGGTGAACACTGTGTAGAGGATAAGCTGTATGGGCTATATGGGTTTACCTATGATACCTCTATATATTTAAATATACAAATAGTGATCTTCCTATACAGAACGAGGAGACCAGCAAGATACGGACAGGCTACACTGGACATTATCTTGATAGGCGCTAACAAAAATGCATATGGACCTCCTTTTTCTTTTTCTCTCTCCCTTCTTCCCTTGTTCTTCTCGAAAGTATGACATGCATGACCTGTAATACGAAAAGCTAAATATAGACGGTAATATACATTCAATTCAGACGTAATATACATAGAGGTACATGGAGCCCTCCTATATATGGGTGACTGCGGTTATATACAAGCTTCTCCAGATTGTTACTCGTTGAGAAAATGGCGAACAGTATGGCAGGAAGATGCCTCTATGTATAGGAACCCAATGCGTTTGTGAGTGTGATTGCAACAAGGAAAGCGCAAACAGAGAGAGCAGTGGTGGGACCTATATTAATACACCAGTCCTAGCGCCTCATATCCATATATACATACATTGGACTTGAGTGTTTGGACTCTCGGTCGTGTGATCCATGCTGTAGAGGTTGGGAATGTGCGAGTGTACTGTGTCGAAAAGTGGATTGGGAGAACATCACTGCGTGCATATACAAGTTTGTATAAAAGAGGGGAGCCCAAAATAGGAAGGGAGGGTAGAGGAGGGGAGGAAAGAGGAAGAGGAGGAGAGCGAGGGGAAAACGACCCGAGCAGGATACCATGAGTAAGTCGGCTAACAAAGCCGCTAAAGGCGGGGCTTTGCGGACCTCAAAGGAGAAAGGTCTGGATACTACTATTCAACAATATTTGACACAAGGAGTAAGCCCTAAAAACTCAGGAACAGGCAAGAAACAGTATTCTGACCAAGATCAGAGGAAAGGACCAGGAAAAAGCAAAGAGGGCATTGCCCATCTGTTGAGAGACGATATTGTGATAGATAGTGAGATGGACAATAGCAAAGCTGAGGAATCAAGGGTAATAGATCTTCCCCCTACAAAAGGAGAAATGGCGGAGATGTTGCTGAAACTTGAAAACGCAATTAAAGCAGATATCTTGGGGCTCGTAGAGGCCACGGAGAACCGTATAGATCAACAATCCCAGGAAATAAGCAAAGTTAAGGAGCAAGTAGAAACAATACAACGAGTAGAGAGAGATCATGTACAAGTTGGAAGACCAGGAGAACCGGAGTAGAAGGAAAAGCATACGGATCCGATCGGTCCTGGAGGAAAAAGGAGAAGATCTTAGGAGAATGTTCGAGAGCATATTTTCCCCCTGTTGGGTTGACGGGAGGGAAGGTCCCCCTAAGATAGACAGGATTCACAGGATAGGTAAAATAAGACTTCCAGACACAGAAAGACCTCGTGATATTATCGTAAGATTTACCTTTTTTGAAGAAAAAGCAACACTCTGGAGAAAGTTAAGAGGGAGGACCACCTTACTGTATAAGGGACGGGACGTACAAATTTTCTCAGACCTATCAGCTGCGACTCTAGCGAGAAGACGGCTCCTGAAACCGCTGTTGGCGGAGATGGGTGCGCGAAATGTGAAATATAGCTGGGGTTTCCCGGCATGTCTAATGGGGTTCAAAGACGGTCAAACAGCGAAGCTGAGATTTCCGGAAGAACTGGTAGATTTCTGTAATAGATTAGACTTGTGTGTCCCGGAACTCCCTGGCTGGACGGGAGAAGTGTTGGGATTACCACAACCCGGGGGATCCCTTAGGTAGTTAGAACATGGTAGTTGGGGAGTGGCGGTGGAGGGGTGGGGGGAGGGTGGTGGGGGGTGAGGGGGAAGGATCACTGGGGATGCAGGCTATGTACCCCTTCATCCTCTCTAAATTAGGGAGGGGGATGGGGCGGGGGTGAAGGAGCCCCAGACCCTCAAAAGAAGCCGTTTGGGAGATGGTATGGGCTTATACGACCATCAACCAAACAAGGGCCGAGATTTGGCAACACGGAGGTGGGGGGTGGGGGAGGTGGGACACGGAGGAATGGGGAGAGACGGGGTGGTGGAGGGGTGGGAGGGTGGGTGGGAGGGGCTGGAGGGTGGGAGAGGGGGGGGAGGGAGGAAAAGTAGACCACCTGAGAATCATAGCAAAGTATCTGGGCAGGGGATGAGAGGTGCCAGGATAATACGAAGCAAATCGTAATATGAGTGGCATAAACTTCTTGTCATATAATGTGAAGGGACTGAATACCCCGATTAAGAGGTACAAGATTCTGGCTGAGTTAAAACGTTATGAGGCAGATGTGGTGGCTCTTCAGGAGACACATATTTCCCTTGCATCAAATATTAGACTATACTCCAAGAACTTCCCCATGTGGTACAGCGACACAATATCTACAAGAAGTAGAGGGGTCGCTATAGGGTTCTCGAAAAAAACAAAGTTCCAATTAGTGGATAGAATGAGTGATGCGGAAGGGAGATATTTGTTCCTGAAGGGTACGTTAGATGAGATGGAATGTACATTAGTCAATGTCTACGCCCCCAATAGCAACCCTATCGTTTTTTTAAAGATGATATTAACTAAATTAATCGTATTTAAGAAGGGATATGTGATAATGCTAGGAGATATCAATTTCTGTCTAAATCCAGGAGTGGACAGTACGTCTGGGGCACAGAGGACGAGAAATGACCAGTTAAAAAATATCCAGAAAAAACTGTATGACAGTCAATTGGTGGATGTGTGGAGAGTTATGAATCCAAAGTGCCGAGACTACTCGTTTTACTCCCCGGTACATGCGACATATTCCCGTATCGATTATATACTCTTAGATCATGGTCTGCTAGACTATGTGGCTGAAGCCAGCATTGAAGTAATCACTCTATCAGATCATGCCTCAGTTAAGTTAAGATTGAATATTTCATGGAATGAGACAAGATCTCAGACATGACGGATCAATGAAGATCTGCTATGTGATGAAGAGGATAGAGCCAGGATTGGTAGAGAAATTGAACATTATTTTGCAATAAATGATACGCCGGAAATAGCAGGCCACACACTATGGGAGGCACATAAAGCCTATATCAGAGGAATACTGATTTCAGTAGGGGCAAAAAAAATGAGGGCCGAGAAGATTAAAGTACTAATGGAGGAGATACATAAATTGGAACAAGAGCATAAAAGAGGTCAGAATCAAAAGGACAAATTATATAAAAACTTAGTAAACACTTGAAGAACTGAAGGGCCTGTTGGAACAAGAAACCAAGAGGGTTTTTAACTGCTTGGCACGTGAACGTTACCTATGGGGTGATAAAACGGGTAAACACCTTGCGAGGATGTTACAAAAAAAAAAAAAAACAGAAACTTCATTGGAAAAATAAAAACGGTAGCATGGTATTTACAACGAAAGAAATTGCGGAAACTTTTAGGAAATACTACGAGGAGATCTATTCTGATAGACACCAGAGGGCACAGGGTGAGGCGCGATACAAGAACATTTCAGCCTTTCTAAAAAAAGCTAGACTACCCAGAATTAGCACCTTAGACAGGGAGACACTTGAGAGGCCAATTTCGGTAGAAGAAATAGATAAGGCATTGACAAAATCAGCTTCGGGAAAATCCCCCGGACCAGATGGATACACAACGCTCTATTATAAAACATATAGAGATATCCTTGCGCCAAAAATATGTCGATACCTGAATGGGTTGGGAGAGGAGTATAATATGAGCAGCGAAGGCCTATTGGCTACAATCACGCTAATCCACAAAGAGGGGAAAGACCCAACACAACGTACTAGCTATAGGCCAATCTCGCTGCTTAATACAGATACAAAACTATACGCAAAGATCTTAGCAGAACGGATGAGGGATCTGATGAAGACATTAGTTCACCCAGATCAGGTAGGGTTTGTACCAGGATGGGAAGGCAGAGATAATGGTCTAAGAACACTTCTTCTGCTTCAACAGATGCGACGGAGGGAGGCCCCCAGTCTGCTCTTGTCAACAGGCGCGCAGAAAGCCTTTGACAGAGTAGACTGGGGGTTTATGTTCCTGACAATGGAAGAGATGGGAATAGGCCCGAAAATGATGCAGAAGGTGAGAGTCTTATATAATCAGCCTATGGCACGGGTAAAAATTAACGGACAGGACTCTGCCCAATTCGAACTGAAAAGGGGTACAAGACAGGGATGCCCATTGTCGCCCCTTCTGTTCATGTTGTCTTTAGAACCCCTCCTCGCATCGATTCGTGATAGCCCGGACATATCAGGGGTAAAAAATGGGAAAGAAGAACATAAGTTATCTGCCTTTGCGGATGACATTTTATTTTATGTTAGTAACCCTAAGATGTCCATGCCAAACTTAATAAGGGCGCTGGAACAGTACGGAGCAGTATCTAATTTTAAAATAAACCGACTTCAATCTGAAATACTGAATATTAACATCAGCAAAGCTGATGCGCAGATACTCCAGCAGAAATGGAGCTTTCCGTGGCGGAAGGAGCTTAAAGCGGAGGTCCACCCTAAAATGGACCTCCGCTCATCGGAATCCCCCCCCCTCCGGCGCCACAATTGGCACCTTTCAGGGGGGAGGGGGGTGCAGTTACCTGGATAATCCAGGTAACTGCACCCACTTCCAGGATAGCTGTCTGCGGAAAGGGGCGTAGATTACGCCCCTTTCCGCAACTGCCCGCCCCTTTGCGCAAGTGCCCCGCTGCCTGCTGGGAAACACACAGTTCCCAGAGGCAGCGGGGACCGTCCGGATTGCGCCGCGCGGCTCGCGCATGCGCAGTAGGGAACCCGGAAATGAAGCCGAAAGGCTCCATTTCCTGATTCCCATACCCAAGATGGCGGTGGCAGCACCCGAGTGTTGATCTAGAGATCGGCTTCGGGTGCCGACATCGCGGGCGCGCTGGACAGGTAAGTGTCACCATTTTAAAAGTCAGCAGCTGCAGTATTTGTAGCTGCTGACTTTAAAAAAAAAAAAAAACGCGGAGTCCCGGCGGACTCCCGCTTTAAATACTTGGGAATAAAATTTACTAAATCTGAGAAGGGACTTTACCGCGTCAATTACATACCGCTACTGAATGAAATCCAAGCGGAGTGTAAAAGATGCGGTAAAAGATCTTTATCATGGTTAGGGCGTATAAATACAGTGAACATGACAATATTTCCAAAAATCCTGTATAGATTTCAGATGCTACCGATAGCATTGCCCAAGGCTTATCTTGGTAAATTAAAATCGGTGCTAATGAAATTTATATGGAAGTATAAAAAACCAAGATTAGCCCTCGCCACTTTGCGACAACCTAAAAATAGGGGTGGGTTGGCGATCCCAGACATTCAGACCTACTACAATGCAGTGATTCTGTCTAGAGTGAGCGAATGGACCAAAAAGGAGAATAAGGAAAAGAGGTGGGTAAATCTTGAACACGAAAGTTGTGGGGCACAATTAGGAAAACAAATATGAAACCCTCCACACAGGAGGCTAGCGCCTTCGGTAGGGAATAATATAACACGCAACACTTTTCGAATTTGGGATAAGGTATATAGGCACGTTAATGTGAAATATAACTCACCCCTTATAGCACTAAAGGATAATGAATATTTTTTACCAGGCTGTCAAGAGATAGGAGGCAACTGGGTGAAGGAGGAAGCACAGCTTAAAGATGTAATTAGGGACGGAGGTATAGCACCTTTTCACGAAATAAAACAAAAAAGAGGTATAATGGCGATTGACGAGTGGAGATACTCCCAGCTCTCCCACTTTGTAAAAAAACTACCGCAGTCGATTAGATCAGCTGAAGAACTGACTCCACTGGAACAACTATGTATAACAAAGAACCCCAAGGGCATCGTCTCAAGGTGGTATAAGTTGTTGTTGTCAGTGGGGGAGATGGGAGTGCCTCCATTCATAAAAAGATGGGAAAGGGAATTAGGCACACAAAAAGATAATGTAACGTTAGGTAAAATATTTAAATTGGTCCATAGCTCAGCCATAGACTCTAAAACTGCAGAGATGAGCTATAAATGTCTGACAGGTTGGTACTATACCCCAGAGAAGAATAGTAAATTCCAACTAGATGTGTCCGGGGAATGCTGGCGTGGATGTGGGGAGTTAGGTACTATGGCACACCTATGGTGGGGGTGCCCGAAGATAAAGAACTATTGGAACCAGATCTTATCTAACATCAAAGTCATAACAAAATCTGAGGTAATTTCGGACCCCTGGGTAGTTCTGTTTCATGGTATAGGGGGAGGGGTAAAACAGTATAAGGAGTCCTTAACACCACATTGATTAAATGCGGGGAAAAAATGTATTCCAAAAAAATGTCAGGAGCTGGAGGCACCTTCAATATGGGAGTGGGTAAACGCTGTAGAAGAGATATATAACATGGAATGTCTAGGTTACAGTCTGAAGGGGAGGGGCAATAAACACACGCTCGAGAAATAGAAAAGCTGGCAAGAATTTAAAAGGACCTAAACGGGTACAAATGTGGCTAACTGATAGCTTCAACAGGTGGTCTACTGGGTAGGAGGGGGGAGGGGCAGGGTTCAAAACAGCGGGGGGGGGGCTTAAAACTGGGCTAGGGGGGTCTGGGTGGGGTGTGGTGGGAATAGGTTAAGTAACCAGAACAGATGTGATATGTTGGCAAAAGGCAACTGTAACGGGGGAAGCTAACTTTACTATAAAATTAAAAAAAATTAAAAAAAATTGCCACAATGATGTGAAGATATGAGAGGTAACCTGAGCGACAAGCGGATGAAAGGATTGTGTATCCTTTGGTTATTACTGGTTTCACTGAGATGGCAAAAAAAAAAGAAAAAAGAAAAAAAAATCACTGCTCCTGAAAAATGGCAGATTTTTAAAACTTTTTTTTGCATTGATCCGTGTCCACTGGGGCAGGTCCCAGGTCCCCAAATGCTTTTTAAGACAGTAACTTGCATATTAGCCTTTAAAATTAGCACTTTAGATTTCTCCCATAGACTTGTACAGGGTGTTCCGGCTTTTCGAATTTGCCGCAAACAGCCCAAATTGTTCACTGTTCGCTGAATAGGCGAACAGGCAATGTTCGAGTCGAACTCGAAGCTCATACCTACTCTGAACCTGAACCTGATCCTGTCTGTATATCTGAACCCTGGACCTTGTCCCTCCTGTGATCCTGTTACCCTATCCTTTCTCTGCAGCCTTATCCATCCATCCTCTCCTTGTCCTGTTTGTTCCCTGTCCTCATCTCTAACCTCCCATTGATGACCCTGGCCTGGCTATGTTTATGATTCCGGTATATATATCTGTCTGATTATTATTATTATTTGTGGGTCTCTGTTTGTATTTGATTGGTTGTGCACTGTATTGCATTGGAGGTGGTTGTGTTTATATTGTTCTCTTTTCTATAATAAATCATAATATTTTCACTTACATAAGTCTGGATTCCTCTGTTGCCGTTCACACAATTCTGGTCATACCTGATATGATATATACATTGACATAATAGACAGATATCTCAAACATATATTTGCAGTGATGTAGCATGTAACAGTATCACTACGTGTTTCATGGGTATTCTCAATCATCAGAAGCAATTAAAAGTAGATGTATCTATAATAAAAAATAGGAGTAAATGCAAAGCACTCTAATGATTGGGACAGAGGGGGATAAAAGGAAGAAGGGAACAAACAATTCCCAACCAACAATTATTATTATTATTATACACGATTTATATAGCGCCAACAGTTTACGCAGCACTTTACAATGTATGGGGGAGGGGGACAACACAATTACAGTACAGTTCAATACAAAAGGTACAGGAGGGCCTTGCTCATAGAGCTTATATTCTAAAGGGAGGGGGTGGTGGTACAAAAGGTAATAGCTGCATAGAATGATTTGATGGGGGTGGCTTGGGGACAGTTGTTAGGTGGGTGTGGGATAGGCTTCCCTGAATAAATTAGTTTTCAGGGATCTCCTAAAGGTGGACAGGGTAGGGTCTGATCGGACAGACTGGGTCAGGGAGTTCCAGAGGATGGTAGAGGCTCTGGAGAAGTCTTGAAGGCGAGCATGGGAGGAAGTAACAAGGCAGTTAGAAAGCAGGAGGTCCTGGGAGGAGTGGAGGGGACAATTTGGGCAATATCTGCAGATGAGGTTGGTGATGTAGATGGGGGCGATGTTGTGGATGGCTTTTTATGTTATGGTTAGCATTTTTAATTTTACACGGTGGGGTAGGGGAAGCCAGTGAAGGGATTGGCAGAGAGGGGCGGCAGTCACAGATCAGTTAGTGAGGTGTATTAGTCTAGAAGCAGCATTCATAATAGACTGAAGGGGGGATAGCCTGCTTAAGGGTAGGCCATTAAGGAGGGAGTTGCAGTAGTCAAGGAGATAAATAATCAGGAAGTGAACGAGTTGCTTAGTGGTGTCATTAGTCAGGAAGGGTAGAATTCTGGAGATATTGTGGGGGTGAAGGCGGCAGGATTTAGCCAGTAAATGGATATGGGGGCTGAAGGAGAGGTCAGAGTCAAGGATTACACCCCGGACCCTGGCATGTGTGGAAGGACAAATGGTTGTGTTGCTGATATTAATGGTGAAGCCACGGGGGGGGGGGGGGGGGGGGAGGGGGGGGATTGTGAAGGATTAAATATAACAAGCTCAGTTTTAAAAAGACTGAGTTTGAGGAAGTGGTGTGACATCCATACTGATATGCCATTCAGTAAGTTTGAGATCTGTGAGGAGATCAAGGGGGTGATTTAAGGAGTGGAGATATAGATCTGGGTGTCGTCGGCATAGAGGTGGTATTGGAAACCATGGGAGGTTATCAACTGGCCCAGGGAAGAGGTTTAGAGCGAAGGAAGGGTAGCGGAGGAGATGGAGATGTAAGTGACACTGAAAGTGCGCTGAGATAGGTAGGAGGAGAACCAGGATAAAGCAGAATCACGAAGGCCAAGGGAGTGTCATTGGTGAGTTTTAGTAGGACAGTTTCATTAGAATGTTGTGGGCAGAAGCCAGACTGTAGGGGGTCGAAAAGGTTCTTGTCCATGAGGTAGCGACTCATTTGGTCATGGACAAGGCATTCGATGAGGTTGGAGGCAAACGGGAGCAGGGAGATGGGTTTTAAGTTATTCAAACAGGTGGGGTCAACTCACCAATGACCTACTAACTGCTAAAACCAAGGCCACTACTCCATACTCATACTTTTAGACCTCTCTGCTGCCTTTGACACAGTTGACCACCTGCTCCTCCTCAGCAAATTACACTCCCTTGGCCTCCGTGATTCTGCTTTATCCTGGTTCTCCTCCTACCTATCTCAGCGCACTTTCAGTGTCACTTACATCTCCATCTCCTCCGCTACCCTTCCTTCGCTCTAAACCTCTTCCCTGGGCCAGTTGATAACCTCCCATGGTTTCCAATACCACCTCTATGCCGACGACACCCAGATTTTTTGAGTATGGGGGTAACCAGTGCATGTTTGATCGGGGAAGGAAAGGTGCCGGAGGAGAGGGAGAGGTTGAAGATGTGGGTTAGTGAGTTGAGGATAGAGTGGGAAGGTGGTCGCAGTAATTGTGAGGGGACAGGGTCCAGGGAACAGGTAGCGAGGTGGGCCATGGAGAGGAGTCAACTAGATTCAATATACAAATAGCGGTGTTGACAGCTGAAGGCACCATGGGAATACCATCCCCGGGAGCATAATTCACGGCTGCACGGTGGCCCAAACAACAGTGTTGAGAAAATCTTTATGAATGTGAGCCTCAATGAGCAGTCGTAATATTGGTGAATACGGTATACATTTCCCAGATGATTTCTGTGGAAGAAACATTGTGTAAATGACTAGGACTGCAACATTGGCAGAGAGCAACACTATAGCCCAAGGGGCATATAATGATATAAGAGCCTAATACAGGATGAAAACACTTGAATAATAGAAAACATCTACCTCACCAGAGCTAGTGTTAAGAAAGAAAGATACCACGGAAACGCCTAGCAAGTGAACAGCAAACAGAGAGTTAGTACCTTAGACTTGAAAGGAAAAAAGCAAAACATCGTATAAAAAGTGCATAAAGTCTTGGGGTCAGTAGAGCAAGGCCGCGTACACACGGGCGGACTGTTCGCCCAACCTTGTCCGCTGAACAGTGTTTGGGCGGACAGTCCGCTCGTGTGTGGGCTTTCAGCGGACAGTTTCAGCGGACAGTTGGACGGACAAAGTCTTTCGGAAATTCAGAAAAACTGTCCACTGAAACCTTGTTTGAGCGAACAGTCCGCCCGTGTGTAGGCCACTTTCGAAATGAGCAAACTGTTCCCGCTCGGAGGAAAGTCCGCCCATTTCGAGCGCGTGTGAAGGTAGGCGGGGCCCGCGAAGGAGACGTCGCGGGCTCCGCCGCCTGGAATGGACTTAAAGGGGAACCCCAACGCCGAAAAAAATCGGCGTGGGGGTCCCCCCAAGTCCACAACAGACCCTTGTCCGAGCACGCTACCCGGCCGGCCAGGAAAGGGGGGCGAGCGAGCGCGCCCCCCCCTCCTGAGCCGTACCAGGCCGCGTGCCCTCAACATGGGGGGTGCCTTGGGGAAGGGGGGGCCGCGCGGCCCCCCCACCCCAAAGCACCTTGTCCCCATGTTGATGAGGACAAGGGCCTCTTCCCGACAACCCTGGCCGTTGGTTGTCGGGGTCTGCGGGCGGGGGGCTTATCGGAATCCGGGAGCCCCCTTTAAGAAGGGGGCCCCCGGATACCGGCCCCCCACCCTATGTGAATGAGTATGGGGTACAATGTACCCCTACCCATTCACCTGTAAAATAAAAGTACCCAAAAAAAAAAACACAACACACGAGAAAAAATATTTTATTGCACAGCTCCGGGGGTCTTCCGTCTTCGGGGGTCTTCTCGCCGGACTCCTCCGCAATCTTCTTGTAGCTCTTTTACTAGCGGAGGAGTCTGGCTTTCTTCCTCCCCGCCGCCGGCCTCTTCTCCCGACTTCGGGGGTCTTGTCCCCCTCTTCGGTTCTTCTGCCGGGCCACCGCGCCTTCTTGTAGCTCTTTTACAGGCGGTGGCCCGGTCTTCTGTCGCCGCTGTCGCTGTCGCCGTCGCCGCCTTCCGTTCTTGTTCTTCTTCTTGTTCTTCTTCTTCTCCAGGAGATGTTGACACGACGCTCTCTCCGGCCGGAATGCCAGAGCCGCCCTGCGCTGCCACTTATATAGTGACAATGGGGCGGTGTCACATGGTATATGTCACATGGGTTGGTCACATGGGTTGATGTCACATGGGGACTATGACATCGTAAGGGGGCGGGGTCACCATGTGACAAACCCATGTGACATATACCATGTGACACCGCCCCATTGTCACTATATAAGTGACCGCACAGCGCGGCTCTGGCATTCCGGCCGGAGAGAGCGACGTGTCAACATCTCCTGGAGAAGAAGAAGAAGAACAAGAAGAAGAACAAGAACGGAAGGCGGCGACGGCGACAGCGACAGCGGCGACAGAAGACCGGGCCACCGCCTGTAAAAGAGCTACAAGAAGGCGCGGTGGCCCGGCAGAAGAACGGAAGGCGGCGACAGAAGAACGGAAGGCAGCGGCGACAGAAGACCGGGCCACCGCCTGCAAAAGAGCTACAAGAAGGCGCGGTGGCCCGGCAGAAGAACCGAAGAGGGGGACAAGACCCCCGAAGTCGGGAGAAGAGGCCGGCGGCGGGGAGGAAGAAAGCCGGACTCCTCCGCTAGTAAAAGAGCTACAAGAAGATAGCGGAGGAGTCCGGCGAGAAGACCCCCGAAGACGGAAGACCCCCGGAGCTGTGCAATAAAATATTTTTTCTCGTGTGTTGTTTTTTTTTTGGGGTACTTTTATTTTACAGGTGAATGGGTAGGGGTACATTGTACCCCATACTCATTCACATAGGGTGGGGGGCCGGTATCCGGGGGCCCCCTTCTTAAAGGGGGCTCCCGGATTCCGATAAGCCCCCCGCCCGCAGACCCCGACAACCAACGCGGCCAGGGTTGTCGGGAAGAGGCCCTTGCCCTCATCAACATGGGGACAAGGTGCTTTGGGGTGGGGGGGCCGTGTGGCCCCCCCTTTCCCAAGGCACCCCCCATGTTGAGGGCACGCGGCCTGGTACGGCTCAGGAGGGGGGGCGCGCTCGCTCGCCCCCCTTTCCTGGCCGGCCGGGTAGCGTGCTCGGACAAGGGTCTGTTGTGGACTTGGGGGGACCCCCACGCCGATTTTTTTCGGCGTTGGGGTTCCCCTTTAAGTCCATTCCAGGCGGCGGAGCCCGCGACGTCTCCTTCGCGGGCCCCGCCTACCTGTACACGCGCTCGAAATGGGCGGACTTGCCTCCGCCTTACGTGGGCGAGTCCGTTCATTTCAAAAGTTGAGCGAACTGTTTGGCAAACAGTTCGCTGAAACAGTCCGCTCAAAAAGTGCCGTGTGTGGCCATGTCCGTCCATGCTAATTTTGAGCGGACTGTTTGCCGAAACTGTTTGACGAACAAAGTTGGGCGAACAGTCCGCCCGTGTGTACGCGGCCCAAGTGTTCCATCAGCGTGTGGTATTTGTAGCACCAGCTGGCCATGGAATGCTACCAACATCACACTGCGTAATCTGAGGGAGGCTGCACCAGTGCCTGAATGGCTGTTGACGTTTGGCAATTGCCGCTCAAATCCACCCTCGTGGTGATCACAGATGGAGATCAACACGTCGGTGCATGGCGTCAACATGAACTCATACTTATGGCATGTGAGGTGTGGCATCGAAGCACGTCCAGTGCCCCGCCCACTCGCGTCCAATGGAACGAAGGAGGGAGGTCCCCGGCGCACATCGCAGCTCCCTGGAATAAATGGACCAAAAGCGCCTCCAACACATATTGGATATATGGTAGTAACACTCAAAGTGTAAACCAAGGACATTATTGCAACTACTACCCACTAATATTAATATATAAAACACATATGCTACCTCTGTAGTGTGCTTCTATTCCTAAAATTATTAGGGATAGAGGCATATGAACCTATCCATTTATTGCCTCATATAAAGTCCAACCCTTGTTTCCCCGTTTTACTATTAGTTTAATTCTTTTCTTTTTTTGGCTAAATGAAATGTTCCTATTGATACACATGGCTCCCTCATCAGCTGTGGTACTGAACAATATAATTATTTCAAAGAGAGTAAAATAAGTAATAACCTTTCCAGAAGAGGTATTAGGAATTGTCAAGTTAAAGTGGGGTCAGGTGGTAATAACTGGGTCTTGGAAACCTTTTTTTTTTTAATGGTTGAGGCAAAAAACATTGTTTTTTCCCCTTTAACATAAAATTAAAAAAGCAGATATTGCAGTTAAAGTATACTAATATGTATCCCTTGCCCTGCGTGATGGGTAGAGTTTGCCAGGAAAACATTTTTTTTTCTTCCTGAGAAGTACTTTCATATAGAACAGGGAGCAATTAGTAAAAGTACTTTCCTCTAAGTGTTCAAAGTAAAGAGTGAATTCAATAATTGCATAACAATAATCTGCAACCAAGTCAGCAAAATAGTATATTTCCTTTGCATTGCACAAACCACAACATTTTTATTATTCTATGTACTGCATAACACAGTCTAAAGCAGAAGAAAACTAAATATTATCTCATAGAAGATGGATGGTCCACACTATCCCCAGGACACATTCAAATGTAGGCACCTCATCACCTTATATTTCTAGAAAAGTGCCTCATTATATTGAGGCTATTTTCTAATCAGTTTTTGAACTATTATACAAATACTATTCATAACATTCCTTTTTTCAATTTCAAATTTGTAGTTTTTATTATTATTATGTCGCTGTGGCGCTTGCTTACCTCCATCTGTGTCCTCCATTAGGCCGGGGTGGTCTTCGTTTGACCCTACTCCTGCAGTTTCCACAACCTTTTCCATCCAAACCGGCTTTTGGGCTGCGCTGCTTAGACCATTAAATGGGTAAGCCTTGCCCTTTTAGACCAAGCACATTGAGACAATCATGACGTTCTATAAGTATTTTATTTATGTATCATGTAATGCATTATTATGGAATTAATTCTTTCTTCTCTTTGTGTTATTGTCAGTTGCACACTCCCCTGAGGAAGCACATTGCGAAACATGTTGGGATGAAGTGCGATCATTATTTTTATCATACATTGTCAGGATCCCCTAAACTCCATGGCTATGTATACTCCATGTATTTTTGTATAATGTTTATATAAAATAATTTTAATATGTCATAATAAAATTTCTTGAATTTTTATAAATCATTGTCTTATCTATATATTGCACCGTATAAAAATCCCTGGTTACATTCCTCCCCTTCCTCCCCCCCTTTTTCCATAAATATTATCTCACTAAGCAAGGATGGTTCTGCAAACAACTTTTACTATATTTAGATTTATGAGGCACCATATCTGTCTTTTTTGAATATAATTACAGGCTGTCAACCATAATATGATGCAAAATAGTATTATAACTAGCAGAACATAATTCATAATCTACTGTATAATATACAAAAAAAATAAAAAATATGCAATAAGATTACTTTGTTGTGTCTCAGAAGATGCCCCATTTTGTTGTGCTGGGGTTTTTTTCCTGCCCTGAGGGCCTTGATCTTGAAACATACTTGAGCTGTTTCCCATCATGCTTCTGTTAGCTGGTAAGTGAACCTAACAGTCTTACTGATTTGTGGCTGGCAAGCCACAGATTACCTAATGTGTAGGAGTTTTTGTGCCAGCATTTGCCTGGCTCCCAGTGGCTTATCCAGTAGAGAGATATACAGTGTGTCAAGTTTTAATTATACTGATGATTTCTGTAACTGTTGCTGTTCTCTATTCGTGCAGTTAAGGTTATCTGGTCCTCCTATTCTTCTCCAGTAATTTGGCAATGTATAATACTGTACATATGTGCATATGTGATTTTCTAAGACGTCACTGTGTGACCTGCCCAATATTGCATTGCTTCTCTCATAAAATCTTGTACATTTTGTATAGTGCTTCTTGCTCGCATGTGCTGCAGACTCTTCACTACAATGGAAAGTCGATCTGTAGGTTGTCAGCCTGTTGAATGGATTAACTGTCAGGTGAATGGGGTTCATGGCATATATGTTCAGAGTGCACTGAATACGAAGGTTTTGAGAGAAAGGTCGTGTCATACCTGACGGCCTGCAGCCTAAATATCTCAAAAAAGAAGGAGAAAGTTAAGAATAATCTATAATCTATCCAAAAAAGGGTAAAAATGCAATATCCATGCTTGGTATTATTGGATAGGAATGGCACAAATTTACATGAAAAGATTGGGGTTGAACAAAAACAGAGCATGTTAAATTTAAATTATATTTAAACCCTAAAACATGTAAGCATGCCAGTAGTTGGATGTGGTGGCTGCATTCGTTTTCACTTTTGGGGCTAAAAATATTTTTCAGGTACAGAAAATAATATGTTTATTTTGCCATATGATCCAAATGTACCTGGGTTAAGCTTAAGACATGTTCTGAAAACATGACTAAATTTCAGGTGTTGAATCTAAAACCCATTGAAGTTAATGGGAGAAGCAGTAAGGGTATGTTCACACTGAACGTGGGTTTAAATTTGTGCAAGTTCAGCTAAACTCGCACGATTTCAAACCTGCATTTCAGTGCGAGTTCAGGTGGCGATTTGAAAGACATCTGTGCGATTTGATATTCAAATCGCCCCCTAAGTTACCAAAAGTAGTGCAGGAACTACTTTTGGAAATTGGTGCATTGCTGTAAAGTCAAAATCACACCATTTGGGACAGTGCCGTTGTCGGGCAGGATTTTCTTCCAGTAAATAAATGGGTCAGATGAGGTCACTCGTTTATAAGGATGGTTGCATAGCTGCCATTGACAGGAAGGAAGCTTTAAATTATAGTGGTAGTAGAATTGCCACTACTATATATGATATTAGGCTCATGGCGAATGAATTAAAAGGCCAAAATTCAGGGGAACGCTCAAACAGCTAAAGTTTTGTCTGAACCTGTGTTCAAACCAAAATTTTAACTCATCCCTGGTAGCTTTCCTCGAATTGATATAAAAACAGAAATGTAGTGTCCGTTTAACTTTCTGTTAATTCAAATAATAGCACAATCATATCTTCCTTCCAAATCATCCTCTGTAAGCTACAGATTTCACTCCCTTCAGGTGATAGAGATGAAGAGATGAAGAAAGGAAGAAAACCTGCCTGGGTGACAAATCTAGTTGCCACCATAGATAGAGTAAAGTGAATGAGCATAGTCACCCTAGAACAGGAAGTGTTATTTGCAATATAAAGCAAAAATGGGTTCCATTAACCAATATCGATCGCATGCAGTATTTAGGTGCTTTCCCAAATACCGCATTTGATCCTGACAATGTCAATTCACTATTGATTTAATGCGGTATTTACCAGTAAACAACATGGTTTTAGGAGCAGGGGGCCACTGTACCCTTAACAACCAATGAGCCATCAGCTGACAGCTGAATGTAAAAAAAAAAACGTTTCCGGCAATGAAAAATTAAGTAAAAAAACACATGCCCCCCCAATCCATAATCCCAATCCAGGCCCTCCAGAGCAAATAAAAAAATGGCACAGGGTTTCCCCCAAAATCCATACCAGGCCTTTATCTGAGCATGCAGATGAAGCTCACCGGGACGGGTGAGCACAACCCCTCTCCAGAAACAATCCTAGCCACATGCCCTCAACATGGAGGGGTGCTTTGGGGCAGGGGGGCTCTGCCCCCAGCTTCTTGTCCCCATGTTGATGAGGACAAGGGCCTCTTGCCCACGACCCTGGCTGGTGGTTGTGGGGGTCTGAAGGTGGGAGGCTTATTGGAATCTGGAAGCCCCCCTTGACAAGGGGGCCCCCAGATCCCGGCCTTTCCCTATGTGAATGAGCTTTTGGTAAGTGTCAGGACTGAGCTCAGCTCAAAGCTGACCACTCAGCTGTTGGCTAATTGCCAGCTCCTATCTCTCCACAGTGTCTCACCTGTTGATGATAGCCTGCTCATCAGTCCTGCCTACTTAAGCCATCCAGTCCAGATGATCTCTGCCTTAGCCTTGATCATATCTCTAGAGATGCTCTCCTGTGTTCCTGTTAAAGACTTGCTTGGCTGACATTCCAGACTCCAGATCCTGCTTACTTTTCTACTACACTCATCTCTGGCTCCCTGATGTTTTGGCTTGTCCGACTATCCACTCCGGTTCCTGAATTCTGGCTATGTTTTTTTTATTATTATTAAATAAGTGTGAGTTAACTGTACTTCTGTCTCAGTCTGATTCATGGTTTCTGATAGTAGGCAAAGGCCATGAATTCAAAAGATGCAGTCAATCCACTTGTTGGTAATATTTTTTCCAGATTGGATGAGCAGGATCACCGCATGAATCAGTTTGCCATGGTGTTACAAATGCTCCTGTATAGACATAAAGGAGAAAAGAACCACCCAAGTATACCAGATGTTGCCTACATCCCTAATACAATAGATAAAAAGGAGATACCCCCAAAGAAATGGGACTTTAAGGGCAACAATATACAAGTATAATATCAATAAAATATTTTATTCAAAATGTGTACAAATTTGTATAATTTAATGATTTAAAAATATTCAAACCAATAAAAACACTGGTAATTGTGTTGGTAGGTTCCCATGTGAATCCGGACAACCTGACACGTTTTGGGACCAAGTATATCCCTTGGTCAGGGGCACTTTTCAGGAAGAAGATCATACTATATAACAAGATTCAGAATACATACTTTAGTAACACAAAAGGAGTTTACATTGTCATTAGCAAAAATTAGAACGTACAGCATGGCAGTTGTATGAAAAACATACCCATAGCACACATTACAAATGTTAGCTGCTAGATCAATGGCAAGACGTAGACCACGAGCAGACACAGTCGCACCAGGTAGGTCCCCACTCGCACAATTCCTCCAAAAGGCACCAAAAAGGAGGCAAAGGGGGCTCTATGTGTTGATAAGTGTGATTCCTCATTCGTCCTATAGTTGTTCCTCAAAATATAATCTATTAAAAAGACATGGATATAGTTTCAGCCATTGTAACCAAAAACCTAATGTCCAAAGGAAAATTCCTTATTAGATGGGCCTTAATTCATAAAAAGGAGTATGTATATGAATACACAAAAGCATGTTGCTAGAAAGTGTGCATATTCCTACCTCCGCATAATCTTTGTCCAAAAGAAGCAAGATATAACAAGGAGTAGTCACAGCCAAAGACACAGGCAGGGGCACCACTCTGAAGATCAATCTGGCAAGGACAACAAAGGAAATATGTACTAAAAACATTTATGTTTCCTAATGGATTCATATCAGAAGGGGAGTATTTTGTTTTCCCTTTCCAGACACCCTACACTTATTATACTGAGAATGAAGTATATGTGCAAAAGACAAGATAAGAGAGGACTCAAAGAGCCCGTGTCTGTCTGTGTCAGTAGAGTGTGAGCACGTCTTCACCATCTAAAACAGTGACAGAGCACTTGCAACTGATGCTGGCTTTTTAAATTGAGCCAGGAGCATGTATGACGCCATGACATCATCACGCACAGTGTCACGAGATTACCACGTCAGGCATCATCTCAATCCCGGCGTATTCTCATTCACTAAGTACGCATGTGCCAAACTGCGTGACGGGAAGTCAGTGCTTAGCAATTGCATAGCAACCATAAACAACGGAGCTGTAACTACAAGGTCAGATGTGTAAGTAGGAGATGGCAGAGGAAAAGTTTACTAACGTGCTGGCCACAAACATATATGTATCAGAGCAATGCCTTAACAAAACTCCAAGGCGCCAAAGAGGAACCTGGGCAGAGACTGCATGGACACACCCCACAACCCCATCCACTAAGTGGGGACTCCTCAGGGAACCTATCATGGGAACCTACCAAAACAATTACCAGTGTTTTAATTGGTTTGAATATTGTTAAATCATTAAATTATACACATTTTTACACTTTTTGAATACATTTCTTTGGGGGTATCTCCTTTTTAAAAATGCTCCTGTGTTGCACGTTTCACCTGGAATCTCCCACTGTGGCTGCTCCAGTATAACCTGTGTTGCAGGCTGTCCCTGCTGCTTCTCCAGTCTCTGTGCAGGCATCCACCTTGAGTATTACCTCTATAAGAGGTATGTCTGGTTCCGCTCCACTTCCCTTGGCAATTTGGGGGTGATCCCGTCTAATGCAGAGGGTTTCTCAACCAGCTTGAGATGCTGCCCCATACTTTGAGATGCTGCCCCAATCATTTGCCACGGACAGAAGCAAAGTTGGTTTTGTGATATCTTTGCTTTCTGAGAGAGCTTTGGCCTGGACAAACCCTCTATGGGAGAAGCAAAAACCTGCTGTCTTGAGTCACCCTGAGTTTGTGGCTTCTTTTAAAAGGGTATTTGATGTTCCCACACGCTCCGCTTCTGTTGCAAAGTGCCTCATGTCCATCAAAAAGAGTACGAGAGTACGAGAACTGTTGCCGATTACGCCATTGAATTCCGTACTCTTGCAGTAGAGGTTGCTTGGAACAATGAGGCTCTCGCGGCTGCTTTTTGTCATGGTCTCTCGGATACCATCAAGGAGGAGATATCAACCGAGATATACCCACTGAGTTGGAGAAGTTGATCACGTTTGCCATCCTCATTGACTCCAGACTCAGAGAAAGACTTCCTTTTAAGGAGCGCTTACGGAAGCATACAATCTTGTGAGGATTAAGGAGGACAACGAATGGAAAACTGCATTTAATACCTGACCAGGCCATTATGAGTACCGCGTAATGTCTTTTGGTAACACCCAGCAGTTTTCTAGGAATTTTTAATTTTTTGTCCTCTGAGATTTGTTGCTGTTATGTGTAGTGGGTTATCTTGACAATATCCTCATATTTTCCAATTCCATGGAGAGCCACCACACAGATGTCTTTTGTGTGCTTCAGAAACTAAGAGAGAATAATCTCTATTTTAAATTGGAGAAGTGTGAATTACATTGTGAACAGGTTATATTCCTGGGTTATGTAATTTCCACTGCTGGTTTTTCGATGGACCCAGAGAAACTTTCAGCAGTCCTACAGTGGGTTTACATCCTCTGCAGCATTTTCTTGGCTTTGCCAACTATTATCAGAAGTTTATTCGTAACTTCTCGTCTCTGGTCAAGCCCCTGACTGATATGACTAGAAAGGACGTTAACCCACAGAGTTGGTCTCTGGAGTCCATTAAGGTCTTTGAGAGTTTCAAGGCTGCCTTTCTTTCTGCTCCTGTGTTGGCACATCCTGATCCTACATTACCTTTTATCCTTGAGATTGATGCTTCTGAGACTGGAGTTGGCACCCTTCTGTCTCAACGTCCTACCTCTGAAAGTGCTATGCATCCTTGTGGCTACTTTTCCAAGCAATTGTCACCTGCGGAGTGCAATTATGAGATTGGTGAGAGAGAGCTGTTAGCGATCATTTTAACCCTGAAAGAATGGAGACATCTCCTCATAGGTATCACTGTGCCGGTTCTAATTCTTACTGACCATAAGAATCTTAAATTCTTGTCTGAGGCTAAACGCCTCTCTCCCAGAAGGGATGCGATGGGCTTTTTTTTGTCTAGTTTCAATTATATTCTCATTCTTACACGGTACTAAGAATGCAAGGGCATACACTTTGTCGCAACAATTTTCCCCCACCAAGATGAAGTCAGTTCCAGTTCCTGTGATTCCTCCTGATCATATTATGACTAAGTTCGCACCATTCTCACTTCTCCTTTGGGTGACAAAATTCTTCCTACTCAGGTCCATGCTCTTCCTAAGAAACCTTGTGACCGCTGCTTTGTCCCAGGGAGTCTGCATACTGCCCTGCTCCAGACTTACCATTTTCCCAAGGCTGCTGGTAATTTCCCAACAATTCTGGTGGCCTGGTCTATGTGCTGATGTAACCGCCTTTGTACCTGCCAGTTCCATGTGTGCTCAGAGTAAGACTCCATGACACCCTCCAGAGGGCCTCCTAAAACCCATACCCAATGGAGAGAGGCCATGGACCCACCTGTCTATGGATTTCATTGTGGAGTTATCCAACTCCCAGGGCAACACAGTTATCCTTATAGTGGTTGACCGGTTCTTGAAAATGTCCCAGTGTATTCCACTTAAGAAGTTGTGCACTTCTAAGGAACTGGCTTTGATTTTTGCTTGGGAGATGTTTTTCTTACATGGGCTACCCAAGATAATTGTCTCGGACAGGGGTAGTCAGTTTGTGTCCCTGTTCTGGTGAGCCTTTTGTACACAGTTGGGAATTCAGCTTGCTTTCTCGTCTGCGTAACACACGCAGTCTAATGGGGCAGCAGAAGGAGCCAATCAGTCCATGGAGAAATTCCTACGTTGCTATAATTCTGACCATCATAACAACTGGTCAGACCTCTTACCATGGGCAGAGTTTGCTCACAATAGTGCCTTGAATTCTGCTTCCCGATTGTCCCCATTTATGATGAACTATGGTTTCCAACCTTCCATGTTGCCTGACTCTTTTGTTCCGCAGAGTATTCCTGCATTAGAGGAGCATCTCCGTGGTCTTCGTTCCACTTAGGCACAAGTCCAGGAGGCTTTGCGACATGCTAATGATAGGTACAGACTCCATGCTGACCGCAGATGTCTGCCAGCGCCTTCCTACTAGGTTGGGGACAGGGTCTGGCTGTCATCTCACAACTTCCGACTTTGTGTTCCCTCTCTTCGCACCTTGGTTTATTGGGACTTTCCGTATTCTTTTCAGGATTAACCCAGTGACTTACGCATTAGACCTTCCTTATAATAGGAGTATCTCAAATGTATTTTATGTCTCCTTATTAAAACCTTTGGTCTGCAACCGCTTTACCACCTCGGTGCCTCGTCCTCACCCTGTACAGGTTGAGAACCATGAGGAGTATGAAGTATAGTCCATTGTTGACTCCCATAGATTCCATGGGAACATATAGTACCTGATGCATTGGAAGGGGTATGGTATGGAGGAATGCTCTTGGGTCTCATCCTTGGACGTACATGGTCCTGTCCTCCTCCGAGATGTCCATAGACATTTTTCCCTCAAGCCTGGTGGTCCTCCGAGGGATTGAGGAGGGGGTACTGTCAGGGCTGGGCTCAGCCCTTCCTTCTCAAAGCTGGCTGCTCAGCTGTCAGCTAATTGCCTGCTCCTTTCTCTCCACAGTTACCTGTTGATGATATGCTGCTCGTCATTCCAGCCTAATTAAGCCGTCTGGTCCATGTGATCTTTGTCTTCGCCTTGGTCACATCCCTAGAGACACTCTCCTGTATTCCTGTTAAAGACTTGCTTGGCTGACATTCCTTCTGGCTCCAGATCTTGCTTACTGTTCTACTACACTCATCTCTGGCTCCCTGATGTTTTGGTTTGTCTAACTATCTGTTCCAGTTCCTGAACTCTGGCTATGTTTTGATTACGTTTACTCTGTTTACTTTTTTATTATTATTATTAAGCAAGTGTGATTTAACTGTACATCTGTTCCAGTCTAATTCATGGTTTCTGACAGTAAGGTACAGTGTAAAAAAAAAACAGGAGGCAGTTTTTGACAAGTCCTTTATTTAAAAAAAAAAAGTCCTACCGTTTAGATCTATCGTCACTTACAATGCCTGCTGCCACCGCTGACCTGAAGAAAAAACCCTGATCCAGACAAAGGCTGACAGCTCCACCACATCCCGCCGCTATATAAATCAAGATGATCGGTCGTGACATTACAAGGGGCAGGGACACCAGGTGACATCACTGGGTGCCCCCTTAGTTTATTTAGCAGTGGGATGTTGCAAAGCTGCCAGGTGGTGGGAGCCTTTGTTGGGAGCAGAGTTTTTTTATTATTCAGCAGACATCGTAGTTGACGATGGATCTACACCGGAGAACATTTTTTAATTTTGTTTTTTTAAATAAAGGATTTGTCAAAAACTACCTCCTGTTTTTTTTTTTTACACTACAGTTTTTCTTGAATGAATGATTAGGGGTACAATTACTAAGTACCCCTATTCATTCCCATGGGGGGAGGCAGTATCTGGGGGCAGATTCTAATAAGCCTCTGCCCACACACCCACACAAACACAGGCCAGGGATGTGGGGAAGAGGCCCTTGTCACAAGGTGCTTTGGGGGGCAGAGCCCCCTGCTTCAAAGCACCCTCCATGTTGAGGGCATGTGGCTGTCAGGAACCATGAAACAGACAGAGACAAAAGTACAATAAAATCCCACTTGTTTATTAATAAAAATAAAAAGGTAAACAGGAAAAACCGTAGTCAAGCAAGCCAGAGTCCAGTAGCCAGATCGGGTAGTCAGCCAGTCCAAAGTTCATAAACCAGATCGGGTAATCAGTCAGTCCAGACGTCAGGGATCCAAGGAGAGCAACTGCAAGCAGGATGGAAGCCAGGAGGGATGTAGCAAGCCAGTCTTGAAACAACAGCAGGAGATGGTTCCTAGTGATGTGACCAAACATGAAGGCAATGGAGAAATGAGCTGGAAGACTTTAAATGGGCAGGCCAGATGAGCATCATTGGGAACAGCTGGTAACTGTGGAGAGAGAAGAGAGCTGGCAATTAGCCAAAAGCTGAGTGGCCAGCCCAGAGGAGGAAGGGCTAAGCCAGCCCTGACAGTGGCCTGGTATGGTTTGGGGGGGGGGGCTCGCTCTCCCCCCTCCTTACCTGACCTGCCAGGCTGCATGCTTGAATAAGGGTCTGGTAAGAATTTTAGGGGGTGACCCCTTTTTTGTGCACCAATTCTTTCAATTTCTTTTCGTTTGTCATCTGCTGACAATTGATGGCCCATCGATCGTTAAAGACGCAGCAGTCGCTGGCTCCTTAACAACCGCCTTTTTACAGCCGCTGGCATTAAATTGCCACAGTCCTTCACAACTAAAAGACCACATGACTTCATAAAATAGCGCATGAAAAATGCTGTGGGGTATCTTACCACATACTCTGATGTGGTAAGAAACCGCTTTTTGAATGGAGCTCATTACACTATTACATTTTTGCTTTTGGATTTAGGTATTCTTTAAGAAACAAGTGAAAAATGGACTTCAATAACAAGAACATTGAATAACAGCACAATCAACCAAGTATGTGTAATGAACAGGCAAACTTGGAAAAGTGGCTCAACAAGAGCTTCAATGCCAGAATATCTCTCACATAATATAGTAAATAACTGGAATAAAATGCAAACCTGACAAAGTTAGCTTTCTGTGCTGTTAAATCGCCTAGTAGTTATGCAGTATGTCCAAAGTGTATGTGCCAATCAAAGGACTGCAGACAGAAAAGTAGCGGTCAGTCTACCAGCTATTTTATTATGTGGAAATTTCCTTCTTGACATAGATGTCAGAGCCTATCTGGGCTTTCCTTTCTATGTGCCCTGGGCATTCACATTAAATAGAATTTGATAGCTCCAAAATTAGATCCTGTGTTCATAACCCATTCAACGCTGTGAAGGGACCAAACAGCAGTACTCCTTGCCCTTCCAGCTCTAAGTGGATTTCACATGGTAATGAAGCCCTTCTGTTCTCAGATGACACAGTGGAGACATTGAAATCTGCCACAGAGGCAGTTGATGTGATGTGTTGACGTAGGATTCATGTTGCTATAATAGGAAGTGTTTATTTGAATAATAAGGTCAGGGAGTTAAGTATTTGGTATTCCACTCAGATGAAGCCGTTTGCACAGTGTCACTAATAATTAAAGGTTTTTTTTTTCAACTAATCTAGCAGCGCTACCTAAATATACTCCACTCTGTTCAAGAAACTCATCAAAGCAGTAAAGTGATCTTCGAGGTTATTAATCTCTTCTGCTCCACAGCTGGAGCAAATTTATTTGCTTGAATTAGCATGTAATAAACTTATAATAAAAGCACATTCCTGGTTTCTGAGAGATACCATTGGTAAATGGTTGGCAATATCATTCGATCAAAGCTATTATTTACCATTTTGTCAATTCTGAAGCCATGGCTGAAATTCAATATAGGCCCAAATAAGTAGTTAAGTGTGCCACCATGAAAGTGTAGCTGTAATAATAATATTAATAAGCACCTTTTTCACACTATGCAGCCCAAATCTACAGGGAATTTGCTTCTAGTTGGTTATTTTGACCCTGGACTCTCCTTGCTGTAGTCCTTAATTTTTCTATGAATTTCAATGAATTACATATTGCAATGCCCAGATTTAACCCTTTCACAAGGGATCCATATACTTGCCTGAATATCAATACAATTTTATTATAAATCTAAACACTCATGCAGATCTGTACAGACTGCTGGGTATAAAGTACCATTTGTTTACTCAGTTTAAAACAACTGTGGACAATTTTGATTTAAATAGTGCAAAAAAAGGTAGCAAAAATGTTATTTCCTTAGCGTACCATGCATTATTTCATTTAAAATCCAACTCATCATTTCTGGAGAATTCGATTTTGTAAAGAATCAAATCATCTTTGTATGCTGCCATGGTTAACCTGAAGATACTTAGATTCAGCATCTAGCAAGAATTTTTTTTTTTTTTCAATTTAAGTATTTTTTATTGGGTTAAAGAAGATAGGTTTTCACAAAACAGCGCCAATTGGGCATACCCGGGCAAAGTGCATAAAGTAATTTGCAGTACAAATAAACAAGCGAATAAACAATGTCAATTAAAGGTGTATGTCATACTGGGTCGATTACTACTAAGAAAGAAAAAAAAGAAGAAAAAGGTGGCAGAGAGCAGACAACAAATGTCCAGGTCTGCGGGATAAGCGAATGAGAGACGTGTCTACCCCACAGGCGAGCTTCTAGGGTCAGCCATCCATTGTTGCCAGAGTTGGTGAAACAGGTTTGTGGATTGGGTGGCCTTTGCAAACGCATACTCCATTTTGAAGATCTGTACAGACTGCTGGGTATAAAGTACCATTTGTTTACTCAGTTTAAAACAACTGTGGACAATTTTGATTTAAATAGTGCAAAAAAAGGTAGCAAAAATGTTATTTCCTTAGCGTACCATGCATTATTTCATTTAAAATCCAACTCATCATTTCTGGAGAATTCGATTTTGTAAAGAATCAAATCATCTTTGTATGCTGCCATGGTTAACCTGAAGATACTTAGATTCAGCATCTAGCAAGAATTTTTTTTTTTTTTTCAATTTAAGTATTTTTTATTGGGTTAAAGAAGATAGGTTTTCACAAAACAGCGCCAATTGGGCATACCCGGGCAAAGTGCATAAAGTAATTTGCAGTACAAATAAACAAGCGAATAAACAATGTCAATTAAAGGTGTATGTCATACTGGGTCGATTACTACTAAGAAAGAAAAAAAAGAAGAAAAAGGTGGCAGAGAGCAGACAACAAATGTCCAGGTCTGCGGGATAAGCGAATGAGAGACGTGTCTACCCCACAGGCGAGCTTCTAGGGTCAGCCATCCATTGTTGCCAGAGTTGGTGAAACAGGTTTGTGGATTGGGTGGCCTTTGCAAACGCATACTCCATTTTGAAGTGGTGGTTGAGTATCTGAATTACCTCCTTTAAAAGAGGGGCCTGGGTTGACTTCCATTTTCTTGCGATTGCCAGGCGGGCAGCGATCAATATATGTGTTACCAAAGTTTGTTCTCGCTTGGGCCAGGAGGGGATGGACAAGCCTAGGAGTAGGTCCAGAGGAGATAATGAAAAAGACACAATAGATAGCGAATGAATTAAGCGTTCTACTTTCCCCCAGAATTTCCTGATGGCAGGACAGTGCCACCAGATATGGGTTAATGATCCTATATCGTCACAGCCCCTCCAACACTTGGGGGAGGAGGTTGGGTAGATTCTTGCCAGTTTTTTTGGGGGTGAGGTACCATCTGTGAAAAAGCGTGTTAAACAGTGAGAGTGTCGCAGGGGAAGTGAGAGGGCCTTCAGCCATAGAGACTCTGGGAGTGCTCGGTTTTCATGTGATGACCAGTATTGGATGGTTGACTTTAGAAGATCTGGAGGTGGTACAGTGAGCAGTTTGTAAACGAGGGAAATGCCTCTTGCTTTAGGACTCTTGTTTCCGTAGAACTTCAGAAGGGGAGTAGCTAGGGAGTTTGTGGTCGACCATTTTGATTTAGAGAGAAGGGATTTTATCCGGAGATGAAGAAAAAAGTTCTTAGGGGATATTCCGAATTGTTGCTGGAGGTAGGAAAAGGGATGGAGGCCGGATGGAGAGATAAGCATTGCAAGGTTTGAGATTCCGGCCTCTATCCACTGTTGTACTGGTAGGTCAGGAGCTAAAAGAGCTAGGGATGCAATGGGGAATGCTGATAAGCTGTCAGTTGATAGGGAAGATTCTCTTTGTGATAGAGCAGACCATATTTTTAATGAGGAGTTAATAGTGTCCAGAAAGTGGTGTTTAGGCTTTGGGCTGAGCCAAGTTGCTGCAAGGGCCAGTTTTAGATCTGCTTGAAATGCTTCTGTTTCAAATGGTTTCCAAGTGGGCTGTGAGTGGTCAGACCACCATGTTTTTTAGCTGGTCCAGGATTGTTGCTTGGTAGTAAGCGTGAATGTTTGGGGCGCCTAATCCTCCCTGTGGAACTGGGGCGAGGAGTGAGGCTTTTTTAATCCTTGGGCGCTGTTGTTGCCAGATAAAGTTGTTGACGATCCCTTGGAGTGTTTTTATTTGGGTTTGTAGCAGAGGTAAAGGAATAGTATGAAACAGATATAATATGTGAGGCAATAGATACATTTTAGATTGGGCGACCCTTCCAGCCCATGAGGCAGGAACATGACCCAGTTCTTTCGATAATCATGTGAGCCTGCCGGCGAGGTCTATTAGATTAGCTCTGAGTAAGATTTTGCTGTGGAACGTCAATTGAATTCCTAGGTAGGGTAGAAAGGCATTCGGAGTCCAAGCAAAGGGGAAATTGGCAGAGATTAATTGTTTTGTAGGGTGGTCTAGGTCTAGACTGAGCATAAGCGATTTACTGTGATTTATTTTGTATAGGGATATTTTGCTAAATGAATCTAAGATCACTTGGACTGCGGGGGGGGGGGGAAGATTTTAGGGTTTGTTAGTGCGACAATAACGTGGTCGGCATAAAGGCCGATTTTATGCTCAGTTTTTCTGACTGCAATGCCTGAGATTAAGGGTTCAGCTCTGATAGCTTGGGCTAGTGGTTCCATTACCATGGCAAATATAAGGGGCGAGAGGGGGCAGCCTTGTCTAGTGCCGTTAACAGACCTCGCAGGCAAGCTTTGTGAGCGCTCCAGACAGTGGCATAGCCAGGTACAGACCCCTCATTGTATTGAAAGTAGTTCTCAATCTCGGATTTAATTTGGGACTCTGACCTAGGATTGTTGAGAAGGGAGGTATATAGACCCCAGATCGTATGTCTGGGTGTTTGCGATAGGGGGGCCAATTTGATCGTGATCGGCGCATGGTCCGACCATGAAATTGTTCCAATCGTGGCAGCAGTAATAGATTGTAAAAGGTATTTATCTGTGACAAAGAGATCTATCCGAGAATAAGAAAGGTGGGGGGTGAGAAAAAGGTGTAGTCTCTTTCCACATCGTGAAGGCACCTCAATGCGTCATATAGGTCCTCCCGTTTGAGCAATGCAGATAGTGTAGAAGTTCTACGGGACGTAGTGCTTGAGGTGTCTAGGTCTGGGTCGACAATATCATTGAAGTCCCCACAGATCATCACAGGGGAGGATCGATAGGGTTCCAATTTGGCCAACAGGGCTGTGTAGAACTGCTTATGAGCAGTGTTGGGGGCATAGAGGTTGACTATGGTAAGAGGACGGTTGTCAATTGTAGTGGAAAGAATTAAGTATCTACCGTCTGGGTCAGTTTCGGAATGATGTAGTGCGAAATCAACTCTGTGGCTTACAGCAATCATAACTCCCCTCTTTTTAAGGGGGGCGCTGGCAAAATAAATATGAGGGTATTATTTGTGACTGCATAGGGGTTGCTTAAGACTCGAGAAGTGGGTCTCTTGTATACAGAGAACATCTGCTCATCGGGCCTTCCAAAGTAAGTTGCGCTTAAAGGGCGAGTTAAGCCCTTTAACGTTCATGGAGGTAAAAGTAAGTGTCATTTTGTAGATAAAAAAGGCCTGGGTAGTGTATAGAGATGGAAAGAGATTACTACCTGGGTATAGAAGCAAAGGGCGTCAAAAAACAGATAAATGTAACAGTTGTCCCAGGTAACAGATAACAGATATTAGCACAATGCGTATTATGCAGTATAATCCGGTATGACAAAAAACAAAATAAGAGTTTTATACAATGTAATGATATCAATCGTTAAGTGGAGATCAAACAGAGTCTAGCAATAATTTTTTAAATGCTGTATTTGTAGAGCTATGTCAACAGTTTCCTTATGACAACATGCAAAATCTGAATATTTTTATTCAGTTATATAGATACACTACTTTTGAAAAAAGTAGTGTGCTTCTCAAGTTCATCTTCTCACAGAATTCTCTCCTAGGTCAACTGTGTTAACTTTACACAGGTCAGTCCACCTGTAACATTAGGGGTTAAATAGAACCCTGATGTCATTAAAGAGAAGCTGTCACCTGCTCCATGCTATCATATAGTCTATAGGGATAAGATTCAGGATCATAATTGGGTTGGGTTTGAGGTAAATCTTGGATGTTCACATTCACCTACAGTAAATGCGAACTTGAGTACTGCAGAAAATCACCACAGTGTCAAGTGCCCCAAAACACCATGACCTCTATCATCCTATTGAATAGGGATGAGCTTCGTGTTCGAGTCGAACATACGTTCGACTCGAACATCGGCTGTTCGTCCGTTCGGCGAAGTCCGAACATTTTGGTCCGTTCGCGCCAAATTCGTGTGGCGCTCATGGCCCACAATGCACTGCGATGGCGCAGTGCATTGCTGGCTCATGATTGGCCAAGCATGCACTGTGACCCCGCATGCTTGGCCAATCGCAGCGCCAGCAGCGAGGAGAGCCATGATTGGCCACAGGCAGGATGCCTGTGGCCAATCATAGCTCAGGCTGTGTAGTGCACGCCCCACACTATATAAGGCCGCCAGCGTGGCGGCCTTGTGTAGTGTGTTGGCGTCTGAAGCAGTGGGTGTTCTATGTACCTTCAACACAGTACACACCGATCGTTTTCGGCCGATTTTTGATCTTGCTGTTGTGTAGTGGTTGTTGTCTGCGTGCCCTGACCGCAGTATACACCGCTATATTCACCTCACCTATATAGCTAGTGATCTATCTTTTATAATAGAGCTTGCAGTCAGTAGTGTTAGGAGCTTGTGCGTGCTGTCTGCGTGCTCTGTACCCAGTACATACCGCTATATCCACCTACATAGCTCTTCTCTATTTGAGACCACTTGCCATCTGCAGGAGTTATTGAAAGTTGTGGGTGCCTCCAGCACAGCACAGTATACATCTGTATATACCCCTTTATCTCTGGTGTTCTATAATAAAGGCATCTGCAGGAGTTAGTGGGTGTTGTGTGCCTCTAGCACAATATACACTACCCAACTGCTTTTTTACCCAACTCCCTTCAGGCCATTACCATGTCTGGAAGGCCAGCAAGGAGAGGCAGACAGGCGCGAGCCGATAAAAGAGGGCAAGCAGGCTCTGTGTCTAGAGACAACAGTGCTGGTCGTGGACGCGGTGCATTGTCATCAGCACGTGGCCAGGGGACACGCTTGTCCTTCTTTTCGGCAGCTGGACATGTTGAGCCGCAACATGCCAACGACTTGGTAGAGTGGATGACCAAGCCCTCTTCATCCTTCTCATCCTCTCTCACCCAGTCTCAGGGTACTAGCAAAGCAGCTGCCAATGCATCGTCTTCCCTCCTCTCAATGTCATCATCAGTGACTCCTTCCCTAGACCCACCACGTCCTCCTGAGGAGTCTCCTGAACTCTTTGAGCACAGTGTTGGGTACATGCTCCAGGAGGATGCCCAGTGTTTTGTGGGCTCTGATGATGACACTCAGCTAGAGGAATGCAGTAGCATGAGCGCAGAGAGAGGGGATGCTCAAGAAGGACAGCAATCTGGCAGTCATGTTCCACAAGCTGCAGCATACTGCCAGGTTTGCTACAGCGATGAAGAGGGAGGGGATGATGAGGGCACTAACTCCATGTGGGTGCCTGGAAGGAGAGAGGAGGAGGAGGAGGCACATGTCCAAGGAGGCAGGATGCCCTCCGGGGGCCAGCTTAGGGGCAGCACACCGACTGAATCACACCGCAGAGCTCCGCCTGTGCAGGGCGCTGCCTCTGCGCGTTATTCTAAAAGTTCTTTGGTGTGGGCCTTTTTTGAGACGAGTGCATCAGATTGCACCGCTGCTATTTGCAACATATGTCTCAAGCGTATCTCGCGTGGCCAAAACATCAGCCGCTTGGGCACCACATGCTTGACCAGACATATGTTGACCTGCCATGCAGCTCGTTGGCAAGCGTACCTCAAAGACCCACACCAAAGAACAAAGCGGACCTCTCCTTGCTCCTCATCAGCTGGCATCTCCAACCCCACTAGACCTTCAGTCCTCTCTGAAACCTGCTCTGAGAGGAATGAAGGTGTAGAATTAGGTGTGTCACACCCAAGCGCTTCCGGGAACTCTGCTAGCGGTACACCCATGTCCGATTATAGCAGGCAAATGTCCCTGCTCCAGCTGCTGGACCGGCGAAAGAAGTTCACTCCCAGCCATCCACATGCCCAGCGGTTGAATGCTAGCTTGGCTAAATTGCTAGCACTTCAACTGCTGCCTTTTCAGTTGGTAGACTCGGCCCCCTTCCGTGAGTTTGTACAATGTGCAGTTCCTCAGTGGCAGGTCCCCAAACGACACTTTTTCTCACGGAAGGCGATTCCGGCTCTCTACCGGCATGTGGAAGGCAATGTCCTTGCCTCGCTGGACAGGGCGGTCAGCGGTAAGGTACATATTACCGCTGACTCATGGTCCAGCAGGCATGGACAGGGACGTTACCTGTCTTTCACGGCCCATTGGGTCACTCTTCTGGCAGCTGGGAAGGATGCAGGACAAGGTGCAGTAGTGTTGGAGGTTGTTCCGCCACCACACCTCCAAAATGCTACTATTGGTTGTGACACACCTCTCTCCTCCACCCCCTCCTATTCTTCTTCCTCTATGGCCTCTTCCAGTGCTCTGTCCTCAGAACCAGCGGTGCTTCGTAGGCGTTCCAGGGGCTACGCAAGTACGCAGGCAAAACGATGCCATGCCGTGCTTGCGCTGGTTTGTTTGTTTGGGGGACAGGAGCCACACTGGGCGGATATTTTGTCAGCTCTGCAGGGGCAGGCCGAGAGGTGGTTGACGCCACGCCAGCTTAAGCCAGGAATGGTGGTTTGTGACAATGGCACCAACATCCTCTCCGCCCTCCGACAGGGACAACTGACCCATGTGCCCTGTGTAGCTCACGTCCTTAACCTGGTGGTGCAGCGGTTCTTGGGCAGGTACCCCGGCTTACAGGATGTCCTGAAGCAGACCAGGAAAGTCTGTGCGCATTTCCGCCGATCATTTAATGCCTGTGCTCGGCTGGCTGAGCTCTAAAAGGAGTTGAACCTGCCCAAGAACCGCCTTATATGTGACATGCCCACCAGATGGAACTCAACGTTGGCCATGCTGCAGCGGCTGCACACGCAGCAGAGGGCCATCAATGAGTACCTGTGCGACTACGGAACCAGGACAGGGTCAGGGGAGCTCGGTTTTTTCTCACTACGCCAGTGGGGCATGATCAGGGATGCATGCACTGTCCTGTCACCGTTTGAGGAGGCCACAAGGATGGTGAGCAGTGACAGTGCATGCATCAGTGACACTGTACCTCTTGTCCACCTCTTGGAGCATACGCTGCGTGGAATAATGGACATGGCATTTGAGGCAGAACAGAGGCAGGAAGAGGAGGACTTCCTTGCCTCTCAAGGTCCCCTTTATCCAGACAGTGTTCCTGCTGTGCCACCCATCACACAGGAAGAGGATGAGGAGGAGGAAGAGGAGGAGGAGGATGATTGTGTCAGCATCGAGGTGGAGGCTGGCACTCAGCATCAGCAGCAGCAGCAGCAGCAGTCTTGTAGGGATGATTTACAGTCCCAAGAAACACGTGGACTTGTACGTGGCTGGGAGGAGGTAGCTGCGGATCATGTTGTCCTTAGTGACCCAGAGGACTCCGGACCGAATGCCTCAGCTAACCTACGCTGCATGGCCTCCCTGATCCTGCAAAGCCTGCGGAAGGATCCTCGTATTCTTCGGATCAAGGAGAGGGACCATTACTGGCTGGCCACTCCTTGATCCACGGTACAAGGGTAAGGTTGCCGACCTTATCTTGGGAGCAGAGGTGAGACATCTCCGGGAGGCCTTGCAGAAAGGTCTGTGCAACGCGTTCCCAGAGACTGGGAGGTTACAAACTCCTGGTCCTGGACAACGTGTTGCTGAGGCATCGGTCAGAAGGAGCGGTGGAGAAGGTGGCCGTCTGACTGATGCTTTCAGACAATTTTTTAGTCCGCAGCCCCAAGGTATGATCGGTTCCAGCACCCATTGCCAGCGTCTGATTTACATGGTGCAGGAATACCTAGGGGCAAGGTCAGACTTGGACACCTTTCCCACCGAAAATCCCCTGGCTTACTGGGTCTTGAGGATGGATCACTGGCCAGAGCTTGCACAGTATGCAATTGAGCTACTGGCCTGTCCTGCATCCAGCGTTCTTTCGGTACGCACCTTCAGTACTGCTGGTGGCTTTGTTACCGATCACAGGGTGCGCCTGTCCACCGAATCAGTTGATCGACTGACCTTCATCAAGATGAATCAGTCTTGGATCACCCACAGCTACCAAGCACCTGAAGCTGATGTAACCGAATAATTTTTTTTGAAATATCACATCCCTTTAAGACTGCCTATGCTGATGCTGAGTGACTGTCCTGTTATGTTGATTGTCTATCCTCTTCCTCCTCTGCTGATATGTTGGAAGAACATTTCTGGTTCTGGGTGATGCCATCAACCCAATTTTTCTACCCCTGTTTAACAGGGGCGTTTAATTACAATTTTTGATGCAATGCTTTGCAGCAGGGCTAATTCCTGCAATAAAACTAGAGTATATGGAAGAGGTTGCAGTGTGGTGGCACCAGCACCAGTGCCTAAGACCCAATTTTTCTGCCCCTGTTTAACAGGGACATGTAATTACAATTCTTGATATAATATTTCACAGGAGGGCCCCTTCCTGTGCCCACCCAGAGAAACGGTGAGGACTTATAGTGTTGTGGCACCAGCACCACAACCACCAAAGGTCAATTTTTCTACCACTGTTCAACAATGGCATGTAATTACAATTCTTGATATAATCGTTCCAGCGCCCACCAAGAGTCACTTTGAGGGCTTACAATGTTGTGGCAAAACCAACACCTTGTTCCGCCATTTCTGCAGAGCATATAGGGCAGACCCCTACTTTCAAACATCCAACTTACAAACATCTCCTACTTGCAAACGGAAGGAGACAACAGCAAGTGAGATGAAAAAAGATGGACGACAAAACAAATTATACAGGGGTGATAACCCTTCCCTATGTTTTCCAAAAAGCTTAAAAATAGTTTTTTTGACTGGAGCTACACTTTAAAAATGTACCAGTTGAAAATTACAAACAGATTCAACTTAACACAACAAACCTACACAGTCCCTGTCTTGTTTGCACCTCCTGTATACTGCTGTTCTGAGTATATAGGGCCTGGGGGCCACACACATTTCCTTTTTTAAATATGGGTACAGGGTTCCCCTTAATATGCGTACAAGACCCAAATAGGCTGGTAATGGGCAGGGAGGGCTACCCATGCCATTTTTCTCAATGATTTTCAACCATATTGCAGGAACCAGATATAACATTAAAACCGCAAGCAGTTTTAAATGGTGTTATTTCCGTTTAATGTCATTTTGTGCAGGGACTGTTCTAAACACGGGACACACGTGGCACTTCACAGGCATACTACAGACACCCCCAGGCACCATATTTAAAGGAATATTTCACTTTTTTTTCACTTTAATCGTCATTAAAATTAGTGCTCCCGCCAAAACGGCCATTTTTAAAAACATTTTAGGCATTGACCCATGTCCCCTGGGGCAGGAGTCAGGTCCCCAAACCCTTTTTAGGACAGTATCTTGCATATTAGCCGTTAAAATTAGCACTTTTAATTTCGAATGTTCGAGTCCCATAGACTTCAATGGGGTTCTAATGTTCGTACGAATTTGGGGTCCGTTCGAAAGTTCTGGTGCGAACCGAACCGGGGGGTGTTCGCTCATCCCTACTATTGAATAGCTGCTCAAAAAATAAGGCAATCCCTTTTTCCATACTGCCTAGGAGTCCTAAAAGAAGAGGCAAAGGCACTTGGAGCAAGTAGGTTGTGCATCCTCAAGCCAAAGCCGTTATTGGGCATTACCTGTAAGACACAGAGCATGTCTTTCATTATTTTCTGGCAGTGGGTGTGGTATACAGCCAGAGCACATGAAAGAGGCGGGGAAGTGCGTAACCAAACCATTACCATGTTCCTTTTTCTAGGCACAGACTAGTGCAGTGCCATCAGCAACTGCAAATGCACCCTCTTCTTCAGCATCTAATCCTATTTTAGATTTGTACCAATAAATTGCACAAATCTAGCATACTTCTATTTATGTGGCCAGTTAGGGGGATTGACCCTCTAAGTCCATCATCTTTCCATGTTTCCTGTTTCAATGCCAGATTATTGCGCTTCACACTTTCGGCCGGCTGACTCATGTTAATTTTACTGCTATTAGTAATAGATCTTGACTTGTGACCCTGACGCTGATTCTCTGTCCCTGACTTGTGACCTCAAAGTTGATTCTCCAATGCCTGTGATGAACCTGGATAGTGATTCAGACTACTCAATTTTTCTCCACAGGTACAATCCTAACAGACTAAATAGACCCACATGGATACCTACACAATCTTTAAGTGGATGTTTTGTTTCCATAAAGGAGGCTGTTCAAAACCAAGTCCAGATAAGCCAAAACCAAGCACAGGTATTTTACAAAGAATCAAAAAGACAAGTAATTGCTTTGCACTCACAACTTTTACAGCAACAACAGCAAGCAGCTTACAGTCAATGATACTACAGAAGCCTACCTTCCATTGCCTGTTACATTTCATGGAAATTATAAACACTACAGAAGTTTCTGAACAAATTTAGACCTTATTTTCAGTGTTCTGAGACAGGTTTTGTAATTTCTTTATTCACATATGAGGCCCTGTCATGGGTTGCCCACACTTGAAACAGAACCATGCTATTATGTCAACTTCTTTTAAAGCTATGAACTTGATATTTGATGATCCTAATCACAGTGCAGATGCAGAATCTATATTACTAAGCTTGCACTAAAGAAAATGTTTTGTAGTTGAATATGCTGCTGAATTTCATTGCTGGGTGTCAGATATCACTTGGAATGACAGTACTCAACATTTTCAGAAAAAGTCTCTCTGAGCAAATTCAAGATGAGCTAGCCTAGGCCGATACACAGTGCGATCTTGATGCCTTTATCAAACTGAGCATTAGAATGGACAGACCAAACATAGTGAGAAAGAAAAAGATCAGTGGGGGCAAATGTCTTTCTTGAACTCAGCTGAACCGTTTATGAGTTCTGAACCAGAACATGAGCCAATGGAGATTGGAGCCATTTTGGGATCTCTTAGTTTTGCTGAAAAGAAATGCAAACATTAACTGAATCTTTGTTTATATTGTGCTCAGTCAGGCACTTTGTTCTGAGTTGTCCAAAAAAAAAAAAAAACATATTGCAGATGTAGCAGTCAAAAAGCGCTGTCCACAATCACATCTATCTAACAAGTGGAGTCAATTCTATAACCCTTGTTTTGCTTAACAGAAGGAGAGAACAAAACTGTCACTCATCATCCACATTTTGTTATAAACATTATAGAGAAAAAGGATCAGTTTTCCACCTCAGAGATGCTGAATTCTAGAGCTGGTGGTCATTTTTTAGACCTGAAGTATGCTGAAGGAAATCACATCATCCATATACCGTAACTAAGCAATCTCCGGTTCTTGTGGGGACAGTTCATGGCTCACCAATCTCCTCTGGCTTAATCATTCAAGTGACCATTTCTCTGTAACTAACAATTGAACCTGAACATCAAGAGGTAATATCTTTAAACCTGATTCCTATCCTATTATTATAATAATCGATTGAGCTCATGTGGTCAGCCAAAGGCATACAAATAAAGATTAAAAAAATAAATATGTAAATGGCAGGTAAGATAGACAGTCTGCCAAGCACACACCTGGTTCATGGAGGGGTTGCCTTCTGCGAGGATGGTCCTTGGTGGCGGGGAGTTGGGGGCAGCTGTGTTAATGCATTCTTTCACTGCTGAACCAGTCAATAACTGAATATTTTCACAGTGACAATGAGCTAGTCCATTTTTTTTAATTAGGGATTTCATCTATCTTATAATTCTGAACTTACAATATATCTCTACCAACTATAAATGCAAGATTATCTGATTTTCAAAAGACCCAAAAACTTACAAAAAAGAGTTACATAAGCTCAAGAAGCCTACAAGAAAACTGCAGACAGGTGCAGAAGAACAATTCCTTTCTATTTGGTAGGTGGTAAAGTATACATCCTGTTTTTCATGTAGCCCTTTTAAAACACTGCAACCCCCGGTGGGCTGTCCGTGGCAGTCAAAGGCAGCGTGTAACCCATATGATTAGTGATTACATGTTGTCAAGGGCAGATGTGAACTCCCTGACAACAAACAACCCACTTGACTACTAGGTGTTGAGGCTAGACCAATGGTCCGAGCTTAACCACCATGTAAATAAGCTGCTGGGCTTCCCTGTAGCAGGTGTCCTTTTAAAATCAAACACTAAAAACAAAAATCCTTGCACACAGACCAGAGGCCAAGTGAAAAATTAAATGTAGCTGTGGTGGCTGCTGTCCAAAACTCAAATGAGGACAGAAGATATAATCAAAGGAGTGAACAGCTCTGATCAGCAGACATAAATAGGACCCTCAGAGGCAAAGCAAAACGTTTTTATTGAATAAAAAAAAAGTTTTTACTTTGCCTCTGAAGGTCCTATTTATGTCTGCTGATCAGCGCTGTTCACCCCTTTGATTATGTCCTTTTAAAACAAGTGTTTGTGACAGGAAAAGGAATTTGTTTGCCCCCATAAATAGTTGAATAGCTTTATAAAAATGAACCAATCCTGGATTATCAATGAGTACCAAACCCCTGCAACTGATGTTGACAATTAAATTTTTTCTTTAAATCTGGCTCCCAAAACATTATTATACTACACAGATTTGCCAGTCTCTACCATCACTGCTGGCCTGCAACAAATAAAAGTAGTGATGAGCTCAAAGTACTCCATGCTCAATTAGCTGCAGATTCAGTGAACATGATCCTGAACCCGAACCCTATTAAAATCAAATGGAGTTGAATTTTAGAAATCAGTAATGGCCATTTATTCTGGGCTAATACGCAGGGGATTACTAAAAAAAGAGCATAGGGGGCATGTAAAATTTAAAAAAAATGTGAAAATGTATCATTCAAAGGATAGAGGTTTTTTTTCAGGTGCCCTAAAGGTCAACATTAAAAATTCAAAATCCTTCAAATTCAGTCACAATTTATGAGGGAGAGAGCAAGCACATTGCATCTGGAAGTAAAAAAATTGTTTCCTGTTTCAGAAATTGAACATTAAAAAAGGTTAAAGATTTGCACCCTATGTATCACATATGTATATCAAGCCTGTATGGGCAGGCTGCAATTTATGAAAAACTGAGTGTGCCTTTTGCATCTGGAACTAAAAAAAATACCATAACTATTCGTTTGCACAAGCACTAAATCAAAGTTGCCAACTCTGAGACTAGAAATCACTCTGCTCAGGTTTTCAGGGAGAGGATGATTTTTATAAGGTCCAATTGTTTTAAAGGTAAACACATTTTTATTCTATAAAGATTTAAGTATGTTATTTTATTTAGGGGGCATAAAAATATCTTTGAGGGTCTGGCAGCATTAGTCATGATTTTTAATCTTATGGTATAGTTGCATCTACATGGGAAATCTTAGTTACAAAGTGGTTTAATCCAATACAGAAATCTGCATTACAATATTAATTATACACCCAACAATAATTTGTATCCATTATTATTCATTACTATTACTATTTCATTGCTTGAGTCTAGTTATGTTATAAAGCACACATACAGTATTTATAATGATAATGATTACAACAAAAATATTATAACATTATGGTTCTTTTTATATAAGATGACATTTTGTGTAGATATAAAAAATTAACAAGTGTTCTTGATACTCTTTTTCACATCTTTTCTAAGATGTCCCAGAAGCATTACGTTTGCTTTAGAAAATATTGAATTACATATAATTCCTATTATCAGGACTGAAATAAACATAACTGAGTCTATATATCTTGTATGAATCTTTATAAATTGACAAGTGCCCATCCATTTTAAAGTTAAAATTTGTAATAAAACCCACGAGGTTTGAATCTTTTTGTCTCACAAAAGAGTCTAAAGTATTTTTTTCTCATAATCAGGCCTAATGCCTTCTTCAGTTTATCTCCAAGAAGACAATGACTAGCTCTGTGCGCAGAAACTTAGTGAATAGAATCGCTTGTTCTCTTCAGCTTTCTGGTTTTTCTCATTGCTCAGAACAATGCAATCACCGCTGTACAAAGATTTTGTGTACCACTCGTAATAACTGATGGTTCCCTTGTTTGGGAAGTAATTGCCTATATTGTTCATCGCATGTAAGACATGTCCTTGCAGTCATTTGCTCTGTACACACTTCATTTGCAGAACAACATCTCCAGCTGGAAAATCAGTTTGTTTGTGATATAACTCTGACATTGGAAAACCTTAACATGACCCTCTAAGATATCCACCTAACTGAAATCTTTACCAGTTCATAGTTCAAAATTAGAGAATTCCTATATCGTAAAATGTTTAATTCAGAGAGACTCTGACAGGAGTTTCTCAACGCTTTTCGTGGATAGTTATTGCTACTTCCTCAGGAGGTTTAATGGATATGTATTTTTGAACACATGGATTAGATCACAATTATATATAAAGCATTACTGTGGAATTTCAGAAAAATTCTAACTAAGTCTAAATCTATTCTATAAACTGTGTAAAGGAAAGATGTCTATATTCTGAAGTCACTCTGATCTGATCACATGATTGGGTCTCAGCACCAGCTTCAGAGTAAAGGAGAGGCAGTGACAACAGCTACAGATCCTGGATGATGACTAGGGATGAGCCGAACACCCCCCGGTTTGGTTCGCAGCAGAACATATCGAACAGGCAAAAACTTTGGCAGAACACACGAACATTGTTTAAGCCTATGGGACACAAACATGAATAATCAAACGTGCTTATTTTAAAGGCTTATATGCAAGTTATTGTCATAAAAAGAACTTGGGGACATGGGTCCTGCCCCAGGGGACATGTATCAATGCAAAAAAGAGCATGGAATCCCCCTCAGTCCATTACCAGGCCCTTTGGGTCTGGTATGAATATTAAGGGGAACCCCGAACCAAAATATTAAAAGAAAATTGCATGTGGGTCTGACTAAAAGCCATACCAGGCCCTTCGGGTCTGATATGGAAATTAAGGGCATGCCACATGACCCTCATTGGATCATCGGCATTAAGTCCAATTTGGCATGATTACCCATGCCAAATATATGCTCTTTCAGTATGGTGAGGTATGGGGCCTGGTGCTTCTGCCTCTAATGCCGGCACATTGTATGATGTAATGTCATTGATGTGCTCATATCATGTGCCTGTATGTGCCGTGATATCATTGCATGCTTATACTGCATGCATGATATGATTATGTCACAAGTGTTTGGGACATGGTAGTGCCACTTAGGGGATTATAAAAAGATAGGTCACACGCAATAATTTATCTGTCCTTGGGAAGACTGCTTGTCCATCCATGATATACTTTGTTTTGGGTTCATGGTATGTTCAAAATATAGGTATGAACTACAAATTTGTATAAATATTTGTATTCACTTTCTACTGTGGTATGCATTTATCTGTGATAATCATATCTTTCAAAGTGGGATTCCAGTCAAATTCTAACTAATCTGCTCCCACCCCCATTCTACACCTATTCTTTCTATCTTGTGAAAGAAAAGCTGCCTATTGTTACATATTCTGAACCTGCTCCGGTCCGGTCACATGTTCGGGTTCAAGGGGTGGCTTTAGTGTAGAGGAGGGACAGCCAACAAAGGCTGGCAAATCGTTTGTCTATGGGTGACGTCAACATTAGGGATGGGCGAACGTGTGGCATGCTGAGAGGTCTTTGGCACCACATAATGGACAATAGAGGTACAAACTAAACATGTACATCACTTGATACATGAAAATATCTCAGCCATTAATCAACAACTTTATAGGTTAACAGGATATATCTTATATAACCACATGCCATTAAACATTACAAATTTGCATAATTACAACCAACATGAATAAAGTAGCTGAAGATATAGCTTACAGCAACACAGTGCACATAATCACATAACCAGAGTCATAACCAATTGGGCAGCTTAATAAAAATATTTGAAGCCAATTGATTCATTCAATCTGGGTGGGTATGTTGCCCATAGGAAATGTATCCAGCGCATTTCTAATTGAAGTCATCTTTGTCACATTCACCCCCTTTAGGAGCAATAAAACTGAAACCGATGGGAGACTAGCCATGATATGCTGCCACATATCATGATCAGTATATCATGATCAAAAATCCTATGCCAGAGTTCTCTTTTCCTTTTACCAATATAAAATGATCCAAGTAAATAAATAAATGATCCCTGCTGTTTTTCAATTCACAATTTATGAAGTGTTTGCATGGGATCATTAAGCAGTACATTGCATCTATTTGAATTATATATTGATAATACAGACAGCTTCCACAAAGCAATGCCCCCTTAATATTGCCAGATCCAGGGCTCGAGTCCTGCGGGAACGCGTGGGAACGGCGTCCCTGCACTTTTTTCACAGCAGGAACGCCGTCCCCCTTGCAGGACCAGAGCTGCCCGAGGCTCTAGCACAGCCTGCTAGCTGTGTTGTCTTCACAGAGCTGACATCGGAAGAGTAGCACAGCGATGCACGGAGGGCAGGGGCTGGCCCAGTTAACTGATTGGTTGATAGAATGCAGAGCGGTTCTATTAACCAATCAGTTAACTGGGGCAGGTCCCGCCCTCTGTCCATCCCTTTGCTGCACTTCTGATGTCAGCTCTGTGCCTCAGATGTCATCTGCTGTGTCCTGTGTAAGGTAAGACAGGGAAGAGGGCACTGTTATGAAGGAGGGAGGGGGAAAGTATCAGAAACTGAAAGGAATGAGGAGGGGTAATATAAAAGGGAGGCAGGGCAGGAATGTGAAGGGGGGTACTACAAAGGGGGTGAGGACAGGTTTAAACTTTAAAACTGGCTACTTGGTCATCTTCTGTAGTATGTCACATTCGCAGTCTCCTGTAGTCGCATTCGCAGTTTGGTCATCTCCTGTAGTCACATTCGCAGTCTGGTCATCTCCTGTACTATGTTGCATTTGCAGTCTGGTCATCTCCTGTACTATGTCGCATTTGCAGTCTGGTTATCTCCTGTACTATGTCGCATTTGCAGTCTGGTCATCTCCTGTACTATGTCACATTCGCAGTCTGGTCATCTCCTGTAGTCGCATTCACAGTCTGGTCATCTCCTGTACTATGTCGCATTTGCAGTCTGGTCATCTCCTGTAGTCGCATTCGCAGTCTGGTCATCTCCTGTAGTAGCATTCGCAGTCTGGTCATCTTCTGTAGTATGTCGCATTCACAGTCTGGTCATCTCCTGTAGTATGTCGCATTCGCAGTCTGGTCATCTCCTGTACTATGTCGCATTTGCAGTCTGGTCATCTCCTGTACTATGTTGCATTCGCAGTCTGGTCATTTCCTGTAGTCGCATTCGCAGTCTGGTCATCTCCTGTACTATGTCACATTCGCAGTCTGGTCATCTCCTGTACTATGTCGCATTCGCAGTCTGGTCATCTCCTGTCATCACCCTGCTTGTTGCCTCAGTTACTTTGTAGAAGCTTTTTTTTAAACAGAAATTGCTCTCTTATATGTGACTTCAGGGTGGTCTCACCTTGGGATCTCTGTAATAAGCTATACCAATATTTATGAAGTATCAATTTAATATGATGATGTTGTCATGCATATCTCATGATCACTGTAAGTACATCAGATCTATCCTGTATTTTTGCATTATTCCCATGAATTAGCTAGAGCGCTATTAAAGGGGTTTTTGTTTAACTGGTCTTAGTGTAGCTCCTGGCCAATAGTCTATTATTCAAAACCTCAGCTTGTATTGAAAAGCTTCGATCATCAGAGAAATTCCATCTCAGTCTTGAATATTGATTGTAGGGAATAAATTGGACTAATGGGGTAGGATGAGAGCTGGTCAAGTCTAGTATAGTGTTCCTACTGGGCTTTTACTGTACAGAAGAGATCACTAGCCATAGCCAGTGTGCCGACTGATTTAAGTGTTATTTCCACATACATGAATGAGATTGTTTGCTGGTTATAGTAAATATTGAATGTACCCGTGCTATGGTTATATACTATATACACGTGCTATATGTGTCAGTGCATGAACCATGTGAAATAAAAAATATAACCAGTAAAGAAATATATATAAATATTTCAATATTCCTGAAGCTGCTGCTATAGTAAACAGTCAGCTAACCTTGTTGAACTGTAAACAAAGATAATAAACTTAGGGCTGCTTCTATATAAATCATATGTGCTAAATTACACACATCTATATATAAAGTGCCAGTGTATTAAATAAATAGTTCATCGGTGCAAACAAAGTGCCAGTGTTAAGGATCTTTTCCTGTGAAGATTCAAGGTGTCACTCCCTGCTCTCTTCCTGAGTTCCCCACTCACCAACATTATGGTTCAGAAAAGCATAGTATATGTCCTCTGGCAAAATAGATGATAGTGGCTCTTTCCTTCTCCTTCGATTATAGGGCTCCCAGCATAGTTGTAGTACAATCCAATAAAGAGAAAGATTCCATAGTATAATACTGTTTAATTTAATATAGTTTAAAAGAAATTACACTTACAAGAATGTGAAAATACAAGCACGTGCGTATACTATAGGTTGTTAGGTGTGACTACAGCAAGTCACCTACTCATCAAGTTATGTTACCGTTTCCCAATTATTATTAGAGTTCTTATCTAAGCAAAGAGACACGGAAAGAAGTTCTCAGTATTTCTGCTCAGAAGACTGCACCCAACTCTGAGACTCTTTATTAACACAGGTCTCTTATATACACAAAAGACAGGCTTCAGGAATGTTGAAACACAACAACAATTTCCATAAAAGGCAATTCTCTAGGCGTCTTCTGCTTTTAGAGCTGATGTGGCAGATGGTCCTTAAGATAAGGTTTCCTCTTATGTGTACGTGACTGCACCCACCCGGACTTAAGGATGATGTGTCTTTAAGATACTGAGAATGAAGGAGACAAGATAAGCATTTAGTAAAACATACTGTCAACCATCTTGGTTTTCTTATACCTTGATCCTCACAAGGTCATAGTGAAGCTTTATACTAAAGAATCTGAGTTCAAAGGTCTGAGGAATTCAGTTAAGTTAAGGACAGCACCATTCTAAATGATAAAACCATCATCAATGTATCTGTGCCACGATAATATGCAACATCGTCAAAGAAGACTAGGCATTATCTGACAAGCTATGTTGCTCCCATCCCCCAGGTACATGTTGGTGTAGGACAGGGCAGAACAAAAGCCCACTGTCACTCCATGCACCTAGAGGGAATATGACCACCCAAATCTAAAAATATTATGATGCAAACTGAACTCCAAAGCTTCCAAAATAAAGGCATTGTAGTTCCATTGGTCCTGACCTGTTTGTAAAAATGAACCCATTGTCTGATGTTGTATGCTGCTATAAATCCACATCCACAGCAACCAGCTACACTCCACTTGGGATGTGTAGGTCATTTATGATTTTTAATAAGTGAATATTGTTCTTGATATAGGATGGCAGGCTGAGTACATGGGACCGAAGATGCAGGACAACTACCAAACTAAAAATGTTTTCCATATTTTTATTACCCAACACTATTAGCCTTTCAGGAGGATATTTAAGATTCTTGTAAGTTTTTGGGAGCACATAGAAGGTGGAGACTTTTGGGAATTCAATCCAAATAAGTTCCAATGTCTGCTTGAAAATCGTGCCTGAGCAAAATTTTCCATCCATTATGTTATAGATGGATACATTGACTGAATGCATTTATCAGAAGGATTAGTATGCATTCATACCAATCTCTGTTATTCAAATTGTGAATCAACTGCAATAAAATTGGGTTTGCGGTGTTAGTTGTACTGTATTAATACCATAGCCTATAGAAATATTCATGCAGGACACAGGATGCTTTACCATTTGTTGTTACTAATGCGGAAAAAAAAATGTGCATACCTGGTTATAGGATACCTGGTACCTGTCCGACAGTTGCCTCTAAAGCAGCCGGCATGTCTGGTGAAAACTGTCAGGCTTCCAGCTTGATCCCATGCAGCCAGCCTTTGGGATACCTCCTCTCCTACCTCCTCCCTACCTCCCTACCTCCTCTATTAAAGGACTGACATTATCCTGGATTTGCACTGATATAACTTTATTGTCACAAAGACAGCTTGGACTTTTCAAGATCCACATGGATGGCTAAGTACATTGCTTTTCCTTTGCGTGTTAAATGGCTTATGGTTTCCCTTCAAATTACACTGATGGCTCCCATGTTGGGCAATGATAGACCACGTATTACACGGTTGTAGAAGCTTATATATGTGATTAATTTGCCAATTAAGGGAGGATGCCTTGCTAACAAACCACAAGAGCACTATATGTGATGGCAAGGACATCCCTCCCTGGGAGTTTTCCAGTTGTATTTGATGCGTACCATGTAAGCTATCATTTCACTCTCACTTCAAGCTGGATGCATAAGGACCCAAGATACCCTTATGGACCTCTGTGTTTTTTATTTTTTGCTCTATAAACAAAAAAAAACAATTTTGAAAAAAAGCTATATTTTTTACTTTTTGCTATAATAAATTTTCCCCAAAAAATATCTACAAAATATGGGATAGATTTATGGCATTTTCAGTATTCATTTTTTTAAATTAGAGCTGCGATTTTTATCAGGACTGCAACATTGCGGTGGACAGATCAGATAGTTTTGACACTTTTTTGGGACCGTTGACATTTACACAGCGCTGATCAGAGCTAAAAATAAGCACCGATTACTGTGTAAATGTCAATGGCAGGGAAGAGGTTAACACTAGGGGTGATCAAGGGGTTAAATGTGTTCCCTCAGTGTGCTCTAACTGTAGGGGGATGGGCTACCTAGGACATGACTGAGACCACTGCTCCTGATGAGAGAGTGCAGTGAGAGAGTCATGTCACTAGCCAGAACAGGGATATGCCTTGTTTACATAGGCATTTCCCCATTCTGCCTTTTCTCATCATGATCGCGAGCAACTGGTGGATATTGAGTCCGTGGCACCCGTGGGCATGCGCACGCTGCCGGTGGCATGCCTGTGCGTGCCTGCTAGCCCGATATTACAGAGGGATGTAGAGGCCCGTGCCATTCTTCCAAGGTACAACGGCGTGCGGTGGTCGGGAAACGGTTAAGGAACCTTCAGCAACATTCAGCCATGAGCTATATATTATTACTTTAAAAATATGTAGGAGGCAATGTCACACAATTTTTGATTTAGTTGACACTAATTTTACTGGGGCACATACTGTAAATTCATGAACATGTGCTAATATATATATATATATATATATATATATATATATATATATATATATATATATATATATCCTGGACCTCCCCATGTCAGCCTACTATGGGTCAGCTCCGCCCCCTCTGACCTCTCCAGAACCACCTTTTTCCTAGCGGCTGTGTGCCCACACCAGTGTTCTTTTTTCTTCCTAGCTCCGGACGCTTTTTAAAGTTTATTTTTATTTGTTTATTTATTTATTTATTTTTTCTTCTCCATCCACCATCCATCCTGTTCAGCCTCTCCCGGATCTCCCGATTCAGAAGACCCCCATATAGGTTGTAAATCTCCTGAGGAGGCGGGTTCCCATGGTGCTGGGATTGTATGGTACAGTATAAATGACTGTGTATTACTGGCAAGGTTACTGGCAGTATAAATGACTGTATATACCTTCGTTAGGCAGGTGCTGGGACTCTCTGCTTCCATGTTTTTGTGTGTTCAGGCAGGGGTTTGGCTTGTTGGGACTTGTAGTTCACCACCTCCAGATGTATTCCTTTCAGAAAGCTCAGAGTTGAGCAGGTGAGGTCAGAGGTAGCTTCCTCTTGGATTGCCTAGCAAATACCAGAATGCTCACTGCTGATTTGCAGCAGGCTCTGTCCTCTAGGTTAATCTCAGCCTCCAGCTGACAATCTGCTACTCTGCTCTGGCAAGCCTGATTTCCAGGACTCGCATTACTTACTGCTGTGTTACTTGTCTGTCAGAGTTTTTTTATTATCCTGTGCCTTTGTAGATCTGGGGAGTTTTGCCTGCCTGCCTAGCTGCCTTAGCACTGAAGATTCAGATGGAGAAGTTTATTCTATTTATTTCTATTTATTTATTTTTAAAAGAGAGCACATCCTCTGTTTTACAGAGAGAAGGGCCCAGTGTGAGCTAAATGCTCGCAAAGAAGTTCCTAATCAGCAGTCCAGCCTCAAAGGAGTAAAAAGGGGACTAGACATGACATATTGCAGAGTCGCATGCAGCTGGATAGATGCCTGTTGTTACAGCATTCCAGATTTCCTTCGCCCTTACCTCACTTTAGTCGCTCAGACCCGAGCCAAGAGAGGTCAAGACATCAGAAAGCCTCTAGAAAGAGCAAATCCGGGCACAGACAGAGAAGAAGATCCTCTTCTTGAGATAGGTCTTCATTGCCAGCCCAGGCAGAAGATGGATCCTGTTGGGCTTGCTCAGCTGAGGTCATCAGAGGAAAATGGATATGTGCATCTTGCTTCAAGGAGGCGGCTCAGGACAATGCTGCGAATGCACGCCAGGTTAAATCCTACATTAAGCACGCAGTCAAGGAAGGGTTAAACAAGGAATCCTGCCCATCCTGCTGTATCTTCAGCATCTGCAGATTCAGATCATGTGTTTTTTCAGTGCGTTTTAACTCTGACTTCAATAGCGATTCAGATCCATCTGAGGCGAGATGGTCTCGGAATTGCATACATTTGATTTTTGCACTGGTTCCCCCCTTGATGGAGACTGTTAAGGATGCTATGAAGTGGCAGGAAGAATTGTCGCCTCCAAAGAAACAGCAGAGATACCCATATTTTTTGAAATCTTTACCTTTCTTCCCATTCATTTCTGAGAGTAAAGAAATATTTGACGTTGAGTGGGCCTGAGAAGCTCAATGTGCATAATAGAGTATTGAAGCTGTAATCCTTGGGACACTACGCCTAAGGTGGATGCTTCATTACCTAGATTCGCCTGCCACATTCCGCTTCCGCTGGAGGATTCGGTCTCCTTAGGGATCCTATGGATCGCATTATAAATGCAGAATTAAATAGGTTGTATAGTTTGGCCAGAGCAGCCTGCAGGCCGGCGGTAGTGCTCACTTCTGTGGCAGCAGCACTTGGGTTGGATTCGCACCTATGTGTTTTTTGGTGCTTTTTGCAGTTTTGCGCTACCGTTCATTTACCATGGTCTCCTATGGGACATGTTCTGTGGTGCGCATCTGCGGAATGCAGGGAGTGCTGGGAGTGCATGGGTGTGAATCCAGCCTTAGACTGTGGGTAGCGGAGCTGGTGGATGGATGTTCAGATGAAAGTCTGGAAGTGGCAGTTCTCTTTTGCAGTTTTCAGGACTGCTGTAGAGTTTGTGGTTAAAGTGGCTGTTGACCAGGTCAGGGAGTCGCTTGAAAAGATGACAGCAAAGATAATGGCTCATTCCATCACAGCCCACAGAGCCTTATGGTTGAAGCATTGTTCAGCCGATAAGGCTTCTAAGCACAGTCTATGTTCAGTTCCATTCAACAGGAAGCTACTCTTCAGGAGGACTTAGAATCAGCAATTCAGCGCGTTTCCAGCGCTGAATCTGGCCTAATCCTGCAGAAGAGAAAAAGACAACAGCAGCCCTTTCGGTTTAACAAGAGATCCAAAGAAGGATTCAGCAAGGCCAGTACTTACAGACAGTTTTTTATGGAAGGGAGTCGGTTCAACCTTCCAGAAACCTTCCAATCCCAGGGCCAACAAAGCTTCTAAGGCTTCAAATAAGTCCTTCTGAAGGCGTCTCCACTTAACCCTCTCAAGTAGGAGCAAGACTAGCCTAATTGGGGGGGGGGGGGGGGTTTGGGCAGACAAATTACAGGATGCCTGGGAGCTGTTGGCAGCAAGGGCCATCCTTCTGGTTCCAAGGCATAAACTGGGTCAAAGAGTATTTTCCTCTCTGTTTTTGGTCCCAGAGGCTTCAGGGGGTTTCAGACCAGTTTTTGACCTCATAGTCCTGAATTCTTTCATGAAGGTTCCACCATTCAAAATGGAGTCATTGGAAATGATAATTTCAGTTGTGGACTCAGGAGACTCAATGGTTTCCATTGATCTGGCGGATGTGTATCTTCTTGTTTCCATAGACGCATCTCGCCATCGCTTTCTCAGGTTTTCCGTGGAAGGGTCTAATTTTCAATTTTAATGTCTCCCATTCAGTCTCTTCCCAGCTCTGAGAGTGTTTTCAAAGCTACTGTCTGCTGTTGTTGCAACTTTCAGGGTCAAGGGAGTGCAAATATTCCATTATCTAGACGATATGCTATTTCCTGGTCCGTCAAATGAGCTCCTTCTACTTCATGTGAATTTCACCTGCAAAACACTAGCTTTTTTCAGTTGGTTGTTCAACTTTCAGAAGAACCAGATGCATCCGACTCAAATGTTGGCGTATTTAGGAGTACAATGCAACACGGATCAGGGTGGTGTTTTTCTTCCTCAGAGGAAGGTCCAGGAGATCCTCTTAGACAAAAGCAGTGATAGCCAGGTCTTCTATGATGGTATAGTAATGCATACAGTATCTGGGGGTCCTATCAGCCACAGTTCCAGTAGTCCCATGGGTCAGGTGGTGCAGAAGGAGGTTTCAATGCAACTTTCTTCTTCAGTGGGATCGTCACTCCTTGTTCCAGAAAATCTATCTGCCAATTCCGATAATCTGGTCCCTGATTTGGTGGTCAGTAGCTCGCAATATTTCCCACGGAGTTCTATTGAAAGCCTCAGAACCAATAGTGGTGACGACCAATGCCAGTCTGACAGGGTGCCAGGCACACTGCCTGGGACAGCAGGTTCAAGACCAATGGAACTTTTGTGAATTTACTGGGATTGGATACTGTCAAACGCGCTCTCTTAGCGTTCCAACCTATGTTGCGAGGTCGAGCTGTCAAGATTCTTTGGACAACAACTACGGTGGCTTGTGTGTCTCAAGGGGGCACAAGAAGTCACCCTCTCCTTCAGGTGGCATGTAAATCTTCCTATGCGCAGAGAAGAATCTTGGCTCTCTTACAGCATCTTATCTCAGGGTCTGGGAATGTTTTAGCAGATCACTTGAGTCGAAGCTTTGAGGATCACAACGAATGGAGCCTGAATCGATAGATCTTATGGCAGTGGAAGAGAATTATCAACTGTCTTGCTTCTTCTCCCGGACCTGGCATCCACAGGTGTTGGGTCAGGGTGCTCTGTCCAGGTCTTGGAACTTCCCCTTGGTTTATGTGTTCCTGCTGCTTCCATTGGCTCTCAAAATCCTGCTGCAGATTCAGCAAGAAAGGATCACAGCTATAGTAGTCTTACCTTACTGGCTCAGGGAGCCGTGGTATCCTCTGGCTTGGAGGATAAAGTTGGGCTCGCCAATCCCACTGCCTCCTTGTCAAAATCTCCTTCTGCAGACTGGGGCCTGACACCCGAACTGGGGGAGGATTAAGTTAGTAACTTGGAAGTGAGAGGGAGGCTTTAACTGGCTTGGGTCTCTCAGGCCGTGTAGTAAGGGTTTGCTTATAATTCCCTGAAGGGTCAAATCCCCGCTTTGTTGGCTATGTCGTGTACAAAATATGCTCTACATCTGTTGGTGATCTGATTTTTAGGGGCAGCCATGGAAATCAGACCTCCATTGAAATAGTTTTTTCCAAAAGAGGACTCAATGCTAGTCTTGGGAACATTGCTGGTTCCTCCATTTGATCAAGCTTTCTCTTGTTCATTATTTCTTTTAACAGTTTTTTGTTGTTTTTTACTAGCCGTTGCCTTGGCCAGAAGAGTCTCCGAGTTGTGCGCCTTCTCATCTAAAGAACCATATTGTTTGGTGCTCCCAGACAAGATAGTCCTTAGTCCGATACCAAGCTTATTACCTAAGGTTGCTATATAATTTCACATGAACTGGGAGGTCATTCTCCCAGCCTTTCTGGCGGATACAGCTGATGATGAGTGGAGTAGCTTAGACCTGGGCTCTGTGGTTTCAACCTGCCTGAAATGGACTAAAAGCAAATCAGCTGTAGCTTTTCCCAATGGGGCCTAAAAGGGTATGCAGGCAACATCCAGAGTTGTGTCTTGCTGATTTGTCAAAGACCATACATATTGCATACAAATGCTGGTCCTTCCTCCTCCTTCAGAGATCAAAGCACATTCGATGAGGGGTATGGGAGCATCCTGGGCAACATACGCAAAGGTCGCCCCTGAGGTAGTTTGCATAGCAGCAAGCTGGAGTGTGCCCTTTAGGCTTGATTTGGCTTGTCCGCCTGAGGAAACATTTGGCTCTATGGTTGTTACGGTGGCTGTTGCCCATTAAAGATTTGAATAGTATTGCATTGAGGGTTTGGCTTATTTTTTGTCTTCCCTCCCTTTTTAATATTGCTTGGTACATCCCATAGTAGGCTGACATGGGGAGGTCCAGGAATAAGGAAAATTGTTATCCATACTTACCATAATTTTCCTTTCCTGGATCCTCCCCATGTCAGCCGGAGGATTCCCACCCAGTTTATCCGTCGTGAGGTGGGTATTTTTGGAACACTGATGTGGGTAGACAGCGGCCCTTTATGGGCTAGGAAAAAGGTGGTCCTGGAGGGGTCAGAGAGGGCAGAGCTGACCCATAGTAGTCTGACATTGGGAGGATCCAGGAAAGGAAAATTACGGTAAGTATGGATAACAATTTTCCTTAATATTTTTTTTCCCTTTATCTGGGAGAGGAGGTTATTCATACAGCTTCCCTGTAGCTGCTTTGGTTATGTGTATTTTTAAATAATTGTCCAATTATGGTTTTATGAGATAGATAGTGGGTTGTTGTACTGATTAGATATTTGAGTTTAATAAAGCTGTTTTCTATATTTATATACATGTGTCAGATCACTGGATCTTGTTACAGTGGCGGCTCGTCCATTAGCGGGGCCGCCCCCTTTCTCCACTCCACTCCCCTATATGGTAATGGATAGATTCATGCATAGCATGAATCTATCCATGGCGCCCGCTGCCACCCAATCCCTCTTCCATATGCTCTGATCCCACCCAGGTGTGTTACAACAGCGAATGTATGTCCGCTGTTGAAACATGATTGAAACACTGATCCTCAATCTGGCCAATCAGAAGCGGGTGTGAGACCCGTTTTCCGCCTGGCTGAAAGGAGAAGACTCCCGATTGGACACCGAGGAGGAGGGAGGAAACGGAAACCACCATGATGACCCGGAGAACAAGAAGGTGTGAGAGAACAACAGGAGAATGGAAAGCCGCTGAGCAGGGGATGCTGCCACCGAGCAGGGGGTGCTGCCACTGAACATGGGGAGCTGCCACTGGTGATGGAGTAAGTGTGACTGAACGACAAACCCAGGGGTTGTCTTCCCCCCCCAAAAAAATCCCACCGGCCGCCACTGGTTACACCTATTCATGGATACAGCACACAGTGTATACAATTGTGGTTGAGCTCAGTCATGCTTTTAAGTCCATTTCTTGTTTCTCATATATGAAAGCTCCCTCATAGTAGTACTTAATTTCAATTTACCCCCTTTTTTGGAATAATTTCGATTTTTTTCTTCTCCCCTATTCTGTCTTGAGGACACATTTTAAAGTTCTCTTTTTCTTACCTTCAGTCTTACAGTTCAGTTGTACAGGATCCTCTTCTATACTGATATTGCTTATTCTGATTTCACTACACACTGCAATTCACATTCAATGCTCGAGCAAAGCAAATAGTGTTCACCTCATTTTCTGGCTGGAGGACATCCCCAATAGTGTAGACCAAGGCTCAATACACTAGTAAGTGGCCACATCCAGCCTTCTGTAAGATTTTACATGACCCTTGGCAACGTCTTATATTGGCAAAATCCATTTCTATGGTGCAGGGCTGGCTTGAACGCAGTACTGCATAGCATGATTCTGATGTGAAGGGCGATTTTGGTGTGAAAGGAGGACTCTAATGTGAAGAGGGGCTCTGATGTGATAGAGGACTTCTGATATGAAGGGGGCACTCTAATGCAAAGGGGGGTACTTTTCATGTGATTGGAGACTTCTGATGTGAAGTTATTTTTGAAGCATATGTATTAATATATTTAAAATAAATTAATTTAAAATGTATTTTTCTTATTTAGAAAAACAGATTTTGTTTTAGTTTGAAAACCCCTGATCTAGCCCTTTTCTCCCCAGTCTTACTGTCCCTGGTCCACCCCATTCATTCATTGGATTTCAGTTCTTTTAATCATGGAGATTAGTCATCACATGTGGGCAGTCTGTCTGGGAATGCCCACTCTTCCAGACTAACACACACCCATCTAGACATTTATATTTGCATACAGTAACCCCTACCAAGAGCCAGCCTACTGCTTGCATCAGGGCTGAGGGCTCTTGAGAGGAGTAATGAGGTGCTGTGATGTTTTCACTAGGCTATGTAGGCTATGTATAATACCCTGTTGGCCATTCTAGCTAGTCATTGTACAGAAAAGCATGGGAACCCAGTTATGACATTACTAGGTCTAAAATGAAGCATGTAATGAAAATGGAAAGGTTTTTTAAACAAAATGTGTTAGCACATTGATGAGGGGGCAAAGAAGGAACCAGGGATGGCAAAATACAAGCAGATTCAATTTCATCTTTAAATTAGTACAACATATTCATCATACAATATGATCAATACATTAATTTATTTCACTAAATGTTATTTTATATAATACAGCATTAGTCAGAAAAAACTTATATTATTGAATTGGTTTGAAAAGCTTATTCACACTGAATTTAATATGCATTTATGTTAATGTATGCCAATTTGGTGATTGAGAAGCTGGAGTTTTCCTGCAATCAAGGATTTTGAACTTTTAATACTATTTATTCCATACCCTTACAGCTATAATAAATTATAGTGATTTGAAATGATAAGAGATCTCTGCAATGTTCTATGGTTAATTAATAATATTAGGTTACACTGTAAATTAGCTCATCTTCTGCTGGCAGCCAGAGTGCGAATTTTTTATAACTATTAATATTATTATTATCAGTAGTCATAGCTACAGTAGTATGTATTAGATATAAGCATTTATTTTATTTTATTTTATTTGTAAACATGAAAATATGCATATTTAGTTTTAATGTTTAATTTAGACTTCATTGTTTGCAGGCATTTTTTTTATTAGCCAATAGGGATGAGGTTTGAGTTTTGGTCAAACCTGAGTTAAAAATCACAATAAAGACGGCAGAATTCTTCTTTATTGTTCCAAAGAAGTAAACAGTGTTTTTATTTACTTTTTTTTTTTTTTTTGAGGAATCAGTAATAAGGAGTACTAATAATGGTGCCTTGCAATACCCTCCTAATGTTGAGGTATATAGTCTGGTATGGTCCTATGGCACACACTTTTAAAAACAGTGTGGGGTTTATCTGCATTTCATACCAGACTCTTATCCAAACATGCAACCTGGGTGGCCAGGTGAGGGTGAGCAACAAGCATGCACTCCCCCATCCAAACCACACCAGTCTACATACCTCAAAAGGGTGTGGGTACCATGCAAGGGTGGGCAGTTAAAGGGATTGTAAAGTGATTTATTTATATTTTTTTAAATAACAAACATGTTATACTTACCTCCACTGTGCAGCTAGTTTTGCACAGAGTGGCCCTGAACCTGCTCTTCTGGGGTCCCTCGGCGGCTGTCTCGGCTTCCTCCTGCAGGTGCTTCTCACGTTCATGCGAGCTCCCTCGCATGGTGAGAAGCATCTGCGGGCGCTCACTCCCGTGATACAGCTGGTCGGCTATAGCCGCTCGCTGTATCACACGGCCCCGCCCCAAGGCGCTCCGCGTCAGTGGATGTGATTGACAGCAGCGCAAGCCAATGGCTGCGCTGCTTTCCATCCATCCACTCCAGCCAATCAGCGGCCAGGCTGAACGATGGAAAGGACGTAGGGGGACGAGCGCGGGACTTTCGAGGGGTGAGGTAAGTAAAACGGGGGGACTGGGGGTGCTGGGACTGTCAGATGTTTTTTTCACCTTAATGCATAGAATGCATTAAGGTGAAAAAACATTTACCTTTACAATCCCTTTAAGCCTTCCTCATTTTGCATGGCACATTGTTTTTATGTTGAGGAGACAAGGGCACTATTCCCACATCTAGTTCTAAAGATGATTTTGGAGTTGGGGGGGGTGGGTTATCAGAATCTGAAAGTCTGCTTTACAATGAGGGGGGCCTCCAGATATCCACCCCTCCAGGAGAATGAATATGGAGTATTTTAGTACTTATGTAGCACTAACCCCGAAGGGGCTGCTAGTGAATGTGGTTTGTCTCCCACCCTGCACAGCCAGGAACACAAATTTCGAGGCACACAGAGTCAAGAAGCAGTCCTTGTACTTTGTTTTGTTTTATTAAGGAGATAGAACTTGGGGATAGGGTACATATGGGATGCCCACTTGTTTGAAGAACTTGGTAGGGACTTAAACTATATACACTCCGGTATATACAATGTCTCTTCCTCAACCTCCGTCACATACACTTGCTTGCAGACTATCACTTCCGGGACCAGCTAGCACAGGTTTCAGGCCCAGTATAATCTCAGCTGGGTCTAATGTAATGCCCTTTGCAGGCAGGGACCATGGGCCCCTATGGTGTAGAAGAATAGAAGTCCTTGGTGATAGCAGTCCTAAATGTGGCTGCTGCTCTCGGTATCACCTCTTCAGGCACTGCCAGCCCTCCTGGCTGCAGCTGACCCTTTCCACTGCCTGTGCCACCACAGTCCTCTTAACTGGCTTTGCACATATCCCAGACTGTTCCATCCTAGTCCTCTCAGGCATGCCTCCCAGTCCTCCTGACTGTGTGTCACTTACCAGTTCTCCTGGCTGTTCCTGTTGCTCCTAGAGACTTGCCTGGCAGTGCTGTCCCACTGTTCTCCTTGCTCCCAGTGCCTCCTGGCCAGTGCAACTCTGTGATTTTGGGAAGGTTCCATCCTGGCTGCCAGCCAAGCCTGCACAAATTTACCTACTCTAGGAAAAAAAACTATTTACAATTCTTGCACTAGAGGGTGCTACAGAACTTTGTTCTGTCCAGGGCCGATCCTGAGTGGGTTTGCGGGGAGAAGAGGATTGTAGGACATGTAGTCCCAATGACTGGCGAACCCACTGTAAACTGTAGCCCACACAGCATGCCCAGCTGAATGGAGAAGAGAGAGAGAGCCAGGAGCCCGGGAAATCTTTCAGGGAAGTGCACCCAAGACTCCAGAGAGCACAGTGCTGAGGGGACATCACCAGGAAGAGAACCCCGCTGCCCTGCTCCACCAGAAGGAAAGCCACACAGCATAGCACCATCCCTGGTGGAGAAAGGAATGTCATTTGCAGAATACAGATCTTGGTGCTACCCAGCGAAGTCGCCACGGGTAATTCAGAGTGAGCTGACTCCTGATCAGAGGAAACGTTGTTGATGTATCGCTGGGTCAGGTGAGAGGGCCATTATCTACTAACGTCTATAGGAACTGCAGTCTTTGACCATCTCCTGTATTATATCTGCAATCTCTGGCCATCATCTGTACTATGTCTACAGTCTCTGACCATCTCCTGTAGTAGGTCTGCAGTCTCTGACCATCTCCTGTAGTATGTCTGCAGTCTCTGACCATCTCCTGTACTATGTCTGCAGCCTCTGACTATCTCCTGTATTATATATTTAGTCTCTGACCATCTCCTTTATTATATCTGCAGTCTCTGATCATCTTCTGAATTATATCTGCAGTCTCTGACCATCTCCTGTACTATAGTGATCAAATTTCCTCTAAACTGAGAAAAAGACCCCAGACGATGTCTAAAAGGACGAAACGCGTCGGGAGAACTACACTGCTGCCCGTTTTACATGAAGCGCTTGTTTAAGACCACAGAAATGTGAGTTTGTTACTACAATTTTTTTTAAATACATTTTATTTTAACGGAATTACACTATATGGCCTTCTGTTTCTTTTCATACATCTACTGTCTTGAAACGGGCCTTTATATGTGAGGAAAGCACCTATAAGGAAATTCTGGAGGATTATCTCTTAAATACAGCCCCTGCCAACTCACGCCATCAGGCATTCCAATATCGGCAGAGTTTGAGTGTCCAGGATTAATAGAAAGCTTGCAAGACCCTTAGAGTATATACTCTTTTGGGCCATAACCATCTGGTAAGCCTACATCTGCTTAGGTGGCGGTATCATCACATGGGTGTTCGCACATATTTCTTTTTGGCGATCAGAAGGCATATTTGAAGTATCATCTTCACGTGGGATTTGAATATTTTTGGAATATTAAGAGACTTTATGTTTGCACTTTTTTTTTTCTTTATTATTTTTCTCTTTTTTCATATAAGAGCACATTGATTTGGTGTCTATTTATTTATTGAGAATTTTTCTTTGTAACAGTTATATAATTTGTACACATAGTTGTTTTATCATTCATGATTTGTGCTTTAATATAAGGGTTTCGCGCTACTTCTTTCCACATCTGCATCTCCTGTACTATGTCTGGGGGCTCATTCTACAGACTCTCTAACAGAAGCCCTCTCTGTGTGCATCAGAGAGACTCCTCTCCAGGTCTCATTAGTGTACGCTCTTCCTGTATTTTCTTTATCATTAAAAGATCATGGGAGGATCCCAGGGTAGTGAAGATTTCTTAGGGGAGCATCTCTGTGTTTGAGTCGTGGCCATAGAAACATTTGTAAAGAGGAGGAGTGGGTAATGATGACAACGTGCATGTGGGGGCGCCAGAAATATTTCTGCACCCAGGTTCTGTCAACAGGGGGTTACTATCCTGCTGACAGAAAAGCAAGGGAAACAAGAAATTAACGTTCTCTTTGGAGTTCCTGGTGGGTGCCCTCCCTGGACTATCAGGCTCATTGAAGAGTTAAAGTTAGGACTTCACCCAGAGTTCATCAGTGGGAATGTCCATTCAACTGGCACGGGTCAGGATGGCAGGCCGGCCTAGTCCTGCAAATGATCAGAGAAGCAACAAGGGCTGCAATCTTTCCAGCAGTCCATGCAATGATTTCCAGTGGTGAGCTGCACACTCCAGCGGTCCCTCACGTATATAAATGCGGATCATGCAGTCTCCTCCTCAACTTCTCTGATGGAGACATAGTGGCTCCAAGCAGGCTGTCCTGCTCTCATGACCACCACTCTGTCTTTGTGAATTGCTCTCCCCAGCCTCCATTAGTTTCGAATGTCCTGAAACTGGGAACAGGTCTCCTCACACTCTGGTACCCACAAAGGCTTGGGGATGTGCATATACTCCCACACCAGGTCATCTTCTCTCTCTCCCTGGGAGTTCTCAATGATGTCCATGGTGTCAGGAGGGACACAGGGGTAGTTCAGGCCCCACTCCAGAGCAACTTTGCACTGAACTTCCCGCTGGAATCTGGAAAACCTGGGCAGTTCTTTTGAATTCTATTTTTCTGGTAGGACACAAGCCTCATGAGACCTCTTAACTTACTGCTTGAACTCAGCTGCTCTGGTCTGGGGGGGGGGGGGGTGGAAGATCTCTTGTAAAATAGTTTTCTGGTGCTGATGGGGGTTCCTGTAGTGCCTCCAGTTGCCATAGCAAGATCTGGCATGTCTGACACCTTGGACTGGACCCATTCCTGGACCTAGGAGCCTCCTATCTCCCATTCCTCCTCCGGGCTACTGTGCAATGACCAATCTGCTATTTCTTCCAGGGACCCAAATTCTGCTTGCAGTCTGGGGGAACCCCAGTCTATGGCCTTGTCTCTGATTTCCCCTTCTGGCTCACCTGAGGACATGTCTCCTTCTAGGTGGGGTCAGCAGAGCACATAGAAACAGGGACATTATCTGGTTCCTGCTGGGCAGTACTTACATTTGCCAACTCCCTGACCAGGCCGCAGACTACGGCAGATCTCTCTTCCCCATTTCGCTGTTCTTCACTGGGGAGTTGCCAGGCTCAGACTTGACCCCGCATTTCGCAGATGATCCGAGGCCCGCTCTGGCCTTCCGGGACTTCCGTGGCTGTAGTAGGCATAGTCCTTAGTGCAGGTCCACGCTATAGTATTATGGCCCCTGCTGGCTGGTTACTAGCCGAGTGAGCGGCTCACCGCAATGCCCGCACCGGACCCAGGCACTGCCCGAGGTCAATATCTGGCATTCTGGATACAGCAGGCACAATTGCTCTGTCCCCTAAATCATCCCAAGGGGGAATCCCCCATGATGCTCCAATGAGACACCGGTATTCACCAGCGTCTGCTCCTGCATATCAGGCAGCCAGGTCAGCTCTGGAAACACACAAGCACACTCTGGCATCTTGCTTCTCTCTCTCTCTGCTAGCAGGGAATGCTGGGTCTCCTCCAGGGCATGGCTCATCCCCCTTGCTTTCAAGCCTGCACAAATTTACCTGCACTAGAAAAAAAAATATTTGCAATTCTAGCAGTAGCAGCTGCTAAACTTAATAGTTTAGCACCTGCTAGTGCTAATAAAGACACCCAAACAGGTCATAATCTTATGTAATCAATAATGTTACCCAAAATCCCTGACCAGTAATTTGGGCTTAACAAATATTATCTAAATGCAAGAGACATGTCTATTATTAATTGAACTTTTGTATCCAGAGTTCAGCTTCAATGGTTGGTTTGGTTGGTTTGTTCAAGGCAACTGTCCTGGTGTTTTAGGTATATTTACACTGGTTGTAGAGTGTATAAGAATGAACATTCTGGTCCAGCACCAGCGTACCTTGATGCAAGTCCACCATATGTGGAACATAGTGCCTTTCTGTCTGTATCCCTGGAAACTGATGGGGGATGTTTTGGAACAGATATCATAAAGTCTGGAGGGGACTAAATACCACTAGGACATAATTTTAACATTTGCCTCAACTAAGGTCAAATTAAGAATACCTGTATGTCCGTCCATTTGGTCCAGTCTTTGTCAGATATTTCTGTACCTAGATCTGCTTCCCTTGCCAATTGGTGAGGCAATTTGGTATATGACATCTGAAAAAGCTGATATATATTGGGAAGCCTCCCTTGGAGCCTGCATCTGTTTTCAAAGAACATCCTCTTAGTGATAGCATTGGATTGTTGTTTGAGGGAAAGTAGGAAATGAAGTATTAGATAGCATTGGTTTGTTGTTTTGAGGGAACGTAGGAAATTAAGTATTTGATGCATGCGATACAGCTCCATGGGAGCTATCTTAAGCATCTGAAGAAAGCAATTGGGACATTTAACCCCTTTATGATACAAGAAGTGGCCAATATGGTATAATCACTTCTTCAACCACCACAATAATTGTTGTGAGGTAAGTTCTGGCAGGAACAAGGGATTATTAAAAAGTGGGGCAACCAGCATGTGTTTGGACTTAAGAGGGAATGTCTCACAGATGGCATTGCAGAGGTTGCGAGAGTGGGATAAGGTGGAGCACAATATGACTTTTCAATTTTTAGGGAGAAGCCATATGAGGGCATCTAAAGGGTTTTGGGATTCCCTCTTGTAATTCAAGTGTGATCCATTCAGGTTTATAAGAAATATGACACCCTATAATATAGGAACAAGTGGGGTACACCCAGATGTTTGGCTGATTTAGGGGCGTATAATGTTTTGGAGGCCATCCTGCAACTCCTAGGTCCCCAGAAAAATGTGAAAATACAAGACTGACATTTTTTGGTGCAGAGAGGGAACAGAGATAGTGTGCTGAAATAATATAATATTTTAGGTAATAGATTAATTTTAATGGTGGCTATTCGGCCCATCTACGAAAGAGAATACATCAACTATGTCTTCAACATCTCTTCCAAGGCAGCATAGAGTATCAGTTTTGAGCAAATTGGTCCTTTGGCCACTCGACAGAGAAGCAAATGCAAATATTTTACTTAGTTTCATGGGTTGTCTATTACTGAAATAATATTTCTATTGCAAAAAGAAGGAGTATTTGAAGAAATGGGTAAAAATTGTGCTATTTCAGAACCTGAAACTAGTATTAATAAACAGAAAAGTGTCAGTATGCCCACATCTCTATGTATTGTTGTTTACTATCTGCATTACTTGAAATATCTGTGCATTGTGTGTGTATATAATTACTGCATTATATCATAAGTCGATTCAATTTCCCTGCTTCAATGCACAAATGCAAATTGGCATTTCTTTTTCCTTTGCAATTAATAATTCTACACAACAGTTTTCTGAAGCTGTACAGAATCAGATCTATTTTAAATTGGACACTGAATATATTGGAAATATGTTAACTATTGTTATTTCCATACATTGTGCCATTCCCTAGGCACATCACTTCAAACCATCCCTTCTGCCTGCTTATAAGGTTTCTAATTGCATGGTCTATAGAACAATCCTGAAAAGAACGTAACAATGTGTATTGCTACAACCTTTGGCTGTCTATTTTCCACAGATTGACTAAAATATTTGTTTTAATTAAAACAGAATAATACAGTTACATTTTATTTCTGTGAGCAATATCTGTTCATTTGTGCATAGTATGAAGTCTAGAAGAACTATTACTGCTGAAGCTTCTAAAAATATAAGCGGATATAACTGGCCTCTAGTGAAAACAAGCATTGGGTAACAATGCTTTAAAGGGACCTTGCTAGGACAATAAGCTAGCTCAAAAAAGGTCTTTCTGCAAAAGAAGCTGGTAAATACTTAACTTTATCACTGTCCATTGTCTTCCTTTCTGTAGTGAGGTCAAGATTCATGGGATGAACCACTGAGTACTGTGGTGGACCAGGAGACTGAACACCACTAGAACTGTCAGTTTCTGGAGACTTTTATGGAAAAATTGCTCATTGATGGAGTGGGGTTTAGTGGCAGTGGGGGAAGTTAGAATTTATTAGCTTCTTTTAAAAGGGAGACATTTCCGGGGGGCGTGGTCGGATGAGAGAGTGAGTGAGTGAGAGGACGCCCGGGCCTCGTCTCCCTCTGCTCCCTCGTTAGAAGCCTGGATGTAATGCTCAACCTTGAGTAACGAGCAGCCTATACCTATACCATGCCCGTCTTATCTTGCCTTCTCCTACAATAATCTGCAGTAGCTGCCCGAGAGACGCGGTGTCTCCGCTCCCGAGGCTGGTCGAGGAAGATCTCGCAGCGGGTCGAGCTATCGCGAGATCCCTCTACAGTGTTTCCGTGGAGCAGCACAGAGCGAACAACGTACCCGAAGGTAGCCGAGCGGTTCCGAAGGGAAGCCACGCCGCTGGTTCGTGCCACCGCGAGATTGTACACGCCGGGCAGCGCGGTGGAGGGCTTTTTGAAACCCGCTATAAGAACGGAGACCTCGGAAGCCGGAGCAACGAAGTGAAGCACTTCAGTAGCCTGTGGCAACGGCCCAGGCTAATCGGTACCACGGGGCGACGTGGGGGGGGGGGGGGGGGTGAGGAGAGTGCAACATAACCAAAATGCAAGTGACAAGGCTTATTCAGTATGAACACTGGTAACAACTAGGATTATATGAAGCTGACATCCCCCCTCCACCTCCTTATTCGTCCCCTGATCAGTAAAATTCTAACTACTGGATCAGACTGTTGAAGGACGGAATAAGGAAGCAAGGGATCAAAGGCACTGTATGACTTAGGCTACTCGGTGTTACACTGCAATCACATTGAACCAAGGACTGTGATTACATTGTCCCGGAGGTGGGTGAGCACTTAGATCAAGGGTGCTGTATTATCTGCATTGTATCGCATTGAAATCATACAGAGTCTAGGGAGACTTGAGGGCCCTACCCACCATTGATATATAACCTCCGTATTACCGCTACATCACTAGCTAAGCTGCTCCTGGGAAGACCATGCTTAGCAAAAGGGCTACGGAGGACACACTATATAGTGACGGGAATCAAAAAACCCGAGCGGGCAAAGAAAAAGCAGACCAGGCCTCAGCGGCAGCCGCTGCAAAACTTGAACGCTATGCTCATGCAACTTCACCAACCAGGAAAGGACACCATCAGACAGCCGGGCAAGCAAGGTCACAAGGGGCGCCTTCGGATAGGAGAAGCATTAGCCAACTAGCATTAAACCCTATCGCGTCACCTACCGGAAATAAAGCAAATAACCCGGTGCTAGCAGAGGGCACGGCAATACACAATGCAATAGGCCCACCAATACCCCCATCATTAGGGGAAGGTGAACCTACGCTGCGTGATATATTGGCTGCAGTCAATGAATGTAAAGTCTCTATCCGCGGCCTGGATAATCAGCTAACCAGCATTAAGATGGATTTACACTCCATGGGCCAATTGTTGAGCAATACCGTGGAGAGAACCACAGTACTTGAGGAAAGACTAAGCACGATTGAGGATGAGTTTCATCCACTTCAGCAAAAAATAATTGGGCTACAGAAGCAGATTACTAGCCAGTCATCAAAATTAGATGAAATAGAGAACAGAAATCGCAGGAACAACATACGCTTGATTGGACTACCGGAGGGGAGTGAGGGCTCTAATCCTATAGCCTTCTTGGAAAACTGGTTCAGAGAACTTCTGGGGGATGACTCTTTTACAGCACTCTTTGCTATAGAAAGGGCACATAGAGTGCCAATTAGAGCTAGGCCACTAGAGGGCCGCACTAGGCCGCTGATACTGAAATTTATGAATTATAATGACCGAGTTATTTTGATGCAAAAGGTCAGAGAATTAAGGGACATCCTCTACAAGGGGACTAGAGTGTCATTCTACCCGGATTTTTCACCAGACCTGCAGAAGCAGAGGGCAGAATTTATCCCCATTAAGCGTACCCTTCAAGAACATAATATTGCTTATGCATTGCTATACCCGGCCCGACTACGTATGACCGCCCTGGGTTCAACCCTTTTCTTTAGCACCCCAAATGAGGTTAGGCGGTGGCTGGAGGAACATAAAGGGGACCTTTAGTGTTTTCCAGCGCTATTGGGTTTGACCAGCTGGGGATCCCTCTTGGTCCCCCCTTCCTCCTGCCTCTTCTTCCCCTCTCGCCCTTTTTTTTTTTTTTTTCCTTCTCCAGGATTAAGTTGAGACCTATATGAAGTAGCAATTAACTAATAGGATTGAATGCACAAATAGAACCACAAGCCTAGAAGTGGTATTTTATGTAATCTAGGTCACTGTAAGATGTATAGTAAATACGAGATTGACATGAAGGAAAAATGATACTGTATGCACATTATAAGCACAAATGCATTTATAGACTAGAGTTGGAGTATTTTGCAATATATGGGATACTAGGGACACTAATGTGATATTTATTAGGCAGGTGGGGGCTATGTTTGCCCCCCCCCCTCCCCCCCTTTTTTTTCTTTTTTTCTTTCTCACTATATTCGAGTGAAATGAATAATAGCGTAATTAGTTTAACACGTGTATAGGATCTAGGAGATAAGAAGCACTAAATATTGTCATTTGGTGAAATAGTATAACTTATTGTTGTTTTGAAGTCAGGGCTCATGTAGGTTGAAATAGTGAAGCAGGTTTATGGATGGGCTACCTGCCAGAGACCTTTCTCGATGCAGGCTCCCTCCTTCTCCTCCTCCTTTTTTTCTTTTTTTTTCTTCTTTTTTTTTTTGTTTTGTTGTTTGAGGAGACGGGTTTAACCGAACGATGGGTCTAGATGGTGTTGGGTAAATACCAGGTGTGGAGATAGATAGGACGGGTTTCCAGGTGTAATAGAGGGGTGGGGAGGTGGGGTAGGGCGCCCTGGGTTCCTGGGTGAATGTATAAGAGGGCCACTGTAGAGACCCCTAGGGGATGCCCTGATGGGAAGAGGAGTGGGGGTTGGGGGGAGGGTGTCGGGTGAGCGGGGGTGGGAGGGGGGGAGGGAGGGATGGGGGGAACTTCGAGCGCACACTGTGGGTATGGGGGGCTGAGGGGGAGTATGGGGGGGGGAGGGGGCCTGTCGTGGGAGGACGGGTCTCCCTCCCCCTCTCCCCCCCTGCCCCCAATTAACTTGGCAACTACCAATGACTATGAATAGTGTAAGCATTATTTCATGGAATGTGAGGGGGCTGGGAGATTCAAAGAAAAGAGCAGCGGTCATGACGGAAACAGAGAGAGGAGGCCCTGGCTTACTCTTCCTACAAGAGACGCACCTAACCCCCAGTACAGCACCACAGTTAAACAATCGGAAATTCCAGACAAATTACCATTCCTTCCATACATCATATTCAAGAGGTGTGAGTGTTTTAGTTAGGAAGGGCACGGATTTCCTGTGTAAAGAGTCCTCTATTGATGAGGAGGGGAGATTCGTCTTTCTATATGGTCTCATGAGAGGGCAACACTACATTCTAGCCAACATCTATATCCCCCCGCCCTTTAAGCTGGAGGTTATGTATAAACTGTTGGTGTTTTGCTTGGATAAGCCGGGAGTCCCGTGGATAGTATTAGGTGATTTTAATGAAACACTAGATGGGAGTCTAGATAGGTTTCCCAAACCCGATGGGGCTAGAGTAGGGCGACTGCAGGGATTTTTGTCCGAAATAGGATTGTGCGACCTATGGCGAACGCGACACCCCCAGGAGAGACAATACTCCTGCTTTTCCAGGACCTATTACACACTATCAAGAATTGACATGGTCTTGGGCAATAAAGAGGCAGCAGAGGTGGTACAGGAAATAGAATATGGGGCAAGGGGGGTCTCAGATCATTCCCCCCTGTCCATGACTGTGATCCTGGGAACTAGAACAGGCTTAGGGGAGTGGAGGATAAACCCTGGCTGGTTGGAGTTAATGGATAGTTCTAGCCCCTTCCTAGATAAGATAGGGGAATACATTCAAATAAACAAGGGTTCAGCTTCACCCGGAATGGTCTGGGACTCCCTAAAAGCCTATATTAGAGGCATACTAATTCAGCAAATTGCAATAATTAAAAGGAAAGCCCGAGAACAGGAGTCAGCAATACGAAATAGTGTTGCTCTGGCTGAGAGGGCATATATAGAAGCTCCATCCCCTGTAAGCCAGAAGGCGTGGCTTGATAGCCAACAAGTTTATAAAATGTCCCTTTTAAAAAAGTCAGAGAATAGGCGAATATTTCAACGCCAGCACTATTTTGGTGAAGGAGAGAGGGTGGGTCGAGCCCTCTCCCTTTTGGTTCAAACCAATAGCTCTCCCACAACAGTCCAGGTGATTAAGTCACCAAATGGCGATCTTATCTCTAGCCCCCCTGCAATCATGGGAGTACTCCATGATTACTATAACAACTTATATAAATCAGCATCGCAGGGTCAAGGCAGCCCCGCCACTGACTTTTTACTCCAAGCAGCAATCCCAACATTATCAGAACAGGACAAATTGAGTCTTGACCTACCACTTACATTGGAAGAGCTAAAAAATGCAGTAGCCGCAATGCCTAATTATAAATCCCCAGGCCCAGATGGGTTGCCAGCAGAAATATACAAGCGCTATGGTGAAGTGTTACTGCCGGAACTCTTGGAAACATTGAACCATGCATTCGAGGTGGGTGAACTTCCCCCCTCGATGCTGGAAGCCAATATAATTTTAATACTCAAGGAGGGGAAGGATCAACAGGAAGTCTCATCATATCAGCCAATATCCCTGCTGTGCTCGGATATTAAAATCCTAGCCAAGGCCTTAGCAACCCGCCTAAATAAATACATCCACAAACTAATACATCCAGACCAGTCGGGTTTTATCCCGGGCAGGTCAACTAGTACTAACATTAGAAGAGTCTTCCTAAATATCCAAATACCCAGGGACAACGATGGGTCGGGAGCTATCCTGGCCTTGGATGCGACTAAGGCTTTTGATAGCCTGGAATGGGACTATTTGTGGGGAGTGTTGGAGAGGTTTGGCTTTGGCCCTCATTTTATCCAATGGATAAAATTACTTTATAATAGGCCTAGGGCAAAAATCCAGATGGGGACTGAGTTTTCCGAGGCTTTCCAGCTGGAGAGAGGTACAAGACAGGGGTGCCCACTGTCTCCCCTCTTGTTTGTGCTAGCCATGGAGCCCCTGGCTGTCCTGGCCAGATCAAGCCCGGACATCCGGGGATTCCAGCGCGGAGTAGAGGAAGATAAAATTGCCCTGTTCGCGGATGATGTCCTGTTCTTTATTGGAGACGTGGATTCAACCCTGAACAGGGTCGTGCAGATGATGGGGGAGTTTGGTCAACAATCTGGTCTTGTAATCAACTGGAGCAAATCAGCTCTTCTGCCGCTAACCAGATTTGGGGACCAATGGGCGTCACCGACGGTTATAGGTCTAGAGATAGTGCCTAGACTGAAGTACCTAGGTATTTAGATCTCTGGGGAAGTGAATCAGTATCTTAATGAGAACTTAGTACCACTACTAACGAAATTGAAGCAGAAACTTAATAGGTGGTCTCTCCGTGGCGGGACGCTGCAATTTAATAAAAATGATCTGGCAGCCCCAAATACTGTATATCCTACATAATTCTCCAATCTGGATTAACCAGAAATGGTTCCAAAAAATGGATTCTCTTATCCGAGACCTAATCTGGAAAAAGGGGCATGCCCGGATCGGGCTTCAGACGATGCAGCTTCCCGTAGCGGAGGGAGGGTTGGCCATACCCCATCTGAGAGCATATTTCTTAGCGGCCCAACTCCAGCACTTAGAGGGGGCAGGGCTCCAAACCATAAATTGATGATGGTTGGGACACCCCACAAGTTATTGGTTGAAGCCTTGGAGGCTAACTCATTTGCCCATAGATGCCCTACTAACATACTAATGAGGAAGGTGTGGCATAAGGTAAAGCAAAATATGGGATATGTGGGAGTAACTGTCTATACGCCCCTATGGCATAACCGATATCTATGCGAATTAAATAATATAGATAGATCCCTAGAATGGGGCAGGCAGGGCATCAATAGGTTGGTCTAATTATACGAAGGGAATGCAATGAAAACCTTTGAAACCCTCAGACAGGAATTCGATGTCTCTAATAAGACGTTCTATAAATATTTACAGCTGAGGCATGGTATTCAAGCTCAATATGGATCGCTTGAGATTGAACGGACTGAAATCCCCCTGCTACAGGGACTTATGGATCATAGGCGAGAAAAAGGTCAGATCTCCAGATTATATATAAAGATTAGGGGTAGGATCCTGAAGGGAGAGGGCCTAGATAAAAGCAGGAGGGGGTGGATAGGAGATGTGGGCCCGATTACTCAGGAACAATGGGACAAGATCCTTGCACAGGGGAGATTGGTCTCTATATCTCCATCGCAGCGGGTATCACATCTGTTTCTTATATATAGGGTATATTACACTCCCCAGAAATTGTGGAAAATGGGTAGGAAATCCAGTGATAGCTGCCCCAGATGTGGGGCATTGGGGGACCTTCTTCATATGGTATGGAAATGCCCAAAATTGTATGGGTACTGGTTAGAAATAGTACTTAGAATAAACAGGATTTATAAGATCAACCTGAAACCAGAGGCTAGGATCTGTTTACTGGGGATTCTCGATGAGGATAGAATCCCCCCCCTAATCAAGCTATCTGTCCTGAGATGTTTGTACCAGGCCAGACGGCTGATAGCCATAAATTGGCAAGCCAAAAATCCCCCGGCAATCGAACAATGGGTCAACACAATTAACGCTACCATTTGGTGTGAAAGAGCAACGTTTATTAAACAAAATAATCTTAAAAAATTCAGAGCAATATGGAATCCTTGGCTGACCGACATGGGCTACCCCTTAGGGGAGCCCACTGAGAGGGTGGCTTAGTGTATGTCTGATGGGCTGGGGGCGATGTATTTCTCTCTCCGGCTTGCCTTGTTTATTGCCTTTTGTCCCAATGAGTGCCTATTACCCCCCAACCAGCCAACCATTATAGGAAGGACTGGTACTAGCAGGGTGTGCTCGAAGAGGGTGGGGTGGGGGGGGGTTAGGGGGGGAGAAGGGGTGAAGGGCGAACCCGGCTTGAGTATGGGTTGGGTACGCCCTCTCCATTGTATTATATATGTATGAAATGATGATCTCTGTGAACTGCGGGATACATTCCTATTTTGTACGGAAAAATTTTCTTAATAAAGATGAATTATTTAAAAAAAAAAGGGAGACATTTCCAAGCTATGTTATTTGTACTCGGAGTCAATCTGTGGATAGTAAAGGAAAGGAACAAAAAGCAACAGGGAACATAGACCTGAAGTGTGCCGGGGTCACGTGGTCAGTATGCCTAAAAGGGGGGCATACCCAAGTATGAAATTAAATGAATGAAATGAAAAGAAAAGAAAAAGGGAATGGGTGGGTGGGACACGAAAGCCAGCGACCACGAGGGGAGGAGGCAAAGGAGGGCAGGCTTTATGCAGCCCGACTCCTCCTACAAACACAGGTTGACCTGCAGTCAGCCTTACACTTGTACTCGGAGTCAATCTGTGAATAGTAAAGGAAAGGAACAAAAAAAGCAACAAAGAACATAGACCTGAAGTGTGCTGGGGTCACGTGGTCAGTATGGGTAAAAGGGGCAAAAAATAACACAGTAGGATGAAAGCTACCAACCAGATTTATTACCCACTGAATTAACACATGACCTGCCAAATTTGACAAATGCTTGCGCTATCTCAAAAGTGACACTGAGACATTCCCAGAGAAACAAGACGACCTCCACCTACCCAACTACCGAATAATAAGGGCTGGGGCCCCCTGGCGCAAAGTCACAGAAGCCTATCGCAAAAAAGGTCAGCTATGAGTTGCCTTGAGCTCCAAGCTGATAACCAATGCCTGAGACCTGAGAGCATGTAAGATATGTCACGAAGAATATGACCCATAATGGGAAGACTACTTAGCACAGCAGGAGGGCTACTCTTCTGGATCACTGATGATGCTTAAAAGAGTGCGCAGAAAATAAAGAAAAGCCTGTCAGTGGCCTACAACAAACATTAAATGCTGAGCCTCAGCCAATTACACCCCGAAAGTGCTATGGGCTGATACGAGCTGGAAGAGGCAAAAAAAACAAACAAATAGGGACTGGATAAAAACCCATCAGGACTAGGAACCTAGCCCGGAAAGCCTGGAAAACACATCCTAAGCAGTATCCTGAGCCTACCTGGTATTCAAAATAAAACTAAAACTAAATGATCAAGGCTACTGCATCAGCCAAATGGAAACCCAATGCCTCACAAACACTGGAGACTGAAAAGAAAGTGTGACGCCGGCATCTGCATCTGAGTCCTGGGCCTACTGGTACAGGCCTAGACACCGACAGGGTTCCGGAATCCACCGAAACCCCTGAGCCAGTAGCAGGTGCAGGAGCTGCAATGGCTGACTTACCAATGGTACCATACTATTACGCCACTCCTGGCCTGCCGTAGCTAGGAAATAAAAAGTAGTGTGGATTTGGGACAGGGAAAAAGCACAGTCAGCAGGGTAAACTGTTCCGCCCTTGACGCGCAAGGGAACAGTAACCTAACTAGCTTACCAAGCCAAAGCCGGGAAAGCGAACACCCTGCGTTGAACTACTGCCAACAGAGCAAAGTTGAAACTAGCTATTTGTGAACGATGAAGCCTTGGGATGGTCCGGGTTCTGAGAGAGGGCGAGCTATTGAGCTCCGACCCCCCAGCTGGAGAAGGAGTGAAAGAAGCTAAAACCCCCAATATGCGCTGCTTGAGACACGAGAAACGAGAAACGAGAGTAAAACGGGGAAACGAGAGTAAAACTGGGAAACAAGAGTAAAATGGGGAAACAAGAGTAAAATGGGGAAACGAGACTAAAACTGGGAAACGAGAAAAACCTGGGAAACGAGAGAAACCTGAGAAACCTGGGAGATGAGAGAAACATGAAAACCTGGGATGGCAAAGAGACAACAAAAATGCATGAGAAACGCCAATTGCATGAGAAACGTCAATTGCATGAGAAACATTAAAGAGGAGCTGCACCTAAAAAAAAAATATTAAAAGCCAGCAGCTACTAATATTGCAGCTGCTGACTTTTAATAAAATCACACTTACCTGTCCCAGGTTCCAGCGATGACAGCGGCAGATGACGAGCGATCGCTCGTCTCGCTGCTGCCACCGCCACCATCCTCTGTCAGGGAATCGGGAAGTGAAGCATGACGGCTTCACTGCCCGGTTCCCTACTGCGCATGCGCGAGTCGCGCTTCGTGTCTCTTATGGTCCCCCACTGTGTCTCTGGGAACTGTGTGTTTCCCAGAACACAATGGGGGGGCGGAGCGTCTGCGGGGGTCTGCGGCGGTCTGGCCGGAAGTGGGTGCAGTTACCTGGATTATCCAGGTAACTGCACCCCCCTCCCCCCTGAAAGGTGCCGATTGTGGCACCGGAGGGGGGAGGGATAAGATTAGCGGAACTTCCCCTTTAGGGTGAAGAACCGCTTTAATTGCATGAGAAACATTAATTGCATGAGAAACGTTAATTGCATGAGAAACGTTAATTGCATGAGAAACGTAAATTGCACGAGAAACGTAAATTATATGGGAAACGTAAATTGCATGAGAAACGTGAGATTGGTAAGAAATATGTAAGCAGCGTAACAGCGCATGAAAGATTGAAAGATTGCATGACAACACCACCCTACTATATGCAGTAAGTGAGCCCGAGCAACCTGCAGCGCCAAGACAGGAAATATAAAATGAACACTCAGGGCTAAGGTACCCACAGATCGTGGTGGGTAGTAGTAAATGTGTAATGGTGAATGTGCACGTATGACGTATGGAAAACAGGCGAGAAGATTGTGGGACAAACATCGATTAAAAACGAAACCTCAGCCCGTATAGATCTGTAGATGTGACAGATCCTGGATGTGAGCACAAGCAAAAACCGAAATGCAGCGAAACGAAACAACATGAAAAAAAGGCATGTGACATGAAAGGTGAGAAACACTGTAGACATAAGAACACTAGAGACGTAAGAAACACTGGAGACATAAGAAACACTGGGGACGTAAGAAACACTGGAGACGTAAAAAAACATGGGAAACATGGGCAAGAAAATGAGAAGAGAAAACACGAGAAAACATACCTTGCACGTGAAAACATACCTTGCACGAGAAAGCATACCTTGCATGAGAAAACATACCTTGCATGTATGACGTATGGAAAACAGGCAAGAAGATAGTGGGCCACCAATCAATATAAAATGACACCTCAGCCCTATGGAACTGTAGCCATGACAGATCCTGGACGTGAGCACTAGCTAATGGAAAAGCAGTGAACTAAAGGCATGTGAAAGGAAATGTGAACAACATGGGAAAACTTAAGAAACATGGGAAAACGTAAGTAAACACATAAGTAAACACGGGAAAAGTAAGCAACATGGGAAACGTAAAACCATGGGAACACGTATGAAACATGGGAACACGTAAGAAACATGGGGACATGTAAGAAACCTGGGGAACGTAAGAAACAGGGACACATAAGAAAAACATAAATTGGCATTAGAAGCGAAAAGACTGCATGAGGAAACCATTAATTGCATGAGAAACCGTAACTTGCATGAGAACCGTAAATTGCATGAGAACCGTAAATTGCATGAGAAAACGTAAATTACATGAGAAAATGTAAATTGCATGAGAAACCGTAACTATATGAGAAACCGTAAGCTGCATGAGAACCGTAGTAAATTGAATGAGAAAACATAAATTACATGAGGACGTAAACTGCATGAGAACGTAAAATGCATGAGAAAACATAAATTGCATGAGAACGTAAATTGCATGAAAAGCGTAAACTGCATGAATACCGTAAATTGCATGAGAACGTAAATTGTATGAGAAAACGTAAATGACATGAGAAAACGAAAATTGCATGAGAAACCGTAACTATATGAGAAACCGTAACTATATGATAAACCGTAAGCTGCATGAGAACCGTAAATTGCATGAGAACGTAAATTACATGAGAAAGCGTAAATTGCAGGAGAAAACGTGAATTACATGAGAAAGTAAATTGCATGAGAACGTAAATTACATGAGAAAGCGTAAATTGCAGGAGAAAACGTGAATTACATGAGAAAGTAAATTGCATGAGAAAGTAAATTGCATGAAAAATGTAAATTGCATGAGAACGTAAATTGTATGCGAAAACGTAAATCACATGAGAACGTAATTTGTATGAGAAAACGTAAATTGCACAAGAACGTAAATTGCACGAGAAAATGTAAATTGCATGAGAAAAACGTAAACTGCACGAGAACGTAAACTGCACGAAAACGCAAATAGCACAAGAAAACCTAAATCACAGAAGAAAACACAACTGCCCGAGAAATGTGAACTGCACGAGAAAACGCAAACTGCCCAAGAAATGCAAAAACATATGCAACGCAAAAAAACACAAACCATAGACAGCCCTGTCTTCAAAAAACAGCTGCAGTGTACACCACCATCCACTGCCCCTGCCGCATGAGAGGGAGTGACCGGGGGCAGCAAAGCAAGTAAGGATCAGATGAGCTCTGCAACCGCAGAAACCTCTGACTCACGGCCGGACCTGTGGGAAAGAGGAGCTGGCAGGCAGGCGTCCAATCACAACCCCCCGCGTGAACACAGGAAGATCCGGCGGCAGTTGGTTCTGAGTACAAATATAATACAGCCCACGCCTACCCGAACTGCGACCCCCGGGAGAGAGCACCAGTGAGATCCTACACCCGACCACGCTGCTGCGCTGTAGCCGGAACCGAAAGTGACGACGTGACCTGTCCTAACCCAGAAATGGCGTGATGGCTCACACGAGAGCCAGCGACCACAAGGGGAGGAGGCAAAGGAGGGCAGGCTTTATGCAGCCTCCTGCGGTCAGCCTTCACTTATCTGATGGTTGCTTTAAATACGTACATAATGTATTTTAAACATGTGCTAGAATCAATAAATAAATAAAGAGTAGCTGGAGGGCAGAGAATTTTCTTCTGTGCTGGTCTCCTGATGACCTAGACAATTGGTCAAAGTATCACTGCTGAAGTGAAGGATCAGAATCCACGCTGCTGATATCATAATTCTGCATGTTACCAAGGGGCCAGGGCTTTACAGATACAGCCAATACTAAAGATAGTCTGGAGAAAGGTTTGCTCTAGGAGGGTTATGCATTTTAACATTTCTGCTATCATTTATTTGTTTACCAAGCATTATTTATCAAGCCTAGTGTGAGCATAGCTTCATGTTCTAGTGCAGTAATTACATTCTGTGGAGCAGGACTGTTAGAAAACCTTCGTCGATCAGTGGCTCACAGCCTTTCTTGTGTAGATAGGGGATTCCTTTGGGGTTTTTTTTTTGGGCTGATCAACAAGCGACAATGTCCAGATGTTTTAGATTTCACTGTTCTGTTTTACTAAAGTTGTGATCTGCCATCTAGCCAAGAATAATGGTTACACTAGGGGAAATGTGCTCAGCCCTATCCAGGAGAAAAACTTGACAAACTTGCCTCATCAACCCCTCACAAACAGACATCATAATAAGTCTGTAACAACATGGTGACATTAAATCTGGCCACATACTGATTGCAGCCCCATTGGCCACCATTCCTCAACTGAAAAATTAAATGAGCAGAGTGAAAAATTATTGGCTGAACAGTGCCTGCATCCAATCAGTATTTTGACAGCTGGAATGACCAGTTGTCAAAATGCAGTGGTTGCAGTGGGAGAGTTGTCCATCCACATGTAGCGTAGATGTAGCGTAGATGGAGGAATCTGTCATGCCATGTACATACAACCAGACTTTTCGACAGAACAAATCCACCGGACAATTTGATCTGTTTGATTTGTGTGGGCTTCATCAGACCTTTTTTGTCTAAAAACCAAATGGACTTTAGATTTAGAACATGTTTCAAATATTTCCGATGGACTCGAGTCCTGTTGAAAATTCTGTTCATCTGTATGCTAGTCCGACAAATGAAAAACCGACGCTAGGTCAGCTATTGGCTACTGGCTATGAACTTCCTTATTCTAGTCCGGTCGTACATCATCACGTTCGAATCCGTCGGACTTTGATGTGATTGTGTGTGGCCAAGTCCGTTTGTTAGGAAAGTCAGTTGGAAGTCCGCCCGAAAGTCCATTGATAAGACCGTTGGACCTAGTCCGGTCGTGTGTACATTAGAGAACATCAACAGTATATGTATATGGCCAGCTTTATTCCTCATAAAAAATAGGGGCTGTTGACACACTTCATACAATGCATTAACAACATGCAAAGGGTTTCAGGAGGGCTGAGTCACATCATATACAGATATTTTGGGTTATGCATGTAGGGTTTCAAAAATATAGTGACAGACATTTTTTCTGCCTTACTCATACAGTCAATAATAAACAGAACAAAAATATTGCGCTTGGGGCAAAACCTAAAAGCTGCAACTATAAACCATCAAATATCAAATTATGGATCAAATCAAAAAAATTATACATAAAGTTGCGCTAAATATGCGTGAAAACTAAAGTGACAAGAATAATAAAACTCAGTATAAATAGTATAGAAAGAGCAAAAGAAATCAAACAAGCACCATATACAAAATTCTATCAAAAAAAGAAAGTCCTTATAATTAAAAAATCCTGGTTCCAACTAAAAAGGGAGATCAGTCCTCATGCCCCAAGAGGATGTAAGTTTTTACGAAACATGTCGCGCTGTTTGTGCTGATACCACCACGCTTAGAATATTCCCTAGCACGGGTGTATATTTATTTTTAGTTTAACCGTTTTTTTATGTATACTTTTTATTCATTATAATTCGGCCTTTTGGGTCATACCTTTGGCCTGCTGTGTATCTATTTTTATTTAATAAATTTGTCGATTGTTTAACGGTACGTTCACGATCGGAGTCCATTTTTGTTTCCCCCTCCCTTCGCTCGTGGCTGGGAGGCCCGAGTGTTTTGTGTTTCACTGCAGGTTTGCGCATTGAAAAACCTTTGTACTTTACGATTCATTGGAGAGCTCTAGATAACTCCAGGAATTCAGAGTGATCGGTCGACCACCTTGTCTCTTCCCCGTGGTGATCAAGAGGAAAAGCACGACCTCCGACGCGGTCCGGAACTCTTCGAATGGGGCCAACGACCTTCGAATGATCTGCACGTACTCATTCGTACCTCAGTAGTGTGTGGGGACGGACTACGAACAAACGAACCCTGCAGAGGGCTGTCTGCCAGCGCTAACGACTCCGTTGATTTAGAGTCCATCCATTGCGGTAAGAGTCAAACCTTTTTTCTCCCCGGTCTGGAAACGATAGTGGCAAAGCCAGGAAGGTTTCATTGAATTTGTGAAAAGGACTGATCTCCCTGTTCATTATTTTTTAGTTGGAACCAGGATTTTTTAATTAAAAGGACTTTCTTTTTTTGATAGAATTTTGTATATGGTGCTTGATTTCTTTTGCTCTTTCTATACTATTTATACTGAGTTTTATTACTCTTTTCACTTTAGTTTTCACGCATATTTAGCGCAAATTTATGTATAATTTTTACTCATACAGTCATCTTTGAGAGGCCATGTTTCCAAAGACTTACTAAAAACAGTGTTTAGAATGAAGTATTGTTAACACAAGATTTATCTTCAGGTTCACAATGATTCAGTCTACTCAGCAGAAAGTGTTTCAGGGCTTTGTGTCCAATTTTATGTATCCAAAGTCTCTGAGCTATATGATTGCACAGCTCTATCTTTTTCCTTCTTAAGACAGATCTGCCTCGGTGTCAGTCTTTCTTCTGTACTGGTTCCATGGACCTTTAGTCTGCTCACACATAAGCTATGCTTGTGGGCAGGTTTTGGGCTGCAATATATACACTGACTTGAAGATGACACTGTGCTGTTTCTTCTTTCTGATGTAAACTATTGAGAACTGGTTTATCCACTGCTGTGGGCTCCAGGTGGCCATCTTGGGGCAGATGGCATATCTTAATGGATACCTAAATCCTGGGAAATTTGGGTAGCCATCTTGATACAGATGCCCTTATAAGAGATTATTCATCAGTGTGGAAGTAAGATAGGGACAGAGCCCTCACTGGACAGGGAGGAAATAGGAGTAGCATTATGGAGAAATATCACGGAGGGAACGAATCGTTTTTTTTCACAACAGGATGTCTCTCAGCTGTTACACAGTAATACCACAACCCCTCTAAGGAAGTTATCCTTTGATATCCTGTGATATGTTATTGTGTATCATAACACTGCTGAAAAACTGCCTTGCTCATAAACATGACTTTTTTTCAACCTGAAAAACAGTATGACCTGCAACATTTGTAGTGCCAATGCTATTACTGCCTTGTTTGTGCCTAATCAATTTGTACACTATAAACAGATTTAAATAACTCCATGTGGGGACGCCTCCCAACCTTCAGGTACACTGATTAGGCCCCACCTACATGCTTTTTTAGATCCTACTCATCTGTTTTGTTTTTGCCAGAGAAGGACATGTGTTAACCACTTGTCAGGACTCAAGTTGCTATTACAACATATACGAGCACCGACTGCAGCCTCTCTCATTTGTGTCCTTAATTAAAATCCTCTCTTAAGGTACCTGGTCTGGAGAGTCAAACACCCTTTTGTCACAAAACAGCCTGGTGAGGCATGTCAAGGTGTTGTTGGGCATAGTTTAATTTTTTTTTTTGTGGCATTGGCACAGTAAAGGCTTCTTTCTGGCAACTCAACCATGCAGCTCATTATCGTTCAAGTATCATCGCATTGTGCTCCTTAAGAACAACCACACCATCTTTTTTCAGAGTAGCCCATATTTCTCCTGAGGTTGCCTGTGGATTTTTATTTGTATCCCAAACAATTCTTCTGCCAGTTGTGGCTGCAATCTTTCTTGGTCTACCTTACCTTGGCTTGGTATCAAGAGATCCCTGAATTTTCCACTTCTTAATATGTCATTGAACAGTACTGACTGGTATATTCAAGGTTTTGGACACTTTTTTATATCCTTTTCCATCTTTATAAAGTTTCATTACCTTGTTACAGGTCTTTTGACAGTTCTTTTCTGCTTCCCATGGCTCGGTATCTAGCCTGCTCAGTGCATCAATGTGAGAGCTAACAAAATCATTTATTATTTATACACAGACATAATTGTCATTTAAAAGCCATAGATGTGGGAAATGAACCCTTAATTGCCATTTTAAATTGTGTGTGTCACCTTGTGTGTCTGTATCAAAGCCAAGCATTCAACAGTATGTGAACTTTTGATCATGGTCATTTGAGTGATTTCTGTTATCATTATCACAACTATGTGATAATAAATGTCTTCATATGATCACTATCATTTGGCAAAATCAGTCATATTTTCAATATCAATGCCAAAATGTCATGATTTCCACCAGAGGATGCAAACATTTAAGCACAACTCTACCATTACAAGTATGTTGACTTTCAAAACAACCATATATCTCCAATGCAACTCTGCTTCAAAATGTTTTAATATTTGAATAAAAGACTATACAGCTATATTTATGACATTCTAAATTCTTGGTAGAACATCTGCAGTTGACCAACAGTTCACTAAAGTGCCATTCATTTGCTTAGAGAACAAAATAATTTCCCTTGAATAAGAGTATACTAAATGTAATTTTCTCTGTTTATACTAATCATAGAACTTATGGAATTAGCAACACACTCTGTGACCTGAGAAAGTTTAATCTTTTTGAAAGATAATTATAAATGCAATGATGCACTGAAAGAAAATTGGCATGTATTTACATAAACATAAAAATACATAGGTAAGGCAAAAAGGGTCTGTTACAAAAATATAACCAGCAAAATTGTATTTCTAATTTGTATTCCTGACTATGTTTCTTCTTTTTTTTTCTTTTTATACATCCATTAGCTTTGTACCTCTGGATTGTTCACTATGTGATTTACAATGTCTGTTCTTTATGTTCTTACATTAAAGACTTTCTAACAAATATGATAGCATTTATGCTAAAATGACATGGGCAAATGGCCCTCATTTTTGTGGAAATATCTTTTCTTGTCTTTTTCTTGGATTTTTTTTTTATTGGAGTCCCTGTCCTCTTATGATATCAATGAGTTATAATGTACTGAAAATAATAGCGCCGGCTCCAATCCCTTTCTGAAAACCCTTTTGCCTTCTGAGCCTCCGCTACATTATCTAGGCCACAAGAAACACAGATATTTTAAGATGAGGATGTCAGCAAGGGTCAGTTTCAACTTGGTTATCAAAACGAGCAGTCAAGATGAGAGGATGTACCTCAGACTGCTGGAGCACATCAATCACGTTGACAAGGCCTAATCAGACAAAAGGAGTCTTTTCAGAAGTTGTGTGGAGATTAAAAAGGTGACAGAAAGAGTATTATTGTTCAAATCAGACAAATGATTTAGGATGAAAGTTTTAAGTCAACAAGCAAGACCCTTAACCTTAATATCACTCGCATGTGGTCTAGCAATCTTTTACATTTCTAGTCATCTGCCGCTGTTCTGTCAGATCTTCTCTCTGATTTTTTTTTTCATTTTCAGGTGACATTACTGTCTTTCTTTCAAATTTCAACTCCTATTTTCCAGTCCTGATTCTGATCTTCTCTGACGTGACTAGGATACTCAAATATTTCTTTGTAGGGTGGTAAAGTAAATAGAAACATATCAGTGTCATTTTTCAAACAGCTTTTTTGTTTGGGCTGTAAGACGACAGAATTATTCATATGGAAAGGTGGAGTGGGACTTTTGTTTCGCTTCTACAGATTTAGAAAGCCTGACAGAACATAGCACTGTTTCTGAGAATGAATGATTAAGAGTGAAAAAGTACATCTGACATAAAAGGAAATGATAACATCACTTTTTTTTTCCTAAGACTGAATCCTCAAAAGTAGAAAAATATCTCTTTTGTCTTCAAATCAGTTCTGCATAATTTATGTTTTTCTTTTACCTTCAATTATTTAGTATAAAACTATGTGGGTGGATATGTACTGTACCAAAGAGTTCTATCCTCAAAGCTTATCTGAATGCGTTGATGCATAAGTAAATCAAGTATTCTGATGTTAAAAGGATTTCCTAAAGGTAGGAGGGTTTACAGCTCATGGTGACCCCAAGACACTATAAAAATCAACTGCACAAAAACTAAGGAAAAGCATAATCTCTTAACATATATCTAAAAGACACAACTTTTAGCTTAGTTAAGTTTAAAGGGGAACTTCACTCTTTCAACCAACATTGACTATTTTTTAATCCTCATGCTGCTAGCATTAGTAAATAGGAAAATATATCACATTTACTTGTTTTAAACTATTTTTTTTTTTATTTCTTCAGCTACTTCCTGTTTTCCAGGCCTAGGCAAATGATGTAATACATCCCAGAAGTCTGCAGGAGGGGAAGAGGGATTTTCTCCAAGCACTCCCTCCTGCCTGCATGCCTGAGCTAAGAGCAGTTGGATTCTGGAAAGAAACATGAATCATCCGCCCTTGCCCTAGATCAGTGATGGTGAACCTTGGCACCCCAGATGTTTTAGAACTAGAATTTTTAGAGATAAGGGGGTTGGGATGCATTGCCCCCTAGTCTTTTGGTGAGCACCTGGCTGGGGACCAGGCTCCCAACCCCCTTTATCCTTCCCATTGATCATTGAAATCATACACTAAATTCACTGGCTAACTTTAAGAGATAGCATTGTGTTTTACAGAAGGCCTCATGAATGCAGGTTCTTTGAGAACTTTTTCAAAAATAGTGAACATACAGTAAATGCAGGCAACTGACAATGCCTGATACGCACGACAGGAAGCAGTTTGACAACATGGAGCCATGCCACAGGTACACTCTAAACAGGTGTTTTTTTTATTTTTTATTTCCAGGCCATGGAGCTGCTTATACCTGCCACTCTATTGGCACTGGGAAGCAAGGTGACATACCTGGTACTTTCAGGTATGAGGAAACAAATGATTGACCCCCCTTGGGCGCTTTTTCCCTTTTTAAAAACTGTACCTTTAGCTAAAACCTTATTGTTTTGGGTACAGTAGTAATGAGTTATAACCTCTGTCAGGTTATTTTTTGCTGTCTTCATCCTCCTGGGGCGATTTCTCCTCATTTCCTATCTTGGAGATAGAACAGGAAATGAGAGGAAATCTCCCCCAAGTGAGGGAAGTTCCCGTGAGGGTTGTTACCAGGAAAAATCTCCTCCCAACACAAAGTGGCACACAATTGTGAAGTGGAAGGAAAATGATAAATGATTTTCTTTTTTTTTTACAACTAAATATGTGAAAAGTGTGGCATACATTTGCATTAAGCCCCCCTGAGTCAATACTTTGTATTACCACCTTTTTGCTGTTCTGTCTCCAAGATAGGAAATTAGGAGAAATCGCCCCAGGAGGATGAAGACAGCAAAAAATAACCTGACAGAGGTTATAACTCTTTACTACTGTACCCAAAACAATAAGGTTTTAGCTAAAGGTACAGTTTTTAAAAAGGGAAAAAGCAACCTTGAATTTACACAGGAATGAGAACTCTCGCTTCACCACGTGAAAGCTTTAGGTGCCTGAGCGCCCAAAGGGGTCAATCATTTGTTTCCTCATACCTGAAAGTACCAGGTATGTCAACTTGCTTCCCAGTGCCAATAGAGTGGCAGGTATAAGCAGCTCCATGGCCTGGAAATAAAAAAATAAAAAAAACACCTGTTTAGAATGTACCTGTGGCATGGCTCCATGTTTTCAAACTGCTTCCTGTCGTGCGTATCAGGCATTGTCAGTTGCCTGCATGTACTGTATGTTCACTATTTTTGAAAAAGTTCTCAAAGAGCCTGCATTCATGAGACCTTCTGTAAAACACAATGCTATCTCTTAAAGTTAGCCAGTGAATTTAGTGTATGATTTCAATGATCAATGGGAAGGAACCGATGGTCACAGTTATAGTATGTATATCTAAAGGCTTCTGCGCTCTATGGTAAATAGAAGCAAGTAAAAAAAAGGGGAGTAAAAAAACGCAGAAAAAAGCAGCAGTCACTATATGAGTTGGCTCTCACTAGTGTGAATTTAAAACAAGGTAAAGGTGTGATGATAATGATAATTTCCAGCCATAACATATAAAACAATAGTGAATAAATGAACTAAACCTTCAAAATAGGAAAAAACTTAATAAGGTGCAGATATACAATGAGAAAAAATGAGAAAAAAAATTTGTACAATATTTAAAGGTGCAAAAGTGCATTAATGCAACTAAAAGTGGTCAAGTGCATAATGTTTATAAAATATATAAAGATAGCTCAAAAGTGGCTAAGTGCATATATTATGCTGCAAACACCAAAAATGCATAAACACGGGTATGGTTTAAAAGTGATTAATTAAGTGAAAAAAAACGGAAAATTCCTATCAAAATACTTACCGTAATTTTCCTTTCCTGATGGACTCCATCGCAGCAACGTGTGGGTTAAGTCCCGCCTCCACTACCCTATAGGACACTACTCCCATAAATCTTTGCTCCCTGCCCATGGCCATGTTCGATAACTAGCCTACTCCAGCCATTTTGGGAGGGAACTCCTGCTGCCATGGAGTCCATCAGGAAAGGAATATTACGGTAAGTATTTTGATAGGAATTTTCCGTTTTCCTGACAGACTCCATGGCAGCAACGTGTGGGAAATAACTCGCCAAACACACTCGGGTGGGCAAAAAATGCTGAACAAAAATTTATTTAACACTGTCCACCGACAGCACCTTTAAACCAAAATCAACAGAAGATAAACTGGCAGGTTCAACACAATAGTGAGCCATAAATGTATGAATGGATGACCAAGGGGCAGCCTTGCAGATAACCTCAGGAGCCACATGACGTGAAGCTGCCCAAGAAGTAGAGAGACTTCTCGTGGAATGTGCCGTAACCGCCTCAGGAGGAGAAAAGCCCTTCTCATTATAAGCCCACTGGATCGCCTGAACCACCCACGTGGAGATGGATCTGACCGAAGCCCTAAGGCCTTTGCTTTTACCATGAAAAAGAACAAAAAGATAATCTGATTGCCGGAAAGAAGCTGTCGCCTCCAGGTATCGTTTCAAGATAACTCCCATGTCGAGAGGATGAAGATCCTGACTCCCAGCAGAATTAAAGGTAGGAAGAGTAATGTCCTGATTTTCGTGAAAGACTGAGGTAACCTTTGGGTTCGAACCCAGCATTGGCACTAGGACCACTCTGTCAGGGAAGAATGTGAGGAAAGGTTCCTTTGATCCTAAAGACTGAATCTCAGAGACTCTTTTTGCTGAGGATATGGCCACCAAAAAAGATGTCATTAGGGACAATTCTTTGACTGAAAGTGTTCGGTCCAGATGAGAGAAGAAGTCGAGAACTAGCGGTAAATCCCACTTGGGGAACCTAGGTTTCCTCTGTGGTCTAAGTCTAATTGCTCCTTTAAAAAATTGCTGAACCAAGGGATGTTTAGCCCAGGATACTCCAGAAAAGGCCGAAATTACAGAGACTTGCACACGAAGAGCGCTGACAGATAGGGTAATGTCTAGTCCGGACTGTAAGAAACCCAGAACATCCTGAACCGTCAAATTACCATTGGAGCAAGACCTGGAAGACAAGTGACTTGTGAATCTAGACCAAATCCTCTCATACACCTGGTTGGTACTTTTCCTCCTTGCACTCATGAGAGTAGGAATGGCCTCCTTTGGACAACCCAGAGCCTCTAACCTTCCCCTCTCAAAAACCAGACCCTCAGACATAGATGGGCCGGACAGGGATGGAGCTTCGAGCCCTGGGATAGAAGATCGGGTCTGAGAGGTAAGGGAATCGGATCTCTGACACTGAGGAGCATTAGAAGCGGAAACCATGGCCTGTTGGGCCAATAAGGTATTACAGCTATCACCTCTACTGCTTCTGTTTTGAGTCTCCGCAGGAACTGTAGAATAATAGGAGTTGGAGGAAAGGCGTAAGCTTTGTTGAACCACCATCGATCCGTCAGCGCATCCACTCCGTAGGCCTGAGGATCCCGAAACCTGGAATAATACCTCGCCAGTTTCTTGTTGCAAGGGGAAGCAAATAGGTCGACCTCTGGGGAGAACCACAACGTTAGAATCCACCTGAAAACTTCTTCGTGAAGGGACCATTCGTTGTTGTCCAGACTGACCCGAGACAGAAAATCCGCTTGGATGTTCTGCGTTCCTGGAACATAAGTTGCTGTAATGTTGACCAGGTTCTTCTGAGCCCAAGACATGATTGGCTCTACCTCCTGAAGAAGGGACAGACTCCGAGTACCTCCTTGTCTCCTTATATATGCCACTGCTGTTGTGTTGTCTAGTCTGAGTAGGACCGAGGTTCCTGAGACCAGATGACGAAAGGCTAGGAGCGCCTGGAAGGCTGCCCTCAATTCTAGAATATTCGACACCATCCTCCTGGAAGGAAAGTCCCAGGTGCCCTGTGCTACTTCCGTCAAACAGTGGGCGCCCCAGCCCCTGTTGCTGGCATCCGAAGTTATTGTTACCCATGAGATGGGGAGAATGGAATGGCAACTGAATAGGTTCTCCTTCCGAAGCCACCAGAGCAGAGAGATTCTCATTGAAGATGTGATCCGGATAGGTTGCGTCTTGTTGCCTAGCCATTGGTGAAGAAACCCTTTTTGGAACGGTCTCATCTTCCATTGGGCCCACTTCACCATTGGAATCGAGGCCACCATGGTGCCAATAATTCTCAGGCACTGAAGAGCCGGAAGATGGGAGGCTGAGAGGGCCGGACGAATTCTGTCTCGAATTACCACTACTTTCTCTTCGGGTAATGAGATGGTACCCCTCACTGTGTTGAAGAGTGCGCCTAGGAACACAAGAGACTGGGAAGGAATTAACTGACTCTTTTCTAGATTCAGGATTCAACCGAACTCTTGAAGAGTGGAGATAACCTGCTCCTTGTGCAATAACAGACGGTCTCTGTCCTGGGCTAGCAGCAGAAGATCGTCCAAATAGTGGTGAAGACGAATTCCCTTGGTTCTCAATAGAGCCACTACGGCCAACAACACCTTTGAGAACACTCGGGGGGACGTTGAAAGTCCGAACGGGAGACATACGAACTGGAGATGTAGTTTTCCTACTGAAAATCGCAGAAACTGCTGAAAATCTTCTGCCACAGGGACATGAAAGTAAGCGTCCTTTAGGTCTATTGAAATCATCCAGTCTCCTGACTGGACTGACTGTTGTATTGTAGACAAGGTTTCCATCTTGAACCTTTCCTTCTTGATAAAACGATTCAGATGTGTAAGGTCTATGACTGGTCTCCAAGAACCGTTTTTCTTTTGGACCATAAAAAGAGGAGAATAAATTCCTCTCCCTCGTTGATCGTCTGGCACGGGTACGGCAGCGCCTTGAGCCAATAAAGATTTCACGTAGGCCAACAAGATCTGCCTTTTTTCTTCTGTGGCTGGAAATGAAGTGGGAACATACTTTAGTCTTGGGGACCTGCTGAAGGTCCAAGAATGGCCTGAAGAGACCGTTCTGACGGTCCAGAAGTCCTGGATTGAGGCCGCCCAGACATGCCGAAAATGTAGAAGACGAGCCCCCACCTGGCCTATCTGAGCGGGCCCAATCTCAAAAAGATTTGGTTGGTTCCCTCTCTCCTGTCACACTGCTCTTGGCGGATTTCTTGAAGGATGACTGCCTTGATTTCCATGATCTGGAATATTCCCGACCCGGTCTATAGCTACGGGCCTCCCTGGCCTGCTCTTGATACTGCTTTTTAGGAAAAAATCTCCTCTGGCTTTTTAAACGTCTATCCTGAGGAAGAAACCCCGACTTACCACCAGTGGCCCGGGTTATGGCATTATCCAATTTATTCCCAAAAAGGGAAGAACCCTCGAAAGGGATACGGCACCACACCTGTTTAGATGCTGGATCAGCCAGCCAGGGACGGAGCCAAAGGGCCCGTTTGGCGGTTACAGCTGAAAGCATGACCCGGGACACTAGGCGGATGATGTCAATCGAAGCCTCCCCCAGAAAAGCCGAAGCAAGCCGCAACTCCTGGATAGGAGAGTTTTTAGCGACTTCATCCGAAATGTTTCTGAGAGTATCATCCACACCGTCCATCCAGACTTCCATGGCTTTGGACATTGCCGCTAAAGCCAATGCTGGCTTGCATGCCATACCAGCAGTGAGGTAGACTCTCTTTAAATCGGAATCAATCCGCCTATCTAAGGCATCCTTGAATGAAACTGTATCCTCCAATGGAAGGGTCACATGTTTTACTAGTCTCATCACCGCTGCATCCACGAGTGGAGCTGATTCCAGATACTTGACCTCATCCTCCTTAAAGGGATATAACCTTAGGACTTTTGAGAGCATACTATTCTTTTTCTCAACTTTACTCCATTCATCCGTGATGACCTCACCAAGTTCAGACAGGAATGGAAAGTTAAGACGCTCCCTTTTAAGTTGCTTGAAATACTTCCTTTGTTTGGAAGGATTAGCCACCTCATCTTCCCAGTTCAAAGCCTCTCTGATGGCCTTCACCAAGGGGGAAAGTAAGGCAAAGTCAAACCCCACACAGGGGCTATCTTCCTCAGATTCACTGTCTGAAGCAGCAGCTGAATGGTGGCTTGTTAAAGAGGACTCCCAGAGCTCTTGAGCATGCGAATCCCTGACTGGTGACGGAGGTGATTCTGACTGAGGCACAGGGGTCTGATTGGCCCCGATCCCCTTGAGGGATTCTTTCACCACTTTTTCCACAAGGGATCTTAGTTGCTGGTCCGTACCCCCTCTCTCACTAGAGGCTTTGGAAAAGCAGAGGTCACACAGGGATTTCCCAATAGGAACTTGCGATCTGCATCCCCAGCAAGTATTAATAACAGAGTGGCTGGAATGAGCCCTGGAGGAGCGAGATCGATCCTCGCTACGGCGCCCAGATCTTGAGGGTGAGCCGTGATGTTTAGACTTAGAATATGAGTGCCGGTGGTAAGACTTAGAAGAATCGCTTCCTCTGTGCGTTGAGCTGCGTTGCTGTTCTGATCTAGATGGGCTAAGACAGAGATAGAAGAGACATACAGATAAGGAAAGATAACACACTGACTAATACCGGACCCCTCCCCCCCCTTACTTCCTCCCCAGACAGTACCTATTATGAGAGGGCTGGCCACATACAGGTGGAGGTGAGTCCATATCTCTAGGGGTTTCCATAAATGCTGCAAAGACATATAAGTAAGGCTGAGGGCACCAAACACACACACACACGCCCACCCCCTTCTTCCCAGAAGGCCACCTACCTCCACAGCAGAAAACCTGGACAAGGGGAAGTCACGTAATAACCTGCAAGCATTCCCAAAGCCTGCAGGCTATTTTCTAAGTTTAAATAAGGCGCCTTAATGACGTCATCACCGCGTCCTGTGCACCGCTACTGCGCATGCGCGAATAGCGTCATTTTGCCGCCACTGCGCATGCGCGAACCAAGCCTCGATCCTGTGCCGTACGCGCGCATGCGCAGAACGAACGTATCAACGAAGACCAGGAAGTGAGCGGCGGCTGGAACGCAGGCTAATCCGACCGCCATGCCTATACCCACATACACAGACACAGAAAACGAACGGAAAATTAAGGAGAAAAGGCAAGAAACAAACACAAACTGCTGCCATGAAAAAGAGGAACAATCTTACCGCTCCCACGCGATCGTCTCCAGGCCGAAGGTAAGCACAATGCATACCGGACTTCTCAGGGCAAAATAGGTCGCCTGCTATTTAGCTGGGCTATCCGACCGAATGCGCAGCCTGCCTGCCTGTGGCTAGGCTCCTGGCTTTCCTCCAGCGCTTATATCCAAATGCCCACTCCATACCCTGCTAGTAGCTAGGGCTTAGCGGAGTTATGCGACAAATCCATCCACAGTCGCTCTTCGGCCAAACCAACAACGGAATCATGTGGGAGCAATCTTCAGGTAGAAAGACCGTAATGGGTCCTACGGAGGAGGACAAAAAAAGAACACGGCCATGGGCAGGGAGCAAAGATTTATGGGAGTAGTGTCCTATAGGGTAGTGGAGGCGGGACTTAACCCACACGTTGCTGCCATGGAATCTGTCAGGAAACCTGTTTATAACAAAAAGTGACAGATGATGATATAAAAACAGAACCAAATCTACGTGGTTATCGTGAAGCACATTAAAGTGTCCCATACATAATCGGATGATGTGACTAGATGAACACACTAAATTAAAGTGCAGGTGCAGCGTGCTGAACCAACAATCCTTCTGCGGTGGTCCGTGCAAGTGATGCTTATAAAATGCAATTACCTCAACGCTGTGAGGTAAACAGCGGAATTAGTACAGGGCAACCAGGTAACCAGGGACGATCACAGGGATGGCTATGTAGCAGTTATAGAACACCCTGGGATAAAGGGGGTTGGGAGCCTGGTCCCCAGCCAGGTTCTCACCAAAAGACTAGGGGGCCAATGCATCCCAACCCCCTTATCTCTAAAAATTCTGGATGAAGGTACAACTTCTAATTGACCTTATCATGTCACTTGCTGATCTCTTCCTTCTGCTTTCAGTGCAAGATATATTAGCAAAAGTTTTGAACACAGGCTAGAAATATTGGAAAATATATGAAAGTGAACTGTCCTCAAGAAAACCTGTGGGTTGCTTATTTGTTGCTAATCTGGTCCCTAATCTTATTTATTCATCAATATTGTTTGTAGAGGCTATCCATAATTTTCAAAAAGAACATCCTGGGATTTCATGCAGCTATGACACACTACAAAGACCGGGGTGCTTATACAGGTGCCTGGAAGTGAAGGAAAGTATATACAATGAATGTATGTGAACCAGAATAGGGAGCAGATTAACCCCAAGGAAGCAAGGAACCCACAGGTTTTCTTGAGGACAGTAAAAGTTCACTTTCATATTTTTTCCAATATTTCCAGTCTGTGTTCAGAACTTTTGCAAATATATCTTGCACTGAAAGCAGAAGGAAAAGATCAGCAAGTGACATGCCAGAACATCTTGATTGTGCCTTGCGACTCAATTGTCACCTTTCTGGTCTAGTTTTAAAGTTTGAGATTTCTTTGAAAACTTAAACTAAAATTTCTGTTCAGGATAAAAAAGACAAATAGATGTAGGAAAAGTAATAGACTTTCAGTGTGCATGGGATGTGTGTCTTTTATTTAAAATTTGATGTGTACAATAGGCTCATTGAAATGCGACATCTTGTTTCTCTATGTGTCTTAATGGATTCTGGGCCACCATAAAGGAACTTCCATACATCAGTTGTTCTACTCACATATATAAACCATGAGCTTGTAAAACTAAGGAATGGAAATGTTCTGTTGAAAACTGTCTTTTGCAATACAGGTAGCATAACAGCTTATTAAAAATGAATAACTACCACCCATACACATCCACTGGAGAGCATTTTAAAGTCTGAACACACATATAGTATATCAATAATTCTGTAAATAGCTTTAAGATCATTTACTTTGTAAAACAGGTCTGATGTTCATATTTACAACAACAGCTGGAGGTAAATTCTTGACCTCTTTAAAGATGAGTGGAATACAGTTCCTCTATCTGTTGTCAGCTACTGAATGAATGTGAAGTCTCTTTAGAATGAATAGTAATATTGATGTTTCCTTAAAGAATATTCTCTCTAAAGAAGCTTCTTATTAAATAATATAAATAAAAAAAGCTTGCACAACAATCTCTGGCAAGTATACTATAATTCTGAAGAGCATTACATAATTTATACTTATAATGAAGATAGCCATTAAAAACTCACCACCATAAATCTCTATTTAAAGGCTAATTATTAGCATTGTTAATGATGATCCCCCAAATGTTACAGTACCATTTATATGAGACTGCAGTGATCCAGCTGATGAACTCAAATAAATGCAGTTTTTATGTTTATTTAAAAACAACAGAATAACTGGAATATGTGATCATTTCTATCTCCTCCCAAAACAAAAACACATTTTGTGTCCTGATCAACAACATGTGCACCTCTGATTAAAAAAAAGAAAAGAAAGAAAAAGTTAACAATACAACAAGTATTGTTTTGGGGCATTTGAAGGGATGCTATATAACCAGAGGATCCTATATTATACCAATATTTATATAAAAGTACATCTGAGTACCAGTGATCATAACATGATTTTATTTAATGTTAGCTGTAAGCAACAAATACATAGGTGAAAGATAAAAACACCTATCTTTAAGGTCCGGTTCACACCTATGCAGGTTGCAGCTTGCACTTTCCAGGTGCATTTTTTGCTTTTCAATACACGCTTTTGATCCATTGAAGTCTATGGAACCAGAAAAACATCTCTGGCCCTTTCCATAAAATTCACAGATGTGAACATCATAGTAAACCATGTTAAATGGACTGTAGCATGTTTCTGCAAAACTGAAAACCCTCAAAAAATGAATAGGTGTGACCCAGGCCTAAGAGAGCAAATTCTGCAAGGATGAGGGCTGCTCTCCAAGATTTAGGCCTAATTCACACCTATGCATTTTTTGTGCTTTTTGCATTTTGCAGATTTGCACTACACAACGTGTTCCATAGGAAACCATGTTAAATGGACTGTAGCGCAAAACTGCAAAAAGCGCTAAAAATGCATAGGTGTGAATCAGGTATTTGACTGGGAGGAAATATTGGCAGCAATGAACACAGAACAGAAATGGTAATTCTTTAAAATACTGTCTAAAAACTTATTGCAAAGTATATTCCCATGTGCAATACGTTTACAAGGCTAAAAATAAAACCTATGTGGCTCTCGGCCAAAGTTGAAAAAAAACTATAAATAATAAGAAAAGAGCTTTTAAAAAATATAAAAATGAAGGAACACTATAATCATTTAAATGTTATAGAGAATATAACAGAATATGTAAAAAGGAAATAAAGGCTTCAAAAATTCAAAATGAATGACAGATTGCAAAAGATAGTAGGACAAACCCCCCAAAAATTCTTAAAAAATATTAAAAGTAAAAAGGTCAGGTATGAGCATGTAGGCCATTTACAAAATAATCTAGAGTGGCTGACTGAGTACAAAGAGAAGGCAAATTTATCAAATGCTTTCTTGTTCTCTGTGTATACAAAGGAGTATGGGAGAGCTCATGTCCATAATGGGGATGGTATTGACACAGTCTCAAATAATCCACAATGGCTCAAAATGGCTCAAGTGTTATGGTACAGAAATATTTAAACACTATAAAGGTGGATACAGCATCTGGACCAGATGGCATCCACCCACGGCTCCTAAAATAATTGAGCTCTGTCATTTCAATGCCACTGTTTTTAATATTTAGGGACCTGTTAATGACTGGAATGGTACCACTGGATTGGTGTAGGGCCAATGTGGTGCCCATATTTAAAAAGGGATCAAAGTCTTTACCAAGTAACTATAGACCTGTTAGTTTAACTTCTATAGTCAGGAAGATATTGGAGAGTTTAATAAAAGACCACATAGAGTTCTTGCTGGAAAAAAATATTTTAAGAAACAGACAGCATAGATTCATGAGACAGAAGTTGTCATACAAACTTGATTTCTTTTTGAGGTGGTAAGTGAAACCTTGGACAGAGGGTTGGCTGTGAATGTGGTATACTTGGATTTTGCAAAAGCGTTTGACACAGTTCCCGACTCATGGCTAATGTGTAAGGTAAAGTCTACAGGCTTGGAAAGATCAGTTTGTAAATAGATAGAAAACTGGCTAAAAGAATTCAGAGACTAGTGGTTAATGATTCTTACTCTAATTGGTCTAAGGCTCAATTCACATCTATGCATGTTGCTTTTGAGCATTTCTGCAGTGCTTTTTGCGGTGCTTGCCACGTTTTTGGACACGTGTTTTTACTGCCTTTTTGCCGCGTTTTGCAGGTTTTTTTACAGTGTGGTTGCTTAGGAACCAGCTATATACAGTGTAAAAAAATGACGAAAAAAACGCAAAACGGAAATCGCGGCAAAATCGCGCTAAACACATGGTTAAAAACGCAGTACTTCCGTCTTGGATGTGGGTCCATTAACTTCTATTACATGCAAAATGCTTCAGGGCAGTGATAGGTACTCAGGTACTCATATGGACTGTGAATGGTACTCGGTACTCAGATGAACTGTGACAGGTACTCAGGTACTCAGATGAACTGTGACAGGTACTCAGGTACTCAGATGAACTGTGACAGGTACTCAGATGAACTGTAACAGGTACTCGGGTACTCAGATGGACTGGGACAGGTACTCGGGTACTCAGATGAACTGTGACAGGTACTCAGGTACTCAGATGAACTGTGACAGGTACTCAGATGAACTGTAACAGGTACTTGGGTACTCAGATGGACTGGGACAAGTACTCAGGTACTTAGATGAATTGTGACAGGTACTCGGGTACTCTGATGGGACGTGACAGGTACTCGGGTACTCTGATGGGCTGTGACAGGTACTTGGGTACTCAGATGGGCTGTGACAGGTACTCGGGTACTCTGATGGGGTGTGACAGGTACTCTGTACTCTGATAGGGTGTGACAGGTACTGGGGTACTTTGATGGGTTATGACAGGTACTCGGGTACTCTGATGGGCCGTGACAGGTACTCGGGTACTCTGATGGGCTGTGACAGGTACTCAGGTACTCTGATGAACCGTGACAGGTACTCGGGTACTCGGATGGGCTGTGACAAGTACTCAGGTACTCTGATGGGCTGTGACAGTTACTCGGGTACTCTGATGGGTCGTAACAGGTACTCGGGTACTCTGATGGACCGTGACAGGTATTTGGGTACTCTGATGGACCGTGACAGGTACTCGGGTACTCTGATGGACCAGGACAGGAACTCGGGTACTCTGATGGGCTGTGACAGGTACTCGGGTACTCTGATGGCCTGGTGACAGGTACTCGGGTACACTGATGGCCTGGTGAAAGGTTCCCTGATGGCCTGGTGACTGGTATTTGGGTACTCTGAAGGGTGGTGATAGGTACTCAGCTACTCATATGGACTGTGACAGCTACTCGGGTACTCAGATGAATTGACAGGTACTCAGGTACTCAAATGAACTGTGACAGGTACTCAGATGAACTGTAACAGGTACTTGGGTACTCAGATGGACTGGGACAAGTACTCAGGTACTTAGATGAATTGTGACAGGTACTCGGGTACTCTGATGGGGTGTGACAGGTACTCGGGTACTCTGATTGGCCGTGACAGATACTCGGGTACTTTGATGGGTTATGACAGGTACTCGGGTACTCTGATGGGCTGTGACAGGTACTCGGGTACTCTGATGGGTTGTGACAGGTACTCGGGTACTCGGATGAACCGTGACAGGTACTCGGGTACTCTGATGGGCTGTGACAGGTACCCGGGTACTCTGATGGGCTGTGACAGGTACTCAGGTACTCTGATGGGCTGTGACAGGTACACGGGTACTCTGATGGACTGTGACAGGTACTCGGGTACTCTGATGGGCTGTGACAGGTACTCGGGTACTCTGATGGACTGTGACAGGTACTTAAGTACTCTAATGGACTATGACAGGTACTCTGATGGACTGTGAGTGACAGGTACTATGAGGGGTGGTGACAGGTCCTCTTTATTGGGGGGGCAATCAGTGTGATTGGTGTACACTGTAGGCGGTAATGAGATGTTAACGCAATCTTCTCCTCACACACGATTGGTGTGTGAGGAGGAGAACCCGGTAACATCTCGCTACCGCGGTTTGTTTACATTTTAGTGATTGGCTGTGAAACGCACAGCCGATCACGTGGGTAAACAACCGACCAATGGCTGTTTACCAGCGTCGGTGATGAGTAGTGTTCCCGGGGAACACGCCGCCACTGACGTGCACGCACAGAGCGATCGCGCGCATGCGCCGTGCACAGTGGGGGTGTGACCATCTGTGATCGGCTGTGACTTCATCACGGCTGATCACATGGTAAACAGCCATGCCCAATGGCTGTTCACCCCCTTCGGTGGCGAGCGGTGTCTCTTTGACACGCTGCCATCAAAGAAACAGGGATGCGCAAGCACGATCGTGCGCATTCCTTGTTTAAATGGGAGGACATCATATGACGCCCTCCCGCCACAATAGGTCCGCCGCCTGGCTGTCATTTGACAGCCGGCGATTGGGAAGTAGTTAAGGGGGAATATGATCAACAATCTACAAATACATAAATGGTAAAAAGAGTGAACTTGGTGTTCAGTTATTCACTTTAAGGTCATCACAAAGGGGGCACTCTTCATGTCTAGAGGAAAAAAGATTTCATCTCCAAACATGAAAAGGTTTCTTCACAAGAGCTGTGAAAATGTGGAATACACTCCCTCCAGAGGTAGTTCTGGCCAGCTCAGTTGATTGCTTTTAAAAAGGCCTGGATTCTTTCTTTAATGTAAATAATATAACTGGGTACTGACATTTATGGGTAAAGTTAATCCAGAGAAAATACGATTACCTCTTGGGGGATCAGGAAGGAATTTTTCTCCTGCTGTAGCAAATTGGATCATGCTTTACTGGGGTGTTTTGCCTTCCTCTGGATCAACTGTGGGTGATGGATTGTGGATATGGGATTGTATGATTTTTTATTGGTTGAACTAAATGTGTCTTTTTTCAACCTGACCATGTAACTATGTAACTAGATTCTTCCTAATGTCAATTAACTATCAGTTTTTTCAGTTTTTCCTCAAGTACTAATCAATCCAACAAAAACATTTCTTAAGCCGGCGATGGATGGATCAAATTTCGATCCATGTATGGGCAGAGTTGTTCTACAAGAGTCGATCTATGGATCGACTTCTGTACAACCACCCTGTTGGATTTTTGCCGCAGGCTCTTTAGCTCGCAGCGCTGATCACTGTATTCAGACTCCTCACTGTCAGAATATAAAGTCTCAGCGGGAGGATGTGGATGGATGGGGGAATCAAGTATTTTTTTTTATTCAAACAGCTGTTTGAATGAATAAAAAAAAAAAGAAGAATATTCTATGGGATGCTTTACCAGCAAATAGTGTAGACTCTGGTACTGAGTTTATCATATGCTTATGTGAAGGTATTTGGATATTTTTAGGTAACATGAGTAAAAAGATAAAATAATAACACCATTTTTGATGCAGTAGGTAGCTTTTCTTCTGTTGCTAGGTGTGCTAAGTCTGGTAAGCTTCATTTAGCACACTTCCTTTGTACCCAGGTTGTCCTGGACCCACCTCAGCCCATGACTGCACTGGTAAAGGAGCAGTACAGTAATGAGCTTGCCTCTCTGTCACTTTGCTTTCTCCTCCTATCACCACGCTCCTTGCCAGCATATGAGCTGATTAGTGCCTTGTATTGCTATTTCTTCTCAGACTCCATCCGTGTTGTACCGGAATTGCAAGAGGCTGATATCAGAACAAATTCAAGTACTTACACAGCTTGCATTTAAAATTACATTTAGTGATGTACCGATGACTACAGAGCTGCATGAATATGTAACAAGGCATAATTGCTAAAGCTTAGGGTATCAACTATATACTGCAATAATCTCATATATATGAGATATATATATATAAATGTGTGTGTTGGTAAGCATAATGAAGGGATGTATCTGTAATCCAATCCAGTTAATATGGTAGCAGTAAAAAGGCTTGATACCTGATAATAGCACAGGTGTATGAAACACTGCTGCAGTTTCATTTAGATTACCAAATTATTGATGGAGTCCTGTATTCATTAATTCCTATTCAAGGATACTTTGGGGTCAAGCTGGTAGTATGCCATCATCTCTTCATCGTCACCTTGCAAGTTTTTAGCAGTCATTCTCATTACAAACACATTCATTTGTGTCTTTTTTTTATCAGCCTAGAGCTCTGCTTTAAAATATATAAGTTAAAAGTATATGCATTTTGCATTGTATTCCCATCGACACAACAATGATAAACATTAAAGAGAAACTTTTGTGGGGAAAAAAGCACATAATATAAAATGAGTATAGCATATACAACTGCTACACAAGTCATTTCTCTCATTCACGTAAAAATCTGCATTTTTTTTGGGCATAAAATTATTTAGAACCCCCAAAACATTATATATATATTTTTAGGCAGAGGCCCTGGAGAAAAAAATGGTTGTTGTTGCTATTTTTTATGTTGCACGGTATTTGCGCAGCGGTATACAAAAAAATACATTTAAGTGAATTTTAGTGAACAAAACTCAATATAATACCCATTTTTTGGTAGAATATAAAAGACAATGTTATGCCAAATAAATGGATACCCAAGATGTCAGGCTTTAACGGTTCCAAACTATGGTACATAAAAATAAGAGAAAAGATGATCCGCAACTCCTTGCTTGCTCTTTAAAATCTTCAAAATGTATTGATTCTCCATAAAATCACAGACAGCAGATGTAAACGCATTTCAGCCTTGCAGGCCTTGTTCACTACCTAAAACATAGGTACATAAAAAAATCCCTAGCCAACACTTTGAAAGGCTTTACAGGTTTCAAGGGAGTTCTGGGGCTAGAATTATTGCTCTAGTGTGGGACCCTTGTGTGTGTTCACATTTGTGTGTTAGAATGGGGGAATGGAGGCACTTTAAATTTATTTTTATTTTATTATTTATTTTATTGAAAACATTTTTACAGTGTACTTTAAATGTTTTTGTTTATTGAACTTTATTGCTATCAAAAACTTCCCTTGTGATAGCAAGGGCTGTGACAGGTCCACTTTTTGGAGACATCTGGGGTCTTTCAAACACCATGTCTCTCTTCTGGCCTCCAAAGCATCTGATCAAACCGAGATTGTTTGATCAAATGCTGTACAAGCTAGCAATGACTTGTAAACAACAAACTGAAACTGGAATAACCGAACTAAATCCTTGTCGCTTCCATTTTCTTACATCACAGAGGAGGGGGGGTATGGATGTACCTTCTTCCCCTCCCAGTGCTTTATCAATCCGAATGGCTGCAGTACTGGGTTCCCCGATCATTCAGGACACACCAGTAAAGATGATGGGCAGCATTGGGGGGCCTTCTGCCGCCTGTTAAAGTGATCCAGCAGCTGTGCAGCCACTAAGATCAGTATTACTTTGTAGGAAATCACCAGCAGAAAAAATTATATCTTGATCATTGCTGCAGCGACCGAGATAACACCCTTCCTGTCCGAGGACATAAACTGTACATACCTACAGTGGATAGGAAGTGGTCAAAAATGACCTTCCCTTTTCAATTTGCAGCAGTGCAATTTTAAAGTGGCTACTTAGAGGAGTTCTGTAGTGTCTTTTCCTGCTTGTGTGATTGACTTACGGATTTTCTCAGACGTTTGCACTAAAGCCACATACACACGATTGGATTTTCCGCAGACAAAGCCTCGGACTTTTGTCCGAAGGGTGTTAGCCAAAAACTTGTCTTGCATAGAAACTGCACACAATTGTCCGCTAACAAACACAAATGTAGTGACGTACTACGAGACGATAAAGAGGAAGTTCAATTGTCATGCGACACCCTTTTGGCTCCTTCTGCTAATTTCGTGTTAGTATAAGTTTGGTGAGTGTTGATTTGCGCTTTTCAGATCTTGCTTTTCAGTTAGTTTCTGAATGGCCGTTCGTCAACCAGCCATGTTGCGGAATCAGAGGAGAGAACGTGCTATAATTGGGCTTGAAGTTATTGGTTTGCCCCAAGTCCAGTCCTGGAAAAAGAGGAGGAGCTCTTGGACAAAAAACTGGTTGCTTAATCATAACCAATTATGTCATATGCCTTTGCTGCAGGAGCTCCAGGAGAATAATCCTGATGATTTTAGGAATTATCTCCGGATGATGGACCCCTGCTTTCATCGTCTCTTGGCATTGTTGATCCCCTATATTAAAAAGCAGGACACATGCATGAGGCTTGCCATTCCTCCTGAGCACAGGCTTATTGCCACCTTGCGGTACTTGGCAACGGGGAGAAGTCTGCAGGATCTCAAGTTTACGACTGGGATCTCCCCCCAGGCTCTGGGACTCATTATTCCAGAGACCTGTTCAGCCATTATTCAAGTCCTACAGAAGGACTATATTTGGGTATGTTTTAGCCTTTAACATCACATTCTATTTATTTAATGTTTTTTACTAATGTATTGTATTAATTTCTTGATTACATAATTACCATTATTGTAATATTCTGTGAATGTCCTCTTTGTCCTCATGCATACTGTAAGCATTTTATGCTCCTTTTTGACCTTCATGCATATTTTCCTTCACTAACCTCCCCAGTATGCTATCCTGGGCCCATACACACCTAGCCTAGTAACTTAACAATGTATTATGTCAGCTACGTTTTTGTGCTTACCCTAAACACCCCCTAAAACGTGTCCAAATGTTATCGTTGTCCTCAAATTTAGGCAGAGTGCAAGAGGCACAAATTCATTTGGAACCCCCCAAAATGCTAAGTCAAACGATACAAATACTCTATCTGCTGCCTTTGTAAAACCCATACACACTACACCTCTTTTGTGGTTATATTTATGGATGAATTCACCAAAGCATGTAGTGCAAGGGCCTGCCTGATTACCTTTGAATTGTAATGTAGAAAGTTTTTGTCTCCTATTATCTTGATAGGTAGTTTATGAATGTCAAATTGTGCTTTAATTTGGACAGTGTGTATCCATATTTTTGGATTTTTGGACTTTTGCTGGCTGAATTCCCGCCAGCAAAAGATTGAGAGCAGGTTCTCAATTTTTCGGTCGGAAAAAGTTCAGATCGGAAATTCCGATCGTCTGTACAAATACTGACGCGCAAAATTCCTACACATGCTCGGAAACAACTCAACGCATGCTCAGAAGCATTGAACTTCATTTTCTAGGCTCGTCGTAGTTTTGTACGTCACAGCGTTCTTGACAGTCGAATGTTTAGCAAACTTTTGTGTGACCGTGTGTATGCAAGCCAAGCTTGAGCAGAATTCCATCGGAAAAACCATCCAAGATTTTTTCGACGGAAATTCCACTCCTGTGTACGGGGCATTACACTTTTGACTTTAAATGATCATTTCAATTTTATACTTATGTTGGCCAAAAATGTTTGTGTCAAATTTGCTTGCAATGTTATGTGCAGAAGTAGTAATTTATTATTTCTTTTTTGACTCCACAGTTTCCTTCCCACCCACAGCAATGGCAGGATGTTGCAGCCCAGTTCCAGCATCAGTGGAATTTTCCCAACTGTGGTGGTGTTATTGATGGCAAACATGTCAGGTTTGTCCCACCATTCAACTCGGGCTCATATTATTTTAACTACAAGGGCTTTGCAGCATAGTCCATCTAGCTGTAGTGTCTGCAACATATGAGTTCCTGTTTTTGGGATGTTGGGAAGAACAGCTGCAACTTGGATGGAGGTGTCATTATGCAGACAGAATTCTACCATCGGCTTCAGAATGGCACCTTAAATTTGCCACCTGCTGAGGACAATGTTGAGGGCCTCAATTGTGTTTTTGTGGCAGAGGAGGCCTTTGCCCTCTCCTATTAGGAACCTCATCCCAGAGCAGAGAATCTTTAATTGCAAACTCTTTTGTGTCAGAAGGGTGGTTTGACATCTTCTCCAGTCACTTCAGGCTGATTTTAACACCTATTAACCTGGCACAATATAAAATAAACCATGTTGTATTGTGCTTTTGTATCATCCACAATTTTTTGAAGGAGGAATGCTAGCAGCTACCTTGCCTCTGTGCCAAATAATGTGGACCCCGCAGTGTCAGGCCCAGCTGAATAAGCTGCAGCTCATCCATCGGTAAGAGTGATGAAGGCTCTCAAAACTGGCCGTGCTGGGTTGCCCTCCCAAAATGCCCGAGATATCCAGCAAAAATACATGGATTATTTTGTGGGTAGAGGGGCAGTGGCTTGGCAGCAAACTGTAGCTGATCCAGAATAATATTTTTATTTGATCATAAACTCCTATTTCATACTGTTGCCTACTGTTGTCTGTGTTTCTTATCTGTATAATTGGTTCTCAAATGGCATTTATTTTGGCCATTTTATACAACAGTGCAAGCGTACCTTATTTGCTACATGAGGTGATTATCTCTTCTTCAGCTAACTATTATGTTGTGCTGTGGGTCTGCTACACACACACAATGTTTTTGTTCTTAATGTATCAATGCATTAAGTTTGAAAACATTATGCCTTTTCAACTCCTTTAATTTCTTTGAGGCCATAACATTACCTGATTTGGCCATATTTTAGAGCACATTGTCACTGTAACTACACAAACTTAACAAATACACTGGTATTGAGCACTGAAATAATAAGCCACACATTGTTTAGTAAAAAAACACTTACTCAAAGCACATTCACATGTGAGTTTTAAGGTTTCATAACAAACCAACATCTTGGTGTATAAACATGTATGTTTGCCATTATTTTGGCTTTTTGTGGGGCTAAACAGGCATGTTTGAAAACATATGATACACATCCCAAACTCAGAAACGTACAAAGTCTGAGTTTGGTAAAGTGAAGGCCATATGAGACATTAGTATCCCAAGACTGTGTTGGTGTTGCCTTCCTCAGATGGGCTGATCTTACCCCTCTAAAAGCCAAAATTTTAAGCCACATACACGTACAGGCATAACTGTTAAATGTCCCTTGTGATCCCCTGCCTAAAATGTGTATAGGTACAAACCGGCTCGTTTCTAAAGCCTGAAAACACACAGTGTGCCCCTTCCTCATAACTAAAGTAGGTAAGAGGAAGGGGTTGCACCCTCAGAACACGTCCATTGATACTCCATGATGGGAGCTAGCACATGTTGACCCACTGTATGTTTTGTGGCTTTAGCAAACTAGATGTAGGGAAAGAAACACCTTTTAGGCATGGGATCATGAGGGAAATAAGAATCTGTTGGCACAATTTGTGGGTATCTTCAAATTTTGGCTTTGCGATTCTTAAAAATATATAAAAATTACAATGAACATTACTTAGGGCAGTTTTTCCCAACTCTCCTTCTCCAGATGCATTCCCAGGTCATGTTTTCTATATTTTTTGCTTTTGTCACAGGTGATGATGTCATTTTCAAGGTTAGTAATTCACACAGTCATTTTTATACTGAGGAAAATACAGAAAACAGGACCTGGTGGTGCACCTAGAGAAGTGGAGTGGAGAAACACTGACCTCGGACACTAAAGCCTAGGTTCACATTGAAGTGATTTGTCATCTGATTTGAGAAATAAAATCGCATGACAAGTCGCAGCCTATTGGAGGCAATGGCACTGTTCCAATTGGTGTGACACCGAATTAGCGGCGCGTGCAAAAATTTGCAAAAGTAGTTTCTGCACTACTTTTGCCGATTTCAGGTGCAACTTCAATAGACATCTGGGCATGAAGCCACACAAATGTCTATCAAGTAGCACCTGAAATCGTGCTGACCTTGCTACTTAGAAATCGTGCAACTTCAAGTGTAGTAGCACGATTTTCAAGTAGCATCAATGTGAACCAGGGCTTAAAAGTCAGAAAAACATGTGAAATATGAAAAGTACAAACGGGAGCCAACAAGTGGAACAAAACTTCAGCCCAGGCCAGATGAACTTAAAATTTGGCAAGCATTTATTCTTCTCTTTAAAGCAGTGGCAGCCTCCTTTATTTGCTCAAGATCATTTAAACACTGCATCATATCTGTACTTATTTGGCCAATTGTGCATCTTGGAAGTTCGTGACCTTGTAAGAAGAGAAAAAAGTATTCAGGGAATGATGGTCAAGTGGCTGAGGCCCTACATAGTGAATTATGGTCAATTTACTTGTCATATTGTGTAAATAATTACCTACCCAATTTATTGTTGCTTGCAACCTGCTTGCCCTTCAGCCCTACACTACTAGTAATGTACACACTGCAAATACTATGTAATCTTGGCCCTGGTGCCTGGGTCTACAAAACTCGGGTACATAGCAACACAAGTTGCTATGAGTAGGGACATGCTATCATTATTGGAAGCCTCCCCATTTGGGAGCAGAAAGGCCAGGCTGTATTCTATCCCCTTCCTGTGTAGTTGCGTTTGTTTGGACTTTACTACAATACAGTTCTGCTATTGCATCTGTTCTCCGAGTGTTTACTGCTGCCGCAATATGCTGCATCTCCCCACACCCACAACAGTTTCACATATATCATGATACGTAACCACTGTGTCAGAAGTGTATTTAATAATGTCAGGAATTGCTTTATAAAAGTGGCTTACAACTATGCATGTGCCAAATGTGACAAAATGGTGCACTGGAAATGAGCTAAAAGGAGATAATGGGATACATACAGGAATCATAGCCTATTTAGGCTAGTTCACCCAGTCAGGTGGTCTAGAGCAGTATACAATAAGGCATGGTTCACACTTATGCATTTTTTTGTGCGTTTTCAGTTTTGCACGTTACAGTCCATAACATGGTTTCCTATGGATGTAGTTCACATCTGTGCATTTTATGGAAAGGGCCAAGGACCTTTTTCTGGTTTTTGGTTCCATAGATTTCAATGGATCAAAAGCATGTATTGAAAAATGAAAAATGCGACTGGAATATGCAAACTGCAACCTGCATAGGTATGAACCAGGCCTTAAGCCCTCAATAAAGCCTTAACCACACTTTTCTAATTCCAGCTCCCTTTAGAACCACCTGTGCCTTATTCAGCTTTTTATTATTGGCTGGGAGATTCTCCATTCCAAACCAAAATGTAAACAGAGGGGTCAGGGATACAGGTGATATCATTACCTAAATGTGACAATGGCCATATATGAGAAATGACTTGTGTCACTGTGTGGGCAGAGATTGATGGGGGAACTGAAAGATTAGTTCCCCCATCAGGTCCGCCTTCATTTTGATTGACAGTGCATAGCAATGGGAGTATTTGAAAGCTGCTATTGGACTGAATAGTGGCTATGGATTTGCACACTAATGTGAGCTGTCAATCAACAGCCAGGCAAATCTGATGGTGAGCTAGTCTCTTAGTTCTCCATCAGACTCCCTAATACAAAACTCCTCAGCTATAGAGAGAGAGCACTGAAGGAGTTTCAAACTTAAACCCATATTGTAGGCTCTGTGCTGCTTCTCGCACACACAGAAAGCTAGATGTATAAAAATGCCAGTACTAAGAAATGTCTCTCGGCTGCTAATCAGATTTAAACTTGCTTTGGGAGCTTGAATGCATTTGATGATGCATAAAGTAGAGAAAGAAAAAGCTACATGGCCCTGGCTTCAGAAAGTATATTCCTACCTCCCTCCTACTTGTGCATGCTGTGGATTACAATGGAAGCCACACAGAAGTTTGGTGTGAAATGAATGAGCTAAATTGAGGCTGCAGTAAAACATATCATTTTAAATGTCTTTTTAATACATTTCAGCTCCAAAGGCATAGCCACTGTGAAACAAAAATCCAAAATCATAAGGAAGTGTGAGCTTTGCTTCAACTCACAGGAGTAAGTTGGAACATTGTAGAGAGACCACTGCTCACACACAGATAGCAATGGTTCTTATGTTGCCACCTTTGACTGAACTCCAGCACAAACACACACACATTTTTTATAAAGTATGTTTTATCGTATCTTCAAGGTTGTTGATTAATTTTAGCATTGCATCATTTGCTAGAATACATTGGTAACTCACTCTGATTTGCGTAAGGTTGACTGGTCATCTGTTGGTGGAGAGGGGACTGAAAATAAATTATAAGACAGAGATAACCCAAATTATCTTTGCAGAAGAATACAATTCATATAGGATGCACTCACTCTGATTAATAGATTCAAGTCTATTTAAGAAAAAACATGTTTTAGCCCCTGTTCACATCGCGGAGATCTGACTTGCGATTTGACACATCAAATCGCATGACAAATCACAGCCCATTGCCTGTATCAGCATGTCCGAATCAGAGCAAAGTTGACTATGCCGAGCCGCACCGATTTTCATAAGTAGCTCCTGCACTACCTTTGACAACTTCGGGGACAATTTCAATAGACATCTGTGCATGAACCCGCACAGATGTCTTTCAAAATGCCCCCAAACTCGCAATGAAATGTGGGTTTGAAATCGCACGAGTTCAGCTGAGCTCGCACGTTTTCAAACCTGCCTCCAATGTGAATTTAGGGCAGGCATAGGCAGCCTGGGGCCCTCCAGCTGTTACAGAACTAAAAGTCCCATCATGCCTCTGGGAGTAATTGTAATGGCCAGCCTTGCAATGCCTCATGGGATACATAGTTCTACAACAGCTGGAGGGCCCCAGGTTGCCTACCCCTGTGCTGCTTAATGATCTACAGTATGTGAAAAAAACAAAAAACCTCACTTTGCAAATGTCTCAGCATTCACATGAAAATCAAAAATAATAGCCATAATTTTCGTGTGTGAAATTTCACTTTCCATGGCCTTGCAAAAGACAAAGGTAACTGGCCATCAGTGCAGCCCCATCAGTACAGCATATCAGTGCAGCTTAAGAATGCCATCTCATCAGTACCCATTATTGCCACCTCACCAGTGGCCACCAGTGTAGCCTCATCAGTGGCCATCAGTGCAGCCTATTAGTGCACATCAGTGCAGCATATCAGTGCCAATCAGTATAGTGTATCAGTGCTGCCTTATCATTGCAGTCCCATCTGTGAACCATATCGGTTCCGCCTCATCAGTGGCCATCAGTTTTGCCTCAGCAGTGGCTATCAGTGCAGCCTTATCAGTAGCCATCATTGCAGCCTATCAGTGTCCATCAGTGCAGCCTATCAGTGCCCATGAGTGCAGCCTCATCAGTGTTTATCAGTGCCCATCAGTGCAGCCTATCATTGCACATCAGTGCAGCCTATCATTACCCATCAGTGCCCATAAGTGCAGCATATCAGTGCCCATCAATGCAGCCTATAACTGCCTATCAGTGCAGCCTATCATTACCCATGAGTGCAGCCTATCATTGCCCATGACTGCAGCCTATCATTGCCTATCGGTGTAGCATATCATTGTCCATCAGTGCAGCCTATCGTTGCCCATCAGTGCAGCGTATCATTGCCCATCAGTGCAGCATATCATTGCCAATCAGTGCAGCATATCAGTGCTGCCTTATTATTGCAGCCACATCTGTGCAGCTTATTGGTCCTCCCTTATCAGTGGCCATCAGTGCAGCATATCAGTACCCATCAGTGCAGCATATCAGTACCCATCAGTGGAGCCTATCAGTGACCATCAGTGCAGCTGTATAAGTGGCCATCATTGCAGCCTATCAGTGTCTATCAGTGCAACCTATCAGTGTCCGTCAGTGTAGCATATCATTGCCCATTAGTGCAGCCTATCATTGCCCATCAGTGCAGCCTATCATTGCCTATCAGTGCAGCATATCATTGTCCATCAGTGCAGCATCTCATTGTCCATCAGAGCAGCTTCATAAGTGCTTATCAAGGTCCATCACTGCAGCATATCATTGCCCATTAGTGCAGTCTATCATTGCCTATCAGTGCAGCATATCATTGTCCACCAGTGCCGCATATCATTGTCCATCAGTGCAGCATATCATTGTCCATCAGTGCAGCATGTAATTGCCCATCAGTGCAGCCTATCATTGGCCATTAGTGCAGCATATCATTGCCAGTCAGTGCAGCATATCAGTGCTGCCTTATCATTGCAGCCCCATATGTGCAGCTTATCGGTTCTGCCTCATCAGTGGCCATCATTGCCACCTTAGCAGTGGCTATCAATGCAGCATATCAGTACCCATCAGTGCAGCTTATCAGTGGCCATCAGTGCAGCCTTATCAGTGACTATCATTGCAGCCTATCAGTGTTCATCGGTGCAGCCTATCAGTGCCCATCAGTGCAGCATATCATTGTCCATCGGTGCAACATACCATTGTCCATCAGTACAGCGTATCATTGTCCATCAGTGCAGTGTATCATTTTCTATCAGTGCAGCATGTCATTGCCCATCAGTGCAATCTACCATTGCCCATCAATGCAGCCTACCATTGCCCATCAGTGCAGCATATCATTGTCCATCAGTGCAGCATATCATTGTCCATCAGTGCAGCATGTAATTGCCCACCAGTGCGGCCTACCAATTAATTAAGATTTAAAAAAACGTGAACTGTAATGTACAGTGGCTGTAATGTGGCTGTAATGTAACAAAATAATGTAATGTGGCTGTAATGTAACAAAATAGATAAAAAGTCAAGGGGGTGAATACTTTTGCAAGGCACTGTATGTAAACTTACTGCAAAGTATATTCCCATGGGCAATATGTTTACAAGGCTAAAAATAAAACCTATGTGGCTCATGGCCAAAGTTAAAATGGCTATAAATAATAATAAAAAAGAGCCTTTAAAAAATATAAAAATGAAGGAACGCTATCATCGTTTAAATGTTACAAAGAATATAACAGAATATGTAAAAAGAAATCAAGGATGCAAAAATTCAAACCACAGATTGCAAAAGATAGTATGACAAATCCCCAAAAATTATTCAAATATATTAATAGTAAAAAGGTCAGGTCTGAGCATGTAGGCCCTTTACAAAATAATCTAGAGTGGGTGAATGGGGACAAAGAGAAGGAAAATGTAATAAATGGGGGGGAGGGGGGCTCGTACCCATAATGGGGGGTGGTGGTAACATAGCCCCAAATGATCCACAATGGCTCAAAAGTGATATGGTCCAGAAATATTTAGAATATTTAGAATAAAGGTGGATAAAGCACCTGGACCAGATAGCATCCACCCATGGATCCTAAAAGAATTGAGCTCTGTCATTTCAAGGCCACTGTTTCTAATATTTAGGGACCTGTTAATGACTGGACTGGTACCACTGTATTGTCGCGGGCCAATGTGGTGCCCATATTTAAAAAGGGATCAAAATCATTACTGAGTAACTATAGACCTGATAGTTTAACTTCTATAGTCGGGAAGATATTGGAGAGTTTAATAAAAGACCACATAGACGAGTTCTTGCTGGAAAAAAATATTTTAAGCAACAGACAGCATGGATTCATGAAATACAGAAGTTGTCAAACAAACCTGATTTCTTTTTATGAGGAGGTAAGTAAAACATTGGACAGAGGGGTGGCTGTGGACATGGTATAATTGTATGGTTAATGACTCTTACTCTGAATGGTTTAAGGTTATCAGTGGTGTACCCCAAGGTTCAGTGTTGGGACCCTTACTTTTTAATATATTTATAAATTATATAGAGTCTGGGATTAAAAGTAAAATGTCTGTTTTTGCAGATGACACCAAGCTATGCAGTGGAATAATGTCCTTACAGGATGTCTCCAATTTACAAGCTGATCTCAATGCACTGTGAAACATAAATGTAGCGCTAAGGTGATAAACACAATAACATATGGAAAGTGAGTAAGTACAAACAATCCGTGCTAAAGGAGAAAGTCTCACACTTATTGTGAGATAAAATGCAAAGATTATTGCGTGGGTTATACAACACCCAGTACAATATACATGCGGCTGTATATCATAAATGATAATTATGTGATGCAGTGAAAATAAAGCTGCATAATACAAATACTGAAAAATAGACTAATGTCAGTTGATCAATCTGTGAAAATGTCCTCTTGTCGTATTAGACGGAAGTGATCAATCTACTCATCTAAATCATAGACCGAGGCAGGGAGGAAACCAGCAACAGCGAACCTGTTTGTCTGAAGTGGTATTTGAGGACTCAACCTTCTATGAATACAAGGTGGACACTCTTACCAGAAACGTTGGACCCACCTGTCCTATGACAGTGGGTCTAAAGTGCTTGTAATCCCAAAGGATTGTGTTCCAGCTTTCGATGGAGTGAATCCCGGTATGCAATCCTCGTATAAACGTCCTCAGTCCCGGATAGAGGTAAGTATTCCCGATGGTCACCAGCCAATGTTCTCCAGACTAAAGGGCGATGTTGTTTAGGGAACCCAGTGTATCCGAACTTACATTGTAAATGGGGGCTTATATGGATGGTACATAAAACAAGGTGCAGATCAAAAAAAAAAAATGGTTGGTTTTATTAAACATATATGATATACAAAAATAAAAAGTGATCACAAGAGAAAAACTAGTAAAAAGCAATGTGGGGTGCAAGTAATGCTTTCCGACGCGTTTCGACACTAGCGGTCTTCAACAGGGGCTGTCGCTGGTTTCCTCCCTGCCTCGGTCTATGATTTAGATGAGAAGATTGATCACTTCCGTCTAATACGACAAGAGGACGTTTTCACAGATTGATGAACTGACATTAGTCTATTTTTCAGTATTCGTATCATGCAGCTATATTTTCACTGCATCACATAATTATCATTTATGATATACAGCTGCATGTATATTGTACTGGGTGTTGTATAACACACGCAATGATCTTTGCATTTTATCTTACAATAAGTGTGAGACTTTCTCCTTTAGCACGGATTGTTTGTACTTACTCACTTTCCATATGTTATTGTGTTTATCACCTTAGCGCTACAGTTTTGTTTCACATTTATTCCAACTTTGTTTGTTTAAGCGTCAGCTGCTGATTCTATTAGAGTAGTGCAGTGTTTTCCCCTTTGTTACAGATCTCAATGCACTAATTGGGCAGCTGTGTGGCAAATGAGGTTTAATGTTGATAAATGTAAAACTATGCACTTGGGGGTTAAGAATATGCATGCATCATACATACTAGGGGGAGTACAACTGGGGGAATCGATGGTGGAGAAGGATCTGTGAGTTTTGGTAGATCATAAGCTCAGTAATAGCATGTAATGCCAAGCTGCGGTTTCCAAAAGTGAGTAAGTCCTTACTTGTATTAAGAAAGGTATGGACTCCAAAGAGAGAGATATAATTTTGCCCCTGTACAAATCATTAGTAAGACCTCATCTGGAATATGCACTTCAGTTTTGGGCACCAGTTCTCAAAAAGGATATTGGGGGAACTGGAGAAAGTGCAGAGAAGGGCAACAAAACTGATAAGAGGCATGGAGGGGCTCAGATATGAGGAAAGATTAGAGGAACTGAATCTACTCCCTCTTGATAAGAGGAGATTAAACAGATTAAAGGGGGATATGATCAAGACGTACAAATACATAAGTGAACTTGGTGTTGAGCTATTCACTTTAAGGTCATCCCAGAGGACAAAGGGGCACTGTTTACTTCTAGAGGAAAAAATATTTAATCTCCAAATGCGGAAAGGTTTTCTCACAATAAGAGCTATGAAAATGTGGAATAGATTCCCTCCAGAGGTGGTTCTGGCAAGCTCAGTAGATTGCTTTAAAAAAGGCCTGGATTCTCTCCTAAATGTACATAATATAACTGGGTACTAACATTTATAGGTAAAAATCTGATTGCCTCTCGGGGGATCAGGAAGGAATTTTTTCCCTGCTGTAACAAATTGGAGCATGCTTTGCTGGGGTTTTTTTAGCCTTCCTCTGGATCAACTGTGGGTGAAGGATTGTGTATATTGGGATAGTTTTTTTTTTTGGTTGAACTAGATGGACTTGTGTCCTTTTTCAACCTAACTATGTAACTATGGGGGTGATTTACGAAAGGCAAATCCAATTCTGAAAGTGTACTTGGAAGTGTAGTCACTCTAAATCTAAGGGGTAGATCTGAAATGAGTGGAAGCTCTGCTGATTTTATCATCCAATCATGCACAAGCTAAAATGCTGTTTTTTATTTTCCTTGCATGTCCCCCTCGGATCTACAGCGACTGTACTTCCAAGTGCACTTGCAGTGCAAAGTGGATTTTCCTTTAGTAAATAACCCCCCATGCATTGTATTGTAACTGTATTGTCTACCTTTTATATTGTAAGTGCTGTGTAAACTGTTGGCGCTATATAAATCCTGTATAATAATAATAATAATAATATTAATACATATTCCTACCTCGAAAAAGATATTTATATATACTTGGGAGCAGTTTCATGCACAATAACCAAAACATCAGATAAAACTCTCAAAAATTAGGTACAGCATATATCAATAAAATCACCAGACACCACCTGAAAAAATCCTTGCCTAAAAGTGTGAAACAGCTAACAATTTTACCATAAAAGTTATCTCATGATGTCTTTTGTGTGGAGAACATCTTTTAACTCTACATAGAGATTTAAATAAAGATCCTTTGATAACCTAACATTTGGATTAACTCCACTTCTGAATAATCATCTATCGCAGTACGGGCATGGTGTTTCCTTTTGAGATATTATGACTCTATATTTCTTTAGTTTCTCCTTTCTCTTTGATTAGGCCAAGTCTCTGCTTTCAAATGGCTCTCTCATTTCAAAGGATTTAAGTACAATTGACCACAGTTTATAGTGACTTACATTCCTAAAATACATACCATGTGATTTTAACAAATTTTCAAATTCAGCAAGCACTTTTTAACAAAAACATATTGTGCTCAAATCAAAATTCAACGCAAATGGCAATCTGAATTGGCCCTTATAATCTGAATTGGCCTTTACATTTTTTCATGTGCTATTTTCAGAAAAATAATCATTTGACGCTGTTAACACATGCAAAAAATTTAGTGATTTAACAAATGGGTTATTTCTATCCTGTTTTAACTTAATTCATAATATTTCAAATTATGCTATTTTTTTTTACCAATGATAGTATCTTTGTGTGCAAAATAAATACGCACAAAGAACATAATCCAATGACATTTATTTGATGGTTTAGGCAAAGTGAAGTTGTACATTTTCTTTGTACACTTTACGGATTTGCTAGCAGCTTAGCCTGATTTTTGCAAGGGGTATAGAACAACATGTACCATTAGCAAAACTACTGTGAAGGAGTTGATTAGGTTTAACCACCTGCTCCCAATGTTCTTTACTTGAGAAGTGCTTTTACAAGCTGCTCAGGCAATAGCATAAGGAAATGTCAGAGCCAGGGCAACAGTGCTATTCTTGTAAAAGGCTCAATATGGCCCCTGAGAGACAAAATCATAAGAGCAAAGTCTGAGTGATGTTTTATTGTTGCCAAAACAGCTAAAGTCTCAGCCTCTTTCATAGCACATAGTCTAAATACTTTTTATTACATTACAATGGATTGGTCTTATATATCTTCACTACCGAGACCAGAAAAAGATGTGCTCATAAGCAAGATGTTTTTTTTTTTGTGGTATTACTACTAGCAAGGGTAACACTTATTGGGATTTAAAAATGATGCTCTAAATAGCAGGATATAGCTGTTTGCTTTATGGCAACACTATATTATATGCCATTCGTTTGTGGCTATGAACTCAACACTGGTACATTTGTGTAGGAGGATAAAGTTGTATTATGGCCATGAAGGATCATAGGATTCTTATAACATTAATTGTGACACTGAAGTCATAACACAAAATACAGCTACATTGTACATACAATGGAGTTGCATGTCTTTGAAGCATATTAATTTCATACCATGAGGTTTCTTAAAGGTCATACTGTATAGGTAGGGGAGTGGATATTTCTGTTAAAGAACTGATAATGCTGTTTTATTTTAGCTATATTGTTACTAACTATCTAGTGGTATAGAGCATTGTACAAAAGGGCACCTTCAATGCCAGCACATGAATGTACCTGTCAAAATGAAGACTTAGGTCCCACTGAAGATCTGTGTGTTAAGAAATAGATAGACGCATCAAATAAAAAAGGCTTTACATAAAACAGAAATAATTTTCTCAAAAGAACAGTGCTAAGACAAGTTAAAATAGCAACTCTTAAAAAGCAATGTTGGTTTTAATACCTAAGGTAAATGTGCAGCATTACCATATTTATCGGCGTATAACACGCACTTTTTCCCCCTTAAAATCAGATGAAAATCGTGGGTGCATGTTATACGCCGATCCCCCGCCGATTGTAAGGCTGTGGGTGGCTTTTGGCCGCCTTTCAGATGTTCTCAGCGGCTTTTGGCCGCCTTTTGCCGTTCTCGGTGGCCGAAAGCCTGCGAGAACGGCCTAGAGCGGGCGAAGGCTGCCGAGAGCAGCCGAAAGCCACCAAGAGCTGCCGAGCACCGCTGAGATACACAGGACATACGGCTCTGTATCTTGGCGGTGCCATTTTTAAACGGCAAAGTTGAACATGAAACTGACAAGGCTGCAAGTGACACTGAAAGGGTGCAAATGATGGACAAGGCTGCATGACAAAGCTGCATATGACACTTACAAGGCTGCAAATGATGGACAAGGCTGCATAACAAGGCTGCAAATGATGGACAAGGCTGCATGACAAGGCTGCAAATGACACTGACAAGGGTGCAATGATGGACAAGGCTGCAGATGGACACTGACAAGGCTGCATTTATGGGCATTTAAATGTAAGGTTTTTTTCTTTAAACTTCCCTCCTAAAAGTTTTTTTCCTTAAAATTCCCTCCTAAACTTGGTGTGCGTGTTATACGCCGGTAGCAGCCGGTAGCAGCGGAGACAATCGTGTCCTCCACCGTGGATGCCTGGCTGTCGACTGAGGTGAAGATGGCCCCTGCTCAGCTCCATGGCAGGGGAGGGCAGAATGGGTGTCACTTCCGCCCATAGCTCTTAAAGGAGAATTTTTTTTTCAATTATTATTATCTATTTTTTTTTTTATTGCATTTTTGTGAAAATATGAGATCTGAGGTCTTTTTGACCCCAGATCTCATATTTAAGTGGTCTTGTCATGCTTTTTTTCTATTACAAGGGATGTTTACAGAGAGAGCAGAGTTGGCAGAGAGAGCCTGTTTATTGCCTGGGGTCATGAGGAAGGCTCTAGCGAAGAGAGCCTGGCTGTTGCCTGGAAGCATGAGGAAAGGGAGGGGACTCTAGAGAGGATGGGAAAGCATTAAGAGGGACTAATGCAAAGAAACCCTGCATGGTACTGTTCATTTTTGGTTTCTATTGGAGACAGGGGTTGCTACATAGATACAGAATGTTGGTTGCAGGCCTAAGGCCCTTCTTATTTATTGTTATCTACCTGCCTGTTTTTTTTTTTTTCTGTAGTCTGCTAATCTGTCTGCCCACTGCCTTAAGAGTGTCTTGTGCCCTAACCCTCTCTCGCTGCATTTTTTGTTATTGTGAGCAACAAACTCACTGTCAGGTCACCTAGAGCCCAGGTGACAGGTGCACACCGTAGGGTTGGGGATGCACCGCAAGGCTGTGGACCCTACGGCTGACGGCTGCAGACGGGGGACAGATCCCACTGGGGTAAGAGCGTAAGATTCCCCGGGGCGCGGAGTCTAAGTGCCAGCTGGTGTTCACCAGAGCTTCGAGTGGTGAAGATGGTCTTGGCTGCAACTGGCTCCAGGTCGCGACCCCCAGGGTCCCCCAGCTCACACCCACAGTAGGTAACAGGAGGATAGGGATGGTGAGGGACAAAGCCAAGGTCGGGGCCACAAGCAGAACAGAATAGTCGGGTACACGCCAATAGGTCAGGGTCACAGGCAAGCAGGGATGGTCAGAACACGCCAAGGTCGGTAACGGAAATCAGAAGCAGAGCACACGACAGGAAACAGGAAGCTAATACACAAAGGTTGATCAGCAGGATAGGCTAGCAGTGCAAAGGTTAATATAGTGTAGTCTGATAGGGGCTAGGGTGGAGCCATTCCAGAGGAAGGAAATAAAAGCAGTCAGGTGAAGCTCGGCTGGTCTCTAGAAATGAACACATGCACACAGGTAAGGAGAACAACTCTAATGCATAACCATGACAGTACCCCCCCTCTTACGAGGCCTCCCCCTCCCCCGCCTGGGACCAGGTTTAGAGGGGAACTTCAAATGAAACTTCCTCAACAGACGAGGTGCAAAGACCTCGGAAGCCGAAATCCACGACCTCTCCTCAGGACCAAAACCTTTCCAGTGCACGAGGTACTGGAGAATGCCTCTACAGAGTCGGGAATCCAAAATTTGGCTAACCTCGTACTCCTGATCATCCTCAGAGACCGGTGCTATGGTAGGGGAGGGACGAGAGAACTTATTGAGGACTAACGGCTTTAGAAGGGCAACATGGAAGGAGTTAGAGATTTTGAGGCTTTTGGGAATCTGGAGCTTGAAACAAACCGGATTCAGTTTAGAAATTATGGTGTATGGACCAATGAATCTTGGGGCAAATTTGAGGGAAGGAACCCGGAGTTTGATGTTCCTGGTGGAGAGCCAGACTTTGTCTCCTGGCTGAAAAGAGGGTGGCTTACGCCTGCGACGGTCAGCAAAACTCTTGAATTTGTTGGCAGCTTTCTGGAGGGAATCATGAACGTCAGCCCACATGGAATTGAATGATTCCTGAACAGTAGCCAAAGCTGGAATGTCAGAAGAACAAATCATAGGAAGGGGAAGCTGAGGATGTCTTCCATAAACAGTGAGGAAGGGTGTTTTCTGAGAACTGACGTTAACATGATTATTGTGGGAGAACTCAGCCCACGGTAATAGTGATGCCCAATCATCATGATGGGCAGAGACCAAGGTACGGAGAAAGACCTCTAACTCCTGATTAACTCTCTCAGTCTGGCCATTGGATTGGGGATGATAAGAAGAGGTAAAATCCAAGGTAATGTCGAGGGATTTGCAAAAGGCTCCCCAAAAACGAGAAGTAAATTGCACACCCCTGTCCGAGACGACATGCGAAGGAACACCATGAAGGCAGAAAATCTCTCGTACAAAAATGGGAACCAAGGCAGGGGCAGAAGGGAGACCAGGAAGAGGAACAAAATGAGCCATCTTGGAGAACCGATCGATTACTACCCAAATGGCCGTATTATTCTCCGATAGTGGAAGATCAGTGATAAAATCCATGGCGATATGAGACCAGGGCTCTTTAGGAATGGGCAAGGGCATGAGAAGACCAGCAGGGGCTTGAGTGGAAGATTTAGACTGAGCACAGACGTGACAAGCCTTAACATAGTCTTTAACATCCGAGCGGAGATTAGGCCACCAGTAGTGACGACTGATAAGCAGGAAGGATCGGAGGAACCCAGCATGACCTGCCATCTTGGAATCATGTCCCCAACGAAGGATCTTGGTTCTTAGCTCCGTGGGAACAAAGGTCTTACCAGGAGGAATCTTTGATTCCAGGGTGGTAGAATGGGCAACAATGCAAGAGGTAGGAATGATCGGCTCAGGATCAGGGTTGGACTCCTCGTCCAAGGTGTCAAATGACCTAGAGAGCGCATCAGCTCGACCGTTGCAGGAACCAGGTTTGTACGTAATCGTGAATTTAAAACGAGAAAAGAAGAGACTCCACCTGGCCTGTCTGGGGTTCAGACGTTTAGCATTCTGTAGGTACTGTAGATTCTTATGATCAGTAAAGATCGTTATGGAGTGAGGGGAACCTTCCAAGAGATGACGCCACTCCTCCAACGCCAATTTAATTGCGAGAAGTTCCCGATCACCAATGGCATAATTTCTCTCTGCCTGAGAATTTTTTTTGGAGAAGAACGCACATGGTTGACGTTTCTTCTCAAAGTCCTGAAGAAGCACAGCTCCCACCCCCATCGAAGAAGCGTCTACTTCAATAAAAAATGGGTCTTCAGGATTTGGTCTCCTCAAGAGGGGTCCAGAGACAAAGGCCTGTTTCAGATCGTGAAACGCAGAGACAGCCTCGGAAGACCAGTCTTTGGCATTAGCACCCTTCTTGGTCAAAGCGATAATAGGCGCAGCAATGGAAGAGTAATTCCTTATGAACTGCCTATAATAATTTGTGAAGCCAAGGAAGCGCTGTGTGGCCTTGAGGCTAGCAGGAAGGGGCCAGTTGGTAATGGCAGAGACCTTTCCGGGATCCATGCGAAGACCCTCACTAGAAACAAAACATCCCAGAAACAGGACCTCGGAACATTCAAAGGAACATTTCTCCATCTTGGCATAGAGATTGTTCTCTCTAAGGCGCTGAAGTACGGTGCGTACATGGTTTCTGTGAGCAGGCAGATTTTGGGAAAAGATGAGAATGTCATCCAGATAGATGACAACAAACTGGTACAGTAGATCCCTGAATATTTCGTTGACAAAGTTCTGGAACACAGCTGGAGCATTACACAAACCAAAAGGCATAACCAAGTACTCGTAATGCCCGTCCCTAGTGTTAAATGCGGTCTTCCATTCGTCACCTTCTCGTATTCGAATGAGATTGTATGCACCTCTGAGATCCAATTTAGTGAAAATGGAAGCCCCCTTCAACCTGTCAAATAGCTCAGATATTAGAGGTAAGGGGTAACGGTTTTTAATAGTCACAGCGTTTAAACCTCTATAGTCAATGCAGGGCCTGAGGGTGCCATCCTTTTTGGCAACGAAAAAGAACCCTGCTCCTGCAGGCGATGAGGATTTCCGGATGAAACCTCTCTCCAAATTCTCAGCGACATACTCAGACATGGCTTGGGTCTCTGGAATGGATAAAGGGTAGGTACGACCCCTGGGCAGGGTTGCTCAAGGGACAAGGTCAATAGCACAGTCAAAAGATCTGTGAGGAGGAAGTACCTCAGCAGACTTCTTACAGAACACATCCCGGAAATCGCTATAAGCCGCAGGAAGATCGGACGAGACAGATGTGGTAGCAATGGGAAGTTTCCTCTTGGGGGTCACCTTGGAAAGACAAGACGAGAAACACGAAGGACCCCAGGCCAGGATCTGCCCAGATACCCAGTCCACATGTGGCGAGTGGAGCTGCAGCCAAGGAAGACCCAATACAATGGGGGTAGAGGCCTTGGGTAGGATGAGGAAGGAGATCCACTCCTGGTGGAGTATCCCTACCGACATCCTAATAGGTAGTGTCTGGAAACGGATAGGACCCCCTGGGAGCACAGTGCCATCAATTGCCGAGACTACTAGTGGAGTGGCGAGGGGAGAAAGGGTAAGCTTCATAGAAGAGGCAGTTCTCCAGTCCATAAAATTGCCGGCAGCCCCGGAGTCCAGATATGCTAGGACTGATTGGGGAGAAGTGCCTACATGGAGGAACACCGGAAGAAGGAGACGAGAAGGTGATGTTTCTGGGTCCAATACTCCACCTTCCAAATGTATTAGACCCGAGCGTTTCCCGGACGGAGCGAGCAGGAGTCACGAAAATGACCCTTTCCCCCACAATAAAGACACAAGCCCAGAGTTCTGCGTCTAGCACGTTCTTCGGGGGTTAGTCTGGTCCGGCCCAGCTGCATGGGCTCCTCAGCAGACGGAGGATGCTCCACAGGGCGACGGGGAAAAAGCTCAGGCTGACTAGAACCTGGGGGGTGCTGGCGTCTTTTTTCTAAGGACCTCTCCTGGAAGCGAATGTCAATTTGATTACATAAGGAAATGACTTCGTCTAGACCGGCGGGGATAGCTCTTCCTGCTAATTCGTCCTTTACTCGGTCTGAGAGGCCATGTAAAAAGGTTGCGACCAGGGCCTCATTGTTCCAGCTCAATTCCGCTGTAAGGATACGGAACTGAAGTGCATATTGGCCCACTGAACCAGATTCTTGGCGAAGGCGTAAAAGGGCACTAGCCACAGAAGAAACCCGAGCTGGCTCCTCAAAGATGTTACGAAAGAGCTTCAAGAAGTCGGACAGGCTGGAAACCACTGGATCATTTTTCTCCCACAGGGGGGCAGCCCAGGCTAAAGCTTCACCGGAGAGGAGGGAAATGATATAGGCTACCTTTGCCCGATCGGATAGAAAGTTTTGAGGCTGGAGCTCAAAATGAATGGTGCATTGGCTGAGGAAGCCCCTGCAGGCCTTGGAGTCCCCAGAGAAACGGGACGGAGCAGGCAGTACTAATGAATGCGTGGATGCGACTGGTGCGATAGGTGCAGTCGCAGACTGTACTTGAGGCTGCGGGTTCGGGGTTCCCAAGGAAGCCTGTAGCTGCTCGAAGCGAGAAGCCAGATCCTGGAGGAATCGCATCACCTGAGTCTGATTAGATTCCTGGGTCTCGAGTCTCCGCACTATGCCCTGCAATGGATCGACTGCAGGGAGCGGCACGTCAGCCGGGTCCATGGCTGATCAAACTGTCAGGTCACCTAGAGCCCAGGTGACAGGTGCACACCGTAGGGTTGGGGATGCACCGCAAGGCTGTGGACCCTACGGCTGACGGCTGCAGACGGGGGACAGATCCCACTGGGGTAAGAGCGTAAGATTCCCCGGGGCGCGGAGTCTAAGTGCCAGCTGGTGTTCACCAGAGCTTCGAGTGGTGAAGATGGTCTTGGCTGCAACTGGCTCCAGGTCGCGACCCCCAGGGTCCCCCAGCTCACACCCACAGTAGGTAACAGGAGGATAGGGATGGTGAGGGACAAAGCCAAGGTCGGGGCCACAAGCAGAACAGAATAGTCGGGTACACGCCAATAGGTCAGGGTCACAGGCAAGCAGGGATGGTCAGAACACGCCAAGGTCGGTAACGGAAATCAGAAGCAGAGCACACGACAGGAAACAGGAAGCTAATACACAAAGGTTGATCAGCAGGATAGGCTAGCAGTGCAAAGGTTAATATAGTGTAGTCTGATAGGGGCTAGGGTGGAGCCATTCCAGAGGAAGGAAATAAAAGCAGTCAGGTGAAGCTCGGCTGGTCTCTAGAAATGAACACATGCACACAGGTAAGGAGAACAACTCTAATGCATAACCATGACACTCACCTTGTTCATTTTAAGAGACTGGTGTCCAACTCTTCTGCAACCATACACACCCACTATGCCTAAGAACCAGCACCCTAAGGTGAAACGACAGCTCTCCCTGATGCTGGGGGGTCAGGGGGGTGCTGCATTTGTTATCTTGTATGCAAAGCAAAAGGCATGCAAGTTGGGATGTGCAAATTCTCAAGTGCAGTCAGTTCTATAAAGAGAATACTGGACTGCAGTGAATGCAAAGTTGATGATACCAATGTGGCACATGATCTAGCAAGCTAGTGTTCATCAGCTATAACTGTCAGGTGCAGAGATCAAAGAGGGACACAATAACAACAGAAGCAGCCGTAAAGGGTATAAGGGATTGCAAAACATAGTATCTATACATCGAATGTAATGGAGTTTAATCTACGCGATGTAATGTAGAATGGGAATGTTTTCTTCTACAGTCATACAAATGCAGGTGTGAATACAAAATTATTTGATTCTGTCTTTTTTGTTAATTTTGTGGATGTGAATGCCTATCTCAGTGATGGCGAACCTTGGAACCCCAGATGATTTGGAACTACATTTCCCATGATGCTCCACTACACTGCAGAGTGCATGAGCATCATGGGAAATGTAGTTCCAAAACATCTGGGGTGCCAAGGTTCGCCATCACTGGCCTATCTCTCACATTATGTTAGCATGAAAGCAAGCCTCCTTAAAATGGGGCTAAAACTCTATATTTAACTCACAGGAGAGATTTTTTTTAACCTACAATATATTTTCCCACATGCCTCATATATCTTCCATGTAACAGTTTTGTACTAGCTCTGTTTACATGTCTGCATTGAAAAAGGTGTAATTGCTTTTCTTTTCAGATATACCGTAATATCACAGTATTATCTAAAGGAATGCTTTGCCATGTGTGTTCAATGCTCCTTCTTCAATTTTTAAAATGGTCACTTTGGGGAAGAACTACGCTAGCATTCTTCTGCTCTTCTCACACAGCCCAATCTCTACCTGCCAACTATGAGAAAAATATTTTTTTTTAGAATACAGTATACGCTGACAGTTATCTTTCCTGGTTTCTGTTTATGGATAATAGTACTTTTTAATATAAATCTTTCCCCCCAAAGCAAAAAAAGTAAATGGAAGTACAGAGCTCAGATTGTAGGTAGACCACAGCTGTGAGAATCGGGTGATGCCACGATCTGAGTCCTGTACTTCTATTTATTTCTTTTTGCTTAGGGGAGTGATAAGGAGTCTCTGGGGTGCATTTATTAAAAAGTACACTTACCCTTTAATCTTTGACAAAATGGAAATGCTGCCTGTGGGTAGAACAGTTTATTTTTCCTCCTGCTCCTCCATTACAGTAATGTGCAGTGTAGAAGAAAGCCAATCAAAAGGTCCATGTTATAAATGAATGTGATGGGGGAGGAGGGGAGAGTAAGCAATCCTAGAAATTGTATGTCCACTTCTCAGATTCACCATTACACTGCAAGCCCTTAAAGAGTACTGCAAAAAAAAAAAAGCAAAATAAAACAGATGAGTAAGCAACTATAAATGTATCACAACAAACAGGATATGCTAAGATTATTAATAAATAGGCTGTTTTTTAAATTAAATTCTAGACAGGACAAGAGAGACGCTATAGAGTAAATGGTTCCTGAGTTTGGAGAAAGATGTGAATTCATTTCATGCCTTCCCCTAATAATGCACATGTGTTAAGTGTACTTTCTCTTGCTGATTTACTCTCCCTCTGGTCTGTTCTGTCTTCTACAGTATTTACCTTTTTAGGCTTTTTACCACATCTTCTTTAAAACAGATAAAGTGCACAGGAGTTTTAATACCTCTTTATGGCTTTAAAACATTTCTCCCAATTTTCAAACTTGGTGATCTGAGAATGGCAAAAGCCAGACCCCTTTGCATACAGCAGAAGAGCAGTCACATGCTTCTACCCACAGACATCCAAAGTAGCCTAATGAGTTGAGATTCCAGGTGAATGTGTACCATTACTGTTATTTCATGAGAGTAAGTGCACTTGCAGGAAGGGGTTAATATTTCTCCCTTTAGTTTGGGCTCCTCACGGTACCTCCCCAGGTAGCGATGCTGCAACACTGCCCTCTACTGCAGGACCCCATATAAGTAGTGGGTGGGGCTTAGTTAGGTGTGGTTGGAGTACAGAGCAGCAGCATTATGGAGTAGCAGGATAGTGGGGTGTGTCCTTGGCTTCCCACTTATTGACTTTCCCTGGAGTTGGGCTACTTTACTAAGTACACCCCTGACCATGGAACAAGAGACTTACATAATGAAAATTGTTCAATTGTTATCTTTATGTTTGCCTCTGGGTGTGAGGTAGCATTATTATACTTTATCATTAAAACATTCAGTAAAGATGTTGAATTTGCTTCTGGCTTGAGTGACCTTATTTACAGGGGATGTCTGAATACTTTGATGCATGTGAAGTGGGCCAGTACACAGTAGGCCACAGGTGGTTGGATGAGCGTGACCCATATTAGGTTGCACTAGTGTGGTATACAGGATTCTGAATACCAGTGCAAACCTAGTCAAGTGGGGAATTGGTGGTGGCCTACCTGGCCTCCTGTTGGTGAGTGACCCCCCTCAACTCAACTGCCACCCCATGAAATCATTCTCTGCAGCTATTACCTTTTATACCGCCCCCTCCCTTTAAAATGTAAGCTCTACAAGCAGGGCCCTCCTGTACCTTTTGTGTTGAACGGTGCTGTGGTTGTGTTGTCCCCCCTATACATTGTAAAGTGCTGCATACACTGTTGGTGCTATATAAATCGTGTATAATAATAATAACTTCATGATCTTAACTTGACTCCCAAGGGCACGGTGAGATCACAGACATCACAGCCTACATTGCAGAATAATAAAGCTCTTGTGAAAATGCAACTCAAGAAAACTAAAGGGGTCGGTGTTGTGTTGAAATAGGGGATGGTGTCTGCGGGTTACAGGCTGGTATCTATACACATGCCAGGCAGAATAGTAATTCTGTGTAGGCTCTGGCAGGTATGGTGATGGAAAGCAGCACAGGAGACCCCTGTATTATGAAGGCCGTTCCGGTGGAGCAGTGACCTGCGTACACATTTTTTGCCTCATGAAGGGAGTCGCAGAGCTCCACAAAGATTACTTGACAGTCTGGAAACAAAATGATAAGAACAGTAGGGCACAATCTGAGTGTAGTAAATTATCATATTTATTGTGGTAAAAAGACAAATGGCAAATCACATTGTGACAGCTAAAATCAGGCTCATCACATAGTAAAAGCTTCTGGTGGACAGTCTCTCACCAACAAGGAACCTCAGACAAGGAGACAAACATTGTGTGGATGGATGGATACACCTGCAGGACCTAGAAAACACACTGAGAAACACTAGTAAATTTGCAACTCAGAGTTGCCTCCTGGCCCGGGCCGATCTAATGCCCCCTAAAATAGCCCTTGCATCACTGCTGCCATGCACTGGTGGGCCCCTGGCTGGCGTAGACCCCTTTTACTTTATTCTCTAGCCACTGACTCACCGCCCAAACTGGTTGCTAGCTGTGGCCCCCCTTGTGTCTAGCAACCAGTGATGTCACTAGGAGGAGAGAGGCAGAGACCTAGCATTCACAGCGGAGTGCACTTTTGAGCCAAGGCGTAGTCGAGAGGCTGAGCTGGCGGACCTAATTATGGAGATGACTTGCAGGAGAAGGATCAGTTCTCCTATATGCTGCCCCTGCCGGCCCTCCTATCCAGCCTAGCTGCATCCACAGTGTAGAGTCAAACAATCATCCGTACCTAGTACCACCAGCTCCGCCCCTGACTTCGCCCCCTACTCTGTGTCTAGCTGGAAGGCTGTTTCTGCCCTGGAAAGGTGTGAGAAATGCTCACTGCAGTGCATCGAGGACGCTCAGGACGCTGACCAGCATTTTCTCAGTTGATCCTTGGATGGTCACTCTGCTCCCTGCCATACTGGCCTCCTCCAGTCATACTGTCCCCCTATACTTCCCTCCATTGTGGCTGCCCCCTCCCATCATACTGTCAACCGCTACCACCCCTCCCATCATACTGCCCTCTGCTACCACCCCTCCTATCATGCTGCCCTCCACCACCACCCCTCCCATCATACTGCCCTCCACTACCACCCTTCCAATCATACTGCCCTCCACTACCTCCCCCCCTATCATACTGCCCTCCACCACCACTCCTCCCATCATACTGCCCTCCACTACCACCCCTTCAATCAAACTGCCTTCCACTACCACCTCACTAATCATACTGCCCTCCACTACCACCCCTCCAATCATACTACCCTCTGCTACCACCTTTCCCATCATACTGCCCTCCACTACCACTCTTCCTATCATACTGCCCTCCACTACCACTCCTCCTATCATACTGCCCTCCACTACCACTCCTCCCATCATACTGCCCCTCACTACCACCCCCTTCTATCATACTGCCCTCCACTACCACCCCTCCCATCATACTGCCCTCCACTACACCCCCTCCCAGCATACTGCCCTCCACTACCCCCACCCATCATAATGCAGTCCACTACCACCTCCTCTTATCATACTGTCCTCCACTGCCCCCCCTCTTATCATACTGCCCTCCACTACCCCCTTCCATCATACTGCCCTCCACTATCACCCTTCCTATCATACTGTCTTCTACTACCACCTCTCCCATCATACTGCCCTCTACTACCATCCCTCCCATCATACTGGCCTCCACTACCACCCCTCCTATCATAACGTCCCCCACCTCCCATCACACTGCTCTCCACTACCCCCTCCCACCATACTGCCCTCCACTACCACCTTCCCATCATAGCTTATCCCAGAACCCTCACTCTGTACATAGCTCATCCAAGAACCCTGCACCCTGTACATAGCTCATCCCATAACCTTACACCATGTACATAGCTCATTCCAGAATCCTGCACCCTGTACATAGCTCATGCCAGAATCCTGACCCCTGTACATAGCTCATCCCAGAACCCTGCACCTTGTATATAGCTCATCCCAAAACCCTGCACCCTGTACATAGCTCATTCCAGAACCCTACACCCTCTACATAGCTCATCCCAGAACACTGTACATAGCTCATCCCAGAACCCTGTACTCTGTACATAGCTCATCCCAGAACCCTGCACCCTGTACATAGCTCATCCCAGAACCCCACACTCTGTACACAAGTCATAATAAAAGCATATTTTATAGGTACAAGGAAGCCTGAGTTTTGGTTAATGATGCCCCTTAAGCTCCTCCTACTGTCAGAAGTTTGCCCACGCCCACATTTGCCACAGCTCGCAATGCAAGGTTACTTCCTTCCTCAAGTGTCCCTCATTCTGAAGTTCAAAAGTTGGGAGGTATGAAAAAGTGCAATTTCTTATTCTCATATGAGTTGCCAAATTACTATTACTACTGAAAAAGGTTTGTTTGGGTCATCTGTGTTAACAATGACAAACACAGTATATTTACCTTTACAAGGTGGTTTGGCTTTTATTGCATCACACTCATGCAGTCAGTCATGGCCCTCAGGTTAACCTACAATAGCTGATGGACTGGCAAGCAACCAAAGCAAATTACCTGATCACCAAATACAACAGGTTATTCGGAACAACAGATAAAGTTCAGAAAATATATTAATGTAGTCATATAGTATTCAGAGGCAGGGGCAGAAATATGAAAATCAGGAGCCAGAGAACAGACTGGGATTGTAACTAGAAAGCCAATCGAGATTTATAAGGTATTTAGCAAGGCTCACAGGCATTGACATGAACCTTTTGCTTAGGCACTGCCATACTCCATTGAGCAAAATTTCAGCCTTATTGACAGGTGGTAGGCCTGCTCCCACTTGTCCTTGGGAATGAGAACCCCATACCCATGGTCACATAACACTCCCCATTTGTGGTAGGCCCAAAGAGTACAGTTGCAACTGCCAAAATTCACATGATGACAGATTCCAGTTACTGGAGGCATGCTCCTTCCTCCAAGAAAATATCCACAATCCATAGGTTGTTTTTCCACCGCTTCCTTCTACAAATACTTCAGGGATCTCATATCCCATAAACCCAGCACAGCCTACGAGTGAAATTGTCTGCACTCAATTCCAGGTCAGATTTATAATCATTCCCAAACCACCCTATGGCAACTTGGCCTTCTAAATTAAATTTGAAATGAACAGATACATGGGAGCACCTAATTAAATCCCCTGATATCTACACTATTTACAGTATATATAGGTACAATTGATAGGAAGCTGAAATCTAAAAGTAGTGTCATCGGGATTTACCCTGTACTATACAGGGCTGAGAGAGGGCATGGATTTTGTGACTTAACATATTTTTTCAACATCGAATTGACATTTGGTGTGTGTGTGAACTGTTCCAGTCTGTGAAATATACCTGTAGGGTCCTATTTATTCATTGTTTGTTTGCTCTTCTACTGAAGGGAATAATTGTAGTTTTCAATAACAAGACCCATAATGCGCCTCAGATTGCTGCTTCATTCATTTTTTAACAGATCATTTCAATGTGTACAATCTGCACAGCACTATACCCTCAGGTATAATATCTGCACGGATCATGCCAGTGTGTGATGATAGCATTACTTCAGTTAAAGGAGCTGACAATGTAGGTAGCAAAGATAGTCTACCTAAACCAGAATGTGTCTGCTGACAGCCATTAGGTTGCTTCTTACTGTTATATTTTCTTTTCTGTCATTCTCAAAGCTTTCACGCTTTATTGTACTTGCCTGGACTCGAGGCTGCATATTATTGGTAATTTAATTTCCACACTATATGTAAAAAATACACCTTCATTTTTAGCAAGAGGTGAATTATTCCAGCATGGTTCCACTCTAGAAATGCAGGCTTCAACTTCTATTACCAAAAGTAGCTGTATTATTTAAAGAGGAAGCTGTGCCCAAAAAAGACAAACAAAGGGCAAAGAACTAGTCATCAGTATTGCTGTAATCTTTTTTTATCCCAATACTGATTATGTTTTGTTCTACACTGTAGAAATGGCTATATTGGTAGAGGAGCAGGTATTGTTTTCTCATGTCAGAGTTGCCCCTGGGTAACTGATGATCTTATGAATGGTGAGGCCATGTTAAAATGGAGGTGAGGAAAGGTACACAGAACAACAAAGCAGAATCAGAGATGTGCATGCACTGCAGGTCACCAGGTACACTTTACTTTCCATTGAGGAAAACAGTGAGAAACCCAAATATCAGTCCAAATCTTCAGAGATTAGCAGCCAAATATATCGCCATAAGGATGTAGGCACACGAGTGCATAGGCAGAGGAAGTACACTAATAAAGTTTAGCAATAATTAAAACATACCCTGTGTGACCGTTACCAACAGTTGCTTTGCAGACAAACAGTTAGTCTCTAACTATACACAATTTTACATTTCATAAAAAAAAAAAAAAAAAAAAAAAGGAAGAAGACGGGTGTAAATGTGAAAATAATAATTTACGTGTATATATTTTTTGGATACAGTAGGGAATGGTTATCAATCCTGTGAGATTTTGATGGATAAGAAAGGGTAAAGGGTCAAAATGAGGCACTGGACACAGATATTTGGCTGACAGAAAAATGTCATTATTTGAGCCTACTAACCTGGGTTTTACTGTTCTCAACAAATGTGGGTGCCCTAGGAAGTTGGGGTCACCCAAATTCAGAAGTATATTGCCCTATACACACGGTCGTAAATTCCTATGGAAAATGTGCGACCGGTTTATGTTGTCGGAAAATCCGACTGTGTGGGCTCTATCGGACTTTTTCTGTCGGATTTTCTGACGCAAAGTTTGAGAGCAAGATCTAAAATTTTCAGGCAACAAAATCCAATTGCATAAATTCCGATTGTGTGTAAACAATTCCGACGGACAAAGTACCACGCATGCTCAGAATAAACTAAGAGATGAAAGCTATTGGCTACTGGCCCGTTTAAAGTCCTGACGTACGTGTTTGACGTCATCTCGGTCAGAACGATCAGATTTTCCGACAACTTTGTGCGACCGTGTGTATGCAACACAAGTTTTGGACAAAATCCGTCTGAAAAAATACGATGGATTTTGTGGTCGGAATGTGTACAGGGCATATGTGTAACAGAGCCCATAAGAGTGCCAAACAAATGTTTTAACAGTCAAAATTCCTTTATGTTTTCCAAAAATGATGACAGAAAAGCAAGAAGCAGCAAGCACGTTCTGGCAGTCAAAAAATTATACTTTCATCAGGGCTTGAACATTGTATTAAAATGTGTATTGGACTCAAAACAAAAAGCTGAAATTACACTATCAAAGAAGGAATAGGCACACTTCTCTTCTTCTCTGATCATGTATTTGGATGCACAAACCCATAGTAGGGAAACAACTATGCTCTTTAACCCACTCCTGCCCAGCATAATTTGGCATCATTAGGCTGTCTGAGGTGCTATGGGTATGTGATTCCCCCCTGGGAGCCATTATAGCACCTGGCATAGGTATGGCCTGAGTCACACCACCAGTAGCAAACAGATGGAAAACACAAGAGAGGAGAGCTGAGTCAAGGAGCAGCCCATAGTTTTACTAATGTCCCGCATCCCATGACAAAAGAATGTGAGTAGTCCCATCAGTCCTGCCCATTTCCTGAGTTGCACCCCCCCCCCCCCCCCCCTCAAAGGGAAGCTCTCAGAAGCTAAGGCTTCAAAGATGATGACATATGTGTTATGCCTTGATTCTTGCATTGCTTTCCATGATCAATTCAATTGAACCCCAGGCAGACTCCTACCATACTTTTTATACCAAGCCTTCACCCCAAGATGCCCCACACTTACAAGTGCACGGCTGGCACTTCCTCACTATCTATTGTACATGGGCGCATGTTTTTATTTTTTTTTGCATTGGATGTAGCCCTTAAAATACATAAACCAGACCCTCATCGGACCTATGTGTCTGGTACATTATGGAACCCATGCCATTCAAAAGGTGGCTTTTTTTGTGGGGTATACCTTATGATCCATCCAGGATAAGGAGCAGGTATGTATAAAGGGAACCCCCCAATGCTTTGTTTACAAACTGAATGAAACAGCAGGAAAATGTATTTTACCAGCAAATGTTTTTTTTCGAAATGTCACTTTTGCTATAGTACATTTTACAGATGCACCTCTTCAAAAGTAGGCTTAGGGTCAAACATGTTGTTTAAAGTGTACCTCCACTTTTGCTGAGAAAGCAAATAATCCTGTATGGATAATTTATTTACACTGATCACCAAGAGAAGATATCAGTAAACATTTTTGCAGATTTCTACCTTTTTCTGTTCTGAAGAACCTGCTTTTTTTCATTATATCCTTTCCTTGCTTGTGGGGTGACATGACATGCATCCATGTTGCTGTATTAATTGAACTGTGTGGCTATGCAGAAAATTCAGGGTGCTTGGAATAGGAAGGGGTTAAATTTGACAGTGATGGCGAACCTTGTCACTCCAGATGTTTTGGAACTACATTTCCCATGATGCTCAACTACACTGCAGAGTGCATGAGCATCATGGAAAATGTAGTTTCAAAACATCTGGGGTGCCAAGGTTTTCCATTACTGGTCTAGACTATTTTCCAGGGCTTTCTGAGTCCTGCTTCCTGCTGTAAGCCACATAAATACAAATGAGGGCTTAGAGCTTGCTCTCTCTTCTGCGTGGGATTTACAGAGGAAGATCTGGTGCAACATGCACTTCTGCTGGAGCACATGGCCATTTTCTGGGGTTCTTCCTAGACTAGAAAGGTATGAACCTGGGCCACCTGCTTCATTTAGTTAGGGCTGGACTCTGTTTCTTGTGTGACGTGCTATTGAACTGTCTCAATCTTCAGTAAAGCCGTTAATTGTTTTAAGCCTGGTCTAAAGTCATTCCAAAGGGAAGCATGGTGGTTCCTGGCATATTCAAAGAACTAGGGTCAGTAAAGCAAATATGGGTATAAAGTAAAGCATTACTACAAGGCAAAACAAACAGAAGGAGTAATGCAATTGCTATTGTTAACCAAGGACTGATGAAAGATGCATTGCAGCCAGTCGTAAAAAAGTGGTACCCGCCATGGTGAAGGGTCCTCCGCTGATGAGGGAGTCATTGATCTGGCTCCCTCCCCAGTGATCTGTTTCCCATAGCAACCAGAACAGAACCTGTGTTACGGAGACCCATAGTCTGGCTGCTTGGTATGGGAGTGAAAATGTTAGCAAGATAGAGAGGCATTGGATGCCCCTATAGGTTTGGAAGAAGTAAGACAAGTGGTGTCAGCCTTGGCAAACCAAAAAACTCCTGGGCCGGATGGCCTGCCTGCAGAGATATATAAAATATATGAAGATGTGTTGCTACCAGAGCTGTTGAAGACATTTAATAACACACTAAAGGAGGGTGTGTTGCCTTTGTCTATGAGAGACTCCACCATTATAGTCCTTCCAAAAGAGGGGAAGGATCTACTTGATTCATCCTCCTACAGGCCAATAACATTGCTGGGTACAGAAGTGAAAATTCTGGCAAAAATATTGGCTGAGAGGTTAAAGAAGATAATTCTGAATTTAGTCCATATGGATCAAACGGGTTTATACCAAATAGTACAATCAGTATTAATATAAGGAAGGTGTGGTTAAACCTGCAAGCGACCACAATTAATGTAGGGTCAAGAGCAATACTGTTTTCGGACGGAGCAGGCAAAGCCTTCGACAGCCTGGAGGGGCATTATCTATGGCAGACCTTGGCTGCATTCCAATTTGGTCCAAAATATGTAGGATGGGTAAGATTTTTATAAGAAAGGCCTAGAACAAAACTGAAGATAAACAATATATGTTCTGAGTTGTTTTCTTTGACCCGGGGGACGAGACAGGGGTGTCCCTTGTCTCCCCTGTTATTCGCTTTGGAAATGGAGCCCTTGGCTATATCTGTTGGGGTACAGGGATTTCAGAGGATTTCTGGAGTGGACAAAATAGCATTATATGCTGATGATGTGTTGCTATTTTTGGGAGATATGCAGGGGTCCCTGGCAGCAGCAATGAATATACTTACAGATTTTGGGTGGATATTGGGCCTAAATATAAACCAGGATAAATTGATGCTGCTTTCAGTTGACCCGCTAAAAATGGCCTTGCCATCAAATCTTTCACAGGTGGAAACAGTCAGTAGGCTCAAATACCTTAGAATATACATAACGTTAAATCCCAAAGAGTATATAAAAAACAACATTGTCCCACTTTTGGATAGACTTAGGTGTAAAGGGAAGGTGTGGAGACAACTACCCCTGTCAGTGGCAGGAAGGTGCAACTTAATTAATATGACATGGATGCCTCATCTGTTAAATGCTCTATACATCTCTCCAATTTGGATAAATAGACAATGGCTTCAGAAGATTGATACTATATTTAGAAAACTGATTTGGAAAAAAAAACAGTCAAGGATACGGCTACGCACTTTACAGTTACCAAACGATAGGGGGGATTGGCAGTTCTGCATCCATGGTGTTATTTTTTGGCATCACAGTTGCAGCATTTGAAAGGATGTAATAATTTGTCTGAATATAATCCAAACAGGGATTTGTTGTTACTGGACACGTCATGACAGTTTGATAGAGGCTTTGGAGGCTGATTTCTTCTCAATTAAATATCCTACCTTAATAATGTTAAAGAAATTATGAAAAGTGGTTAAAGGAATATTAGAGTATCAGGAATTTGCAGATCTCTCACCATTGTGGAACAATAGGCATTTGCAGGAATTGTCCAACGTAGAGAAGAGCAGGGTTTGGGAAAGATGTGGACTCTCCCAAATATACAGGTTGGGTGTATTTAAGTAATTTTTGGAGTTAAGGGAGGATTATGGTACATCAAATAAGTCCCTTTTTAAATATTTACAAGTTAAACAACATGTCCTGAGGAATCAATTTAAAGAGAAACCACCAGAATGGAGTGAAACATAATTGATGCTAATGTATCTAGAGGTTTAATCTCATTTATATATGACAGTATTTGTGACAGAGTGATTAACCACTTTCCTACTGGGCACTTAAACACCCCTCCTGCCCAGACCAATTTTCAGCTTTCAGTGCTCTCACACTTTGAATGAATTACTCAGTCATGCAGCACTGTACCCAAATAAATGTGTTGTCCTTTTTTTCCCACAAATAGAGCTTTCTTTTGGTAGTATTTGATCACCTCTGGATTTTTTTATTTTTTGCGCTATAAATGAAAAAAGACAGAAAATTTTGAAAAAAAAACATTTTTCTTTGTTTCTGTGAAAGTTAAAGAGTCTACCATCTGTGGTGGGAATCATACAAAATTGATCACATCTGATGTACTGGTGATCTCATTTCTTGTGACCCGAACAAGCCAGGAAAGTACAAATACCCCCCAAATGACCCCTTTTTGGAAAGTAGACATTCCAAGGTATTTAGTAAAAGGCATAGTGAGGTTTTTGGTGTTGTAATTTTTTCCCACAATTCTTTGCAAAATGAAGATTTTTTTGTTTTTTATTTTTTCCCCACAAAATTGTCATTGTAATAGGTTATTTCTCTCACATGGCATGTGTATACCACAAATGACACCCCAAATTAAATTCTGCTACTCCTCCTGAGTATTATGATACCACATGGGTGGGACTTTTTCACAGCCTGGCCACTTAGAGATGCCCAACATGCAGGGAGCGCCATCACGTGTTCTAGGAGCATAAATTACACATCTAAATTGTTGACTACCTATTACATTTTTGAAGGCCCTGGAGCACCAGGACAATAACACGTGGCACTGACGTTGCACTGATGGCACATGGCACTGATACATGGCACTGATGGCACGTGACACTGATGACAGATGGCACTAATACGTGGCACTGATGACACTTGACACCGATGACAGATGGAACTAATCTGTGGCACTGATGACATGTGACACTGATGTGGCACTGATGACAGATGGCACTAATACGTGGCACTGATGACAGATGGCACTAATACATGACACTGATGACAGATGGCACTAATACGTGGCACTGATGACACTGACAGGTGGCACTGATGACATGTGACACTGACAGGTGGCACTGGGGATACATGGCACTAGGGACAGGTGGCACTGGGGACAGGTGGCACTAGGGACAGGTGGCACTGGGGACAGGTGGCACGGATAGGTGGCACTGGGGACAGGTGGTACTGGGAGCAGGTGACACTGTTAGGTGGCACTGGGGACAGGTGGCATTGATAGGTGGCACTGGGGACACATGGCACTGACAGATGGCACTGGGCACAGATGACACTGATAGGTGGCACTGGGGACAGGTCGCACTGGGGACAGATGGCACTGATAGGTGGCACAGGGGACAGGTGGCACTGATAGGTGGCACTGGGACAGGTGGGCATGTGTGTGTGTGTTTCACTGTGTGTGTGTGTGTGTGTGCGCGCGTGCGTGCGTGTGTGTTTCTGTTTTACTGTGTGTGTGTACACTCACTGTCACAGTCACAGACGCTGCAGCTGCAGCATGGAAGCTCTCGCTCCTCACACGCTGTCTCTGTGTGAGGAGGGGTGCCGGTGACAGTTTTGGAAAATTACAGCACCCGCAGGTTGTAATGGAAGAGTAGTTGCTATGAACATTTCATTACAAAATTGCTTGTGTACCACTTGTATTTGCTATATTTTTTCATAAGTGGAGTTCTCCTTTAAAGGAAATGTGTATTTTTAAGATAACTAATTCTGAAGATCTGCCTCAGGTTGACATCATTGGAGTTCAGATTAACGTTCCAAACTTTTTGATCTGTTCGGCAAACATCCTGCAGACCAAATCCAGGCACTTTCGCAACATTATTAGCCCCTAGTTCGCACGTCAGAACCACAGCAGGACTGATTTTTGTTGTTTCCACTCTCAGTTTGAGATCTGCTCTAAATATAACTGCAGGTGGGCTGATACTAGGCCACACATATTTTTCACTTTCTTTGGTTATATTGAGGAGCAACTATGCACCTGTTTCGAGAAGTATTTTACTAAATGACAACTCTAAATTATGCAATTGGCTGCTATTCAGACAGCATTTGAATATATTTCATAAAGTCAGTTTTATAGGTGTATAGACTCAAAGTGTCATTACACAGTACTTTCCTTTACCAATGAAATTGCAAAGTCTGTACAGAGACAGTAATAGCAATGGTTTGGGCAGTCAGGATGACAGTGTGAAACCTATTATTATGCATGTGAACATGTTACAGATTGTCATAAGCATAACAGAAGGGCAGTAACAAACTGATGCCTGATAAATTATTACAAGCTGTGTGAAAATAGAGCACACAGGTCATGCTTCTGGACTTTTTGTTCTTAAACTGCAGGTTAATAAACCTCCACTCTCTCCGGCCTTTTTATGTAAAAAAAAAAAAAACACTGTCAGAGTTCATTCCTTAGGAAAGCCTTATGCACTTTTCAATATCATACCCATAGGCTTTGTGTCACTCACTCATATTCAAACCTTTCTAACTACTGACAGTATTCTACCAAAACAGCAGGTCTTGGATTGATACAGCATATGTAAGTAATTTGCAGTGGAGACAAATACATATACTGGTTACATTTCTGGAAGATACATTACATCCATTATTAAATCCAAACCATAGCTCCCAACTGTCCCTAATTTTAAGGGACTGTCCCTGATTTGTAACAAAGTCCATCTTTCATCTTCATTTGACCCTTGGTCTGATCTATATAGTTGTATATACAATGCAAATCTTTAGGTTTCCAAAAGTTTTTCCCAGTGCTAACCCTTTCATCCAATTTCTGAATGCAATTGTAAATTTCAAAAGCTAGTATAAAGGAATAGTCGTGGTTAGAAAAGGAATTTGTGTGTTTCATTTATAGATTTCTTATATAATTCTCCTTTAGAGGGTGTGGCAGGGGGGTGTCCTATGCCTACATACTTTTGCTAATAGGTGTCATTCGTTCCCATCTCAAAAAGTTGGGGGTATGCCAAACTGTTTAGCAAACACATAATTACATCATTAGCTTCATACATTTATTAGGATTTGTTACAAGATCCACCACTTTTGTAAACATTGTTATTGCAGAAACATTAAGAATATGTTCTGTTATCATACTGGATAAAATACATGAATACTTTCTCATTTTCTTTAAAACCATTTTTTTTCTTATTTTTCTTGTTCTTTTTGGGTTTAGAAACATATTTCAATAAGAAAAAACATAATAATGTTTCACTTGTACATTCTAAACACCCTGTAGGTCAGCGTGCATTGCAATGAATAAAATATATTATTTGACTTGCCGCTTGATAACCAGTTTAAAGCATTGGATACTTAACCTGTGTATTTCCATTGTCTCTCCAGTACTACTGTCTTAAAGGAAAGTGTGCTTGTTTTATGTTTGGTTCAGGGACAGCCTTAACCCAGTGATTGTTTGTAGTTGACTTTGCCTAACCTGACCTCTGACAATCCTCTGAATGCCTCAGTTTTTCTATGATTCTGATTTTGTGATCAGTTACTTAATTTGGTTCCACATGAACCTCTGTTTCTTTTTGTTCCTCTGATACTGGTAAAGATTCTGTATATAGCCCTACAGAACAGTGCACAGTCCACATGTTTTATCTGCTGCTTAATGGAAGATAGTAAATAATAACTTTTTATTATAGAGAAAAGACATAGAACATACATTAGAGGAAGCTACAAATGTGTTAACACTGCCATATACTGGTTGAAGAATATATCTCTACTAAATACTGATGTAGAGTAGTTTCACAAAATACATTCCTGTATTCCAACACCCCCACTCAACAACTACTCTTTATATTGGTCCCATTATAAATCTGTTTCTTGTAAGCGATTTTGTCAAAGCATCTGCAGTCATCATCAGCAGCTCTGATCCACTTTTGGAAGTCTTTGCATCTCATCCCACTAATCTGGCTCTGGTTTTAATGCTTCGCAACATAGGACAGACATTTGGCTGGGATGCCTTTATTGCTGCTGGTGGATTTCATGATTAACCACTTCAGCCCCAGGAGATTTGGCTTCTCATTGACCAGGCCATTTTTTGAAATACAGCACTACCCAAACAAAATTTAAGTCCTTTTTTTCCCACAAATAGAGCTTTATTTTGGTGGTATTTGATCACCTCTGCGGTTTTTACTCTTTGGGATATAAACAAAAGAAGAGCATACATTTTTATCAAAAAAAACATTTTTTTCCTCAGTTTAGGCCAATATGTATTCTTCCACATATTTTTGGTTTAAAAAAATCACAATAAGCGTATATTGATTGCTTTCGCAAAAGTTATGGCTTCTACAAAATAGAGGATAGATTTGACATGACATGATATTTTTATTATTATTTTTTTTCACTAGTCATGGCGGCGATCTGCGATTTTTATTGGGACTGCAATATTGCGGGAGACAAATTGGACGCTTTTGACACATTTTTAAAACATTTATACAGCAATCAGTGCTATAAAAATGCACTGAGTACTGTATAAATGTCACTGGCAGGGAAGGGGTTAAAACTAGGGGCAATCAAGGAGTTACCTGAGTTCCCTATGTGTGTTCAAACTGTAGGGGTGGGACTGTCTAAGAGGAGAGAGAGATCAGTGTTCATACATAGTATGAACACACAATCTGTCTCTACTCTCCTGAAAGAACCAGGATCTGTTCTTGCTCTGTGACGAGCAATTGCGGGAGCCCGGTGGTCATCACACCTGCCAGGCACTCGCATTGGCTCCGGGCACATGCTGCGGGTGCGCATGTGCCCTTAGTGGCCAAAAGGCGAAGCGATGTAAGGTAACGTTGTTTCGTCCAGTCATGCCATTCTGCCACAGTAAAACTGCGGTGGCTGGTCGGCAATCTGTTAAAGGATTTTGTGGTCTGGGTTCTTCTTTTACAGTATTTGAACTGTCTGCATTAGTTTATATTTCTACGTATTTCCTCACGGCTATGCTATAGCTTTCTTTTTTGGGGTTCTATCCCATATTTGCAAAGAGAGAACACACAAATACTTATAAGTATATTTTTTTATTCGAGGAATATAAAAAAGAGTACAACAGTTGTGTCAGATCAGATTAAATATATAGAGTGAGACAAGATATTCATGTACAAGGTGGGATTGACCACTGGGCACTTAAACATCCTTAATAACCAGACCAATTTTCAGCTTTCGGTGCTCTCATATTTTGAATGACAATTACTCAGTCATGCAACACTGTACCCATTTGAAATTTTTGTCCTTTTTTTCACACAAATAGAGCTTTCTTTTGGTTGTATTTAATCACCGCTGTTTTTTTTATTTTTTGTGCTATAAAAGAAAAAAGACCAAAAATAAATTTTTCTTCGTTTCTGTTATAAAATTTAGCAGATTACGGTAGTAATTTTTCTTCATACATTTTGGGCAAAATTTATACCACTACATATCTTTGGTAAAAATAAGTACAAATTGGTGGATATTATTCGGTCTTTGTGAAAGTATAGAGTCCACAAGCTATGGTGCCAATCTCTGAAAATTGATCACACCTGAAGTACTGACAGTCTATCTCATTTCTTGAGACCCTAACATGCCAGAAAAGTACAAATACCCCCAAATGACCCCTTTTTTTTGTTTTCATTTTTTCCCACAGTTCTTTGCAAAATCAAGATTTTTTTCACAAAATTGTTATATTATCAAGTTATTTCTCACACACAGCATATGCATACCACAAATTACATCCCAAAACACATTCTGCTATTACCCCCGAGTATGGCGATACCGCATGTGGGAGACTTTTACACAGCCCGGCCACATACAGAGGCCCAACATGTAGGGAGCATCATCAGGCGTTCTGGAGCACCCAGGCCAATTCTTTTATTTGCTAGAAAATGGCATAGAACCCCAAAACATTATATATGTTTTTTTAGCAAAGACCCTAGAGAATACAATGGTGGTCGTTGCAACTTTTTATCTCGCACAGTATTTACGCAAAAAAATTTCTAACGTGTTTTTTTTTTTTAAACAGTTTTGTGCTTTAAAAAAAACAAAACAGTAAAGTTAGCCCAATGTTTTTGCATAATGTGAAAGATGAAGTTACACCTAGTAAATAGATACCTAACATGTCACCCTTCAAAATTGCACCAAACTTCGCTACTTAAAAATCCCCATAGGCAACGCTTTAAAACATTTTTTTACTGGTTACATGTTTTGAGTTACAGAGGAGGTCTAGAGCCAAAATTATTTCTCTCGCTCTAATGTTCGCAGTGATACCTCACATGTGTGGTTTGAACACCGTTTTCATATGTGGGTGGGACTTATGTATGTGTTCGCTTCTGCATGTGAGCACATGGGGACAGTGGCGCTTTAAATTATTATTATTTTTTTATTGTTCATTTTACTTTATTTATTTTAGTTTGACATTTTTTTCCCCAAAAATACATTTTTTGATCACTTTTATTCCTATTACAAGGAATGAAAACATCCCTTGTAATAGGAATATGGCATGACAGGTCCTCTTTACAGTGAGATATGGGGTCAATAAGACCCCACATCTCACCTCTAGGCTGGGAAGCCTGAAATAAAAAAAAACAAAAAAAAAACGATTCTGGCTTTGATCGTATTGGCGAGTCGGTAGAAGCACCGGAGGGCGGTGGGAGGGGGGGGGGCGTCCCCTCTCGCCTCTTGTAAGAACGATCAAGCAGTGGAACAGCCACTATGATAATTTTTGTGGTGTAGGAAATTGCCGGCTGAAAAAGCTGATATCTGAATGATGCCTGTAGCTACAGGCATCATTCAGATATCCTCGCACAAAGTCAAGGATGTCATATGACGGCCGGTGGGCGGGAAGTGGTTAAAAAGCATTTTTTTTAACACAAAGTTGTCCATTTATACAATATTTCTAACACATACCATGTACGTAGCAAAAATGACAACCCAAAATAGATTCTCCTACGGCGATACCACATGTGTGAGACTTTCACAGCCTGGTCACATACAGAGGCTGAGTACAGCCGAGCATGGCTGAGCATGGCCGAGCATGGCTGGATATCACTGAGTATTGCAGGGTATCACCAAGTATGGCTGGGTATTGCAGGGTATCAGAGTATAGCTGAGCATGGCCGAGAATGGCTGGGTATTGCAGAGTATCACTGACTATGGCTGGGTATTGCAGGGTAACACCGACTATGGCTGGGTATTGCAGGGTATCACTGATTATGGCTGGGTATTGCAGGGTATCACTGAGTATGGCTGGGTATTGCAAAGTATGGCTGGGTATTGCAGGGTATCACCGAGTATGGCTGGGTATTGCAGGGTATCACCGATTATTGCTGGGTATCACCGAGTATGGCTGGGTATGGCAATTTATGGCAGAGTATTGGCAGGGTATTACAGGCTATTGCAGAGTATTGCTGGGTATTGCAGATTATTGCTGGGTATTGCAGAGTATTGGCAGGGCATTGCTGGGTATTGCAGAGTATTGGCAGGGCATCGCAGAGTATTGGCAGGGCATTGCTGGGTATTGGCAGGGTATTGCAGAGTATTGGCAGGGTATTGAAGAGTATTGGCAGGGCATTGCTGGGTATTGCAGAGTATTGGCAGGGCATCGCAGATTATTGGCAGGGCATTGCTGGGTATTGGCAGGGTATTGCAGAGTATTGGCAGGGTATTGCAGAGTATTGGCAGGGCATTGCTGGGTATTGCAGAGTATTGGCAGGGCATTGCTGGGTATTGCAGAGTATTGGCAAGGCATTGCAGAGTATTGCAGAGTATTGGCAAGGCATTGCTGGGTATTGCAGAGTATTGGCAGGGAATTGAGGGGTTAATTGTCGGTGAGCAGCACTGTGGGCACTGCAGATCCATCCCACAGCGTTGCTGACACCAATCTCTCCTTTCCACTGTACCGATCGGTACAGAGAGGGGAGGGAGGAACCTGTTTGTTTACAAGTGATCAATCCGTCATTTGACGGAGCGATCACGTGGTAAACAGCCACGATGAGCGGCCATTTACTGTGATCCGTGATGCTCTCGAGTGTGCTTCCCCAGGGGGCGCGCGAGAGCGAAATTCTGGGAGGACGTCATATGACGGCCTCCCAGAGTTAAGCAACCGCCCTGTAGCCGTCATTCGGCTATGGGCCGGTTGTTAAGTGGTTAATACCTTTTAATAAAAGTAGTGATAGATACAGACAATGTTAGAACATTATAACAAGAATACTTAACTAAAGATGCTGTCTCCGTCATGGAGTTCCATCTGCTTACGCAGAGTGGCACATAGGTGATCACAGACAAGTGCATATTTGCAAGCTCTGAATACAAGACTCAGGTCTTATATGTTTTGGCTGTGGTAATATAGGACTTGAATGTAATGAAATAGTCACCCTAACCCCCACAGGAGAAAAATTACCTTCTAAGGAAAATGGCACATTCCTGAAAGGCGAGTGAGCTGGCCTGTAACATATAGTCAGTTTACAATCACTTTCCTTTGGTATGAGTCAGAGTCATCTAAAGTAACCAGAATAACCAGAATATTAGAGGCTTTCCTAGAACTCCCTTCAATTTATAGTGTTTGTGTTAGTTCAAGGGATTTTTAAACACACTGAAGCTTCATCAACAATTACACTTCCACTGATGGTTACCTTGTTTGTGTCTTGGTGTAGAATTCTGTTTCCCTTTTGAGATTCACTGTACCCCTCAAGAACACCTTCCTTTGCGCAACCATCTAATTTTGTAAATTTTTCTTGAGGGATGTGCACATAGGCTTTGCTTCCAAAATGGTTCAAATTCTGGGCCCTTCCATTCCAAAGTTCATATAGCGTTTTCCTGGTAGTGGATTTTGAAGATAGCATGCATTCATAATTGCCTCCCCCCCCCAATATGTGGCTGGCATATCTGCATTGAACAGCATGATTCTTCCACTCTCGCATAGAGTACAGTTGATTCTTTCTGCAACCCTGTTTTGTTCTGGGTTGTATGATACAGTAGCTTGAAATATTATGCCTTGCTTTCTGAGAATCGCCTGTGTGTCGGTATATTCAGTTCCATTGTCTGTGAGCAATACACTCAGCATTTTGCCACATTTGTTGCTTACTGTTCACATTTCTCTGGTACTTCACTTTTGTTGTGTAACAGATATAGTGTAGTATACCTGGAGTAATCATCTATAAAAGTGAGAAATGAACTCTTCTTTGGGTCAATTTTTCCATCAGACCACATAGATGAATTAGGTCCAGAGGTTTCTTAGTTCTGCTGTTACTCTGCTTTAGAAAGGCTTTTCTTATCATTTTTCCTTTTACACAGCTGCTGCATTTCATTGTTTGATCACATGGATCAATGTTAATTCTGCTTGTATAGTCATGTTCAGTTAATTTCTTTATTACAGTATGTCAGGACTTCTGTGCCCAAGTCGGCTGTGCCATGTGTGATGTGAATGCAGTTTGGATGTTTTTCCTCCGTGGCAGTATTAACCACCGTATTGTAGTTCAGCTGTACAGTTCATATGCCCTTTTGTGATGGCACAACTGTCATCTGGGAAGGTCACTACATTGCCGTGTTTTGTGAGCTTCTTCACTGAAAAAAATATTAGTTTTAACATAAGGAATATAGAGGACCCTTTTCACAGGTATCTTTCTGGTAACACTCTGGGAAAAAGGACAGTTAAGAAAACTGTCTCCAAGGTGTACCTTATGTAATCATGCATATCCTGGCCTTTCATCAGCTTGGTTTTGAAGAGCTTTTAAATCAAATACAGTATATTGCAGAGATTAGCTCTTTCTTGCACCTTTTGTAATCCTTTCCACATTTCATTAACAGTTTCACACTTACATATGAATGAATGAATAAAATGCTTGTATAGCGTACAATGCGAACTGAATCGCCTCTAGGCGCTGTGGCGAGCTTTGATCATCTGCTAAAAGAGGAAGGTCTTGAGTTTTTTCCTAAAAGCCAGGTGATTTTCTTCCAGGCGGATGTTGATTGGTAGAGCATTCCATAGCCGAGGCCCTTGGACAGCGAATTTCCAATCCCCCTTGGATTTATACCGGGCTTTGGGCACGAGGAGGAGGTTTTTGTTGGCTGATCGAAGACTGCGGTTTGGTGTGTAATGATTTATTTTCTCTATTAGGTATTGCGGAGCTTCTCTATGCACGCATTTGTGGGTGAGGCAAAGGGTCTTGAACATGATTGGATTTTTTATGGTTAGCCAATATAAACTCCTCAGCGAAGGAGAGATGGATTCCCAGGTTTTTTTTCCTGTTATCAGCCTTGCCACCGTATTTTGGATCAGTTGTAATCGCTTTTTGATATCAGTTGATATTGTGGTAATCCTATGTAAAGCGAATTTGCGTAGTCCAGTCGTGAATTAATGATTGTTCCAACTACCACTGCTTTGTCATTCTTTGGGATAAAAGGGATGAGTCTGCGAAGCATGCGCAGCAGATGGTGAGATCCACTGACTACAGATCCTATTTGTGCATCCATTGACATTTGTGCATCTAAAATAACCCCGAGACTCTTCGCTTTGGTCTTTGGGGAGATAGTCTGCCCAAAGACGGTTGGTGGAGACCAGAAGGTTTTGGTTGCGGGCTTATGATTTGAGTGTACGATAAGAAGCTCTGTCTTTGATTCGTTCAGCTGGAGGGAGTTAGTGGTCATCCAGTCCTCTATTGATTTGAGGCAGTTTACAAGTTGTTGTTGGTGATCTTTTTTTCCATTGATCCGGAAATAAAGTTGTGTGTCGTCAGCGTAAGAGTGGAAGCAGAGATCTGAGCATCTGATGATTTGAAGGAGTGGGCGAATGTAAATGTTGAAGAGAACGGGTGACAAAGGAGAGCCTTGAGGGACTCCGCAGGTGACTGCCCGAGTTTCGGAGAGGAATTTTCCTAGTTTCACTGTCTGTGACCGATTTCCTAGGAAGGACGTGAACCATTGGAGATCTATGTCTTGGACTTCTGTGAGGCAGACGAGTAGAGTATTGTGATCTACTGTATCAAACGCTGCACTTAGGTCTAGCAGTACGAGGAGACACGGCTCTCCGTCATCTGCTGCTTCGAGGGCGTCGTCCCAAATCTTGAGGAGTGCTGTTTCTGTTCCATGACCCGGGCGGAAGCCTGATTGCAGCGGGTCCAGGAGTTTGTGAGTATCCAGGTGAAGTTGTAGCTGATGTACTACAGCTTTCTCCATGATCTTATAAATGGTGTTGAGGCTTGTAATTGGCCTACGGTTGTTTGGATCCTGAGGGTCCAGGTTTGGTTTCTTGAGTAGAGGTTTGACGATGCCTTGTTTGAGGATGCTGGGAACAATCCCTTTGTGGAATGATCTGTTTATGAGGTGGGTTATGGTTGGAGCCACGATGTCGGAGCATTCTTTCAGTAGTTTTGTGGGGATGATGTCAATAGGTGAGGTACTGTCACACAGTTTATTAATGATGTTTTTTGCGGTGTCTACGGTAATTGCGGATAGTGAAAAAATTGGCTGTTGCGGTATGTTGGTGCAGACATCCTCTTTATGTATTTGCTGGCTGAGGTTGGATGTTTTCTTCTGATAAATTGTTTCCCTGAGGGTTTTGACTTTATCGATGAAAAAATCTGACAGTTTGTCACAGTAATCCTGGGATTCACTTTCTGAGGGGTTCTAGGCACACCGGATTCATTGATTGATTAACCAGTTTAAACAGTTCCCGTGGTTGGTTTGCGGCCATTGAGATTGTATATGAGAAGTGGTCCTTTTTGGCTTTGAAGATTGCTTTCCGATAATTCTCTGTGAGACCTTTGTAGTTAAAGTGGTTTTCCTCTGTGGTATTTCTTCTCCATGTTCTTTCCGCTCTTCTGCGTTCTTGCTTTAGTACGGCGAGGGAGCTATTAAACCATCCAGAGTTTTTCTTCCTGATAAGAGCCCTGCATTTTGGTGCTACCGAGTCTGCTGATTGCAGCAATGCCCTGTTCAGGGAGTTGAGTGTTTCCTCCGTAGAGTGGTTTAAGGTTATTGAAGTTATCTTGTTGGACAGAGTGGATTTGAAGGATTTGGAGTACAGTTTTTTATGCGATCTGGTCCAGTGCGTTGTTGTTACAGGATTCCATTTTTCTTTGGTGATGTTGGTAGCTATTTTGAATTTGATGGCGTGGTGATCCGTCCATGGCAATATTATGTTGTCGAGTATGTTGACGTCAACGTTCTGTTTGAAAATGAGGTCCAGGGGGTGTCCTGACCCATTCGTGGGAGTCTTTATCAGTTGCTGGAAACCCAGTTCTTCTAGTTGATTGATGCAGGCAGTCGCAATGGGGTCTTTGGGCTCGTTTGCCCAAAGGTTGAAATCTCCGACTGCCATGAAATTTTTGAATTTTAGGATGTGCATTACAAAGGATTCCGTGAGGGGTGAAAGAAGATTGGACTTTGGTCCCGGTGGTCTGTAGCACAGTAGAATATGAGTGGTGTCATGGGGTGTTGGTTGAAGATGTAGCGTCAGGGTTTCCATAAAAGGCACTGGGTTCTGAGATGATGGTTTAGTGAGATCCAGGTGACCTTTAAAGATCACTGCTAGGCCTCCTCTTTTTTTCCCTATCCGGTGTTCGGTTAGGATCCTGTCGTTTTCCGGGACCAATTCGGTGAGGATGGTGTTGCAGTCAGAGGTTAACCAGCTTTCGTGATGAAGAGGCAGTCTACATTGTTCTCGATGATGAAGTCGTGTACTTCCAGTCTATGTTTGACTGCAGACCTGGCGTTAATCAAGGCGCAATATAATTGTAGTGGTCGAGTAGATGTCTTCCTGTGGTTGGGAGCTGCTTGTCGTCCGGTTTTTAATAGTTGTTCTCTTTGAAGTATTTTTTGTATGGAAGATGGCAATGTGGTGTTGATGTTCCTTAGTCTGTGCAGAACTTCAACTGAGTATTTGAAGTAGCACATGGTTTGTGGATGCTGTTGATGGTACTATGGGCCTAAGATGATGATCCTGATCAGGGTATTGATCCTGAGGAGGGGCTAGGTATCAGACTTGCCGCCGTGCTTGAGGCTATTAGAGCGTAAGTTGGTCAGGGGATGCTTACCGTATATACTTGAGTATAAGCCGAGATTTTTAGCCTCTTTTTTGAGGCTGAAAGTGCCCCCCTCGGCTTATACTCGAGTCATCGCCGTCTGCCTGCCCGATCAGCGTGTCGAGCAGACAGACGGCGGCCATTCTACTATTCAAAAGCCACGCCTCCCTGTCTGTGATAGGCGGAACACTCAATTTCCCAGCAGTCAGTGTTCCACCTATCACGGACATCCGCTCATTCTCATACTATGGACGAGGATGAGAGGATGTCCGTGATAGGCGGAACACTGACTGCTGGGAAATTGAGTGTTCCGCCTATCAAGAGACAGGGAGGCGTGGCTTTTGAACAGAGGAATGGCCGCCGTCTGTCAAACCAGGAGGAGAGCGTGGCACACAGAGGCTGCAGATTGGCACAGGTAGGCAGGGATGGACAGCACAGCACAGCACAGCACAGCGACGGACGGGACACAGAGACGGACGGGACACAGCGACGGACGGGACGGGACACAGCGACGGACGGGACACAGCGACGGACGGGACACAGGGACGGACGGGACACAGGGACGGACGGGACGGGACACAGCGACGGACGGGACACAGGGATGGACGGGACACAGGGATGGACACAGGGATGTCTCACCCTCGGCTTATACACGAGTCAATAAGTTTCCCAGTTTTTTTGTGGTAAATTGGGGGCCTCGGCTTATATTCGGGTCGGCCTATACTCGAGTATATACGGTATATGGATGCGGAAGGAGTTGTTGTATTTGGTTGCTGGCTGTTCCGGCTACCTTTACTTGAGGTGAAGGTCTCCGCTGAGAAAAGAAGTCTGGCTGTGATCTGGAGTAGTCGCCCTAGGATAGCGTGAAAAATGGAATGGAGGCCGGAGGTAGGGGTATGCTAACCTATGGTTGTTCCTGATTGTTCCAGAGGAAGGCGAAAAAAAACCCTGGCAGTAGCAGCCAAACGCACCAGTGGGGCAAAAATTCCTTCCTGACCCCCGTAGGCAGTCGGACGGAGTCCCTGGAACAATCACTAGGGGGGGAGTGGAGGTGCGAGCTTACCTGGCTGCGGTGGTCCCCGTTAAACACTCTGGTTCCGGTGAATCTGGCTTGCTGTCAACCTGATGTTTCTGGAGAGCTGTCTGGTTGCCCCTTGCAGTGGGATCTTTAAAATTGAGGGGAGGATGGAGGTAGGATAGAGATTAGAGACTCTTGTCTTAACTCCTGTTTTCAACTCCTGGTTATTAACTCTCCACTTCAAAAATCCATTTGTGTTCACAAAATCCACATACAAGCCACCATCATGGAGCAAGCTCCTAGAGGAGTTTGTATAACTACCTTTATACACCTGTGAACAATTAACCCCTCCCCTAAATTAACAGGAAGAAAGAGAAAAAAAATGCTGTTAAAAAGTGTCAGAAAAAAGGTCTTTTAAAAACTGCTAGCAAATGTATCAAATAAAGGAGGGGAAAAAAAAAAAAAAAAACACCCCCAAAACAACACTTGCAAGCAGAAGAAGTCAAAAGCACAACTCCTGGTTATTAACTCTCCACTTTAGTTCAAAAATCCACTTGTGTTCACAAAATCCACATGCAAGCCACCATCATATATGTATGATTTGATCATCTTCTATGCTAAGAGAGACTGTGCTTTGTTTTTTTTTATCTTTCTCTATCAACTCATGTGAAGGGTGTGGCCTGACTTAAAGTAATTGTAAAGCTTTGAGGTTTTTTTTAAATAACAAAAAGGGCATAGTTACCTCCACTGTGCAGTTAGTTTTGCACAGAGTGGCCCTGATCAGTGGCGCTGATAGCTCCTCCCCACATCAGATAACCCCTTAGGAGAGGCGCGCTCCTGGGGAGTTACCTTGTGGGAGCTCTCCAGAATCCAGCATTTGCATCCATAGAATGCCAGACTCGGCCACGCCCCCCCCGGTGCCATGTCATTGGATTTGATTAACAGCAGCAGGAGCCAATGGCTGTGCTGCTATCAGTCTATCCAATCAAGACCTGAGAACCCCGGGCAGAGGAAGAGCGCATCTCTGCCGTGGGAAATTCCAGGACTCAGGTAAGTAAAACGAGGGGCTGAGGGGCTGGTCACTGCCAAGTGTATTTTCACCTTAATGTATAGGATGCATTATGGTAAAAAAACACAAGGGTTTACAACCCCTTTAATTTATATATATTCACATACCTTCTATTATTAGCATAATTGCCATTTTGAATGTACAAGACTGGTAGTTCTGGTTTGTTAGATTTGCAAATTTGCAATTTTTTTTTATTCTGTTGCAGTCTTTTTTTCAGAACATGTGAACAGGCAAAAAATTTGTGCAAACACTGTTAACCCCTTCCCGCCGAGCGTACGCAGATGTGCGTACTCGGCTTCCGGGGGGTATACCAGGATGATGCCCGCACCTGCAGGCATCATCCCAGTACCGTTTTTTTCAGCAGGCGATTGGCTATCCAGCCATAACAACCAATGTGGCTAAAAGCCGCTCGGCTGTTATGCTGGAGGAGCGGGATGGGACGTCCCCCCCTCCCGCCGCCTCCCGCCGCTGTTACCGGTGCTCCCGCTCGATCGGGAGCGCCGATTCCTGGTGCGATGCCTCCGGCCGCTGGGGAGGAACTGGAACGAAGCCGTAATCGGCTTCGTTCCAGTCTCCTCATAGTAAACACGGAAGCGACGTCATGACGTCACTTCCCGTTTACTCGGCTGCCAATGGCGCCGGTTTTAAAAAAATATTCGGTATTCAGAATCGCCGTTTTCAGCGATCTGAATACATTGAAGTGTAAAGGAGGGGTGGGGGGTCTTTTAGACCCCCAATCCCTCCATAAAGAGTACCTGTCACCGCCTATTACTGTCACAAGGGATGTTTACATTCCTTGTGACAGCAATAAAAGTGATCAAATTTTTTTTTTAAACAATTTAGTCATTTTAAAATAAATAAAATAAATAAAAAAATAAAAAAAAAATTTTTAAAGCGCCCGCCGTCCCCGCGAGCTCGCGAAGCAAAGAAAACGCATATGGAAGTCGCGCCCGCGTATGTAAACGGTGTTCAAATCACACATGTGAGGTATCGCCGCGATCGTCAGAGTGAGAGCAATAATTCTAGCACTAGAACTCCTCTGTAACGCTAACCTGGTAACCGTAAAAAAATGTTTAAAGCGTCGCCTATTGAGATTTTTAGGTACCGTACTTTGTCGTCAATCCACAAGTACGTGCAATTATAAAGTGTGACATGTTTGGTATCTATTTACTCGGCATAACATTATCTTTCACATTATGCAAAAAAAGGGATAATTTTACTGTTTTTTTTTTTTAATTCATGAAAGTGTCCCTTTTCCCAAAAAGTTGCATTTAAAACACTGCTGCGCAAATACCGTGTGACATAAAATATTGCAACTATCGCCGTTTTATTCTCTAGAGTGTCTGTTAAAAAAATATATATAATGTTTTTCCAGGAGCAATGATTTTAATAATGCTTAAAGTAAAACAATAAAAATAAAATATTCCTTTAAATATTGTGCCTGGGGGGTGTCCTTAGTATGCCTGTAGCACATCTTTCCTATGTTTATAACAGTGCCACAACAAAATTAAATTTCTATAGGAAAAAATTTAATTTCAAAACTGACTTCAGACTTCAGAAACCGGAAGCGACGAAGATTTTGTCACTTGTGGTTTTGGTTTGTTTGTTGACAATCCATTACTGGTTTGTACAGCATCTGATTAAACCAACCTTGATCAGATGCTTTGGAGGAAAGAGGGGAGACATAGGGTCTAATAGACCCCAGATCGCTCCATAAAGAAGACCTGTCACGGTCAATACAGTTTGTTTAAAGTGGTTGTAAACCCTTACAAACCACTTTGACCTACAGGTAAGCCTAGATTAAGGCTTACCTGTAGGTCCAAGAAATATCTCCTAAACCTATACGGTTTAGGAGATATTTGCCTGAAGACAGGCACCGCTGTCTACGGCGCATGCGCCGTAGATAGCGGCGCACAGGCGCACTGAGCGCGGCATTTCCAGCAATGGAGCTGGCGCCCGTGTCGGCTCCCGTGCGCATGCGCGGGAGTGACGTCATCGCGGCTCCGCCGAATGACAGCGGTGGAGCTGCGAGACCCCACCGAGAAGATGGATGCGCCGGACTACAGGGGACAGCGGTGACATCGCTGGCTCCTGTGTCAGGTAAGTGACACATAATGGGCTACTATGCGATGCATAGTAGTCCATTATGCTTTGCCTTTGCAGGGAATGAAAGAAGAAGTAAACCCATCAGGGTTTACTTCCTCTTTAATCACATGCCGACCAGCTCACTCCGATATACGCCGACAGAAGGGCATGTGCAGGCAGATTAACATACCTGTACATTGCACTATAAGAAGCGGTTTGCAGTGCCCACCACGGCCTCCGTGAGTATGATCGTGGGTCCTGCGGACTCGATGTCCACAGGGATACCCGCGATCAACTCACGGAGAGGAAGAATGGGGAAATGCTGATGTAAACATGCATTTCCCCGTTCTGCTTAGTGACAGGACACTCATCACAGCTCCCTGTGATCGGGAGCGGTGATCAGTGTCATGTCAAACATAGCCCCTCCCCCCACAGTTAGAATCACTCCCTAGGACACACTTAACCCCTACAATGCCACCTAGTGGTTAACCCCTTCACTGCCAGTCACATTTACACAGTAATCAATGCATTTTTAATCATACTGATCGCTGTATAAATGTGAATGGTCCCAAAATAGTGCCAAAAATGTCCTATCTGTTTGCCAAAATGTCACAGTCATGATTAAAATCGCTGATCGCTGCCATTACTAGTAAAAAAAAAAAAATATTAATAAAAATGCCATAAAACTATCCCCTATTTTGTAGACGCTATAACATTTGCGCAAACTAACCAAGAAACGCTTATTTAAATTTTTTTAACCAAAAATATGTAGAAGAATATTTATTGGCTTAAAGTGAGTACAATTTTTTTTTTCAATTTTTTGGGAATATTTATTATAGCAAAAAGTAAAAAATTATGTGTTTTTTTCAAAATTGTCACTATTTTTTGTTATAGCGCAAAAAAATAAAAACCACAGAGGTGTGATAAAATACCACCAAAAGAAAGCTCTATTTGTGGGGGGAAAGGGACGTCAATTTCGTATGTGAGCCACATCGCACAACCGCGCAATTGTCAGTTAAAGCGACATAGTGCCGAATCGCAAAAAACGCTCTGGTCTTTTGCCAGCCGAATGTTCCGGGGCTTAAGTGGTTAAAAAAAAAAATGAAAGATACAGTGTAAAAATACATTTATATAAAATAATTATTAAAACAAAAAAGATAGAAAGATACAGTGTTAAAAAATAGATCAATTATTTAATATTTAATATAAATTATTAAAACAAATGTTTTTCTTTTTTAAAGCCCACCCGTCCCAACCCGCATGCATATGTAAATGACAATCGCACCACACAAGTGTGTGATCCACGGGCATGCACATTTTTAAAGCATTTGGTATCTATTTACTTGACATTACATCATCTTTTATATGTCACCAGAAAATTGTGTTTTATATTGTGTTTATGTCAACTAAAATTAATTAAAGTGTATTTTTTCCCCAAAAAATGCGTTTGAAAAACCACTGTGTAAAAATCGTGTGACATAAAAAATTGCAACACCCCCCATTTAATTCTCTAGGGCCCTTGCTTAAAAAGTAATGTTTGGGGGTTCTAAGTAATTGTTTAGCAAAAAATGCAGATTTTTATATGTATAGGTGAAATGCCAGAACTTGTCTAGGTTCAAATGGTTACTAATGTAGTGAAAAATAATTTAAACCCCTAATAATCAGACATATTCTTACATTATTGATATTAATGCTATGAGCTGAAAATTTTACTACTGTGAATAAAAATGTTTGAGGGGGAAGTAAAATATGTTTATGCACCAGTTAATTGAGGATATCATATTCACCATGATTTTTGGTGGTAGCATGGGGTCAATGGCTTTCATTTACTAGGTGTGTAAATATTAGGGATGAGCTGAACAACCTCCGTTTCGGTTCGCAGTGGAACAGGCAAAAAATGTGTGCAAACACTGTTAATGTCTATGGGACACGAACGTGAAAAATCCAAAGTGCTCATTTTAAAGGCTTATATGCAAGTTATTGCCATAAAAAGTGTTTGGGGACCTGGGTCCTGCCCCAGGGGACATTTATCAATGCAATTTGTTTTTTAAATGGCCATTTTTTTGGGAGCAGTGATTTTAATAATGCTTAAAGTGAAACGATAAAAATGAAATATTCCTTTAAATATCATGCCTGGGGGTGTCCTTAGTAAGCATGTAAAGTACCACATCTTTAATGTATTGTTGGATCCTGGCAATATAGATAAAAATTATTGAAAAAAATGGTGTAGGGACCCTTTGGGTCTGGTATGAATATTAAGGGGAACCCCATGGCAAAAATACCAAAATAAAAAGGCATGGCTGTCCCCCAAAATCCATACCAGGCCCTTTAGGTTTGGTATGGATATTAAGGGGAACCCCGCATCAAAATTGAAAAACAAATGGCATGGGGGATCCCCCAGGTCCCAGCCACTATATACTCTGAACAGCAGTATATATACTTTTTCGGCTTGCCCTATATACTCTACATAAAAACTGGGCCTTGGTAAGGCCTCACAGATACTCTTGTTGGGCGCAGGAATGGGCCCTGCTGTGAAATATTATATCAGAAATTGCACTTACATGCCCCTGTTAAATAGGGGCAGAAAAATTGGGCCTTGGGGGGGTGGTGGTGGTGTCGCAACACTGTAACCCCTCACAGATACGCTTGTTGGGTGCAGAAACGGGGCCCCGCTGTGAAAGATTATATCAAAAATTGTAAATACATGCCCCTGTTAAACAAGGGCAGAAAAATTTGGCCTTTGCTTTTGTTGGCGTCAGAATACTGTAATCCCTCACAGTTACTCTTGTTGGGCGCAGGAACAGGCCCTGCTGGGAAATATTATATCAAAAATTGTAATTACATGCCCCTGTTAAACAGGGGCAGAAAATTGGGGCTTGGGTGGTGGTGGTGCCACAACACTGTAACCCCTCAAAGATACTCTTGTTTGGCTCAGGAACAAGCCCTGCTGTGAAATATTCTATCAAAAATTGTAATTGCATGCCCCATTAAACAGGGGCAGAAAAATTGGTAGTGCCCTAAACCAAAAATATTGTTGGAAGCTAGCTTCATCAAGTTTGATGAGGAATAGGATAGTCAGCATAGGCGTGGGGTTCCCCTAAATTCAATTAGCAGGCCCTTCTGGTCTGGTATGGATATTAAGGGGAACCCCGCGTCAAATAAAAAAAAAATTGACGTGGGGTCCCCCTAAATATCCATACCAAACCATATTAAGGGGAACCCCTGTCAAATAAAAAAAAAATTGACGTGGGGTCCCCCTAAAAATCCATACCAGGAGGGCGGGGCCACCCGTCACCTGACCCCACCCCCTCTGATGCTGGTGAGGGAAGCCATGGGGTTCCCCAGTGACGTATGGGTGACCCTGCCCCCCTCTGATGTAACGCAGGTTTCCATAACATCAGAGGGGGGTGGGGTCACCCATACGTCACTGGGGAACCCCTGGCTTCCCTCACCAGTGTCAGAGGGGGCGGGGTCAGGTGACGGGTGGCCCCACCCTCCTAATATAAGAAACGTCAGCGCTGGGATCCCCGCAGTGTCTGCGCAGTGGAGACAGAAGACAGATGCATACATGGACAGCGCTGGACTGAAAATCACCCGTCGCTGGATCAGATCAGCCATTGATGGACCCCGTATGATCATCCATCGCTGGATAGCAAGAGTGGATTACCACCGCTGGGATCTTTTTTTTTTTTTTTTTAATAAAGGAATTTTTCAAAAGTGTGTTTGTCTTATTTAACCATTTTTTACACTTTCTTTGTGAAATGGTAGGAGTACTTTTGTACCCCCTTACCATTTCAAACGGGGGGGGGGGGTGGGATCTGGGGGTCCCCTTGTTAAAGGGGGCTTCCAGATTCTGATAAGCCCCCAAACCGCAGACTCCCACAACCACCGGCCAGGGTTGTGGGGATGAGGCCCTTGTCCCCATCAACATGGGGACATGGTGCTTAGAGGGGTCACAGACTCCCAAAGCATCCTCCCAATGTTGAGGGCATGTGGCCTGGTATGGTTCAGGAGGGGGGGTGCTGTCTCGTCCCCCCCTCTTTTCCTGTGGCCTGCCAGGTTGCGTGCTCGGATAAAGGGTCTGGTATGGATTTTTAGGGGGACCCCCACGTAAAAAAAATGTTTTAATTTGACGTGGGTATCCCCTTAATATCCATACCAGACCCGAAGGGCCTGGTAATTGAATATAGGGGAACCCCACGCTTTTTTTTTTTATCAATTAATGAATTGTCCGCTCATTGAGTGTTCTCTGTATTACGGGAGCTGACAATTGAAAGTGATTTTAAAAGACTTTTTTTCCTTGCGAAATGACACTTTGTGCAGGGACAGTTGTAAGCATGGGAAACATGCGCCCCTTCACAGGCATACTATAGACACCCCCCCAGGTACGAAATTTAAAGGAATATTACACTTTTATTGTTTCACTTTAATCATTATTAAAATCACTGCTCCTGAAAAAAAGGCCATTTTCAAAACTTTTTTTTGCATTGATCCATGTCCCCTGGGGCAGGACCCAAGTCCCCAAACACTTTTTAGGACAGTAACTTGCATATTAGCCTTTAAAATTAGCACTTTAGATTTCTCCCATACACTTGTACAGGGTGTTCCGGCTTTTCAAATTTGCTGCGAACAGCCCAAATTGTTCACTATTCGCTGAACAGGCGAACAGGCAATGTTCGCGTTGAACATGAGTTCGACTCGAACTCGAAGCTCATCCCTATTCAGGAACCCCAGTTATAATTAGGCCAGTCAGTAATGTACTTAATATATTATTTTTATTTAAACTCTCAGCGTCGAATTTCACCCTTCTATATATGTTATGGGCAGGGACGTTAACTTTCCTTCAAGGTGCACTGGGTAACTCTGTGGCAGCTGGGAAGGATGCAGGACAGGGTTCAGTGTTGTTGTTGGAGCTTCTTCCGCCATCATGCCTCCAAAACCCTAGTGGTGATTCTGCCACAGCTCTCTTCTCCACCCCTCCTCTTCTTCTTCCTCTATGGCATCTTCTTCCTCTATGGCTTGTCCTCTGAACCAGCAGTGCTCCTGTTCAAAGGGCTACGCAAGCAGTCAGGCTAAAAGATGCCATTTATTGTTTCACTTTAATCATTATTAAAATCACTGCTCCTGAAAACACGTCAGTTTTTAAAACTTTTTTTGCATTGATCCATATCCCCTGGGGCAGGACCCAGGTCCCCAAACACTTTTTAGGACAGTAACTTGCATATTACCCTATAAAATTAGCACTTTAGATTGTGAACGTTCAAGTCCCATAGACTTTAATAGGGTTCTAAAGTTCACACGAAGTTTAGGTCTTTTCGCAAGTTCTTGTGCGAACCGAACAGGGGGGTGTTCGGCTCATCCTTATTCCTGAAGCCTTAATAGAATGCATACAGAAAAGATAAAATTAAACCAGAGAGGTTTAATAAGGAGCTTCATATGGAACACACACTGAAAATGTGTATGCTGCATATACTTCCAACTTGCATTCGACTCGAACATCGGACTCATCCAGACTCACAATCAGATCTAGTTTTAATTGATAGACAGTCCTCACAGAAAACTATGTCGATCTACTAACAAGATTATCAGATGGTTGGACCATGCTCCCATGAAGCTAAGTCGCCAAAGGTCATGTTCTTACTCTGCCACCTTTGTGGAAAATGAATACTTACTTTCTTTCTAATCTATACTACTCTGGAAATATTTTAAATCATCTTGAACAATAGTTTGAACTAAATGACACTGACAGATTTAACCAATTGCTGACGGGCACACGCTGATGTACGTTGGCAGAATGGCACGGACAGGCAAATGGGCGTACAGGTACGTCCCTTTAAATTTGGCGTGCGCGCCAGTCAGACCTCCGTGTGTCTGATCGTGGGTCTCGCAGACTCGATCGCTGCAGGGATACCCATAATCGTCTCACGGGGAGGAAGAATGGGGAGATGCTAATGTAAACAAGTGATCGGAGCAGAGATCAATGTCATACACAGCCATGCCCCCCCCCCCCCCACAGTTAGAAACACTCCCCAGGGCTCACTTAACCCCTACACTGCCATCTAGTGGTTAACCCCTTCACTGCCAGTGTAATTTACACAGGAATCAGTGCACTTGTATAGCACTGATTGCTGTATAAATGACAATGGTCAAAAATATCCGATGTGTCCACCATAATGTTGCAGTCACAATAAGCCGATCCAAATATCAGCAGAGGCGCCTAATTTTACCACAAAAAACTGGGAAAACGTATTGACTCGAGTATAAGCCTAGGGTGGGAAATGCAGCAGCTACTGGGTAAACAATGCCAATATGCAACCTCACTTTGCCCATTTGCAGCCTCACTGTGCCCATCTGCAGCCTCACTGTGCCCACCTGTATCATCAGTATCCATCTGCAGCCTCACTGTGCTCGTCTGCAGCCTCACTGTGCCCATTTCCAGCTGTACCTTTGATAACCAAAACAGCGGGTGTCTCGCTGTGTCATGCCGCCTGTTCGGTGGCCATCCACTGTAACAAAGCCCCACCTCCTCCTCATCCGTGATAGAGGGAACACTGATTACGTTTCCCAGCATTGTATCAGTGTTCCGTCTATCAGGGACGAGGAGGAGGTGGGACTTTGTTACAGTGGACGTCCAAACAGACTGCATGACAAGGTGGTTTTAGTTATCAAAGGTACAGCTGCAGATGGGCACAGTGAAGCTACACCCTCACTCGATTATAAGCTGAGGGGGGCTTTTTCAGTATAAAAAATGTGCTGAAAAAGTCGGCTTATACTCAAGTATATATATATATATATATATATATATATACACACATACACACAAAACTTCCAAAACTGGTTTAGAGGCACTCACAGGTCCTGCAGAGGAGGAAGATGAAAAGCAGCAGTATTTTTATTGTCAACATTTCAATGAATCTAATTCCATCTCTCTCCCTTGATAAAGATGGACTGAGCTTTATCAAAATGTTGATAATAAAAACACTGCTGCTTTTCACTTCACACTTAACCCTTTAATCTCCCCTGATGTTAACCCCTTCCCTGCCAATGTCATTTATACAGTGACAGTGCATTTTTTTAGCACCGATCACTGTATTGGTATTACTGGTCTTCAAAAAGTGTCACTTAGTTTTAGATTTGTACAGTGCAATGTCGCAGTCCTGCTAAAAATTGCTGATTGTACCATTACTAGTAAAAACAATAAAAGTAATAAAAATATCCCATAGTTTGAAGACACTATAACTTTTGCACAAACCAGTCAATATACACTTATTAGATTTTTTTTACCAAAAACATGTAGCAGAATACATATTGGCCTAAATTGATGAAGAAATTCGATTTTTATAATTTGCTTATTGGATGAGTTTTATAGCAGAAAGTAAAAAAAATAAAAAATTTTGTATCGCAAAAAAATAAAGAAAAGCCCTATTTGTGGGGAACATCAATTTTATTTGGGTACAGCATGGCACGGCTGCGCAATTGTTAGTTAAAGCAACGAAGTGCCCGTATTACAAAAAATGGCCTGGTTAGGAAGGGAGTACAACCTTCCAGAGCTGAAGAGGTTAAAGTAGCAAAAAATGCCTTCCTCGGGGCTGCTACTGTTTGTAGATGGTGAACGGGGAAAATTCCACACGGGGGTGTCTGTAATACCAGAATCAGAATTTCTCTAGGTACCAAGGGATTTAAAAGAGAAGTATGATTTTCCATTTTTTGCTTACATCTGTGAGCTGCTGATAGCTAAAAATCTTTCCAGCCCTCTCAGAAGTGCCCCCATTCTGATAAATTTGAGCTAAAGACCTATGGGAGGGTCTACAGACTTTCATACAGTGTCATACTGGCAATCGTCTGGCTCTGGAGTCTGGATCCACCCACTTTCCTGTCATCTTGCTTGATTGATGTCGGCTCTCTGCTCACTCCCAAGATTTCACAGAGCGTAGCTCCTCCATCCTCCCCCCTCCCCTTCCTGCTCCCTCCCTCCTCCCCTGCAGCCTTTTCCAATGGTCAGAAGAATCGACATTGATATGAGCACTTCAGTCAGTGACTAAGGTAGGAGAAATATATTGTTTTTGTCTGACTAAGGGTAGACACCTGAAAGTACACACCTCATCCCAAGACATAATTTATTCAGCAGAAAGAGAGAATTTGGGAAGGGATTAGAGCTGTGCTTGTACAAATAACAATAAGGAACCAAATTTCCATTTTCTATACAAGTCTCTTATACTTTGCTCAGTGGGTAGGTCGGGGGTATATATATCTCAGATCTCCCCTACCTATTTGAACCTTGGTTTTGTTTTTGATTTGTTTTTCCTTACACCTGTTTTTTGTTTTTCTATTTGTTTCATTAGCTTCTCATGGTGTAAAGAGATCTTGGTCTGATGTTCCTATTAACACAGGGTTATTATGTTAAATCATTTGGTGGATACATCACATGCCATACAGTGCTATCACATGCTGTACAGTGTCATTACATGTTGTACACTGTCATCACATGCCATAAAGTGCCATCACATGCCGTACAGTGTCAATACATGTTGTACAGTGTCATCACATGCCATACAGTGCCATCCCTAGGTATGAGCCGAACACCCCCCCCCCCCCCCCCCGGTTCAGTGCGCAGGAGAACATGCAAACAGGCAAAAAATTTGTTCGAACACCATTAAAGTCTATGGGACACAAACATAAATAATCAAAAGTGCTAATTTTAAAGGCTTATATGCATGGTATTGTCATGAAAAGTGTTTGGGGACATGGGTCCTGCCCCAGGGGACATGTATCAATGCAATTTTTTTTTTAAAACAGCCATTTTTTCGGGAGCAGTGATTTTAATAATGCTTAACGTGAAAGAATAAAAGTGAAATATTCCTTTAAATTTCATGCCTGGGGGTGTCTATAGTATGCCTGTAAAGTGGTGCACATTTCCCTTGTTTAGAACAGTCCGAAAGCAAAATGAAATTTCTAAAGGAAAAAAAGTCATTTAAAAGTACTTGCGGCAATAATAAATGGTCGGTCCCAGCAATACACATAAATGTCATTGAAAAAAACAGCATGGAATTCCCCCACAGTTCATTACCAGGCCCTTTAGGTCTGGTATGAATATTAAGGGGAACCCCACGCCAAAATGTAAAAAACAAATGGTGTGGGGGTCCCCCTCAAAATCCATACCAGACCCTTCAGGTCTTCAGGTGCCAAAATTAGAATAAAATTAGAAAAAAATGGCATGGGTCCCCCAAAAAATGCATACCAACCTGGCAAGCCACAGGAAAAGAGGGGGGATGAGAGAGCGGCCCCACCCCCCTGAACCGTACTAGGCCACATGCCATCTACATGGGGAGGGTGCTTTGGTGTAGCCCCCCCCAAAGCACCTTGTCCTCATGTTGATGGGGACAAGGGCCTCATCGCCACAACCCTTGCCCGGTGGTTGTGGGGGTCTGCGGGTGGGGGGCTTATTGCAATATGGAAGCCCCCTTTAAAAAGGGAACCCCAGATCCCGGCCCCCCGTGTGAAATGGTAACAGGGTACAAATGTACCCCTGCCATTTCACAAAAGAAGTGTGAAAATGGTAAAAATGACAATACATGCCTTGGGGCAAGTCCTTTATTAAAAAAAAGTGCCCCATGAAGTCCATTCATCTTCTTCTCTCGCTCCGACGGATGAAAAAGAAAGTACCCAAGTTACCCCGCCCCCTCTGACGCTACAGGGAAGCCATAGGGATGTCTCCATGTGTCAGAGGGGGGCGGGGTCACCCGGCGATGTCACCACGTGGCCCTGCCCTCAGTTGTAAAAGAGCTGTCACCTGAGAGGCCGGTCATTATGGCGGATTCCTCTCATGGAGGCAGATCGGTGGCGGCTGTGTGCGCCTTTTTTTTTTCTTTTTCGGTCTGTCGGAGCGAGAAAAAGAAGAAGAGGAATGGACTTTGTGGGACAATAAAGTACTTTACGTTATTTATTGTCGTTTTTACCATTTTCACACTTTTTTGTGAAATGGTAGGTACCCCATTAAAATTTCATACAGGGGGAGGCCAGGATATGGGGGTCCCCTTGTTAAAGGAGGCTTCCAGATTCTGATAAGCCCCCTGCCCGCAGACCCCCACAACCACCGGGCAAGGGTTGTGGGGATGAGGCCTTTGTCCACATCAACATGGGGACAAGGTGCTTTGGGGGGGTTGCAATTTTTATTTTTAATTCTGGTTCGGGGTTCCCCTCAATATTCATACCAGACCCAAAGGGCCTGGTAATGAACTATGGGGGAATCCCATGCCGTTTTTTTCAATGACTTTTATGTGTATTGCTGGGACCAACAATTCATTATAGCTGCGAGCACTTTTAAATTACTTTTTTTCCTTCAGAAATGTAATTTTGCTCTCGGACTGTTCTAAACATGGGAAACATGCGCTCTACAGGGATACTATAGACACCCCCCAGGTATGAAATTTAAAGGAATATATCACTTTTATTGTTTTGCTTTAAGCATTATTAAAAACTTTAAGCATTATTTAAATCAAATTGTTCGCTATTTGGCGAACAGGCAAACACCCGATGTTCGAGTCAAACGTAACACCGGGCTCATCCCTAGCCATCACATGCTGTACAGTGTCATCACATGCTGTACAGAGTCATCACATGCCGTATAGAGTCATCACGTGTCGTACAGAGCCATCACATGCTGGTGCTGTACAGTGTCATCACATGCTGTACAGAGCCATCACATGCCATACAGATCCATCATATGCTGGTGCCATACAGTGTCATCACATGCCATACAGAGCCATCACATGCCATATAGAGCAATCACATGTCGGTGCCGTACAGAGCCATCACATGTCGTACAGTGCCATACAGAGCCATAATGACACTGTATGGCATGTGATGACCCCGTACAGCATGTGATGCTGTATAATCGTCCCCTGAATGGTATTCTGCTCAGATTTTCTGATGTGGGAGCTGCAGCAAGCATAGCAGGCAGCTATAAACAGTCTCCACACACATGAAGGCTATTTGTATATATAGTGTGCATATCAAGGCTCTGTCTGTGTAAACAGTGGGCAGTTCTAGGCTGTATCTCTGTACTCTGTGCATATTCCAAGCTTTTGTAAGATAATTGTGTAATACGTGTGGGTATATGGGGAGGAGGAGCTCTGAGTGCCGAGTGCTTGTGTGTGTATGTGTGTGTGCGTGCGTGTGTGTGTGCGAAATGAGAGGGGGGGGGAGGGAGCCCTCTCCAACACACTCCAGATTCTGACAAGCCTGTGAAACTTCTGTTCTTTGAAACTCTGATCTCCCAGACCGGGCACACCATTTATTATCAACTTCTGTTTCCTTTATGAGGTCATATTACTGTGGAAACAGAGCCATGTGACCAATGTGCTCATTCACATCACAACCACGTCTCTCAGGGGAGGGGGGAAGAGGCTGGGGGTGTGTTGGTGTGTTGCTGAAGCTGTATACAATCCCTGAGAACTTTTCAAACAGCAAATTGACCGGTTTTTGGCAGCTGGAGGAAAGTTCAAGTGCACATGCTGAAAAAACTAAAGAAGGCAGGAAAAAAAAGATTAGCTGATTTGTGATGAATGTTATTGGTGCTGTTTATGTAATCCATCCCATACTTCTCTTTTAAATTTGACAGATGGGTGTGGTTTTGGAATGATCAGTCCTCATGATCAGGTCTCTCACAAAGCTCAGTTCCAGTGTTCAGACATTCACTGATTCTCCCTGATTGTAGGCACACATGGCAACAAGGCCCTGCCACTTTGGGTCCAGAAATATCAGTGTCTCAGGCCTTAGCTCAAATCCTCTTGTCACTCAGGAACCGGGCACTCTCTGGCTCCCTGTGCTAGATTGCCCCGATCTCTGAATTGCCTGGGAAATGTCCTGACACATGGCAGCCTTGATATTAAAGTCCACAACTCATAGCCTCCAGTGCACAGCACCAACCCCCCCCCCCCCCCCCCCGGACTACATTTACTGAATGAACAGGATCTGATGCATGATCTCAAAGTCCATATCAAACAAGACTACTCTTCCTTTAAAATTTAGGAGCCCATAGACCAGTGATGGCGAACCTTGGCACCCCAGATGTTTTGGAACTACATTTCCCATGATGCTTTACTACACTGCAGAGTGCAATAGTATCGTGGGAAATGTAGTTCCAAAACATCTGGGGTGCCAAGGTTCGCCATCACTGCCATAGACATTTGATACCTGTAACCATGTAAAGACAGTTTTGACAAGTTTTGAAAACAACAAAACAGTTAAATCTCTTACCTATTTGGCTGGAGTAAATCAAATAATATTGTGTTTTTTAGATTACTGCACTTTGGCATCCTCATTGCTCGTTATACAGCTTTATTTAATATGCCTAAACAATGTTTTCAATTCATCTGAGAGGAAATACTGTAAGTGGAAATCCACCCCAGAGAGAAAAGTCCTTACCCAAGCATGTCTTTGTATGCTTGCAAAGTCACTGAAAACCATTTGCTTTACTTGATGCCTTTGTCTCATTCAAGGAAAATTAAGAGAAAATTGTTATTATCCACAGAAGCTAATGACGTTGTTTCACAGCCACCTTTTTCTTCCTAAGTATTTAAAGAGCAGTTACCCAGATGCTTCCCGACTTTCCAATGCAAATGGTGAGGAGATAAATATGAATAATTATAAACACTTGAGCGGCATTTCAGAATGCTCTACCTAGGGCAAGTGCTGCATTTTTAAGCGCGTCCCATAGTCAATCTTCTTAAATTTCCCATTAAATATTGATCAACCCCTGAGACTCCTAATATTTGCTTAGCGCAGATATGTTAGACTTGAATATAAACTGTTTTGCCTTAGAGCTAATCCACATATTCAATCAGAATTGATGACAGATGAAATCTGTTTAGTTAAAAACGTGCCTACTGCAGTACCCTTAATGTCAAATAAAGGGAGTTAAGCTGTTTTATCAAAACAAAAGACAAAATATGAATGCTGACACATATTTGCTTACATTCTGTGCTATACACTAAACATGTAATGACAGTATTGAAAGGATTACTGAATGAAATATAAAAAGAAAAAAGATTTGTGACTACACATTCATGCTCTAACCAATATGTTACTGTCTTTTCATTTTGTTTGAACCTGTATAATAATTCATAGTAAAAACATTGTAAAAACTATTAGCTTTGCTTCCATATGAACAAAGAATCCTGAGTATTACAAAGCATTAAAAACAAACAATTCATTCATTCAATACATACAATTTAAATGAAGAACCTTAGAGGATTGCTTTTGTGGGGGAACAATTTGCAAAAATAAAAATATATATAGCATTAATGATTGCAACACAAGCCATGTTGTAATTTAGAGGATAAGTTCACCTTTGTGAACATGTTTCACATTCCATCCATTTTAGGGTGTAACATGTAACATATTCCCACTGCTGCAGCTGTTTCCTGCTGCCAACCCTTCATGTGACAGTAGTACAGGGAAGAAGTTCCCTGTACTAGCTGTCACTTTTTGAAAACAGTGTGGCTCTGCGGGGCTCCACCCACACAGTCAAGTCATTCATTCACAGAGCTCTGTGAATGAATGAACTACAAGTTCCGACATCCTTTGTCGCTATTGGCTTGCAGTTCTCAGTGAACTACCATGGTGCTGTGAGCACTCTGGTAGTTCGTTGAGTCTTCCTGGCAGTGTGAAACTGCCTGGCCATATGATATACGGGGCAAACAGCTTACACTAACAATCTGCAGAAGACCTGCATGGCATAAGTGATCCACTGAGCTTTCCATGCTCCTAAAACAAAATAATAAATGCACATTTTTTTTACCTGCAACCGAACCCACTGATGAAGTTCTGTTGAACGTAACGTGTACATGAGGAGGATCTACATTCAAATGATGTCACCCGCTGCCATCCTGTTAGATGGAGAGTATACAGTACACCATCCTATTCTTATGCACCTGAGCTGATCATTTTTATGTAAGTAGGAACTTTTTATTCAAATAAAGCCTGAATTGTTTTCAATGGAGAGCACTTAGATCCTCTTATTTATTCACATGTCTCTGGGGGATCATTTGGAGATCTGGATTTGCATTTGTGCCTTACGTTACCCTTAAAGGGACACGTGCTGCTGATTTCCTGTTAGTTCAGGAGTCCACTAATTAAGGTGAGAGAAGCAACTATCTTGGAGGTACAAGGATTGTCACGAATTACCTGTTTCTGAATCCATTTCAACACGTGGATGCTCCTTGCTGTTGCTGTCTGGGCTTTGTGGTTCACCTCATAGGATTTACAGACTTTTGCTTATTTTTCTATGGAACTTTGATTGTTTTTCTTTGCGCTGCACTTCTCTCTGATTTTGATTTAATATACTGACACTTAACAATTCTTATATGTTATGGATGCATTCGTTTTCTTTTCTAAGCTTTCTTTCTTTTATTATAACCTGGTGATCTGGCCAGTAAGTCTGTTTTTTTTTTTTTTTTTTAACAGAACAAGCTCTCATGAAAATGTAGAAGTTAGACTGTTGAGACAAACTATTTACCACTGATGGGTGCTTACAGTGGTCAGCTTTTATTTATTTATATAGAACATGTATCCCAAAAGAAAAAAAAAACAATTGCTGTAACTGCTTGTGTAACTACAGGGTAAGCTGGAGTTTGGGTTCCATTTGTTAGTGTATCTAAATCTGCGAGTGCATCTAATGCCACGTACAAAGGACCAGACTTTCTGGCAGAAAAGGTCCAATGGTCTTCCTGACAGACTTTTGAAGGAGTTACGACGGACTTCCGAATGAACGGACTTGCCCACACACAAACGGACTAAAGTCCATTCAAAGGTCTGTTCATTTTGAATGCGATGACGTACGACGGGACTAGAAAAGGAAGTTCAATAGCCAGTAGCCAATAGCTGCCCTTGCATCGTATTTGGTCCATCAGACCAGCATACAGACAAAAGGTTTTCTTGATAGGAATTGAGTCTGTCGGACAGATTTGAAACATGTTCTATTTCTAGGTCCTCCTGAATTTTTTTAAAGAAAAACAATCGGATTATCCCACACACGATTGGACAATCCGATGGAATGACCTATTCTGCCGGAAAGTCCGGTCGTGTGTACGCGGAATAACACTCCCCTGCCCCCAGACTGACAATGCTGCTTTCCAAAGATGTCTCTGTTAATTCATCATCCAGAGCGGAGGCCGACAGAAAAAGTCAGACGGAAGCTTTTCATCATATTTACCGATCCTATGTATGCCTCATCTGACTTTTTTTTTTTGAAAATTCTGATGGACCTAGAAATAGAACATGTTTTAAATATTTCTGATGGAACCAATCCCTATTGGGAAAACTGCTTGTCTGTATGCTGTTCCGACAGACCAAACACGACGCATGCTCTGAAGCAAGTACAAGACAGAAGCTATTGGCTACTGACTATTGAACTTCCTTTTTCTAGTCCAGTCATACGTGTTGTACGTCACCCTGTTCTTGACGATCTGATGAAACTGGTGTGATCGTGTGTACGCAAGACAGTTTCAGCGAAATTCCGTTGGTACTCTGTCGGAAAAAACTTCATAGTTTATTCCGATGGGAAAACCGGTCGTGTGTACAAGGCATTACTGTTCAGATCACAAGGTGAAAACAGGGGAAATGTCTAAATAAAGAAAACGAATACAGCCACCACATCGAATGATTGGTAAGCTGCAATATATTAAATTTTTAGCTTTGGGTTTAATACCGCTTAAAGCCTAGTACACATCATACATTTTTTTTTTTTTGTTCCCACTGGTCGAATAAAAAAAATCAGACAGCTCAAGTCGGAGCCACAGTACTAACAATCTGATGTAAGTACAGCAATCTCCCCTGCTGTTCTGTTGTGTTCCGATAGGGGGATGGCCTGCCAGATCACTCTGGTTAGTACTCTCAGCCAATGGCTGAGATTGCTGATCAGGGTCCTGGTCAGCTGCTGGTTGTCCAGCATGCTCATCCGACAGAGGCTGGACCAGCTGCCATACACACGGGCTGAATGTCGGCTGGTTTTTATTGAACTAGCCGATGTCATCCAACATATGGCCCGTGTGTACTAGGCTTTAAGTAAATACCTGAATAGTGACAGCAGATGATTGGCTGTAGTCATTGTCCAGATCAGTGTTTCTCAACTCCAGGTCCTCAAGGTACCCCAACAGGTCATGTTCTCAGGATTCCCTCAGATAAAACCCCTGTGGTAATTACTAAGGCAGTGAAACTGATCAAATCACTTGTGCAAAATAATGGAAGGCCTAAAAACATGACCATAGTAAAGCATTGTGTGTGTTTAGTTGTGGTAGATAACTTGATCTATCCGTAGCTAAAGGCTGAATTCTATCAGCCCACGTGAAAGGGGCCTAAGTCAGAGATTTCTCCCACAGTACTTTTGTCTTCTGCTAGATGTCCTCAGTCTGATGGCCAGCATCATTTAACCCACTTCTTCTGAGCCAAAGTCATCCTGGATATGTCCCAGCCTGTGATATCCTCTGTCACTCTCTTTCTATTCCCATCTCTCCCCATCATACTTCTTGTCAGCACTTGAACTGATTGGCTCTTTGTGCTGATTCTTCTGCCGCGTACAGACGATCAGAATTTCTGACAACCAAACAGTGAATTTTTTCCAATGGATGTTGGCTCAAACTTGTCTTGCATACACACGGTCACACAAATGTTGTCGGAAATTCCGATCGGCAAGAACGTGCTGACCTACAACACATACGACGGCATTAGAAAAAGGAAGTTCAATAGCCAGTGCGCCATCCTTTGGGCTTCTATTGCTAATCTCATATTAGTAGAAGCTTGGTGAGAGACGATTCATGCTTTTCAGCCTCGTGCTTTTCAGTTTGTTACTGCTCTTCAGTTTGTGCTTGTGGCTTCGTATCTGTTTTTCAGTGCGTGTAGTCTGTTCGTATCTGTTTTTTCAATGCATTCTTGTCCGCTCGTTTCTGATTTTCAGTTCACTCTTCTCAGGCCTTTCTGATTTTCAGTGGATTCTGTTAGTTTGTCCTAACCAGCCGACCATTTTGAAGCCATGTTGCGTTTACATACTCATCACAGAGTTTGTGCTATGCAGGGGCTTCGTGTTGGGGTTCTTACTTTGAACCAAGCCCAGTCCATGAACAGGGAGAGGAGGAGTTCATGGATGAAGAATTGGTTGCTCAAGCGTGACCAATTCTCGCACATGCCTTTGTTGCGGGAGATCCAGGAGAATAATCCTGATGATTCCAGAAACTATCTCCGTATGACGGACTCTATTTTTCACCGTCTGTTGGCTTTGCTGTCCCCTTATATTATGAAGCAGGACACCTGCATTCGGCAAGCCATCACTCTGGAACAAAGCCTAGTCGCCACCTTGCAGTACTTGGCGACAGGGAGAAGTCTGCAGGACATCAAGTTCTCGACAGGCATCTCCCCCAGGCTCTGGGAATCATTATTCCAGAGACCTGTTCTGCCATCATACAGGTCCTGCAGAAGGACTATATTAAGGTAAGTTTTATCCTTTAATATCACATTATATGAATTTAATGTTTGCTAATGTATTGTATTTATTTCATCATTCCCTAAATACCATGATTGTAATATGATGTGAATGTCCTCTTTGTCCTCATGCATGCTGGAAGCTATTAATGCACCATTTTTGTCCTTCATGCATATTTGCCTTCACTAACCTCCCCAGCATGCTATCCTGGGCCCATACACACCTAGCCTAGTCACTTAACAATGTATTTTATCAGTTCCATTGTAGTGCTTTACCCTAAACACCCCTAAAATGTGTACAAATTATTTTTTTGTCCTTAAATTCATGCATAGTGCAAGAGGTTTTTTTTGGGGGGCCCATACTCATTTGGAACCCTCCCTCCTCCCAAACTGCTAAGTCAACTAAAATCAATCCTGACTGACTTTGCCAAACCCATATACACTATACCTACCTCTTTTGTGGTCAGATTTATTGATGAATTCACCAAAGTATGTAGTGCAAGGGCCTGCCTGAATACTTTCAAATGGTACCGTACAGTTCAAAGTTTTGTTCTCCTATTATCTTGATAGGTAATTTCAGAATTTAAAAATGTGCTTCAATTTGGACAGTGTGCATTAATATTCTTGTATTATGACACTTCTTACCTGTCCAGTGGGCTGCCAATAGTGTAAGTAAGGAGGGGCTTGCCAAAGTAACACACATTATTTATGCATTCAGCTCTCAATGAAGTGGAAAGGGTTACCTGTCCAAAACATCTCCCCCCCACCATAAAATTTTTACACTGGGCCATCAGAGGGGAGGAGGAATGTGATAAGTGGACCTTATACTTTTGTGTTTAAATACTCCTTAAAATAAATGTAATACTTATGTTGGCCAAGAATGTTTGTGTCTAATTTGCTTGCAATGTTTATGTGCAAAAGTCCTAATTTTTTTTCTTGTTTGACTCCATAGTTTTCTTCAAACCCACATGAATGGCAGACTGTGGCATCCCACTTTGCCCAGCGGTGGGTTTTTCCCAACTATGGAGGAGCAGTCGATGGAAAACACATCCCCATCATCCCACTCCCCCAACTCTGGGTCATACTATGTGAATGTCCTCTTTGCCCTCATGCATGCTGGAAGCTTTTAATGCTCCATTTTTGTCCTTCATGCATATTTGTCTTCACTAACCTCCCCAGCATGCTATCCTGGGCCCATACACACCTAGCCTAGTCACTTAACAATGTATTTTGTCAGCTCCATTGTAGTGCTTTACCCTAAACACCCCATAAAATGTGTACAAATTATTTTTTTGTCCTAAAAATTCATGCACAGTGCAAGAGGCTTTTTTTGGGCCCAAATTCATTTGGAACCCTCCCTCCTCCCCAACCGCTAAGTCAACTGATATAAATCCTGACTGACTTTGCCAAACCCATACACACTATACCTACCTCTTTTGTGGTCAGATTTATTGATGAATTCACCAAAGCATGTAGTGCAAGGGCCTGCCTGAATACTTTCAAACAGTACTGTACAGTTCAAAGTTTTGTTCTCCTATTATCTTGATAGGTAATTTCAGAATTTAAAAATGTGCTTCAATTTGGACAGTGTGTATTCATATTTTTGTATTATGACACTTCTTACCAGTCCAGTGCACTGCCAATAGTGTAAGTAAGGAGGGGCTGGCCAAAGTAACACACATTATTTATGCATTCAGCTCTCAATGAAGTGGAAAGGGTTACCTGTCCAAAACACCCCCCCCCCCCACCATAACATACTTATGTTGGCCAAGAATGTTTGTGTCTAATTTGCTTGCAATGTTTATATGCAAAAGTCCTAATTTATTTTCTTGTTTGACTCCACAGTTTTCTTCAAACCCACATGAATGGCAGACTGTGGCATCCCACTTTGCCCAGCGGTGGGTTTTTCCCAACTACGGAGGAGCAGTTGATGGAAAACACGTCCCCATCATCCCACACCCCTGACTCTGGGTCAAACTATTATAATTACAAGGGGTTTAATAGTATAATGATGTTGGCGGTGGTATTAGCGACATACGAGTTCCTGTATGTGGATGTGGGGAGGAATGGCCGGATGTCGGATGGTGGAGTCATTACCCAGATGGAGTTCTACAGATGGCTTCAGAATGGTAGCTTGGGCTTGCCACCTGTGGAAGACAACGGGGCTGGTCTTCCATTTGTGTTTGTCGCTGATAAAGCACTTAAGCTAGGTGACCATCTCATGAGGCCATTTCTGATGAGGACCCTCACCCTGGACCAGAGGGTTTTTAACTACCGGCTGGCCAGAGCCAGAAGACTGGTGGAGAATGCTTTCAGCATAATGGACCTGTTCCACCTATACCTAACATCCATACACATGGCGGAATATAAACTTAACCATATAGTGCTTGCCTGCTGAATTTTGCACAATTTCCTATGGAAAAATGCTATGAACTACCGTATATACTCGAGTATAAGCCAAGATTTTCAGCCTCTTTTTTGAGGCTGAAAGTGCCCCCCTCGGCTTATACTCGAGTCATCGCCGTCTGCCTGCCCGATCAGCGTGTCGAGCAGACAGACGGCGGACATTCTAATATTCAAAAGCCGCGCCTCCGTCTGTGATAGGCGGAACACTCAATTTCCCAGCAGTCAGTGGTCCGCCTATCACGGACATCCGCTCATCCTCATACTACGGACGAGGATGAGAGGATGTCCGTGATAGGCGGACCACAGACTGCTGGGAAATTGAGTGTTCCGCCTATCACAGACGGAGGCGCGGCTTTTGAACAGAGGAATGGCCGCCGAGACGCCGACGAAGCATGGCAGAAGTACGGAGGCTCGGCACGGGACGACGGAGGCACGGGACGACGGAGGCACGGGACGACGGAGGCACGGGACGACGGAGGCACGGGACGGAGGAGGCACGGGACGGAGGAGGCACGGGACGGAGGAGGCACGGGACGGAGGCACGGGACGACGGAGGCAGGGGACGGAGGCTCGGGACACAGGTAGGCTGGACACACAAGGCTGCACGGACACACACACAGGGATGGATGGACACACACACAGGGATGGATGGACACACACAGGGATGGATGGATGGACACACACACAGGGATGGATAGATGGACACACACAGAGGGATGGATGGATGGACACACACACACACAGGGATGGATGGATGGACACACACACAGGGATGGATGGATGGACACACACACAGGGATGGATGGATGGACACACACACAGGGATGGATGGATGGACACACACACAGGGATGGATGGATGGACACACACACAGGGATGGACGGACACACACACAGGGATGGACGGACACACAGGGATGGACAGGCATGTCTCACCCTCGGCTTATACACGAGTCATTAAGTTTCCCAGTTTTTTTGGGGTAAATTGGGGGCCTCGGCTTATATTCGGGTCGGCCTATACTCGAGTATATACGGTATGTCAATTGGGCCTGAGGCCGGATTTCCAGATCTAGCAACCCTGACGGCACTTGAAGCTTTGTGAGGAAGTCATGTATCAGGCCCTAAATAAAGAGGTGATGGGTGAACTCACAAAAAAAGTCACGTATGTAAGTTGGACCATACTCCTCCCCCACCTTCTGCCACAACTCCAACACCACAGCCACAGCCTGGAAGGAAGCGTGGAAGGAAGACAAGAATGTAATGAAGAATGTGATGGCCTGGGTTTGGTCTGGTCTGGCAAGAGACGAAGGGCGTTGTAAGACTAAAGCCTGGGAACATATATGTCATCTGCAGCTGCTCCCGATCTCTCAGAGTCCTGGACCGGACTGTGTTCCCTATTAAATGAACTCCTTAGGCTACCAATTTGGCCTGTCAAATAATTGATGTCTGCCCTGGGTTACAAAGGTTTAGCCAATTTCAACAGTTTATCCAGTGTTACCTTCCTCTTTATTTTGTTATGACCCCTAATACATGTCTATTTTTTTCACAAATACTTGGCTATGTGTTTTAGTTCAAAAAGGACAGTTTGTTTGTGAGTAGGCAGGTACATTTCAAAAATACAATATCAAATTAACAAGGGACAATCTCCTTGAAGTTAAAAAATATAAGATAATAATGTCAGGAACCATGAATCAGACTGAGACAGAAGTACAATCAAATCACACTTGTTTATTAATAAAAAAATAAAAATAGAAAAAAACCATAGCCAAGCATAGCCAGAGTCAGGTAGCCAGATCGGGTAGTCAGCGAGTCCAAAGTTCATTAACCAGATCGGGTAATCAGCTAGGCCTGAAGTCAGGGATCCAAGGAGAGAAACTGCAAGCAGGATAGAAGCCAGGAGGGATGTCAGCAAGCCAGTCTTGAAACAAACAGCAGGAGATGGTTCCTTGTGATGTGACCAATGTGAAGGCAAAGGAGAAATGAGCAGGAAGGCTTTAAATAGGCAGGTCAGACGAGCATCATCGGGAACAGTTGGTAACTGTGGAAAGAGAAGAGAGATGGCAATTAGTCGACAGCTGAGCGGCCAGCCCAGAGAAGGAAGGGCTAAGCCAGCCCTGACAAATAATTGTGTTGTGGTAACAACAAACAATATTCTGAAGATCACTAGAAAAAAAACATAAAAAAAATAAATCAGGATATCCTGATAAAAAAAAAGGATATCACTATAAAAAAAATAGAAACATTATTCTGGAGATCTGGCGAAAAAAAAAAAAAAAAGATTATTCAGGAGATCACGAGAAATAATAAAGAAATCCGTTTGTCAGAACTCTGTGTGAATGTCCTCAGCAAAACAGCTTCATTATTACTCGAACCTCAGATGATGTTGGAATGACAAAACGCATCAGGGTGGAGCCATACGACAAGCAGAACGATGGCAGTTTCTCTGGATAGACGGGCGGATTCTCCATCGGCTGCAGTGAGTCTCGGCAAGCTGCAGCGAGCGGTAAGAGAGTCTGCGCATATCTGACGCTGTGAATTTAATAGTGAACCAATGCTTTGTGAACTTTGTTATTTTGTGAGTGAATAATTTTAAGATTTTACGAACATAATTAAAAAATCATTTTTTATGGGATTACACTATGTCCGCTTTTTTTGTATATCCTTACTGAGATATTAAGGTGATACCAATATAGAGGAGGACGGAGCAGTGAGGACTTACACCACAGTTGGAGCTTTGCTATGCCTGATTAATCCGGTGGTCCTGGTAAGAGCAATACCAAAGGGGGATTTCTTTCACATATCCCCTTGTTTTTTCCTTCTGCACGCGTGGAGGTGAATTTTGTCAGTGTCAGTGTCTTACTACATCTTCCTTTATAAAGAGACTTTTTTTCTCAAACACATAGCTTTTGGATAATAACCCTTTATATAAGCTTTATGGACTATATGGACTGAACTGATTGTTTTATTATACAAAAGAATTAGATATATAAATAAGTGATCAGCGCTGCTAGATCTGCATTTTATGGAGATTTGTTTATGTAATAAAGAAATCAATTTGTCAGAACTCTGTGTGAATGTCCGCAGCAAAACAACTTCATTATTCTAACATTATAAAGAAGAAGAGAATGCGCTGCATTAAAAGATTAAAAAATTAGCAGCGTGACGAATGTGCTATCTCTGTTACGAATGCTAGTTTTACCAGACCGAGCTCTTCTGTCTCGTACTTGATTCAGAGCATGCGTGGAATTTTGTGTGTCGGAATTTTATACACACGCTCGGAAGTTACGACAAAGGATTTTGTTTTCGGAAAATTTGAGATCCAGCTCTCAAACATCTGTTTGTGGGAAATTTCAGACACAAAATGTTCAATGGAGCATACACATGGTCGGAACGTTTGACAACAAGCTCACAATGAACATTTGTGGTCGGAAATACTGATTGTGTGTATGCGGTAACGCGGCATTCCTCTCACACTGCAGCCCTACTATGCAGGCACTGTCAGGTCAGATACCAGGTCATATTTTGGTACTTACACTGATTGCATTTAAAACAAATGTAATAATTCATTAATGTTTACAGAGCTGCATTATTTGTATATATATTTTTTTATATCTGTTTAGATTTCAGCTCTAACATAAGCCTGACCTTGCTCTAAATGGTCAACTACAGAGTAATGTTACACAAGGATCACTTTGTTAAACATACAGTATGATAGTAACAGTAAATGTGAAATTAAATGATTCTGTCAAATTAGAATTTAAACATGAGATAATTTAAATACACAAATGCTATAGGCTTCTGTGTAATAAGTAAATAAACATTTGTTTTCCTGCTCTAGCATAACCAGCCAAAATCATTCTTATCATTTATATTTTGGGCCCTGTCTGGAAATTTGGATGGGCTAAATTATCTTGTTCAGTTCTCAAGATAAAATGAGAAAACATAGACGGTAGCAGGACTAGTAGGGACACCTACTGGTTGTAAGTGAAATAACATGTCAGCTTTGGTTTATGTTGACGAAGCACCCTACACTTGTGGCCCTGATGATTTGGGAGGTTCACATTGCTCAGACACCTGCTTATTAGACATATGTAATGCCATAGACAGTGGAGTTGAGGCTTCTAAAGTATAAGGAGCTGCTTGGTCTTTTTTGGTGCAAGTGGAAAAAGTTCCTCCTTGAAATGTTGGTAGCAAATCATTTTAAATAAAATGATTAATTCTGTTATTATACAGTAGTCTGGAATTTTGAATTATGTGCAGTTATGTTTATACTACAAAAAAAAAAAAGGCTACCACAATTCGCAAAACAAACCCTGCAATTTAATGCCTGCTATAAATATAATCAAACACGGACATAAACCATGCACATAAATATATCATCAGGCAAAGGAAAGCTATAGTTTGTTGTTATTCCTATGGGTTATTATAGGATATCACTAGCCTTTTATTATTGACCCCGTCTTTATCAGATAGCTTGTGCCTTTGAACATATTTCAAACAATTTATGTTCCTTAAAACTAAAACTGCCTTTTATAACAATTTTATGCTTTAGAGAATTGTTATATGGAGGACCGAAAAGGCTATCTTTAGGTAGGTTCCAGAAGCATAAGGACTTGTATAGGTAGGTATATACTGCTTGCTTTCAGATGCTGCATTTAGCTTACATGTTAGATTAGTTTGAGAAGCTTTTCAGTACCATATAAGTCCATCATAGGTGTTTCTGAACTGCAGCTGGCCCCCTTTTGACCTGCATTTTACATCCTTGTGACCACTTGTGGCACTTCCTTCTAAGTTGCATCAAGCTGCTTTTGTATTCCAATTGATTTATACAGTATGGGGAGAAAAGCCATTCTAATACGAACAAAGGTCAGTATACACTGGCCTCTTATCATTCAACAGTTGCTAAGGCTAAAAAGTAATGGAACATTTTTCTGAGTATCAGTAGTGATCTGCTTTATCTGGTGTCTTGTATCCTGATAGTATTGAGCATATGGGAACCCCCCCAGGTTGGAGGGTTGGCATGGTGAAGTCAAGCACCCATTTATTTATACATGATTTGAACTGTCTGTGCTCCCCTGGCATATGTGATGCATTCTCTGTAAAGTTGTAAAGATGTGGAATGGAGTTCCAATAACAAAGTGTGCCTGAGGGGGGCTTCTTGGCTTTGCAGGATAATTCCAATAATACAATTTAATGCTGAATGCTGGAGAGTAGTGGCATTACAGACATGTACCTCCAGAGGGCTATTGCTTTTAAAAGCATCATGATGGAATGCTAAAAGCAACTTTGTATGCTGTGTAGTTACGCGTGCCCAACAGTTAAAAAACTGGCAAATTATGGTGTTTCAAGCAGTTTGAGAAATGCCACGCCTTCTTTAAGTTTCCGAATAGGGATACTCTTTGTTATTTATTATTAAAGGAATTATTAAAAATCAGGGTAAGGTCTATTTTAAATAATGGCTTTTTTTTTGTGTATTTATGGTATTTTAGCAAAGTGCTATATACTGTATTTGATAGATCTAACAACATATTATATATATATATATATATATATATATATATATATATATATATATATATATATATATATATATATATATATATATATATATATATAAAATAACATAATAATTAATAAACAAATCTCTAAATGATTGTTGTGTGATAGAATTTCACTTCATGGGGCTGACTTAAAAAAAAAATGGAAAAAAATGACACTGAAACAAAAGTGTTCAGTTGTTTAAAGAAAATAATCAGAACGAATCCTTCACTGGTGTGGGACCAGTAAAATGGGCAGTGATTGTGACGTACAAGCCTTGAAAAAGAAAATATTTACTGCCAAAAGGCTACATGTTGTATTAATTTTGTATTCTACGGTAAGTTTACTAGGAATTGTTCTACTGCTCCCCGCAGCATTTATTTTAATGGTACGCTTCAAAATAGTACATTCTTTCATGGGTATTGTTTTAAATTAAGTTCTCATTGTTCTTATTTATCATTCAGACCACCACTTTATTAGATTCACATTTATTTTACTAAAATTTAATATATTAAACATGCAGACACTTTCAGTAAATTCTGGATCTCATAGCTCTGGACAACCCCCAGACCCCCAGTTATACACAGAAAACATTGTATATATCGGTGCTTAAATGGTAAAGGTTACGAGTAGGGTAACTGTTTTTAGATCAAAGCTGGAGTGAGCTGAAGCTAATCTGTTGCACTAGTAAAAATCAAGGAGTCTCCTCTCATGGTGATACTTATTTATGTGGAAAATGTTACCAGAGCAGTGGCAAAAGTCTCATTGTGCATAGAAACAATATACATAGGCTACCAGTTTGCAAGCCCTATATTACATCACTGATCAGGTTATAGTCAGCACCAGTACTTCTGTACTTTCATAAATAATTTGAGTTGTAAATTGATTAACTGTATGTATCTGAATACACATTAGCTATTGAGCTTCTGGTGAACTATCAAGAGGGAAATGATCCCTTTGCCAATTTATATGTTGCTCATTTTCCATACTATGCACAGCAGATGGGGCAGGCATCAAAGAAAAGATTCCTTCTCATATCATTGGAACCTAAGGCTTGCAATGACATTGAGTACTACAGAGTGGGGCTGCCATAATGAGCTGACATTGATTTATGTTGGCAGTTTGGAAGGACCTGAAGCTTTCTATATACATCTAAATGTTTAAAGCAAGATCCAGTATAGCTTAAAAAGGAACTTCACTCGAATCCTCAAAATTGTAATAAAGGCAACGTTAAAAATGTGATATATTAGCAGTGGGAAAAAGACACACTTTCCTTATAATGAAGGCTAAAATGAACTTACACATCGTCAAACTTCAAATTGCCTGGTGTCAGGAAAAATCATTTTTCCTGTGATTTCTTCTGCAATTCACTTCCCTCTCCTCAGCTGCGCAACGGCGTTCTATTGGCAAAACAGAACCCAGGAGTCTGCGTACAATATAGGCTATGGTCAATCAGTCATTCTCACCTTGGAAAGAAAGACAGAAGCTCACAGATGGGCCGTGCAGAAAAAGATATATACAGTATATGCAATTCTGATATAGTAGGTGGTAATAAGTAATTATAAGGGTAAGGTCTGCTTTTAAAACTTTTAATTATAGCCTTTTTAGTTAGTGTATTTATGATAATTTTGGCAACCAAATACAGTTAGAATTCTATATATCGTATTTAATAGATACAACATGAGTTAATTTAGTAAGACCAAATGTCTAAGCCCTTGTACACACGGTCTGAGAATCTGTCGGAATGAGTCTTATCGGACCGCGTCGTCAGATAATCCGACTGCGTGTGGTATGCATCGGACTGATTCCATCCGAATCTCCGTCCGACCCAATTTTCCAACATGTTGGAAAGATTTCCCGACCAACTGGGCCGGACGGACCTAATCCGATCATGTGTAGAGCATTTTCATCGGACCAAGTGCCACGCATGCTCACATTCAAATTCCGACACGGAAGCGCTCGCTCAGGTAAAACTACTGCTCGTAAGCGATATAGCACATTCGTCACGCTGCAATGTTCAAAAATTATACATCAAGCGCATTCTCTTGTTCTTTACAGTGCTGCAAGAACCAACTTCTTTTGATGCTCATAGTCACACACACTTCTCCCGAAACGGATTTCATTACTCTTTTTTAACCATTTCAGCAATACAATTTTAATTTAAGTCACATCTACACAATGTTTTTTTTTTTTGGATGTTTTTTTTGGGGGGGGGGGGGGGGATTCCCTAAAAATCTCCTTTAAAGACACTGCTCATTTCTCCTTTTTTTTTACTTTTTATTTTTGTGTGTAAACTTACAACAACAACATTATTGTATTTTTTAGATTTTCTTTTGCTTCTTTAATCTACAGGAGGTTGTTTAGTGTTGGTACCCCTTGTTATTTATTTCACTTTGTATTTTTGAAATGTACCTGCCTGCTCACAAATAAACTCTACTTTTTGAAGGAAAACACATCACACAAGTATTTCATCAAACAAAAATAAAATTTATTTTTTTTGCTCGAAAATAAAACTAGGAACGCAGCACTGGAGAAACTTCTTAACTTTGGTGCAGCCTTTGGCCCCCAGGGCGGACATGACTAAATGACATATAAAAAAATTGGTGGCCTGAGGAGTAGATATCTCAGGGAGAGAAGTCTGCTCCTGAAGTCCTAGAGAGCAGGAAATTCAGATGCCATTTCTGTCCCCAGGATGGTGATCTTGAACAGGCTGCATCTTCTGGCACACCAGACTCATCCCAGGCCATCACTCTCTGGTCTTCCTTTGTGACTTCCCACCAGGCATCCTTCCAGGCTGTGGCTGGGCTCCTGTTGCTGGGGCAGGAGGAGGAGGGCGTTGTTGGACCTCCTGGCTGCCACAGCCTCCCCCTGACTGAGGTCTTCCTGTGTTTGAAAAGGGGACATAGTTTTAGTTTTTTGATCATCAATCACAACATTTTGTGCTCCTGGCTTTTGCTATTTGACTGTTACCAAATAGAACAGACTATCATTCTGACACCAGTATTTTTCTTTCCCGTCCCAATCATTTTTGGTCACTACTGTCTATTGAGATGTAAATCACTTGGAGAAATCACAACTTACTGATCAATAAGAACATCTAGTTAACATCATTAAATGTAACACAAGAAATATGTTCAACAATGCCATACCTGTCTCAAGCTGGGCCCCACCACATGGTGCTGCCTGGAAGGCCCAGGTTGGACATCAGAAGCCTCAGCTGGGGGTGAAGGATGCCTTGGAGGAAGCCTGGAGAGTGGTGGCCTGAGTGGTGGCCTGGGTACCCCTTGGTCTACCAGAAAATGCAGCCTGTCAAAGTGCACCATCCTGGGGTAATAAACAGCATCTGGATCTCCTGCTCTCAAGGACTCCAGGTGCTTCTTTCTCTCCCTGAAATATGTAAGCTTCATGGCCACAATTTTGAGATTCAGATATGTCATGTCTGCTGTGGGGACCCTGATCTGCACCAAAGCAAGCAGTTTCTCCAGTGCTGCATTCCTCTTTGATCTGTCATAATAAAATTTGTTGTGGAGCTGCCACAGGCAGGGCATCTCTATGTAGAGCTCGAGGAAGAGCCCCATAAAGTTTGAATTGTTGAATGGGTCCATTTTGTCTGCAAGACACAACACAAGACAAACCCTCAAATACTAATAATGCAATTAAAATCCCTCCTAATCTTGTCCCAACAGCGGCCTAGATACAAGCAGTCTAGTCTAGTGAAGCACAAATTTAAAAATGTTACCTTCGCTTCGATGTTCGCCGCGTCCGTGACTCACACTCTCCTCCCAGATCGTACAGACGATACACATGTGTGGCGTTTTATATACAGTGCGCATGCGTGAAACTCCGCCCGCCCCTGACGTTCTTTCCAGACTATTCCCTGCCCCTTTGCTTCCCGCGCAGTGGGGAGAGCACATGGCGGAGAGAACGCAGGTGCGCAATAATCGTTCCACTAACGAGGAGGAGGGTGAGGAAAGCCCGGAGCCTGAAACGTCCCGATCCAGGAAGACAAGATTTAAGGCCTCAAATATGTCTTTTGGAGAGATGTTGGAGATGGTCGACATATTGACCAGGACCGACTATGATGGGAAGTATGGACCTTACCCAAACCCAAATATCAGAAAAGCCAAGATCATGAATAAAGTTGTGAAGAGTCTTCTGAAGAATTTTGGGGTACGCCGATCCAAGGATCAACTGAGAAAACGCTGGTCAGACCTGAAACTGAGGGAGCACGAGCAGTACCTAAGGATCAAGCGTGTTCTTAAAAAAAGTAAGTAGTTGTCGTGTGTTCATATCATTATTCTTGCTTGCATACATGCTCCATGTGCTTTGATTTCATGTTATGCATTTTAAAATGGCCACTTTCAAGGTCATGGTTTCGTTCATTCGTATGAAACATCGTTCTGCAGGGAAGTATTCCAGCTTAACAAAGTGGCCCCAATAATGTTCTCACCTTGTAACTCGGCCCAAAAAAACAATTGTACAACACTTCCAAGCAATTTTTCATATTCATATTTCTGCCCTCTGTGTGCTAATTAATCTTTGTTTACATTCTCATAGGGGAGAGAAGACTCGGCAAGTATGAGGACACCAGGGACCATGAGGACACCAGGGACCACACCCCTCCCAAAGAAGAAGGAGAGATCGTGGAGGTTGGCCAAATTGTCACCACAACAGGTGAGTGTCGGAGAACACAGCTTCCGGTAAGCTCATCAATGTATATCACCATATTTGGATTACATGGTGTGTTTGTTTGTTTTTTCTAGGTGATGTGGAGGAAGATTCCCGTTTTACCAGTGAAAGTGCCCAGATCTTGATCGGGGAGATAATGGGGTGCAATAGGGATTTGGAAATTGTACAACAAAACATCAATGATGTTAAAAATAAAATGAAGACCATCATTGATGTTTTGGGGAGAGTGTAAAAACGAAAAAACTAGATAGGGTTTTATTTTTTATTTTTTTTAAAAAAGGTGTATTTTGCATAATTCCAAATTTGGAAGATGCACAGAGTGTGTAAACATGCGCTATCTCACATCATGGGGGATCAATGTACATGTTTTGTGGAAAGTGTCTGATATGAAGGGGTTGCAGCCCCAAAGCATGGACATTGATCCCCCATGATGGGAGATAGCACATGTTGACACACTGTGTGCATCTTCCAAATTTGTATTTTTCAGGGGTGACACCCCATGTGATGAAGGCAATATCAGCCCAGTTTGTACATACTCATGTCTGATATTGTCTTCACTTTTCCAAGTTGAACTTTGTAAGTTCCTGTGTTTTGTATTTTACGGTTTGATACATGCAAGTAAAAAATAAATATGATTAAACTGGGTTTTGGATACCCAAAATATCTTGGTTTGTTGTAAAAAGCTTTACTAAACGCACATATGAATATGCTTGTATTAAAAAGTTGAATTCTCAACAATGTGTGGCTTCCTTTTTCATTGGGCTTAAAATGTATTTGTAGTCAAATTTTAGTTTGTGCTGAGAAGGAGTGTGATTTACTAAAGGCAACTCCATTTTGCACTCCAAGTGCAGTTCCAGGTGTACTTTTGCAGTGCACTTGTAGTGCATAGTGGATGTGCCTTTAGTAAAAAGCACCCAGAGTGAGGTGTAAATTTGGACAATCATGCCATTTTCCTGCCATGGTGCTGAAAATGAGCATGATTTAGATCAGTAATGCACTACACATTAGTTAGCAAAAAGAAGGTGTGTGTGTGTAGCAGACCCACAACATAATAAGATTATCTGAAGAAGAGACTGTCCCCTCATCTCACTCTGAACTTGGGTTTGCACTGTTGCTGAAAAAGGCACAACTTGACGAAAAATGGCAAAGTGGGAGACCACAGTCTGCCATTCCTGTGGCGTTGAAGGACACTGTGTAGTGACACAAGAAAAAAAACTAGTAATTTTACAAATCAACATTGCATGCAGATTAGACACACACATTTTTGGACAAAATTAGTATAAATTTTTTTTAAATTAGTATTTAAAGCCTAAAGTATAAGGTCCCCTTATGAGAGTCCTAACCCCCCCATCCCCCCCATCTGATGGGCCCTTGATAAAAAATGAGGGGGGATGTTTAGGAGAGGTAACCCTCTCCACTTGATTGAGAGCTGAATGCCTAAATAATGTGTGATACTTTGTGAAGCCCCTCCTTAGTTACACTATTGGCAGCCCATTGGACAGGTAAGAAGTGTCATAATAACAAAATGGAAGCACATGTTGACATTCTGCTATTACATAGCAAGAAAATTAATGTGTTTAAAAAATAAAACTAGCATTTGAAAGTATTGAGGCCCTTACACTACATGCTTTGGTGAATTGTTCCATAAATGTGATCATGAAAAAGGTATTTAGAGAGTGTATTGGGTTGGGTCAAGTCATCAGATAGAAGATTGCTATCAGCTGAGGTAACAGTTGGGGAGAGGGGGGTTCCTAATGAGTTTGGCACAACTCCAAAAAACAATAAAAAGGTCACTTTGCATGAATTGAAGCACACACATCACATTTGTAGAGATTTTAGGGGGTGTTTAGGGCAAAGCAATACTATGGTGCTGCCGAAAGACATTGTCAAGTGACTAGACTATAGTTTTAGGGGCCAAGAAGAGCATGGTGGGGAAGTTAGTGAGGCAAATCCGCATGAGGACAAAGGGGCAGAGCATATGAATTAGAGCATATTGCAATGATGGTAATTAGGGAATAAGGAAAGAAATGCAAGACATTAGCAATCATGAAATACATAGAATGTGATGTTTAAGGTTAAAAATTTGCATAATATAGTCCTTCAGCAGGAGCTGAATGATGGCAGAACAGGTCTCTGGAATAATGATCCCCAGAGCCTGGGGGGAGATGCCTGTAGAGAACTTGAGGTCCTGAAGGTTCGTCTACGTACTCATCGTACAGTTTGTGCTGTGCAGGGGTTCTTACTTTGACTTTGACTTTGACACAAGCCCTAAACAGCAAGGCCTGAAAGGACGACCTGAATAGCAGAAGCAAGCAGACAATAAAAAATGCCTTTCAAAGTGTACTATAACAAGATAGAGTCCACAATGAGAAGCAAATACTTAATGACTGCACGCACTGATTATCAGATACGCAAAGACAAGCAGAAACTGAAGAGCAGTAGCGATCTGAATCACTAATCTGAAAAGCGCGAATCGTCTTTCACCAAACTTCTACTAAAACACGAGATCAGCAGAAGGAGCCCAAAGTAGTATTTGATGCTATCTAGCGGCCGAATACTGGTACTGAATTTTTATGTTTATTGCTTTGAAGAAAGCACAAAAGACATATACAGGAAGTGACTGTTGTTTTGATTAGAAGGTTGACACTTTTACCCAGGAGGCTTGATGACCTACCCATGAACACTTTCTCTCGCAGTGCATGCTGGGTAAGACATAAAAGGAACTAGAGTAGACATTTTGGGTCTCTTGGGATTGCGTGGCCTGCCTGTGAGGATCTGTGAGGAGGCCTCCCATGAGAATGGGCCTATAGCCACTGCAGAGCGCAACTCCTAAAGTTTGTGTGAGTGACCTGATGGTGTCAGAGACACAGTGACTGGATTGGAGAAATCCAGAGACACTCGTTTTGAGCATCGGAGGACCGGGTTCACTCAGCATAGCGGAACAGATTGATGGAGCTAGTTGATGTAGAAGCAAGCTGCAGTCACCGGACCAGAGCTACTATGCGGAGTTCCGATTCAGTTGGTGAGCGGGTTGCGGCCCACATTTTGTTAACTTTCACACACAGTTAGACTCATACACAGGCCTCACTGGGATTTATAATTTCATGGAGGAGCAGAGCAACTAACACTGAGCAGGATTGAGGCCTATCTACTCTGACGTTCTGGGCCTTGTAACATAGTTACTTACTGAAATTACATCAGGAGCGCCTTTACCTCAACTTAACTTATTTTAATCTGTGGATTACAAATTACAAGGAGTTACTTTAGCTAGCAAAGACAAGAAGATCAAAGACTAAGTACTTTAAATGAGATCTCACGTATAGCTTTAAAAGTAGGGGGAGCTCCCAGGTATATATATATATAAATATATATATATATAAATAAATATATATATATATATATATATATATATATATATATATATATATATATATATATATTGTTTATGTTGAAATCCATTGTACTGTCGTCCTATGTTGGGATGACAGCACAATTACTGTAACCACCTTTTGAAACATATTTATAGTAAAATATATTTGGTTAAGTATGCAGTTGTGTGGAGTGTTTTCTCCCACCAGGTGGAGCCAGTGGATCCTGAGGTTTCAATGCAGGTATATTGTATTACATTTAATTGTATTGTATTGTATTGTATTGCACCACAGCTGTGTCAAGGGGATTGAGCCAATTCAGGGGGGTTCATTAGCAGAGTGCAGGCCCGAATCAAATTCCAGCAGCTTCTTCGGGGGTCAGTGCTACATGTGGGGGCTCGCCCGGGATAACTGTCACTCTGCAGTCACCCCCCCCCTTCTGGAGGACACCCTTAGAGTACCAGAAAGGATTCAGTAACAGAGGGTCTCGATGGTCAGGTGATTCCAATACAAGAGTCAGTGGAGGAAGAAGAGAAATCACCGGGTACACCACCAGGGAGTCCTTTGGCAAGAAGCTTGATAGGGGAAAGTCCAAACCCCATGTGTCAATGAAAGATATCGGAAGCTGACGACTTTCTCAGGTCGGATACCAAGACCTGAAGGGGAGGAAGGATTCGGGAGTTGGAGGGCTCAGGCCATGCAAGCTCTAGAAGACTGGAATGTGCCAGGGCCAGTGGGAAGATGGCAAATTAGTGAGAGCCTGTTGAGCCCAGCAGCCAATGTCATCAGAAACTTGAGAAGAGGGAATCCAGATTGTGAAGCCAAGGATTACATCGAAGCCCTTCATGCTGTTTGTGGAAGAGTGGAGAAACTGTCTGATCTGATGTATCAGTTTAAGCATACCCATCAGATGAGAGGAGAGAAGCTATCAGCCTACATTGTCTGCATAGACCAGATCCTGCACCAGATAATTTTGAAGAAGGGCATTGATCCCAGGGAGGTGGCCAAAACCAGGTTGGACCGGGGTCTACAAGGAGCTAGGCCAAATCACCCCATTGCTCTTCGATTACTCCTGAACGGCACCGAAGAGGCCCCTTCTTACCCAGAATTGATCCAGCTGGTGAGAGAAGAAGAGGCTATCCTAGACGAGAAGGATAAAGAGGCTTGGCTCGCTACAGGGGTCATTATGAAGAAAGAGAAGGTTGCTGCACAATTAGTACAGGTGGAAGAAAGTGATGAGGAATATGAGTGGAATATGAGAGTTCTATTGCGCAGTCCACCCCAAGGGTTACCTTGGAACAAGCCGTAGTTCAATTGGCACAATCACAGGCTGTGTTACAAAAAACCTTCTGTGGGTTTCAGCAAGAAATTAATAAGGTGATGAAAACCCAAGCTGATATACAGAAGTCACTCTCGGAAGGGAAACGCGATGTACCCACCTCTACGGTTGGAAGAAGGGACGTGACCCTCAACCCAGCTCTGAAGTGCTATCAATGTGGATAAATAGGACATTTTATCGCACAGTGCCCAAATAAGGGAAATTTAACAGACATAGCAGGGGAAGTTGCCAAAGTCCTGAAGAAACAATCTGCCAAGAAGCAGGCGGAAAAACCCTGTCACAATCGTCAACTCCACACCCACCTGTACATGCCAGACCCCTCGGACCTTGGCTGAGCCAAAGCGAAAGAAAGAGAGTCCCGGGAAGCCAAGGGTGATGGTAAAAGCCACCAAACAGGCAAAAAGTACCACCTCCCAGGGACCTCCTCCCAAGGTGGTAGGGCCTTCCCCAATCGTCCCTATCCAGGTAGAGGGGATATACACAAGAGCCCTGTTGGACACTGGAGCTCAAGTGGCATTACTCTACAGGGACTTCTACAACAAACATCTCAAGCACCTGCCATTACAAAAACTTGAGGAACTAGACATATGGGGGTTAGGTACTCAAAACTTCCCATATGATGGCTACCTGCCAGTCAAGCTCACTTTTGACCCAAGTACTGCAGATGCCTGTATGAGAGAACACCAGCAATAAAGGGTAGATGCAGGTGTATACTGCGCTGTGCTGGAGGCACCCAACACCCACTAACTACTGCAGATGCCTGTATGATAGAACACCAGCAATAAAGGGTAGATACAGGTGTATACTGTGCTGGAGGCATACAACACCCACTAACTACTGCAGATGCCTGTATGAGAGAACACCAGCAATAAAGGGTAGATACAGGTGTATACAGTGCTGTGCTGTAGGCACACAACACCCACTAACTTCTGCCGATGCCTGTATGAGAGAACACCAGCAATAAAGGGTAGATACAGGTGTATACTGTGCTGTAGGCACACAACACCCACTAACTACTGCAGATGCCTGCATGAGAGAACACCAGCAATAAAGAGTAGATACAGGTGTATACTGTGCTGTGCTGTAGGCACACAACACCCGCTAACTACTGCAGATGCCTGCATGAGAGAACACCAACAATAAAGGGTAGATACAGGTGTATACTGTGCTGGAGGCACACAACACCCACTAACTACTGCAGATGCCTGCATGAGAGAACACCAGCAATAAAGGGTAGATACAGGTGTATACTGCACTGGAGGCACACAACACCCACTAACTACTGTAGATGCCTGTATGAGAGAACACCAGCAATAAAGGGTAGATAGAGGTGTATACTGCGCTGGAGGCACACAACACCCACTAACTCCTGCAGATGCCTGAGAAAAGAACACACCGTCCCTGCCTATCTAGCTATTTCCTTGCACGCCGGAACACACTATACAAGGCCGCCTCGCTGGTGGCCTTGTATAGGGTGGGGCATGTACTAAACCCCCCTGAGCTATAATTGGCCACAGGCATCTTGCCTGTGGCCAATTATTGCTCTCTTCACTGCCGGCGCTGTGATTGGCCAAGCATGTAGGGTCACAGTGCATGCTTGGCCAATCATGAACCAATGCCCTGCAAGTGCGAGCCTATACACCATTATTCAACACCAGGATGCGTTATTAGCCCTAAATTGGGCTATGAGCAGAAGAGAGGATGTCCCTCATGCCCGAAAGGTGTTTGTGGGCCAGGCTTTAGAATTTTGCATGGCCCACAATTATTTTTGGTATGGAGGTGTATTCTATTCCCAATGTGTTGGCGTGGCAATGGGGGCGAAATATGCTCCGAGCCTCACCAACCTTTTCATGGCTGAGTGGGAAGATAGATTTGTTTTTTTGAACAAACCTCAACAGCTACTCTTCTATCGGAGATTTATAGATGATGTGTTTTTTATTTGGGTAGGCACTGAACAAACAGCTAGGATGTTTATGGAGAGATTGAACTCCAACTCTAACAACATCAGATTGGACTTCAACATCAGCCCCAAGAGTGTTAACTTTTTGGACCTTACCATAGAAAGGGAGGGAGATCAGTTGAAGACAACTGTATTTTTCAAGACCACAGATCGGAATAGTTATTTGTCCACGAGGAGTGGTCATCACCCCGCTTGGATCAGGAACATCCCGAAGGGACAATTTTTGAGGGTCCGCCGGAATTGCACTACAGATGCGGATTTTGCTATTCAATCTGGTGTCTTGAAGAATAGGTTTATGCAAAAGGGTTATAATGCCATCTGTCTGGATACCACCATTGAGGAGGTCGCTAATACTCCTAGGAGCATATGCCTTCAGGGACATACTTAGGCGAGGGAGGAATCACAACACCAATTTAAATTTTTATCAGGCTACCATCATCAATATAGAGATATAGAACAGATCTTCGCCAAACATTGGCATATCTTGGGTAGGGATAAGCATCTGGGACCAGCTCTACCAACTCGTCCCAAATTTATCTATAGAAGGGCGCCTAACATTGGGGACAAAATTGTTAGGAAAATAATAGACCCCCCGGTAAGACAAACTATTTCCGGGGAATTGAAATGGTTTTACGCGTGCAGAAGATGCATTTGCTGCAGAACTGTTCAACGAGTAAGTAGAGGCATTACCTCAGTGACCAATGGAGTGGGAGAAACTTTTAAGATAGAGGAATTTATGACATGCAATATGTCGTATGTCGTATATCTACTATGGTGCCCCTGCAACCTTTTTTATGTGGGTCGCACAAAGAGGCTACTGAGGACACGGATTTCTGAGCATCTAGCTAATATCCGGAAGGTTTATAAATACCAATGCATTTCAAGGAATGTCACCAACAGGACCCAAGCCTCTTGCAGTTTTGTGGCATAGATCATGTCCATCCCTCCTGGAGGGGCTTAAACCGAGTAAGGGATCTTTCCCAAAGGGAAACTAAATTGATTTTTTTGATGAGAAGTTTGACACCAATGGGAATGAATATTGAATTAGATGTCAATAGCTTCATTAACAATTCTTGATATCCATTTGAGGGGGTTAGATTCTTTATTTGGAGGGAATACCCGTAGCATGAGACATTATTAGTGTTGTATAACCTAGGGGTAAAGGGCCCCTATATTTATATATATATTTTTTTGACCTTAATACTGGTTAGCCTGGGTGAGATATATAATTACAGGGATCCATGGATTTTTATACTATGAGTAACCAGGGGGTGGTATTTGCGTTATGTTCATCTGTTCCAATTATAAGCTAGGAGATGAGTTTATAACTTGTCGTTAGTATTTTATATTTTATTGTGTTAGATATAGATGTGGAGGTATGTGCCTGAGCACACTCACATATCTGTCAATTTTAAAATATGTACACTCACTATGTACAAATAGCTAGAATTGTTTAAGGAAGTACGCCTATATAAACGTGTATAAATGCATGAGGCCATATTTTGTTTTTGTTTTTCATTATGCTCACCGAATTCCCTCTGAGATTTTATTTAGGTTTTATTTGTTTTTATTGGGATAAGGTGTACCTTTGGGATACTAGGATGCACTACATTATCACTATACCTGGATTCATTTATGCTTATGTAACCTCTTAGGCATTGGTGACACAGGGATAAGGTAGTCGTGTAGATTTTTTATAATTTTTATATATACTATTTCTTGTAATATATATAGTATGGCATGTGGGGAGTGTTGTTTGTGTTGGATGAGGTTAGATTTACCTTATTCCTTTTTTTAACACTCACCTCCCTTTTTTTAATATACTCAGTGCTTTTTCTGCATATATGTGGGCTTTAGTGTATGAGACACGAGAAGCTCTTTGCTTATTGTTAAAACATTAGGGAGATTGATACATCCATACATGGGATTCGACCTGTCTGACCGCTGACACTTGGGAGGTTGCCCCTGACTACAGTGCTGCTAAGCTTGGGAGATGTGCGTTCGATGGATCATCTGCCCAGGGGGAAGGGGGGTTCGCACTTTTGTGTGTTTTCGATGTGGGGCTGGGCAGGAACGGAATTGGGAGAAAGTGCGTCCATCTACGCATGGTATCTAGTGGGAGCTGTGCATGCGCGATTGAGTGATGATGATGACGAGGAGAGCGCTGGGAGTTCTGCCGTGTCACGCTGATCTTAGGCCAGCACGGTGAGAGGGATGACGCTTGCGCAGTATGGCATGGATCGAATGTCATGGAGTATGAATGGGAAACTGCGGGACTCCGCACATGTGCGTTTTGAGATACGCACGCATGGCGAATAGGGGATCGGCGGCGGATTTTTGAACGGTATGATAGGCTGTTCTTGGTGACTGAACCCACGTAGAAGGGGGGTTGTACCAGACGCTAGACTATGCGGACACCCAATATGATTCGATGGCGGAGGCGGGGTTTCCCCGGGGGTATTATGGGATGGTTGCCATTTAATTAGAATAAAAGGGCTGAACTGGGAGCCGGATAGCCAATCCCATGAGGAAGTCGTGTGACGAAACATGTCGGGGCCGTGGCTATCTGGCAACTATCTTTTGACATACTAAGGATTACAGCTGAGGCAGAGGGAGGAGGTGACACAGGAGAGAGGACTGGGAGAATTTGGCGCTAGATTTAAACTCTATGCTTCGCTGTCAGGTACCAAACAGCAGTAATTAAGAGCTAGAGACAGTATTTGTGCCGCTAATCCTGCCAGTATCTAGTGTGACCACCAATGCCTTGGAGGAAATGGAGCTGTTGTTGAGGAGTGAAGTGTTTTGGAAGTGCTTTCATTCAAGTTATGTTCATGTGAGTGCAATAATGAGTGGTTTTTATTGAGATTAAAAGATTTTTACAGTGTTACACTATGGAAAGTCTTTCTTTCTCTCTGAGGTATTTTGAGAGGAAATTCCAGTGATACCTTAAGGGGATTATACTGCAAGTGATTGCCGAATATCTACTAACATCATTAAAAAGATCTTAAACGCTTATCTTGCTCAACACGAGAGTGCTGAGCGCTACAGCTGGTGAGTGCTCCAACGAGGGGGGTCACGAACACCAAGGGTGTGGTGAAGGCTTTCATTATATGGACACTGATTTTTCACACAAGGAAAAGTTTTCTTCATTTTAGATTTTTTCTTACGGACTATTTTGTTTCACATTTGTATTGTATTTTATCGCTTTTTGATTACAAGTGATTTTGCATATGCGAATCTATATAGATTTGGGGAAAACACAGTATTGCAATCAATGAAAAAAATTTTTTGTGTTGCATATATTTTGTTATAAGTTGAGCGCTACAAGGTGGTTTATGTGGTAATTTATTTTCATTTCTTTATTCACCTTCTGGTTTACACAATGCCCTGCAAGTGCATTGTGGGCCGTGAGCGCCACACGAATTTGGCGCAAACATACGTTCCACTCAAACACAAAGCTCATCCCTAGTTTTTACTTACTTTTCTGTTGATCCTTCACTGTGGTTAGATAAAGGAGGAGAGATCAGTACAGAGTCACTGAAACTTTGGTGCCTATGGACATTATAATATAAATGTGCAAATACGTTTGGGACATGTAGTCCCATGGTCGGTACATCGGGGAATAACTGTGTGCATGCTGCCTGGCTGGAAATTAGGAAATGTTACACCAAGTATACAGAGTGAGGGACATTTTTAAAAGGTAAAAAAACCTTTACAAGCAGAGTATATAATGATGCAATTTGTGAACATAGTAAACAGATTTATATAAGCAGATCATTTTTTAAATGATGGGTTTAATACTCATAAACATGTGATATCAAGTCCCCAAAGTACCAAAGTGCCACAATTAGCTTCATCAAATGCAGAGCATATCAGCATGCTGGATATATTTTGTTCATACATTTAGATAAAAAAAATTTGAAAGGAAAATCATTTTGAAACAGATGAATCATTTTCAAGTTAGTACTGCAGAATAGACTTCATAGGGCCTGGTTTACTAAAACGCGAAGTGAGGTGAATTAAATCTGATTCCTACATTACATTACACAAATCCGGCAAATCCCCTAAATACCTGTTTTTTTTGTTTTGCTTTTTGGCCGAACTGCAATTTTTAACCCCTTCCTGCCTAAGAGTAAAACAAATGTTAACGCCTAAGCACAATTTTACAGCTTTGACACGTTAGTAAAACATATTACATAGTACATATTATCACAACTACTTTGTGTATCCAGGTGGATTATAACTTGTTTTTTTTTCAGAACAAATTGGGCTTTCTTTTGGTAGTAAATGGTAATGGATGTCTCCTGTTTTTTTGTTTTTTTTATAGGCAAACTGGCTTAAAATAGTTTAAAAAATATATATTTTTTTAAATGTAGCTGTATATTTCTTGCTATTTCCATAATTTACCACCAAAGAACAGCCCAAAGGAAATTCTACTGCTCCTGATGATTGCAGCAATACCACATATGTGTACGCACTGTACGATAGTTGTTGTTTGTACCCGTAGTAGGGCCTAGAGACAATATATGCCCCAAGGTTTCTTTTTAACTGCAAGATATTTATAAAGAGATAATTGGTTAAAGATATTTTATTATGTCAGAAAATGTATTTAAATTTATATACATTGAGTTTAATTTATAAGATCTGATTAGCGGCACAAACAACAACATAAACCATCACTCATGGCAAACAATACACCAAGGAGACCGTGGTTTGCAAATTAGATTACAACACTGCTATCCACATGAATACCCCAATGCATTTCGACCCTTTCATGCGTAGTCTTATTCAGGGGAATTTCTTATTCAAGGGAAATACATCAAGAAATATTTCTATTTTAGATGACATTATTGACATTTTACCGTATACAAAGCATTATTGGAAATTGCATATTGTGCAAAAATACATCTCCATATATGTGGTGATATATTTACCATTCAGAGGTTGGAAGAGTGAGAATATATTGCCCAACCAGGATTTCTAAAAACTGTTGCATTCAGTGATCCCGGAATCTCCATTTATCCCCTCTGCACCCTCCAGGTGAGTCCACAGTCCACAGGGCTTGCAAGGAGCCACGCTCTTGGACCTTGAGAGGAAGAGAGGAGGCGAGGCACCTGCAATTTTGTATTTAGAAATTTCAATAAGTAAACAGCAGCTATTCTGTGAGTATTCAGTACTGCTTTGCGACACCAGACTTGTTGATACTCAGTCGAGTACTAGATTTATATGGATTGATATAACTAATTTGTTTTATTTTATAGTTTGTTCATTTCATTGGTTTATTTATGGATTGTATTATATTACCATTAGTGTAATGAGATGAAAAATGAGTGTGCTATATGTTATTACCTAAAAAATATAACGTGCTATATATTCATGGTATACATAAAATGTGCAAACGATCATAATACACAGTATAATGTGCTAAGTGCTCAAAATTTAATAATCTCAGATATACTTCACAGTGCACAAATTATTCCAAAATTATAGCATCCAGATAGATAGTAAATGAAAAGTGCTAGTACTAACAGGGTACAAGAATAAAGTCCAAAAGTGCACATGAATGTTCAAATGGATACGTAAGGTGCAATGCATAAAGTGGTGTGCTCCAAGTGACACTCTGTGCAAGTATAATCTTTTGTGAATAAGTGATAACACTCCTCTTCGGTGTAAAAAACACTTCAGTGTGCAATGGCTCCTTACCTTACCACTGTAGGATAAAAGCGTAATAATGATTAGTGGTGATGAATAAATCCAGGATCCTGCAGTAGATCGCCCATAGCATTCCTTATGTATAATAAGGGGGTCATAAATGGAGCTTGATAACCTGGTGGATGATCCTCATTTGTAGTGCTATATCACCTCTGTGTTAATTAGTGATGATGGAAATCCTCCCAGATAGGTGCACAAATAACATGAAGAAAGAAAATGGGGGGACCCAGATAGGGAAGTATGTAAAAACTGGGTGTTTTATTAAGTTTCAGGGAAGTCATGTGATCGCGACGATACGCATCGGAATAGATGGGCACCGGAAGTGACATCAGGCCACAAGCTTGCTGCTCATTTTGTTTTCATTTGTAGATGTGTTTTTAATGTGAGTATTATTATTGGCTGCAACTTAATAAAACACCCAGTTTTTACAGACTTCACTATCTGGGTCACTATCTGGTTCCACCTGCTTTCTTTCTTCATGTTATTTATGCACCTATCTGGGAGGATTTTCATTGTCACTAATTAACACAGAAGCGATGTAGCACTACAAACGAGGATTATCCACCAGGTTACCAAGCCTTACCATGATATCAAGCTCCATTGATGCCCCGCCTGAATAATATTATACATATGGAATGCTAGGGGTGATCTACTGCAGGATTCCGGATTTGTTCATCACCACTAATCATTATTACACTGTTACCTTACAGCGGTAAGGTAAGGAGCCATTGCACACTGAGGTGTTTTTACACCGAAGAGGACTATTATCACTTATTCACAAAAGATTATACTTGCACAGAGTGTCACTTGGAGCACAGCACTTTATTCATTGCACCTTATGTATCTGTTTGAAGATTCATGTGCACTTTTAGACTTTATTCTTGTACCCTATTAGCACTTTTAATTTACTATCTATCTGGAATAATGTGTGCACTGTTAAGTATATCTGAGATTATTACATTTTGAACACTTAGCAATTTATACTGTGTATCATGATCATTTGTACATTTGATGTATACCATGAATATATAGCACTTTATATTTTTTAGTGATTTGATACTTACTAGAGCGCAACACCACTTATTGATTTTTTTATATATGCTTTATTTTTGGTACAGATTGACCAATCCGGTGTTTGCTGCAACTAGTGTTTCGCTGAGTTCTGATTAAGGTAGAGCGGGAATATTCATCTTATCTATGTGTTATTACCTAATTAGTCAAATTATAAAAGTGAATATGCTATGAAATTAAGTTGTGTATGTGGGGATGAAAAAGTAATGAAATTAGGAAAATATAAGCATGAAATCTGATGTGATGAGTAACACCGGGGAGCTAGTGTATAGAAATCGAAAGATGAAAGCCAGTAATGCTGTAAGTGCATTAATGTTTTTTTTTTCACTAAATTGGGCAAATACAATATACTTACAGCTCTGCAAATAAAGAAAAAATTATAATAATATATTATTTATATAAGACAAATTATGGAAAAAATATTTTGTATTTAATTTTGTATGCTCTGTAACACACGTAACACGTTAGCTTTTTAGTGATTATCCTGTATGCACCGTTGTGTCTATCCCTGCAGCACTGGATGGGTGCCTCCTTTCCATTCGGCTTCCCGTCACGGTTGGGAGATGTAAACAATTTCACGATTCTTCCCAGTTTATGTTCCCACAGTTGAGCCTTTTTCTCCTCGGCCACGGCAGGGAGCATTTTCCATGCTGGTGGCATCCCTTGATCACCTCTGGATGGTCAGTGGGGGCAAGGCAGCGCAGGCACATGATGTAATGACGTAATGTAATTATGTCAGAGGTGACGTGGATGCCAGGGCTTAGGCTTTCCAGAATGCCAGTGGGCCACACGGAATGCTGCAATTATTGAGGCGGGGACTGAAAGGGGGAGGATGGGAAGGAGGTGAGCACCTGCAATCAATTGGCACAACATTTGGATACTATTTAACCACTTCCCGACCAGCGCACGATGATGTACGTCGACAGAATGGCACGGGCAGGCATATTGGCGTACAGGTACGTCCAATATTCGATGCCGCCCTGCCATCGGGAGCGCGCCGCCGGCGGCGCGCTCCCGCGCTGGTCGGGACCCCCGTGAGTCCGGTCGCGGGACCCGCGGACTCGATCGCTGCGGGCATCCCCGCGATCGTCTCACGGAGCGGCCGAATGGAGGAAATGCTGTGTAAACAACATTTTTCCATTCTGCCTAGCAACTAGTGACGCTGATCTCTGCTCCATGTGATTGGAGCAGAGATCAGTGTACACTAAATGAAAGCCCAACCCCCCCACAGTTAGTAACACACCCCTAGGAACACTTAACCCCTACACTGCCACCCACTGGTTAACCCTTTCACTGCCAGTGTCATTTACACAGGAATCACTGCATTTATATAGCAGTGATTACTGTATAAATGACAATGGTCCCAAAAATGTGTCAAAAGTGTCCGATGGGTCCCCGACAATGTCGCAGTCACAATAAAAACCGCAGATCGCCGCCATTACTAGTAAAAAAAAAAATAATAAAAAATTATTAATAAAAATGCTATAAAACTATCCCTATTTTGTAAATGCTATAACTTTTGTGCAAACCAATCAATAATCGCTTATTGCGATTTTTTTTTACCAAAAATATGTAGAAGAATACGTATCGCCCTAAATTGAGGGAAAAAAATGTTTTTTTATATATTTTTGGGGGATATTTATTATAACAAAAAGTAAAAAATAATGCGTTTTTTTCAAAATTGTCGCTCTATTTTTGTTTATAGCGCAAAAAATAAAAACCGCAGGGGTGATCAAATACCACCAAAAGAAAGCTCTATTTGTGGGAAAAAAAGGACGTCAATTTTGTTTGGGAGCCACGTCGCACGACCGCGCAATTGTCAGTTAAAGCGACGCAGTGCCGAATCGCAAAAAGTGGTCTGGTCTTTGACCAGCAAATTGGTCCGGTCTGAAAGTGGTTAAACTTGCAGCTTCCAGTGGATCTTGAAGTGATCTCTGGAATGCTGCTAACACATAAAGGAAGGATTGGAGTACTTAATAAGTGCTGCTGTTGGACATACCAGATTGGCTGATATTTGTACTATACTGAATATTTCATTTAGGCTCTTTACAAATCAACTAATATATTGATATTTAATTTAATATAGATATGGATTCATACAAAACATTTTGAACATTTGATTTAGTATCATACATCCCTGTTTGTCTGGCACCTCATATTTCACCTTTGGTCACCTAATATGGGGTTCTTTTCTTCAACAAAGGTATTAAGTGTTCACTGTTATGTTCTTGTACACATTTTTGCACTTATAGCATTATTGGCTTTCATGATCATCTTTTGATTTTTTATACACTAGCTCCCCAGTGTCACTTATCACATCAGATTTTATTCTTGTACAGTATTTTCACCACTTCATTTCATACCATATTCACTTTTATAATTTGACTAATCAGGTAATAACATATAGCACACACATTTTTCATTTCATCACACTACTGGCAATATAATCCATAAATAAACCAAATATATGAACAAACTATAAAATAAAACAAATTAGTAATGACAATCCATATAATTCTAGCACTTGATTATCAACTAGTATGGCGTTGAAAAGCAGTACTGAATACTCACAGAATATTTGCCGTTTACATGAGATTTCTCATTTCAGGTACCTCTCCTCCCTTCTTCCTCTCAAGGTCCAAGAGTAGGGATGAGCTTCGAGTTTGAGTCGAACTCATATTCGACTCGAACATTGCCTGTTCGCCGAAGGGCGAACAATTTGGGGTGTTTGCGGCAAATTCGAAAAGCCGTGGAACACTCTGCAAAAGTCTATATGAGAAATCTAAAATGCTAATTTTAAAGGCTTATATGCAAGTCATAAAAAGTGTTTGGGGACCTGGGTCCAGCCCCAGGGGACATGTATCAATGCAAAAAAAACTTTCAAAAATGGCTGTTTTTTCGGGAGCAGTGATTTTAACAATTCTTAAAGTGAAACAATAAAAGTGTAATATTCCTTTAAATTTCGTGCCCTGGAGGGGGGTGTCTATAGTATGCCTGTAAAGGGACACATGTTTCCCGTGCTTAGAACTGTCCCTGCACAAAGTGTCATTTCTGAAGGAAAAAAAGTCATTAAAAAGCACTCGCCGCTATAATGAATTGTCGGCTCCCTGTAATAATAACGGAAACCTGCATTACATCAGAGGGAGGCGGGGTCACCCGTACATCACTGGGGACACCTGGGTTTCCCCTTGCATCAGAGGGGGCAGGGTCAGGTGACGGATGGCCCCGTTCTCCTCAGCTAAAACCTTTGGATTCCCGCAGTGTCTCCGGTGGAGATAGAATGGATGCGCTGCGCTGGGCCATCGGGAGAGATCACCCATCGCAGGACCCCGGAGAAGAGATCAGGCATTGCTGGACTCCACAGAAGAGATCACCCATCGCTGGATAGCAAAAGTGGGTTACCACCACTAGAATCTTTTTTTAATTTTTTTAATTTTTAATAAAGGACTTTTCCCAACGGTGTGTGTGTGTTTTTTAACTATTTTTTACACTTTTTGTACTTTTTTACCCCCTTACCATTTAAAACAGGGGGCGGGATCTGGGGGTCCCCTTGTTAAAGGGAGCTTCCAGATTCTGATAAGCCCCTGTCCGCAGACCCCCACAACCACCGGCCAGGGTTTTGGGGATGAGGTCCTTGTCCCCATCAACATGGGGACATGGTGCTTTGAGGGATGACAGACCCCCAAAGCATCCTCCCAATGTTGAGGGCATGTGGCCTGGTACGGTTCAAGAGGGGGGCGCTCTCGTGTCCCCCCTCTTTTCCTGCGGCCTGCCAGGTTGTGTGCTCTGATAAAGGGTCTGGTATGGATTTTTGGCGCAGGGTTCGGCTTAAAATCCATACCAGACCTGAAGGGCCTGGTAATTGGATTTGGGGGGAACCACACGCTTTTTTTTATATCAATGACTTTCAATGACTGTTCTCTGTATTACAGGAAGCCAACAATTCATTATAGGCGCCAGTGCTTTTAAATGACTTTTTTCCTGCAGAAATTATACTTTGTGCAGGGACAGTTCTAAGCACAGGAAACATGCGCCCCTTTACAGGCATACTATAGATACTCCCCAGGTATGAAATTTAAAGGAATATTACACTTTTATTGTTTCACATTAAGCATTATTAAAATCACTTCTCCTGAAAAAACTGCCATTTTTAAAACTTTTTTTTGCATTGATACATGTCCCCTGTGGCAGGACCCAGGTCCCCAAACACTTTTTAGGACAGTAACTTGCATATAAGCCTTTCAAATTAGCACTTTGACATAATAAAAGATCTTTAACCAAGTATCTCTTTATAAATATCTTGCTGCTAAAAAATCCCATGGGGAAACTTCAATTTTCTGTAAATTTTTGTGGTGTGCAGCCTTGTTGACTCTCACATACCTGTTTTTCTATTACAGAAACAATATATGCTACCTATGATATATTGACCTTTGACTCTAACACTAACCCTGGCAAACATTGATCTTGTTATTTTTTTCTCTTTATTTTTTTATTTTTTTTATTCTCAATTTTTATTTATTTATACAATTTTTACATACACTTATTTGTGTATATTTTCCTCTGCTGAAAGAAAATAAAGATACAATGTATCTTGCTCTTCATTCAGACTGATCACTGTGATAGCCAATCAGAGGCTATCACAGCAATCAGGTGACCCCGAATAGGGAGTCCCAGGTCCTGATTGTTCACACAAGACCTTGGGCTCTCGGTGAGAGCCTGGCCTCTGTGCTGGGAACACGCTGTGCGGCTCACTCCCAGCACAAAGAGAGATACAAAAATATGCAGCCCCACGGAAAAAGACCCACTTCTGTGAGGCTGCAAATATGTGCACAGTAGGCGGTAAGGGGGGAATAGGACTAATGCACCTCAACCACAAGCTGAGCATTTGTGGCATTGCCCCGTTGACTTGAATGGTCAAGTCTGACAGGCGGTGCCACTTGTCAGTTGTACATGTGTGTTAAATTTGACATACTGGCTGGCTGTATTATAGGCTTCATGTGGGCGATCTGAGAGCCATTAAATCTTGGCTTTACCACCTTCCCTAGCCATCTGTGTAAAGAGGCCTTATTGTGTATGTGTTGGAAAAAAATACAAAAACACAAGTAAGGTGCAAAAGATGAGTTAAATTTCAAAGTGCATCTAGTCTTTCATATATATTTATATCTAGTTTTTCAATAATCAATTATTTGTTAATTACGGCACATTTTCACTTTTATACCATTTTGGCCGATCATATTTTCTTTCTGTTCAAATACAACTGTTCAGGTACCATTCCAAGTGATAATGTACAGACTAATTCCTTAATGTTAGTCTTTTTTATACATAAGGCATGTCCTGCGATCAACCCAATACGAATGTATTATCAGACTGTAGCTAGAGGACACATGGCTATTTGTACAAATGTTTTGGGGACGGGGGGAAGTGAAAAGAAAGGATAAGCATATCCCCTTGATTAATTACCATAGAAATGAAACCCTGCGGCAGAAAACTAAAAATATCCGTATTCTAACCAAGGTGTTCCTGTGCTGACTGAGCTACACCGCACCGGGTCTTCTCTGTGTGTCATTTTTCATCATTTGACACTGATAAAGGGCTGTAGTATGGCTTTGTCTTTATACAGCACTATACATATCCATATCAAAGATGTTTGTATCTCCCTTTCATAAACAAACTGCTACCTATTTTTTTTGGCCTAGTTTCCTTTCAGATCTTGCGCACCTACTCTTTTTCATCTAAAATAGGATGTTTCTCTTTCTCTCTTCTGTCATTGCCTGCTGTAGAACCACGGCTCCTGTAATAATAGATGTTATGCACAGCTGACAGTGCATTAAACACTATACAAAGCGCTGTTTAGTGATACAATTAATCTGAGTAAGGAAGATCTTGGCATGAAGTGACTGCGATAGCAAGATATAAAATCCCATGTGCAAGGTCAAAGCAGATGGACTTGAAAAATGTTTTCCTGTCATTTTTATGGCTCGAGATATAAAAATACATGCATTTTAAGTAAATTTAAACAGGGAGTAAAGCCAATGTGTGACATTATTATATACCAAAGGCTACTTGTTACTAGGCTAAGTGATATTTCTGAAATAAATGAAATGTCTACACTTTACTAAACATATCCATCAGACTTTCTTTCATCACTGTGAACCATGTTGCTGTATTATGAAGTAGGTGCTTCTTGATCTGAGTTATCAGCGAATGAATGACACATCTTTTTAATGTCTATCCACTTTCTCTCTAACAGCTCTTCTCGGTTGCCCTACTGTTCAGTCTGTAGCAGCTGTACTTTGAAAACTTCCCATTTGTGTGTATAGGCAAGGTTAAAGATGGTGACACTCAGTCTGCTGGCAGAGCAGGACAAGTATCAATGTTTAACCCTTGCTGTGGTAAGGGTAGACTTACACCCATCGATTAAACCCTTTCCCAAAACCGTTACATTCAAAGCATGTCATGATGAATATTACCTGTCACCTTTGCTTGTCCCCTCATCTATTCTGTCAAGCCATCAAATTACTTGTATCAAAACTGATCACATGTACCATGGCATGGCAATTGCAGACTAAACAGAGACTAAGATGGCAGCTGACTTGGCTGTAAAGTATAGGGGGGTTTACGTACAAAAAAGGGGAAGTTTGGGACTTTAAATGAAGCACTTGGATAGTGAAAGAAAAAGTATTTTTTTTAAGCCATGTTTATTTGTTTTATTCATTGTTCAATAAAAAACTACTCATTATAATTAAATCCAATTCATAGTATGTATAGACATTAATGCAATAAAAACATGATATATAACATGATATATAGTATCCACATATAACTACACATGACAATAATAAATAAATTAATTGGTTAATGTGGCAGAATAATGCTCATGATAGCATATCCGACATCGACAAATATATCCACATGGTAAATATGCATCCCAATCAAAATGAAGAGGGAGGAGGGGAGGACCCGCTGGCGCATCGCAGTACCCGCGAGGAAAGAAAGGACCAAGCACTGCCCAAACACCCAATCGCCCCACACGGAGCAAAATCGGCCGGCCAGTGGGCGTGTATCAAACCATGATGGCTAAGTATCCATATGAGACATTTATACGGTTTTGGTAAATGCTGTCATTGTACAATGTATTCATAGATGGAATAAATAAATGTATGTGGATACACGAAATTCAACACTGAAGATAACACTATATTGACAGTTTTATCACAGGGAAGGTAGGGGAACACTACCAAACCCATTTATCCAAGTGCTTCCATCCCGATATATGTATATAAGCAAAGAGGGGGGAATTTTGGGACTTTAAATGAAGCACAATTAAGTACCTCCATCCCGGTAATCGATACGTACAAAAAAGGGGAAGTTTGGGACTTTAAATGAAGCACTTGGATAGTGAAAGAAAAAGTATTTTTTTTAAGCCATGTTTATTTGTTTTATTCATTGTTCAATAAAAAACGACTCATTATAAATAAATCCAATTCATAGTATGTATAGACATTAATGCAATAAAAACATGATATATAACATGATATATAGTATCCACATATAACTACACATGACAATAATTCCCGTAATGCAGGGCGCAAGGGCGCTGCTCCCCTATCGATTCGTCCGGCACCCTAATCCACATGCAGGGCACTGGATGCTTGGATTCCATTTTTTTTAAGCACGTGGTTAGAGCCTGTGGCTCTAATAGGCTTCAGAAAAAGGTGAGCCCGCCCAGTTGCATGACCTATTGTCGCTATTGTCTTCCTGATTCTCACCCGATTTGCCGAATGGAGAAGCGATCCTATTGGTTGCCTAGGAGGAGGAGGAAGGAGGGGGGAGGAGATGTGCGTTGCCATGATGCTGAGGCAGAGGAGACGCAAGGGAAGCCGCCACACGACGCCCGGAGGAAATGCTGCATGATAGTTGGGGTAAGTGTAGTGCTGGTGTCCAACCATCCAGGGGGTGCAGGTGCATTGTTTGCTGCCCCCACCACCAAAACAAATATACCACCAGCCGCTACTGCAGAAGGAGTTATATCTCTTTTTCTTTTTTACTCCTGAAGCTGGTATACTTCCCTTCTATTACAACACTCCCACCTTTTTTTAATCTTTTGGTTTGCATTTGACATGCAATTAATATATTGCACCTTACTAGGAGTCAGATCCAATGTACATATTTGCCAGCACACCACGGATCGCTAATTACATCCAAATTTGTATTGAAGAATGATCACATCACAGAAGACATAGTGCAATGTTTCAGAGCCACACAGGACCCCTTCATCAGGCGTGGAGTCAGCACTTTCTACAATAAGTAAATCATGTTAATATTTAATTAGTTTTGTTTATTTTTCTACCTGAACCCACAAAATATAATGTTCCATATAATTTCAAAGCCAAGTGACAGGTTATTTAGCATTTTCCATATTCCTCCACCACTATTTTTCTCCATTGAAGCCTACAGTAAATGCTTTCCAAGTTTGGAGAAATATGTGACCTCTCCCTAAAATGCAGTGCTTGTGTGCTAAACTTGAATCCTATCATGTGAGGACAAGAAAGAAACCATCTGACAATAAACTTACCTGGGGGTTTGGACTTATAGCTCTGTTCATAAGAAACATGTCACACAATGACCTCCAGCAATTTTTGTGTGAACCTCCACTTTTTGGCACCCTCCCCCCCTCCGGTGTCACATTTAACACCTTTCAGAGGGGAGGGGGGTGCAGATACCTGTCTAAGCCACTGTACACACGGTCGGAGATTTCCACAACCAAATCCGTCAGATTTTGCCCGTCGGATTTTGTCCCTCGGTTCTTGTCCGAAACTGTTGCATGCAAACGGTCGGACAAAGTTGGCGAAAAATCCGATCTTTCAGAACGTGATGACGTAATTTCGTTATGATGGGACTACATTCAGGCTAGTAGCCAATAGCTTTGATGTAGGAATTTGATCTGAGCATGCGTGGCACTTGGTCCGATCAAAATTTTCTACACATGATCGGAGTATGTCCGATCGGCCCAGTTGGTTGGGAAATATTTCCAAAATGTTGGAAAATTGGGTCCGACGGATATTCCGACGGAATCAGTCCGATGCATACCACACACAGTCGGATTATCCGACGACACGGTCCGATAGGACACATTCCGACGGATTCTCCGACCGTGTGTACAAGGGCTAAGACAGGTATTTGCACCTACTTCCGAGCATAGACTCCCACAGGAGTCTATGCCTTTTCCCGTCTTCCTGTGCTATTTGCTGGGGCACACAGGGGTCCCAGAGACAGCAGGGACCATTTGGATTGCACAGCGCAAGTCGTGCATGGGCAGTAGGGAACCGGGAGGTGGAGCCGCAAGGCTTCATTTCCTGATTCCCTTACCGAAGATGCCGATCATCCAAGGACCGACGGATGGTTCAGCCTTGGGTGCCAAACATCGCTGGACCCTGGGACAGATAAGTGTCCTTATTTTAAAAGTCAGCAGCTGCAGTATTTGTAGCTGGTGACTTTTTAACAAAAAAAATGTGCAGGACTTCCGCTTTAAGCATATTCACCATGCCATGTATATATGTACTGATGTGTCCCCCATTTCACAGTGCCTGCCTTCTGAACTACAATTATACTGCAAATGTGCCAAAGAGAAGGAGTTTCAGCAAAGTCACTGCAAGAAAAGCCTCATATGTTACATCAGTGCTGTTTGCAGGCAACAAGATACCATGGGATTAAGTAAAGTAAATCACATGAAAAAGGCAACCCACAAAACATGCAAGGAATCAAAGAAGTTGTTGAAAAATATGGCTGGCAGGTAGGCAAAGCTTACAACCAATACAGAGCTTAGATTAGGTTGTCAAAAATAATGGTGATATTATAAAAGAAAAGTGTATGTTGTGACTTTAGCTCTCCTTTACATGTATAGCTAGCCTTAGGGTGTGAGGGGGTGTGAATCTCCTTAGCAGGGCCAACAACTAACTCTGGCTGTCTGCAGAGCGATGTGCTTGAAGAGTTTCTGAATAAGATTGAATTTGTTATTGGAAACTTGACATTACTGAGTTCTGGGTTAAGTCTATGCCAACTGCCATCATCTGAGTTTGGTGGGACATACCTGATCATACATGGACTGATCTATGTATAGCTGCTCCCATTTGAGAGGAGATGATCTAGTGATCAACTCCTCTTGAATGGGATTGTCGATATATTTTCGCTTGATCAGTGCTTGCAGCAACCTATCGGTGTACTTTGGCAATGGAGGAGTTCTGCTGCCAGAATACAATAGTGCAGCAGGGGAATTCCCTCATCCATCTCAAATGTGTGAATGGGGAAATCATTTTTTTTTCGATCAGCCGCTTGGCTGATCAAAAAAAAACATTTATCTATGGCCACCTTTAACTATTTAAGGACTGGAAAGATTTACTCCCTTTAACTGACAATTGCACGGTTGTGCAATGTTGTACTCAAACAAAATTGATGTCCTGTTTTTCCCCACAAATAGAGCTTTCTTTTGGTGGTATTTGTTCACCTCTGCGGTTTTTATTTTTTGTGCTATAAACAAAAAAGAGCGATAATTTCAAAAAACGATATATATATATATATATATATATATATATATATATATATATATACATACATATATATATATATATATATATATATATATATATATATATATATATATATATATATATACATATATATATATATATATATATATATATATATATATATATATATATATATATAACTTTTTGCTATAATAAATATCCAAAAAAAGAATAAAAAAAAGAATTTCTTCATTAGTTTAGGTCAATATGTATTCTTCTACATATTTTTTGGTTTAAAAAAATGCAATAAGTGTATATTGATTAGTTTGCGCAAAAGTTATAGCATCTACAAAACGAGGAACAGATTATGGCATTTTTATCATGTAAAACATTTTTTTACACTAGTAATGGCAGTAATCAGTGATTTTTAGCAGGACTGTGACATTGCGGCAGACAGATTGGACACTTTTGACACTTTTTTTTGGGACCAGGGACATTTCTACAGTGATCAGTGCTATAAAAATGCACTGATTACTGTATACATGATATTGACAGGCAAGGGGTTAACACTAGTTGTGATCAAGGGGTTAAATGTGTTCCCTGGGAGGTGTTTAACTGTGGGGGCAGTGTACTGACTAGGGGAGGAGAGAGATCGCTGTTCCTGATCCCTAGGAACAGACAATCTCTCTCTACTCCCCTGACAGAATGGGGATCTGTTTTTTTTACCTTGACAAATCCCCATTCTGGCTCTCTGTGGAGCGATTGCGGATGGACGGTGAACATCTTGGCTGCTGGCCACGTGCATCAGCTCTGCACCAAGGGCGCACGCACACGCTCACTGTATCTATTGCACAAAGCGACATACAGCTACGATGATTCGCGCAATAGAGCTGTTCTTAAAGTGGTTAATCCGAAAGTCAGGGAATCAAAATTCCTAGTAACAAAATGTCACTTATTTAGAGAAGTGCACATCGAATGGATTTCATGTTAATAATGGTAATAGAATACCACTCACGGGCAATGCTTTACATTCGAAAGTTTAAGGGGGCTAAAGTATTCAGTTTAAATCTCTGGTCTAAGGTTATCTATTCTTTTTTAATTTGCCCTGCTCCCTGATAGTAATTTGTTCCTTTATAAAAGAAGCCGTTTTCACCCTGAAAGGAGAATTGTCAACATAGAAAACATACTTATACCCAGACTTACAGAGGGATTCCACCAAAAAAAAAATATTAAAAGCCAGCAGCTATAAATACTACAGCTGCTGACTTTTAATAAATGGACACTCACCTGTCCCGGGTTCCAGCGATGCCGGCAGCCGAGGCCGATCGATCGCTCGGCTCTCGGCTGCTGCAGTCACCATTCTAGGTGAGGGAATCAGGAAGTGAAACGAATTGGCTTCACTTCCCGGTTCCCTACTGCGCATGCGCGAGCCGTGCCGCGCAATAGGAAATCTCTGCGCTGTCACTGGGACCCGTGTGTGTCCCAGCAGACAGCGCGGCAGGGCAGGAAATGGCGTAGACTCCCCCGGGAGTCTATGCCCGGAAGTGGGTGAAAATACCTGTCTTTGACAGGTATCTCCACCCCCCTCCCCCCTGAAAGGTGTCAATTGTGACACCGGAGGGGGGGAGGGATCCGATCAGCGGAGGTTCCACTTTAGGGTGGAATCCCGCTTTAACTGATGACATCCATCAAGAGGGTCCACATTGTTACCCGTCCTCATCTATGCACTTCAGCAGGAGATTATCCTCAAGTTCTAACCCCTGCATACACTGGGCATATAGTTTGTTTTGTATAATGCATTTTTTTATTGTATAGTTAGTATGCTAGAACATTTGCTATTTTTTTTCATCTTGTTCTTGTCTGCATATGAATGAGTTGAGGTAATTTCCTATTTTCCTAGGGCATTACATATTGTCTGAAATTATTGATCTCAGATAGATAAACAAATATAAAATGAGAACATTGCTGGAGGTCATTGTGTGACATGTTTCTTATTCATCAGATGCACTTGTTAAATGAAACTCTTAAGGTGACAAGAGATAAACTTGAGAAGTAGTCTTAATTAGTCAGGAACATCTGTGCAAAGTCCTGCATAGCTAAATTAAAATATCTTGCTATAGCATGCCCATTTGAAATAACTAAATATACAGTAGTACTAGTCATTTACATAAATGTTGGGGTATAGCTTGGAAATACACAGTATGAGCAGCTAACTTTAGAGAGTGTTAAAATGATTACTAGAATAGTGGATGTCTCATTGAATCTTTGCTGGGAGTGTAATGCCCTGTACACACGACCGGTTTTCCCATTGGAAATAAACTCTGAAAGTTTTTTTGACAGAATTCCGCTTAAGCTGTCTTGCGTACACACGGTCACACCAAAGTCCGACAGTCAGGAACTTGGTGACGTACAACACGTACGATGGGACTAGAAAACGGAAGTTCATTAGCCAATAACTTCCGTTTCGTACTTGCTTCAGAACATGTGTCGTTTTTGGTCCATCAGAACAGCATACAGACAAGCGTTTTTCCCGATAGGAATTGGTTCCGTCGGAAATATTTAGAACATGTTCCATTTCTAGGTCAGTCAGAATTTTCAACATAAAAAGTCAGATGGGGCATACACACGATCATAATATATGATCAAAAGCTCCCTTCTGACTTTTTCTGTCGGACATTCCGTTCGTGTGTACACGGCATAAGAAGGACTTGTTAAAATCCGAGGAGGGGTTGTTATCCATGTTACATATCTTGCATTTTGCAGATTTGTTTGGTGAATTGCATATATATTTGTGTATATGAATGTACAGTAAACTGGGAGATGCACTTGCTACCTATCTGCAGTAGGAAGCCTGTGCTGGGGTAGTGAGAAGGGGTTCAGGATAATGCAGTTGAAGAAGGTTACACACTGAGGTGGTAATCTGGTTATCTTCACAGAAGCTATGGCTACCCTGAAACAGTAATAAAACATAGAAAAAAAATAGCAAAAGTTATTAACAAAAAGCTTAAGTAACTAATGAAAACAATATTGGAGTGTAAGGGAATATAATTGTGAGGATGTTCATGATTTTCATTTTCATTTAGCACTTATGATAGCACCTTCCACACATATCCTATACACATTTCATAGACCAGCAAACTATTAAATCATTTTTTTTCCAGCACATACAGTGGGCAAATATGAGGATATCCCTGCTTCTTGCTGTGTTTCTATCACTTTCAACCTCCCTCCCTACTCTGATTCTCTCTTGCACATCCTACACTAGTACCTGCTTAAAACCTGCTCCTGCAACAATATCATAGTGACAGCTAGACCTGTCAATTAATTTGTAATAAAAATGTTTTTATCAGTGACTGTGTGTCAAAAAATGCCTAAAAACACGGCAAGTAGCACTGCTGATGTGATGATGATAGGAAGAAAGGAATGTAAATAGTGTTGTCTGCTCTAAGCAGAGATGCTGCAATAGACTGAGGATGGTGATGATTCAGGAGGCATAAAGATAGTTGTGAAGCTTGTCAACAGCATTTTATTGTAGTGAGGTCTGAGGATAGTGATGATCAGTTCATGCTTGTGTGTCTATTTTGCGTTCTATACTGTAGGTTCAGTTCTTGAAAATAGGTAGGCAGGATCTAAATATGCAAATTTGAAAGCAGATATTAATACTCAACTGCTTTTAGTTTGGGGGGGGGGGGGGCATGTCTTATGACACATGCAGAAAGGCTGTGGGACAGCAAAGGGGAGCCTCAAAGGTCTTCAAGGCATATGAGATATACTGCTCTATTATCACTCTTAAAGGGAATGTAAACCCTCACAAATACCCAGTGAAGTCAACAGCCTCAAATGATGCCTACGAATGAAACAAATTATTCTTCATAAGTTTTACTTGCATATCTGCTGTCTTCAAAGCAACGAAACACACGGGACCTAATGCAATGGAGAGAGATAAGAAAACAGGATAGGAAGTGCAAAATGATAGAAGGGGAGGCAATGGAAGAGAGAAGCTGAAAGTGGACTAGAAGAGTCATACATTGAGTATTGTTGGATGACAAGGGACGTTTTATAGAGGTGCACTGAAGGGGAAAGAGAAGTACAGGGAAGATGAGCACTGAAGGTGGAGGGGTACAATGAATATTTGTTAGAATTGTATATAGCCCTACAGAACAAACAGATGCACAGTTCACATAGGCTTTGCTGCTTAACTGCAAACAGAAAACAGGACGCTTTATGTATAGAGAAAAACACAGAGCTTACCATACAGCAGCTACAAACATATACACATTGCCATCTACTGGCTGATGTAGTTGTTATACAAAATACATGAACAATGTATTTCAACACCCCCACCCAGTTTCTTTAAAGTATCTGATCCATTTTTGTTTCTCATGGGTTGAAAGTCTTTGCATCTCATCCCATGAATCCGGCTTTGGTTTTAATGTTACTCAAGCAAGATAGGACAGACGTTTGGCTGGGATGCCATTATTGCATCTAGTGGATTCCCTGATTGAAGCCTCTTGTGGCCTGGTTTATTATTTTACAATGTATGGATTGTCTGTGTTAAATTATATTTCTGTGTCACTTTGTTGAGTTTGAAGCGTTTGTGTTAGTTCATGAAATTTTGAACACACTGAAGTCTCATTGACAATTACACTTCTACTGATAGCTACCTTGTTTTTGTCTTTGTGTAGAATTCTACAGTATATCCCTATTGAGATTCACTGTACCCCACAAGTACACCTTCCTTTAAACACACATCCCATTTTGTACATTTTTCTTTTGGGATTTGCACATAAGCTTTGTTTCCAAAAATGTTTAGATGGTTCAAATTCAGGGCCCTTCCATTTCTCAGTTGATTTTCCTGGTAGTCGATTTTGGAGATAGCATGCAGTCATAGCTGCCTTCCAAGTATGTGGTTGGTATACAGTATCTGCATCAAACAGCATGGTTCTTCCACTCTCACTATGATTCATTCTTTATGCAACCTCATTTTGTTTTGGATTGTATGGTACAGTAGTTTGCAATATTATGACATGCTTTCTGAGAATTGCCTGTGTGTTATCATCTGTATATTCAGTTCCATTATCTGTGTGCAATACTCTTGGCATTTTGCTAAATGTGTTGCTTACTTGAGCCAAATACTGTTCAAGTTTCTCTGGTACTTCACTTTTTGTTGTGTAACCGATATAGTGTAGTATTTCTGGGGTAATCATCTATAAATGTGAGAACATATCTCTTCTTTCCTGGAGTAATTTTTTTCCATTGGACCGCAAAGATCTGAAAAAATGAAACCCTCTCATATACCCAGTGAAGTGAATAGCCTCAGATGATACACAGAGATTAAACAAATCCTCCTGCATAAGTTTTACTGGTTTATCTGTAGCTTACTCTCAGCTTACTTCAGCTTTGTATATCCCTTGAAAAGTTCTGATTTTAGATGTAATCCTTATGCATTTTTCAGTATCACATAGTAGGAGGTAGATAGCTGCAGTTACAGCTCTTATACACTGTGTGAGAGCTGATTGGAGGAAAGGAACACCCCCCCCCCCTTTCGCACATAGCAGAACGGTGTTCTGAACAGAAAAGCTGATTGCTGACCTTTCCTCCCCAACACAAATTTTTTCCCTTTTTTTCGGGAAAACTTGTCAGGAGGGATTCATGCTGATAACAGAGGAATGAAGCACCAAAAAGAGATAGCACCAAAAAGAAACAACACTTACAACTTTGGGGAGAGATAGGTAAACACTACAGATATACAGGTATGTGCTTTGTTCAGATTTTATAACTCTGGTTTACAACCATGATAAGTCCACAGATTTATTAGCGCTGCTGTTACTCTGCTTTGGAAAAGCTTTTCTTGTCATTTTTCTTTTATACATGTGGTGCATTTCATTATTTGATCACATGGACTAATTTTATTCCACTTACATAGTCATTTTAAGTTAATTTCTTTATTATGTCAGGACTTCTGTGCCCAAGTCATCTGTGCCATGTGTAAATGCAGTTTAAATGTTTTTCCTACTTGGCAGTATTAAACACCTCATTGCAGTTCAGGGGATATAGTTCATCTGTAATTTTAGCCTTTGCAAGTAAGATATCCCCTTTTGTGATGGGACAACTGTCATCTTGGAAGGTCACTAAGTTGTCTTGTTTTGTGAGCTTCTTCACTGACAAAAAATGTGTTTCAAGAGCAGGGACCTAGAGGACATTTTTCAAAGTTATCTTTCTGGTAACACTCTGGGAAATAGGACAGTAAAGGAAACCATCTCGTACTCCTTCTAATTATTCAATTATTTGCCCATTAGCTGTGGTGACCTTTTCTGTTTCACTCTGGTCAAGGGGAATAAAGACATTTATGTGATTTGTCAAGTGACTCGTAGCTCCTGAATCAATACACCAAGCCTGCAAAGATGAGGTACAACTTTTGGATTGAAAAACATATTCTTTTCTTCCCTCCCTCCCCTCTCTCTTCCTCGACCCCCCTTCCTTCTCTTTTTTGACCCTCACTACTCCTCCCCTGCTTTTCATTCTACAACCCTTTTAATCTACTCTTGACTCTTTGTACATCTTCTTCTCTCCTTCTTTCTTTGGTCTTATCAATTTGCAGTAGATAATTACTATGGGCTGTCAAAGTATTGTACGACAAGCTTCTGTTGCAGTCATGTGAAAACCTGGGTTCACCCGGACACAGAAAATGTTGGCATCGCTTGGGCAACAGCCTGCTTTACTTAATACTATACTGTGAAACACCTGAACTGTAATTTGTATGAAAGCCTATTGTATTGGAATGTGAACTTGTTAATTAATAATAATAAAAACTTTTGTAAAAGAAAAACATATTCTTTATCTGAAGCAAAATCAGTTTATTCCTTCACCATTTTGGCCTTTTGTAGTTTGTTTTTGCATTCTTGCATTACATTGCACTTATTTGCTGTAGCTCACTATGACTGGGTTCTCAGCTTTTCTCTGGAAAGGGCCCAAAACCTGTTAGAAATTCTGTATATAGCAGACAGAAAACAGGAACTTTTTTAAACAGAGAAAAACTAGTTTACCGTAGAGCAGCTACAAAAGTATAAACACTGACATCTAGTGGCTGATGTAGTTGTTTCACAAAATACATGAACAATATATTCCAACAATATTAGCTCAGAGGGATGCTGGAAGTAGATAACAGTAGTAGTACTCAACAAAGCTATAGTTTGGGAAGTATATGGGGAGGGGGACTCTGGGAGAGGACAAGATCATTAGTATGGGGGTTTTTGGACATGTTTTATGGAGAACTGATGGCGACAGATGAGAGGAACAACAAAGGGGTGGTGGAATAAGACAATGGGGCAATGGCAACAGATGAGAGCCGCAGTATAAAGATGCATTGGTGGCTGATGAGAGGAGCAATAAGGTGGATGGGATTTGCTAGGGGAAAGGGTGGAAGCAAATGAGAAGAGCAGTACAGAGGAGAACGGAATGCATGGTGGAGGTAGAGGGGAGGCACAGAAGAATGCTGGGCAAAACAACAGGTTCAAGTAAATGCAGTCCTCCACAGATACATATATTTACCTTCTACTTTTTACCAGCTCCTTTTCATTACAGAGCTGTTCCACCAGGATGGAAGAAAAGTGTAATCTACCTGTCAGTTGGCTCCTGCATGGTTTTACATTTCCTGTGTGTCAGCAATAATTGGCCCATTGCTGTCCCATTGAGTTCATTACATGCTCCTCCTTACCCAGCAGTCCTACTGCTCCCGAGAGAAAATAGAGTGGTGGTGGTATGAAAAAAGTAAAAAATGCTGCTGGGGATGTTAGAATTGACATTAGGCGGTAGAATTGAAGCAAATGTTTTTTTGCCTTGCAGCTTAAATGCAAACATGTGCAATACTTATGCGAGTAATTATTCCTTATGTTCAGGTCCTACGAACCGGAGTGCATTCAGTAAAATTGTAACCTGTGGCTTTAGTTTTTGTTGATTCTTACTTGGCTTGGCAAAATGAAAAGGGTTATTGCCTAAAGTCTTCTGTCCTCTACTGTCCTCAGGGCCAGTTTATGTTTGCAGTTTATATACCCTTTATACAGTAGCTATATTCTTAGCTGCATTTTTTTTTTTACCTCAGATGGCAATTTTACATTGTGGAACCGTGCAGGAACTGTGAAAGGAAAAACAGAAAAGCGACCTCTAAGTGCAATATGTATTGTACAATGGCAAGTAACATATGAACACTCACATCAAGGTAAGGGATGGTAGGCTCGTCCGGGCAAAGGAACCCATGGAAAACAGTCCACAACACCTCTGGTCTGGGGATAAACACATGCTGTGACAGTGAAGTGGGAAGAAGCTGGCACAATTCTGTATTGTTTCGGGTAAGCTGGATGGAACCAGCTTGAAGCGCATCGTTCGTAGGCGTGTGACATCACCAGGGTGAAGAGAGAACCCCACCGCGTTTCAGAGCATGTGCGAAGCTTGTAAGGCGAATGGGCCACAAAAACGCTGTTCACCTGAACACAATAGAGACTAACAGGATATATGCAAAATATAACAAACAATAAAACATGTCATTTGTATAAAAAAGTTGTAAAGAAAAAATTATGCAAAAACCATTATGCTAAAAAACATTGGTACTAGAAACAGGGGAGGGTTGTTGATTGGACAGAGATAAAACCGTATATATAATAGTAACGTATATCTTGAATTTTAATCAGTTTGAGATTAGGCATATACATCCATACTGGTGCATGCATACGAAAAGCATGCATGCACCCACATGTGGAAGACAATATGGAAACAAAGGTATTAATAGTAAAGGAACATGTGTACAAGCACATGTGTGCACACATGTACAAAGACACACACTTGTACAAGCAAAGATCTTTGAAAGGACCATTTAAAATACAGATATATCAAATGCAAAGGAATAATAATTACATATGCACATGGTTAAATCATGATATGCTAAGCTGGACCATGAGGGGAAAAGGGGACTATATGTGTGTGTAACCAAATTATATCATGGATTAATACACAATATTTCTGAATGGATTGATAAAAAGTAATCAGCCTCCTACAGATCTAATAAACAGGTCTATGTGACTGATATAGCATAAGAACTTACCAATACTTACCTGTGGCCAATTATGGCTCTCTTCGCTGATGGTGCTGTGATTGACCAAGCATGCGGGTCATAGTGCATGCTTGGCCAATCATCAGGCAGCGATGCTGATAATGTTCTGGTTTCGCCGAACTGGCGAACAGCTGGTGTTCGAGACGAACATGGGTTTGACTTGAACACTCAGCTCATCCCTACTCAGTGGATGGATGGTGCAGCCAACGTATAGAAATTTGCATGGACCTGTGAGGCGATATATCACATAATCAGTGGAGCAGTTGTAAAGGTTGTCTAGGTTATAAGTCCTATCTTTATGTTTAAAGTTTTTTTTGCCCATGTCTCACAAATTTACAAGTCTTGCATAATGCCTTATTGCTATTATTGCTATTTGACTTTTTTTTTGTGGGGGCCCTCCTATAGGTAACTTTTGGTTTATCACAGAGAATGGTGTTAAGATGAGGATCTTACTTTATAATATTCCAATGTTTATTGAGAATCTTTTCCATTCTCTTGTATTGACTATGATACCTAGTAATAAACCAGACAGGTAGATTCTCAAGAGGATTTTCAACTTTCGTTTTTTTTACCTTGAAGGAAAGTAGTATAGGCCTAATCTACCAATATTTCCAGGTATCCTTTTTCCAGAAATGTATGCCTAAGGTGGGTACTCTGGGCAATATAGTCACAGTTTCTAGTGCAGTTCTGCCTTAAACTACAGAACAGCCCTTTTGGTATGTTTTTGACCCACCGAGGGTGGTGGCAGCTGTCAAAGTGCAGATAGGAGTTACCTGCAGTGGGTTTGGCATAATTACAAGCAAAGATTTGATTATGGCCATGTCCAAGCTTGAGATCTAAAAAAGCTAAACTATCCTGGTTCCAGACTGAGGTGAAGGATAGCCCAAGGTCATTGGCGTTACAATGTGCAATAAAGTCACCTATCAGGGAGGGAGAACCATCCCAGATAATGACGATGCCATCAATATATCTGCCATGGAAGACTAAACGATGCACAAGGGGATTGTGTTATCATATCAACTGATTCTCCCACTAACCCATGGTCAAATTGGCACACAAGGGCATAAAATTGGCCCCCATTGCCGTGCCATGAGTTTATAGGTAGAAATATCCCTCAAAATGGAAATAGCTGTGCGTAAGGAAAAAAAAGAGTAGCATCTAGGATAAAAGATGCATGTTTGGTATTTAACATGGGGTTTAGCGATAGAAAATGTGTGGCTAACATACTTGTATGATGGGAGATTGAGGTATATAAAGAGTTTAAAAGAGTCTTCCCATGTATGAGGGGCCAAGAGTTCCAGTAAGTGTATTGAATCACATATATATGATTGAAGGTTCTGGGCTAACAGTTGTAAAAAGGAATCAATATATAAAGAGAAACCACTAGTGACGCTATTCATGGATGACACAATAGGTCTACCTGGGGGTTGCTGTTGGATGTTGGGCAGCTTTGATAAAAATATGGCATACTGTAGAGGTCTCTAGGTAAAAAGGAGGCCTTTTTTATGGATAACCTGATCAGAGATAGCCCTGTAGATAAGTTCCTCTGCCTCTATATTGAACAATGGTAGAGGATGATTGGGAAATTTTTTATATGTTCCAGAATCTTAGAGTAGTCTCATGGCCTTCGTGACGTAATCTGTTCTGTCTTGGAGTACAATCCCTTCCCCTTTATCTGCTGGTTTTATAGACTTTTTAACCCATTTCCCATTCAGTGCATGTCCTCCATATAATCATCCTGTATGCTAGCATTTCCATTTGTTTTGTGCAGGAACTGTGAGTCAAGCGTTTTGCTCATGGTTATAGTGTGGCCCCAGTAAACTCCGTGGGTGAGTCTGACAGATGTTACCACATTCCAAACTCTATTTGGTCTCAAAACAAATTAGAAACTGCAGCCTGTCGGGGATTTTCCATTGGTGTTAGTGTTATCGCTTCCTGTTCCGCAGTGATGCACATCCAGTTCGTCGCTTCCGGTGTCTTGGCCAGACGGATTCCTTGCTGACCCCACATCCATCTGTATCATGGGCTGTAAAACAGCTGTTGGCTGGCACATCTTCACAACCACACCCACCGAGGCTGACTATACAATCCATGCAGCAACCCATGGACACCTATTTATGCACTCTTAGCCTTATACAATGAACTGTCCAATTGGATTGCTTAGTGATCTTTGGTGTCATATATTGTGGATTCCTTATGGCTCAGTGAGATTATTACTTGCACCCTTTGAGTGAGCAGAGCAGTGGCCGCTGGTGCTAAAACTTTTTGGAGGGGCACAAACAAACCCTTCTAGCTCCGCACTCACCAGCCTTGTGTTCCACGGGACAAGAAGCCAGAAACCGGAAGTGACGCGATGACTAATATTGATTCACTAAATTCAAAAGGTTCAGGGTGCAGAGAAAAACCTGAAACAAGCCAATTAGAGCCTCAGCCTCAAATCGCATGCTTTTCAAACATTTACAGACTAAATTGATAAACTAACTTTGGGAACTTTAGGGGGAAGGCGCCCCTGCACCCCTTATGAACCAACCGCTACTGGCGCTTAGGGTTTGTTTATTTTTTTTACCTTGCAAATCCTAATCTTTAACTAGAATCATTATTATTGTTTGCCTTTTACAACAACCTGCAGAGTGATATAGGTAAATGTGTTAAGATGGAAAGGTGTGTGTTGATGACCCAGAGGTGTAACTGTATGAACTAGTGTTTACATTCTCTTGGTAGACAAGCCAGAGTCTGCATTTGTTCCATACATATCTCATTCTAAAATACGTGCTTAGCAGTGTAGTTTTGTGTAACAGCCAAGGGTGAAACTAACATATATCAAACCAAGGCCTTCCTTAACTTCAGCTAGAGCTTATTTCTGAATGCATAGCCTGGCTAAGGAAAGGTTGTTTTCAGCTAACATTCTCAGTGTGCTGATTCTGTGGGGATGTGGAATAGAAAGACAGAGTACACGGACTGTATAAAAGTGCAGGTCAAATGTACTAAGCAATTATCACACCAATACATTCACAACCAGCTGGGGAATGAGCATAATTACAAATGAGCTTGTACTATAAGAATTTATAGACTGATTAAGCATTAGATGTTACACAGAGAAAACAAAAGATCTAAACAGCTAAATATTTGTAGCTCTTGTCTGGAGCAATAACTTAACAAAAGGTTAGCTATGAAGGTCAACACAAAGAAGAATAGTTCTTCTAATAGTACTCTTTAGGAAATCTTTTTTTAACCTGATTGTATGCCTTGCATAAATCATGAAACAACTCATAGTTGGATATGCTGTTGTTTATGTTCAGAAGACTTAAAGGGTAACTCCTATTTAGTGGAAAAAAATCGAAGAATAGAAATATAATTTAGTAACCACTTTGGCTCTGAGGCTATAACTTTGTAATTACTTATTAAAGAATTGATGCATATATTGTTTTGGGGGGACAAACAAGGCTTTCTTGGATCCTAAAGTCCTCTGAGAATTTTTTAAATGTATTTGTATTTTAAGGGGAAAAAAAGTACATATCTGAAATATGTTGAACCTTTACTGTGAGGAAACCATATATTTTAATCTTCTGCTTGTTCTTTTTACTGCAACATCAAAATTACATTTTTGGTACAAAGCATATTAAGGTTATTTACAAAAGAAATGCATTTTTTTTTTGGATGTATTTCATTTTTCTCATAATGCATCAGTAATTTAAAGTGCTTACTGATTTAAATTAAAACAGATTTACCTTAAACTACATATTTTTTAACAGTAAATCCTTAAAGATAACATTGTATATATGTGCTTCATAATATTTTTTTCCCAGCAAATAATTGAAAATAGAAACATGGAACATAAGATGAAATAGTGCTAATACAAGTTGAAATGAATGGGTTAAGTAGTAAAATAAGAGAATGTCCTGGTTAATTAAGAGTTAACTAACTCCTTGTGCACAAAATAAACATTCTCCTGTCAGCTGCAGCTCTCTCATTCACAGATATCTGACAGGGAATGGAGGAGATAAGACAGCTACTGTGCTACTTTTGTTTTGGTTTAAAATGCTACATTGAATGCTCCCTGTGATTGGCTGTGAGCATTTCACTCCAGAGGCTAGCCTCTGATGACGCTTCCTGAGTAGAGTGAAATGCATAAGGCAGGCGGGAACTTCTGGTGACATCACGTTGGACATTTGGAGTGCAAAACTGCGGAAGTTCCAAAGTGGCGTCTTACATGCTTGTACTCAAGAGAAGTGTTTGTAAGTGTTCAATTTGATTTTAAAATACATGTTTAAATAAAATGGAATTACACTATGGATCTTTCCTGGTTTTATCCCCATAAATAAAATGCATGAGGAACCCATTTAACCTGTTGGAGCACAAGTCATATAAATGGACCAATTACGCTAAACATTCTGAGGACTTCCAGTTCTCTCACAGGCACAGTTTATACTGAAAGTGGGTGAGTGAGAGCACAATAGGAGGGGAGTACAGCACCAATTTTATTACTGGCACGTTTTGAAGGATTTTTATATGGACTAAACTTGCTGGCACTTTATGTACATTGCACTGTTTCATTATATTTCACCTAAAAGTGATTTTGTTTGTTATATTTATTTATTGCAATAGTAAATGATGGAAGTAAGAACATAGGATTGACCAGGCCTTCCTATTCAGATTCAGTATGCAAAGGACATAATGGAAAAAAAACTACTTCTTCAGAACAACAAAAGGTAGGAATCCATTGCAAAGTTTTTTTTAAAATCCCAGAATGATCACCCAGAGGGGATTCTTTTATTTCATTTCTTTTTTTTTAAGTGGAGTTACTCCTTTAAAGTAGATAAATACAAAAGATGCAGCTTAGGAATCCACTACTCAAAAATTTGATAATGGCATGCAAGGTGAACACGCCATCTGGTGGATATAATATGTACAATGTTTAAACATCCTGTACAAATATATTTAAATTCATAAAAACACATAGCATTACAATTCATCAGGAGAAAACGAGGATAAACAAGAAAAAATTATTAAATAAAAAATTACTTATAATTATATCATATGAATATGTAAAATAATGATAAAAATCCATAATAATAAAAGTTATTCAACCATTATTCATAAAGCAGTTAACATCCCATTCTATATTCATTCCAAATGGTGAATAACTCTTAAGGTCATAAAACCAGCGGGTCTCTATTCTAGAGATTTCCCGCTGGACATTGCTACCCTTCCAATGTGGGGAAAATCTGTCAATACCCAAAATCGGTGTCCCCTTTGGATTCTTTGCATGACAAAGTGAATAATGCTTGGACACACTGTGTTTAGGAAAACCATGCCGTATATTGCCTAAATGCTCATTAACTCTAATTTGCATAGTCCTAATTGTCCGGCACTGCAGAAAATAGATAATATTTTTTGAAGAACAGGTTATAAATGATTTGATATCATATGTTTTAGAAGTTTCTACAGAACAAAAGTTACACACCCTTCTGTCTGTTAAAGAATTAATGTTGCACACAGTATATTTTCTACATGTTAAAAAGCCATTTAAATTAAGCCATTTAAAAAAGGAAATTTTCTTAGGATTGTCCACAACATTAGGGGCTATATATAACCGTAGAGGCTGTAGCCCTTGGTATACAACCCAAGGATTAGTTACCTAATCTAGGGCCCAACAGGCTGTAATTTTTAAGAACCTTTCAATGACAAGCAATTATTTGTTTAATGTCTCGGTATTGGTTGGAGTAGGTAGTAATAAAAGAAAAAATAATTTGATTCAAATCTTTCTCGATTCTAGGTCTATTCTCTAATAGCTGTGTCCTATCTAGAATAACAATCTCGGAGATAACATTATCCAACTCATTAGGATAATAGCCTCTTTCGATAAACCTAGATCGCAATGTGGAGGCCTGTTGATGATAATCATTCAGGACAGTGTGATTCCGACATACTCTAAGGAACTGGCTCTTAGGGACAGATCTAAGCCATGATGGATGATGACAACTGCCCTGGCCAATAAAGCTGTGGTGGTCTGTCTCCTTAATATAAGTGGTAGTAATCAAAGCACCGTCTCTGACCCCCACATTGAGATCCAGAAAATGAACACTTTCATGACTGACTTCATGTTGTAAAAAAATGCCCAAAGCATTATCTTTCAAATGGTCAATATAGTTGTTAAGGGATTGCATATCACACTCCCACAGGAGGGTAAAATAGAACTGAAGGCAAAACTTTTTTTTTCCATTTTGAACTGAGTAGGGGAGGGTTATAAACCCTGTCAGTTTTTTGCCATCCGTATCTCATTGGGGAGATTTCCCTTCACTTATAGTATGTTGCAACAACAGAAAGTGAGAGAAACCCCCTCCAAAGTGAGGGAAATCTTTGGTAGTCAAAAGGGTCCCCAGAACTAATGCAACTTCTGGAAGATTTCCCCTTTATTCCTGCTTTGGTGGCCACTCAAAATTTGTTCGTTTTTTTCTTACTTTCAGGGATAATGGTTACCAGGGGTAATATACCTTTCCTAGAAAGAATTTTGCTTATGGCTCCTTCCAATGTTGCCTGAACATTTGGTTACGTGATCTCTGTTGAAGGGGAAGATAACAGTTCCTGTTGACTTATTCTTGTGTTCAGTACCAAAACATCTAGAATTTATTATCAATGGTAGCTAAAGATGTACTTGAGATACTTGAGCTACTAGCCAAGTGTTTGATCATTTACTTTATACCAGTGTCACAATTGTAAACATTATTGTATTCATGGTCATGAAACATTTCTGAATGTGAAAGTAGTTCACAAAAGGTTGAATTACTTCCATCAAAACTATACTGGTTACTGCTCCTATACAAGCCGAAGCAAATTTGTACAAGACCTCAAAGTGGCTGTGATGGCTGAAGATTTTTACCTTCATGCATTCTAAGGTAAAAACCCTTCAGTGTGCAGCTCCCCCTAAGACCCTCCAATACTTACCTAAGCCCAATATTGATCCAGCAATGTGCACGAGACCCAAAGCTCTCCCAGGTCTCTCCTGACTGACTGGCTGAGATGCATGAGCCATTGGTTCCCGCTGCTGTCAATCACAGCCAGAGAGGCGGAAGCAGGGGGACAGGGCAGAGCCATGCAGATGCGCTCTGTGTCTTATGGACGCAGAGAGCCGATTTGGGAGTTGGGGCTCTTGGCAAGGGGGAAGGGCCCAGAGCGTTGGCGGGGGACCTGGGAAGAGGAGGATCAGGGCTGCTCTATGCAAAACCACTTCACAGAGCAGGTACGTATGACGATCGTTTGCATTAAAGAGTCTGGCATGTGGGATAGTGTTTGTCATTGTTTGGTTGGTTCGAGCTTTCAAAGCTGAACCATTGGTATTTATAATCCATGTATGATTATAAATGTAATATCGTCAATGTAATTGTATTGGTTATTGTTATTGGTTATATATATTGTCATATCAATAATAAAGGGCCACGGCCATTCATACCACATATTAAAGTCTAATCGTTTTTATGAAATTTGAATTTGCCCTCTAGTCCCAAAAATTTGTCATATACATGTAACAGCTGCAACTACTAACCTAACAAAACAGATACATTTTATATATCAGAGACCACTATAGCAAGGTGGTGGGCTGTTTTCTTCTGTTGTGCAGTGGTAGCGTGGGAAAACAATGTTTTGTGTACTAGCCATTCATTCTGATGACATCCCAATGCACCTTACCAACGGATGTATGTTGTAGTGCACCACAATGATCGGTAATACATTGTTCATTGTAGTGGCCATATTATAAAATTAAACATGCCACTTTATTATGTGTTTTTGTGCATTGCCATAATATATGTTATTGACCTGCAGATGGTGGGGGTGCTCACAGATGTGTGAAGAGGTATTGACTAGGGATGAGCTTTGGATTTATGTGGACCCACAAACTAAAATGGTAGATTTGGCCAATTCGTCCACCTGCCCAAACCACTGGCTGCTGCAGTTGGATGTCATTCATGTAGGGTCCATTGGCCTTAATCGCTGCATCTACAGGAGTTTTGTGTTTTGCCTGTAGAAGCAGCTCAATGTTATCCTATGTGTCCATGCAAATTAGGATTTGTAGATGCATATTTTAAGCTCAGAGTCTATAGGCAGAAAAAAAAAAAACCTTATGGTTTTAATTTTTGAGCGGAGTTTTCTAGCAAAGAAAAAAAACTAGCTAAACGCCCCTAAATGCATGTAAATAAGTTCTCTTTATGAGCATTTTTTTCTGCTTAAAGAACTATCATTATTTCCGTGCATTCAAAGTAATACCTTGTTGTCATTGTATGAGTACAACCCTGTCAAGCCCCATACACAATATCAGATTTTCTGCTGATTATCGTCTTCAGATTTAACAAAACCATGTAGTGCAAGGGCCTGCCTGATTGCATACAAGTAGGAAGGCCTAAGATTTGACCTCATATTATATGGTTTTGGTAAATCTGAAGGAAAAAATCCTCAGAAAATCAGATGTGTGTGTATGGGGCTTTAAACATACAAAATATTTGTTATTGACCGTCTGTTGTCATTGACCACATACAGTCATGATGACTGTATGCCACCAATAAGGTCATGTGGGATCCTCAGGCTGTTTTGTTTACACATTTAAAGCAGAAAGGAAAAAAAGCTGTCACAGCAATTTCTGATTTTAAAGTGGAACTAAACCCACTGATTTAACAGTTTTTCAAAACTGTTACAGTACATTCAGGGCTTGCTCACACCATATGTGCACGAAACCTGATGGGAAAACAGTGCAGATTTCACTTACAGAGATATCAGTTTCACATCAGTTTTCATGCGTGTTTCAGTGGGTTTTTGCACGCTGACATCAGTTCTCATGCACATGAGTTGCTGTATGTGCCTTATTCATACCAATGTTGATTTTGCCCATGTTCACACTGAGGGTGGGTTTCAAATTGTGCGAGTTTAGCTGCACTTACACAATTTCAAACCAGCATTTCAGTCTGACTTTGGGGGTTATTTAACCACTTTCAGACCGGACCATTTTGCTGGTAAATGACCAGAGGTCTTTTTACACTTTGGCACTGCGCTGCTTTAACTGGTAATTGCGCGGTCATGCAATGTTGTACCCAAACAAAATTTGCGTCCTTTTCTTCCCACAAATAGAGCTTTCTTTTGATGGTATTTGATTGCCTCTGCGATTTTTATTTTTTGCGATATAAACGTAAAAAGACCGCAAATTTTGAAAAAAAATGATATTTTCTACTTTTTGTTATTAGAAAAATCCAATAAACTCAATTTTAGTCATACATTTAGGCCAAAATGTATTCAGCCACATGTCTTTGGTAAAAAAAAAGTCAATAATTGTATATTTATTGGTTTGCGCAAAAGTTGTCACATCTACAAACTAAGGTACGTTTTCTGGAATTTACGCAGCTTTTAGTTTACGACTGCCTATCTCATTTCTTGAGGTGCTAAAATGGCAGGGCAGTACAAAACCCCCCCAAATGACCCCATTTTGGAAAGTAGACCCCCTAAGGAAATTGATAAGAGGCATGTTGAGCCCATTGAATATTTTATTTTTTTGCCTCAAGCGATTGAATAATGACAAAAAAAAATTTTTTTTTTTTTTTTTACACAAAGTTGTCACTAAATGATATATTGCTCACACATGCTATGGGCGTATGTGAAATGACACCCCAAAATAAATTCTGCTGCTTCTCCTGAGTACGGGGATACCACATATGTGGGACTTTTTGGGAGCCTAGCCGCGTACGGGGCCCCGAAAACCAAGCACCGCCTTCAGGCTTTCTAAGGGCGTAAATTTTTGAGTTCACTTCTCACTACCTATTACAGTTTTGAAGGCCATAAAATGCCAAGATGGCACAAAACCCCCACAAATGACCCCATTTTAGAAAGTAGACACCCCAAGCTATTTGCTGAGAGGCATGTTGAGTTCATGGAATATTTTATATTTTGCCACAAGTTGCGGGAAAATTACAAACTTTTTTTTTTTTTTTTTTTTTTCACAAAGTTGTCACTAAATGATATATTGCTCACACATGCCATGGGCATATGTGAAATGACACCCCAAAATAAATTCTGCTGCTTCTCCTGAGTACGGGGATACCACATATGTGGGACTTTTTGGGAGCCTAGCCGCGTACGGGGCCCCGAAAACCAAGCACCGCCTTCAGGCTTTCTAAGGGCGTAAATATTTGACTTCACTCCTCACTACCTATTACAGTTTTGAAGGCCATAAAATGCCAAGATGGCACAAAACCCCCACAAATGACCCCATTTTAGAAAGTAGACACCCCAAGCTATTTGCTGAGAGGCATGTTGAGTCCATGGAATATTTTATATTTTGCCACAAGTTGCGGGAAAATTACAAACTTTTTTTTTTTTTTTTTTTTTTCACAAAGTTGTCACTAAATGATATATTGCTCACGCATGCCATGGGCATATGTGAAATGACACCCCAAAATAAATTCTGCTGCTTCTCCTGAGTACGGGGATACCACATATGTGGGACTTTTTGGGAGCCTAGCCGCGTACGGGGCCCCGAAAACCAAGCACCGCCTTCAGGCTTTCTAAGGGCGTTACAGTTTTGAAGGCCATAAAATGCCAAGATGGCACAAACCCCCCCCAAATGACCCCATTTTGGAAAGTAGACACCCCTAAATTTAGGGGTACACTAGTGAGACTAGGTAATAAATGGCGGGTGCCCTGAAACTATAAAAAAATAACTAACCAACCAGCGTCACCTGTAACAGTTATATGGTGATCACTGGTGAAAGGGTTAACTAGGGGGCAATCAGGGGGCTTTATGCGGTAGTATATGGGGGTCCCTGGCGCTATAAAAAGCTGCGGCGAACCTAAATACCTACCTGCCTAACTAGCGTCACCTGTGACACTAATACAGCGATCAGAAAAACGATCGCTTATTAGGCTGGGTTCACACTGGAGCGATGCGGGAACGCCACGAATGCGCGGCGGGTTCCCGCATCGCATGCCTCCCGGCGGCAGTTCACACTGCCCTATGCGAACTGCTGGGAGTGTCAGTGAAATGTTACTGACACCCCCAGATCAGTTCGCATATCGCAGTGCGATCTGCAAACTCGGATCGCATGGTGTGAACACCCATGCGATCCGATTCTGCTGCGGGCCAAAAAAAGGGTCCCGTGCGAATTTGCGGCGGGTGCGGCGGGTGTGGCGGGTGCGGCGGGTGCGGCGAATGGCTGAACTCGAATCGCACAGAGATCGGATGTGATTTGCACTGCAGTGCGGTGCGAATCACATCCGTTCTCAAACCGCTGCAATCTGAACCCAGCCTTAGTGACACTGGCGACGGGGGGTGATCACGGGGTTAAACCTTTATTGGGGGGGTTAGGGGGGTACCTTAGAACTAAAGGGGGCTAACCCTAACTGCCCTAACAGTTATTAGTCACAAATGACACCCGCCGGGTGATCAGGGGGTTAAACCTTTATTAGGTAATAAATGGCGGGTGCCCTGAAACTATAAAAAAATAACTAACCAACCAGCGTCACCTGTAACAGTTATATGGTGATCACTGGTGAAAGGGTTAACTAGGGGGCAATCAGGGGGCTTTATGCGGTAGTATATGGGGGTCCCTGGCGCTATAAAAAGCTGCGGCGAACCTAAATACCTACCTGCCTAACTAGCGTCACCTGTGACACTAATACAGCGATCAGAAAAACGATCGCTTATTAGGCTGGGTTCACACTGGAGCGATGCGGGAACGCCACGAATGCGCGGCGGGTTCCCGCATCGCATGCCTCCCGGCGGCAGTTCACACTGCCCTATGCGAACTGCTGGGAGTGTCAGTGAAATGTTACTGACACCCCCAGATCAGTTCGCATATCGCAGTGCGATCTGCAAACTCGGATCGCATGGTGTGAACACCCATGCGATCCGATTCTGCTGCGGGCCAAAAAAAGGGTCCCGTGCGAATTTGCGGCGGGTGCGGCGGGTGTGGCGGGTGCGGCGGGTGCGGCGAATGGCTGAACTCGAATCGCACAGAGATCGGATGTGATTTGCACTGCAGTGCGGTGCGAATCACATTCGTTCTCATAAACCGCTGCAATGTGAACCCAGCCTTAGTGACACTGGCGACGGGGGGTGATCACGGGGTTAAACCTTTATTGGGGGGGTTAGGGGGGTACATTAGAACTAAAGGGGGCTAACTCTAACTGCCCTAACAGTTATTACAGTCACAAATGACACCAATGCAAAAAAAAAAAAAAAAAATGACATTGGTGTCACTGTGACTGGGGGGCAGGGGTAATTGGGGGGGTGATCGGGGGGTAAAGGGGGGGTGTGAGTGTGCCTGGCATGTTCTACTGTGTGTGTAGAGTGTTGGTGCAACTCACCGATCCGCTCTCCTCCGTGTCGGAACGGAAAATACCGACACGGAGGAGAGAATACATCACTTCCTCTCCTGTGTTTACATTACAGGAGAGGAAGTGATGTCACCGGGGATTTCCATTCGTCGAGAGCGATCGCGAGGGGGTGGCCATGAATGAATGGCCGCCCCCTCATCCCGGATCGCTCTCGAAGAAATGCCGACCGCCGCAGGCACCGGGGGGGGGCCCGATCGGGCCCCCCACCCGCGGGCAGGCAGGGACTTATATATACGCCCATATGCCTGCCCGTGCCATTCTGCCGACGTATATCGTCGTGCGGCGGTCGGCAAGTGGTTAACAGACATCTCTGCGGGTTCATGCACAGATGCCTTTTGAAATCGCCCCCCGAAGTGCAGAAACTACTTTTGGGAACCTTTGCGGAGTCGCAAAGCCGGCGTTGCACCAATTTGGACTGTGGCATTGCCAGCAATAGGCTCCGATTTAGCATGCGAATTGACATGTCAGCCCGGTGTGAATGTGGGCTTCATGCTAGTTTTTTTTTTCTGTGCAGAAAACTGCATAAACCTTGCAGATTCCTGCGCAGAAAAAACTAGCACGTTGTGGTGTAATCAGGGCACATAGAGAACTATTGTTTTCTTTGTGCCCTTGCAGAACGCATGCAGAAAAACTGACTCTGCACCATAGTGTCAATAAGGCCTCAAGGCATAAATTATAACTGTCACAATTGCTTTTCTTTTCAACCGAACTGTCAATCCATCAAATGGCGGGTGTCATAACTGATCAATATATGAAAAGCATGTGTGTGTGTGTGTATATATATATATATATATATATATATATATATATATATATATATAAAAATTACCTTTTTCCCCCCTTTTTGATCTGTTAAATGGCTGTGCGGGGAGGGGGGTCAAGTCTGATCATTGGAGGAAAGCAAGCTGGGTTCACAGCACAGCTAGAGAACTGACCACGCAGTGCTCTCCTGCTTAGTGTGTGTGTCAGTAAGGGTGGGCTGAAAACACCCCGGTTCAGTTCACACCAGAACATACGGAACAGGCAAAAAATTTGGCAGAACATATGAACACCATTAAAGTCTATGGGACATGAACATCAATAATCAAAAGTGCTAATTTTAAAGGCTTATATGCAAGTTATTGTTATAAAAAACAAATCACATGTAAACAAACCGGCGTGATTTCCGGTTCTTCCCTCCCCTCTCCGTCCAGTGTGAGCGGAGAGGGGAGAGGTCCGTGGCAGCAGCGCTGTGGGCTGCATGTGTAGTGCCCACAGCACTGCTTAGTGAGAGATCCATCTATCCATCCATCCATGTTCACCCATCCATACTCTGCATACTCAGCCATACCCAGCCATACTCTGCATACCCAGCCATACCCAGCCATACTCTGCATACCCAGCCATACCCAGCTATACTCTGCATACCCAGCCATACCCAGCCATACTCTGCATACCCAGCCATACTCTGCATACTCTGAATACCCATCCATACTCTGCATACCCATCCATACTCTGCATACACATCCATACTCTGCATACTCTGCATACCCATCCACACTCTGCGTACTCTGAATACCCATCCATACTCTGCATACCCAGCCATACCCTGCATACCCATCCATACTCTGCATACCCATCCATACTCTGCATACCAGTCCATACTCTGCATACCAGTCCATACTCTGCATACCCATCCATACTCTGCATACCCATCCATACTCTGCATACCCATCCACACTCTGCATACTCTAAATACCCATCCATACTCTGCATACCCATCCATACTCTGCATACCCATCCATACTCTGCATACCCATCCATACTCTGCATACTCTGCATACCCATCCATACTCTGCATACTCATCCATACTCTGCATACTCATCCATACTCTGCATACCCATCCATCCATACTCTGTATACCCATCCATCAATACTCTGCATACCCATCCATCCTCAGCAATACTCATCCATCCATCCACGCTCAGCCATCCCATTCACCCCATCCATAATTAGCCATACCCAGCCATACTCAGCCATACCCATACATAGTCAGCCATACTCAGCCATACCCAGCCATACTCAATCGTACTCAGTCATACCTAGCCATACTCAGCCATACCCAGCCATCCCATCTATACCCATTCATACTCAGCCGTACCCATCCATACTCATTCATGCTCAGCCATCCCCATCCACGGCTCATCCATCCCCATTAATGCTCATCTATCCCCATTCATGCCACACTCATGCCACTACAGTACCTCACAAAAGTGTAATAGATAGTCAAATTATATTTGAAACGTCCTCGTCCCCACCCCCTTTCCCGACTGGCCGGGCTGCGTGCTCGGATAAGGGTCTCCTATGGACTTTGGGGGGACCCCATGCCGTTTTTTCAGCGTAGGGGTTCCTCTTTAAATCCATACCAGGTGACAGGGCCAATGAGGTGTCAATCTCGCCGATGGAGGCGGCAACATTGACTTCCTTCACTAGTCCCGGCTACCTGGAGCCACATTCAAAATGAATAGACTTTTCTCCGGGTGGGCAGGTCCGTTCATTTCAAAAGTCCAGCGGACTAGCACACAGAAGGGTGGATTGTCCGCCGGACTGCCGAGTCCAGCGGACAATTTTGAGTCAAAACTTCTTTCTAAGTCTGCTGGACTTTTGGAAAGAAAAAGTCTGCCAGACCCCACACATGGGCGGTTTGTCCGGCAGACTCTGGTCCGCCGGATAGTCTGATCGTGTGTACGTGGCATTAGAGGTAGTCAAGAAATGATATGTGTAATTTATGCTCCAATTTATACCTGATGGGGCTCCCTGCATGTTGTGCCTCTGTATGTGGCCATGCTGTGTAAAAGTCTCACATATGTGGTATCGCCATACTCAGGAGGAGTAGTAGAATGTGTTTTGTGGTGTAATTTGTGCTATGCATATGCTGTGTGTGACAAATAACCTGTTAATATAACAATTTTGTTTAAAAAAAAAAAAAAGAAAAGAAAATCTTGATTTTTCAAAGAATTGTGAGAAAAAATTACAACTTCAAAAACCTCACCATGAATCTTACTAAATACCTTGGAATGTCTACTTTCCAAAAAGGGATCATTTGTGGTTATTTGTACTTTCCTGGCTTGTTAGAACCGGTTCACATAGGGGCGACTCAGATCCAACTTCAGGTCGCCCCTAGTCGCCTCAGGTCGGACAACATGTAAAAATCAATGTAAGTGAATGAGAGCACACTAATTCGCTCCGACTTCAGAAAAGGTTCCTGTACTACTTCAATCCGACTTGTAGGCGACTGGTACCCGTTGATTTCAATGGAGGTCGCCTACAAGTCGGATCTCCGTCTATACGGAGGCGACTCTCACCGAATTATCAGCTCTGAAGGGGGAACTCCACGCCAAATTTATGAAAAAAAATTTGGCGTGGGGTTCCCCCTCCGAGAGCATACCAGGCCCTTAGGTCTGGTATGGATAGTAAGGGGAACCCCCTACGCCAAAAAAACGCCCCCCCCCAGATCCATACCCGACCCTTTTTCGAGCACACTACCCGGCCGGCCAGGAAAGGGGGTGGGAACGAGCGAGAGCCCCCCCTCCTGAGCCGTACCAGGCCGCGTGCCCTTAACATGAGTTGGTGCCTCGGGGAAGGGGGGCCGCGCGGGCCCCCAACCCCAAAGCACTTTGTCCCCATGTTGATGAGGACAAGGGCCTCTTCTCGACAACCCTGGCCGTTGGTTGTCGGGGTCTGCAGGCGAGGGGCTTATCAGAATCTGGGAGCCCCCTTTAATAAGGGGGCCCCCGGATACCAGCCCCCCCACCCTATGTGAATGAGAATAGGGTACAATGTACCCCTACCCATTCACCTGTGAAAAAAAATGTACAAAAAAAACACAACACACAAGGGTTAAAATAGTTTATTGCACAGCTCCAGGGGTCTTCCGTCTTCGGGAGTCTTCTCGCCGGACTCCTCCGCCATCTTCTTCTCTTTTGCTAGCTCTTTCACTAGCGGAGGAGCCCGGCTTTCTTCTTCGCCGCCGCCTGGGGGTCTTCTTCCGACTTCGGGGGTCTTGTTCCCCTCTTCGGGTCTTCTTGCCAGGCCACCGCGCCTTCTTCTAGCTCTTTTGCAGGCGGTGGCCCGGTCTTCTGTCGCCATCTTCTGTTCTTTTCTTCTTCTCTTCTCCTCTTCAGATGTTGCCTTGTCGCTGCCTCAGCTCACAATGGCAGGGACTCGGCGTGCGGCAACTTATATTGGGACATCGCCGGATGATGTCCCCGCCCATTATGATGTCACAGTCCCAGCATCCTCTGGTCTGGCCTGGTACGGCCTGGTCTGGCCTGGTACGGCTCAGGAGGGGGGGAGCGCTCGCTTGTCCCCACCCCCTTTCCTGGCTGACCAGGTAGCGTGCTCGGATAAGGGTCTGGTATGGATCTGGGGGGGACCCCCACGCCGTTTTTTTGGCCTAGGGGGCCTAGGGGGTTCCCCTTTAGAATCCATACCAGACCTAAGGGCCTGGTATGCTCTTGGAACCCATGCCAATTTTTTTTCATGGAGTTCCCCCCTTCAGAGCTCATTCTCTGATTGGCCATGGCAAAAGTCGCCTGGCCTGGGGCGACTTAAAGTCGTGTTGTAAGTCGCCCCAGGTCGTGTCTAAGTCGTGTTCAAGTCGTCTCCAAGTTGCCTCACAAAGTCGTCCTGGAAGTCGTGTCGCCCCTGTGTGAACCAGCTCTTAGGGTCTCAAGAAATGAGATAGGCCGTCAGTACTTCAGGTGTGATCAATTTTCAGAGATTGGCACCATAGCTTGTGGACTCTATAACTTTCACAAAGACAAAATAATAAACACCCCAATTTGGGTTATTTTTACCAAAGATATGTAGTGGTATAAATTTTGGCCAAAATATATGAAGAAAAATTACTAATTTGCAAAATTTTATAACAGAAACTAAGAAAAATGCATTTTTTTTATAGAATTTTCGGTCTTTTTTCTTTTATAGCGCAAAAAAAAACTCAGTGGTGATTAAATACCACAAAAAGAAAGCTCTATTTGTGTGAAAAAGGACAAAAATTTCAAATAGGTACAGTGTTGCATGACTGAGTAATTGTCATTGAAAATGTAAGGGGTTTAAGTGCACAGTGGTCAAGTGGTTAAAGTGAAACAATAAAAGTGAAATATTTTTTTGTACTGATCACTGTATTAGTGTCGCTGGTACCCAAAAAGTGTCATAGGTGTCAGTTAGTGTCTGAATATCCACCACAATATCGCACTCTTGCTATAAGTCACTGATCATTGCCTTTACTGGTAATTAAAATTAAATAAAAATATCCCATAGCTTGTAGACGCTATAACTTTTGCACAAACCAATCAATTTTTTTTTAATCAAAAACATGTAGCAAAATACATATTGGCCTAAATTTATGAAGAAATTCGATTTTTTTACATTTTTTTATTGGATATGTTTTAAAGCAGAAAGTAAAAATATATCAATTTTTTTCAAAATTGGTGGTTTTTTTGTTTATAGCTCAGAAAATAAAAAAAATCTGAGGTAACCAAATATCACCAAAAGAATTTCTAATTGTGGGGAAAAAAGGACATAAATTGTTTTTGGTAATAGCGTTGTACAAATGCACAATTGTCAGTAACACAATGCCATATCGCAAAAAATTGCCCGGTCATGAAGGTGGTTACATCTTACAGAGGTCAAGTGGTTAAACAGCATATGGTAACTAAACAGATACTCAGAAACACATAGCCTGCAAGGGAATAAGATACCGATAGAATTTGCATTTTGCTTCTTCTTCTTTTGCAAGGAAAGAAAGGAATATGTTTTGTTTACATATTTTAGATCTTTACATAGAAAACATGGGAGTTGCCTTTGCTGACTTGCTGTACAAGTGACGCCTCCAAGGTCCTAGCTTTACTACGTAAGATTGGGTTCACATATATGCTGCCGTGGGTTCATGACTGGGGTCCAGTGCAAGTCACTTCACTGGTTCAGGTCCAAATTTTGCCATGAATTTGCCATTTGACCTGGACCCAAGAATGACCAGGACCCTGTTGCAATCCAATCCGCAGCTGCCCCGAACCTGGGTGAACCTGCTCCATTGAGAGCCAGCCACACTCACCTGTCATTCGAATTGCATCCAATTTGCATATATGTGAACCCAGCCTAATGAATCAATGTTCTGTAACAAGCATGCAGAACGGGAGCTCAGATTTTTAGACTTCAATGTAGTGGCAGTGAGTCCATAGAGGGCGCAGGAGCGCCTCCCCCTCTCTCCTGCACCGCTCTATCACCAATAGATAGATTTATGCATTGCATGAATCTATCTATTGTCGCCACTGCCGCCCCCTATTCGGGTGTCCGGCCCCTTGTCATTCGACAAGGGGCCTAATGATCGGCGGGGGTGTTTTTGGAAGCACTTGATTAGAGCTGTCGGCTTAATAGGCATCCTGATTAGAGCCGTGGGCTTTAATAGGCTTCCAACAGTGGGCGCAATGCGGTGCATTCGTTGTTTACACAGTGCTGTGTTAGAGAAGCGAATACAACGCTTCCCTAACACTGACCAGCCTCTCAGCCAATCAGGTTGCTGGGTCTGTGTTACCTGTCACCTGATTGGCTGAAATCACAGGCGCTGTGATTGGACGTTACTAGGCGTCCAAACATTGCAGAAGACGAGAGGAGGAGCGGGTGGGAGAAGACATCGGGGTCGGGATGAAATGAAGGACACTGCTCACTGCCTGCCGCTGTCATCCGCTACACACCCGAGACAAGGTAAGTGCCAAGCAGATGGTGGGCGGGGGGCACAGTGGCAGCACTTGGGGCACAGTGGCAACATTTGGGGCACAGTGGCAAAATTTGGGGTACAGTCGCAACATTTGGGGCACAGTGACAGCATTTAATGGGCACAGGGGCAGCATTTGGGGCACAGTGGCAGCATTTAATGGGCACAGTGGCAGCATCTGGGGCACGGTGGCCGCATTTGATGGGAACAGTGGCAGCATTTGGGGCACAGTGGCAGCGTTTGATGGGCAAAGTGGAAGCGTTTGTTGGGCACAGTGGCAGCGTTTGATGGCACAGTGGCAGCGTTTGATGGCACAGTGGCAGTGTTTGATGGCACAGTGAGGCTGCAATTGATGGGATTTCTTTTCTGAATTTTTCAGTTTGTTTGCGCCCCCTTAAAAATTTTGAGCACCAGCCGCCACTGCTTCAATGGCTTATTCAAAGGAAGTGACTTGCAAAGTAGTCCTGCTCCTGTACAAAAATCAAGTCAGTCATATTTCTTTCCAGACAGAATTAGTTACTGTTTGAAGAGGGGGTCAGAATATTCAGGGGAAAAACAACAACTTCAGAAACTAAGCTTCAAGCAGTACATGACAAGTTCACAGGTCCATTCCTCCTCAGCTCACTCGTGATTTGTAGACCCGGATTTTGTCTAAATCAAAGCAAGATTGTCTGCCAAAGAAGAATGTCGTATTTACTGGGTTGGGCAGGGTGAACTCAGCAGCAGCTGGAAACCCTAAAGCTACTAATGAATTCTGTTCTCATCAGCAGGTGCTGTGACACTAAATTGAAATCAATCCAATAGGTTTCAGGGACACCAAGACAATTACAAGAGCCAGCAGAAACAGGCAAAAATGATAGAGAAAGAAAAATTTGAAATCCCAACCTGGAAACAGTAAAGGTTGGGGACGCCTTCCTCTCATTAGGCTAAGTGAATATGACATATGGGTCCCTGGGATGCAATGCCATGCATAATTGTGTTGATAGTGAGTGATGGCTCTTTCCAGGTTTTTCGCCATCAGGAGATGCATTGAAGTCATTAAATTTATATTTATAGTTCTTAATATCATTTGCAGAATGACATTTTAAGAGATTTGGCTCTTAGGTTCAGGTTCAGGTTTATATGTCCAAAATATTTTCATTTCATGCATTGCTTAAGGCTAAACCTATGATTATATATTTTTCTGTAGCAGGTGCTGTAAACCTTATCTTATGAAGAGGACACGGTTGTGTGATTCCCTAGTGGTCTTTCATTGCTGCACGGGCTATATGGACTACTTGATGCATGACTTACAAGAGGAAAAATGGGATGTATACACTTATTATTCCTGCTTCAAACATTAATTCTAAAATCAGAACCACAGAAATGTTAATAAACAGATATGTTCTACCGTATTTTAGAGTTTTCTTTTTTTAGTATATCAAATGTATTATGCAGTTGACTTAGCCATCAAATCACATGGCTTAGAGCATATCATATTTATAGTTTACTGTTTTTTATAAATTATAAGCTATCAGATAAGAATAATATAGCTGATCAGAGACAGAGAATAGGATTAGTACGTTATGGGGACCTGTCTTTTTGCTTCACTGACTAGTAAGTGATTTGACAGCAATGTAAAGATATATACATATAGCTTGTTCAATGTGTCTCTAATGACTAATGACCAAACTAAGGATACCAGATTTTCAAAATGAAATTTGGGGACACCCTACTGACCACACCCACTTTAACCAAATTCAAAAAATGTCTCCCCCATTTGTAACCACTGGCTGCACAGTGCATAGCAAAGCAAGGGGGTTACTATCCAACACAAGTTAAGGTAAGCAGCTGGACCATTGCCTGTCTGTGGTCCATGAGGTGACAGGGTTGGTAATATTTTGCTACTATATCAGTTTAGAATGAAAAATACATAGCGTATTGCTCTTTAATTTTTATAGTCCGCACCAGGATTTTTCAACCAGGGTGCCACAAAGAATCCCCAGGGGTGCCACGGCAAAATGACACAAAGCCCTGTACAGTCCAACAATAAAAGGGTTACTGTGTTAAGTTCCGTATACAGAGAGGAGTGAGAGCACATGCCGTTCTTCCTCTGGACTCTCTGCCCCGCTATGCTGTTATCTGTATTTTGCCAGCAAAAGTGAAAGCTGTGTAAGCCACCCGCCCGCATACTACCAACTGATGACGTTGTTGGTTGCTAAGAGAAAGTCTGGACACACATCATGGTCAGACTGTACATGGGCTTTTCTTCATCTTGCTGTAGCAAGGGAAAAGCAAAAAGGGAGTATGGGGGGGGGGGGTTGTGCTAGAAGGGGGATTTAGTAAAGGGGGTTTGTGGTTAGTAGGGGGTATTTGTGCTAGGAGGGAGGGCTTGGGTCAGGAGGGGAGATGTGTGTCATGTCAGCACCTTTTTTGATTTTTTTTCTTTTTGTTTTACGAGCATAGAGGAACCTAATAGAAAACAGAACATGCACAAAAGCACTCAGGCTCGGTTGCACCTCCTTGTGTAAAAGAGTCCTGAGACTGGTGTGCCCCAGGGTTGTACACAATTCTAGAGGGTACCTTGACTATAATAACATTGAAAAGCACTGGTCTACACGTCTGTCAGCTATCGACAGTATATCCAATCAACCAAAGCTATATATGGTTTTTGTATTAGAGCTCCTGCTACTAATCAATGCTACAGGGTATCAGGGCGACTACTGTGGAGCAGGGATTGCCACAAGTTCTCCATAGTTCTGACTTTCCCCAGCAGGGTAATTGGTCAGTTCCTTAACTCATAGCCCCTCCAGCCAGATTGAAGCAATTCATGTACGTGTTTTATTGTATGGTGAGCAGAGCCTTTTACATGCCTGCTCTGGTATGTTAGAGCCACAAAAATCACAAAGAGGCCCCAAGGGATTGTGAACTCCTGGCATCCCTCTTTAGTTTAAATTAAAGTGTTTGTTACCCCAACACTTTATATTCCTGATATGTGTGTGCTGTACCATGCACTTGTATGAAAGTGTATTCTGTTCTCTTTGTATTGCTTCCTTTGTGTAAAATCCCTGGTTTTCCTGCCAGTCCCTTTGCTTTCCTATTAAAAACTGACCACACTAAGCAGGAGAGCAGACTGTGGTCAGTTCTCTAGCTATGCTGGGAACTCAGCCTGCTGTCCTCCAATGATCAGACTTGTCCTGACACGCCCCACTGCACAGCCATTTACCCTGGAATCTCAGTGTGTTGCTGCTTCTCCTAATCCTCCCAGCTTTTATGCAGCTGAGAACAGAGGGAATGTGATCACTTATAAAAAAGGTAAAAAGGTATTTATATTTTTTTTATATCTATACAACAATGTAATTTATATTTTAAACTGAATTGGTTGTTTTACAAGGTGATGTTTTACAACCACTTTAAGTTAAATTAAGGTGGTTGCTAGGGATTTTGTATTGGGCAATTTCTGACTCTCCTTTTGGTCTGTTTCAGGTCACACCTTGTTCACAGTCTCAAGGCTGGGATTTTCTTATCATAGATCTGTCAAGATCCTTCAGTTCAGATTTGCCCTGGGCTTTTAGAGGGAAAACCTGGCAACCAACCCTGTATCTGACTCACCTTATGTTCAGATCTGATGTTCTGTCAGCAGATGGATCTTCACTCAAGTTGAGCGGTCACACCTTGTCTCCCCTAAGTGCAGTTATCCTTTGTTGGGAGTATTGTCGCCCACATTTGTGGGTGGACAGTGTGATTAAATACTTTAACGGACTGGTTACGTTTAGCTTGAGTCTTGGTGACTGAGCTTTTGGTGTTCGGCATTTATTTAAAAGCTTTATATTTCGTATGTTTATTCATTTTAAATAACATTTTATTGGTCTAATTGATATGTTTTTTTAATCCCAGTAAAAGGCTACAGCCTAACATTTAGAAATGTTCTTGTTTTATATTTTATTCCATTAACTAAAAATCAGAAGGTCCAAAAGCTACATACATCCACACTATAGGTATCACCACTGCGTCAGAAGCAGAAATAGTTTTTAAAGCTGCCACTTAAATAAACAGATAATCATAAGCATTTACTGTGTAAACGAATATAGTAAATAGTGGCTCTGTGAATTAAAGCGACTTTAAATCATGAATAACAAATCACCCAGTGACACATGATAACATCAATTAATACTACATAAATATGAAATTGAATAAATGATAATAATTTGTAATTTGTATAAAATGAATTAAATAAATGAGTGAGCAAAGTCCACAACTGAACAGTCCATAAAGTAACGTGAAAACTCAGTGTAATTGAACAATGTGCTGTATGAAAGGATTAGCTTCAAACATCATTCACCATACCGCGTGCAAATGGTGACTTCGCTCCCCTCTAGATGTGCACTCACCAGATGAAGTTGCCTTGCACTCTCATGCTAGGCAAAAAGCGATAACCCACACAGGGTTAAATCATTTATCGATATCAAATCGTAAAAGTAGGTCTCTTCCAGTATTGCGTCCAATATCACTAACAGTCACGTTCCGATGTATTTCGTCACCACGGGGAGGAAGTTGTGATGACGAAACGCATCAGGATGTGGCTGTAGGGCAACCATTAGTGACGTTGGACGCAATACCAGAAGTGACGTTCGGAGGGTTACGATTTCATGTGGGTGAGATACTGTTTACACGTGTTTGTTTACACGTGTTTGACCGCTGTTACCATGTCACGACAGTTTCTTGCTGCTACAGTGGATTTGTTACATGCCTATATTTATTTGATTCCACGTGAGTGCAATATTTGAAGTTTTTTTAACTTTAATACATTTTCATAAAAAACAATACTGCATTATTGGAGCAATTTGTTTCATTATATGTGGATTTTCCAAGAGACTTTTCACGATTGGATATCAATGGATGATTTAACCCTGTGTGGGTTATCGCTTATCTGGTAAGTGCACACCTAGAGGGGAGTGTAGTCACAATTTGCATGCAGTGTGGTAGATGATGTTTAAAGCTAATCCTTTACAACACATTGTTGAGTTTTCACGTTATTTTATGGACTGTTCAGTTGTGGACTTATTCATTTAATATAATTGCATACAATTTGCAAAATTAATTTATTAAATTTCATTTTTATGTAGTATTAATTGATATTAGTGATTATCACTTGTCACTGGGTGATTTGTTATTTGTGATTTAACCACTTCAGCCCCGGAAGGATTTACCCCCTTCCTGACAAGCCCTTTTTTGAAATACTGACTAACTGACAATTGCACGGTCATGCGACATTCTTTTTTCCCACAAATAGAGCTTTCTTTTGGTGGTATTTGATCACCTCTGCGTTTTTAATTTTTTGCTCTATAAACAAAAAAGAGCGAACATTTAAAAAAAAAAAAAGCAATATTTTTTACTTTTTGCTATATATATATATAAAAAAACAAATTTCTTCCTCAGTTTAGGTTGATATTTATTCTTCTACATATTTTTGTAAAAAAAAATCGCAATAAGCATATATTGATTGGTTTGCACAAAAGTTATCGCATCTACAAAATAGGGTATAGATTTATGGCATTTTTATTATTCATTTTTTTTTATTATTAGTAATGGCGGCGATCTGCAATTTTTATTGTGACTGTGACATTGCGGTGGACAGATTGGACACTTTTGACACTATTTCCTACATATAAAAATGCGCTAATTACTGTGTAAATGTCACTGGCAGGGAAAGGGGTAAACACTGGGGGGGGTCAAGGGGTTAAGTGTGTTCCCTGGGTGTGCTCTAACTGTAGGAGGGGGGGTGGGCTCATTAGAGCATGACAGAGATCACTGCTCCCGATCACTGGGAGCAGTAGATCCCTGTCATAGTGCTAGGCAGAACAGGGAAATGCATTGTTTACATAGGTATCTTCCCGTTCTGCCTCTCCATGTCACGATCGCAGGCCCCCCTCAGACATCGAGTCCGCTAGACAGCGATGACACAGCGATGTCCGGGGATGTTGTTTTGCTCACCAGTGCCACTTTGCCAACGTATATCGACGTGAGCCGAGTGGTTAAAGCCAGTTTAATTCGCAGTGCCACTATTTACTATATTCGTTTTTTGTCATCGTTGTGTTGTGTCTGAAGGGGTCTGCAATCCCCACTTGTCTGTATTGTGAGCTGCAGGGATGAGCTTTAGTTTGAGTCAAACTCATGTTCGACTCGAACATTGGCTGTTAGCCAGTTCGCCGAACAGAGAACAATTTTGGGTGTTCACTTTTAAAAAGTCTATGGGAGAAATCAAAAGTGCTCATTTTAAAGACTTATATGCATGGTATTGTCAGAAAAAGTGTTTGGAGACCTGGGTCCTAGCCTGGGGGACAAGTATCAATGCAAAAAAAAGTTTCAAAAACTGTCATTTTTTAGGGAGCAGTGATTTTAATAATGTTAAAGTGAAACAATAAAAGTGTAATATTCCTTTAAGTTTCATACCTGGGGGGTGTCTATAGTATACTTGTAAATGGACGCATGTTTCCCATGTTTAGAACAGTCTGACAGCAAAATTACATTTCTAAAGGGAAAAAAGTCATTTAAAACTACTTGCGGCTACAATGAATTGTCGGTCCGCAATACACATAAAAGTTAATTGATAAAAATGGCATGGGGATTTCCCCACAGGGGAATCTCGAACCAAATTTAAAAAAAATGCGTGGGTCACCCTAAATTTAGGTCACCCTAAATTCTGTACCAGGCCCTTTAGGTCTGGTATGGATATTAAGGGGAACCCCCGCTCCAAATTCTTTGAAAAAAACGGCCTGGGTGTCCCCCTAAAAATCCATACCAGACCCTAATCCACGCATGCAACCTGGCAGGCCACAGGAAAAGAGGGGGGATTGAGGGAGGTCCTGAACCGTACCAGGCCACATGCCCTAAACATTGGGATGGTGCTTTGAGGCTTGCCCACTGGTTGTGGGGGTCTGCGGGCAGGGGCTTATCGGACTCTGGAAACCCCCTTTAACAAGAGGACCCCCAGATCATGCCCCCCCAGTGAGAATTGTGCAAACAAGTGTACACACATAGTGTGCACTGATTACCTGGATGGTAAAAAGGCCTTCATATTTCTAGCTTACCAAAAAGCCTAAAAGATAAAGAAATAAGAAAAACAACTCCTGTATAAAAAGTGATTTAAAAAGTAAAAGGCTGCCACATCTCAGTACTGATCATACATAAACTTTCTCCCATGAGACTTTACTGCAGCCAAATCAAGTCTTTACATAAAATATTCCATATTTTATTGATACGAAGATTAAAAAATTCACATTCTAAAAATACATCACCCTTACACCACCATGCACCATACCAACATCCTGATCACCACCATACAAGCATCCTGATCACTGCCATACCCCATACCAATGCTGCAATCACCTTCATATGCCATACCAGCACCATGATAATCACCATTCGCCATACCAGTGCTCTGATCAGCATTTTGATCACCACAATAATCCAAACCAGCATCTGGATCTCCACAATACACAATACAAGCGCTATGATCACCACCATACCCCATACCAGCATCCTGATTAACGTTATATGCCATATCAACATCCTGATCACTGCCATACACCATACCAGCCTGCTGATCACCTATGTGTAACATGGTTAGCAAATTAAATGCATAATTTATGCCCTCTGGAATGCCCGAAGGTGCTCCTTGAATTTCAGACCCTTCAGGCATCTAAAGTGCGTGGTCTATCATAAATATATACAAAATATGCAACACCGACCATTTTATTCTCTAGGGCCCTTGCTTAAAAAAAAATAAATTTTTGGGGGTTCTAAGTAGTTTTCTATGTTTTATACATGTAGTAGAGGAATGTCAGAATTGGCCCAGACTGAAAATGGTTAAGGTGCTCCTTGGATGTTGGGTCCCTCTGTGTGTCTAGGCTGTGAAAAGTCTCACACACGTGGTATCGCCTTACTCGGAAAGAGTAGCAGAATGTGTTTTGGGGCGTAATTCTGAGGATGCCCATGCTACGTGTAAACAATATCTATATGTTAAAAATAAATATTTTCCTTTTCTTTAAACATTTTCCAAAATCTTGTGCTGAAAAAATTTAGTTTTAAAAAGCCTCTTAAAAATGCCTTGGGGTGTTTACTCTCCACAATAGGGTCATTTGGTGAGTATTTCTTTGTCCTGGTGCTTAAGGGCCTCCAAAAATGTGAGAGGTAGTCAGGAAATTAGATTAGTGTAATTTATGCCCTTAGAATGGCTGAAGGTGCTGTTACAATTATGCACGCCCACAGCGACTAGCTAACTGTGATGTGTATTCTGTGACTGGGGTATATGAGGAACTAAGGGAATAGGGGGGAACTTATACTGAGCATGTAAGACTGGCTGTGGTACTTTAACAGCCCGCATTACCTTTGGCCACCAATAGAGGGAGACTCCACTCCGATCCAGCTAGCTGACCACACAGAGGCAGATACGAATCTTACATACAATCTGGTGCACTTTAAGAGTTGGGGCGCAGTCCAGAAATTAGCACATGCTTCTGGGGTTCCTCCAACTATCCTGCAAGCTTGAAGCGTGAATCGCTCTTCCCACTGTTCCACACGCCCACACACCAGACACACAATAAATGATAGTCTGTCATCACCCAACATTGTGCCACCACACACACCGATCTCCATCTGGCAGATCTGTTAGCGTACAGTCTGCATGAAATCTGCAAACATGCAGTGCAATTGCATACTGATTGGCATGTAACTTAGACCGAGAACTTAGGCACTAAAATACAACACCCTCGCCAGAGATATGAGTCATAGCTTAGTACACAGAAGTCCCTTATTAATTTTATCATTTAATATCCCTAAAGTGGGCAGTGCATAAAAGATATACAAAGAAAAAGGATTTACCAAAAAAGATACAAAAAAATACAGAAAGACACTCAAGTTGACAATTTGCTATGAAAATAAAAAAGGGGTAAAAGAAATAAACTTTACTGAAGTTTATCCTTTTGTAGAAGCATACCGGAACATGTGGGAACTCCCCAGTTTTGAACTGGCTTTGTGGATGAACTATTTCCATGTCTCAGGCTATCCAATTTTTTTGAAATATGGATGTGGGCTGGACTTTAGCCCTTGGCCAATCAACCCTGGGGTGTGTTTCTGTCTCAACCCATAGGATGCTTTGTGTTCTGAAATTACCAAAGTCGAATTGGCCCAGAACGGCGCTGATTGCTGGGCCATGGATAGGATTTCTGATACCAGCACATCAGTCCGATCACGACAGTACCAATCACTGCCTGCCTGCCACAATCAGGCACCATATAATGATTTTGTGTGGTTCTCTAGGATTCCACACAAGCTAAAAATACAGAGTTACATGTACATGTAACCCATCATGTATACGATCAAAAGGAATTATTTTCATCTCTCTGCCGCTAATATTTTAGCTTTTATGAGAGATAAACTAGGTTCCTTAGATCTGTTGATATGAATCAATGTTTGCAGACCGGCTGGGCCTTGCGCATGCCCCCTGCATATCCGTGTAGCCAAGACGACTAGCAGTTTTCTTTGAGGCCTCAGAAAGGTGGCAATCTATGTTTAGTCTAATGGGAACTTTTATTGGCATCTAGGTGTCACTTCGATCCTAGAAACTGGCTCTGTCCTTTTCAAATGCTAATGAAAGAACATATGTGCATGACTGAGATCAAATACTATATTTTTAATAACCCAGAATTAAACGACATCTACAATCACACTACTTCTACAGATCACATCATATCTCATTAAGGCAAAACTATCCTATGCTTACATTTTTTTTACAGGTGCTTCCTGGATTTTGGGTCCCTCTGTGTGCCTAGGCTGTGAAAAAGTCTCACACATGTGGTATCGCCATATTCAGGGGGAGTAATAGAATGTGTTTTGGGGTGTATATCTAAGTTTATTAATGCTGTTTGTTAGAAATATCTTATTCATTGAAAACCTTGTGTAAAAAAAAAAATCGATTTTAAATTAGAAAAGACCTTGGAGTGTTTGCTTTTCAAAATGGGGTAATTTTGTAGGTGTTTCTACTGTTCTGGTGTTCCAGAGTCTCAAAAAATGTCATCGTTAGTCAGAAAATGATATGCATAATTTATGCCCTCTAGAATGCCTGAAGGTGCTCCATGGATTTCAGACCCTTCAGGCATCTAAGCTGTGAACAAATCTCACACATGTGGTATCCCCATACTCAGGAGGCAAGGCAGAATGTGTTTTGGTGTGTAATTGCAAGTATACCTATGCTGCTTGTGAGTAACAGCTTGTTAGAATGACAACTTTGTGGGGAAAAAAACAATTTTTTTTTTCTTAACCTTCCAAAAAACTATGACAAAAAATTACAACTTCAAAACAACTCACCATGCCTCTTACTAAATACCTTGGACTGTCTACTTTCCAGAAGGTCATTTGGGAGCTATTTGTACCATCCCTGCATATTTGGGTCTCAAGAAATGGGAAGGCAGTCAGTACATCAATTTTCAAATATATATATATATATATATATATATATATATATATATATATATATATATATATATATATATATCTCATACTTTGTAGACTTTATAGACTTTATATCTTCCACACATACTAAATAATACACAATGTTTCAGGTTATTTTTACTACAATAATGTAACAAAATAAATTTTGACCTAATTTTATGAAGAAAGATTATATATTTGCAAACTTTTATAATAAAAAGAAAAAAGTGTTTATTTTTTTCAAAATGTTCAGCTTCTTTTCCTTTATATAGCAAAAAAAAAAAAAAAAAAACACCCAGTGGTGATTAACCACTACAATACAGGGCACTTTCACCCCCTTCCTTCCCAGCCCAATTTTCAGCTTTCAGCGCTCTCGCGCTTTCAGTGACAATTGCGCGGTCATGCTACACTGTACCCAAATGAAATTGTTATCATTTTGTTCGCACAAATAGAGCTTTATTTTGGTGTTATTTATTCACGACTCCGTTTTTTTTTTTTTGCGATATAAGCGCAAAAATAGCGGAAATTTGGAAAAAAAACAATATTTTCTTTTTTCTATTTGAAAAGAAATCCAATAAAATCAAATTTTGTCATAAATTTAAGCCAAAATGTATTCTGCTACATGTTTTTGGTAAAAAAAATTCCGTTAAGTGTATAATAATTGGTTTGTGTGATCACGGACATATGTACGCAAATGATCATGTACATATGTGTGCAGGTGATCACGTACATATGTGTGCAGATAATCATTGGGACATGTGATTTTAGTGGGACATATGTGGGGGACATGTTTTTATTATTAGGGACATGTGTTTTTATTATTTGGGGACATGTGTTTTTATTATTTGGGGACATGTATGTTTTGGGGACATGTGTGTTTTGGGGACATGTGTGGGGACTGTGTGGTGTGTTGTGTGTTGACACTACACTGATGATCAGTGAGTAAAAAGCTGTAAAAAGCAGCCCATACTCACTGATCATCAGCCGGCTGCAGCGTTCTGCTCTCCTCTCCTCAGCGGTGACTTCCGTGTGAGGAGAGGAGAGCCGATTGCCTAGCAACCGGCTGTTTGTTTACATCACATGACGGCCGTGATTGGACACGGCCGTCATGTGATCAGGAGGGCCAATCACAGAGCCCTCCTGCCGATCTGAGATGTGCCGTGTCCGGGTGACACGAGCACATCGGGATCGCGCTGCTGCGCGAGCGCGCGCGCGCGCGATCCCGCTATTCCTGAAGGACGTTCCTGAACGGCCTGTCAGGAATAGACGGCTCCCACCCGGCCGTATATATGCATTGGCCGGGTGGGAAGTGGTTAAATACCACCAAAAGAAAGTTCTATCTGTCTAAAAAAAATTACAAAAATGTATTTGAGTACAGTGTTGCATGTCTGAGTTATGGCAGCTCTGAAAGTGTGACAGTGCTGACAGCTGAAAATTGGCCTGGACTGGAAGAGGATGAAAGTGTCTGGACTTGAAGTGGTTAAAACTTAAAGTAGGATAATTCACATTAATTTGTTTTAATAGAATTTCTTCTGAAGGTGTATCCTACCAAGAAAGCTCAAACGTGTTTCAATGCTGTCATTTAGAAAATCTTTATCAGGGGGCAAAAAAGATCAAGAAACGTATATCATAATTATATTGTTATGAAAGATAAATCAAAGCATACTTAAAAGACAGGCTCCATTATTCCAAACTCCTGAATTGCAGACGGATTAACAGTGCCCATCAACAGACCCACGAGTGACCACTGGGACTATCCACCATCGGCCAAAGAGAGCCACCAACTAGGGAAGAGAGAGTCATAAAAGTGAACTTGATAGAAGTGTGTTCATGAGGTTGTATAAGCTCCCACAATAGAGGGAGATTCTAATAGGTCTCTAGAAGGTAACAAATGTAATGTTCGCCATTCTATCTCTCATGGAAATATTGATAAACTTAGAAAAATGTATACTGAGGGAGAGTCTTCTGAGATAAAAAATCACTTCAACACCACTCAGACTATTATGCCACATACACACAATCTGATTTTCTGAGAACAAAACCGTGGAATTTTTTCCAAAGGATGTTTGCTCAAACTTGTCTTGCATATACATGGTCACACAAATGTTGCCGGAAATTCCAAACATCAAGAATGTGGTGACGTGCAACACGTACGACGGGTATATAAAAAGGAAGTTCAATAGCCAGTGCACCACCCTTTGGGCTCCTTCTGCTAATCTCGTGTTTATCTCATGTTAGTAGAAGTTTAATGAGAGGCGATTCACTCTTTTCAGCCTCATGCTTTTTAGTTCACTTCTGCTTTTCAGTTTGTGCTTGTGGGTTCGTATCTGTTCTTCAGTGCGTGTTGTCAGTTCGTTCCTGTCTTTCAGTGCATTCTATTTAATAGTTTACTTCTGTTTTTCAGTGTGTTCTTGTTTGCTCGTCTCTGATTTTCAGATCTTTCTTCTCAGGTCCTTTCTGATTTTCAGTGCATTCTGTTAGTTCGTTCTGACGTTTTCAAGCCATATTGCAGGTACGTACTCGTCATAGAGTTTGTGCTGTGCTTGGGCTTGTTGTTGGAGTTATTTCTTTGACCCAAGTCCAGTCCATGAAAAACACGAGGAGGAGTTTATGGATGAAGAATTGTTTGCTCCAGCATGACCAATTCTTGCACATGCCTTTGTTTCGGGAGATCCAGGAGAATAATCCTGATGATTTCAGGAATTATCTCCGGATGACAGACCCCGTTTTTTGCTGTCTGTTGGCTTTACTGTCCTCTTATATTACAAAGCAGGACACCTGCATGCGGCAAGCCTTCACTCCCGAGCAGAGGCTTGTCGACACCTTGCTGTATTGGCGATGGGGGGAAGTCTCCAGGATATTAAGTTCATGACTGGAATCTCCCCCCAGACTCTGGGAATCATTATTCCAGAGACCTGTTCTGCCATTAATCAGGTCCTGCAGAAGAACTATATTAAGGTAAGTTTTATCCTTTAACATCACATTCTATGTATTTAACATTTGCTAATGTATTGTATTCATTTTTTCATTCCATAATTACCATGATTGTAATATGCTGCGAATGTCCTCTTTGTCCTCATGCATGCTGTAAGCGTTTAATGCTCTTTTTTTGTCCTTCATGCATATTTGCTTTCCCTAACCTCCCCAGTAGGGATGAGCTTCAAGTTCGAGTCGAACTCATGTTCGACTCGAACATTGCCTGTTCGCCTGTTCAGTGAACAGTGAACAATTTGGGCTGTTTGGGGCAAATTCGAAAAGCCAGAACACCCTGTACAAGTCTATGGGAGAATTCTAAAGTGCTAATTTTAAAGGCTAATATGCAAGTTATTGTCCTAAAAAGTATTTGGGGACATGGATCAATGCAAAAAAAAGTTTTAAAAACGCTGTTTTTTCAGGAGCAGTGATTTTAATAATGATTGAAGTGAAACAATAAAAGTGTAATATTCCTTTAAATTTCATACCTGGGGGGTGTCTATAGTATGCCTGTGAAGGGGCGCATGTTTCCCGTGCTTAGAACTGTCCCTGCACAAAGTGTCATTACGCAAGGAAAAAAAGTCTTTTAAAATCACTTGCGGTGTAATACAGAGAACACTCAATGAGTGTTCTCTGTATTACGGGAGCTGACAATTCATTCATTGATAAAAAATAAGAAAAATAAGCGTGGGGTTCCCCTAAATTCAATTGCCAGGCCCTTCAGGTCTGGTATGGATATTAAGGGGAACCCCGCGTCAAATTAAATAATTGACGCGGGGGTCCCCCTAAAAATCCATACCAGACCCTTTATCTGAGCATGCAACCTGGCAGGCTGCAGGAAAATAGGGGGGGACAAGAGAGTACCCCCCTCCTGAACCATACCAGGCCACATGCCCTCAACATTGGCAGGATGCTTTGGGGGTCTGTAAAAAAATGGTTAAATAAGACAAACACACTTTTGAAAAATTCCTTTATTAAAAATAAAAAAAATAAAAAAAAGATTCCAGCGGTGGTAATCCACTCTTGCTATCCAGCGACGGATGATCAGCTCTCCGGGGTCCAGCGATGGCTGGTCTGATCTAGCGACGGGTGATTTTCAGTCCAGCGCAGTCCATCCATGCATCCATCTTCTGTCTCCACTGAGGAGACACTGCGGGGAGCCCAGCGCCTGACGCTTCTTATATTAGAAGCGCGGGGCCACCTGTCACCTGACCCCACCCCCTCTGATGCTAGTGAGGGAAGCCAGGGGTTCCCCAATGACGTATGGGTGACCCCGCCCCCCTCTGATGTAACGCAGGTTTCCGTTACATCAGAGGGGGCGGATTTTGAACGTTCGACTCCCATAGACTTTAATAGGGTTCTAAAGTTCACACAAAGTTTAGGTCTGTTCACAGGTTCTGGTGTGAACCCGAACAGGGGGGTGTTCAGCTCATCCTTACTCCCCAGCATGCTATCCTGGGCCCATACGCACCTAGCCTAGTCAAATAACAATGTATTTTGTCAGCTCCATTGTAGTGCTTACCCTAATCACCCCTAAAATGTGTCCAAATGTTATTGTTGTCCTTAAATTCAGGCAGAGTGCAAGAGGCTTTGAAACCCTCACCCCCCCCCCCCCCGACCCCTGACTTTGCCAAACCCATACACACTATACCAACCTCTTTTGTCTTCAGATTTATGGATGAATTCACCAAAGCATGTAGTGCAAGGGCCTGCCTAAATACTTTCAAATTGTACTGTTTAAAGCTTTGTTCTCCTATTATCTTGATAGGTAATTGCAGAATGTAAAAATGTGCTTCAATTTGTACAGTGTGTATTCATATTTTTGTATTATGATACTTCTTACCTGTCCAGTGGGTTGCCTATAGTGTAAGTAAGGAGGGGCTAGCCAATGTAACACAAAGTATTTATGCATTCAGCTCTCACTGAAGTGAAGAGGGTTACCTGTCCAAAACATCTCCCCTAAAAAATTTTTACAATGGGCCGTCAGAGGGGGTGATGAAGCTAATAAGTGCACCTTATACTTTTGTCTTTAAATACTCATTTCAATAAATGTTCTACTTATGTTGGCCAAGAACGTTTGTGTCTAATCTGCTTGCAATGTTATGTGCAAAAGCAATATAAACTCAATCACATGATTATTGCAAGCTGCATTTTACATAACTTTTTGCGCAAAAATGCTGCAAACTATGTGGCCTCATTTGGGACTGAGTTTGGCTTATTACCAGATCCAACAACTATGATGGCTCTTGAACCTAGTCATCCTGGCTTGCCCCCCCCCCCCCCCCAAAGTGCCCACCAAAAATGTTATCTTGTGGGTCTGCTACACACACACACATTGTTTTTGTTGTTAATATATGTAATGCATTAATGCTAAAAATAATCATCCTTTTCAACTCCATGAATTAATTGCTTTGAGTCCCTAAATTGGCCTGATTGGGTCAAATTTTAGAGCACTGTGGGGGTTGTTTACTAAAGGCAAATCCAGTTTGCACTACAAGTGGACTTGAAAGTGCACTGAAATTGCACTGAAAGTGCACTTGTAGTGCAAAGTGGATTTGCCTTTAGAAAACACCCCCATTGTGACTGTAACTACCCCAACTTACTCCAAAAACTGGTATTGAGCATTGAAAGAAGAAGTCACACATTGTTCAGTATAAAACATTTTACTCCAAGCACATTCACATGTGCGTTATAAAAGGGTTTTTTTAACAAACCAAAATCTTTGCTGTCTTTAACATTATGTTTGACAGTAGATATAGCCGTTTTTTGGCTAAACAGGCATGTTTAAAACCATGACAAACACAACTCAGGAACTTACAAAGTTCAACTTTGATGATATAAGACATTAGTATGTCAAAACTGTGTTTATCTTGCCTTCATCAGATAGGGTGATGTCACCACTGTAAAAGCCAAATTTTGAAGATGGACACAAATTGGGAGTCAAAATGTGGATTTCCCTCCTGATCCCATGCCTAATGTTAACATGTGCTAGCTCCCATCATGGAGGATCAATGGACATGTTTCGGAGGTGCAACCCTTTCCTCTCATCTACTTTAGTTGCGAGGAAGGGGTTGCACCGACAAAACGCGTACATTGATATCCCATAATGGCAGATAGCACATGTTGACACACTGTGTGCATCTTCAAAATTTGGTTTTCAAATTACTTTAAAACTTTAGCAAAAATAAAACAAGCAACTTTTCAATTTTTGGCAGTTTTAGATTCTGCCTAAAACATCAATGATGTTCATTTTGTTTTGTACATCAGTGATTAGGGATGAGCTTCGAGTTCGAGTCGAACATGGGTTCATTGTCTGTTCGACCATTCGCCGAATTTCGTACATTATGGGCCATTCGCGCCAAATTCGAGTGTCGTGTCATGGCCTATAATTCACTGCGGCATCACAGTGCATTGCTGGCTGATGATTGGCCAAGCATGCACTATAACCCACATACTTTGGCCAATCCCAGCGCAGAAAAAACGGAGAGACATAATTGGCCAAAGCCAGGATGGTTTTGGCCAATTATGTCTCAGGGGGTTTAGTACATGCCCCACACGGTGCTTGAGCTGGTGTGCTTAGAGGACAGGAGCCACACTGAGGTAGAGATTCTGTCAGCTCTGCAGGGGCAGGCTGAGAGGTGGTTGATGCCATGCCAGCTTAAGCACGAAATGGGGGTTTGCCACAATGGCACCAACCCACCCTCCGACAGGGACAACTGACCCATGGGCCCTGTTTGGCTCACGTCCTTAACTTGGTGGTGCAGTGGTTCTTGGACAGGTACTCAGGCTTACAGGATGTCCTGAGGCAGGCCAGGAAAGTCTGTGTGCATTTCCACCAGTCATAAAATGCCAGTGCTCGGCTTGCTGACCTCCAAAAGGAATTGAATCTGCCCAAAAACTGCCAAATCTGTGACATCCCCTTGAGGTGGAACTCAACCTTGGCCATGCTGCAGCACCTTCACATGCAGCAGAGGGCCATCAATGAGTACCTGTGTGACAATGGCACCAAGACAGGGTCAGGGGAGCTTGTTTTTTTTCCCCACACTGTGGGCCATGATCAGGGATGCATGCACTGTCCTGTCACCATTTGAGGAGGCCACGAGGATGGTGAGAGGTGACAGTTGATGCAGCAGTGACACTGTCCCTCTTTTCCACCTGTTGGAACACACGCTGCATGGAATAATAGACAGGGAACTTGAGGCAGAACAGAGGCAGGAAGAGGAGGACTTCCTTACCTTTCAAGGCCCCCTTTATCCAGACCTACTGGCCCGCGATCACACAGGAAGAGGAGGAGGAGGATTGTGTCAGCATGGAGGTGGAGCCTAGCACTCAGCATCAGCGAGTAGTCTTTAAGGGATCATTTACAGTCCCAAGAAACCCATGAACTTGTACATGGCTGGTAGGAGGTGGCTGCAGATCATGTCATCCTTAGTGACCCTCAGGACCGAATGCCTCAGCTAAACTACGCTGCATGGCCTCCCTGATGCTGGAAGCCTGCGGAAGGATCCTCGCATTCGTCGGATCAAGGAGAGGGATCATTACTGGCTGGCAACCCTCCTTTATCCACGTTACAAGGGTAAGGTTGGTGGACCTTATCTTGCCATCGCAGAGGGAGCTGGGAGGTTACAATTTCCTGGTCCTGGACATGTTGCTGAGGCTTCAGTCAGTTACAGAAGGAGCGGTGGAGAAGGTGACCGTCTGACCGATGTGTTCAGACATTTTTTAGTCTGCAGCCCCAAGGTATGATCGGTTCTAGCAACCATCGCCAGTGTCTGATTTACAGTGCAGGAATACCTAGGGGCAAGATCAGACTTGGACACCTTTCCCACCGAAAATCCTCTGGGTTACTGGGTCTTGAGGATGGATCACTGGCCAGAGCTTGCACAGTATGCATTTGAGCTACTGGCCTGTCCTGCATCCAGCGTTCTTTCGGAATGCACATTCAGTGCTGCTAGAGGCTTTACAACCGATCACAGGGTGCGCCTGTCCACCAACTCGGTTGATTGACTAACCTTCATAAAAATGAACCAGTCTTGGATCACCACCAGCTCCCAAGCACCTGATGCTGATGTGACCAAATTTTTTTTTTTAAATGCCAGATCCCTTCAAGACTGCCTATGCTGATGCTGAGTGACTATGCTGTTATGCTGAGTGACTATCCCCTTCCTCCTCAATGATCATGCTGATAGCTTGTAAGAACATTTTTGGTACTGGGCGCAGCCACCAGTGGCTATGGCCCAATTTTTCAACTAGAGTATCTGTGAAGGGTTGCAGTGTTGTGGAAGCAGCATCAGTGCCTAAGGCCCACTTTTTCAGCCCCTGTTTAACAGGGGCATGTAATTACAATTTTTGATACAATGCTTTGCAGCACGGCTCATTCCTGTGCACCAACTAGAGTATCTGTGAGGGGTTGCAGTGCTGTGGCACCAGCACCAGTGCCTAAGGCCCAATTTTTCATGTAATTAAAATTTGTGATGCAATACCTTTCATCAGGGCTTATTCCTGTGCTCCAACTAGAGTATCTGTGAGGGGTTGCAGTGTTGTGGCACCAGCACAATTGCCTAAGGCCAAATTTTTCAGCCCCTGTTTAACAGGGGCATGTAATTACAATTTTTGATACAATGCTTTGCAGCAGGGCTCATTCCTGTGCACCAACTAGAGAATCTGTGAGGGGTTGCAGTGTTGTGGCACCAGCACCAGTGCCTAAGGCCCAATTTTTCAGCCCCTGTTTAACAGGGGCATGTAATTAAAATTTGTGATGCAATACTTTTCATCAGGGCTTATTCCTGTGCTCCAACTAGAATATCTGTGAGGTGTTGCAGTGTTGTGGCACCAGCACCAGTGCCTAAGGCCAAATTTTTCAGCCCCTGTTTAACAGGGGTGTGTATTTAAGATTTTTGATGCAATATTATACAGCAGGGCTCATTCCTGTGCTCCAACTAGAGTATCTGGGAGGGTTTGCAATATTGTAGCACCAGCACCAGTGCCTAAGGCCCAATTTTTCAGCTCCTGTTTAACAGGGGCGTGTAATTACAATTTTTGATGCAATAATTTGCAGCAGGGCTCATTCCTGCACTCCAACTAGAGTATCTGTGAGGTGTTGCAGTGTTGTGGCACCAATGCCTAAGGCTCAATTTTCTGCCCCTGTTCAACAGGTGCATGTAATTACAATTCTTGATATAATATTTCACAGCAGGGCCTGTTCCAGCACCCACCAAGAGTAACTGTGAGGACTTAGTGTTGTGGCACCAGCACCACCACCACCAAAGGCCCAATTTTTCTACCATTTTTTTAAACAATGGCATGTAATTACAATTCTTGATATAACAGTTCACAGCAGGGTGTTCCAGAGCCAAGAGTAACTGTGAGGGCTTACAGTGTTGTGGCAACACCAATACCTAAGGCCCAAATGCCTGCAGAGTATATAGGGCATGCCCCTAATTTCACGTATCCAACTTACAAAAAGACTCCTACTTGCAAACGGAAGAAGACAACAGGAAGTGAGATGAAATCTACCCCTAGGAAGGGAAATTCTCTCCTGTAAGAGTTAATATGGGAAAAACGTGTCTCCTCTCCACTGATGCTTTATCACCAATCCTTGTTTCACTAAAAAGACCACATTTTCGGGGGCGTGGCCTGCAGCGGAGCCGGATGGTCGCATAGAACCAGAGCTCCAGCGCTTCAGGGATTCAGCGGCTAACAGCAGACCTTCCGTGCACCGATTTTACTCGGAATACCGGCGTCCTGGTGGGGGCAACAACCGAGATCATGCCTAACAAAAGACGGAACTCCAGGCACCCGCACCGGCTGACGGACTTCTTCCACACAAAAGGTATGGAGAGCAGGCAAGATGGCGCCGAGGCCTACCCCGGGCCGGCGACCTTAACGACGCAGAGTCTTCACAATACAGGGAATCCTGCTACACTGACCCCCATACCTGACCTCAGACCTTCCCCTCCGCCTTCCCCAGCTACCAGAAGCCCGGTCAAGTCCAAACCCAGGCTGGATGACAACGGATTGCGAACCGTGGACAGCCCAGGCCCAGACTCCAGTGATGACACAAGGGACATGCCGGAATCGATCGAATCATTCCCTACGCTTAATCAGCCGGTACTGGACACTGTGTTAAAAGACATGTTGCTGTCCCTTAGAAGCACCATACAATCAGATATGGCTTCCTGCATGTCTAAGTTTAACCGGGACATTCATGATCTGGGTGACAGAGTTGACCACATTGAGGTGAAAATGGGCGAATACGCTGATACGATTAATGACTTGGTGGATGTATATGAGGAAAAAGAGAGTGACACTGCATGGGTCAAAGCAAAATTGTCCGATTTGGAAGACAGATCTAGAAGAAACAACGTAAAAATACGGGGTGTCCCTGAATCAGTACAACAATCTGATCTAAACTCCTACGCCACAACGTTATTTAAAACCCTCATTCCTGATCTCACGGATCTGGACGTTACCATTGATCGAATACACCGGCTACCCAAACCTTCCCACCTATCTGAGCAAATACCTCGAGATGTTCTCCTACACTTACACTTTTTTCATGTTAAAGAAAACCTCATGCTTTTTATGAGAAAACGTGAGGTCGTACCAGCACAATATCAAAACCTGCAATTTTTTGCTGATTTATCCCAATATACCTTGCAGAAAAGGAGGAACCTGAACACAGTTACGAAGGCTCTTCGCAATCACAAAGTCGCATACAAATGGGGCCATCCTACGAAACTTGTTGTGACACGAGACAATCGTACATATGCGATATCCTCCCTGGAGGAGGGTATTGCTCTCCTGCGGGACTGGAATATTGTCACTGAGGAGTCGACCCCTTCCCTTCCCACCAGCACTTCCAGACCAGTTGACAGAGTCTGGAAAGAGGTTAATGGTAAAAATGCTCGATCTCACACTTGAACTTATTGGTTGGTCTTGTAACGCTATTTGTCCCTGAAGTGCAGGGCCGTGACCTGTTTGGTCGGACCAAACCCCCACAAATAACAGCGGTTATACACTGCGACTGACTTGTTAATTGTTTAAAGGAGTGCCCTGTTGGTGCTCGACGGTGCTGAATTATGTTTTTTTCTTACTTTTCTTACATGTTTTGTTCTCTTTTCTTTTCTACCTTGTATTATTTCTGCTCCACGAGTCATCTAACGGTTAAAGCAGCGGAAGCCCTTGTGAACCAACTGGGAGTCATGCCATCAGGATATTTGGACTTCTGGTACACCTCTCTTCTGAGTCCTTCAATACGCTCCTATGCTTCAGCGGTTGGCAACGTGAGTACTCCTTCTTTCTTAATGTCTAAAGCACTTTCTACAATTTTGAACTTTTGTTTCACACCGATGGTCTGCACCTCTACCTCACTCCCATACCATCGCTACTCCCTACCACACGATACCAATAAAGTATGGCTCTGAGGTTCCTTACTATTAATGCTAGAGGCCTCAACCACCCCGTAAAACGGAAGTCCTTCTGGAAGGAAGCTCTACTCCATGACAGTGACATTGTCTGCGCACAGGAAACACACTTCAGTTCTTCAGCCCCTCCCAAATGTTCGCATAGCAAATATCCTTATGTTTTTACAGCTAATGCGGACTCCAAGTCTAGAGGTGTTCTCATAGCTATCAGGGATACAGTAGTGTTCAAGCTACATCAGGAAATCAAGGACCCTAACGGCAGATTCCTGGTCCTGATCTGTGAAGTTAATTCCTCTACTTACACGATTGCCACAATTTACTCCCCCAACGTACATCAAGTTCACTTTTTCAACAAGGTTATTAAGAAAATTCGAAAAGCCCAAAAAGGTTCCCTGGTGATTTGCGGAGATTTTAATGCTTCTCCAGACCCGTTGTGTGATTCCACCTCGACTTCTCATCGAAGGGCGGCTGCACTACTTCCCTCTATTCACAATAACAATCTATATGATGCCTGGCGTTGTTTCCATGCGACTGAACGAGACTTCACCTTTTTTTCTTCACCTCATCGAATTTACACACGTATAGATCTATTTTTGGTTGACCATAAAGTATTGTTGTTGTCAAAGGAGGCCTTCATTGGTACCATTTCCTGGGCAGATCACGCCCCGGTGGTGCTGTCTATCGCCGATCCAACAGCAGCGCAGAAGAGTCCACTATGGAAACTCAACACTTATCTTCTCCAACAGAAGGACTCTAGAACCACTGTAGACACCCGCCTTCGCGAATTCTTTGATAATAACAATGGCACTGTAAAAGATAATTGTATGTTATGGTCCGCCCATAAGGCGTATATGCGGGGGATTTTGATACAATTGGGTGCGAGGGCAAAGAGGCAGAGGCTTCGACGCTTTAACGAGGTAACCGCGGCAATCGCTGACATTGAAACGCAAAACAAGTCCCACACTACTTTACCCTTGTCCAAAAAATTGACTCAACTCAGACATGACCTTAGACTCCTACTTTTGGAGGATTTTGAGAAAATGTCCAAAAGGGTGAAGATGAACTACTATGTTCATGGTAGCAAGGCAGGTAAACTCCTCGCGCACAACCTGAGAGGTCCCAGGCACAAAGACAAGATTCCCTACATAATCCACCCGGTGACTAAACAAAAAGTCTATCATCCCCAACAAATAGCAGATGCATTTAGCTCTTACTATGAGTCCTTATACAATCTTCAAAACGATCCCTTGACGCCCCAACCACAACTAGGTGCAATTAATGACTTTTTGTCGTCTATCTCCATCCCCAGTTTGTCTGCCAGCCAACTGCAATCCCTAAACGAACCGTTTACTGACACTGACGTCCTCAAGGCCATTGCCTCCCTACCTCTTAACAAATCCCTGGGTCCAGACGGTTTCGGGAGTGAATACTATAAGGAATTTGGCCCAATATTGCTCCCTTTTCTGGTGAAAGTTTTTAATGATGCGGCTGCCTCTGCCTCTTTCCCTTCTGAAATGTTAGCAGCAACTATTGTTACTATACCCAAACCAGGGAAGACTCCAGATACCCCCTCTAATTTCAGACCAATATCACTCCTTAATACTGACATTAAGTTGTACGCGAAGTTGATTTCTCAACGCCTAGTTTTGCTACTCCCTACACTTATTCACCCGGATCAAACAGGGTTTACCCTGGGTAGACAGACTTCGGATGCAACCCGCAGGATGATTAATATCATCCACATTGCCAAACAACAGCAAAGGCCTTCTCTGCTTCTGACTTTGGACGCAGAGAAGGCCTTCGACTGCATACACTGGCTTTATATGAGGAGAGTCCTGGAGGCTTTTGGTTTTACCGGCACTATACTCTCAGCCATCCTTGCTTTATACTCCAACCCTTCGGCCAAGGTGAGCGCTTCCGGAGTCCTGTCCACTGCTTTCACTATTTCTAATGGTACAAGACAGGGATGCTCGTTATCCCCATTAATATTTAACCTGTTAATGGAACCTCTGGCCATTTATATTAGGAACCACCCTACAATCAGGGGTTTTCCGGTAGGCGCTGATAGCCATGTCATCAGCTTATTCGCCGATGACATCATTCTGATTGTGACTGAGGTGGAGTCTTCCCTGGTGGCAATTTCTGAGGCTTTGACTTTATTTAATCAAATATCTTATTATAAGGTTAATGAAAATAAGTCCCACATTCTTAGTCTAGGTGTGGACCCGGCTGTCCAGGCTCGCCTGGCGAAAACTTATCCTTATTCATGGGAGACCAACGGGATTCAGTACCTGGGCATTATGTTAACAACTAGAACTGCACAGTTAGTTGAGGCGAATTACACAACATTTCTCCAACAGTTGGATCATAAACTACATTCCTTGTCCAAAGTGGCACTAACGTGGTCCGGACGTTTGGCGGCACTCAAAATGATAGTCCTCCCTCAATTTATATATTTATTTCGTACTCTTCCTATTCCAACCCCTGACTCCTACCTTACCAAAGCTCAGGTTATGCTGAATAAATTTCTATGGCAGGGGAAGAAGGTCAGGTGTGCATTCCATAAGCTTATCAAGTCTAGATTGTCAGGGGGAATAGGACATATTGCATTAAAGGACTATTATTTGGCAGCTTGCCTAGCACAAATTAGACAGTGGTTTCAGGGCGGAGCCGGGGCTAGATGGATTGAGTTAGAAAAATACATATGCCCTTATAGAAACCCGCTAGACCTACTCCTAGCAGCTAGTTTTATGTCCACCCTACCCTCTGGTATCTCTCCACCTATGGTAGCGGCCATTGAAGCTTGGAACATTCTACTTCACACTCCACTGGCCGATGTTCCCTCTAAATCCGTCCCAATGCCCCTTACGTGTCTTCAACTTCTCATTCCAAACCTAAATATAAAAACACTGGTTGGTCAGGGGTGTCACTACTGTTGGTGCTTTACAGATGGGTCCAGCCACAAAGTCCTTTAGGCTACTCCAATTGGAGTTCGGTTTGCTGCCGGGCGACATTTTTACCTATAACCAAGTCTCCCACTTACTCTCAACTCTCCCGAACCTGTCTATCGTTTTACCATGGAGGGCCCATCTGTATTACACCAACCCCACCACGTCCATTAAGGGTATCTCACTAATGTACGGTCTTCTGCAGCAGAAAACAACGTTTCTTAAAACCCCTTCCATGCGGTCGTGGGAGTTGGAGTTGTCCAAATCCTACTCCATTGATCAATGGCGTAAGGCTGTATCTTCTACCTATAAGGCCACTAGATGCGCCAACTTGTGGGAACTTTACCAGAAGTTGTTGCTGCGGTGGTACTTGACGCCCTCTAGGTTGGCCTGCTATACCCCCCAGAATTCATCAACGTGCTGGAGGAATTGCGGATATAGAGGCACGCTCTTCCATATTTTCTGGGAATGCCCAGCAATCCAATCCTTGTGGAATGCTATATTCAACGTAATATCTTTGATCTCCAACACTACTGTGCGCCCATGCCCAGGCCTGGCTATTTTATCTCTAGGCATTGATACTTTCCCTCGCAGTCTAAGGAAGGTTATTACTCATATTCTTCTAGGCGTGCGCCTGGAACTGGCCAGAAGGTGGAGGTCGACAACGACTCCATCGCTATTTGACGCGCTCCAGACAACTCACTTACATATCTCCTATGAACTAATGTTCGCCTCATCCTTGGGCAAATATACTCAGGCTTACACAGAATGGGAACCATGGTTGAACTGGTATAAGAGACATATGGTTTAACTGAATCCCTGAGGGGAAGTTGTTTCATAGCTAGGGTTGGGGGGGGGGGTGCGCTCGGTCGACCCGGGTGCAGCTTGATCCCAGTTGGGGCGCCCGGGGCGGTTGGATGCAGTTCCCCTGATCATTATCCCCCGCTTCCTTGTGTTATACTCTTTAGTACGCTTGCTTCAGGTTTCTATCTGGTAGCTGAGTCCTCAAACGGTTCCACTAGATTGTATTACCTTGCTTACGATTCAACTTATGCCTTGACCTTATTTGTTCTTGTTAGGAATACTACGCTTGAACGATCCTTCACTTTCCAGGAATAATTTTATGGCCGAACCTTTTGTACTTTGTTTCTTTTTATTCTTTGTACTACTTCATTGCTGTTTTTATATGTCCTTGATACTTTGTATGTTCACATATTTGTGTGTATATCCCTGCTGTAATTCTCGTGGAAATTTATAATAAAAATATATTGTTATAAAAAAAAAAAGACCACATTTTCAAAAAACATTTGTCATTGGGACAGAAAGTGAGGTGAAATCTTCTTAAGAAGAGCACAGACAGCAAAACAAATGTTACAGGGGTGATAACCCTTCCCTATATTTTCCAAATAGATTTTTTGGCTGGAGCTACACTTTAAAAATGTACCAGTTCAAAATTTACAAACAGTTTCTACTTAACAACAAACTTACAGTCCCTGTCTTATTTGCAACGCATGGGTGTGGTGTTCCCCTTAATATCCATACAAGACCCAAAGGGCCTGGTAATGGACTGGGGGGGGTACCTATGTCGTTTGTCTCACTGATTTTCATCCATATTGCCGGGACCCGTCATTAAATTAAAGCCGCAAGCAGTTTTAAATGACTTTTATTCGTTTAAAAATTTCATTTTGTGCAGGGACTGTTCTAAGCATGGGAAACGTGCGCTACTTTACAGGCATACTATACTATAGACACCCCCAGGTATAATATTTAAAGGAATATTTCACTTTTCTTTTTCACTTTAAGCATCATTAAAATCACTGCTCCCAAAAAAACGTCAGTTTTTAAAACTTTTTTTTTGCATTGATACATGTCCCCTGAGGCAGGACCCAAGTCCCCAAACCCTTTTTTTTTACAATAACTTGCATATTAGCCTTTAAAATGAGCACATTTGATTTCCAACGTTCAGGTCCCATAGACTTTAACGGGTTCTAAAGTTCACGCAAACTTTTGGTCCATTTGCAGGTTCTGGTGCAAACCAAAATGGGGGGGGGGGGAGTTGTTCAGCTCATCCCTATCAGTGATATTTTGCTTGACCATCTCTAAATACCCAATTTCACACTGTGATCTCACCAATGGGGATCTGTGCACTTGCACTGTTGAAATTAGTTTCTTCTTCCACCACATCCACATCACCTAAAAATAAAAAAAACACACCATGTATTATAAATATGCAGGCATACATCTATTATCTGAAGCTGTGGTCTCAGACACTGGCCTGTTTTGGTCACTATTTCGCCCACTTCATGAACCTCTCCTTTCACATCTTCTTCATGGTGTGTGGGGATTTGCTCTTCTTCATGAGTAGTGGGGTTTCTGATGTCCTCAGATGTCCAGATTATTTTCTCCCCTATGTGAATACAAAAAAGGTATACTTAGAACACAGATATTTGAAGCAAGAAATGGGAATATGAAACATAGTCGTACAATTGTCTGTTTTGGCAGAGTTCCAAGCTGAAAATTTGTTTTTTTTTTACCTTTCTAAAGCTGGAATACTTACCTTTTTTGTTAATGTTTCACACACGTAGAGACCCCTAGTATCCACTGGAGCACTTGTGTGGGACACCCTAAAAAGGTTGTTCTGGTGTCCCACACTAGTGCTCCTGCATCCAGATGTGTAAACAGCTGCTGAATGTCCTCTGCTTACACTGAATCAAGTTTGCATTTCATTCTAGTTACAAACCAATCTAGACAACAATGTACTAAACTTCTTTTAATACAAATAGGCATGAACAAATGTAGTTAACCTGCATCTGCCAAAAACATTGTATTAGTGGGCGAACGAACAGTGTTTACTACGAGCGATTACTGTGCCCACAAACCTGAAACTTGCCATTTTAAACTGTGCAACAGTAAAGAAAAGCACATGGTGCAGCACTAAAGTAATTACTAAAGTAATAATAAAAATAGGAACACACAACAGATACTTACTTTTTTTCCAGAACTTTCCTGATCTTTGGATACTGATCTAACTCCCTCAATTTCAGATCTGACCAGCATTTCCTCAATAGCTCCTTGGATCGTTGTACCCCAGAATTCCAGTGCAGATTTCTCACAACTTTAGTCCTGATCACATTTGGGTTTCTGTACGGTCCATGATTCCCATCATAGTCTTTCCTCTTCAAGATGTCCACCATCTTCACCATCTCTACAAAAGACATATTTGAGGCCTTATATCTCCTTCTGGATGTGGAACAAGGTTTGCTCGTCATTGCTGCTCTCTGCAGACACCTGTTGTGTCTCCGCCATGTGCTCTCCCACTGCCCTGAAAGAGAAGAGGCGGAAAATACACTAGAAAGAAGGACAGGGGCAGAGTTTCACGCATGCGCAGTATATATAAAGCATAACACACGTGTGTCATGCGTACGATCTGTGAGTGGAGGACGGAGTAGCGCGAGCGCCAATCGTGCAAACCAAGGTACAATTTTAACTTGGGGCATCAGTGGTTAGTGGCCTATACTGCTTATAGATTGAGGCCTATATTGGGACAAGATTGGGAGAGTTTAGCCTGACATTAGGGTTTGTCTTGTGTTGTGTCTTGCAGAGAAAATGGATACATTTATTGACCCTGACTTCCTGTCAACCTTTATAGATAAATACAGGGAGCTGCCATGCCTCTGGCAAGCCAAAAACAGAAAATACTCCAACAAGCTAAAGAGGAAGGCAGCATGGAGCAACTGTTGGAATTAGTGAAGCTTTGTGACTCCCATGGCAGACATCCCATATTTGAAGGCCAAAATTGGTTGCCTGTTGAGCACATATAATAGGGAGCGCAAAAAGGTCTAGGATTCCATGAGATCATGAGCAGCAGCAGATGACGTAAATGTACCTCGGCTCTGGTACTACGACAGACTGCAGTTTTTGTGAGACCAGAGTGAACACAGGCCATCACTTTCAACCCTTCCTTCCACACTTCCTTCCACAAGAGATGAGGCTTCAGAAATCCAACCTGGGCCTTCTACCCAGGAAGAAGATGTGGAGGAACCCAGCTTGAGCCAGGTATAGCATTGTTCAACATATTTCTTGTCAAAAATTGAATGATGTTAACTGGATACTATTATTGATCACACATTTCTGATTTAACAAAGTGGTTTACATATCAATAGACAGTAGTAGCCAAAAATTATTGGGACAAGAATGAAGACTGCGGGGGTCAGAAGGATAGTCTTTTTATTTGTTAACGTTCAATTTTCAACAGTCATGATCTCAAAATTGTATGTGATTGATGGCCAAAAAACTAAAACTATGTACCATTTTCATACACAGGAAAGTCTCAGCCAGGAGGAGGCCATGGAAAGTGGCAGCCAGGAGGTGGCCGTGGAAAGTGGCAGCCAGAAGGTGATCTTGAGAAGAAAAAAGATCACTAACATTTTTTTTAATAAAGATTCAGGAGATCTTGAGAAAAAAAACAACAAAAATAAATATTATTCAAGCGATCACAAGAAATAATAAAAAATGTGTTTGTCAGAACTCTGTGAATATCAGCACCAAAGTAACTTAATTATTTTAACATTATAAAGAAGAAGAGAATGCGCTGTATTGAAAGATTTTAAAATTTGCAGCGTTGTAAATGTTAAATCTCCATTACGAATGCTGGTTTTACAAGACGGTGTACTTGTTTCTGAGCATGCATTGACTTTTTGGCATCGGACTTGTGTACACACAATCGGAATTTCCGTCAAAATTTGAGAACCTGCTCTCAAACATTTGTGTGCGGAAATTCCGACAGCAAATGTTCGATGGAGCATGCACATGGTGGGACTTTCCGACAACAAGCTCACATCGAACATTTCCCGTCGTAAATTCTGATCATATGTACATGGCATAAAGGCTCGATTCACATCTATGCATGTTTCTTTTGAGCGTTTCTGCTGTGCTTTTTGTGGTAGCTGCGGCATTTTTGGACACACCCTTTTACAGTGATTTTACCGTGATTTTGCCATGGTTTGCATTTTTTTTAACACTGTATATAGCTGGTTTTGCAGGAAAAAAGTACCCGACCCTTTCCAAAATCGCAGAGGCACAAAAATGCATTGATGTGAACATGTTCCATAGGAACCCTTGTGAAAAAATGTCCCTGTATTTCTGCAAAATACTTCAGAAAACGCATTCATGTGAATCGAGGATTAGAATGGTTGTGCAATTTCTGTGCCCTTTGGAGGGTAAACTAATGCATCTTAATTGTTTATTGAAGCTAGGAGTGAATACTGAGAGTTGCAGAGACTTATTCTGTAGTGAATTGGTCGCTACTAAAACCAAAGTCCAGCCAACCTTGTTAGTTAAGTTACGTGTTTGTTAACCCCCCCAAAAAAAAAAAAAAATATATATATATATATATATATATATATATATATATATATATATATATATATATATATATATATATATATATATATATATATCCTGTTTTCTTAAAAAGCATGTTATACAGCACAGTGCTTGTGCTGTCATTTGGCCCCTCTTGTGCTGTCCCTTCTTTGGACCCTCTGTAAAATCTGAAATATCCTGCCAGTTTCTACCCTCCCCTCTCTGTGCTGACTCTGATCTTACAGGGCTACTGACACTACCACTGACACCAGAGTCATCAGTACATGCCTCTGTCATCCGCAGCCTCCTCTCCTGTGTCTGTGTCTCCCTCTGTCCTCTCCCCCCTTCCCCCTCTGATTGTCAGCTACCCGATCCTTCCCTCCTGCTCTAAAAAACTGTTTTTATCTTCTATAGTTCCCTCTGATATAGAACATTAGGCTCTGCAGTGCATCTCATTTATAAAAATATGCGGTTACAGAAATGGCACAACCATTCTAATCCTCGATTCACACTAACGCGTTTTTTTGATGCATTTTTGCAGAAATGCAGGGACATTTTTTAACAAGGATTCCTATGGAACATGTTCACATCAATGCATTTTTTGTGCCTCTGCGATTTTCCTGCAACACCTGCTATATACAGTGTAAAAAAAAAAAAGAAAATTGTGGCAAAATCACAGTAAAATCGATGATGTCAGCAGGGGTACCTCCCCCTGCAGCTATTGTATTGGGAGAGGAGACCAGCGGACAGTCAGCTGAGCACCAAACGGCACTCTGAAGTAAGCTATTATACCGCATATTTTTATAAATGACATGCACTGCGGAGCTTAATGTTATATATCAGAGGGAACTGTGGAAAAACATTTTTAACCTTAACAAACACTTTAAATATTTTTCATTTTTTACCCTTTTTATTTTTATTGTTGCTATTGCCTTTTTGTGTAATATCTCTTCTTTAAAAAAAAATTCTTGCACAATTGTTTTCCTTTTATAAAAATTATATTTTCAGATCATTAGGCTGATTCTCTAATCACTCAAATTAAAATCCTCAAACATTATTGCCTCTTGAAGAAAGATACTATATTTTAAACTCTGTTTCATACCTGTCTGATGTTGCAGACAATTCTGAGTTCAGAATTGCTATAACGGACCCTGGGAAAAGTGTATATTTTTGTTAAAACACATATAACAGCTGCTGTTTGAGTGTAAAGGGTTAACTGCAGAATAAACCATCCCAGAATATGTTGGCACTTAAATTACTGTCCCGCAAGCTGGAAAATATATGGGCAGGGTGAGACTGAGAGTGCCATTGTCACAGTCATTAGCTGTTTTTTGTTTGCCTTTAAAATGCTACAACACGCTGCTATTTTTATGCCTTCTGAAACTAGATTGTATTTTCAGCAGTGAATAGCTTGAGTCTTTGTAGTACAGTAATTTTTTGGTGTGACTCACATTTTTATGTTTGCTGTACCATATTTCCATGATTGTATTACATATTACATATAGTGATTTCTGGATTTTTCCTCTGGTCATGTTAAATACTGATTTTCCTCTAGTGTCTGCAATTTCTTTGCCTGCCTGTTAAACAGCGGCTATGTAAAATTTTATTTAAAAAAATAGCAGCGTATTGGCAGGGTATTGGGTATTGGCAGGGTATTGACAGGGTATTGCAGAGTATTGGCAGGGTATTGGCAGGGTATGGCAGAGTATTGGCAGGGTATTGGGTTTTGCAGAGTGTTGGCAGGGTATTGGGTATTGCAGAGTATTGGCAGGGTATTGCAGAGTATTGGCAGGGTATTGGCAGGGTATGGCAGAGTATTGCAGAGTATTGGCAGGGTATGGCAGAGTATTGGCAGGGTATTGGGTATTGCAGAGTATTGGCAGGGTATTGCAGAGTATTTGCAGGGTATTGGTTATTGCAGAGTATTGTCAGGGTATTGCAGAGTATGGCAGAGTATTGGCAGGGTATTGCAGAGTATTGGCAGGGTATGGCAAAATATTGGCAGGGTATTGGTTATTTGCTGAGTATTGGCAGGGTATTTCAGAGTATTGGCAGGGTATTGGGTATTGCAGAATATTGGCAGGGTATTGCAGAGTATTGGCACGGAATTGAGGGGTTAAATTTTGGTGAGCAGCGATGTGGGCACTGCAGATGCAGCCCACAGCACTGCTGACACCGATCTCTTCCCCCTCCGCTGTACCAATCGGTACAGAGAGGGGAGGGAGGAACCAGCGGCATAACATGACGCCGGTTTGTTTACAAGTGATCGCTCCGTCATTTAACAGAGCAATCACGTGGTAAATGGCCGCGATGAGTGGCCATTTACAGTGATCCGTGATCACGGATGCTCTCGAGTGCATGCCCCAGGGGGCGTGCGAGAGCGGAATTCTGGGAGGCCGTTAATTAACAGCCTCTCAGAGTTAAACAACCGCCCTGTAGCCGTTAATCGGCTATGGGCCGGTTGTTAAGTGGTTAAAAGTAATTTGCCACATATATAAACATAACAAAGTAAAACTCTATGAAAGCAGAAGTTCTGACATATTTCATGTCTTAAAGGAGAAGTACCGTACAGCCAAAACTCTTTTTACTGTACTTCTCCTGTGGATCACATGAGTGCAGATTGTTTTGCACTCCTGTGACACGTTTTCAGCAGACAGCAGGTTGAAGACTGCTGTCAACTGATGTCACAGAGCCTGTCCAGGCTCGGGAAAGATCATGACCATATGGTTGGGATCTACCCACGTGCCTGGACCAGCACCCGGGAGTCACCGAGAGCCTGATCCAGCTGCTCCCATCCCCTCCACAGCCCAGTGCTCTAGTGAATGTGTGGGGGGGGGGGGGGGCAGAGCACACAGCAATGACTGACAGTCACCAGCTCTCTGCTCAGGAAGCTCTGACAATTCAGCGATCTGTGGTGTTTGATCGCTCTGTTCTCAGCCTTAAAACCTGTGGCGGACAGATGCTGCACCCACCTAGGTAAGTATGCTTAAAGTGGATGCAAACCCAATTCCTGAAATTTGAGCTGGGCACATCTATCTGCAGTGTTTTGTAATCTCTCTTCAAAGCACTTAGCCTCGTAGCTCTGTCCTGCCCCGTTCCTCTGTTATCAGCCTGGTAACTTTTGACAAGCTCTCCGAGGCCTGGAGAGAGACCTGTGTGTCGAAGGAGGTCGGAGGAGGTTGCTATAAATAGATTATCAGACTGCTGCACAATTCAGAGACAAGCACACACCCTCTCCCTATGTGTGGGAAGAGGATGTGTGCCTTTCCTCCAATCAGCTGTCTCACAGTGTCTAGCAATACTCCACTCCTACAGGGGAATAAGGAAGTGAAAATTCTAACAGGATGTTCACTTTCTAAACATTATATAAATGTGAAGACAACAGATATCGATCTAAAACTTATATAGGGAGATTTGTTTCATCACTTCAAAAGTTTTTCAGCTAAGTGCTTGAGAGAGTATTTCCAGACAAAAGTATTCTTTAATCTGAACTTTATCCATATAAAAGCTTAGGTTGGGAGGAATATATTTCTGTCTATACAAGGTGCTGTTAACTCCAGTTTCTTTGTGGATTGCATGAGACTTGCTTTTAGACCCCTTTCAAACTGAGGCACCTTTCAGGCATTACAGTGCTAAAAATAGTGCATGTAAAGTGATTGAAAATAACCTCTCATGCCTCCTCAGTATGAAAGCCCATGTGCTTTCACACCGGAGCAGTGCGCTTGCAGGACAGGAAAACAAAACCTGCAAGCAGCATCTTTGGGGCAATTTGAGAGCGGTGTATACACCACTCCCAAAATGCTCTGCCCACTCAAATGAATACAAAGCGATTCGGCAGTGCCGCAAGACGCGGCACCCTTTCTGCGCCCGCTAGCGGGGGTTAAAAGCACCCCACTAGCGGCTGAAAAGTGCAGCTAAAACAATGGTAAAGCACCGCTAAAACTACCACTAACCCTGGGTACTCGGTTTGCAAAACATGAAGCAAAAAAAGACTTCTCCTTAAAAATTTGTTACAAATTTAGTCTTTTTTGAGTACCTGTATATGTAAATACAGCAATCTAAACAGCAATATTAAGTTGTATCAATCAATAATGTATATACATTCTCACACTCTGTAATAATGCAATTACATATGTGCTATATTCAGTTACACCTAGAGTTGTCAGAGATGTATGTAGGTTCAGGGGTTTTCAGCTCCAACTGTGCTGAATTTGCTTTCTTGTAAACACAATTTGTGACAACAGGAAAGATGCTGAAATCAATCACAGTTGTAATAATATGGCATGTATTTGTGTGCCTCTGTCTTCTCAATATGTTGTTGCAGTGAGTTCAAAGTTCATAAGAAATGTCATTAATCATCTTCTTCGGTGCTGTGTGCCTATTGGACAGTTCTATTAATCAGAGTCCTATCAGACCTACAGCATGGTTAGGTCTCCATTGTCCTGTTCCCTACCTATCATACAAAGATAAGATTATCAGTGACAACCGAGACACCCATTGAGCAACAGCAGAGTAAGGGGATAAAAAAGAGGATTTCTTTCTTTATTTATCCTCCTGTCTTAAAGATGAGCTGTTTCTTGTCTTGTCAAACTGCATCCCATTCTTTAAAGAATCCGCTTTAAGAAACCAATTTGTCATAGCGGACAATCATGAGAGATTCCATAAAAGCCGCAGCAGCTTTAGGGAAAAAAATAAATCAGATAGCTTTAAACGCAGACAGAAAGGGGTTTTGAAATCCAGTTGAGTGGCCAATATCAATTAATCTTTTGGATGCAGGGGGATTGTGAGGATGAACTAGTAGTAAAGTGTCAAAAGCGTGCGATAAAAGAAAGTATTGATATTACGCTACCATGTTATTGTTTCAGTCCCATGTGGGGAAAATTTGCTGTAATGATGTCATGCCACTAGCCGAGAGTTACATTGTATATGTTCCATATGTATCGTATTTTAACTCACGCATAGGGGTTGATTTACTAAAACTGGAGAGTGCAAAATCTGATGAGGCTCTGCATAGAAACCAATCAGCTTTCAGGTTTTTTTCAAAAGTTTAATTGAACAAGCTGAAGTTAGAGGCTAATTGGCTACTATGCAGGATTGCACCAGATTGTGCACTCTCCAGTTTTAGTAAATCAAACCTAAAGTGTTTGTATGCCGTTTTAGACCCCTTTCACACTGAAGGCATTGAAGGTAGCGCCGGCTATAATGATACGGTATGTTATGGTACAATACACATAAAAGTCATTGGAAAAAACGGCCTGGGATTCCCCCACAGTGCATTACCAGCCCCTTTGGGTCTAGTATGAATATTAAGGGGAACCCCGGACCAATTTTTTTTTTCTTAAATGCGTGGGGTCCCCCCAAATACCATACCAGGCCCTTCACAGCGTCCCCGTGAAGTCCCTTTGTGTCAGAGGGGGGCAGGGTCACCGGGTGGCCCCGCCCTCAGTTATACATGAACTATCAGAAGAACAGAAGTTTCACACAGCGGAAACCTCCCATGGAAAGCGGATCATCCGAAGAACGAAGCAGGGAAGAACCCGGAGGAAGATGCGAACGAGAAGACCAAAGGAAGAAGCAGAGAAGCAGAGGAAGAAGTAGAGGAAGAAGCGGGAGAAGAACAAGATGGAGGAAGAAAACCGAATGAAGACCAGAAAAAGATGGAAGAAGAAGCGGGGAAAGAAGAAGACATTAATGAAGTAATTGTCAAAAACTAGCTATTGTCTTTTTTAACATTTTTGACACTTTTTTTTTTTTTAAATGTTGGTTCGAGGTTCCCCTTAACCACTTAAGCCCCGGACCATTTTCCAGCTAAAGGACCAAGCCCCTTTGTTACGATTCGGCACTGCGTCGCTTTAACTGACAATTGCGCGATCGTGCGACGTGGCTCCCAAACAAAACTGGCGTCCTTTTTTCCCCATAAAAAGAGCTTTCTTTTGGTGGTATTTGATCACCTCTGCTGTTTTTATTTTTTGTGCTATAAACAAAAATAGAGCAACAATATTTTTTACTTTTTGCTATAATAAATATCCCCCAAAAATATATATAAAAACTATTCTTCTACATATTTTTGGTAAAAAAAAAACCCGCAATAAGCGCTTATTGATCGGTTTGCGCAAAAGTTATAGCATCATTTTTTTTTTACTTGTAATGGCGGGTATCAACGATTTTTATTGTGACTGCGACATTATGGCGGACACGTAGGACAATTTTGACACATTTTTGGGACCATTGGCATTAATACAGCAATCAGCAAAATGCATTTATTACTGTAAAAATGGCACTGGCAGTGAAGGGGTTAACCACTAGGGGGCAGTGTAGGGGTTAAGTGTGTGTGTGTGTGTTTTTTTTAACTGTAGGGGGCGTGGCTTGGCGTCTGACATCACTGATCATCTTTCCCTATAACAGGGAACAGACGATCAGTGACAGCCTCACTAGGAAGCACGAGGAGAGGTTTGTTTACACTTACCTCTCCTCGTTCTTCAGCTCTGTGACCTGATCGCGGGACACCAGCGGTGATCAGGTCCGCAGGTCCCACAGTCACGGAGCTCAGGACCGCGTCGTGAGTGCGCCGCCGGCCATTAAAGGGACACTTAAAGGGAACGTACAGGTACGTGATTGTGCCCAGCCGTGTCATTCTGCCGATGTATATCGGCGTGAGGCGGTCCTTGAGCGGTTAATAATCATACCAGACCCAAAGGGCCTGGTAATGCGCCGTTGAGGAGTACCAGGCCGTTTTTTTCAATGACTTTTATGTGTATTGCGGAGACCCAACAATTCATTAATAGCCGTGAGTAGTTTCAAATGACTTTTCTTTTCTTTCGAAATTTAATTTTGCTTTCGGACTGTTGTAAAAACGGGAAACACGCGCCACTTTACCGGCATACTATAGACACCCCCTAGGTACAAAATTTAAAGGAATATTTCACTTTTATTGTTTCACTTTCAGCATTATTAAAATCACTGCTCCCAAAAAAACAGGCATTTTTAAAACTTTTTTTTGCATTGATACATGTCTCCTGGGGCAGGACCCGGGTCCCCAAACACTTTTTATGACAATAACTTGCATATAAACCTTTAAAATTAGCACTTTGAATTTTTTGTGTTAATGTCCCATAGACTTTAACAGTGTTCCGGCGGCTTTTCCAATTTTCCCCCGAACACCGCATATTGTTCAGTGTTCTGGAGAACATACAAACAACCAAATTTCCTCCCGAACTTATGCTCGGGCTGAACCGTTCGCCCATCCCTACTCAGCAGCAAAAGAAAGCCTCTGATTGGTCAAAACACCAGTCACGTTTCCGTTGTAATGGAATTTGGATCCGAAATTCGTCAATGAAATTTCGTATTTCGTATACAATTCGGAAGCATAGAAATTCTTCTTTTTTGATGCTTCCAAATGTACGAATTCTCGAAAATTCGTACAAATTTTCGATGCGTGCGAAACGGACCGCACATGTCTACCTTTTAAAGGGTAAAAGGCCAATCACAGAGGGCTTTTTACCACGTGATTAGCTGTCAGCCAATGGCAGCTAATTTTGGAAGTAAGCAGAAGCTAGTTACTGGCTTTTTTTTCTTCACACTGTCAGTGTGAAGAAAAGTATAAAGCCGGTAATCAGCTTTTTTTAGAGGGACATTGGTCCCCTAAGTGCCAACCATTGCTGCTAATCAGTACCCTTCAGTGCTGCAAATCCATGCCCACCAGTGTCATATAATAGTGAGTTGAGTTGCATCTTGATAACTATAACACAGTATCTGCAGCCTAAAGTTAATTTTCTAGGTCCTCCAATGCACAATCCCCCAGCACCCCTTTGCCTGCAATGCATCTCTTTTAAGAACATCAACTGTATGTAGCCTAAGCCCTCCTCCCCACTGTGTAGTTACCCTACCTCTCTGCCTTTCTGACGAATATCTGATGCTGGGGGTGGAGCTGGGGTGTTTGAGCCCACCCACAATGTTCCTGGGTCAGTCCACGAGATGCAGCTGGGGGACATTTAATTAAAAGTGGCACTGTCCCAGCAAATCCGGGACAGTTGGTCAGTATCTCAGTGCTGCGCATCTCCTACATTCTCTTGCTGTCTACATGAATGCAGTCCTGTGATGGCTTCAGGCATTTCTCATGGCCATTTCCTGATGGTGAAAACCATTGGTCGGGCCTTTGTAATGTGTCCTAAAACTGTAGCATCCATTAGAAGCCTGTGAATCATGGTGACAATGCAGGAATACAAGTAGAAGACAGCGACTGAGTGTGGTCAACCTATAAAAGGAAGTGCCTGAAGGACCTTCATGACAAGAGTAACATGTATTAATTTAATAAAAGCTTTAGGTTTCAAATGATGAGAATTACTTTTGAAATTACATTAACTTCAACACTGGCCACTTTTACCCCCTTCCTGCCCATGCCAATTTTCAGCTTTCAGTGCTGTCACACTTTGAATGACAATTGCGCGGTTATGTAATTCTGTACACAAACAACATTTTTACTATTTTTTGAGACAGATAGAGCTTTTTTTGGTAGTATTTATTCACCACTGGGTTTTTTTTCACAAAAAAAATAAATAAGTGTAGCACAGGTGTTGTGAGCAATTATCATGTTAAGCAATGTGATGTTCATTAAGTTAGAGTTTGGCTCCCTCTAGTGTCTTTTTGTTGCTAATGCTGTTAGTAACTTTTCTTGCAATTCTGAGAAATAGTGCTGCAAAGCATTAGGGGAAATGTAGTTCAATATTCGTAAGTGACTCATATGTTTGAATATGAATATGAATATGAATATTCGTAAGTGACTCATCAGTCAAGAAACTACCTACCCACAATACCCACTTACCTACCCATAAGGCCAAGTCACAGAATTGCCTGCTAGGTAGAGACATAAAAGGGACAGGCGTTGCATGTTTTCTCTCTCTCCAGACACCATCTTACACACAGCAGGAGGCCTGTGTGTGGGCCCAGGGCTGGGGAAGCCTGCGGCCTACAGCGGGGAGTGGATCGCGCGCCCTAGAGGGATCCTTGTGAACTGCCCTGCTGATCAAGCAGAAGGATTGGTCTGCATTACAGAACATTTGAGGTTTCCTGCATTAGAGTCGCTATCCTAAGGTGCGGTGTGATGACGCAAGCCTAAAGCAGGACTGATATAACAAGAAGGAAGCATTGTAAAGCTCTGGGCCTGTTGTGGTGAGTGGGCACCTGCCCAGATAAATATAATACCTTTTGATGTGTGAATTAGCATCCAGACTGTTGCTGGGATCTGTAGTCCCACAGAAGTGATTTCATTATTGTCTGGACTGTGTAGAGTGAAATTCCAGGGCGTGCATTCCCTTACTGCAAAGTTAAATGCTGAACCCTGATTGTTACTACTGACATTTTTCTTGTATGAGAATTACAGCTGTGAGTTATGTATTTAACAATGTTCTCCCAGTAAACGGTTTATGTGGTTAAGTTACAATTGGTGTGAGACTCTAATTGTTGCTACATCTTGTGGAGTGATGGATACTCCGGTGATGGTAAATATACAATAAATTGTGTTATTATTGTGTTTCTCTCTACCATTGGGTCTTACACTAACATTACTACACAGTGGTGCCAAGGGGGTTGAGTTCCTTTTCTGGGGGTTGAGAGGCAGAGTGCAGGACCAATTAATTATCAGCAGCTCCTTCGTGGGTAAGTGCTACATACGTTTTTCTTTGTTTCTGTTATAAAATGTTGTAAATAAGTATGTTTTCTCCTTTACAGATGTGCACTAATGAGGTTGCACTGACAGGCACTGATGATGTGGCACTGATGAGGTGGAACCAATGAGGTGGCACTGGTGAGGTGGAACTGATGAGGTGGCACTGATGGTCACTGATGGTCACTGATGAGGAGGCCCTAATATGCCGCACTGATGGATACTGATAGGTGGCACTGATAGGCTGCAGTGATGGGCACTGATAGGTGGCAATTATGGGCACTGATAAGCACTGATAGATGGCACTGATAGGCGGCACTGATGAGGAGGCCCTGACAGGCATCACTGATGGGCACTGAAAGCCATCACTGATGGACACTGATTGACATCACCAATGGGGGCAGTGATTATCAGTGCAGATCCCCCCTGTCAGGAGAGCCGCTTATCAGCTCTCCTCTACTCATGCGGCCAGCATGAATAGAGGAATGGCTATAACCGACACTTCCTAGTTACACTGGGATTAGCTGTGATTGGATACAGCTAATCACATGGTAAAGAGCCTAAGTCATAGACTCTTTACCATAATTGGAGATACAGTGTGTCTGAGCGACACACTGCACCACCGATCGTGACGCTGCACGCCCCCCCCCCCCCCGGGGGAACACATGAGCGTCTCGTTCCGAAGGACATCATATGACGCCCAGTCAGAATGGAAGAGCCACTGCCCAGCTGTCGTTATGCTATTGGCCGGATGGGATGTGGTTAACATGTTAAGGCTCATATCAGATTTTAGTGACTGAATTTACAATTGCAATCTAATTTGGGTACCCTCCATTTCACTGTTTAGTCTTCTCAAACTTGTTTGTGTTACCATCTAGTACCTCAGCATGCACTGTAAGTTTTATTTTCAACCACATCCTTAAAGCTTAATGGATGTACGCCTGTTCTTTGTCCAATAATGCACTTTTCTATCTCCTGTATGAATAGATAATGCATTCCATCTATTTTTATGTGTTTAATAAATTTAAATTGCTCATATTACCTTTTACTCAGCTTTACGATTTCATTATATTCTGTATAAGTTTTTATTATTGTGTTACAGTAATGTTATTTAAGTGCCCTATCAATGGTCTGAAATGCACTCAAAAAACAAATAAAAAATAACGATCCAATATGTGGGAATATCACTTGTTATATTCTGCACTAACATGCACCATCTCCCTTAACAAATATCTATTTTATTTGTAGCAGTTTACATGCCCCACCTCCTCTGGGTTATCTCTTTTCAGCTGGTTTGCCCACAATGGATTTTACAACCTCATATTTTACGGTTCAATTACGTTATAGTTTCTGCTCCACTATAAGTTCATTCAGTTTATAAATATGTTACATTGTTTCCTTAGAACAACATTATTGCTATTATTATTTCAGATAGAGCCTTCTACTTTACCAGAGAGCGTGTCAATAAGTTCAGTGGATAGAATGCTATATTCAGAAGTGCTGCGTGGCTTTGCTGCTTTTTCTGCCATAATTAGCTATTTTTAACTTGTAACAGACAACTTAAAGGATATCTAAAAGTGTTTTTTTTTTTTACAAACATGTCATTTTTACCAACTCTGTGCAGTTGGTTTTGCACAGACCGGCCCGAGCCTCCTCTTCTGGGGTCCCTCAGCGGCGCTCCGCCTCTTCTCGAGTGCCCCGTTTGAGAGTTGTCTTTCCTCGGGACACTCGTGCGGCTGCACTCCCGTGTCCTGCTGCTGCGTCTATTGACACAGACAGCAGGACTCTGCCCCACCCCCTGGCTCCCACATCATTGGATTTGATAGACAGCAGCAGGAGCCAATGGTTTAACTGATATCAATCTATCCAATCAGGACCCGAGACACCGGTTGGAGCTGATGTGCTTGTTCTCATTGCTGGAAAGACCGGGTTCAGATAAGTAAAAGGGGGGCACTGGGGGGGCAGCTGCATCACAGGGGTTTTTTCACCTTAATGCATAGAATGAAATAAGGTGATAAACCCTAAAGGGTTTACAACCCCTTTAAAGTGATACTAAAGTCTTGCTTTTTTTTGTTTAACCACTTGCTTACTGGGCACTTAAACCCCCCTCAGTCCCAGACCAATTTTCAGCTTTCAGCGCTGATGCACTTTGAATGACAATTGCGTGGGCATACAACACTGTACCCAAATGATATTTTTATTATTTTTTTCCCACAAATAGAGCTTTCTTTTGGTGGTATTTAATTACAGCTCGGAGTTTTATTTTTTGCTAAACAAACAAAAAAAGATGCAAAAAAAAAAAATCATGTTTAATAGTTTGTTATAAAATTTTGCAAACGGGTCATTTTTCTCCTTCATTGAAGTGCGCTGATGAGGCGGCACTGATAGGCTGCACTGGTGGGCACTGATGGGCTGCATTGGTGGGCACTGATAGGCTGCACTGGTGGGCACTGATAGGCTGCACTGGTGGGCATTGATAGGCATAGTTAAGGTGGCACTAATAGGCACAGATAAGGCAGCACCGATGGGCACAGATAAGGCAGCACTGATGGGCAAAGATGGGCACAGATAAGGTGGCACAGATGGGTGGCACAGATGGGTGGCACGGATGGGTGGCACGGATGGGCACTGATAGGTACCACTGATAGATGGGACTGATGGGCACTGATAGGTGGCACTGATAGGTGGCTCTGATAGGTGGCACTGCTGGGCACTGATGGGCGGCACTGCTAGGCACTGATGGGCGGCACTGCTGGGCACGGATATGTGGCACTGGGGTGCAGCACCTTTGTTGAGGCAGATTGTGGGCACTGCTGGGTGGCACTGTGGGCACTGCTGGGTGGCACTGCTGGGTGGCACTGCTGGGTGGCACTGTGGGCACTGCTGGGTGGCACTGACGGGGGGTACTTTCTTTTTATTAATGTGGCACTGGCAGGGGGCAGGTGGGCACTGGCAGGGGGCAGGTGGGCACTAGCAGGGCTGGCCATGATCGGGACTGATGTCCCGATCACGGCCGCCGGTGATCGGCTTTTTTTATTCTCCTCGCGCTGTCAGGAATAATAGCCGATTACCGGCTCCGTTATATCACATGATCAGCTGTCATTGGCTGACAGCTGATCACGTGATAAGGGGTCGGGATCGACCCCTTGCACGGATCGGTGATCAGGCGAGTCTCATAGACTCGCCGATCACAGAGCGCGCCGCGCGCGCCCCTCAAGGGGCGCGCAGGCCACTCGTGCACGGGACGACGTCAATAGACGTAGTCCCGGAAAAGGAGATCCGCGCTGTAGCCGTCATTTGGCTATAGTGCGGATCTCAAGTGGTTAAAAATAACAAACATTTCATACTTACCTGCCCTGTAATGGTTTTGCACAGAGCAGTCCAGATCCTCCTCTTCTCGGGTCCCTCTTCGGCGCTCCTGGCCCCTCTCTACTGTTGAGTGCCCCCACAGCAAGTGGCCCCACCCCCTCTCTCTCCTCATTGGCTCACTGACTTTGATTGGCAGCAGCGGGAGCCAATGGCACTTTGCTGCTGTCTCAGCCAATGAGGAGGGAGAGTCTTGAGCAGCCAAGTCTCTTGTGCAATTATTTAGTATTAGGGGGTGAGGGGGCCTGCTGTGCATAGAATACATTAAGATAAAAAAAACCTTCTGCCTTTACAATCACTTTAAAACACTTAAATCACAAAATAAAGGCCATATTCACACCTGTGCGATTTAGATGCAGTTTAAGTGCACTGCGCTAAAAAAAATTCTGCATGTACTTTAATCAAAATGCACATTCTATAGAATTTAACAGTGATGTACCTAAATTTCAACACACCAAAAATGCACTGCACAGATGTGAACTGGCCCTTGGGCTCTAAGACCCAAGCTAACACCTACTTTTTTTTACATCTGGTACCATTTTGCGCACGTGCATTGATAAGCATGTTTGAGGTGGCATTAAAGTGATAGTAAAGCTTCAAAGTTTTTTTTATTAAAATAGTAAATATGTCATACTTATCTGCTCTATGCAATTGTTTTGCCATGGCAAAGAGGCAGATGGCTCAATCAAAAAGTACGCCATGGCATATCTGCCTATTTTTCTCCACTTCCTCGTGGTATTGTTGGGTTTTCCCTGGGACAGACTTTCTACAGTGGTTATCACCCATGTTGAGACATTTTTTATGTAATTGTTCTTGCCAAACTGATCTGAAAGTGGTTATTACACCTTCCTTGACATAATATTGATATTTGTATTATGTATGATTTTTTTACCTTGGTTTATTTAATCTACAGACACCCTGTCAGTAGCATCAACTCCTGAGGAAGTAAATGCATTGAGATTTATGATGTATTCCATCAATCTTCCTTAGACTGCTTTCACACTGAGGCGTTTTATAGGCGCTATATCGCTAAAAATAGCACCTGCATAGCGCCTCTCCTCTCACTCCAGTGTGATAGCCCGAGTGCTTTCACTCTGGAGCTGTGCACTTGCAGGGCGGTAAAAAAAAGTCCTGCAAGCAGCATCTTTGCATCGATGTAGGAGTGGTGTATACACCGCTCCTAAAGCACCCCAGCCCATTGAAATCAATGGGCAGTGGCGCCAAAATGCTTTGCGGGCAGTTTTAGACCTTTTTTGGCTGCTAGTGGGGGTTAAAAGTGCAGAATATCGCCGAAAATTGTAAAGATTATGTAGCTAGAGTATGTAAAACTAATTATGAGTTTATTAACCCCTGGGTATCTAACTTAGCTGGGTGGACAGAAAGTATGCACAGTAGTGACCTATTCCCTCGAGAAGGAGATAATAATGAATTTCACATAGATATTCTGAAGGACTTATGTCTGGAAGACAAGAAAGCCTTCCCATGGTATTCCATTGACCCTCAGTGGGACACGGAATACATGAGAAAAGAGGGGGAGAACTGGTTAAAATATGCCCCTTATTGGTTTCAGAGAAATAGTAAGAATCAAAAGAAGCCCTCTAAAGATCTAAATAGAGAGGATACTGAAAATAAACAAAAGGAGGAGGCAGATAAGAAGAGATCAGACCCAACTGCCCCTCCCCTCCCATTCAACCCTCCACCATACACAAAACAAAATGAGACCTATATTGAAATAGATATTTTCTATGTATAGGTAGGCATGGAAAGTGCCGTTTTATTCGAGAAATGTGCTAATATTTTTATCTACAGGTTGAAGTTGGATAAGTGTGAGAGTTATGTTTGTTGTGTAGAGGTGTGTGAGATCCATGGATTATGTCATGTGAATATTGGTTGCATGATGATTTGTTTTGTGTTTGTTATGTATGTTTTAAAGTGATGTAACATTGCCACAAGTACAATTACAAGACTAAAAATGTTTATTTCTAACTTTAAATCATGAACAATTTGATCTATATAATTTGGGTAAATATTGACTTAAAATTGTAAAATTGTGTGCAATGTGTAGTCATTTTGCACTGTGGTAAATTTAATATGGAAAAGAAAACTTTAAATATTATATTTTCTTATTCTAAAAGAAAAGATAATCTAAAAACTGTGAGCTAAAAATCGTTAATGTAAACACTTGCTGGGGTAGCTAATCATGTGGCCATTGGAGCCACACCCAATGCAGTTAATAAAATTTATAAAAAATAAGTAAAGTAAGAGTAGTGATGTAAAAAAAAATAAGCCTTTTTCCCCGATGTTTAAAGTTTGAAAATAAGGAATTCTGTTTTATAGTTTAAGGACCAACGACCCCCCTCCCTTTCTTTGACACTGGTTAAATTGCATTGCTTGTGTATGTGTAAACAGCTGTAGTGTCATGCAAATTGAGTAAGCTGAGTGAACTGTATAGAGTAAAATTACCCCTTAGTAATGTACAAATATGTGTATTAACTGTAATCTTTTTTTTCATAGAAGAAACATTTTGAAGAGTTTTCCAATGTGTTATGTGAAGTATAACATTCTTGTAGAGATGGGAACTAAGAAAAATATTTGTTTTTTGAGCTGCTCAATTTTTTTTTAACCATGGTGAACAATAGTTTTTTTTATAGTAAAGGTATAACATACATAAAATCCACGTGGTAAAAATTAGTTTGATGTGAAACTTTTTTTTTATTAGAAAAAGTGCACTGGTAAAACATCTAAGAAAAATGTTCAAAATTCTTACTGTATGCCTAACCTTTGGTTTTATTTTTAGGAGGAAAATATAATGTGTTGTGTTACTAAAATTTTGATGCTAAGCACAGAAATAAAAAGGGGACCTTGAGAAAGTATGGTCAGACAGCACCCTCGATGTGGGACTCATCTCCTGCACCCCCAATAGAGCCACCCTTAAAAAGTGTGCTCTGCCTTGTGTGTCTTGTCTCTGTAGCTGCTGTGTATAAACAAGATTCAGTGTAGACTAATTAGCATATCAATGGAGGTCATTGAAGATTTTCTTAAAATGCCTGTGTTCATTTTAACACCATGGCAGAAAACGCTTTAACGCACCAATTTGATAAGTTATTGAGACAATGCAATGTTCATAATGATCAGATAAAACGTCTTTGAGAAAAAAAAAAGAAAGCCAGATGGCAGTTATAGGTTTGTGCAGGGCTTAAGGGCCATAAACAACTTAGTTTTACCTATTACACCCATAGTGCCTGATGTGCCATCACTCCTCGGCTCCATTCCATCCAATGTGGAATATTTCTTTGTGATTGATTTAACGAACTTATTTTTTTTCCATCCCCGTTGACAAACAGACAAAGCCAATACTTGCATTTTGTTTTAGAAACCACCAGATGACATGGTGTAGAATGCCCCCGGGTTATGTGGACTCCCATGTAGTCTACTCAGTGGTCCTCCTGGCAACCTTGCGGTCCTGGACCCCCCTCCATGCTTCCATCCTACTCCAATATGTTGATGATTTATTGTTGTGTAGTCCAGGCCAGGTTGCATGCAAAGAGGATGGCTTAGATCTGTTACATTGGTTAGCAGATAATGGTCACAAGGTTTCTAGGAAAAAGCTACAATGGTGTCAGGAAACCTTGGTTTTGTGCTTTCTAAAGGAGAAAAGAAAATCAGTCACAAGAGAGCTGTGGCTGTGGCTCTCGTGGGTCTGCCCTGCCCACTTACTAAAAAAGATATGCTGTCTTTTCTTGGTATAATTGGTTACTGCCGCCAATGGATATCTGATTGTTTCTACTATGATAAATTCCTGAGACAAGCCACAAATATCAATATGACAGGTTGTGTAAAATGGAATGATGAAATGTATAATGCTTTTGTGTATTCTAAAACTGCAATGGTCACAGCTTGTGGTCTTGGATTACCCGAATATGACAAGATGTTTCACTTATTTGCCAGGGAGAACTTTAAAACCATGACGGGAGTCCAAGCACAGGAGCATGGGGCAAACTCCGCCCTGTTGCATTATTTTCTCAAGGGCTGTGCCTATGCCAGTACAGGGCATACCGATGTGTCTCAGAGATTTAGCATCCTGTGCGATGGTTGTGGAGATGGCTACTTCATTCACCCTGGGTCATGCAACCACACTACACACTACTCACAATGTGTCCATCCTGTTAGGAAATGGAACATTGAAGGAGTGCAGAAAAGCCCTAAATCAGGGCTCATCTGCCAAGAGGGGAGCTCAAGCATACCCGTGCTAGTACATCCCTATGTATCTCACAATATCATGGGGTAGGACACAGAGGCTGGCAGGTTGCATGGGGGTTATTGGATAAAGATTTGTTCATCCCCAGTCTTCCCTCATTAGGGAAATCATATGTTTCAAGATGCACAAACAGTAGTCAGAATCCTTGCACAGGAAATAATCCCAAGATGGGGATGCCCACTTGAAATTAAGTCAGACAATGGCCCTACCTTCATAGCCAAAGTGTGTCAAGATTTAGTGAAAACACTGAAGATTGACTGGAAGTTTCACACCCCATACCACCCCCAGAGCTCAGGGATAGTAAATAGAATGAATAGGAGACTTAAACATAAATTCAGAAAAATCACAGGGGGAACTTTCAACGGATGGAAAAAGGTACTTCCTGCAGTCCTTCCAGAGGTAAGAATGACTCCCTCTAAAACCACAGGTTACTCCCCCACAGACTTTTGGGAAGGCCTTGGGCCTCTTGTTCTTGATGACTTTGATGGTGTTACCTTCCATCACTGATACATATAATGGGTATATTGGGGGATAATAAGGTAGGACACCTGCAAGCACTGCAACAAGAGAGATTTGTTCTTAGAGAAAGACGTGGCCTGGGCATGGTCCCCCTCAGGGACAGGATGGGGAACTGATATGATGAAAAGGCTGAACAACTACTCTAAAATATTAGACAAGATATTAGACAAGAATTCTGATGACATTTCAAGACTAAACCTAGAGACAAGGGCTATCAGAAAACAGTTAGAACTCCATGATCTAGCAATAGAGAGTATGAGTATGGCACTCACTGGCCTGTGCAAAATTACTGAGGACTATGAATGTTGCACTTAGATACATAACACCAGTGTAGAGGTACCTGAATATTATGAGATCATTGCATGGCATAGGAAAGAGGTAGACAAGTTACAGGTTGAAGCAAGGGATCTAGCTAAGAAATTGAGCCCTTTTAACAACATTGGAGGGTTTGGCCTTAGTGAGATATTCTCATGGATAAAAGACATTGCTATGGTTATTATAATGATCTTGCTTGTGTATGCTTGTTTCAAACTCATGTGCTTAATTTCCCGGGCTACTCAAACCCCTGACCCGGCCACTGCTAATAGAATTTACCTCAGCTTATATTACAAAAACCAAGATGAGTATGTTACAATAAAATGGGATAAAGTCATGTCCCTCACATAAGAGGGGATTGTAATAATATGAATGAAGTATAATGACTCCATTTTGTGTGCCCCTGGCATTTCATGTGAAATCCCTGTGTGAAGGTTTCTGTTTGTGCGAGAGTGTTATTACAACAACATACCCCCTATTGTGTGTAATTATGGTCAAACCTTTCAGGTATGTGTATCCTGTGTATCCTTAGACAATCAGTTTTGATTTCTGACTAAATGACCAGGTGTCCATCTAACTATGTATACACCTCAAAGTCACAGACTGATTTCTCTCTATTCAGTCAACTACTGTAAGTATTCCCCCCTTCCTTAGAGCTGTATCTCACATAAGCTGTATCCTTTCTCATTAAAGACAGATACCCTCTGAATACACATATTACTTGTTTCACGCTCTTGCTGAATTAACCAAGGGTGGTTGTCCAGAACCAGAATTCTTTTCAAAAAGTTGTTCAGCTATGTAACTATTTGTGTGAAATTGTAAAATCAGGAGTTGGTGTATAATTGTTTTTTTTAACTCTCCATTTGTTTTATGCCAAATAAAGTGGATCATTTGTATATTTTATTCTAAGAGCTAAATTACCTTCAAAAAGTCCCATGGGCACTAAAATTTTGCTTTGACATTAGAAAATACTTTCTGATGAATGATTCCTTAAAGGGAATGTATTTGGATACCAAGTGGCATAATCCTGGACTGGATATGCTGGTGTTCACTAGCAGACTTGATTAGGGAACCCATGAGATCCATGGCAATCCTTTCAAGGGGGCCTCAGTGAGATAAGGGTACCATAGGGCTCCTGAAATGGGAGACTGGGACAATGATGTGACACATCGGGAGGATCACTATACATTTTTACATCCTTATGTACCCCTGGCCAGTAAAACTTTTGTAATACCTAATCTTCACTTAGTTACATATTTTATAACGTTGGAAAAAGATCCCAGCCAATCCAGTTCAATCTATGTGTGTGTGATTTTTATTCTCTAACAATTCCCATAGCCCTGTATATTCTGATTCCTGAGGAAGACCACATTTTGTGAAGTTGTTGGAGACTCTTAAGCCGGGTGCACCATGCAAGGTTCATTCAGCGATCTCCCTCACTGAGCTATTGTGTTCTGACAGGGGGATGTCATTGACTCAGAGTGCTGATCAGGAGTCGGTCAGCTGCAGGTTTTCCAGTCCGAGATATAGACGCGCCGAATGTCGGACATCTTTTTTTTAACCAGCTGTTGTTTCCCAACATTCGGCCGATGTGTACCCGGCATTAGTTAACACCACTTCAGTTTTACAGCTTATCATGGCTCCCTAAGCTGACATGCAAATACATTCCCCCAACACAAACTATTCCAAATCTTCCAGTTAAAGGTTTTGTAAACCACATGAGGTAAACATTTAATTAAAAATTTTAACTTTTAATACTGACATAGCGGCACAGTCGTCAGGACATAAAATCACAAAAATGAATAGTTGATCTGAAAAGTAGAACAATTATAGTACATACTGTTTATGTTATTTTTAAAGTGGGCTTCCTGTATATGGACAGTTTCAGTTCTCATTATCCAGAGATCCCCAGTAGGTGGAACCTCTTTTCAAAGATACTGAGTCCCGTGACATTCAGGGATTAGAGCTTTACCCTTGAAGGCACTACTTCTGATATAGCAGGCGTGTGGTCTGGCACAGGGGTACAGGTACATTGTTAATGGGGAGGGGATTTGTGTCAGATCACCAATACTTAAGCCTATTAGTCGCATTCAGGAGCGGAGCTTTTGAGCATAAAACATGCATGATGCGCCTAAACATGCGTAAATGTGTCTAAATGTGCCTAAGCGCTAGGCCCATTTAGTATTTAAGCATCAGGCCTGTTTAGCGCTTATACGTTTTTTTTTTTCATTCCAATGGATTCTGGCCAATTATCCACTTCCTGACCGCCGCACGCCGATGTATGCTGGCAGAATAGTACGGACAGGCAAATGGGCATACCGGTACATCCCTTTAAATTTGCCGCCGTGCCATCGCGTGTGTGCTCCAGTCACTGGAAGTGATGTAACGCGTAGGATACGGAGATCGGAAGTGACGCTCGCACCAGAGCGGTCGATCTGAACTGTTTTGCTGCTAATGCTGCCTATTTACCCCATTTCGATTGTGAGTAATTTTAACCATTTAATAAAGTAGTGATTTTTAAAAAACATACTACACTATAGTTGCTCTTATACTTATTCTCTGAGCTATATTGGAACATCTTGCTGGAGTATACGGTGACGGAGATCTGAGAGTGACCCCCTGAGGCCCCCCCTTCCCCCCCTTTCCTGGGACTCCTGGTATATCCAAGAGGAGGCTGCATATACGCTATATTTTATATAGCGGGAAGGTAATTACCCAGTGTGCACACTTATGCGTGGAATCACTTATGTGGAGGAAGAACCTCTGAGATATTTCCCAGCACAGAATCACTTTAGATGTTTATGTGACATCATCACGGGACTGTGTTCACGTCATTAACAGCTGGATATAGTCCAATTTTTTGCACTCAGCACTTTCTGTTTATGGAGTTTTGTTCTATAGTTCGATTATTATATGTTTTTTATTAATATTTTGTGTTACACTAAGCACTTTGTTTGCATTTTTTGCACTTTATTTTTGCTTGCTTGCATTTTTTGCACTGTAGTTTTGCATTTTTTGCACTTTATTATTGGCACTAGTTTGCGCTTACGTAGCCAGTAACTGTTTATATTTCAGTCACTTTGGTTTTGCTATGATGCACTCAGCACTTTCTGTCATAGAAGTCTGATTTATAGTTAGACCACTGTATGTGGTTTTGCACTTAGCACTATTTTTATATCATAGAGATATAAGTTGCACTTGGGATTGTGACCGTTATTATTGTGTACACACTATTGCAGGCACTATTGATAGAAGAATTTCTACATTAGGATAAGAGTTCTCCCTTACTACTTTACCATACTAGTTTGAATATATACCATCTGACATATCTCCATCTGAATAATTAGCTCTATAACATTTTCGTATAAGGTCCCATTTTTTTTGTAAGAACAGGGAGATGCTCAAGTAAACAAGCATCTCCCTGTTCTGCCTAGCAACAGTGACACTGATCTCTGCTCCCTGTGATTGGAGCAGATATCAGTGATGTATAAAACACAGCCACGCCCCCCACAGTAAGCAGCACGCCCCTAGGACACAATTAACCCCTACACTGCCACCTAGTGGTTAACCCCTTCACTGCCAGTGTCATTTACACAGGAATCAGTGCATTTGTATAGCACTGATTGCTGTATAAATGACAATGGTCCCAAAAATGTGTCAAAAAGCTCCAATGTGTCCGCCATAATGTCGCAGTCACAATAAAAATCGCTGATTGCCGCCATTACTAGTAAAAAATAAATTATTAATAAAAATGCCCTAAAACTATCCCCTATTTTGTAAACTCTATAACTTTTCCGCAAACCAATCAATAATCGCTTATTGCGATTTTTTTTTACCAAAAAAATGTAGAAAAATATGTAAATATGTAAATTAAAAAATAATGCATTTTTTTTCAAAATTGTCGCACTTTTTTTGTTTATAGAGCATATAACTATGGCATGGGTCACTCACTCAGTGCCACCTCAATCCTACAGTGCCAGCAGCAGGTAAATGTGTTGAACTATTCGATATCTCAGACATTAAAATGGGCAAAAAAATATATAGATAAATAAAAATATAAAATTACCAATATAAAATAGAGATGAAATCAAAACATAAAATAAGATTAAGCAGCTGTTTAGATCAATATAAATATAGTATTACAGTAGTATCACCAGAGCTAAAGTCCTCCTTGCATTAGATAAATACTAGAACAGCGCTAAAATGAAAATAAAGATAAAAATAAAAAATTGATGGTAATGAAACCATAGGGCAATGGCAAACACCACGGCCAACAGTCTTTATGTAGCAGATGGATATGTCTACAGTTCAGATAATTCACAGTCACTTTTCTCTTAGCGTGCACCTTCCACCAGAGTAAGAATGCAATTATCCACCTCGTGAATCACACACCCCTCTGGGGTACAAACTCAACAGACACCGCTAGAAAGAGAGCCTTGTATCAGTATACAAACACCGCTCTGTGCTGACACCCTACTTATCGAGAAGGTCCACTGGTATAGGTACTGTATCATAAAACCGCTGGATGTGTGTTGTCCTACCCGGAAGTGTAATACGGTGTCTGCAAGGAACAACACACTTCCAGCGGACAGCTGGAGATGGTGATAGCGCCCTCTATTTTTTTTTTTTATGCTTGTTGATTGCATTTTAAATGTAAGCAGCTAGGATTAAAGGGGATTTCTGCTGTATAGGTATGTTGCATTATAATAAACAGGATTATGCTATGTACATCTATCCTTGTGTTTTATGATACAGTCGGAGTACCTATACCAGTGGACCTTCTGGATAAGTGGGGTTTCAGCACAGAGCGGTGTTTGTATACTGATACAAGGCTCTCTTTCTAGCGGCGTCTGGTGAGTTTGTACCCCAGAGAGATGTGTGCTTCACGAGGTGGATAATTGCATTCTTACTCTGGTGGAAGGTGCACGCTAAGAGAAAAGTGACTGTGAATTATCTGAACTGTAGACATATCCATCTGCTACATAAAGACTGTTGGCCGTGGTCATGTTGATGAGGACAAGGGCCTCTTCCCAACAACCCTGGCCATTGGTTGTCGGGGTCTGCGGGCGGGGGGCTTATTGGAATCTGGGAGCCCCCTTTAAAAAGGGGGCCCTCAGATCCCGCCCCCCACCCTATATGAATGAGTATGGGGTACTTTGTTCCCCTACCCATTCACCTGGGGGAAAAAGTGTCAATAAAAAAACACACTACACAGGTTTTCAAAAGTAGTATATTAGACAGCTCCAGGGGTCTTCTTCCGACTTCGGGGGTCTTCTTCTGACTTCGGGGGTCTTCTTCCGACTTCTCTGCGCTTTCCGGTTCTTCTCGCCGGGCTCCTCCACTATCTGCTGCTCTTTTGCCGCTCTTTTGCTAGCGGAGGAGCCCGGATTTCTCCTTCGTCATCGCCGTCTTCTTCTTATCTGTTCTTCTGATGTTGACACAATGCTCTCTCCCGCTGTAATGCCGTGGACACCGCACGCAGCAACTTATATAGGCTTAAGGGTGACCCCGCCCCATATGACGTCACAGTCCCAGCATGCCCGAAGACCCCCAAAGTCACAAGAAGACCCCCGGAGCTGTCTAATAAACTACTTAAAAAACCTATGTAGTGTGTTTTTTTATTGACACTTTTTCCCCCAGGTGAATGGGTAGGGGAACAATGTACCACATACTCATTCACATAGGGTGGGGAGCTGGGATCTGAGGGCCCCCTTTTTATAGGGGGCTCCCAGATTCCGATAAGCCCACCGCCCGCAGACCCCGACAACCAATGGTCAGGGTTGTCGGGAAGAGGCCCTTGTCCTCATCAACATGCGGGCAAGGTGCTTTGGGGTGGGGGGGCCGCAGGGCGCCCACCTTCCCCAAAGCACCCACCCCCCATGTTGAGGGCATCCGGCCTGGTACGGTTCAGGACTGGCCAGCTGCATGCTCGAATAAGGGTCTGGTATGGATTTTGGGGGACCCCCACTCCGTTTTTTTGGGCCTAGAGGGTTACCCTTAATGACGGGGCTCGCAAGGTGTCAATCTCGCAGATGAAAGCAGCAACATTGAATTCCTTCTCTAGTCCCATCGTACCTAGAGTCACGTTCAAAATAGTCCATGTGTGGGCAAGTCCATTCATTTTGAAAGTCCATTGGACCTCCGTCAAAAGTCAGACGGAAAGTCCACTGGACCTAATCTGCCAGAAAGTCCGTGCGTGTGTGCGCAAGTCCACTCGTTCGGAAAGTCCGGTGGACCTCCGCTGCAAAGTTTGGCGGATTGTCCGCTGGACCAAGTCTGCCGGAAAGTCCGATCGTGTGTGCGCAGCATTAGTCTTAGCCCTTGTACACATGGTTGGACATTCCGACAACAAAATCCGTCGGATTTTGTCAGACGGATTTTGTCCAAAACTGGTGTTGCATACACATGGTCGGACAAAGTTTTCTGAAAATCTGATCGTTCATAACGTGATGACGTAATTTAGATACGACGGGACTACGTTCAGGCTAGTAGCCAATAGCTTTGATCTCGGAATTTGATCTGAGCATGCGTGGCACTTTGTCCGATCGGAATTCTCTACACATGATCGGACGAAGTCCGATCGGTTAATGTTCATGATCATGTTGTCGGAAAATTTTATAGCCAAGCTCTCAAACTTTGTCCATCGGATATTCCAACGGAAACAGTCCGATGAAGCCCACACACGGTCGGATTATCCGACAACACGGTCCGATCGGACATTCTCCGTCAGAATATCCGACCGTGTGTACAAGGGCTTAGGATATCACTTTTGTTGTTAATGATCTTATTGCTGGAGGCGCTGACATGAGGAGGCAAAACACTGCTTCCACCAAGATGGCTGCCTCCACATAGAGACACAGTGCTGAATAAGGCACAGTAATTCATTAAAACTGTATTCGCACCTGAGCAGTGTGGTTTTTCAGGCATTTTTATTTGGATGTTTCTGAGTATTTTTATGAACATTTGTGAAACAGAAATACATGGGATTTTGGATGTTCAGCATTTTGGAGTTTTGAGCTACAAACTGCTCATTGGTGAATAGTATCTTATGGGGAAACAGCTGTAGGAAGACAGAAGGCAATACGGATAACTAGTCCTTTTCCCTCTGCTTGCATTTATTTTGGGCACAGCTTCCACAGTTCAGCTCCCCTTTAAAGTGGTTGTAAACCTCAGACATGAAATACGAAGAAAGCATATCTCTCTATAGTGTGTACTTGCCTCAATCCAGAGTACTGTCTGCTACCTTCTTCCCTTGTTATTAGCCTGAATCATGTTTGACAAGTTTTCCTGACACCAAGAGAAAAAAGGGTGACAGGGCAGGGAGCTCCAGCATATTGACAGCTCCAGCTCTGTTCCTCTGTTCTGTGAGAATGGGGGTGTGCCCCTTCCCTCCAATCAATTCTTAGAGCCCTCCACATTGATGTAACTTCAGCTCCCGCTCAGCGCTGACAGATCTGGTGTAAATTCTATGCTTTGAATGGATGTAAGGGAAAGGCCGCTTTAGAGAAACAGGTACAACTTATGTAGGAGGATTTGTTTCATTTTCTTCACTCTGTGTATGTAAAGTGGGGTACACACTATATGAAAATCGGGCAAACTTTCGTCCAAATTTTCTTGATGTTTCACAGCACATGGGAACCGATAAAAGAAAATTCTTATGTTGTGTACACACAACCGGACTTTTCAACAGACTTGGTCCGGCGGACAATCCGACGGATTTTCAAACGAACGGACTTGGCCACACATGATCACTCCAAAAGTCTGACGGATTCGAACGTGATGAAGTAGAATAAGGAAGTTCATAGCCAGTAGCCAATAGACGCAATGGTTTTAGTCCATCGGACTAGCACACAGACGACCGGATTTTTCCACCGGACTTGAGTCCATCGGAAAGATTTGAAGCCAGTTTTATTTCTAGGTCTGTTTGACTTTTGGAAAGAAAAAGCCAGCTGGAGCCCACACACGATCGAATTGTCTGATCGTGTGTATGCAGCATTAGGCTTTTTTTGTTGTTTATTATTGTTTCTCATCATGCACAGTCTTTCTTTTCTGATTTATGTTGTATGAAAATGGTACACATTAAACGAAAATCGTTCTTTCTGTTCCCGTACGAGAACATTTTTGGAGTTTGTCCCTTCGTAAATTTTCGTACGAAAATTCGGAATTGGCTGTCGAAAGTTGTGTACACACTATACGAAAACCGTAAGAAAATTCTTTGGGTGAAAATGTTTGCCCGATTTTCTTATAGTGTGTACGAGCCTTAAGTGTTTACAATCACTATCAGGCTGGATTTACATCTTAGCATCTAAATTGCTGCAATTGAATTGAGATAGATTTGTCAATTTAGTCAGATCTTTTTCACAATTTTTTTATACAGTGAAAAAAATACAGCCTACAAAAACTTTATTATATGAACTTGTGTCATAGGGACCCATAGAAATTATTGGCAAACCCATAAAACCGGTAAGTCACACAACCATTAGAGATTTATTTTTTCCTAAAGCAAGGACATGCATAACATAAATTGAGCAAACCATTCCTGTACAAAATTAGAAATACATACCAAAGTAATGCAGAGTAAAAATATGCAAAACTACATACATTTTTACAACCCAAAGTATGAATCCAATCTAATTCAGCAACAGATTAAGGTTAAGGGACCAGAAAGTCCAGAAGGATAACATGTTCAGATCTAAGCCATGAAGGAAAAAAACTGACAATCCACTACAGCTCATTTACTGTGTATCATTTATCATCATTTATGAAGTATCATTTTTTTCACTGGTTTTATTATGGACACTGACTAGTAGTTGTCACAGAGATCAGTGATCCCCATGACAACTGCATTTCTCCGGCAGATCAGGAACTATTCACCCATATGAAATGAAAGTCAGATGAGCAGCTCCTGGAAACATGCATTCACACAGACCCTTGAAACTAAGCAATGCTTCAAGTTATTGTTTAATGGTCCTGGTTTTCAAAGCTGTGAGAGCTACTCTCATAGGAACACGCTGTTATTTAGTCCATTCTGACATATTTTACAATGTTATCAATGTCTGACAGAGAAATGACTTATACCTACCTATCTAATCAGATTCTTCATTTCATCTCCCCCTGCATAAAAAGGAGAATGTCATTGGTTGCAACTAGCAACAGAGTTTTGCGATTCGGCACTGCGTTGCTTTAACTGACAATTGCGCGGTCGTGCGACATGGCTCCCAAACAAAATTGACGTCCTTTTTTTCCCACAAGTAGAGCTTTCTTTTAGTGGTATATGATCACCTCTGCGTTTTTTATTTGTTTGCGCTATAAACAAAAATAGAGCGACAATTTTGAAAAAAACGCATTTTTTTTTTTACGTTTTGCTATAATAGATATCCCCAAAAAATATATTTAAAAAAATGTAGTTTAGGCTGATACATATTCTTCTACATATTTTTACAAAATATATATAAAAAAATATAAAAAAATTTCAATAAGCGTTTATTGATTGCTTTGTGCAAAAGTTATAGTGTCTACATGTTATAGTTATAGTGTCTGATGTATATATACATGCGGCGGTTGGCAAGTGGTTATTATCCCTAGGGATATTTCTAACAAGTTCAAGTTCAAAACATACTTTTTGCTGGAAAATCTAATTAAAAAGGAAAGCTTAATATCTTATAAACCTGTTCAAAATTCACTCTGTTACATAGCCTGGCTGAAAAAAAGACAAGTCCATCCAGTGCAAACAATAGAAGGGGGGAAAAAAAACCATAAAGTCCTATATACACAATCCTATACCCACAGTTCATCCAGAGGAAGGAAGAAAAAAAAAGCGTGACCCAATTTGCTCCAGTAGGGAAAAAAATCCTTCCTGATCCCCCAAGAGTATATCAGATATTGCCTGGATCAACTTTACTATATTAGTATCTGGTTATATTATGTGCATTTAGAAAATAATCCAGGCCTTTTTTGAAAATCTACTTAGCTGGACAGAACCACCTCTGGAGGGAGTCTATTCCCCATTTTCACAACTCTTACTGTGAAGAAACCTTTCCGCATTTGGAGTCTAAAGCCCCATACACACAATCGGAAATCCCGCCAGCAAAAGTCAGATGAGAGCTTTTGGTCGGGAAATTCCGATCGTGTGTATGCTCCATCAGACTTTTGCTGGCAGAATTTCTACCAGCAAAATATTGAGAGCAGGTTATTTTTGCGGGAACGGCAGGTGCAGACACACAGCGGATGCAGGACAGCGTCACCAGGCACTGAACAGAAGAAGAAAGCCAGAAGACCGGAGCAGCATCAGACAAGCTTGGTCGATAATCAGATATGGCATAAACGGCAGGCAGAGAATAGTCAATATGCGGGCAGAAGTTGGCAACAGGATATCAGGCAGAACAGCAAATATAACAAGGTCTAGGCAAGCCGAGGCAAGGCCTGGGGATGAGCAACCATGGATAAGAAAGCTGGGTCATTACAGGAATCAATACAGGCACAGGAACAGAACTCAGGAAAAGCTGCAGATCAGACAGCACTGCACTAGTGCAGCTGCTGTCCTTATATAGGCAGCGCTGTCACACTTTGAATGGCAAATTTGTATCACAGAAATAAAGCTTTCTTTTGGTGGTATTTAATCACCACTGGGTGATAAAAAAAAAGATGTTTTTTTCATATTTTATTAGAACATTTTGCAAAAAGGTAATTTTTTTTTCGTTCACTAATGGGCACTGATGAGGCTGCACTGATGAGCACTGATAGGCTGCACTGATTGGCAATGATGAGGTGACTGATTGTTGGAACTGATGGGCACTGATAGGCTGCACTGATGGGCACTGGTGATTCAGCACTGGTGGGCACTGATAAGGAGGCACTGATGAGGCTGTACCGATGGGTGGCACTGGTGGGCACTGATAGGTGGCACTGATGGACACTGATAGGCGGCATGGAGGGGTGGCACTGATAGGTGGTACTGATTGTCACTATTATGCGGCACTGATGGGCACTGATAGGCTCTGGTAGGCGGCACTGATAGGCAGCACGAATGATGAGGCACTGATTGGCAGCACTGATGGACACTGATAAGTGGTACTGATGGCCACTGATAGGTGGCATCCATATTTCAGTATGGGAACAACGAAATTCCAATAAGGGACTATGGAAAAAGAAGAGTCACCTCCAAATATCATCTACAGAAATCCTACCCATAGGGAAAAAAATTGATTTAGAATAAAATTGGAAAGAAAAACCACCTATTTATAAACAACACCGCACACACAGGAACTAAAGTGTAAAGGGGGAGATGTAATCTTTGTATATTCATTGAATCATATTATCAAGGGATCCCCTTGATTAATTTGTTTTTCATGACCATCCAGGAAGGGCCTGAAACTCTCCGACCTCATTGAGGCCTGGAGGAGTTGTAGTCAAAGAGAGGGGAAGAGAGAAAAAAACATATAACTGAAATCACCCACACCTTTTACCCAAACTATCCCTATCTCGGGTACCCAGAGATTCCTAGTCCAGAGCCGGAGTCCATGGACCCAGAAGGAAGAGGGGCAAAGATGGATGCGGTCACGAGCGAGGACAGTATGGGCTTCGATTGCAGGTAAGTGCCACATAATGGGCTAGTATGCGATACATAATAGCCCATTATGCTTTTACTTTGCAGGGAAAAAAGAGGAAGTAAAACCCATCAGGGTTTACTTCCTCTTCAAAACCCCCCATTATTATCACTAGTGATGGCCGAACAGTTCGCCCGGCGGTCGTTTCACGGCAAATTTTGGCTGTTCGCGGTCCGCCCGTTCGGCGGACTATTGGCGCCGTTCGCCCGGCGGACTTCCGCATTTACTGTGTAAAAGAACTTTGACCTATGATGACACATCCATCATGGGGCACAGGACAGCCAATTGAGACATTACAGCACATGGACACTTGGACATTCCCCCTAACCTATAAATACACCCGATCCAGCGGCCATTTTACATTCTTTCTTCTTTCACTATAGGGAGAGGTTGCTGTGTGGAGCAGGGAGAGATTACAGTGACCCAAATCGCTAGCTATTTGGTACACAAAAGTTCTTTTCAGGACTGGTATAGGTGTTAGGTGTAGTTCAGGATAGGTAGTGCTGTGCTAGTGATTGTTGCAGCAGCCTGAGTGTCTTTTGTCAGTTTAGAGAAAGGGACAGGACGGTGAGTGCTGCAGGGACAGCCAGTTTAGTCATTAGCTGTTACTATCAGGTCCACAAAAGTGCTATTTCAATTATTGTTCCAGTAGCCTCTGTTTTGTCAGTTTATATAGGGACAGGCAGGAAGCAGTGTGTGAGGCAGTGAGGGTCAGTTTAATCAGTAGCTGTTACTATTAGTTCCACAAAGGTTCTTTTCAGGACTGGTATCAGTGGTATGGTAATAGGCTTGTACACGTATAATATTCTTTCTTCCAAATATAGAAAGAATATTATACTTGACTGCTGGCCTTCTGCTGCAGTCTGCTAATCATTCACAACCCACTTGTTCCACAAAGCTCCTTATAAGGACTGGTAACTTGGTCTGTCTAGGGTGCTACAGTACATAGGGTTGAGTGAGGTACAGTCTGCCATTGTATAAGGACTGGTATCGGTCCACAATACATATGGTTGAGGTGCACTACTGCTGACTGCTGCCCTATACTGTAGCAGTCCTTCATCGGTATAGGGACTGACGTACAGTCTGCTAATCACTCACACACAACCTACTTGGTCCACAAAAGTCCTTATAAGGACTGGTAACTTGGTCTGTTTAGGGTGCTACAGTACATAGGGTTGAGTGAGGTACAGTCTGCCATTCTATAAGGACTGGTATCGGTCCACAAAACATAGGGTTGAGGTGCACTACTGCTGACCGCTGCCCTATACTGCAGCAGTCCTTCATCGGTATAGGGACTGACGTACAGTCTGCTAATCACTCACACACAACCTACTTGGTCCACAAAGGTCCTTATAAGGACTGGTAAGGTATAGGGTACTACAGTACATAGGGTTGAGTGAGGTACAGTCTGCCATTCTATAAGGACTGGTATCGGTCCACAATACATAGGGTTGAGGTGCACTACTGCTGACCGCTGCCCTATACTGCAGCAGTCCTTCATCGGTATAGGGACTGATGTACAGTCTGCTAATCACTCACACACAACCTACTTGGTCCACAAAAGTCCTTATAAGGACTGGTAAGGTATAGGGTACTACAGTACATAGGGTTGAGTGAGGTACAGTCTGCCATTCTATAAGGACTGGTATCGGTCCACAATACATAGGGTTGAGGTGCACTACTGCTGACCGCTGCCCTATACTGCAGCAGTCCTTCATCGGTATAGGGACTGACGTACAGTCTGCTAATCACTCACACACAACCTACTTGGTCCACAAAGGTCCTTATAAGGACTGGTAAGGTATAGGGTACTACAGTACATAGGGTTGAGTGAGGTACAGTCTGCCATTCTATAAGGACTGGTATCGGTCCACAATACATAGGGTTGAGGTGCACTACTGCTGACCGCTGCCCTATACTGCAGCAGTCCTTCATCGGTATAGGGACTGACGTACAGTCTGCTAATCACTCACACACAACCTACTTGGTCCACAAAGGTCCTTATAAGGACTGGTAAGGTATAGAGTACTACAGTACATAGGGTTGAGTGAGGTACAGTCTGCCATTCTATAAGGACTGGTATCGGTCCACAATACATAGGGTTGAGGTGCACTACTGCTGACCGCTGCCCTATACTGCAGCAGTCCTTCATCGGTATAGGGACTGAGAGTTTTGTCACAGGGCCATTTAAAAAATGACAGGCAGAGGAAGAGGCAGGCCCTTCCGCAGGGGTGGTAGGGGTAGGGCAGGAGCAACAGGCTTGAGCCAAAGTGGGAAGTTGCGTTCAATTACTTTAAAGGACGCACCAGACTTGGTTGAGTGGCTCGCTCAGCCTTACTCTTCTGCACCCTCCTCATCCTCTCGATCTGCACCCTCTTCTTCACTCTCTGCTATGTGCACCCCCAAAGACACTACCACCAACAACACCACCACCACCACATACCTTCCGCTTGAGTCACAGGAATTATTTTCCGATCCATATCAAGAGGACATTTCTGATGCGCAGCCACTCTTGGTATTGGATCAGGAAGAGGAGGTAGCAACAACCGCTACTCAGCAGTCTAACGACAGTACCCAGATCAGCCCAAGGAGGAGGTTGGTCCCCGGTGTTGCTGCCTACTCTGAGATCTCTACTTATAGCGGTGGGGAAAGTGACGTTGATGATGACGTGTCTAGTGATGTCACGTGGGTGCCCACAAGAGAGGAAGAGGAGGGGAGTTCAGAGGGAGATATGGACCAGCAGATAGGGAGGAGAAGCAGGAATAACTTACATTGCAGAGGAGGGACAAAGCAGACTGCAAATGTATCAGGAGCGAGTCATCAACCATGTACGGTCACATCTGGCGCTCCCAGGACACCGGCACATGGCTCCGCAGTGTGGGCTTTTTTTAAAGTGTCCGCTGCTGACAATAGCGTTGCCATCTGCAATCTTTGCAGTCAACGCATTAGTCGCGGTAAGCCCAACACTCACCTAGGGACGACCGCCTTAAGAAGGCACATGAGCAGCCATCACAAAAGCCGAGTGGGAGCAACGGAACACACAAAGCCACACTGCAGGCTCTCACCGTCCAGTCTCGTCTTCTACTTCTCCTTCTCCTCTCTCCTCACAATTGTCCTCCACTCCACCTTCCATCACGCCAAGCTCACGTTTTTCTGCAAAAAGGCAGGCTTCCGTGGGCCTAATGTTCGAGCATAAAAAAATGATGACGCCGGATAACCCTCTTGCCCAACGGTTGACGGCTGGCTTGTCAGAACTCATAGCCCGCCAACTACTGCCATATAAACTGGTGGACTCGGAGGCCTTTCGCAAATTTGTGGCCATTGGAACACCACAATGGAAGGTCCCAGGAAGGAAGTATTTCTCAGAGAAGGGCATCCCAGAGCTATATGGCCATGTTCAGCGGCAAGTGAATGTATCTCTGGCACACAGTGTCGGTGCCAAGATACATCTGACCACAGACACGTGGTCTAGCAAACACGGGCAGGGAAAGTATATCACTTTTACTGCCCACTGGGTGAACCTTCTGACGGCTGTCAAACATGTAACCCGTGGGACCCGTGTAGATTTGGTTTTACCGCCACGGATTGCATGCAGGGCTGACTCTTCTTCTCCTCCTCCTCCTACTCCATCCTCCTCCCTCTCCTCCTCGGCTGACTCCTCCTTTTCCACTGCTAGCGTCTCTTCCGCTGCGCTGCCCAAGCTCCCCAGAACCTATTCGACATGCCAGGTGAGACGTTGCCATGCAGTGCTGCGTCTGTTGTGCCTGGAAGCCAAGAGCCACACTGGCCCGACACTCCTTTAAGCTTTGCATTCACAGGCAGATCAGTGGCTAACACCGCTCAATTTGACAGTTGGTAAAGTGGTGTGTGACAACAGTGCCAATCTGCTTAGCGCATTGAAACAGGGCAAAATCACGCACGTGCCATGCATGGTACACGTCTTAAACTTGGCCGTGCAGGGATTCGTTGTCAAATACCCTGGGGTCCAGGACATCTTGCGGCAGGCAAGGAAAATCTCGCCCCATTTCAGAAGATCTTACACGGCCATGGCTCGCCTTGCTGACATTCAGCGGCGACACCATCTGCCGGTCAGACGTCTTATTTGCGATTGCCTGACGCAATGGAACTCAACCTTCTATATGCTTGTTAGGCTGCTCCAGCAGAAACGTGCAGTTAACGTCTACCTGTATGAACTCTGCGGCAGAACCGGTTCTGGGGAGCTGGGGTTTTTTTCACCACGCCAGTGGCTGCTCATGAGCGACGCATGCAGACTTCTGCGCCCATTTGAGGAGATCACCAAACATGGCGCCATCAGTGACATGGTACCTTATGCTTTCTTTATGGAGCGTGCATTGCGTCATGTCATTGATCAAGCTGTGGAGGAGCAGGAGCGGGAAGATGAGGAAGTCGCAATGCTGGATGAATTCCCAGGGGGGGCTACTCTATCTGAGACAAGTGAACAACAGGAGTCTGAAGAGGAGTCAGAGGAGGATGGTGCCGGGGCGGATGAGGAGGAGCAAGAAGAGCATGCTTTAAACCTTTCTGGGATCCCTGTTGTGCGTGGATGGGGAGAGGAGAATGAAGAGGACGACATTATCCTGGATGATGAGCAGGAGCCAGGCCACCACACCGCTTCCACTTTAGTGCAAATGGGGGCCTTCATGCTCCAGTGTTTTAATAGGGACTCCCGTATAAAAAGCATAAGGGTCAAGGACCAGTACTGGGTGGCAACGTACTTAGACCCCCGGTACAAACACAAAATGGCGGAAATATTACAGCCGTCACAGAGGGCTGGCAGAATGGAGCACTTCCAGGCCTTGCTTCGAGAAATGCTGCATTCTGCCTTTGCGTGCGCTGGCAGAGGAGCAATTCCCACTCCCAGAGAAGGAGTTGCGGGTACCAATCCAACAGCGCCTGCAAGAAGAGGCCGGTTTGAAGATGTGTTGGTGACTTCGGATATGAGGTCATTCTTTCAGCCGACCCATCGACAGGTGTCATCCGGATCCAGCATCAGGGAACGCCTAGACCGTCAGGTGTCCGACTACATCTGGTTAACTGCCGATGTGGACGCTCTGAGGAGTGATGAACCCCTGGACTACTGGGTGGGCAGGCTTGACCTCTGGCCAAAGCTTGCCCAATTTGCAATCGAACTGTTGGCTTGCCCCTCATCCAGTGTTCTGTCCGAAAGGACGTTCAGCGCAGCAGGGGGGATCGTGACCGATAAGCGTACTCGCCTAGCTCACGACAGTGTTAACTACCTCACATTTCTAAAAATGAATGAGGCATGGATCTTGGAGGAATTCAACACATGTGACCAGTAGACCATGTGTATGTCTATAAACAATTTTTTTAAACGAGCACAAAGACCTTCTTTCTTCATTTGGCTCACTTCCTTGTCCAAAAAAAGCACACCTTACTATATGCCTGTACCCTCCTCTTTGAAGAGGTTGAGCGGTGTCATATTTCTACTGGGGCTGCTTATTATGAGGGGCTCCCACCATCCCTGTGCTGTGCTGACTTCCTCCTGGGGCTGCTTATTATGAGGGGCTCCCACCATCCCTGTGCTGTGCTGACTTCCTCCTGGGGCTGTACCTCTGCTGTGCATATTTTGAGGTGCTCCCACCATCCCTGTGCTGTGCTGACTTCCTCCTGGGGCTGCTTATTATAAGGGGCTCCCACCATCCCTGTGCTATGCTGACATCCTCCTGGGCCTGCTTATTATGAGGGGCTCCCACCATCCCTGTGCTATGCTGACATCCTCCTGGGGCTGCTTATTATGAGGGGCTCCCACCATCCCTGTGCTATGCTGACATCCTCCTGGGGCTGCTTATTATGAGGGGCTCCCACCATCCCTGTGCTGTGCTGACTTCCTCCTGGGGCTGTACCTCTGCTGTGCATATTATGAGGGGCTCCCACCATCCCTGTGCTATGCTGACATCCTCCTGGGGCTGCTTATTATGAGGGGCTCCCACCATCCCTGTGCTGTGCTGACTTCCTCCTGGGGCTGTACCTCTGCTGTGCATATTATGAGGGGCTCCCACCATCCCTGTGCTATGCTGACATCCTCCTGGGGCTGCTTATTATGAGGGGCTCCCACCATCCCTGTGCTATGCTCATTAAGAGGGGCTCCCACCATCCCTGTTCTATGCTGACTTCCTTCTGGGGCTGCTTACGGTGCAGGTGTCAGTGCTGTATATCACAGTGCTGATGTCAGTGCTCTCTGTCACAGTGCTGCTGTCAGTGCTGTATATCATGGTGCTGGTGTGAGTGCTTTATGTCACGCTGCTGATGTCAGTGCTCTCTATCATGGTGCTGCTGTCAGTGCTGTATATCACGGTGCTGGTGTGAGTGCTTTATGTCACGCTGCTGATTTCAGTGCTCTCTATCACGGTGCTGCTGTCAGTGCTGTATATCACGGTGCTGGTGTGAGTGCTTTATGTCATGCTGCTGATGTCAGTGCTCTCTATCACAGTGCTGTTGTCAGATCACTCTATCACGGTGCAGGTGTCATTGTTGTATGTCACGCTGCTGATGTCAGTGCTCTCTATCACGGTCCTGCTGTCAGATGACTCTATCACGGTGCAGGTGTCATTGCTGTATGTCACGCTGCTGGTGATCATCTCCTGCACCCTCTTCTTTGCCTACCCTGACCTTCCCTCTCCTCCATTGCCTTCATGCGCTCCACAGTCCTGAATTGTCACAACAATTTCCCATATCAAAAAAGAATGCTTGTAGTTGTCGATCCCAGATTTACCTCATACATGTGTTATGTCATTGGCCATGTGGTGGGACTATGTTTGCACAGCTATTAATTATTTTGTGGCTGCAAATTTGACCTGTAGGTTTGCGAAGTTCGCCTCCCATTGAAGTCAATGGGGCCCGCCGCGAATGTTACGGTTCGCAAACTATCGGTTCGCGAAACGTCCCGTCGGAAGTTCGTCCATCACTAATTATCACTGCCCCAGCCCTTGCAGCCCTTTTCATCTGTGCAGTGATTAACTTTGAACTGTGCACATCCATATGCAGTTCCACCCATAATTCTTCAGCCTCATCACACTCTGATTCAACTAGGTTCTCTTTCACACTCACTTTGAGATCACTTCTCACATAGAGACAGACATTGCCACCTTTCTTTTCACCCTGTCTCTCCAAAAGATAGCTATAGCCAGGAATATTAATAGCCCAGTGATATGAAGAATGAAGCCAAGGTTCAGTAATACCAATTAAATCATAGTTCTCTTTGTGCACCCAACACTTCCGACTCATCTATTTTGCTTGTCAGACCTCTGGCATTGGTGATAAACACTTTAATTCATTTTCACATTTTGCTCTTGTGTTTTGCATATATATTTTAGTAGTACAAAAAGTACTATAATTTCCAATTGTTGTTTGTAGCATGGGAATCTTCTTATCATCTTCCATAACCCTTCCTCCATCTATCCCCATTTTAGGCTCCATTAATCTCTGACCCCTAACTGACCTGTCTGCCTGATTGAATTCCAGTTCACCCTCGCCCCTTAATCATAGTTTAAATACTCCTCCAGCCTTCCCATAAACCTCTCCCCAAGCACAATAGATCCCCTTCCATTTAGGTGCAAACCATCTTTAGCATATAGGTTGTGTCCCAATGAAAAGCCAGCCCAGTGCGCTATAAACTCAAATCCTTTCCGCTTACACCAGGTTTTTAGCTATGCATTCCGTTTTCTAAGCTCCCCCTGTCTTTCCTGTGTTGCGCATGACACCGTGTCAAATAAACAAAAATTACGTAGGGTTCCCCCTAAATATTCATACCAGACCTTTAAGGTCTAGTATGGATTTTAAGGGGAACTTCACGCCAAATTTAAAAAAAAATGGCGTGGAGTTCCCCCTAAAAATCCATACCAGACCCTTTATCTGAGCATGCAACCTGGCAGGCCACAGGAAAAGAGAGGGGGACGAGAGAGCGCCCCCCCTCCTGAACCGTACCAGGCCACATGCCCTCAACATTGGGAGAATGCTTTGGGGTCTGTGACCCCTCAAAGCACCTTGTCACCATGTTGATAAGGACAAGGGCCTCATCCCCACAACCCTAGCTGGTGGTTGTGGGGGTCTGTGGGCGGGGGGCTTATCAGAATCTGGAAGCCCCCTTTAACAAAGGGACCCCCAGATCCCACCCCCATTTGAAATGGTAAGGTCGTACAAAAGTACCCCTACCATTTCACAAAGAAAGTGTAAAGGAATGTTAAAAAAGACACACACACCATTGAAATGTCCTTTATTAAAAATAAAAAAATAAAAAAAGATTTCAGCGGTGGTAATCCACTCTTGCTATCCAGCGACAGATGATCATCTCTCTGGGGTCCAGCGATGGCTGATCTGATCCAGCGACGAGTGATCTCTCCCTCCAGCGCAGTGCAGTCCATCCATCCTCTGTCTCCACTGGCAGAGACACTGCGGGGATCCCGGCAGCCTGCCGCAATTTCGCAGTCCCACTAAAAATCGCAGCTCGCCGCTATTACTAGTAAAAGAAATAAATAAATAAAAGATCCATAAAAATATCCCATCGTTTATAGACGCTATAACTTTTGTGCAAACCAATCAATATATACGCTTATTGGGATTTGTTTACCAAAAATATGTAGCAGGATAAATATTGGCCTAAATTGACGAAGAGATTTGATTTTTTATAGTTTTTTTTGGATATGTTTTATAGCAGAAAGTAAAAAATATTGTTTGTTTTTTTTTAAAAAACAGTTGCTCTTTTTTTGTTTATAGCGCAAAAAAAAAAAAAAATGCAGAGGTGATCAAATATCATCAAAAGAAAGCTCTATTTGTGTTAATAAAAAAAGACATCAATTTTTTTTAGTACAGCGTCGCACGACCATGCAATTGTCAAAGTAACACAGTGCCGTATCACAAAAATGGCCTGGTCATTAGTGGGTAAAATCTTCCGGAGCAGAAGTGGTTAAGAGAGGCACACTGATCTTCTCGTGAATATATTGGAAGTTACGTTTATAAAAGGTGGGTTGCAGGGACAGATGCATCAAGGGCTCTTTCGGGCTGAATTATGTGAGGTATGGGATGGGTGGGGTGGGTGCTGAGACCCTTATCCCACTTATTTACACCTGGCAAAAATTCACTTTAGGAGCAGATGAGAAACTGGAGCCTAACCGCATACACTAAGTTCCCTTGAAAAGTTCGACTTCCTTTGCAAGTGAACTGAATTTTTGCCTTTAGTAAATCATCCCTAAAATCTCCAAGAGGGATGAAAGAGGGCTTGTGAATCACTTCTGTATTGGCACCAAGAGCAAAGGTCCCTCTCCCACATTCTCCTGCTAGAACAAAAACCCTCCTGCTTGAAGCCTTAGCCATATTTTACCTATCTCCATGCCACAGACCTCCCCACAACATTCACAACCATTAGCCTTTATTCTCCAAAGAAAGGAATGTCCACACGAAAAGATAGAGCTTCTGCACTTTACTGATGTTTCTTCAAGATGACATACAGTCACATCACATAGATATACTATCTGGGGCCACTTGACATATAGTGGATGATCTGAAGCAGTCACATCTGAAAACAGTCCATAGCACATTCCTATTAAGCCGTCTTGCCCTACTTAGTCTTCCTCCTTACCAGGGTCATTAGTACTCACTCAAAGGGCTCTGGCTTGTCTTAGGCTATCTGTGTTCAGCTCACAACTTCTTGCATGTAGTTCCTGAGACAGGATAACTGTAGTTCACCTCTGCTTCAGTACACTTCTGCCAGGTCCTTCAGGGGAATAGCCTCACTTACTTGGCTTAGCCTAAAAGACTTTTTACAACCTGCTCTAACATCCACCACCATACAAGACAGGATGATTGGCTTTTCTGAGTGCAAGGCTATTTCAGCCTGTCCTCCAGTCCTGTACAGGGCCTCTGCTTAGCTGACTACATCTGCATGCTGGGGTGGTCTCTGGCTCCCATGCCCTGACCTCACTATGGCTCCTCCCAACCTGACTTAAATATGGTCACTGACACCATATGTCAACATGACACCACTACAGGAGTGCTCTAGCTAAAAGGGACCCAGGGATCTCAAACTGGTGGCCCTCCAGCTGTTACGGAACTCCAAGTCCCATCATGCCTCTGCCTTTGGGAGTCATGCTTGTAACTGTCAGCCTTGCAATGCCTCATGGGATTTGTAGTTTTGCAACAGCTGGAGGACCGCCAGTTTGAGACCCCTGGTTTACACTATTCTCTGTTACCACGCACTATTCTGGGACAGATCCACCTAGTGGCAAATTAGCTAACTGCACCTGCTTGCAGAGACATAGCAATTAATTTCTTAGGCTGGATTCACACCTATGCATTTTTAATGCTTTTTGCATTTTTCAGATTTGCACTACAGTCAATTTAACATGGTTTCCTATGGAACAAGTTCTGTAGTGCAAATCTGCAAAATGCAAAAAGCACTAAAAATGCATAGGTGTGAATCCAGCCTAAAGGAGGTTTTACCTTTCCCTCACTCTACGAAATAAATGTGTTTTTTTACTGCTGCTCTGTGTTAATTTCAGAGAGATTTTTTTTCCTTTCATCCTGCCTCTGTAACAACCTTGTTGCAAAGACAGGAAGTGAGGATAACTCTCTCCAACGGGGACACAGGCAGCAATAAAAATCAGGTAGAGATTCTAACAATCCCCTACTCTATCAAAATGTTTTAAAAAAATTGGCCAGTGTTGCACTTTCAATAAAAAAATAAAAATAATAATTATAATTATAACAGCAATAAAACCGAAATTGGTACTTACATTTACCAGGACATTGCTAGTTCTAAAATGAGTTATGCACCTAATTATGAATTAAGCAAATACAGTGGCACAAACACAAATACCTAGAGTGTATGCCCACAATATAGCAGTTCATGCAGTGAACAAATTTAGAGTTCACGTACAGTTTTATAGAAAATGATATTATGTTGCACCACATATACATGACACCTAGCACATATTTGTAGCAACATTTTGTTCCTGTCAAGGCTATCACAACCTGCTCATTTCTCTGGCATTCGGGTTAAAGTTATTTCATGCTGCCAGCAACAAGTTCCACCGAGAATGAAAGCTGTAAAAATAGACGAGGCTTATTCTGTCTTTTATGATCCTTTGGTGAACGTTCAGTAAGTGAAACTGAAGGAGAAAAGGGGAAAAAATGAACGCCAGTGTTTCATCCTCCAAAACATGCTGTTTATGTTGCAAATATTTAAGCAGGATATCCTTGTGAAAGCTTGTTAACCCACTTATTGAACTCCGAGCAGAACTGACATTGTCATATAAAGCAGCTGAGATTCCTGGGCTGCTTTATGAAACTTGACAATCCTCCGATTCCCCATTATAAGCCTTTTTGTTATGCGACAATTCTGAAAATAAAAAATGATAAATAGCACTGGCTGAAACCTGGGGTCTGCCTGGCAGATTGGAAACATGCAGGAAAAGACAGTAGGGCTTAGAAAATAAAATCAAGACCTTGGTAAATGAGGTGTTTGCCTGAATATATACAATCACCTGGAATAGCACAGGATTTTCTTGAATGCTTAATGAAAGCTGACAGCCCATATTGTTTGCCTCTTTATAAGTCTGTATGGAAACTGGGGTGCAGGGATCTGGCAGTGCAGAGGCTGAATCACAAAGCAGCATTAAATCAAGGGATGGGCCATATTATGAAAGGATGGTGCTGAAAATTGACAGAGGGCTTCAGAATTTCCCTTTTCTGTACACATTCTCGAATGCTATTTTTGTCCATTTTTCTTAGAAATAACAAACAAAATCAGGCTTATGAAAAAAGGACAAGAACAGTAGGCAAAGTGAAGTAACTCACAGCAACCATTTTTCTTATTTCCCTGTTCTTAAAAATTTAAATTCATTGGCTGCCTTGTGTTCTTGTATATTTGTATTACTGCAATTTATCAATGTTTTATAATGAAAAAATACCTTCTTCTTGCACAAATTTAAATTAAAAAAAAACTACAAAAACAGATGACATTCAGTTTGCTAAATTAATGTTTAAGATAAACTATTGCCATGCATTTTAGAATTTTTTTTTTACATTTTTTCATCCATCCTGCATCTTAGTGCAGCTGATCTCTTCCAGCTGCTTTTTGTCTACATACATGCATTCCAGCGATGGCTGAGCTTCCTGACAGTGACAACAGTGAAATATGCCACTGGCACTTATAGGGGTTAATTTACAAAAGGCAAATAGACTGTTAACTTTTCCAGGTGCAATTTCACTTTGCAAGGAATACCCAATTAAGGCCAAGGAAAATAATAAAACATATTTTCCCTTGCACATGATTGGATGATACTATAGATGTCAGCGTTTTCGTTCAATTCTCTAAGTTCTGGAGAAAATCCCCTTACAACAGCCTATTCACCTTTAGTAAATCAACCCCAGTGCCACCACTGGAAGCACATGGTAGGGGGACAACACAGGAGCACAACTAGGAGACCAGGACAGAGCATTGTCATCCCATAACAGTAAGTGCCTGAACACTTATTTTCACTGTAGATTTTTTAATAAAAACTGTATATTAAAAATTAATTTGAAATGACTGTTTCAGCCGCCGTAGTTGTACTGCGGCAGGTTGGCACGGGCTGCTTTAAGAAGCTAAAGGGGCGCGTGTGTGCTCGCAGTATGACGGCGGAGTTGTTGCAGGTAGCTGGCGACCATGAAGTTCGCCGGCCACCCGAGATCGCTCCTCAGAGAGCCAGAACATGGATCTGTCAATGTAAATAATGTAAACAGACATATCCCCATTCTGACAGGGGATTAGAGAGAGATCTTCTGTTAATAGTGATCAGGAACAGCAATCTCTCTCCTCCTCCAGTCAGTACACTGCTCCCGCAGTTAGAAACACCTCCCTAGGGGACACTTAACCCTTTGATCGCCCCCTAGTGTTAACCACTTCCCTGCCAATGACATTTATACAGTAATCAGTGGCTATTTTTAGCTCTATTTTTAGATGTCACTGGTCCCAAAAAAGTGTCAAAAGTGTCCAATTTGTCCACCACAATGACATAGTCCCACTAAAAATTGCAGATCGCTGCCATTACTAGTAAAAAAAAAAAATAATAATAAAAATGTCCTAAATCTATCCCCTATTTTGTAGACGCTATAACTTTTGTGCAAACCAAATCAATATACGCTGATTGTGATTTTTTTGTAGAAGAATACATATTGGCCTAAACTGATGAAGATTTTATTTATTTTTTTGGGATATTTATTATAGCAAAAAGTAAAAAATATTGTTTTGTTTTCAAAATTGTCGCTCTTTTTTTGTTTATAGTACAAAAAATAAAAATGGCAGAGGTGATCAAATACCACCAAAAGAAATCTCTATTTGTGGGAAAAAAAGGACCGCACAATTATCAGTTAAAGTGATGAAGTGCCGTATCACAAAAAATGGGCTGCTCATTAAGGGGGCAAATCCTTTCGGTCCTTAAGTGGTTAAAGTCCAACTCTGGGAGACTTTACAACTACCATTGCAGTGGAAGTGCAGCTGCACTGCAAAGATAAACTGCTGGTTTTGTCTAGAGGACAGGAGAAGCAGTATTACTCACCCGGTCCTCCATTCTTTCAGCAGACGGTGCTCCCCTGGCATTGGGGCAGTGGCCTGTTCCTCAACATCATCATGTTCAATGCATGGTCTTGATAATGTCAGGATCTTAGACTGCTGGAGCATTGGAGAGAAGACACTGGCAGGACCAATCTAGCAGCACAGGAAAGTGGAAGATTGAGTATGTCAATTTTGCTTTTCTGCTTTCCCTAAGACTCCATTCACTTTGGCACTGAAAATCATGTGACTTTGGAGCATGACTTTGATGCAACCTTTGGTGTGACTTTGATCCGACTTTACATTTTCTGGTCCCAAGTTACATCAAAAGTTGCACCTAAGTAGTGCAGGAACCTTTTTACAGTCGCCCCAACTTGAATTAATGTCATTTAAAAGAATGGGCTAGACAAGTCTCACAAGTGTAAATGGAACCTAAATCTAAATAAGCAATAAACCCTTGCAATGCAGATGCGGCCCCGCTGCAAGAAATCATTTTAAAGTTTCCCAGAGTTGTGCTTTAAGAATATATAATGGCCTTATCTTGAATGAACAATGTGCTGACAGACTGTCAGGTACAGAAAGTGTAGGTATTAATAGAAGACCACTCATCTCAGTTCAACACGAGGACGAAGGTTGATAAACGATCAAAGTTCATTCATGGGTTCCAGCAATTCTATATGGACAAAGGAGTTATTGTCTGCTAAGCTGCAAAGTACGACAGCAATCATCTCTATTAGACTGGGCCCAACTGTCCCGTTTTCTTTAATTCCCCAAAGCTAAATGTTCTTTTGTTCAGCTGGTGATTAAGGCAGAGTACATAAAAGTGGTGATATTGTCCCTATGATTTATTGATGCTATTTTCTACTTGGCTGTAAGAGATTTATAAACTTCGTAGCATGTATCTAGAACATGTTTCCACAGTGAAGGTCACCTGTTTAAGACTATAATAAGGGAATGCTTGTGAAGAAAAAGAGGACCATAATTCTAGGCTTGCAAGTGTCTAGCACAGCACATGCCACGATTATCCTGTTATGCATAGAAACAGCCAGTTACTGAAGAGTCACTGGATTGGAAAGTGGAAATGGCTGTCTTTCATATTAGAGCTGAAAGACATCACTGTTCATCTAAAGCAAAAAAGTCAGTATTTTTAGAAATCAATCATTTGCAAACATGACTAAGTGAAGCTAAAACACAAATGAGTGATGTCACTGGGCAATTTCTTTGCTTAGTTTTTAGATTAAAGCTGAACTCCAGGCAGACATAAAACACAGAAATAAATAGTGCAACTCTTAATTTAGCAATACATCATTACATACATTTTTTTTAAAATTGAACCAATGTAGCCTGAATTTGACATGGCATCCATCTCTTACAGTCCCCTGTACAACAGAGCTTACAGTGAAAGGGAAAGAGAGAAGCAGCACAAGCAGAAAGACAGTTATGTGCTAATAGATGACAGAGTAACAGAGGGATGAGCTCAGTCTATGGGGCTAGGACTAAGACTATCTGTCCCATAGAAGTCCATGGGGTTGAATTGATCAAGCAGTAAGAAGATGAGTCTGTTGCACGTAAACACTGTGGTGGAATTCCAGGGGACTTAATTTCAGAAACTGGAGTAGATGGAGGGTGGACTACATCTTTACACTGTGGCAAAGGATAGGTGTGTGTGTGTGGGGGGGGGGGGTCTCTTTCAAATTATTGGGATGAAAGTTAAATGTTTCCTTACACTTTAATTTTTTTTAAACTTCAGATTGTAAGAATAGACCATCAGAATTGAACAAAACATTCAAAAATGTGTTTATTAAAACTAGGGATATATAGAGAAATGCAAATCCAAGGTCAGATTTTCAGTCTCTTGGAATGCCTCAGAAATGCAAGGTCGGTAAGCAACAATGGAAGACCAGTGCTGGTAACTTAAAAACTTGTACTTCAAGGCAAGAAGCATAGGTTGGGATGAGATGCTATGCAAACACCAATTTCTACCATTTTTTTCAATAAAATTCAAAAAGCATGAAATAATCTCAGATATTAAGTCTAAACAAGTCATCATGTGAAACCTAAGCAAAATTCTTCTGTGCCACTGCATACAGACTGAAGAGATGCTGTATGACCATCTTAGGAGAGTAGGTATTTTGACTTTAATGAAACATTTATATAATATCAGGTTCCTTTTAGTGAGACATCAGCTGATGTCTTCACTGCACTACACTGAAGCTATTGAGTACAGTTTGTTCTCCATTAATTTCTTCCCAGGCCACAGTGACAGCCAAAACTGCAAGTGACATAATACACATTGATTGCTTCTGGTTTTCTACTATCTAGAGGAGATCAACAAACAGATGTTCACTGGTCTTCCTCCTAGCCAACACATGCCAGTCCCAGGGATGCAAGTGATATAGCAGAGATTGGGTTCTATGGGGAGGCATGCTGGGGGAAGGCCCTCCCATGGTTCCTGTGCAGAAGGGCAGGTGTTCGACACAGCACCCAGAAGATCAAATCCATCACTGGATTGAACTACTACTGTGATTTACAGCTTCTACAGAGGCCGATCTGCATGCTTAAATTGGGCCAAACTGGCCCATATCTACAATGCCTTGAAAAAATAGGATTTTTGTACTCACCGTAAAATCCTTTTCTGTGAAATTAATTGATGGACACAGCAGCTCTTCTTGACCTTAGGGTTATATTGCCCCTTTAGGAAAGGACTAGGCAGAAAGTGTTAAAAACAGCAACACTTGCACAGTACTACCCAGGGGGCGATCCTACTGGCTATAACCCCTCACACTGCATCCAGCAGCTCAGTTAGTCAAAAGCAGTACAAACATAAATAGGAGGGGTGGGTGCTGTGTCCGTCAATGAACTTCAGAGAAAAGGATTTTACACTGAGTAGCTATTTTCTCTATCGTTCATGGACGGACATAGCAGTTCTTCTTGACCTTAGGGGCCTCCCCAAGTAGTGTCAAAGAAACGAGGGGTGGGAACAGCAAACAACATTAACTCCACCCATAACAACCAGAGCTCCCCAACGAAGGAGTTTCAACTTTAAACAGCTGCCTGTAAAACCTTGTGGCCGAAGCAAGCATCCAAAGATGCGCTCACATCAACCTTGTAAAATTTTGTGAAAGTGTGAACGGACGACCAGGTCAATGTCTTACACACCTGGAAAACAGATACTTGATGTCGGAAAGACCAAGAGGCACCAATGGCCCTGGTAGAATGTGCTGTGACAGGAAAGTAAGGTGCCCATCCCCTTATGGCATAAGCCTGAGCCACAATCTATCTGATCCACGAGAAATGGTGGCCGATGAGACCGCCAGTCCCTTCTTCGGACCAGCCACCGATACAAACAGCGAGTCTGACCTCCAAAAAGGAGCCGTAGCAGACAGGTACACCCGCAGAGCCCGGACCACGTCCAAGGGATGCAAAGCCACCCCTTTGGGGTGTGATGGCCGAGGACATAAGGACGGAAGCACAATGTCCTCATTTAGATGAAAGGCAGAAACCAACTTTGGAAGAAACAAAGGCTGCGGACCCAGCACTGCCTTATCCTTGTGGAGGATCAAGTAGCGAGACTTGCAAGACAAGGCCGCCAACTCAGAAACCCTCCTAGCAGATGTAATGGCCACTAGAAAGACTACTTTCTGAGAGCGTGTGAATAAGGGAATCTCCCTAATATTTTCAAACGGCGGTTTCTGAAGCAGCGAGTGCACCAGATTCAAATAGCCCGGAGGGATCGTTGGTCGAACCGGAGGGGCCACATGTCGAACCCCCTGAACAAACGTACTCACCAATGAATGAGTGGCCAAGGGACACTGAAAAAAGACAGCCAAAGCTGATATCTGCCCCTTAATGGTGCTTAATGCAAGTTTGGGATCCACTCCTCGTTGCAAAAACAGCAGGATCCTGGAAACTGAATATGTACATGGACACCACCCCAACTCCTCACACATGGAGATGTAGGCCTTCCACGTACAATGATAAATCTTCAACATAGTGGATATTACCGAATCCGACAGACCTCGGTCCCTTAGCACTTGGCTTTCAACAGCCATGCCGTTAAAGCCAGTGACAGTAAAGCAGGATAAAGTATTGGACCTTGCGACAGAAGGTCCTCTTGCATCGGCAGTTGCCAAGCCAATGTCAGCGTACCACGGATGCCAAGGCCATTCTGGGGCAATCAGAATTACCTCGGCCTCCACTCTGCGAAGCAGATGTGGTAGAAGTTTTAGTGGGGGAAAAGCATAAATCAGTCAATAATGCCCTCATGGAGCCACCAACGCATCTGCCGCATCCACCCAGGGATCCTTTGACCGGGCCACAAACCTCTGTACCTTCCGATTGAGTCGAGAAGCCAGCGGATCCACATCTGGTGTGCCCCACCTTAGGCAAAGGAGCTGAAATACATCCGCTTGTAGTGACCATTCCCCTTGGTCCAGCATCTGATGACTTAGGTAGTCCACTTGCCAGTTTTCTATGCCCAGAATGTACACGCCCGATAGAGCATACAAAATGCAGTGACGACCACCTGCGGGGCACCAACCAGTTCACCAGAGCTTGAAGAGTCTGCAGCTTGTCTGAAGGAAGAAAGACTCTCGCCTCCAAGGAGTCTAGAAGCAGGCCCAGGTACTCCAGGCATTGAGTCGGCACCAACACTGACTTCTGTAGGTTCAGTACCCAACCAAACTCCCGAAGAGTTTGCAAGATGATTGCTACATCCTCCCTTAATTCTGAGGCGGAAGCTGCCCTCAGAAGGAGGTCGTCCAGATAACCCATAATTGCGATCCCTCGCTGCCTTAGCAAACCCAAAATTGGAGCTAGCACCTTGGTGAAGACCCTCAGTGGTGATGCCAGGCCAAAAGGGAGAGCAACAAATTGGTAGTGCTCGTCCCCGAACGCAAATCGCAGAAACTTCTGATGCTTGATGCATATGGGGACATGCAATTATGTGTCCTTGATGTCCATGGATTCCAGAAAATCCCCCTGATGGAGTGCAGCGATCACTGAGCGAACTGATTCCATCCTGAACCTTTGCACTTTCACAAAGCTGTTTAACCACTTAAGCCCCGGACCAATTGTCCGCCTAAGGATCAGAGGTCTTTTTACAATTTCGCACTGCACTGCTTTAACTGGTAATTGCACGGTCATGCAATGTTGTACCCAAACAAAATTTGTGTCCTTTTCTTCCCACAAATAGAGCTTTCTTTTGATGGTATTTGATTGCCTCTGTGATTTTTATTTTTTATGATATAAATGGAAAAAGACTGAAAATGTTGAAAAAACTCGATTTTAGTTATACATTTAGGCCAAAATGTATTCAGCCACATGTTTTTAGTAAAAAAAAAATGTCAATAAGTGTATATTTATTGGTTTGCGCAAAAGTTATAGCGTCTACAAACTAGAGTACATTTTCTGGAATTTACACAGCTTTTAATTTATGACTGCCTATCTCACTCTTGAGGTGCTAAAATGGCAGGGCAGTACAAAACCCTCCCAAATGACCCCATTTGGGAAAGTAGACACCCCAAGTAAATTGCTGAGAGGCATGTTGAGCCCATTGAATATTTTTTTTTTGTCCCAAGTGATTGAATAATGACAAAAAAAAAGTTTACAAAAAGTTGTCACTAAATGATATATTGCTCACACATGCCATAGTTATATGTGGAATTGCACCCCAAAATATATTCTGCTGCTTCTCCTGAGTACGGGGATACCAGATGTGTGGGACTTTTTGGGAGTCTAGCCGCGAACGGCACCCCAAAGCCAATCACCGCCTTCAGGATTTCTAGGGGTGCAAATTTTTGATTTCACTCCTCACTACCTATCACAGTTTCGAAGGCCATAAAATGCCAAAATAACACAAACCCCCCCCCCCCCAAAAGACCCCATTTTGGAAAGTAGACACCCCAAGCTATTTACTGAGAGTCATGTTGAGTCCATGGAATATTTTATATTTTGCCACAAGTTGCGGGAATATTACAAACTTTTTTTTTTGCACAAAGTTGTCACTAAATGATATATTGCTCACACATGCTATGAGCATATGTGAAATTATACCGCAAAATACATTTTGCTGCTTCTCCTGAGTACGGGGATACCACATGTGGGGGACTTTTTGGGAGCCTAGCCACGTACGGGCCCCACGAAAACCAACCTTCAGGATTTAAATATAAAACGCTACCAAAAAACTGTTAGCGAACGCAGGGATCAGGCCTGACTCTGCGATCGCTGCAGTTATGTGTTTAGTGTTTTGTAAGTGACAGTGATCGATCGATACTACACTTGGGTGGGCTGGGTGGAGGGGCAAAACGCAGGTGCTAGCAGGTATCTGGGTTGATCCCGCTAACAATGCATTTTTTTGGAACCCTAAACTGCTGGGGACGCTAGTATAGATCTGATCAGATATTGATCTGTTCAGATACTATATCACTACAGGAGGTGTATGCTTTGCGTGTGGGTGTTAGCGGTACTGGCACTAACCTAGTGCTGCCTGGGGTGACACAGACCCTATCTGACCCTAAAACCTAATTGATATCACCCGCCGGGTTATCAGGGGGTTAAACCTTTATTGGGTAATAAATGGTGGGTGCCCTAATGCTATAAAAAGCAAACTAACTAACCAGCGTCACCCGTAACACTTATACGGTGATCACTGGTGAAAGGGTTAACTAGGGGCAATCAGGGGGTTAAAACCTTTATTAGGTAGTATATGGGGGTCCCTGACGCTATATAAAAACCTGACGGGGAACCTAAATAACTAAATAACTAACTGGCTAACCAGCGTCACCAGTGACACTTATACGGTGATCACTGGTGAAAGGGTTAACTCTAGGGGCAATCAGGGGGTTAAAACCTTTATTAGGTAGTATATGGGGGTACCTAACACTATAAAAACCTGGCGGTGAACCTAAAAAATAACTAGCTACCTAGCGGCACCAGTGACACTAATGCAGCGATCAGAAAAACGATCGCTTAGTGACACTGGCAAAAGGGGGTGAAAGCAGGGGTCAAGTCCTGGGGAAAAAAGTGTGGGAACTCCCACCCAAGATCCACTCCCCCCACCAAAAAATAAATTTAAAAAAATGATACGCTCATATGCACAAACGCTTCAAAAGTGGTATTTTTCATCCAATTTTCGTATTGTGTGTATGAAGCTTAACTGTTAGTACATTTAAAAAAAACAATTCTCAATAAACATAAATACGGTAATTCTCTGAATAATCAGCATTCATTCAATTGTGCGTCCATGCAAATGTGAACATCGTGTTCTGATCTTTATTGGGGAATTTTTTTTTGTATATAGAGTGTTTATGTGGTGAGTTTACACTTTTCATTGAACAGTTTGGATAACACAGGGTTAAACGGAAAGGTCATAAATGAACTGCACATTATCTGGACAGAATGCTTGGGGAGATAGTGATGTGTTCCTGCTTAGGAGATGCATGTTAGCTTGGGGGGCTGCAAACTCTGCAGGGCTCCAACACACACTCGCTGCTATTCCAACCTAAGCTATTTCCACATAAACTTCCCTCCTGGCATTAAACTTTGCCAGGTATTGTGCTCAGCTTACCACCCCAAACTGATGTTCCTCCCTCAGCTCACCTCTCTCCCTGCATGTCCTGTGAGCAGAATAGCTGTGCTCCTCCTTTGGGTTCTCTCATCATATGGCACTGAAGATAGAGGAGGGGGAGATTCAGCGGGACACACAGAGCAAGTATGCAGGACAAGGGGGCGAAGGATGGGGAGACAGAAAATCAGGAGGGGCCGGCGGGGAGGAGCGCATCACGAGAGGTCAGACTAAATACAATCTCTTAGCAGCAGGGACCTGATCTACCCATCAGCTAGCTGTGATTGACAGGTAGATCGAAGCGGAAGCTGTCATGGGGCCCCCTACTGGCAATGCCTGAATGGTCAGGTGTGCGGCACTTACTATTGCGAGCTGTGTCGGCGGCTGCTGGTGTAGCACCTGCTATACAGCTCCCATACTTCAAAGTCTTGCAGGACATGGCTGCTAACGGGAACTGAGTTCCTGTTGTGGAAAAAAGTACAGGAACTCCATTCCCATGAGTTCCCGCAGGACTTGAGCCCTGGGTGAAAGGGTTACCTGGGGGCAATTAGGGGGTTAAAACCTTTATTAGGTAGTATATGGGGGTCCCTGACGCTATATATAAAAACCTGATGGGGAACCTAAATAACGAAATAACTAACTGGCTAACCAGCGTCACCAGTGACACTTATAAGGTGATCGCGGGTGAAAGGGTTAACTCTAGGGGCAATCAGGGGATTAAAACCTTTATTAGGTAGTATATGGGGGTACCTAACACTATAAAAACCTGGCAGTGAACCTAAAAAATAACTAGCTACCTACCGGCACCAGTGACACTAATGTAGCGATCAGAAAAACGATTGCTTAGTGACACTGGCAAAAGGGGGTGAAAGGGTTACCTGGGGGGAGCAATCAAGGGGTTAAATCTTTATTAGGGGGGTAGGGGGCTACCCTGGACCTAACACTAACTGCCCTGACACTTTTTACAGTCACAACTGACACTAAATGCAGTGATCAGTAAATAAATGATCACTGCAATCAGTGACACTGTGACTGGGAGGGGGGAGGGGTGGGGGGTGATCGGGGGGGGTGATCTTGGGGGTGATCAGGGGGTGACTGGGGGTGAAAGTGTGCCTATGTGTACCTACATGTCAGTGTAGTGTTGGTGCACTTACTATGATGTCTTCAGTCAAAAAGACCGCCACGAGGAGAGCGACATCACTTCCTCCTGCCTGTGTTTACATTACACAGGCAGCGGAAGCTTCTCATTCGCAGGAGCGATCGCGAGGGGATGGCCAGAAACCAATGGCCATCCCCTCATCCCGGATCACTCCTGAAGAGAAACAGCGGGAGGGGGTCCGTACAGGTACGTGCTTGTGCCTGTCCATGCCATTGTGCCGCCGTATATTTACATGCGGCGGTCCTTAAGTGGTTAAGGCCTTGAGGTCCAGGACCGGACAGACTCCTTCCTTCTTTGGGACTACAAACAGATTGGAGTAGAATCCCTGAAACCTTTCCGGCATCGGTACAGGTACTATCACCCCGTACAGCAGCAGGTCCTGTACTGGCCCGAACAGGACCTCCCGATGAGCCAGAAGAAGATGAAGGTTGCAGGGAAAAAATCTGTTTGGCAGACAAGAAAGAAACGTTATCTTGTACCCTGAGGAAACCAGTTCGTAGACCCACTGGTCGGAAAGTGGAGGTCCACCGGGCTGCAAACTCCCGAATACAATCCTCCACCCGAGAGTTGGGCGGGGCAAACCTTCATGCAGTAACAGATTTGATCGCATTCTTGTTTGGCTTGCGAAACCAGGGGCGCTTTTGTCCCTCAGCGGGCACCTTGTCGGATTGGGAACGCTTACCTGCCAACCTGGGCAGATGAAAAATCAGTTTCTGAGCGGAAAAGGAGGGCCCTTGCCTATGGTGTGGATCCTTCCCTTTTCTGGATTGTGGGAGTTACATACTTTTACCCCCAGTAACATTCTTAACCACTTCAGCCCTGGAAGAATTTACCCCCTTCCCGACCAGAGCACTTTAACTAACAATTGTGTAGTCGTGCGACGTGGCTCCCAAACAAAATTTACATAATTTTTTTCCCACAAATAGAGCTTTCTTTTGGTGGTAGTTGATCACTCCTGCTGTTTTTATTTTTTGCGTTATAAACAAAAAAAGAGTGACAATTTTGAAAAAAAACGCATTATTTTTTACATTTTGCTATAATAAATGCCACCCAAAAATATAGAAAAAATTTTTTTTTTTTTCCTCAGTTTAGGCCGATATGTATTCTTTTACATATTTTTGATAAAAAAAAATCCCAATAAGCATTTATTTATTGGTTTTCCCAAAAGTTATAGTGTTTACAAAATAGGGGATAGTTATATGGCATTTTTATGAATAATTTTTTTTTGTACTAGTAATGGCGGTGATCAGCGATTTTTATCTTGACTGCGACATTATGGCGGACACATTAGACATTTTTGACACATTTTTGGGACCATTGTCATTTATACAGCATGCTGTACATACATGCTGTACATATAGCACATTTATACATCTGCTATACAAATGCACTGATTCCTGTGTAAGTGACACTGGCAATGACACCATCCCCACTGTGAAATATGGTGGTGGCAGCATCATGTTGTGGGGATGCTTTTCTTTAGCAGGGACAGGGAAGCTGGTCAGAGTTGATGGGAAGATGGATGGAGCCAAATATAGGGCAATCTTAAGCCGCGTACACACGGGCGGACTGTCTGGCCAACTAAGTCCGTCAGACAATCCGACGGACAGTCCGTCCTACTTTCGAATGAACGGACTTGACAACACACGATGAACAAACAGTCCGTTGAAAGCTTGCGCGATGACGTGTACAGCACGTACGACGGGACTAGAAATAGGACGTCCAATACACAGCAATGCAACCTTCCGCCGTGTAAATCCTTTCTGAGCATGCGCCATACTTAGTCCGTCCAACTAGCCTACTCACGAGCGGACTGTCCGCTGAAACCAAAGTTGGACGGACAATATTACGGAAATTCCGAAATACTTAGTCCGCCAGACTGCACGCTGAAAAAGTCCGCTGAAGCCCACACACGAGCGGACTGTCCGCTGAAATGTGTTTCAGCGGACTAAGTTGGACAGACAGTCCGCCCGTGTGTACGCGGCTTTAAAAGAACATCTGTTATAGTCTACAAAAGAATTGAGACTAGGGCAGAGGTTCACCTTCTAGCAGGACAATGACCCTAAACATACAGCCAGAGCTACAATGGAATGGTTTAGAGCAAAGCATATTCATGTGTTAGAATTGCCCAGTAAAAGTCCAGACCTAAATCCAATTGAGAATCTGTAGCAAGACTTGAAAACTGCTGTTCACAGACACGTTCCATCCAATCTGAAAGACCTTGAGCTATTTTGCAAAGAAGAATGCGCAACAATGTCCCTCTCTAGATGTGCAAAGCTGGTGGAGACATCCACAAAATACTTGCAGCTGTAATTGCAGCGAAAGGTGGTTCTGCAAAGTAATGACTCAGGGGGGTTGAATGCAAATGCACGCCACACTTTTCACATATTTATTTGTAAAAAATTTGGAAAACCATTAATTATTTTACTTCCACTTCACAATTATGTGTCACTTTGTGTCTATCACATAAAATCCCAATAAAATTAATTTATGTTTTTGGTTGTAACATGACAAAATGTGGAAAATTTCAAGGGGTATGAATACTTTTCATTGTAAGTATGCAATATATATCATTGCTGGAGTTCGTGCCAACTGAACAGTTTAAATCAGCTAAATTTATCAAAACTAAAGGTTGTCAAAGTTTTACCATCTATTTTCTTTAGAAAGCTCCTGGGTAGAAAACTCTGTCTCCCGCTAGCATGCTTCAGAGAAGGACCTGGAAGGAATGGTCCCTCTGCAGAAATATTTTAGTGATTTTTAGACTCCCCCTAATGAGTCAGGCCAAAGGCTCTGCAATAAACAAAACTAGTGCTCAATGCTGATTGAAGGGTTCTAGCTGTGTCTCAGCAGTAGACTTCTCCAGAGAGTTCACTACTTCCACACACACAGAAAGCAAGGGCCCTTCCCTGCAGCATATTGTCTAAAATTTTATTTGTTTCTGTGGTTCTCTACATTTCGAATCATCCAAAAATAAGTTTAATTTAAATTTTATTCATGCAGGGTGAAAAACTGTTTAACCACTTCCCGACCGCCTCACGTACAGTACATATACGTCGCCAGGTTTGCAGCCCTGCGCAAAATGACATACAGGCTCCTGTAAGAGCTTTAGCAGGCGCATGCGCCTGCTGCACTGCGGGGGACCCGATGCACATGGCCAGCTATTGCGGGCACGAGACACAGAATGGGGATCTGTGTGTGTAAACACACAAATTTCAGTTCTGTCAGAGGAGGAGAGACAGATCACATGTTTTTATTAGTTAGGAACAGTGATATGTCTCCTCCTCTAGTCACTCCCATCCCCCCACAGTTAGAACACACGCTGAGGGAACACATTTAACCCCTTTATCACCCCCTAGTGTTAGCCCCTTCTCTGCCAGTGACATTTATACAGTAATCAATGTCAATGGTCCCAAAAAAGTGTCAAAAGTGTCTGATCTGTCCTCTGCAATGTCACAGTCCTGATAAAAATTGCTGATCGCCGCCATTACTAGAAAAATAAATAAATAAATAAAAAAGCCATACATCTATCCCCTATTTTTTAGACACTATAACTTTTGTGCAAACCAATCAATATATGCTTATTGCAATTTTTTTACCAAAAAATATGTAGAAGATTGTTTTGGGGATATTTATTATAGCAAAAACCCCCAAAAATTTTTTTTTTAAATTGTCACTCTTTTTTGGTTTATAGCGCAAAAAATAAAAACTGCAAAGGTGATCAAATACTACCAAAAGAAAGCTTTATTTGTGGGGAAAAAAGGGCATCAATTTTGTTTTGCTACCACGTTGCGCGGCCACTCAATTGTCAGTTAAAGCGGCGTAGTGTCGTATCGCAAAAAATGCTCTGCCCGTTAAGGGGGTACATCTTTCCGGGGCTGAAGTGGTTAATGTGTTTTCAGCATCACTGGACCCATACACAAAAGGCTTGACATAGACGAGACACATTTTGGGAAGATATGTTATTCTTTGCTCTTCGAAAATACAATGATATATCCTTCTCTATGTTGCTATTGTGGTTTTCTCTTTTTTTCTACATTTATTGGCCTGGAAGATGAACAATTACAATCATATTTCTTTACTGAAGCAACATTTATTTTATGTGTTTTCTCTGTAAATTGCTAGGCACTCAGTTTCAAAGAAATACACTTTCATTTTCAAAGGATTGTATTCGTAGCTTAGATCATCTTAGCAACATCTTAAAAACATAACAGGACAGAGGCACACCGATCTCCAAGAGTTTTAAACCCAGGCTTCAGGAGGTACATAAATGGCCTATACCTACAGCATGGACATTATTCAACTTTAATCAAAGTTGCACTGTTTGTTTTTAACTATAGGCCCGCATGAGCAGTTTTTTTGTAAAGTTGAACTAAAGCTTTAAAATAGCTCTAAACCCTAGCTGACGGACATTCAGTTTCCTAAAATGCAATATCTCAAACAATTGCCATGTATTTTTGTTCTCAGTACTAGTGTAGGAAAGGATTCTCTGTTGTAGTTAACTTTACAGACACCTGGCCCCTGGTCAGATGCCTGCAGTTTGGGCGTAGGGTACCCGTAAAGGTATTGTGCTGCCACAGGTTGTTAGTTGCTGGAGTTTTGCTAGTCAGTATACCTGTAGGGCTGTGAGTTATATACTGTATATTCTGAGAAAAGAGACCTGGCAGTATAAGAGACCTGGCAGTATAAAAATATGGTAGTTAAAATTTTGCACAATATTTGTGCAACTGTTCATTGCATCTATTTTCAGAAAAATATACACTGAAATGAATATAATTGCACATAAAAACAATATAATTCCATTTTTGTTTTTGCATAAATAAAAGATCAATTAGTATTGAATATAAAGATACTAAATATGTTAGGCTTCAAAATAGCATGTGCCTTAGAAAACCTACGGAGCCAGGTGCTTGATTAAGAACGGAGAGTCAGAGAAACACCAGCTGCAGCTGCTCTCTGTAGCTGCTGCCCTGTGGTGCTGAGCTGGTTAACAGCTATATCAGCAAGAGGAGGGAGCTGCTGAGCAGGAAGAGTTTAATAGGCAGAACTGCACTCTGCGAACTGTAGTCCAAAAAAGAGAGACTCTACTGTAATCAAGAGCTTTTGAACTGCATTTCCAGAGGGATGATTGCCAAGAGGAGCGGAAAGAGCTGCATTTTCTCAAGCTGTAAAGAACATACTTTCCTCTTGCCATGAGAGAGCCTGGATAATGCACATTGCTGGTGCATGTGTACCACCACTGCTGAATAACAGTGGCCTGAGCAGGATCTGGAGTGCTAAGTCCAGATGTGCTACCAGCCAGAGTCACCTGGGTGCAGAGAAGAGAGTGGACTAATCATTGTGACTGGATGGTGAGCTGCAATATGGCTGGGACTGCTCAGCTGCTGCTGTGGGGATTTACTATCTGCTGCTAGAGAGACTGAGCCATTTAGGGACTGACCATACAGCCATCTAGTAGCCACGTTGCTGCTTGCAGGCTTGACTCGGACTATTATCATGTGGACCAATGATACAACTGGGTCCCAACGCTAGCTGGCTGAAGAGTTAAGACGTAAAGACTGTCCCTTTACAATTGCTACACAGAGACCTTCAACTATTGCTTATGTGAAGAGGTACCTCTTAAGGGACATCCTAGCATACCACCATATCCTACTCATTCTCCTAGAGTGCACTCTAGGCTAGTTATAGTATTAACCACTTGCCGCCCGCCCTATAGCAAATAGACGGCGGCAAAGTGGTTGCATAATCCTGACCGGACGTCATATGACGTGATCAGGATTATGAGCCGCTGCGAGCCCCCGGGGGGCGCGCATCGCGGCGATCGTTGTTGCGGGGTGTCAGTCTGACACCCGGCAACTACGATCTCGGTAAAGAGTCTCCGACGGAGACTCTTTACCACGTGATCAGCCGTGTCCAATCACGGCTGATCACAGTGAAAATAGGAAAAGCCGGTGATCGGCTTTTCCTCACTCGCGTCTGTCAGCCGCGAGTAGAGGAGAGCCGATCGGCTGCTCCTCTGACAGGGGGGTCTGTGCTGATCGATTATCAGCACAGCCTCCCCGAGGATGCCCACACTGGACCACCAGGGACGCCACCAGACCACCAGGGATGCCAAGGACAAGGTATGCCACCCTAGACCACCAGGGATTCCAGTCAGTGCCACAATGGATGCCAATCAGTGCCCATAATGGATGCCAATCAGTGCCCACAATGGGCATCACTGATTGGCATGCATTATTAATTGGCACTGATTGGCATCCATTAGTACAATATATAATAATACAATGCCGCCTATCAGTTCCCATCTGTGCCACCTATCAGTGCCTACCCATGCCCACCTGTGCCGACTACCCATGCCCACCTGTGCCGCCTACCCATGCCCACCTGCGCCGCCTACCCATGCCCACCTGTGCCTCCTACCCATGCCCACCTGTGCCGCCTAACCCATGCCCACCTGTGCCACCTATCCATGCCCATCCATGCCAATCCGTGCCAATTTGTGCCACCTATCAGTGCCCATCCGTGTCGCCCATCAGTGCCACCCATCAGTGCCGCCTATCAGTGCCACATATCGGTGTCCATCAATGCCACCTCATCAGTGCCACTTCATTGGTGCCACCTTATCGGTGCCCATCAGTGCCGCCTTATCATTGCCCATCAGTGTAACCCCATCAGTGCCCATCAGTGAAGGAGAAAACTTACTTATTTGCAAAGTTTTGAAACTGAAACAAAAAAAAACATTTTTTTTTTCAAAATTTTCTGTATTTTTTTATTTGTTTAGCAAAAAATAAAAACCGTAGAGGTGATCAAATACCACCAAAAGAAAGCTCTATTTGTGGGAAAAAAATGATAAAAATTTCAGGGTACAGTGTAGCATGACCGCGCAATTGTCATTCAAAATGCGACAGCGCTGAAAGCTCAAAATTGGTCTGGGCAGGAAGGTGTTTAAGTGCCCGGTATTGAAGTGGTTAATATACGCATTGCAGTTAATTCCTATATGTACTGTTTATTGCTAACTTTGCTAAATTAATGTGTTGATTACAGTCTAGTGGTAGAGAATTTTATTGTAAGTTACCTTTGCATAGGGATTATACTGTCTAGAGGACTGTGTCTGAACCTACCTTCGGTGTGTTCATTTATGCTCAAACCACTATATATTTTAACCCGTACCAATACATTGAACTCATTTACCACTAAACGCTTTTCTGTCTATTTCTTGGTGCTAACTTTAAGCCAAGTTAAAGGTATCTACACTCGTGTTTAAGGATGAGCCGAACACCGCCTGGTTCAGTTCGCACCAGAAAAAGGCAAAAATTAGTGTGAACATGCAAACACCATTAAAGTCTATGGGGCAATCAAAAGTGCTCATTTTAAAGGCTCATATGCAAGTTATTGCCATAAAAAAGTGTAAGGGGACCCAGGTACTGCCCCAGGGGACATGTATTTATGCAAAAAAAAGTTCTAAAAACGTCCCTTTTTTAATGAGCAGTGATTTTAATAATGCTTAAAGTGAAACAATAAAAATTAAATATTCCTTTAAATATCATGACGGGGTCCCCTTAGTCTGCATGTAAAGTAGTGCATCTTTCCGATGTTTAACCACTTGAGACCCACGCTATAGCCGAATGACGGCTACAGTGCGGATCTCCTTTTCCGGGACTACGTCTATTGACGTAGTCCCGTGCACGAGCGGCCTGCGCGCCCCCTGAGGGGCGCGCGCGGCACGCTCTGTGATCGGCGAGTCTATGAGAGTCGCCTGATCACCGATCAGAGCAAGGGGTCGATCCCGACCCCTTATCACGTGATCAGCTGGCAGCCAATGACAGCTGATCATGTGATATAACGGAGCCGGTAATCGGCTATTATTCCTCCTCGCACTGACAGCGCGAGGAGAAAAAAAGAGCCGATCACCGGCGGCCATGATCGGGACATCAGTCCCGATCACGGCCAGCCCTGCCAGTGCCCACCTGCCCCCTGCCAGTGCCCACCTGCCCCCTCATCAATAAAGATGATTAAAAAATAAGTGCCCCCCATCAGTGCCACCCAGCAGTGCCCATAGTGCCACCCAGCAGTGCCCACAGTGCCACCCAGCAGTGTCCACAATCTGCCTCAACAAAGGTGCTGCACCCCAGTGCCACATATCCATGCCCATCAGTGTCATCTACCAGTGCCCAGCAGTGCCCAGCAGTGCCGCCCATCAGTGCCCATCAGTGCCACCTATCAGAGCCACCTATCAGTGCCACCTATCAGTGCCCATCAGTCCCATCTATCAGTGGTACCTATCAGTGCCCCTTAGTGCCACCCATCCGTGCCACCCATCTGTGCCACCCATCCGTGCCATCTTATCTGTGCCCATCTTTGCCCATCAGTGCCGCCTTATCTGTGCCCATCGGTGCTGCCTTATCTGTGCCTATTAGTGCCACCTTAACTATGCCTATCAGTGCCCACCAGTGCAGCCTATCAGTGCCCACCAATGCAGCCTATCAGTGCCCACCAATGCAGCCTATCAGTGCCCACCAGTGCAGCCTATCAGTGCCGCCTCATCAGCGCACTTCAATGAAGGAGAAAAATTACCTGTTTGCAAAATTTTATAACAAACTATTAAACATGATTTTTTTTGCATCTTTTTTTGTTTGTTTAGCAAAAAATAAAACTCCCAGCTGTAATTAAATACCACCAAAAGAAAGCTCTATTTGTGGGAAAAAAATGATAAAAATTTCATTTGGGTACAGTGTTGTATGCCCGCGCAATTGTCATTCAAAGTGCATCAGCGCTGAAAGCTGAAAATTGGTCTGGGACTGAGGGGGGTTTAAGTGCCCAGTAAGCAAGTGGTTAATAATATAGATGAAAGATCACTGAAAAAACAGCGTGAATCCCCCCTCCCCCCAGTCTATATCAGGCCCTTCGAGTCTATTATGGATATTAAGGGGAACTCTAAGCCAAAATAAAATAAATGGCATGGGGGTCCCCTCACATCAGTAGGGGGTGGGGTTATTTGGTTACATCACTGGGTGGCCCTGCCCTCGCCTATATAACAGCTGTCACAGCCAAGAGACAGCAGGCGGCAAGACGCCTCCCATTGAGGCGGAGCTTTTTTTCTTCTATTTTTTTGGGTCCATCGGGTGACACGATTGACATCGCGGAACACTTTTTTTTTTAAATAAAGGAATTGTAAAAAAAACTCCTGACGTTTTTACTTTTTTTACACTTTTTTTGGTGAATGGGTAGGGATATAATGTACACCTACCCATTCACATAGGGGGGGCTGGGATCTTGCGGCCCCCTTGTTAAAGGGGAATTCCAGATTCTGATAAGCACCCCACCCGCAGACCCCCACAACCACCGGGAAAAGGAGAGAATTTTTCAGAGAATATGAATGATAACATAAAAACTTTTCTTTCGCTCGTGATTAGTGTTTGGCTGAAGCTATTTATAATCAATCAACTGTGTTGATTCTTTTTACATCATAATGGCAACAGAAACTACCCAAATGACCCTGATCAAAAGTTTACATCCCCCAGTTCTTAATACTGATGGGTATTGCCCCCTTTAACATAGATGACAGCTTGAAGTCTTTTGTGGTATTTGTGGATGAGGCTCTTAATCATCTCAGATGGTAAAACTACCCATTCCTCTTGGAAAAAAGCCTCCAGTTCCTGTAAATTCTTAGGCTGTCTTTTATGAACTGCACGTTTGAGTTCCTTTTTTCGTTTGAGTGGCTCAATGATATTGAGGTCAGGAGACTGAGGTGGCCACTCCAAAACCTTCCCTTTATTCTGCTGTAGCCAATGACAGGTTGACTTGGCCTTGTGTTTTGGATCATTGTCATGTTGAAATGTCCAAGTATGTCCCATGCGCAGCTTCCTGGCTGATGAATGCAAGTGTTTCTCCAGTATTTTTTGATAACATATTGCATTTATCTTGCCAACAATTTTGACCAAATTTTCTGTGCCTTTGTAGCTCACACATCCCCAAAACATCAGTGATCCAGCGCTGTACCTTTCATCATAGGATTTTTGACTCCTCTCCAAATGTAGTGTTTATGGTTGTGGCCAAAAAGCTACATTTTGGTCTCATCACTCCAAATGACTTTGTGCCAGAAGGTTTGAGGCTTGTCTCTGTGCTGTTTAGCTTATTGTAAGTGGGATACTTTGTGGCATTTGCATAGTAATGGCTTTCTTCTGACGACTTGACCATGCAGTCCATCTTTCTTCAAGTGCCTCCTTATTGTGCATCTTGAAACAGCCACACCACATGTTTTCAGATAGTCCTGAATTTCACTTGAAGTTATTTGTGGGTTTTTCTTTGCACCCCAACAATTTTCCTGGCAGTTGTGGCTGAAATTTTAGTTGGTCTACCTGACCGTGGTTTGGTTTCAACAGAACCCCTCGTTTTCTACTTCTTGATTGGAGTTTGAACACTGCTGAATGGCATTCTCAATTCCTTGGATATCTTTTTATATGCCTTTCCTGTATTATACAGCTCAACTACTTTTTCCGCAGATCCTTTGACAATTCTTTTGCTTTCCCCATGATTCAGAATCCAGCACTAGATGAAAGATGCAAGGGTCTGTCAGGAGTCCAGAAACTCATTGACCTTTTATACACACACACTAATTACAAGCAAGCAGGTCACAGGTGAGTATGGTTACAATGAATAGCCATTCAAAAATGTTTTATGTCATCATTCATATTCTCTGAAAAATGGCCAAGAAATCATAAATTCTGCCAGGGTATGTAAACTTATAAGCACAACTGTATACTACACTGCCTGCACTGACTGATTATAGAATCTACACTGAATATCTAGTCTTTTTTTTGGGCTTTATAAATGCAATTTTTGCTGCAGCAGATCCTAGGAATGGTACAGATCTGCCACTTTACAGGTAGACTAAGGGGACCCCCCAGGCACAATATTGGAAGGATTTTTTCATTTTTATGCTTTAACTTCAAAAAAAAAAATCACTGCTCATTTAAAAATGACGTTTTGAACAACCTTTTTACTTACTGATACATGGACCCCAGGGCAGGACCTGGACCTCTATAAACACTGTATGCCCAATAACTTGCATATAAGCCTACAAAATGGGCACTTTTGTTTTTTTACGTTCGGGTCCCATTGACTTTAATGGGGTTCGTTATGCGGGTCCAAACTTTCACGTTCGAAAGTTCTGGTGCAAACCGAACAAGGGTTCGTTTGTCCCATCCCTAGAAATAAGGCTCTGATGGGACCATAGAGACATCCCATATTTGAAAGTTGATGCCTCCGATATGTTTGATTTCATCTGTCTCCCTGACAGTTGTTTTGGGCCTCTTCCATCTATCTATTTGTGGACTGTTTCTTTACATCATGTGTTTCAGTTTTACCCATGTTATATGATGTTATTTACTCTTTGTAATAAATTTGTTTTATTTTATATAAATAAATTCTACTTCTTTGAGTTTTCATGGTCCTCCAAAAGTCCCATTTTTAATTCATGAAACAGTTTCTTTCCGGAAAAAAAATTCATTTGAAAAATTGCTGCGTAAATATCATGTAACATAAAAAGCTGCAATGACCACCATTTTATTTTCTATGGTGTCTAATAAAACAATATATATTATGTTATTCATGTTAAGTAATTTTCTAGCAAAAAAAATATGATTTTTACATTTAGGAGAGAAGTGTCAGAATTGGCCTGGGTGGCAAGGGGTTAATTACCATAAGTAAGTAATATACAAATAATTATTATATATTATTTTTAAGGTAATTTACTATATTTTAAAAAACTGTACTCAAGCAAGTGGCTTAATGGGCAAATTACTGAAGTTTGAAGTTATAACTTTCAACCAGTAATTTCACCGCAAATAGATAAATAATAAATTATTATCTTATAACATATAGCATAATAATATATGATTAACTTGCACCTTTTCAGCAGCAGCAGATTCTCATTCTCCATCTTAACTGTGTGAGAAATACATGGGATTATGTGTAAACTTCATACCCATAAACCCATGTTTTTTCCTTGTGGGGCTGTCTTTTAGACACGTGCCCCCCTTCTATGACACTACATTGAGAGGCGTGCCTCCACTGCAGCATTTTTATTGGACGGTTTGGGCCAATGGTACTTTACCATTGGTCCAAGACTCCAAGCTATTCATTGAGCTCAGTGCCTCTGACAAGAAGTGAAGAGAGGCACTGTGAGCTCATACTCTCAGTCTGCTGCAGAGTGTGCCAGCTTGTATTTAAACTGGCTGTTTTGTATGTAGCTTCTGACAGGCTGCGCAAGGAGCCCCATATCTCCGGAACCATAGATGATAGGATGATGGAGCCCTCAAATGTTTTTGCAAAGCCTGCCAATACCTTATCTTTGATCTCTTCTGGCCTGCCACAGTGGTCATGTGACCTTTCTGGTTGATGTCAGAGAGGGGATCTCAGCCCCTCCCTTTGTAGCCCGTGGATCGGAGGAATAGAGTGGCCAAAGGTAACGTGAATGGCCATAAAAGAGCAAAGATAAGGTATTTACAAGCATCATTTTAAATTAAGTAATTGCACAGTGTAGGGGAGATTAAAAGAACAGAACTTGTTCTTTACCTTTACAACCACTTTAACAGTGATTCTGTTTGGTAATAAAGATTAAAGTTTATTTCATATTAAAAATGTACTGAAACTCAAAAAAGGGACCACAGTTTAAAGTTTTTCCACATGCTTTGTCATGTGTTTATATTTAGGCATGTTGTTATGATATGATGGGTGTTATTGGGGGTTTACAATCCTATGAGGAAGCAGCATTGAAATAAACCAGTGTAAATCAAGGCAAATGCTTTGCAGGGAACTGAAGTGCATTGAGTCAATGACAAGTTACTGGTGCATTAACAATCTGGCTCCTTTTGACGCTTGTGTGTACAAGTGATTCATTGCGCACCCTGGGCTATTGCCCCCATTTCGCCCCAGTTATAATCCACCTTTGGCTTTGAAAAGCTTCATTTCTTAGGTTACATACAAAATACACAATTCATTTTAGCATACATAGAGCTAATGATCCAGAACCTAAAGCTAGAATCCCAATCTATTACATAAAGTGTTATGCATCCCAGAGGCAAGAGCAGCATGCCTCAGCTTTACAATTCATACGCTGATTTTTTATTTTTTTTAAAGGTTATGTAAAGGTTAACAGACAATTAATATTTTTAGCCGTAAAGCCTGTGCTGTTTGTTTTCTTTAACACCATATAAACTTGTAAAATAATAAATGAATAACACGCAGTGTATAGTCCTGCATATTTCTTCTCTGCATGCATTGCATTGGCGGGGATGATAAAACAGACGTGTACATATACTGTACATATGTTCTAAGAAGCTTCTGCTGTGATGTATTACAAGAAATATGTACTCTGACAGCTGCTTCTATAATGTGTCACCAGTGCTGATCATTTCTTTCATTATCGGGACAGCTGATACCTTTCTTGATCTATATCTGGGAAATACAGACAGAGCAGAGATGTAATAAGTGTAGGTGACATTGTCAGTGCCTGCTTAAAGCTACATTGTTCTCCGTTTAGGAAATGTATAGTATTATCTAATGTACAATTACAGGTTAAAATGCACCAATAGTTGTTTTGCATTACTCGAATGGTATGAAAAATAGCTAAAACGTGAACACAGTATACTGAGAGTTTATAAGCTATTAAATCTAGACAGCATGCCAAACACACTGACTAATGACTTGTATCTTCAGTAGAAAAATAAAGAAAACACATTCATATGAGGAAGGGGCAGTTCATACTTATGTCACTTTAAACTGTACTTAAAATGCAGCAAAATGTCCGTACTATTAGTCCTAATGGCACCATTTTTACAGTTCTCAGCAGTACATTTTTGTGCAATTCATTTTTTTTTTTTTTTAAGTCATGCCTAATATAGATGTCAATGAACATCTGCTAATGGTGCCAAGTGTAAAAAGCAGGTGATAAAATGCATTAAAAAAGCAATTTAACTAAAGTCTTAAACAACCTTTAAAAAATACTTAAAGGCAGATATTAAAAATGTATGCAGAAAATTGAATGGGCCAGTAAAGGGTGTTAAATCTCACTTTTTAATAATAAATGTAATAATTAAAAATCAAATATATTTAACAAATATACAACAGCACACAAAAAGCAGTGTATCTCTGTGCACAAGTTTTGCTACATCCCCATAAAAAATATAAGCTAAATGCACGCAGGTCCATGCAGCTCCAGCCGCATAAACAAATTGCTCATTCTGACTGTATGGGCCACATCACCTGTGTGAATAAAGCCTAAAGCTGGCCATACATGGATCCAATTCCGAATAAACGTTATTTTCGAAAATCAGAATTTTCGTGCATTTTGTGATCCGATGGTGAGACCATTGATTTCAAAATTCAATACCAAGCCTCGATTTCACCCCATGTTGCTGCAGAAAAGGATAGGACAGCAGGTAGCAGATAAAATCAAACAAAGAAACACACCACACCCTTTTGTTGGGTATTATTGGTTTCATTTTTTTTTTTTTATATTTGAATCACTGTACTTAACAAATGCCATCAGCTCAGTCACTACAACTCAAGCTAGAACATTAGAGAAGGGGAAAATACACTTACATTTCATAAAACTTACTTCCAAAAAACTTTTTGAGACCCAGTCATTACAACTCGGGCTCAATAAAACTGTCCCCCTTAATTAAGGTGCCACTGCCGGAGACACATCATCGTCCCTGAAGAAGGACATGGAGGTTGTCCAAACGTTTGGCCACTATTCAGGTTTAGTGATTAACTGGACCAAGTCCTCTCTCATGCTATTAAATAATAAATCAGGCCCTCAGGTGCCAAATCTACTAGACATCCCTGTTTCCACGGAATTCCGGTATCTAGGCATAGAGGTTACAACTAACCCTCTAGAATATATCACTTTAAATCTGTCCCCTCTATTGAATCGCTGCAGAGATCGGCTAAAAGTGTGGTCTAGATTGAAACTATCCCCAGTGGGCAGGTTAAACTTGATCAAAATGATCTTGATGCCACAGCTCCTATATATACTCCACAAATCCCGCATGGTTGTCCCACTAAAGCAATTTCGAGTTATTAACTCCATTTTTAGGTCCCTTATTTGGCTAAACTCAACAGCACGGGTAAAATTGGAACAGCTGCAGCGTCCTAAGGAAGCAGGTGGGATGGCACTTCCAAATCCATGGCTGTACTATAAGGCTTCCCAACACATAGCTAGAGTTTTGAGCCCTCCTAGTTCTCCGGTGCTGAATTTAGTGGACCCTACGGAGGTGCTGAGGTTTTCCAAATCAAACAAGCTATTTCCTACCTACAACTTGATGCAGAAAGTATGGAACAAAGCTAGCACTTTACAACAAGTAGAAAGTTTCACCAGGTTTAGCCCCATTTGGTGAAAGAAGCGATATTTGGAGTTGGCGAAATTACAATATGGCACAAGATGGCAACAATACGGGATTACACATATGACACAAATATTTCGAGATGTTAAACTTCATCCATTCCGGAAGTTCTGGCAAAAGATCCTAGACTTGTACTGCAGACTCATGGCGACCTCAATCACACCCTCTACTAAGCTAGTTCTGCTATCTCTGCTCCCGGGACCACTTAAGTCAATCAAACAGGACGTTCTGCGCCACTTTTTGGCGGCCGCTAGAATGGTGTTGCCCAGACATTGGCGGTCGACGGACGTGCCTTCCTTGGGGGATTGGGCAATTGAAGTGGACCGAATTAATAGTTTGGAATGAATGTTGTCACAGGAAATGGGTAGGGAGGAGCAATTCTCCAAGACCTGGACCTCGTGGTCTATGTTTCGATATTCCTCAGAATTTATCTCGTGGGCCACAGAGGATTCTACCGATACACCTGTGTGACCAGGGTGGAATGTCTATTTCTTTAACCCTAACGCTCTTTACTGTCCTGGCCCCTCTCCCTTTACTCTCTTCCCCCTTTCTTCCCTCCCTTATACATGGGGCAACAACACCTGATAAATTAATTCAAGACCTCCAGTTCATTAGACCGGGATGGTGGCACATACAGTGCTCCCCCCAAGAGGGGACGTTGACAGAATAGGAACAACAGCCCTAGCCTAACTGTAATGAGTGGGCATCACTCATTGAGAGGATAGTGGTGCGCACATATTCACTTTACCTTGTAATAGACACTGTGGGCTTACAGGCTCTTACATCATACTACACAAACCGAACCCCAAGAACTCCTATTAACATAGAGATGGTCCGACCCCATTGTAGCAGAGTTGGATTTTTCTGTTTTTCTGTCTATGTATCACGGTGAAACAAATATGTTGGATTATTATGTACTCTTTTTTTCTTTTCTTTTTTTCTCTACCATGTCTTTTTTCTTATCTCAATAAAATAAGATTGAATTAAACTTCATCCTTTCCCTAATTTACAGTCAGAATTTAAACTCCCTGCCTCCATGTTGTTTTATTATTTCCAACTCCAATATGCGGTTAAGGCCCAACGAGACAGTGATGTGTGGACTCAGAGCCCCATGCCCATTTTCAATTACATGAGGGAAGTATATAAAACTGTGTGCTACCAGAGCAAACGGAACCATCTAAGTATAACCTGGTTTGCTGCAATCAAGTATGAATGTCACCCTGTGAGTGAAACAAATTCAAAAAAATTTAAAAATATGGATTGCGCTAACTATTGCCACTTCTAAATATTTTACCTATACCAACTAATTTAAATATTAACTTTACAGTGCTGTATTAGAAAATCCTTTAAAAACAAATTTAAAGTGTCATGCATATATCAAAACATATATAAACCCCTCAACACATATAAACCATTAATAGAAATCAAAATACATGTACCGTATATTCGTGCAAATTAGCAACAATATATAAAGTACTTCTGTGCAAATATATTCCTCCTGTATAAAGTGCTTCTATATCCACGAATATAAACATGACTTCACTACCACCTGATGCAATGGCCACTCACCAGATACACCAGAATATGTGCCTTTGGTTCTTTTAGGATAACCACTCCGTTATGAATTTCACCAGCAGCCTCTCCAAGCTGTTTATTAGGGCCTCTTGCTCTAATGATTTCTCATGAAGATATATAGATAGCCATCATGGTATAGTATGTAATTATAGTTTATTTAAAAAGGTTAAAAAGCAGAGTTAAACTCACATGTGCATGTGCCTGTATGCCAACACCAAGCTGATCCAGCTGTGTAAGTGGGGATGGGGTTCAGGTCTGTTACCCAATCTGTCCCTCTCTCTCCATGTAACGGCGTGCGTTCCACAACGGTGGTGTGCGTTCCAAGCCTCATTTTTGCTACAAGTGACTGACGGGATTTCCCAGCAGCCTCTACATGTTTCGCAATGTATTTTGCGTCATCGGGAAGCTTGTTTGTTTTTGCAAAAATTTCCAACATGCCTGACCACTCAAATGCGATGGCCACACAAAAATCAGTCACTGCTGCAGCCCACTAATGGTGTGAAACGTGAAAGAAAATTTTTAGATACAATTTTCATAAGAAATTTCTTTTGGAAATCGACCTATGTCTAGCCGGTCTTGATTAGAGTCAGTTGAGTGCTTCTTGCAAAAGAGAGTATGCTCTAGTGAATTATTGCTCCCATGTCTTGCAAGAGCAGTTCGAAGCCTGACATGTAGGGAGCACATGAATGATATATTGTGGTGGAAGCATGTTAATGAATTAAATTATAAAATTGTATAGAAAGCAGGCTAGCACACTATGAGATATAAAACGTAGTTCCAATAATCATAAATCTATAGCACTGTGGTACAAAAATTAAAACTCACCATAACATCAGATCAAACAAAATCTACCAATAATGGAAACCTGAAAACAGCAGTCCAAAAAAAGCCCACGTTGACACGCCAAACACTGGTTGAAAAATTGATGAATCCCACATTGGCTGGGTCTCCACCAGCAGACAAACACAGCAGAAGGCTTCACAGAGTAATATGACTCTCATATAACAGAGAAGTCATACAGTGGTCTAAATAGTAGTGCCCAATAATCTGACGGGCTTCCAACTCCCATCCAACAAATTGACATAAAAAGGGGATATAGCTTTAAGCCTGAATCTCCAATGATTGCTCCCTACATGTATGCATGTCACAGAGAAAAAGGAGACCAAGTGCTCCACATAGTATAAAACCAGATAAGCTCTTTATTAAAATTGGTAATATGCACTTACAGGCAAAACAATTGAAGCAACATGGTCAGTAATACAATCCTGAGTGACTACAGAGTGACTTCCAGTCATCTGTGATGAAATGCGTCGCCTCGAGATACATCATCATGTTCCTGGAAGTGTCCCCGATAATGCTTTGTAGTCACTCAGTGTTGTATTACTGATAGTGCTGCTTCAATTCTTTTACTTGAAGCTACATGATCCAGATTCCTCTGCCTGTCCACGGCCAACAACTCAGCTGAGTGCAGAAGCGAGAACTTTGCAGGCTCTGATTGTAAGGACAGAGAGAGAATAGTGAGCTACCAGCTGATAACTAACATCTAGTATGCCAGATCAGACCTGGGGGGATCTGTAACAATTTTTGATACTGAAAACTGTCGCAATCACTTTGTTAATTAATCGCAGAGCCCACCCATGTTCCTATTTTCCGCTGAATAGAAAGTAGGATGGGTGGCGCAGATAGAACTAAAACAGGTCTATATAATTAGTTAGACTGAGATTATCTTTATTGCACCAATATTCACATATTGCAAGGTCACAAATGGAAGGATAATGTTTTTTCACTTGCCAGTGACTCATGTTTAAGGAAGGTACTGTCTCTCCCCACCAGTTCTTCCTCTATACACTTTTTTACCACTTCAACCCATAGGATAGGAGAAAAGACGCAGTACACATCATGAGATCTCTCACATCATAGTTCCAGCCTGCCTGTGTTACATCAGAGGGGTGCGGGGTCACCCATACGTCACAGGGAACCCCGGGTTTCCCCTTGCATCAGAGGGGGGCGGGGTCAGGTGACGGGTGGCCCCGCCCTCCGTATATAAGAAACGTCAGGCCGCCGGAATCCTTGCAGTGTCTCCACAGCGGAGACAGAAGAAGGATGGATTCGCTGCGCTGGATGAGATGAGACATCGCTGGAGAGATGACCGTCCGTCGCTGGATAGCAAGAGTGGATTACCACCGCTGGAATCTTTTTTTTTATTTTTTTTATTTTTAATAAAGATATTTTTCAAAAGTGTGTTTGTCTTATTTAACTATTTTTTACACTTTCTTTGTGAAATGGTAGGGGTACTTTTGTACCCCCTTACCATTTCAAACGGGGGGGGGCGCGATCTGGGGGTCCCCTTGTTAAAGGGGGCTTCCAGATTCTGATAAGCCCCCCGCCCGCAGACCTCCACAACCACCGGCCACGGTTGTGGGGATGAGGCCCTTGTCCTCATCAACATGGGGACAAGGTGCTTTGAGGGGTCACAGACCCCCAAAGCATCCTCCCAATGTTGAGGGCATGTGGCCTGGTACGGTTCAGGAGGGAGGGGGGGCGCTCTCTCGTCCCCCCCTCTTTTCCTGCGGCCTGCCAGGTTGCGTGCTTGGATAAAGGGTCTGGTATGGATTTTTAGGGGGACCCCCACGTCAATTTTTTTTTAAATTTGACGCGTGGTTCCCCTTAATATCCATATCAGACCTGAAGGGTCTGGTTATGGATATTTAGGGGGATCCCTACGTCAAATGTTTTCTTAAATTTGAGGCAGGGTTCCCCTTAATATCCATACCAGACCTGAAGGGCCTGTTAATTGAATTTGGGGGACCCCCATGCTTTTTTTTTATTTATTTATTTTTTTTATCAATGACTTTCAATGAGTGTTCTCTGTATTACGGGAGCCGACAATTCATAATAGCTGCGAGTGATTTTAAAGGACTTTTTTTCCTGCATAAATGACACTTTGTGCAGGGACAGTTCTAAGCACCAGAAACATGAGCCCCTTCACAGGCATACTATAGACAACCCCCCCCCCCCCCTACGAAATTTAAAGGAATATTACACTTTTATTGTTTCACTTTAATCATTATTAAAATCACTGCTCCCGAAAAAACGGCCGTTTTTAAAACTTTTTTTTGCATTGATCCATGTCCCCTGGGGCAGGACCTGGGTCCCCAAACACTTTTTAGGACAGTAACTTGCAGAATCTTTTCTCTCTGTCAAATCTTTTTTCTCTGTCGAATATTTTCTCTATATAATCTTGGACTAATAGAGGTAAGGTTAGGCACATTCGACCACAGGTTCTATAGACAGATTGTTATTGTCAGAGTCATGTCGAATCTCCTATTCTATATCGAACTGTTGTAACAATGAAAACGAAAAAAAAGCATTTATTTATGTCGGATCTTTCGTTTTTCGGATTTTGTGCTTTCGTTATCGTTTCTCAAAACGAAAACGAAAATAGCTGAAATTCGGACGAAAATGCATTCGGACGAAAACGAATGCACATGTCTAGAAGCGACTAATACCAGAGTAGACACACAACTGCAAAAATCTATTAACCCATAAGACATACAATATTATTATCTCAACAGGCACTTGACTAAAATGCCTCTAGAATCTGGCAATCATTGACAACCTGCAAATGTGTTTATCAAGATATAATCAAGATATAAAAAATCATAGACATGGTTTAAACCTTTCTATATGCAAATGTTTAAATAAGATGCAAATAAAATTACCAAAAGAAAACTAAGTCTCCTACTCAAATAGAAGGAGGAGGAGTGCAAGGTCTCTAATGCTGCATACACACGAATAAACTCTGACAGTCTTTCCGATGGAGTTTACAATGGAGTCCCGACCGAATGGACTTGCCTACAAACGATCTCACCAAAGTCTGTTCATTCTGAAAGTGATGACGTACGACGGGACTAGAAAAGGAAGTTCAGTAGCCAATAGCTACCCTTGCATCCTATTTGGTCCATTGGAATAACATACAGTAGAACGGTTTTCCGGATAGGAATTGATTCCGTCTGAAAGATTTAGGTCCATCAGAATTTTTGAAGAAAAAAGTCAGATGAAGCCCACACACGATCGGAATATCCAATTAAATGATTCCGTCAGACCTTTTCTGCCAGAAGGTCCGGTTGTGTGTACGCAGCATAACATCCACCAGCTCAGTGATGTCGTCATGGAGGAGTGGAAGCGGACTCTAGTGGCAACCTCTGAAGCTCTGGTGAACTCCATGCCCAAGAGGGTTAAGGCATTGCTGGAAAATAATGGTGGCCACACAAAATATTGACACTTTAGGCCCAATTTAGACATTTTCACTTAGGGGTGTACTCACTTTTGTTGCCAGCAGTTTAAACATTAATGGCTGTGTGTTGAGTTATTTTGAAGGGACAGCAAATTTACACTGTTATACAAGCTGTACACTCACTACTTTACATTGTATCAAAGTGCAATTTGTTCAATGTTGTCACATGAAAAGATAGAATAAAATATTTACAAAAATGTGAGGGGTGTACTCATTTTTTGTGAGATATTGTATATAGCTATATCTATCTATCTATATATATATATATATATATATATATATATATATATATATATAGATATATATATATATATATATAGATAGATATATATAGACAGTATCTCAAAAAAGTGAGTACACCCCTCACATTTTTGTAAATATTATATTATATCAAAAAAACTCAACACACAGCCATTAATGTCTAAACCACTGCCAACAAAAGTGAGTACAGCCCTAAGTGAAAATGTCCAAATTGGGCCCAAAGTGTCAATATTTTGTGTGGCCACCATTATTTTCTAGCACTGCCTTAACCCTCTTGGGCATGGAGTTCACCAGAGCTTCACAGGTTGCCACTGGAGTCCTCTTCCACTCCTCCATGATGACATCACGGAGCTGGTGAATGTTAAAGACCTTGCACTCCTCCACCTTCCATTTGAGGATGCCCCACAGATGCTCAATAGGGTTTAGGTCGGGAGACATGCTTTGCCAGTTCATCACCTTTACCCTCAGCTTCTTTACCAAGGCAGTGGTCGCCTTGGAGTCGTGTTTGGGGTCATTATCATAATGGAATGCTCCCACCATGCTTGACTGTAGGCAAAACTTACTCCTCCACAGATGAACCAAATAAGTTTATCTTGGTCTCATCGGACCACAGGACATGGTTCCAGTAATCCATGTCCATAGTCTGCTTGTCTTCAGCAAACCGAAGACAAGCCAGCTTTGCAGGCTTTCTTGTCCATCATCTTTAGAAGAGGCTTCCTTCTGGGATTTCAGCCATACAGACCAATTTGATACAGTGGGCGGCGTATGGTCTGAGCACTGACAGGCTGACCCCCCACCCCTTCAACCTCTGCAGCAATGCTGGCAGCACTCATACGTCTATTTTACAAAGACAACCTCTGGATATGACGCTGAGCAATGACACTAAACTTAACCTGTCCTGTTAAACCACTGTATGGTCTTGGCCACCATGGTGCAGCTCAGTTTCAAGGTCATGGGAATCTTTTTATAGCCGAGGTCATCTTTATGTAGAGAAACAATTCTTTTTTTCAGATCCTCAGTGAGTTCTTTGCGAGGAGGGGCCATGTTGAACTTCCAGTGACCAGTATAAGAGAGTGAGAGCAATAACACCAAATTTAACACACCTGCTCCCCATTCACACCTGAGACCTAGTAACACTAACGAGTCACATGACACCGGGAAAGGGAAAATGGCTAATTGGACCCATCAGAATACCCAATGAAATTATTACGTTGGACCTTTTCTGCCGGAAGGTCCAGTTGTGTGTACGCAGCATAACATCTACCAGCTCAGCGATGTCGTCATGGAGGAGTGGAAGAGGACTCTAGTGGCAACCTGTGAAGCTCTGGTGAACTCCATGCCCAAAAGGGTTAAGGCAGTGCTGGCAAATAATGGTGACCACACAAAATATTGACACTTTGGGCCCAATTTAGACATTTTCACTTAGGGGTGTACTCACTTTTGTTGCCAGCGGTTTAGACATGAATGGCTGTGTGTTGAGTTATTTTGAGGAGACAGCAAATTTACACTGTTATTCAAGCTGTACACTCACTACTTTACATTGTAGCAAAGTGTAATTTGTTCAGTGTTGTCACATGAAAAGATAGAATAAAATATTTACAAAAATGTGAGGGGTGTACTCATTTTTTGTGAGATACTATATATATATATATATATATATTTACAGTATATATATGATTTTAAAAAACTTTATCATTTTACCTAACCTAGTTAACGGAAAAGTTATATAGTTGCATAGCCATGTAGTACTTATGCCAAGCTACAGCAGCACTGTTAGACTACCAACCAAGCACATCAGGCAGGAGAGTTGGCATTTTCATGGCTGGAGGACTGGCCATTTAACTGTCCACCCCCAAGTTTCTACCATTCCACATGCCCCTCAGTATTATGGTAGGCTTTGAAACAGGTCTCCAAAAAAAGCACTGACAAAAATAAAGTAAAGTTTCAAAATGCTTATGAGCATTGGGTTGTTTATACAGCAACCTAGTGCCCAAGGAGTTTTTTGTGCAACCCACCTGCATCTCAGAGCAGACAAGTAGCTTACAGCCTCATTCCTGGTTAGCTGGTAAAGAGATTCTTCTTTATTTCTGTTCATTTTGAGCTGAGAATTCATAGAATGAACTCCTTGAGGTTGTCCCCATGTTTTCCTTCTCCAATGTCCATTGTCCAACTGTTCTCTGCTTCAGGAGACTGCAAATTCTCTTTGTATAATCATCGGCCTGTTTTCAGCTACTTCAATTACAAAACTATTCGTCTTGATATTGCAGCCATCTTTGCTGGTTACACCCATAAACATGAAACTCTGCTCATAGTTCTCCCTTGTAAATGTCAAAATAATGTGCAGAAAGTCTTACAGGCTCATAACAGCTGCAGAAGTTATCGAGATTTTGTTCTCTCTCTATTAAGCTATGACATGTTTAAACGCTGCTTTAATCAGTAAGTATAAATGTGCAGCAATTGAAAATAGTTCCTTATGACATCTTGTCTTTAGCTTACTGAAGCATGTTTTCTTTCTACTAAAGTCAAAGTGGCATTAAACCCAAAACCAAAAATAGATTGCAAATTATTAGCCTTAGATGTGGCGGCTGCATTAACTGTTTTCACCTAGTGATCGGGCCAGTAACACACCTCCTGTATTAGAGTATCCTCACTATGGATGAATGAGAACAGAGGACACATTTGGACAGCAGCATTGTCTCGGGGTGGGAGTGTTAAAAGTATTAGCAAATTTAAATACATTAACAAACTGAAGCCAAAAGCCACCCCACACTGCAGTTACACAAGCAGTTAAACAACCAGCTTCTACTTTTAAGATAAAGGTGTTAAATAAAAGCTGATCATTGTAAGCAACCCCATCGGTGGTGATTGATTAGTCTCATCACTCCAAACACTACATTTGCAGGAGAGCTTGTTCTGTTGAAAAACAACAGACTTACTGGCTGGACCACCAAGTGAAAATAAAGGAAAGAAAGCCTAAAAAAGAAAACAAATGCAGCCACTACATCTAGTGCCAGGTACATGCGATCGCACATTCCGACAACAAAATCCATGGATTTTTTCTGACGGATGTTGGTTCAAACTTGTCTTGCATACACACGGTTACACAATGTTGTCGGAAATTCCGACCGTCAAGAACGCGGTGACATATGACGAGCCGAGAAAATAGAAGCTCAATAGCCAGTGTGGCTCTTCTGCTTGATTCCGAGTATGCGTAGAACTTTGTGCATCGGAATTGTGTACACACGGTCGGAATTTCCGACAACGGATTTTGTTGTCGGAAAGTTGGAGATCCAGATCTCAAATTTTGTGTGTCAGAAATTCCAATGGAAAATGTCAGATGGAGCCAACACATGGTCATAATTTCCGTCAAAAAGCTCCTATCGAAAATTTTCCATTAGAAAATCTGACCATGTGTACGCGGCATTGGGAATGATGAGCTTGTATTGCTTTTGGGTCTAACGCATTTATACAAATCTATATAAGCTTAAACACATTAATGTGATGTAATTTCAAAAGTTAGTTTGTTCCATATATAACTTGGTTGACAAGACTGCAGAGATTGTACAGTTGCTTGTAATGTTGATAGCACTCCACATGCCCAGTAGGTGCTGTTTCTGTACCACCTGCCTGCGCCCCAGTTCACAATGCATGCATGTATGTGTGTTCTGTGCATGCATGTCACAATTTCCATTCATTCATATGAAATTGTCCTACCGTACTCTGTTGTAGTAGGAGCTATCTGTACAGTAACCCCACTCATTCCCATAAAATGTTAACAGTAAATAAACACACTACACACTTTGACTTTATTGAAAAAAAAATCCCAAGATGTAAATCTATCATCAATTATGTCATGCATTGATGCAGATAGTCAATAATCACGGTAAATGATGCCCTCTGACCCACCAAAAGAAAAAAAACACAAACTCTCCATTACATTTTCTCCTGGCACTGCTCCATATTTGCAGCTTAAAGCTATTGTGTAAACAAAGGGGTGGGTTTGGTGGATGAAGACATTGACCAAATATGGCCACAGCTATATTTGATCAATGATGTCACCCCCCCCTTGTTTACATTTAGCTTTCAACTGGGGTTCCCCAGGAGATTGCAAGAGGATATGGGGTCAATTGAAGGTGCTTACCACTGTCTTAAAAATAAATAAATGATTGTTGCATTGTTGTCCATTCCCCCACGCCCAGCTGATTGGTCAGTAAAGATGAAGAACAACAGAAGACTGATGAGGTCTTCTCCTCAATCCTTCCCTTCTTCTTCCAGTCTGAATGCTGCCGAATAGGGAATTAGATTGTCTGACATCAAGCTAAGGCTGGCCATACATTATGCATTCTTCTTATACAATTTTCCTTTAGATTTACCAAAAGCATATAATATGAGGTCAAACTCAAATACTTTCCATTTGTATGCAATCAGGAAGGCCCTTGCACTACATAGTTGAAGGTAAATCTAAAGGAAATTGAATAATAAAATTGTATAAGGTTTGGCCAGCTTTAGTGTAGGTACTCACACTTGTTATAACTAAAAGAATACATTTCATGATTACCTAATGCATGTCTACATTAATCTGTGTATTTTATAGCTAAATTAAGTTTCCTTTATAAGTGCAGCTATATGAACCATAGCAGTACCTGTTTAGTTTCACACTTGTTTATTAGCCATGAGACAGTGGCATATTGATACCAGCCCCGTTTATCTAACATGACTAGTATCCCGATTCCCTATGAGTTGACACTTGTATAGTGTGTGTTCCGTTGCCATTTCCATACTAACCCATGTGCTTTTAACCACTTGCTTACTGGGCACTTAAACCCCCCTCAGTCCCAGACCAATTTTCAGCTTTCAGCGCTGATGCACTTTGAATGACAATTGCGCGGGCATACAACACTGTACCCAAATGAAATTTTTATCATTTTTTTCCCACAAATAGAGCTTTCTTTTGGTGGTATCTAATTACAGCTGGGAGTTTTATTTTTTGCTAAACAAACAAAAAAAGATGCAAAAAAATAAAAAATCATGTTTAATAGTTTGTTATAAAATTTTGCAAACAGGTAATTTTTCTCCTTCATTGAAGTGCGCTGATGAGGCGGCACTGATAGGCTGCACTGGTGGGCACTGATGGGCTGCATTGGTGGGCACTGATGGGCTGCATTGGTGGGCACTGATAGGCTGCACTGGTGGGCACTGATAGCATAGTTAAGGCGGCACTAATAGGCACAGATAAGGCGGCACAGATGGGCACAGAGAAGGCGGCACTGATGGGCAAAGATGGGCACAGATAAGATGGCACGGATGGGTGGCACAGATGGGTGGCACGGATGGGTGGCACGGATGGGCACTGATAGGTACCACTGATAGATGGGACTGATGGGCACTGATAGGTGGCTCTGATAGGTGGCACTGCTGGGCACTGATGGGCGGCACTGCTGGGCACTGATGGGCACTGGTAGATGACACTGATGGGCACGGATATGTGGCACTGGGGTGCAGCACCTTTGTTGAGGCAGATTGTGGGCACTGCTGGGTGGCACTTATTTTTTGTATTATGTTTATTTATGAGGGGGCAGGTGGGCACTGGCAGGGGGCAGGTGGGCACTGGCAGGGCTGGCCGTGATCGGGACTGATGTCCCGATCACGGCCGCCGGGGATCGGCTTTTTTTTTTCTCCTCGCGCTGTCAGCGCGAGGAGGAATAATAGCCGATTACCGGCTCCGTTATATCACATGATCAGCTGTCATTGGCTGACAGCTGATCACGTGATAAGGGGTCGGGATCGACCCCTTGCACGGATCGGTGATCAGGCGAGTCTCATAGACTCGCCGATCACAGAGCGCGCCGCGAGCGCCCCTCAGGGGGCGCGCAGGCCGCTCGTGCACGGGACGACGTCAATAGACGTCGTCCCGGCAAAGGAGATCCGCGCTGTAGCCGTCATTCGGCTATAGCGCGGGTCTCAAGTGGTTAAAGGTTCTGCACACTTTCCAGTTCTTTATCCATGAAAATACCTGATGTTCATGGGTAGGAGCTATACAATTTATATTTTTGAATAAAAGATTATAAAAATGAAAATACTGAATTACAACATTCCAAGAGTGGTACAATTTTTAAAACACTCATTAAATTAATGTTCTGTAACACTTGAAAATTAGCATTGATGGCGCAGAATTTAATGTTCTTAAATCCCAACTTCAGAATAAGCAAATATCATCTAAATAAAAGAGATGTGGGGTATTATTTGAATCTTGGCGTGCTTCGTGTATTTCTTCTAGATTTGTGCAGTAATCCATTGTAAAGCTTTGCCTCTGTACAGGAGATTCCTGTAATAAAGGCCAGTCACTGCTGCTTTCTCTCTTTGTGCAGGGTGAATGGTCTTGTATCTATTGAAATAGTGCTGCTACTCCAAAATAGCCCTTAATGATAAACAGAATGAGATGAGATGAGGCTCATGTGCTCGGATGGTGTCAGTACTCAGGCATCCAAACGTCCAATCAAAGAGAAAAAGGTCCGCAACCATGATGTTTCAAAAACAAAATATATACGTTTTTATTAAATCCATCCAATTACAGGAATCAACATCTGTAATTATTGACGCGTTTCAGCCTCATACATATGCCCTTTTCATAATGTGTGTTTTTTTTTTTATTATTAAACTAGCGTTTAATAAAATTGTATGTTTTATTTTTGAGACATCATAGTGCCAGATTTTTTTTCTCTTCGATTGGATGACTGGTCGTGTCTCCCTCATTTGTAGTTTTCTGCAGACAACCTGTAGTAGGTGTGGCCTGCTGGGTTCCTCTGACAGCTCTGATCTCTGCACCGGCAGCATGTACAGCACACTGAGGATGTCACCGCTACCTTTAAACATAGCTTTTGAGTTCATAAAGGCATTTGGTGCACAAAAAGTGAATTTATATACTTTGTGGACATTAAGACATATACCGTAGTCAAATTCATATTTTAAAGCCAGCTTTATATGATTTTTAGATTATTTTTATGGCTAGGTTACATGAATGTAGCCAGGTGCTTGGCTAAGAATGGAGAGTGAGAGAAATACTGTCTGCGGCTGCTCTCTGTAACTGCTGCCCTGCGGTATTGAACTGGTTAACAGCTATATCAGCAAGAGGAGCTTCTAAGCAGGAAGAGTTTAATAGACTGAGTCAGGCACCACTGCACTGTGGGAAATGTAGTCCAGAGAAGAGAGACTCTACTGTAATCTACTTTCTCTACTGTAAGAGCTTTTGTACTGTATTTCCCAGAGAAATATTGCCAGGAGAAAGGAAAAGAGCTGCAGTTTCTCAAGATATACATAACACAGCTTCCTTCTGCTGTGAGGTAGACTGGAGAGTGCACATCTCTGTCCAGTATGCACCATCACTGCTGCATATTGGCAGCCTGAGTGAGTGCTAAATTCGGGAGTGCCAACAGAGTCAACTAAGTGCACAGCAGAAAGTAGACTAATTGGTGAGCTAGAGAGACTGAGCCCTTTAGGAACTGACAATACAACCATCTAGTAGCCTGCTTACAAGCTTGACTATGACTATTCTCATGTGTACCAACGGTACAACTGGGCCCCAAAGCTTGCCAGCTGAAGAGTTAGGAACAAAGACTGTCCCTTTACAGCTGCTGTATCTTCCAGGAGACATTGCACCATATCCTAGTTATTCTCCTACAGTACACTCTAGACTAGTTATAGTATTATTATTTAGATTGCAGTTAATGCTTATATGTTTATGCTTATATTTGTTGTTGACTTTGCTGACTCATGAGTTAATTACAGTCTAGTGGTAAAGAACTCTTTTCTAAGATACTTTAACATTGTGATTATACTGCCTAGTAGACTTTGTCTGAACCTACCTACTGTATGCTCATTTATGCTCGAACCACCATCTACTCTAACCTACACCAATACATTGAGTTAATTTACCACTAAACAGTCTTTTGTCTATTTCCTGGAATTAATTCACAGCTGAGTTAAAGGTAGCTATACCAGTGTTCTTACAAGTGCTTGCAGTAACTTTCATTCAACCAGGTGAGCCAGAGGTGCTGAGGTTGTTCATGGATTTGAGGCTCAGAATAGAGAACCCAAATTACCAGGTAGATAATAAAGATGCTTTTTCTTATGTATTCGAAGGAGTTTCCTTTACAACATGGATCTATGGAAGCTGCACAAAGAGGGCAACAATTATTTGTGTTTTGGTGTATTGATATGCTTACCCAGTGACTCCATATATAGGGAGCAGGGTAGGGAGTGTTGCAGTCTCTCTTTTTGGTAGTTTGTATTATTACCAATGCATATTAACATGTGCAATGCATCACAGCACACTACACAAGCATTGCTAAGATCAGGGCCGTTTTTAAGGCAGGGCAAAAGGGGCAGCTGCCCTGGGCCCTGTTGTGGGGCCCAAAGCAGCTGCCTCATACTTGCCAATTATCCTGTTTTAAATTTCCTCATCCCTTGAGGTTTTAGTCCTGTGCTGTGTCCTAATATCTCAGTGTGAAGTGCTGCTACTAATGCTGCCCAGCTCTGCCCTATTGTTGTGTACAGATGACTCACCAGCAAACCCTGTGTTTACATGTAAATAACCAGCATTCATATGTAAATAGTGGCAGCATTCATATGTTAATAACGGCTGGCGGCATTGATATGTATATCATGCCCCCCCTGAGGTCATATCCACAGTAATCTCTAACAACCAATCAACAAGCAGAAATCATGTGTTTTAACCTCTAACAACTAATCAGTGAGCCGTAATGTGTGCTGTAACCTCTAGCAACTAATCGGTGAGCAGTAATGATACACTGTAACCTCTAGCAACCAGTCTGTGAGCAGTAATGATACACTGTAACCTCTGGAAACCAGTCAGTGAGCAGTAGTGATACACTGTAACCTCTAGCAGACAGTGAGTGATAATGATAAACTGTAACCTCTGGCAACCAATCGCAATAGCTGCCTGATCTGATTCAGTAAACTGATTTTGAGCCTAGCTGCTATTTATTGTATGTCTCAGAGCAGGGGGAGAGCAAAACTGCATGGGGGGGCCCCCAAGATAGGTTTTGCCCAGGGTTTAATCAATATTAAAGACGGCCCTGGCTAAGATCATTTTAAAATGTTAGTATGTAACAATCCTACTTATCTCTATTCATTCATTAGGGCCTCGTTCACACGGGACAATTACATCTGTGCCCTGTGCAGAGCTGTGTTTTACTGGCATGGGCATGTACGGGTATTGGGGGTTATTTACGAAAGGCAAATCCACTTTGCCCTGAAAGTGCACTTGGAAGTGCAGTCGCTCTAAATCTAAGGGGTAGATCTGAAATGAGGGGAAGCTCTGCTGATTTTATCATCCAATTATGTGCAAGCTAAAATGCTGTTTTTTATTTTCCTTGCATGTCCCCCTCGGATCTACAGCAACTTTACTTCCAAGTGCACTTTCAGTATAATATCCCTGTGTGAATGAGGCCCAAAATAAATTATTTCTGTGACTTTATGAATTCTTTAGCTGTTGCCCTGCTCACCGGCCATTTATTGGCTTCAAGGAATATTCATGAAATAGTGTTTATTAAACGCTTCCAGCTGCACTGAAATTACATTTAGAAATTGTGTACAAAAAATCCTACTTTTGTCTTTATATCCATTAAGGCAAATTATTCCTGTGACTTTACGATGATATAAGGCTTTAGCCAACATCAAACTGAGTATTTTGATTATTAAGTCTCTTGTGGGGCGAGAAGGGAAGCATTTCAAATGCCAGTCACCTCCTCAGAAAGTTTGTGAAATGACTGATAATTAGCACAGCATGAAGCTTAAAGTGGTGTCTGCTGCAGCAGATGGCCCTCAGGAATAAACCATATCTTGTCTATCTTGATTAGGGCTTACTTGATAGAATATGTACATTCAAAATGACACCTGCATTACTTATCTGACTATGCCCTAATCTGAGAAGTTGAAAATAACTTTTTTTATGGGTTAATTGCGTACAAGTATATGAAATTTCATCTGCATTTACATCTTCTAAATTATAGTAAAAAAAAACAAAAAAAAAACATACTATATGTGTTACATAATTGAATATATGCACTTTAGAAGATATTGATTGATATATAAATATACATATATACAGTATCTCACAAAAGTGAGTACACCCCTCACATTTTTGTAAATATTTTATTATATCTTTTCATGTGACAACACTGAAGAAATTACACTTTGCTGCAATGTAAAGTAGTGTGTGTACAGCTTGTATAACAGTGTCAATTTGCGGCCCCCTCCCTCAGCCATTAATGTCTAAACCACTGGCAACAAAAGTGAGTACACCCCTAAGTGGAAATGTCCAAATTGGGCCCAATTAGCCATTTTCCCTCCCCGTGTCATGTGACTCCTTAGTGTTACAAGGTCGCAGGTGTGTTAAATGTGGTGTTATCGCTCTCACGCTCTCATACTGGTCACTGGAAGTTCAACATGGCACCTCATGGCAAAGAACTCTCTGAAGATCTGAAAAAATAATTGTTGCTCTACATAAAGATGGCCTAGGCTATAAGATCCAAGACCCTGAAACTGAGCAGCAACATGGTGGCCAAGACCATACAGCGGTTTAAAGGACAGGTTCCACTCAGAACAAGCCTCACCATGGTCGACCAGAGAAGTTGAGTGCACGTGCTCAGCGTCATATCCAGAGGTTGTTTTTGGAAAATAGACGTATGAGTGCTGCCAGCATTGCTGCAGAGGTTGAAGGGGTGGGGGGTCAGCCTGTCAGTGCTTAGACCATATGCTGCACACTGCATCAAATTGGTCTGCATGGTTGTCGTTCCAGAAGGAAGCCTCTTCTAAAGACGATGCACAAGAAAGCCCGCAAACAGTTTTCTGAAGACTAGCAGACTAAGGACATGGATTACTGGAACCATGTCCTGTGGTCTGATGAGAGCAAGATAAACATATTTGGTTCAGATGGTGTCAACCAGGTAGTACAAAGACAAATGTGTCTTACCTATAGACAAGCATGTTGGCGGGGGTGTCATGGTCTGGGGCTGCATGAGTGCTGCTGCCACTGGGGAGTTAATTGAGGGAACCATCAATGCCAACATGTACTGTGACATACTGAAGCAGAGCATGATCACCTCCCTTTGGAGACTGAAGTGTGCGCCCAAGCGTAAACTCTCACCCACTCCTCGGTCGCTGCTTACGGCGGCAGTGTAGCTTCTCGGTAAAGCGACGTCTCATTCAGTGCAATTGATTGTCCTGTAGCCACGCCCCCAACATGTTTCGTCGTAATGACTTCCTCATGGGTATCTTACGCTTGAGCACACACTTCTGGTCCGCCGAGGCCGCAGTTCACCACTGAACCATTGGCTGTTGTTTGCTGTGTGTTCACACTTAAGGCTTTTTTCTATTATGTGAAATGTGAGTGCAATCATTGGAGTGTTGGTGTGATTTAATAAACTGGCTTTTACATTATCACACTATGTGGAACACTTTTTTACTTGTCACTTTGCTGAGTTAACACGTGGATCAAGTGGATGTTCGTCTTTTATCACCGGAGTGGGTGTAATCCTGTTTAAGCCAAACACAAGAGTGAGAGGCATTGCAAGTCGTGAGTGTGCTCTTCAGAGGGAGTGGCGTCACAAGCACGTGGTGAGGTGGAAGATTCAAGAATTTGAGATGAGTGTTTGGATCATACTACCAATTTAGGACTGTTTTGATTTACTTTTTTCATTTTGTCACTTATCACTGGGTGCCTTTGCTTTATTATTATATTTATTTCTGTGATTTATCACATTAGCGCTACTAGTTTCACTTATTGATATTTCATCTATAGGTTTAATTACAGTTTACACATTTTTTATATTTAAGTAGCAGCTTCACTTATACCACTTATTTTCATTTGGCGCAGTGGGAGTAGAAAATATAGAGGCCGGACTCATAGTTTTATATATATATTTTTACCAACAGTACAGTGTATAGATATATATATATATTTATATATATATATATATATATATATATATATACCCCTTGTTTCTCTTTTTACCAAATTAAGCCTAGGTTGAAGTGATTTGCCATGTGATTTCAAATATCAAATCAAATTGCATGCCAAAACGGCAGCTATTACTGGCAATGGCACCGTCCAAATTGGTGCGGCACCACATTTGCAGCTGTGCACCGATTCCCAAAAGTAATTTCTGTACTACTTTTGGTGACTTTGGAATGTGATTTGTATGGACATCTGTGCAGGAACCCACACAGAAATCGCCCCCGAAGTCGGACTAACATGTGGGAATGAACTCACACAATTTCAATCCCACTGTCAGTGTGACCCTTGGCTAAATGTTGCTAGTAGGTTATGTATGATTGGATGGGAATGAGGGACACCGATTAGCAAAATGTATGTAGGCATAGGACACACACCCTGCCACGCCCCCTTAACCACTTGCTTACTGGGCACTTAAACCCCCCTCAGTCCCAGACCAATTTTCAGCTTTCATCGCTGATGCACTTTGAATGACAATTGCGCAGGCATACAACACTGTACCCAAATGAAATTTTTATCATTTTTTTCCCACAAATAGAGCTTTCTTTTAGGGGTATTTAGTTACAGCTCGGAGTTTTATTTTTTGCTAAACAAACAAAAAAAATAAAAAAAATAAATCATGTTTTAATAGTTTGTTCTAAAATTTTGCAAACGGGTCATTTTTCTCCTTCATTGAAGTGCGCTGATTAGGCGGCACTGATAGGCTGCATTGGTGGGCACTGATGGGCTGCATTGGTGGGCACTGATAGGCTGCATTGGTGGGCACTGATAGGCTGCACTGGTGGGCACTGATAGGCATAGTTAAGGCGGCACTAATAGGCACAGATAAGGCGTCACCGATGGGCACAGATAAGGCAGCACAGATAAGATGGGCACAGATAAGATGGCACGGATGGGTGGCACGGATGGGTGGCACGGATGGGTGGCACGGATGGGTACCACTGATAGATGGGACTGATGGGCACTGATAGGTGGCACTGATAGGTGGCTCTGATAGGTGGCACTGCTGGGCACTGATGGGCGGCACTGCTGGGCACTGATGGGCGGCACTGCTGGGCACTGATGGGCGGCACTGGGGTGCAGCACCTTTGAGGCAGATTGTGGGCACTGTGGGTGGCACTGCTGGGTGGCACTGTGGGCACTGCTGGGTGGCACTGACGGGGGGCACTAACTTTTATTAAATTGGCACTGCAGGGGGCAGGTGGGCACTGGCAGGGGGCAGGTGAGCGCTTACATTACTGGCCGTGATCGGGACTGATGTCCCGATCACGGCCGCCGGTGAGTTTTTTTTTTTCTCCTCGCGCTGTCAGCGCGAGGAGGAATAATAGCCGATTACCGGCTCCGTTCTATCACATGGACTCGCCGATCACAGAGCGCGCCGCGCGCGCCCCTCAGGGGGCGCGCAGGCCGCTCGTACACCGGACGACGTCAATAGACGTAGTCCCGGAAATGTAGGTCCGCGCTAATGCCGTCATTTGGCAATAGCGCGGTACCGAAGTGGTTAAAGGAGAATTCTGCAAAAATAATTATTAGTTAAACCTACAAGTGCTTTTTTTTAACACTTCTATTCCTTTATATTGGCTTTTGAGATGTACAAATGCAACAATTTAGAAACTGTATGAAAGTTTTAGTACTGGGAAACACTTCATTGATAGATGAATAGTGCATTTTATATATACAGTTATATGCATCAGACCAAAATGAGGGACAAATGAGGAGGAAAGAGGGACAGAGGGACTTTGTTCCAAATCAGGGACAATCCTTCGAAATCAGGGGCAGTTGGGAGCTATGCATTAACCCCCCTGGCGGTATTCCCGAGTCTGGCTCGGGGTGGAAGTTTTACACCAAAAGCAGTAACCCCGAGCCAGACTCAGGATCGCATCGCTGTATGCAGGAGGAGGTTACTTACCTTCTCCCTTGGATCCAGCGATGTCCCCGCGCTGTACAAGTGGCTCGTCCTACGCTCGATTCATCACGGAGCCGATCTCCATTACCTGCGAGCGTTGCGACGCACAGGGAAGGAGATTGGCGCCAAATTCAAAAAGTGAAACACACAGTATACATACAGTATAATGTAATCTTACAGATTACATTGCTGTATGTAATTGTTTCACATCCCCTTTGTCCCTAGTGGTCTGTCCAGTGTCCTGCATGCAGTTTTATATTATTAAAACTGTTCTTTATGCCAGGAAACTGGAGATTGTCCATAGCAACCAAAACTGTCCCTTTTAGACCAACTAGAAAACAGCGATAATAAATTAGAATCACTCGCAGAATTGAGCGACAGTGATTTGTGGGGAGATCCATTATCAAATACTGAAAAGTAATGACAGTGACAATTCTGCAACTGAGCAAATTTCAGTGTTTTTGATTTGATTACATTATTGAATGATTTTTATTATTGTTATATTATTATTTGGTATAATTATTTATAGTTATTTATTATATTATAATAACATTTTTCAAACTTTATCGTACCCGGGATCTCTGCTAGACTCTGGTTTGGACAGATTTAAGTGAGTTATTCCTAAGAATTACAGCACTACAATATAAAACGCCAAATTTTCATGCAAAATAATTGTACCGCTTTTAGCACCTAAAATCCGAAATAATTGTACCGCCAGGGAGGTTAATAGCTCACAAACTGTTTCCCATATGATTCTGTGAAAGGATATGTAAGCATGTCCTGCATATATCATCTTTGTGAGTTGATCATTCCCTCCTTTTAAACCTGTGGCACGTATACCCTCAGAGGAGCCACCAGATATATTGGGTTCTCTGTTTTTATGTCATGACTCAGCTTTGTCCCTCCTGACACACCTAGCTGGGTAGGGGGTTACTGCAAACACTTATGCATGCACAAATACAAATATTGTGCACACAACTATGGAAAACAACAGAAATTGACACAATTTTGTTTAATTAAACTTGTTGATTCGTTCAATTTGTATTCCGGATTCGTATTCGGAGTTCATATTCAGAATTCCTATTCGGAATTAGTTTTATGTCTTTTTTTGAATTTACCATGTTTTTTTTTTAATTTGAAGAGTTCCAATAAATACATTTTGAATCAGCCAAATCAAAAACTAGATTTTTTGCTTTTTTTTTATTCAAATGTGGCAAAGTGAACAAACAAAAGAAAAATCTTCATCAAACTATTGCAATGGGGGTTATTCACGAAAGGCAAATCCACTTTGCACTCAAGTGCTCTCGCTCTAAATCTAAGCAGAAGATAAGAAATGAGAGGAAGCTCTGCTGATTTTATCATCCAATCATATGAAAGCTAAAATGCTGTTTTTTATTTTCCTTACATGTCCCCCTCAGATCTACAGCGACTTTACTTCCAAGTGCACTTGCATTGCAAAGTGGATTTTTTTAATTTTAGTAAATAACCCCCAATGACTCTTTAAATCACACTTGGCTTAACTAAAACAGCATTATTTCAAAGTGGTACTTTAACCCCTTCCCGCCGAGCGTACGCAGATGTGCGTACTCGGCTTCCGGGGGTTATACCGGGATGATGCCCGCACCTGCAGGCATCATCCTGGTACTGTTTTTTTCAGCGGGCGATTGGCTATCCAGCCATAACAACCAAAGCGGCTAAAAGTCGCTCGGCTGTTATGCCGGAGGAGCGGGAGGGGACGTCCCCCCCTCCCGCCGCCTCCCGCCGCTGTTACCGGTGCTCCCGCTCGATCGGGAGCACCGATTCAAGATCCGGCGCCTCCAGCTGCTGGGGAGGAACTGGAACGAAGCCGTACGGCTTCGTTCCAGTATCCTAATCGTAAATACGGAAGCGTCGTCATGATGTCACTTCCCGTTTACTCGGCTGCCAATGGCACCGGTTTAAAAAAAATATACGGTATTCAGAATCTCCGTTTTTCGGCGATCTGAATACATCTTTTAGACCCCCGATCCCTCCATAAAGAGTACCTGTCACCACCTATTACTGTCACAAGGGATGTTTACATTCATTGTGACAGCAATAAAAGTGATACATTTTTTTTTTTTTAAAACAATTTAGTCATTTTAATATAAATAAAATAAATAAAAAAAATAATAATTTTAAAGCGCCCACCGTCCCCGCGAGCTTGCGAAGCAAAGAAAACGCATTTGTAAACGGTGTTCAAATCACACATGTGAGGTATCGCCGCGATCGTCAGAGCGAGAGCAATAATTCTAGCACCAGACCTCCTCTGTAACGCAAACCTGGTAACCGTAAAAAAAATTTAAAGCGTCGAGATTTTTAGGTACCGTACTTTGTCGTCAATCCACGAGTGCGTGCAATTATAAAGTGTGACATGTTTGGTATCTATTTACTCGGCGTAGCATTATCTTTCACATTATGCAAAAACATTGGGCTAATTTTACTGTTTCGTTTTTTTTTAATTCATGAAAGTGTCCCTTTTCCAAAAAAGTTGCGTTTAAAACACTGCTGCGCAAATACCGTGTGACATAAAATATTGCAACAATCACCATTTTATTCTCAAGAGTCTCTGATAAAAACATATATATAATGTTTGGGGGTTCCAAGTAATTAATTTTCTATCAAAAAATATGGATTTTAACTTGTAAACACCAAATGCCAAAAATAGGCTTAGTCATGAAAGGGTTAATAACACACATTTGTCCTTGATTTCAGAAACATGTTTACAGTTCGAATCCGACTGGAATTCAATATAAAATTTGATTTGAATTTCCATTTGAATTTTGGAAATTCGGACAAATTTTGTTCTGTTATTAGGAGCATTTGGTAAACTTTGTTTAAACTGTAATTGGGGTATTCGGATATATCCGAAGCTCTGAATAATTAAAAATGTGTCAGAATATTTATTCGGAATGAAACGAACCACACATGTCTAACCAAAACTAGTTGACTGCAAGTAGATTATATTGTCACAGCTTCCCTGCATTAACGTTATCTGGCTTCCCATAGTACACAGAACATGGAAATGCAGTTATTTTAGTAAATATACACTGCTAAATACCTTTTCTCATCAGCAGTTAGAACAGTCTTGTGACTTCTATCAGTGTTTGTTAAAGCTTGTAAGAGGAGTTTTTGCTCTGCTCTGACTGCCCTATGAGGCTGCATGATCCCTGACTTTCTGTCTGGACAGTGCTGATTGGCCCTGTGCTGATCACATGCACTTTCCCCCAAAAAACAAAAAAACAACAACTCTCTAGCAATATACACCAAACTGAGCATGTGCAGAGTGCCTCCAATGCTTTGTTATATCAGTAGATAGATTAGGGACAGTAAAAGAAGGGGAGTATCAGAGAAGACATTATCAAACAGCCTTTTTAACCACTTGGGATCCGCGCTATTGCCAAATGACGGCATTAGCGCGGACCTACATTTCCGGGACTACGTCTATTGACGTCGTCCCGTGTACGAGCGGCCTGCGCGCCCCCTGAGGGGCGCGCGCGGCGCGCTCTGTGATCGGCGAGTCCATGAGACTCGCCTGATCACCGATCCGTGCAAGGGGTCGATCCGACCCCTTATCACGTGATCAGCTGTCAGCCAATGACAGCTGATCATGTGATAGAACGGAGCCGGTAATCGGCTATTATTCCTCCTCGCGCTGACAGCGCGAGGAGAAAAAAAAAAGCCGATCACCGGCGGGCGTGATCGGGACATCAGTCCCGATCACGGCCATCAATACAAGGGACCACCTGCCACCTGCCAGTGCCCACCTGCCTCCCGCAGTGCCATCCTGAAGTAAAAGTAAAAGTAAGTGCCCCCCGTCAGTGCCCCCCGTCAGTGCCCATAGTGCCCACAGTGCCACCCACAGTGCCACCCCACAGTGCCACCCACAGTGCCACCCACAGTGCCACCCACAGTGCCCACAATCTGCCTCAAAGGTGCTGCACCCCAGTGCTGCCCATCAGTGCCCAGCAGTGCCGCCCATCAGTGCCCAGCAGTGCCGCCCATCAGTGCCCAGCAGTGCCACCTATCAGAGCCACCTATCAGTGCCACCTATCAGTGCCCATCAGTCCCATCTATCTGTGGTACCTATCAGTGCCCATCCGTGCCACCCATCCGTGCCACTTATCCGTGCCACCCATCCGTGCCATCTTATCTGTGCCCATCTTTGCCCATCAGTGCCGCCTTATCTGTGCCCATCGGTGCCGCCTTATCTGTGCCTATTAGTGCCGCCTTAACTATGCCTATCAGTGCCCACCAGTGCAGCCTATCAGTGCCCACCAATGCAGCCTATCAGTGCCCACCAATGCAGCCCATCAGTGCCCACCAATGCAGCCTATCAATGCCGCCTAATCAGCGCACTTCAATGAAGGAGAAAAATGACCCATTTGCAAAATTTTATAACAAACTATTAAAACATGAATTTTTTTTTTTTTTTTTTTGCATCTTTTTTTGTTTGTTTAGCAAAAAATAAAACTCCGAGCTGTAACTAAATACCACCAAAAGAAAGCTCTATTTGTGGGAAAAAAATGATAAAAATTTCATTTGGGTACAGTGTTGTATGCCCGCGTAATTGTCATTCAAAGTGCATCAGCGCTGAAAGCTGAAAATTGGTCTGGGACTGAGGGGGGTTTAAGTGCCCAGTAAGCAAGTGGTTAAACAATGTGAATGATTAACCCCTTAGGTTCCACAGTGAGTATAACAAGCATGTTTTACTGCATATATAGACTGATTTTACTGTTGTAGGTTTAGTAACACTTTACGGATGAGGAACTGTGTAAGAATAAATCAATCAGTGAAATAAAGGGCTATCGCTCTAAATGAATTAACAATTATTAGCCTTAGGTTAGAATGGCTCCCATTTGGCAGTTATATCACAAAAGTACATCAAACCAAGAATAATAGCAGCAATAAAACAGTATCATGAATGATAAGACAATAGTGAGACAGTTAAACAGCCCATACATTAGTCTTTTTTTTTTCATTCAAGCAGCAGGTTGAATGAAAAAATATGACTCAATTCCCCAATCCACAGATTTTAGATGGATATGGGAATATTCCTAACTGAGTCTTTGTATTTTGACAGTGGGAAGACTTCCCAACCATCAGATCAGAGTTTCCAGCTATAGCTGGTGGTGCTAATCGAGCAGCAAGAATCGACTTCTGGGCAGCCTGTCCTCTTTTGGGTATGGCATCTTCTGCGACCTTGATTGGTCGTTCAAAAATGACGTAACTCCTATGCATGTATGTGTGAGTTAATTCTTTCTTGCACCAAGGCATGCCAAGAGCGTATACTGGGCATATCCAAAAGAGTCATTGCTGGCAGACAGAAGAGACAGTCTCTTCTGCTAAAAAATTCTTCCTGCGAGCAATGTTTGAATAAGAGGCTATAGTTCTGCTTTAAGTGTCAGATATGAGCAGGCACCTTAGCTCTTCAAAAGAGCAAAGATTTAACATACCACCCATCATAGAGTTAAGTCAAAAATCTTTATTTATGGGACATTTATGGTTTTCTTAAAGTAATGGGGTCACTCTAAAAAAAGTGCAGCATGCAATATCATATGTGACTTTAATGTGGCTATTGGATCAACCTAAAGGATGCATGGGGATTAAGAGGCTGATTTACTGAAAGGGTTGAGATTCTTCACACAATAAATGATGTGAGTATTCACTTCAATTACCCAATTATGTAAAAAAGCAAATCCCCTTCACATTGAATACCCAATACCTGATCATGCATAGATAAAACAAGTACGCAAGCATTTGCTCTTCACAACATTGGATGATTGAAGTAAATATTCACACGGTATTAAGTGAAGAATCTCAACTCCTTTAGTAAATCAGCCTCAAACATATTGCTAGTGTTAGGCAAGTTGTACATTGGAAACTAAAGTTTAAGAGAATATTAGAAACTGAACGTATAAAAATGATCACCCCACCGCACTCAGGTATTGACATTTATGAAATGTTTTTGTTTTTTGAAATTCAATTCTTATGCATATCATATGGGCTGTATAGAATACTATCTCCATAGAATTGTTTTAAACCCCCACTGACACTGTACATAAACAATGCAATTTAAAAAAGACATATATTAGATCTTAGAATGACCACATTTACTATGTATTTATTTAAATGAACCCGTTATTGAGTTAATTTGCTGGCTCTTATGCAAAGTTTATTAACATAAACTGTTTACCTGTAGATAATCAAATATACTGTTTAAGAAAGGGGAAAGAGGGAAATGTTCTGCATTTATTTCTTCATCCTCAACATAAAAGGTTAAGTGACCACCTCTCACAGGCCTGCTATCTACCCCTCACACTCTCTTCCATTTAATTGATTAGCCTTACGTCAGCCGTGAATAATTAGTATAATTAGGAGATCATATCTGGCCTTATTTTCTAAAAACTATACCCTTACCATTTAGAAACTCTTGACAGATGTGTGGCTAATACAATGCGTCCGGACAGTGTTTAGTGTTGTTCTTTGTATTGTTACATGTTGGTCTTGTTTGTTGATATGTCCATGGTAATTAATCTTTTGTGTATTTAGACTTAATTGGTTTTATGTAGACTGCACCTACCTACACTACTACTTTTTGCTTTTTGATACTCAATTTGTGATATATGGAATAAATGTAATCAATTTTTGATATATTTTCGTTTGATCTAATTATTGTTGCTGAAAGTAACCCCTTATCCGGTATTCTTCACTATAGAGTACAATCCTTCCCTCTTCCCCCTTTCTTTATATGCTATATGGTTACAGCAACAACATCTTAAAGTAAAGTAAACCCTTTACAACCACTTTAAACTACAGGCGAGCCTATAATTAGGCTTACCTGTAGCTGCACTGGATATCTCCTAAACTTGTACTGTGCCGTTCCCGATGGCTCCCGTGCATGCGCGGGAGTGACGTCATCGCTGCTCCGGCCAATCACAGCGCCAGAGCCACGATATCTGGAAGTAACCTCCAGAATAGTTGTTGCTGGCCGGAGGGGGAGACGAGGACGGCTGCGGGGCTTCGTTCTCAGGTAAGTAATTCATAACGAGCTAGTATGCTATGCATACTAGCTCATTATGCCTTTATCTTGCAGGGTGTTTTTTTTTTTTTCAAGAGGGTTTACAACCACTTTAACAGGTGATAGATTTGAATTGGTCATTCACAGTACCGGACCAGTAATAGTGGAAGCTTGCCACAATTTCTTCCCTTCCCCTCTCCTTTCCAGTTCCCCTCTTTTATTGCTTACATACTGTTTAAGAAGCCCATTCAAAAGTGTAATTCCAACATGGTTTAATTTTCACATTTATGAAATGAGTGGCTATTACATATTGCATGAAAGAAGTGTTTTTTGTTAAGACTGTTTACTTTATTTGTGTATGTCATGTACATGAGGCAATCAAATTTCAATAAAATAAAGTACTATCTAAATATTTCTGGGGAGGGGGTTCATAGCTTTCATCAGATTCTTAAAGGGGTCAGTGAAAAAAAAAATGTGAAAAATCATTGGTATAGACTAATCCAAACACAGCAGAAAATCTACATGTATGCAATGTAAAACACTTGGAATTGGCATGCATACACCTACACATTAAATGTGCCATATATTTCAGTGGAAACTACTTTTAAAAAACCCAAGGAAAAAATAAACAGTATTAAAATAGATTATCGTGTGCTTTAAAATCAAGTCCCCCAATTTAACAAAAATAAAGAGAACAGACAAAAAGCTATAACTTTTTGTTGTGGTAAGCCAAATGGATGTTTTCTTGAATAATGATAAATTGCCCTAATGTTGTAGCTTCTGGGAAACTACCACTAAAAGCAAAAGAGAACAAACAAGAGTGCACTAAACCAATGCAATAAAGTTGTTTTAATGGAGTAAATTCAGTGGACAATTGCACTTTCAAGCATGTAAAGAAAACGGTGCTTATCTGTGGCCTGAAGAAGAAATCCCTTGGGAGGAGTCCATGAATCCACTCACCATGACTAGAAGTGGGGCTTTTAGCTGAAACATCCAGGGAAGTAGAGATCAGAAGAAGAAGAAGTGGGACCTGCTTCAAGATGTTAGCCAGTGCCGGAGACTTTGGTGTGTTGTGATGGTGATATTAATATCACATGGAGTCCATATTCAATAATTAACCCTGGCAAATATACCTGCTTTGCCAATGTAGAATCCTGTACTCTAACATCGTGCCATCTTGTCATCAGGCCACAGGCAGTGAACTTTAGTTTGTTGTCTTTTGAAAAATAATATTTTGGCTTTCAATTTTTAAATGCAAGATCTTTTACTATCACCATGCAGCTCGTTTTGTACATTTGAACCCCTAAAGGGCTGTAGCTGTGCTACATGAGTTTAAGGCCCCTTTTCCACCTTCCTGGCGTGTGCTTTGGTACTTTACCACACACATGTTAAGATGCATTACATTAGGGCAACCTATTCATTTTGAGTGGACATGTCTGTGTTGTGGTGCTCTGAAATACACATGTAGTGAAGTGCATTTTCAAGCTGCAATTGATACTCTTTAAAATGTATGGCACCACAACATTGATTGTACATTATGAAAATTCACATTAAAGCTCACGTTTTACTGTACATTACCACAATGCACCTATATATTTTCAAACTAAAATATCTCCCTCTGTATTCACCATTGGGCATCTATCTCAGGTTTTAGCACCTAGGTGATCGATCTGCTTTGGTTGGGGAGATGGAGCACTACACACAATTCTTAGGTAAAGATGGCATGGCTCGTCCATGGTCACCTTTGCTTTATGCTGGCATGTGAAACACCCCTGCTGCTTTATTTCATGAGAGTCACCTATGTTGCTGATTGGGGTCTGATACTGATTGTAACTCTGAAGTTAAGGGGCAGGGCTTCACGTAAAGAATAATGTCCCAGTCATGCAAGACATAGAAAAGAATAAAGGTTTTAGTGCTAAGGCTATTAGATACTGCAGTCTACATTCATTTCAAAGGTGTTGATTTACTAAAGGCAAATACAGCGCAATGTGGTGAAGCTTCACTTTGTAAAGAATACCTAGCCAGGTGCAAGGGAAAAAATGATTGAGTGATGGAAATCAGCAGAGTTCACCACAAGCTCTGGGAAAAAAATGGGTGCAACTGCCCTTGCAAAGTGCACAGTTTACCCGCTTCATGACCACCCACCACAGATATACTGCCGCAGGGCAACCGTTCTGTGCCAGATCACACACCTAGTATTAGACATGTGCATTCGTTTTCATCCAAATGCATTTTCGTCCGAATTTCAGGTATTTTCGTTATTGTTTTGACAAACGATAACGAAAGCACAGAGTCCGAAAAACAAAAGATGCAACATAAATAAATGCTTTATTTTCGTTTTGACACAGTTCAATACAGATAGGAGATTCAACGTGACTCTAACAATAACAATCTGAGTTTATTGAACTAGCACTCTAACAATAACAATCTGTGTTTATTGAACTTGTATTATAACAGTCCATTCATTCACACAGAGGCAACACGACTTCCAGCACGACTTCGGGAGGCAACTTGGACACGACTTGAGTGTGAATCACAGCGTGACTTACAACACGAACCTTAATGTGAAAAAAAACGGCATGGGTTCCCCTTCAATAGCACACCAGGCCCTTCGGGTCTGGTATGGATATTAAGGGGAACCCCGCGCCCAAAAAAATGGTGTAGGGGCCCCCCTCAAAATCCATACCAGGCCCTTCAGGTCTAGCATGGATATTAAGGGGAACTCTGTGCCAAAAAAATGGCGTGGGGGTCCCCCTAAAAATCCATACCAGGCCCTTCAGGTCTGGCATGGATTTTAAGGGGAACCCCACGCCAAAAAGAAAAATGCTGTGGGGGTGCCCCTCAAAATCTATACCAGACCTTTATCCGAGCACGCAACCTGGCAGGAAAAGAGGGGGAGGAGAGAGAGCCCCCCTCCTGAACTGTACCAGGCCACATGCCCTCAACATTGGGAGGGTGCTTTGAGGTAGCCCCTCAAAGCACCTTGTCCCCATGTTGATGAGGACAAGGGCCTCATCCCCACAACCCTGGCCGGTGGTTGTGGGGGTCTGCGGGAGGGGGGCTTATCTGAATCTGGAAGCCCCCTTTAACAAGGGGACCCCCAGATCCCGGCCTACCCCTGTGTGAAATGGTAAGGGGGTACAAAAGTACACCTACCATTTCACCAAAAAAGTGACAAAGTGTTAAAAATGACAGGAGATGGTCTTTGACAATTCCTTTATTAAAGTCTTCTTTCATCTTCTTTCTTCTGGTCTTCTTCCTTCTTCTTTTCTTCATCCTTCGGTTTCTTCCTCCATCTCCTTCTTCCAACGATCCTCTTCTTCCTCCGATACGCTTCTTCTTGGTCCGGTGTTCTCGTCCAGCATCTTCCTCCACGGCGTCTCTTCTTGGTTCACCGGCCGCTCCGTGCAATTGGAGGCTCCCGCTGTGTGACGCTTCTCTTCTTCTGACAGTTCTTTTATAACGGAGGGTGGTGTCACTCTGACACATGGAACCAGACTTTTTAAAGCTTACTCAAACTGACAAACAGTTTTAGCAGTTTACCAAAAAAAATTTAATGTTTACCTAATATTTATCTAAAAAAAAAGATTCACAACTGCAAACTATAAATGATGCGAATGAAAAATGCACTTCAGAAAAAAATATACAGAGCGTAAAAATTACCTGTTTTTCATCTCACGTAAGTTTTATACATTTCCCCCAATGTGTACAGAAAGTTCAGCTACATTTCTGCAACATTATAAAATATCATTATGAAGCAATTATATCGTTCTTAAATGCTATGAACTTTCAAAATAATCATCCCAAACCAATTATTATTTTATTTTACAGGTTATGTACAGAATATTTTATGCATTCATTTGGATCCTCTAGGTTTCCATCACAGCTCTAGCTATTACCATGAGAAATATGGAGGTGCTTTTAAACCACTACAAAACTTTCAAACGCTGCGTAATAAACCTGGGAATTGTGAGGCTTCAGGCTAAGATTATAATTGGTTATACAAATGGACAAAATAAATATTTAGTGTTTGTGTTTTGCTGGAATAAGTAGCAGGGCTGGTGGCTCTTGTCACTGACGCAGTGCCAGCAATTAGTAGAGGCTGAAACTTGGATCGGCTATAATCATAGCCGGATTCTCTTCTTCATACATCCACTGCCATGAAGATAGACACAGAATTGGCTCAGAACCAGCAGTCATTGTAGCGAATTGTTAGATTACACCTTGCATTTATATCATCAACTTACCTTTTATAGGTGAGATTCTATATTTATCACATATTGTTTCATTCTCAGAATACTGCAAACACTGCTTTTTCTTCTTACGTAAGTATTTAATTAAAACTCCTTATGGATGAAAGCCGTTTCACTTCATAAGTAGAATGTAAATTTATAAGCACATATCTCCATTACTGCAATATTTATTTTTTCATAATGGAACACACCATCAAACCATTCATGTGATTCCAATTGTTAATGTGATATATTTAGTTATATGTTGGAATTTATTCATCAGTACTTTACAGCTAGTGTTAATAGGCTGAAATTTAAAGTGGTTCTAAGTACTCAACATATTTTTACCGTAATGCATTCTTTGCATTAAGGTAAGAAATGTCCCAGTAATTGTGCTGCCCACTCACCCTATTTATACTTTCCTGAGTAATATCTAAATTCAGATCTGTACCCATCTGACACGGCTCTCTCCAGTTTCTCTGCTCACCGAGGCAGAAGGTGGAGCCAGTGGCTTCTACTGATTTTAATCAAATCCTGTGAGCAGAGAGTGGGGGGTATGGCTGCACTGTGTGCAGTCGCAGTGTCTCCATTAGGGGGCCTTGGGCACCGCCCCCTCTCTCCAGCCACCCCCTCTGTGCACCCCCTCTGCATTGCATGAATCTATCCACTGCCACTGTAGACACCCCCTATTCAAGTGCCCGTCCCCTTTTCGCGCACCAGGCACCTGAATTACAGCGGAGGGTGGTGTATTTGAAGCACCTGATTAGAGCCATAGTCTTTAATAGGCGTCAAAGAAGATGACCATTGTGCTCGCAGTGCACCCAGAAGTGTAAAGAAATGAATATTTGCTTTGCTAACACAGAATTGCCTCTCAGCCAATCAGGAGGCCCGGAGGTGATCCCATTGGCACCAAGGAATACAGGAAGAAGATATGCACAGAGGAGTCAGAGCACACAGCATCCATCGCCCTGCTACCGTCCCACAGCTCGCCACCTGACCAGCTGCCTGACACGATGGGGTAAGTGCCGGGCAGATGGCGAGCGGGAGGCACAGTGGCTGCATATTATGGGCACAAGGGCAGCAATTGATGGAGCACAGTTGGTTGCATTTGCGGGGCACAGTGGCTGCCTATTATGGGCAGAGAGTTTGCATATGATGGAGCACAGTTGGCTGCATTTGATGAGCACAGAGGCTGCATATTATGGGCACAGTTGGCTGCATATGATGGGCACAGAATCTGCATATTATGGGCGCAGGTAGCTGCATATGATGGGCACAATTAGCTACCTATTATGGGCACAGAGTCTGCATATGATGGGGCACAGAGTCTGCATATTATGGGCACAGTTGGCTGCATATGATGGGAACAGTGGCTGTAATTGATGGTACAGTGAGTCTGCAATTGATGTTTTTGCTTCAGTATTTTTCGGAAATGTTCAGTTCGTTTGAGCCCCCCCCCCAACAAAAATTGAGCATCAGCCACCACTGGCTGTGTGTTTCAATAGACATACACATTCCAGCTCAGGTTCAAGTCTACAGGTCTGTCCCCATAGGAAATGGCAGAAGAGAAGAGAAAGAGTCTGCGGGGATCCCAGAAAATTTCAAGGCCGCTGACATGACGTGTTTGTTATTTTCCTAAAAAAAAAAAAAATATATATATATATATATATATATATATATATATATATATATATATATATATAGCCTTTACAGCTTTAAGGAATCACAACATTTAGGCTGGGTTCACACTAGTGTGAATTGGATTAGGGTTTCTCGCATCCAATTCACACAGCAGGAGATTGTGACCAGCTCTCTATGAAGCCAGTTCACATATCTCCGCTGTGGCTCCAGTGCGATTTACACAGGAGAGCTGTGCGTCTTTTGGACTGTTTCAGGTCTGAATTCAGCCAAAAATTCTGGCTGAAATCGGACCTGAAATGGTGAACGGGGACGCACTAGACTCCTGCTGTGAGCCGCTGTGTGCTCATATGTGAAACTGTTCTGAAACTGTCTGTTATGAGACCAGAAAACTGCAGATTCTGTAGGTAGGTTATCCAGAGCTTGATGGGTGGAGTCGTGATGTCAGTAGACTCCCCGCCCACCTCTACACTCCCCTTGTCAATATGCATTTTCTCCTGTGTATTTCCTAGACTGAACTTCTGCTATGATCACTAACATCCAGTCAAAACCCAGAAAAGTTACCACATGACTTCAGCATGCCCAATCATGCTGAGGTGTAGAGCAGCCAATCCTGGGAAGCTGGAGAAGAAAGGAGGAGAAGATTTGAAGTACACAGAATGTCTCTCTCAAGCTTGTGCATGAGATATGTAAATCACCTGTCACTCTCAACAAGGGGGAGAAACTGGCTCCTATTTCTCTGTGTGTCAGTTTTTATCCAAGACTAGGCACAGATGACATGAAATCCTATACTGTACAAGGTGCAAGCCTTGATTTTTTTTTTAAATTGTTGGGTTTACATCCACTTTAAAGTAGACCTTCAGTAAGTTTAGGAATTTCCATGTATAAATTTCGTACATGTCTCAACAGTAAAATTTTTCAAAAAAGCTGTACCATTTTTAATCAAAAAGCAATCCTTGAGTTCCAATCAAGTGACCGTACTCTAAGATGATGTCATTGGCCTGCTGCAGCCAGGAGAAAGTATTTCTTCAATCTCCTGTTCTTCAGTGATCAGATTGCAACATTGTAAGTTTGTAGCAAGTCACAGGGAGAGAGGCTGTAGATGGATTGGATCTGATTTTAAATTATTTTTATTCATTTTAACCGCTTTCCGACCGCTTTCCGATGATATTTGTCAGCAGAATGGCACAGGTAGGCAAAAGCGGGTACAGGTACGTTCCCTTTAAGATGCGGCACTGTGGGCACACACACGCACCCGCCGCATTCTTCGTGACCATGACCGTGGGTCCCTTGGACTTGATGTCCACCACGTGCCTGCGTTCATGTCACGGACAGGTAGAACGGGGAGATGCCTTTGTAAACAAGGCATTTCTCTGTTCTGCCTTGTGACATGTTAGAGATCACTGCTCCCTGTCATTGGTATCAGCGATCGCTGTCATGTGTGTTGAAGCCCACCCCCACACAGTTAGAATCACTCCCTAGGACACACTTAACCCCATCATCACCCCCTATTGGTTAACCCCTTCACTGCTGTTGTCATTTACACAGTAATCAGTACATTTTTATAGTACGGATTGCTGTATAAATGACAATGGTCCCAAAATAGTGTCCGATGTGTCTGCCATAATGTCACAGTCATGATAAAAGTATTTATTATAGCAAAAAGTTAAAAATATTGCTTTTTTTTCAAAGTTGTCGCTCTTTTTTTGTTTATAGCGCAAAAAATAAAAAAACGCAGAGGTGATCAAATAGCACCAAAAGAAAGCTCTATCTGTGGGAAAAAAGGACTTCAATTCTGTTTGGGTACAACATCGCACAACCACGGAATTGTCAGTTAAAGCGACGCAGTGCCGAATCGCAAAAAAGTGCTCTGGTCAGGAAGGGGGCAAATCCTTCCGGGGCTGAAGTGGTTAAAGTAAGAGTAACAAAGACATCACAATTGAAAACGCAGACAACATTCATACAATAAGCAGAGGAATTATAGAAAACCATATGGGTTTCATAGGCAACAAACACAACATGGATCATATAATAACAAACATATAAAAAAGGTAAATCCCTAGGCCCTTATCCTAGTGACCATCTATATTGTATTTTTTCCTGGAGAAAATAGGCAAGAGAAACATGAGAGGCGGAAGCATGCCTCCTCTAAATGCAGATATTCTTTCAAAACTTTCTCCCATATAAAGCCTAGAGAATACCAGGCTTATCTACCGAAACTGCTTAACCTCCCTGGCGGTAATCCCAAGTCTGGCTCGGGCTGGAATTTCAGTACCACGAGTGGTAACCCCGAATCAGACTCAGGATTGCATCGCTGGATACAGGGAGACTTACTTACCTTGTCCCCTGGATCCAGAGATGTCCCCCCCACTGTGTGAATCCAGCGGAGGACGGCTCGCACACACAGTGCCCGAGTGCCGCCGAGCATTTGTCCCTAGGGGTCTGTCCAGTGCCCTGCATGCACTTTCATTTTCTGCCTGGAATTTGGAGATTGTCCATAGCAACCAAAAAGTGTCCCTTTATGTCAAAAGTGATTTTAGACCAGCTAGAAAACAGGGATAATAAATTAGAATCACTTGCACAATTGAGCGATAGCGATTTGTGGGGAGATCCGTCATCAAACACTAAATCTAATGACAGCGACAATTCTGCAAATGAGCAAATTTCAGTGTTTTTGGATTTGATTACATTATTGAATATTTTTTATTATTATTTGTTATCATTATTTATAGTTATTTATCATATTTATATATATATTATAAACTTTATCATACCCGGGATATCTACTAGACTCTTGTTTGAACAGATTTAAGAGAGTTATTCCTAAGGATTGCAGGCCTACAATATAAAACGCCAAATTTCCATGCAAAATAATTGTACCGCTTTCAGCACCTAAAATCAGAAATAATCATACCGCCAGGGAGGTTAAAGAATCCCCACCCCCACCTCCAACCCATCCCATCCAACCCTTACTTCCTGTGTTAGTGGTGTAAACGGAGAAAAGAAAAACAAAAAAGACCATAAATTGTGAGAAACTATGTTCATTTAAATGGGAAAGCAAGGGTGAGATGTTCTTGGCTACCTCCCTGATTCTACCCTTCTCTTCCCATACTGTGCCCCCAAATCCATCCTACCTACCCTCCCTCCCTTTCTCATAATTACCCATTAGGGCCCAATCAGTGCATTCTATATGAGTTTAATCACTATTCCAAATGACTTTTATATACAAAAAAGATTGATTCTCCCATCACTCGACCTCACAGCATAAAAAAAATGATACTGGACTGATTTGATTACCCATCCTCTGTCTTTTTTTCATATTATGGGGTTTCCTCCACCACTCCTTCTCTCTCCTCTAATACAGTTTAATTACCTAAACATCTTGTATAGACCAAAGACTGTTTGAACTCAAGCCAACTTCTCCAGGTTCCATAGAATTCTGACTAGGAATCATTTTGTAAATTCTTCCATTAATCTGGCTCTGTCTACCTATCTAAACCATTTCAACATAGTTGGTGTTTTCTTTGACTTCCAGTATTTTGGGATGAATGTTTTCACTGCGTTTAACAAGAACAGAGTGATAGACATGGAGCCGTGTTCAAAATGAACAGACTTTTCTCCGTGTGTGGAAAAGTCTGTTCATTTCAAAAGTCCGGCGGACTAGCACACAGACGGCCGGATTGTCCACTTAACTAGCGAGTCTGGCGGACAATTTTGAGTCAAAACTTCTTTCTAAGTCCGCCGGAGCCCACACTTTCTAAGTCCGCTGGATAGTCTGATTGTGTGTACGCGGCATAAGAGGCATTAGAGAACTATTGTACTGCCATTTCATATTTTTATGGAGATTGTCCCAGGCTCTTAAAGTTTCTACTGTAATAGAGCCTAGGTCCTTAAATAAACCTCTATGTTGCCTTAACAACCAAGCCTAAGGATGATTCAATTATAGTTCCTTTCAGTTGTACCCATTTTTAAAAAAGGGTGCTATGAGTCCAATATTTTATTCTCGCCAGAACTGCTGCTTTATGATAATTCTCAAAGTCTGGTAGGGACAATCTTCCAGTTGGCTTAGTTCTAACAAGTATTCTATAAGCAACATGTGGGCCTCTATATTTCCAGACTCTCCCAATAAATATACCCGGAGGGCCTTTTTTAAAACCCTTGGATTATTGTTAAAGGGATTTATCTGGAAACATAAAGAGCTTTTGGGACAGACACCATTTTTATCACACTTATCCTGCCCAGCCAGGATAACCTGCTGGCAGGAAATCCATTTAAATCTTGTTTAATATTATTGAGGAGAGGTATAAAATTATCTTGATATAAACCTGATACTGACACAGATAAATATATACCCAGATATTTAAAGGCCTTTTGTTTCCATTCAAATGGGTAAAGGGGTCTAAGGGCCCTGAACTCGCCTTGGGGGCCAGAGATGTATGATATTTTAGATATCTCTATGTTAACCTTTAAGTTTGAGTTTTCCCCATATCTTTTCAATTCCATTAGGATGTTAGGAAGTGACAGTCACCAGAATGGATCTGATATAGATCAACCAAGACCCACAAATGTACAAAGATTTTACATGAAAATGACAGCATTTCATCCAGGGATGTAGATGCTGACACTAGGTAATGTCTGAGCAAGTATATATTTTTCTTTTACACATACTGTATATGCAGAGGTAGGCATTGTCAGAAGAAGTAATGTAATCTTTACAAGGTATAAATGTTACCCCAAATATTATAAATTGGCTGGGATAAAGACAAACATCCCAAGTCTCCTGCAGGGAGTCCCTACTGTCAGAATACAATGGCACACTGGGGAGGATTAACGGTGTGGATGGGAAGATCTGCTAATTGTTTTTTTTACTTCCGTCAACCAGTTGAACAATAAGAGAGCTAACTGTGTATACTCCCCTTTAGACTTATACCACAGATGCCAGAGCATCTTTTCCTTCCAGTGACAACACAAACATGCAGGCATTTTTCCTCACACTGACTTTCCTCACTGTTACCCCAATATTTTACTGGGGGGGTAGAATGTCTACTACTATTAAATGTATATGGTACATATGTTTTGATGAGATATGTTGCATGTGTTGCTACAAACTACATCCCACCCCCTATTCTACCTGGCACGGTGGGAGGCACAGTTTGACATCTACAGGCAGATGTGATAACGTCCTCACCAGGGAATGCCAGTCTGTGCAAGGTGGAGGACTGTAACAAAGCCCTGCCTCCTAGATAGATGGAGCACTGATCCAATGATACATTGAATCAGTGTGATGTGTATCATAGGACAGTGATGGCAAACCTTGGCACCCCAGATGTTTTGGAACTACATTTCCCATGATGCTCATGCACTCTGCAGTGTAGTGGAGCATCATGGGAAATGTAGTTTCAAAACATCAGGAGTGCCAAGGTTCGCCATCACTGTCATAGGAGGTGGGACTTTGTTACAGTGGCCACAGAGAAGTTTCAAATCCTTAATAGAGCTCTGTGTGAGCAGGATGCATTTAATTGCCACCGGTATGGCTGCATTTAACTGGCTCTAGTAAGGCTGGATTTAACTGGCACTGGTAAGGATGCATTTAATTGGCACTGATGAGGCTGCATTTCATGGACACTTGTAAGGCTGCATTTAATTGGGGGGTGGGAAGGGGTTGGCACCGGTGCTAAGTACCACCTCTCTAAAATGAGTTTGCCACCTCCCTGAAATTTGTTTTTGTAGGTTGGGATGTCTGTAAAGAAATAATGATAAAGCAAACATAATGGAGTTAGGTATGTGAAAAAGGAAAACAGTGAGGCTGATTTATTAAAGGGTATGAGGATGTTCACTTCATTTTTTTAAATGATTTGAAAATAAAAAGGAAAATCCCTGTTTCCTTATTTTATCTGCTCATGATTTAATAACTGAAATGAATATTCACACAATTTCATTCTCAATTATTTTAGTAAATCAGCCACAGTGTCTCTATTGCAAGCAATTAACTCTCTATTTGACATTGTCAAACAGAAAAAACTGGCCAGTCTTCTGACTGGTTTGTATGAGCAACATAGACACTTCAAGCTTTGTTCTAATAAATACCATTTTATTGCATTAACCCATTTAGAATTGATTACTCTCCTTAAACTCTGCTTAAAGTAGCAATTAACTCAAAAACTGGGGTCTGTCTACAGCTCGAAGAGCCACATGAAAGACCTTACTCCTGAAGCTGGAATCAGATGAGGATTGAACATCCAGCTGGTAAAACTTAAAAAACAGAGGATGACAAGACAGCCTTATAAATTTGGAAAAGGTTGCTTGTTGCCTAAAAGAAGCACACAGAGATCTAGGAGAAGCCAAGATTCTTCCCAGGGAGTATTTGCCAGGGTGAAAATGTCTTTCCTCATACCAAGCAAAATAAGCCTTCCATATGCAATTGTAAACCCTATGATATATGGACTTCCCAGTGTTTAATAGCAAGAGAATTAACAAATCCCAGTGACCACAACCCTCAAGATCTCTACTTCAACAGCCATGCCATGAAAACCAGAAAACATGAAGCAAGGTGGTAAACTGGTCCTTAGAACAGGAGTTCTGGAAGGGCCTTTGGTGTGTTGGCCAAAAGTTTAATTAGGTCAGAGTACCACTTCACAGTAACTTTCACAGATTGTTCCCTTAACGGAAGGTCATCTTGATAACCCACAATGGGCATATCCTAGGAGCATAGTAAAACTAGCATTCCCCACAGTTACAACCTTTTGTACCACTTGCCCAACCCAATTAGATTGTAAGCTTCTATGATCAGGGCCCTTGTACTGTACTATTGGTGCTATATAAATCCTAAATAATGTTAATAATAGCACCGGGGCCAGAAGCTTGTGAACACTCTGGGATGGATGGAATATGAATGGTATGGCTTCAAATGAATGTTGATTGTTGAGTGTCCACAGCAAAATAAAGATATTATTGACGTGTTGGAAAGATGGTGACATGCATGTACATATCCTCAATGTCCACCAAGGCTAGAGAGTAACAACCCTGCAATCTTTCCACAGGTGAAACACTGGTTGTTCCAAAGGTCTGAAAGACCAGCATGTACTGTAGGTCTGCTAGTAATGCTAGCCAGTGTGGAGATCCAAGCTGGTTAGACAACATGAAGCAGAGGCAGAGAGCAGAAGTCTGATTTGTAGCCTGTTAAAACCACCTCCCGTACACAGGCATTTGAGATGCTGTCTGTACAGGTATCTGCAAAAGGCCAACATACATCTCCCTCTTTTGAAAGTGGGGGCATCCCCTAATACTGAAGAGGATATGTCTACAGGATTTTGAGGCATATGGCTCTATTACTGTAGGTTTGGCTTGGAAGTGAAAAGCCTTCAGGGAACAAAAGTAACTCTTTATGGCTACAGGCAGGTGAAGACTTGCAAGTTTGAGGCTTAGGCTTCTTAAGCTGGGGTAAAAGAGTACTCTTACAATTAGTTTCTTCCTTTAAAAATTGTCTAATGAAGCACCAAAAAGACATTTAACACCTAAGGCAATCTAAGCAAACTTTTTTAAATTGCTGTTCCACAGACCAACATTTAAGCCATTTATTCCCACTCAGGACAATCATTTGGGAGATAAGATGTTATCAACTACACCATCAAAACAAAAAATGTTCGACTGAAGTCCAAGCGCTCTAAAATAAAAAGTGTAATTTGGGACTGTAGCTGGTAACTTAAGCCTAGTTAACAACACTATTTTTTTATTTTTTTTAACAATCTGCTGCTAGTACAGTGATTTCCCCTGCTGTTCTATTGTGTTCTGACCAGGGGGGGCACCCCCTGTCCTCACTGCCCTGGTAGCTGAACACTCCGGTCAGCGCTCTCAGCCATTCAAGGTTAAAAAAGGAATCCTCCCCGATGAGACACTGTATTCTGACAGCGGGCACTGTCCAAGACATTTTTTCCAACAAGCCCCTTTTGATGAAAGTCAAAGTAGTGTATCATATACACTACTTTAGGCCCTGGAGTGACTTTGCTAGGTCTAAATCTGCCTGCAGGACTTTGGAGTTCAGGAAGGGGACAAATTGCTATAGTCCATGTAATTACTATAATGCAGGAAAAAATTTCCAAAAACTAGGAAAAAATTGTTATCTCTGCAGGTGTAGTTGTCTCCCTTTTGCTTGTGCACTAATGGTAATGCTGAGTGGCTTCCAGATACTCCCAGTTCAAGAAAGTGGGGGCCTGAGGAAGAAAGATCTCTGGCAGGAATAATTTGAACAAGGCATAACAGTAATCAAAAAGGAAAGCAAAAAGTGCAGGGAGGAGTTAAATGGCTCTGAACTAATAGGGTATTCCAGAACAGGTGACACTGTTCAGAGGTATGCTGTAGGAATGACAAACTACATAACCAGTGCCTCGCTTGGTTTTATGGTGCAGAGTGCTCAATGGGTTGGCAAACTTCTCACCAATCCTGCACTTGAGCTGTGGGTTCTGATGGTGAAGGGGCCCCTCGTGGAACGGTGTCTTGAGCTCTGGCAAACCCACTCTGTATAGCTGCAACTGCAGATGATGACCAGTTAATTCACTCTGTATGACTGTTGGTGCAGATAATGACTGGCTAACCTGCTCAGTGATGTTGTGGGTGCAAGTGGGTAGGCCACACTGGTGGGTGAGTGCTCTGAAGTTTAGCACTCTCTTTGGACATCTCTCTCTTTCCTAGGTGTGGTGCCCAGTCCCCCCAACTTTTCTCAGGCAGACAGTAAATAAACATTCTCACTCCTCCTCGATCTCTTAGTCTCATGGAATCTGTAGTTCGTTTAGCTTCCAAAACAGTGTGGTCAGCCCCTCTTTTGACTACATTTCCCAGTTCTTGTGTCAACCCCTTGTTTCTCTGGTGGAGTGGTGGCTGCAGAGTGAGCTCTTAACGAGAGATAGAAAACAATGTCCTGTACACAGGCAAAGGCTTGCAAAGACCCTGCTGCTGCACTCTGTCTGGGGTCCCCCATTGTGGATTAGTGGTAGAAGGAAGAGGGGTCACACAGAGAAGCCGGTAACATGCTACATATCAGTAAAAGCATTTTGTTATATCTGTTATATAACTGATCAGTGCAAAAAAGTACCTGTTGATCATGACAGAAATTCAGAGCTTTCCTATGTCCAGTGCTGAATTCCTGTGATATCAAAAGGAGCGTAATCAGCTAGGATTGCCATCTCATCCCTTTAAAACAAAACATATATTAATTACACAGGTTCTGTGGCTGATTAAGGTGGTAATTAAACTCACGTAGTGCTTTATCTGCATTCAATTAGCCTCAGAATCTGTGTAATTCATATGTGTTCAGGTTTAAAGGGATGAGGTGGCAACCCTATAATCAACCATCCTAGGTTTTATCTTGGGAACATATTGATTACCTCTTATGTTGAAGAGAAAACCGGGCAGGGCTAGAAACACTCACCCTGGAATTCGTAAAGACTGGCGCATGCAGTTTTTTTTCCTGCCTCTAAAAGTTGAGCTCAAAATATGCCTGTAATCATCTTCATGTGCATGGACACACAGAATAACATTAAGTAGCTTCTACAGGCAGAACACAAAACTGTAGAAGCAACATTATTTAACCACTTCAGATCCGCGCTATTGCCAAATGACGGCATTAGCGCGGACCTACATTTTCAGGACTACGTCTATTGACGTCGTCCTGGTTACGAGCGGCCTGCGCGCCCCCTGAGGGGCGCGCGCGGCGCGCTCTGTGATCGGCGAGTCCGTGAGACTCGCCTGATCACCGATCCGTGTAAGGGGTCGATCCCGACCCCTTATCACGTGATCAGCTGTCAGCCAATGACAGCTGATCATGTGATAGAACGGAGCCGGTAATCGGCTATTATTCCTCCTCGCGCTGACAGCGCGAGGAGAGAAAAAAAAGCCGATCACCGGCGGCCGTGATCGGGACATCAGTCCCGATCACGGCCATCAATACATGTGCCCACCTGCCACCTGCCTGTGCCCACCTGCCTCCCGCAGTGCCATCCTGAAGTAAAATAAAAGAAAAAGTAAGTGCCCCCCGTCAGTGCCCCCTGTCAGTGCCCATAGTGCCCACAGTGCCACCCACAGTGCCACCCACAGTGCCACCCACAGTGCCACCCCACAGTGCCACCCACAGTGCCACCCAATCTGCCTCAAAGGTGCTGCACCCCAGTGCCGCCCATCAGTGCCCAGCAGTGCCGCCCATCAGTGCCCAGCAGTGCCGCCCATCAGTGCCCAGCAGTGCCACCTATCAGAGCCACCTATCAGTGCCACCTATCAGTGCCCATCAGTCCCATCTATCTGTGGTACCTATCAGTGCCCATCCGTGCCACCCATCCGTGCCACTTATCCGTGCCACCCATCCGTGCCATCTTATCTGTGCCCATCTTTGCCCATCAGTGCCGCCTTATCTGTGCCCATCGGTGCCGCCTTATCTGTGCCTATTAGTGCCGCCTTAACTATGCCTATCAGTGCCCACCAGTGCAGCCCATCAGTGCCCACCAATGCAGCCCATCAGTGCCCACCAATGCAGCCCATCAGTGCCCACCAATGCAGCCTATCAGTGCCGCCTAATCAGCGCACTTCAATGAAGGAGAAAAATGACCCGTTTGCAAAATTTTATAACAAACTATTAAAACATGATTTTTTTTTTTTTTTTTTTTTGCATCTTTTTTTGTTTGTTTAGCAAAAAATAAAACTCCGAGCTGTAACTAAATACCACCAAAAGAAAGCTCTATTTGTGGGAAAAAAATGATAAAAATTTCATTTGGGTACAGTGTTGTATGCCCGCGCAATTGTCACTCAAAGTGCATCAGCGCTGAAAGCTGAAAATTGGTCTGGGACTGAGGGGGGTTTAAGTGCCCAGTAAGCAAGTGGTTAAGCCAATGTGCATTGAGCCGTACCGTAGATTTGCACTGCATATGTTTTTTTGCGACTTGTAGACTGATAAAGTCTATGAGAGTTAACAGACTCAGTGTTGCTGTTTATTAGTTTATTAAGCAGCCCTACTATTAAAGAAAATAACTTCTGTATCAATACCAGAAAAGCAAGCTGCTTTCTTCTCCATCATAACAAGCTTTCTAAAAGATCCTATAGGGGATAATTGTTGATATATTTAAGTAATGCTACCATAAAGTATATCTTCTCCCTTCGGAAAAACCAGTGCTCCCTCAATGATTAGTTAGTGGTTCGCAACTGTCAGTGACATTATGTACATGGAGTATTTAATGGTTTCCTTGAAAGGTCATGCTGAAAAAACCTTTAAAACTACCAAGCATTTCAGGATAGATTTTTACAGATTTACTGGATTACAATATTCTCTTGAGAATTAATTGAACTTTACTATATAGAAGAAGCTGGGATGTGGCATCAGCAGGTGGTGGACTTTTCTTAGCATTGTTTTTTCTTTTTGAGTTTGTAAAACCTTCTTCAATGTGTTTTATTTCTTTCCTTTCTTTTCATTCCTTCAGCCCTTCTGTGTCTCCAATACTTTATTTTCATAACTTAACATAACATAAGTCATCTTTGTTGATTTCTTATTATATTACATACCAATTTCTGTATTTTTACTCATTTGCCAAGAAGGTCTGTTTTGTATTGTATTCTGATTCTCTATTTCATTGTTATAGTTCTGTTGAATAAAGACATCAGATAGTGAAGTTATACCATACATGACATAAATCATATCACACATGAAGTCATGATGTAGCGTGTTTGTGTATTCATATCCTGCTCAATCACCTTCAGTAGCAAAAATCTGATGTTGCTCTGTGTTTAGTGGTGTGGCAGTATGTCCTTTTGTGGTAAATGCTGGCTGTACTGAACCCTATATTCACACCACTGATGTGATATTAGCCACAGACTACTGTGCATGCAGGTTGTTAAAGAAGAAGTATGGCCAAAGCTTTTTGGGCCTGGTTTTAGGGTGCAGGGGAAGAGACATTTTGATCTCTGGTTATTTTTGGTCTTTTGATAATTTATCAACTGTTATGCTGCGTACACACGGTCGGATTTTCCGACGGGAAATGTTGGATGTGAGCTTGTTGGCAGAAAGTCCGACCATGTGTATGCTCCATCGAACATTTGCTGTCAGACTTTCCGCCAACAAATGTTTGCTAGCAGGTTCTCAAATTTTCCGCCAACAAAACTTTGTTGTTGGAAAGTCCGATTGTGTGTACACAAGTCCACACACAAAAGTTCACGCATGCTCGGAATCAAGTACGAGGTGGAAGCGTTCGGTCTTGTAAAACTAGCATTCGTAATGGAGATAGCACACACTACCTGATGGAAGTTGTAGTGGTTGGCACAGGAACGGTATGGAGATCCTCCAAGGATAGCTGGACTGCAGATGACAGCAGGCAGAAGCGATCAGCGAGCTGATTGGCAGGAGATGCAGGAACAGCGGCTGCTGGAGCTGGATGAGAAGGCCGTAACACAACAACACAAGGTAGCAGGCAATAGGCAGAGTCAGACAGACCGGGTCGGCAGGTAATAGACAGAAGAAACACAGACAACAGCAAGGTCAGACGGTCCGGGTTGGCAGGTGATCCGGTGGATGAGAGCAGCAGACAACAGCAGAGTCAGTAAGGCAGGCAGGAGTCAGCAACAGTTCACAGCAGAGATAGGCAGAGTCAAGTAGGCCGGGTCGGATTGGAGAAGGTAGAGAAGTCAGATGGAGATCGGTCAGTAAACAATCAGCAAGACAGATTAAGGTAACACAGGTACAGAGCTGCAGACAAAACAGCACCGCACAAGTGTCACTGAGGTACTTTTAAAGTTCCTCGGCACCAAACAGCGCTAGCACGCACGCGCGAGCACACATGCGTGCCAAGGTACACACACGCACATGCACCTGCCACGCACCTGCGTACGCATGGAGAGTTTGCAGGCACATACTGGTGGGAAAACATTGCTGCACAACTCGGGAAGGGGCCGCATGTGCCCCTGATCAGCACTGGCACGTTCCTGACATTGCCCCCTCCCAAAGGGCAGCCTCCGGATGCCTAAGTAACTTATTTTTTCCAAGTGGGCAGAAAAATAAGCACAAATTAAACGTTTAGCGTGTATGTTGCTGTCAGGTTTCCGGGAATTGCTTTCTGGACCATACCTCTTCCACTTAATTAAGAACTGCACTTGCCCCTGTCTCTTCCTACAATCGAGGATGGCCTCCACGCCATACTCCTGATTTCCGTCTACTAGAACAGGTTCAGGGGGTCTGGTTCCTCTGTCAGGAAAAGGATCAGGCCCTTTCCTGCCCCCCTACCTTCAAAGTACTCCACATAGCTTTGCCGTACTTTTCGGGTCCTTTGGGGGGCAAGCCAGGACAGCCAGCTTCAAGCACCATCATCACTTCTGCCTGTGAGTTGGCCTTTAGTCACAACCGAGGCCAGATAGTTGGCTGCATTCTTATGCAAAAAATTATGCAGAATGCAGCAGCTTAAAATTATGAGGTTCAGTTTGATTTTGGCCATGTTTATGGCCATTTGGAATAGCTGGAACCGGATAGCCATTATGCCTAAGGCATTTTCCACCACCCTTCTGGCATGGGCCAGCTGATAATTAAAAACCCTCTGGTCCGGGGTCAGGGTTCTCATTGGGAATGGCCTCATCAAATGCTCTCCTAGGGAAAAGGCCTCATCCTCCACAAAGACAAACGGCAGGCCCACCACATTATCCACTGGAGGTTGCAAGTCCAAGTTGCCATTCTGGAGCAGTCTCTAAAATTCAGTCTGGGCAATGACTCCTCTATCTGATATATGGCCATTCTTCCCCACGTCCAGATACAGAAACTCATAAGTCGCCGACACCACCGCCAACAATGCAATACTACTGTACACCTTGTAGGTGTAGTAGTATGACCCCGAGGTGGGAGGTGGGACAATCCGGACATGCTTCCCATCTATTACATCATTGCAGTTGGGAAAGTTGCTAGGCGAATTGGGAGGCCACAGTTTGCCATTCCTCTCAGTTGAAGTAAAAACAAGAAAATAAAAATTAGTACTTTTGCACATAGCATTGCAAGCAGATTAGACACAAAAATTCTTGGCCAACATAAGTATAACATTTATTGAGAATTTATTATGCATAAATAATGTGTTACTTTGGCAAGCCCATCCTTACTTACACTATTGGCAGCCCACCGGACATGTAAGAAGTGTCAAATCCAAAAATATAAATACACACTTTTGAAGCACCTTTTTACATTCTGCACTTACCTATCAAGATAATAGGAGAACAAAACTTTAAACAGTATCATTTGAAAGTATTCAGGCAGGCACTTGCACTACATGTGTTGATGAATTTATCATCAATCTGACCACAAAATAGGTAAGTATAGTGTGTATGGGTTGGGCAAAGTCAACAGATAGAGTATTGTTATCGGCTGACTTAGCGGTTGGGGAGGAGGGAGTGTTCCAAATTAGTTTTAGCCCCAAAAAAAGCCTCTTGAATTTAAGGACAACAGTAACATTTGGCCACATTTTCTGGGGTGTTTAGGGTAAGCACTACAATGGCGCTGACAAAATACATTGTTAAGTGACTAGGCTAGGTCTGTATGGGCCCAGAATAGCATGCTGGGGAGGTTAGCGAAGGCAAATATGCATGAAGGACAAAAAAGGAGCAGTAAAATCTTACAGCATGCATATTATGATCATGGTAATTATGGAATGGTGAAATTAATAAAAAGTATTAGCAAAAATTATATACATAGAAGGTGACGGTAAAGGATAAAACTTACCATAATATAGTCTTTCTGCAGGACCTTCATGATGGCAGAACAGGTCTCTGGAATAATGAATCCCAGAGCCTGGGGGAGATCCCAGTTGTGAACTTAATATCCTGAAGACTTCTCCCCATCGCCAAGTACCGCAAAGTGGCGACGAGTCTTTGCTCAGGAGTGATGGCTTGCTGCATGCAGGTGTCCTGCTTGTTAATATAGGGAGACAGCAAAGCCAACAGATGGTGAAAAATGGGGTCAGAGATAGTTCCTGAAATCGTCAGGATTATTCTCCTGGAGCTCTTACAGCAAAGGCATATAAGTCTTTGCTGTAAATCGTCAGGATTATTCTCCTGGAGCTCTTACAGCAAAGGCATATGAGAGAATTGGTCACAATTAAGTAACCAATTCTTGGTCCAGGAACTCCTGCTCCCCCTGGTCATGGACTGGACTTGAGTCAAAGCAATAAATCCAACACCAAGCCCAACAACAGCACAAACTCCGCAATGAATACATAACCGCAACATGGCTAGAAAACGGTCGGCTGCTCAGAACGAACTGACAGAGCGCACTGAAAATCAGAAAGGGCCTGAGAAGAACGAACTGAAAATCAGAAACGAGCAGACAAGAATGCACTGAAAAACAGAAGTGAACTATAAATAGAACGCACTGAAAGACAGGAACGAACTGACAACACGCACTGAAGAACAGATATGAACCGACAAGCACAAACTGATAAGCAGAAACAAACTGAAAAGCAAGAGGCTGAAAAGCATGAATCATCTTTCACCAAACTTCTACCAACACGAGATAAACATGAGATTAGCAGAAGGAGCTCAGAGGGTGGTGTGCTGGCTATTGAACTTCCTTTTTATCGGCTCATCATACATGTTGTACATCACCACGTTCTCACGTTCGGAATTGTTGGCCAACATTTGTGTGCCCGTGTGTATGTAAGACAAGTTTGAGCCAACAATTTTTCAACAAAACTCCACAGTTTTGTTGGAGGAAAGTACGATCATGTGTACGGGGCATTACTGTTTATTGTTATTGCTGTTCTGTATCTTTTTGCCCATTGGGAATTTTTTTCCCAAATAAATCCCTGTGCTCTAACCATGGTGTGTGAGAGGGTTTGGCATTGCTGGTAGGGTTGTAGGTATCCAAAATCTGATGATCAAAACATCAGCAGTTCCTTCAGGGGTAAGGGCATACACATATGGGAGCTGTTTTAAAATGATTTATATTCCTGTTTTTTCCTGAGATGTACACAACACAGTCTTGACTGGTGGAGAAGGGGCCTTAACCTTCTGCTGCAATTTTACTTTCACTTACAAGTCTCCTACCTACTGCCATCCAGGGCTGCCTTTAATATTTATTGGACCCTGGACAAATATTTTCTTGATCCCCATTCTGATACATAGAAAAAATGAGCAGTAGACTCAAAGTTAGTATACTGTAGCAGATCACACAGCAATTTCAATTGGTTGTCAAAGGTTACAGCCCATCATTACAGCTAACTGGCTGGTTTCTAGAGGTTCCAGTACATACAGTAAATTCTGCTTTACTGATTGGTTACTAGAGGTTACTGCACATCATTCCCACTCACTGATTGGTTGCTAGAGGTTACTGCACATCATTATTGCAAACTGATTGGTTGCTAGAGATTACAGCAGATCCCTACTGTTCACTGATTGGTTGCTACAGGCTACTGTACATCATTACTGCCCACTGAGTAGTGCAGCAATCCCAACTAAAGAGGCACATTATTACACATACTTCAGGAGATGGTCAGAGAGTACGGACATACTGCAGGACACGGTCAAACAGTGTAGACATACTGCAGGGGATGGTCAGACACCACAGACATACTACAGGAGATGGTCAGAGACTGCAAACATACTACAAGAGACGATCAGAGACTGCAGACATACTGCAGGATACGGTCAGAGACTGATGACATACTGCAGGAGATGGTCAGAGACTGTCGACATACTGCAGCTCAGATAGCACGCAATTGTGCTGCAAACTTGAAAATTACTTGCTAAGCTATTGCTAGACTTGCCAGGCTTCACATGTTTTTTCTAGAATTGCAGCAAGTCCACATTGCATGACTCCAGATGAACTTTATTTGCAAGTTCCCATTCAGTTATGTTGTGTAATATTCATCCCACCACAGGGGTCACTGTGGCTGAATTTTAATGCTCTAGACTTGCAGAGCTCTTGCTGTAGACACACCACTGCAACTTTGCTCTTGCTATACACTTGCCATGCAAATTTGCTTCAAATTGGAAAAGTATCAACTAGAATTTGTGCTTAAAGTGCTCTGCAAGTGTACAACTTGAAAGTGAAAATGTGCAGCAAGTTAACAGGCTTACAATTCAACACTGCCACAAATTTGTGGCAAGTTATCCTTGCTATCTGGGAGGAGATGGTCAGAGACAGCAGACATACTGCAGGAGACAGTCAGAAGCTATGGACATATTGCAGGAGATGACCACAAACTCAGTAATGCACAGCTTTACAGTTGAACAGCGGATTAGGGTTTAGGATAGCATTCATGTAGTCTATGGGGGGAGGACATACCTGGCCAGCTGGGCTCACCATGCGCTTTCAAAAGGTCCAGGGGTGGGGCTCCCACTCAGATCTCAGCCCCTACTACAGCCGCTCCCTCCTGAGTATACAGGCTGCATGAGGCATGGTCTGAGTATCAGTGGCGCTCCCGTACCCTCTCTGCAGCCTGTGGTATAAGGCGCTGCCTCCCGTGTTCCAAATGCGCTCTGCAATTTTATCATCGGGGCCACAATTTGCATGCCACAGGGGACTCAAGGGGCAGCTGCTTTGGGACCCACGACAAAGATTGGGCCCAAGGAAACTTCCCCGTTTGCCCCGCATTAAAGACAGCCCTGCTGCTATCCTGTGACTGGACAGGAGAAGCTGCAGACTGACCCCCACATGTCTCTGTCACTCTGCTTTCTCTTCAGCTTAGCCTACACAATAATCAAGGCAATGTTGTTTTATGAAGAATTATTATTATTAATATTATTGGTCCAATATAAGATCATCTTCATTATTTCAGCTGATGCACAAACTTGAGGTACCGTATTTATCGGCATATAACACGCACTTTTCCCCCTTAAAATCAGGGGAAAATCACGGGTGCGTGTTATACGCCGATCCTCCGCGATTTCTGCACGATTTTTGGGCTCTGGGCGGCTTTCGGACACCTTCGGCCCTTTTCGGCGGCTTTCAGCCCTTCTCGGTGGCCGAAAACCTCCGAGAAGGGCCGAGAGCATCTGAAAGCCACCGAGTATGGCCGAATGTAGCCAAAAGCCGGCAAGTACGGCCGAAGGTGGCCGAAAGCCGCCCAGAACTACCGGGCACCACCGAGATACACAGGACATCTCGGTGGCGCCATTTTTAAAAATAAAAGCTGACATCACTGAGGGGACAACGATGCACAAGGCTGCAATGACTGACAGGCTGCATTATGGACAGGCTGCAATAACAAGTCTGCAATGACAAGGCTGCAATGACGGACAGGCTGCATGACAAGGCTGTAATGACAAGGCTGCAGTGATGGACAGGCTGCATGACAAGGCTGCAAATTACACTGACAAGGCTTCAGATGGACACTGATAAGGCTGCATTGACGGGCATTTAAATGTACGTTTTTTTTTCTTAAATTTCCCTCCTAAAAGTTTTTTTCCTTTAAATTCCCTCCTAAACTTGGGGTGTGTGTTATACGCCGGCGCGTGTTATACGCCAATAAATACAGTAATCAGATAAATGATTCATGATTGCAGGACTCCTCAAAGTCATGATTGTAAAGCAATAAAAGAAACTCACTTTATTTAAGTAGAGTATATGTACTATTCACAACTTTATTTATGTTGATGCAGAGCATGTAGTCAATATGAGGGGATAACCAGTGCAGGAAGGGGAAAATACAAAAACTAGACCAAAGCAAAGAAATACTAATTGACACTTGCAGAACCATATTTTGATCTCCCAGTAGGTTCATAGTAAGTTTAACAGCTTGCAACAGGTCATCCTGACCTCTTACATGACCCTATCAGATAGATATATCCCACATTACCATCACAGCTTTAAAGTCTGATAGCATCACCAGGGCAATAGTTCATCATTAGTCTATACATTATGTCCCTTGTACATCCAGTAACCATTGTAAATACATTATATTGAAGTTAAACTGCAAAAATATATTGAGAACTTCTATCAGAAGCTTCTGGAAAGTGTATTTATTTGTAAAAGATTTTAATAAAGGAATGCAAGACATAGAATTATATTTCAGGTTGTTATTTTTGTACATGGTGATACCCAGTCATTCAGACTATATACTGACTGCCATGTCTATAGACTCCTTCACTGTAATTGCCCTAGGCAAGGCTCAAATTGAAAAAGGGTCACTTACACATCCATTCTTCCTTGTTTTAGGAAGATTCTCATTTAAGAAACTAAATAATTTAGCTCCCCTTATTTTTATATTGATTTATGGTTTCGACTAACTAGTTTCCTTTGTACAGTAGAAGATAACTGTCTCTATTCATAATCCCCAGACGCTCTAACATGGCAGGAACTTTTAGCTATGAAAGATTGCTGAGTTAATGTCTGCTTACCACTGGTGAGCCGATGTCTTAGAATTCTTAGAATTGGCCTGTCAAGTCGTTCCTCATAATTGTCTTGTGTTAAATTGTTTTATTTAAATGTTCTCCAGACTATAATTAACTATGTAATATTCCACATACTATAGTGATGAATGTGCCAGGATAATCCTACCATCATCCGGTTTATTAGAAATGCCTCACATACATCTTTAACATCTTCGTAAATATTTCAATTGCCTGAGATCTTTATTTCACACTTCCATTTTCTTTTCCATACTATATTCATCTTAGTTTTTTCCCCACTCTTCCTGGTTTCTTATCTTTTTTCTGCATGGCTTAAAAATACCCATGCTATCTACACAAAAGATAAAGTTGCTGGCCATAATCCTCAGATTATTTTGATACAGCAGTACTGAGATCCAAAAGAAGTTTTTGAAGCACTTGTTATAGAATGCAGACATTAATATTGTTTAAAGACAGGCATTCCTATGTACGTTTTCAAGGTGAAATTAGTTTCTTGTCATTTCTTGTGAAAACTTTTCTGTATATACTTTCTGTGGCCTTTTTCCCTATTGTCATTCTCCAATGCTGTCAATCATTCTTCATTCTATATTTAATAATCCCTGCTACGAAATATATTTATTCTTTCCTGATAAGAGGCAGTCAATCTTTTTTCTCAGAAATCACTATCTGGGTTTGATAGTGATGAAAATTATTTTTATGGGTTAAGAAGACTGAAACTTTTGTACTTGCCTCTTTTGTTCAAGAAAATACATATGAGCTTAGACATATAATTATAGCAAGGATGACTTGGACTTGCCTGTTCATATCACCTTAAGACAAGTTTTACTGATTTTCCTTTTTAACAGAGCTGGCAAACATAAGTTAAATAAAATAAAAGATATCTAATATAATAATAATAATAATAATAATAATATAATATAATATATTATGAAAACAAAAAAAACAAGCAGATATCACCTGAATGTCACCAATCATTGCTGAATGTACAATTTTCCATCTATATCCAAGAAGATTAGCTAAAGACACAAGACTACAGCTAAGCCTATGGAATGTAGCTTAAGGGTTAAGTAAAAAAATAGCCTTATTTGTTCAATATTTTGAGAATATTTTGGGACAGAACTGGCGCATGGGTCAATCAGAGGCTGCCTTGCAAAAACAGATATTTAATTTACAAAATGTATTTTAAATAATATTCTACAAAATCAAATAAAATGTATTTAAATGGCACTGCATGACATACAAAAAGCTTGCTAGGTTACCACTGGTGTTCAAGAATGTTACAATACAAATTACAGTGTAATATATCCTCGTTCAAAATTTTTTATTTTATGTTAAAATAAATTACATGTACAGAATATAAGAGAAATTATGTGATACCAGAAATAAAAAGTAGACATATTGAAGTACGGATGATACAAAGCAAAGAAGAATTTCAAGATATTCTCGTGGGAATGACAATAAATGGCCTTATATATTTTAGAATTTGAAAACATTCTTATAGCTGAGTTTTAAACATTTTAATCCCAAGAAAATATAAATATGTCTAAAAGAAAATATATGATTTTAAAGTTTTGACCATAACTTCTAAAGTATGTTTATAGTAAGTATTATATAGTAAGGGAAGAACATAAAAGGTATATAGGAGGGGAAGGGGAGGGAATAATTCTCCGGAGGAGGTTTTATCTATCATCTAATGTTGTAATTCTATAAAAAATCTTAATCACCATAACAATAAAACTCGGTTGTCAATATTATCTGACGTATAATATTTAATCCAGGGTTTCCATATGATATCAAACTTTGTCATCTGGTTTTTATCTATAGCGTCCATTTTAGCATGGATGAAAGATTGATTCATTCTACGTTTGGTTTCTGCAATATTCACCACATCTGTTTTCCACGCATTGGCTATAGTCTGCTTTGCGGCTATCAGGAGTGTAAGAACTAATTTGAATTGTATCTGATTCAGAAAGGCTGGTTTTAAATTAAGGAGAGCTATAATTGGGTCTGGAAAAATTGGACGATCAAAAAATTTTGTAATTATCATAAAGATCTTTTTCCAAAATGATTGTACAATTGAGCAATGCCACCAGGTATGTATATAGGTACCTTTTTCTGGACAGCCACGAAAGCAGAGGCCAGTGTTGTCTGTTGAGAATTTGGAGATTCTCGCAGGAACCAAATACCAGCGTGTGAGAACTTTATATGATGATTCAGACGCCAATATATTTATAGAGGAAGATTTTGTGAAAGACCATATGTTGGACCAAGACCTAGAATCGATCGTACAATCCAAATCTTTTTCCCACTTGGCCACATATTTAGGTATAACAGTATTAGAATTAGATATCAATTGTGTATACAATGATGTAATACGACCTTTAGCATGTGGTTCCTTGAGACAAAATCTTTCAAATTGAGAAATATTATGCAAGTTTACATTTAAATTGAGAAGAGGAGTATAAAAATCTTTGATTTGGAGATATCTGAATATTTCTGATTGTGGAAGCTTATATAATTCACATAGATCTGTAAAAAATTTTATTGATGTAGTTGAAGTTAAATTATATAGACAAGTGATACCAGCCTTAGACCAAGCTTTAAAGGTTTTGGGATATTTCCAGGCTGGGTAAAAAGTCGGATTCTTGTGGAAAGATAATAGCGGATTTTGAGGAGATTGCAGACCATGCGAATTTCTATACCTATCCCATATAGATAGAGAGTGCTTAGAAATTGGGTTATTTATAGACTTACGATCCGCAGGTTGTAACCATAATATATTGTTTATAGGAAGAGGATCACAGTCTACAGCTTCAATGAGGACCCATAAAGGAATCTCTGTAGAAGAGTGATATTTTGTTAATTGAGATAATTGAGCTGCCTTATAATATATGTTAAAGTCTGGGAATCCCAAACCACCCAAAGCTTTGGGGAGAACAAGTGTTTTTTTGTGAAGTCTGGGTTTTATTTTCCCCCAAGTAAATTTCGTTACTTTTTGTTGAATCAGCCTAAGAAAATATGCAGGAATATGAATCGGGAGAGTTCTGAATAAATATAAAAATTTCGGAAGAACAGACATTTTTATGATATTGATTTTCCCAAACCATGATATCGGCATTGATAACCAATTAGATAACGACCTTGTAATATTTTTTAATAGAGCTGGGTAATTAGCTGCAAATAAATCGGAGGGGTTAGGAGTAAACTGCACACCCAGATATGGGAGGCTATGATCTACCCACTTAAAGGGTAGTGAATTTTGTAAAGATTGTTTATCTTTTTCGACAAGTGAAATGTTTAATGCTGAAGATTTTTGAATATTGACCTTAAGGCCCGAAATAAATGAGAATTCTTGTAGTACAACCATAAGATTTGGGGCCGAAACATGTGGAGAAGATAGAAAAAGGAGAATATCGTCTGCGAATAAACAGAGCTTATGATGAAAGCCACCCATTTCAATACCTGTTATAGTGGGTTCCATCCTAATTCTTTGTGCTAAAGGTTCAATGAGTAAAGCAAATAATAATGGTGAAAGTGGACATCCTTGACGAGTCCCCCTCAGTATATTAAACTCGTCCGATTTGTACCCTGCATATCTGATATAAGCTTTGGGATCTTGATACAAATTAGAGATTCATCGTAAAAATGAGGGCCGAATCCCCATTTGGAAAGGGTATAGTTCATATATGACCAAGATACTGTGTCAAAAGCTTTCATAATATCTAAAGAAAGAAAACAAGTGGGAATACGTCTTTTTTTAGCGGCATGTGACAGGAGTGTTGCACGTCTAATATTATCTCCTGCTTGACGTAATGGAATGAAGCCCACTTGATCACGATGTATTAGATTGCCTATAATAGTATTTAATCTGTTAGCTAGAATTTTGGCTAAAATTTTTATGTCCAAATTTAATAACGAAATAGGGCGATAATTAGACCATATTGAATCGTCTGTGTGAGGTTTAGGGAGCATACAGATAATTGCAGTTAGGGTTTCTCTTCTAAAAGAATGACCTTCCAAAAGGGAATTAAAAGTGTTTGTCAAGACTGGAGATAGGGTGTCTACAAACGTTTTGTAATACAGCGCAGAAAAACCATCAGGACCTGGCCTTTTATTTAGTTTCAGATTTTTGATAACTTCAGATACCTCTATAATTGACACTGGTTCCTCCATCATTTCCAATTGTGTTTTAGATAGTGTCGGTAGAGATATATGAGAGAAAAAATAATTTGCTCTAGAAGGGTCCAACTCATTATTAGAAGAGTATACATTTTTTAATTGTGTTTTGAATTTTTGTAATATTTTTAAAGGATTATTTGTGTATACCCCCCTAGAGATTTTCAGACGTATCGGTTTCGTTGGGTTCTGGCAGGATTTTAATGCCCTGGCTAATAGTGTGTGAGGTTTATTCGCATTGATATAGAAATTGTGTTGTGATCTCTTGATGGTTTTATCCGCTGCTTCAGTAAGGAATAGATCAAATTCCAATTTAGCTTTGTCAAGATTTATTTTAGATAAAGAAGAAGGGTTATTTTGGAATGCTGTGTGACATTTATTGAAATTTGTTTCTAAAGTCTGACAAAGGATTTTCCGCTCTCTGTTGAATATGTTTGCTTGCTGTAGACATATGCCACGGAGAACAGGTTTGTGTGCTTCCCATAATGTAGTCGGAGAGACGTCAGGTATGGAGTTATATTTTATATAATCTTTAAACGCAATTTCAATATTATTTTTAAGAGCTGGATTTTTGAGTAGGAAATCTCTTAATATCCATGTTGGATCTTTTTGTTTTGGAATTATAGAGGCAACAGTAATGTAGCCTACACTATGATCGGACCATGGGATGGGAATCATTTTTGTAGATATTATTTCTGGAATTAGCCCTATGGACATAAATATATGGTCTATCCTAGAGAATGAGCGATGAGGGAACGAGTAATGTGTGTATTGTCTCTTGGTTGGATTCAATTCTCTCCAAGTATCTACTAGGTTATGTTTTGTAATTAGTTTTAATAAGAGTTGTTTGTCTGCTGTATGTGACTGTGGGATTGGTGATTTATCCAAAAATGGTAATATGGTCTGATTAGAATCTCCACATAGAATTGTAGTACCTATTTTGTGGTGTTCTATAGTTTGAAATAAATGAGAAAGAAAAGAAATAGGATTTTTGTTAGGAGCGTAGTATGATGTAATGGTGATAGCGGTATCAAGTAGGTGTCCTTTAAGAATCAAGTAACGACCTTCTGGATCCTTGATTTCCTTCATTAGTGAAAATGGTGTATTGCGATGGAAAGCTATAAGCACGCCTCGTTTTTTAGAGGAGGCCGAAGCTGTGTATACTTGGGGGTAGTCTTTACTGAAAAATTTGGGAGTGGATTGTGACGCAAAATTAGTCTCTTGGAGGCAAACTATATGTGCTTTCTTGGATGAAAATGTGCGGAAGGCTTTAGTGCGTTTGTGTGGAACGTTTAGTCCCTGAGTATTTAATGATATGATGTTTAATGGGGCCATGGAGTTGGGAAAAGTAAATATGTGTTGGTGTTTATGTTAGAACGTGTGTCATATAAGAAATTATTTGTCTCCAGAGTATAGGGGTGGAGGGAAAGGAGATAATGACTGAAAAAGAAAATACAATTAATATACAATATTGAAATATATCTTAACATATCTATGTTCTTAATGTGTCCGTTGGGAGGAGAAAAACTCTCCCTCCAAGGGTACATGAGCCACTGTCAACTGCCCGGTGTACACCGAGCTGCTGAGGGTAGCAAGAGAGGGTGCAAGGAACTTCCCTGCAGGACACCAAGAGCCAATCATATAATTTAATTTTTCAAGAAAAAAATAAAAATGTAAGATTAAGGCAACCTCAGAGACAAAGAAGAGAAGAGAGAGAAAAAAAAGTTATAATAAGGTGCCTAAATTATTAGGAACATTTGTTAAATAAGATTATGATAAAAATATTGATTGGAAGTCAGAGAAAAAACTCGGCAGTAGCCATTCTGTTGAAAAGGCAAGATAGTAGCCTCAGTACAAGTGTTTATCCGTCAGTGTCAGCCAGATCTGGAGGTGGAGATTGTATGCGACTTCTTTTCTGTGGATTGTAGTCTTCTTCTCTTCTGGAAGCAGAGGAGGGAGTATCAGCATATGAGGATGATTTTTGGCGAGTGTCCGCAGCATCTCTTGATGTGTTTATCATCCCTAGTTTCTGTAAAGTAGTTTGCAGGTCCTTAGCTGTTCGGCACATATATTTGCGACTTTGGAAAGTAAAACGCACTGAGAAAGGAAAGCCCCATTGGTAGATTATGTCATTTCGCTGTAATATTTGCAGTAGTGGTTTCAGGGCTCTTCTTTTGTTGACTGTAATCTGTGAGAGGTCTGTGAATAATTGATATTTATGACCCTGGAAAATTAGGGGATCTTTATTTCTAGCTGTATTTAGCAGTAGTTCCTTAGTGCGGTAGAAATGCAATTTTGCAATAATGTCACGGGGAGGACCATCTATTTTCTTTGGTGCTAGGGCTCTATGATCCCGGTCCATTTCAAGACACTCTAGTGGGATAGCTGGTTGTAATTCTTGAAAAAGTGCAGTAATAGTACCGTTTAAATCAGTCACAGATTCGGGTATTCCTCTAATATGTATATTGGAGCGTCTTGCACGATTTTCAAAATCCTCCAATTTGGATTGTAATATGTCATTTTCCTCTTTAAGAAAATCAATTTCTGAGGCAATGTTAGATGTATAATTTTCCAGATCGTCTGCTCTAATTTCCAGTGCTGATGTACGCTGACCAAGTATTCTAATTTCTTTGGTAAGGTTTGTGGTGATGATATCTGCAGTGGTTTTTAGTGATTTTTGAAGCAGATTTTCTATTTGTTTCAGCGTTACAGGAGGGGATAAGTCTTTTTGTGTGGAAAGTTCCAAATTCTCCAGAACTGACATATTTTTCTCAGGTATTTGGTTAGAGAGACTATGTGCCTTTAATGAGAAAACATCTTTATGGAAAGCAGCAGAAGGGGCTGTCTGTTTGTTCTCCTCACTGTGTCTCCCCTCAGAGGGGGAGGGTTTCAGTGCCATACTGCTGTGTGTGTGAGGCGGCGCTTTCTTGTTAATTTTCTGCCTCATGAGTCTCCTCTGACCCCCCCAAATGTCACCAATGTAAGGTAGGGATATTTATCTACCGTTTGGTATGATATATATGCGGAGGGTCAAGTTACCTCCGCCGTTATATGGCTCCGTTGTCCTGCTGAGAATGGAGCTCTAAGCCAGCATTACCTCTCGGCTAGGCTCTGCCTTCTCCCTCCCTACAGTGTAATATATCAAATACACAACAGGCACAGGACAGTAGAGACACAGGGCAGTGATAACAGGGCCAAATGCTGAGACAGAAGGGTACAAAAAGTTCTCCTCCAAAAAATTAAAGCTTCTATCTTTTTTGGTTTTGAGGTGGTCAATGCATTTTTTGCCAAAGGAAAGCAAAAGAAGCAGAAGAAGGAGGTGAGGTGCCAAGAGGAAGAATTGTTGGCAGCAGTGGAAGCAGACATGAGTATTGGGTCTTTTCTTACTAAAATTTATATTTAAAAAATGGACTGGTTTTATTAATAATATTTGCAGTGGCTGTTTCTTAGCCCCCTGCAATCCAGGCCTGATTTATTTAATTGAAAGTCAAATTCTCATAGACAAAGCCACTTGCTGTGTTGAGGACCCTCTCTGACATGATGGACATTAAACATGAAGCGCTGTTTACGTGTACCTGCCAGGTTTGCTTGATTTGCAGTAGAAGATAATTTTTTTTTTAAAGAGTATATATTATTTCAAATCTGTTAATAGAATGCTTAAGAAAATGATGGCAGGTATATATGAATCAAGGCACTATTCTCTTTGCTTAGCCCAACATGTTATGCCATGGATAAAAATACATTCCTCTTCCACAAACAGAATACAATTTTAAAGTGGAGTTCCACCCAAAAGTGGAACTTCCAAACATTGTACTCCTTCCCCCCTCTGGTGCCACATTTGGCACCTTTTGGGGGGAAGGCAGGATACCTGTCTTTCCACAGGTATGCTGTCCCCACTTCCGGGAGCCTCAGATACGGGTATTGACATCACTGCAGGGCTCCCTCCTCCTACCCCCGCTGCCGTGTCAGTAGGAGAGAGGAGCGGTGCCTCACGCATGTGCAGTATGGTTCCCGGCGGGAAGCTGTAAGTCTACACTGCCAGATTCCCTTACTCATAATGGAGGCAGCAGCACCTAACAGCTGATGGAAACATCAGCTGTGGTGCCGACATCGCTGGAGTCCAGGACAGGTAAGTGTCCAATTATTAAAAGTCAGCAGCTGTAGTATGTGCATCTGCTGGCTTTTAATTTTTGCAGTGGTGGGCGGATCTCTGCTTTAAGTTGTGTATTTTTGTACACCTTTGCACATTTGCACATTTTTGTAGTGATGGATTAACAAAGAAATAAATAAATAAGAGGAGAGGGTTTGCCCCAGTTGGGTTGGACAAATTAGAGATTGTTCCCGCTGGACCTGGGGTCGTTATTATAGTACAGAGTCAGAGTAGATTTCTTTCAGCTTCAGATAACAGCCTGCACAATTTTTTGGGATATTGTCTCTCAAATATTATGCTATAATTTCTAGTTCAAGTTTCTAGTTTCTAGTTTTAGTTTCTAGTTCTAGTCTCTACCTCTTATATTGCAGCCTAACCAAGTTGCTTATATACTGTTTAGCCACTGAACAAACTTTGAGGCTATTGTCTCTGACATAATAAACTAAAATTTGTAATGCATGATGAAGCTTGCTTTGTCTTTTTCTGTTTCTGTAGTCATTTTTAACTAGTTGCTGACCGCCGGCCGTCAAATGACGGCCAGGCGGCGCACCTATTGTGGCGGGAGGCCATCATATGACGGCCTCCCGTTTAAACAGGAAATGCGCGCGATCGTGCGCGTGCATCCCTGTTTCTTCGGTGGTGGCGTGTCACGGAGACACCGCTCGCCACCGAAGGGGGTGAACAGCCATTCGTTATGGCTGTTTACCACGTGATCGGCCGTGATGAAGTCACGGCCGATCACAGATGGTCACACCCCGAACGTGCACGGCGCATGCGCGCGATCGCGAGCGCGCTGCGCGTGCACGTCGGTGGCGGCGTGTTCCCCGGGAACACTGCTCGTCACCGACGCTGGTAAACAGCCATTGGCCGGCTGTTTACCCACGTGATCGGCTGTGATCCTTTCACAGCCGATCACAAAAATGTAAACAAACTGCGCTAACGGGATGTTACCGGGTTCTCCTCCTCACACACTGATCGTGTGTGAGGAGGAGATTGCGGTTACATCTCGTTACCGCATACAGTGTACACCAATCATACTGATTGCCCCCCCCCCCCAATAAAGAGGACCTGTCACCACCCCTCATAGTACCTGTCAATCACAGTCCATCAGAGTACCTGTCACAGTCCATCAGAGTATTTGAGTACCTGTCACAGCACATCAGAGTACCCGAGTACCTGTCACAGCCCATCAGAGTACCTGTCAGCCCATCAGAGTACCCGAGTACCTGTCACAGTTTATCTGAGTACCCGAGTACCTGTCAGCCCATCAGAGTACCCGAGTACCTGTCACAGCCCATCAGAGTACCCGAGTACCTGTCACAGCCCATCAAAGTACCCGAGTACCTGTCACGGCACATCAGAGTACCCGAGTACCTGTCACAGCACATCAGAGTACCCGAGTACCTGTCACGGCACATCAGGGTACCCGAGTACCTGTCACGGCCCATCAGGGTACCCGAGTACCTGTCACGGCCCATCAGGGTACCCGAGTACCTGTCACGGCCCATCAGGGTACCCGAGTACCTGTCACAGTCCATTAGAGTACCGAGTACCTGTCACAGTCCATTAGAGTACCGAGTACCTGTCACAGTCCATCAGGGTACCCGAGTACCTGTCACAGTCCATTAGAGTACCGAGTACCTGTCACAGTCCATTAGAGTACCCGAGTACCTGTCACAGTCCATTAGAGTACAGAGTACCTGTCACAGTCCATTAGAGTACCCGAGTACCTGTCACAGTCCATCAGGGTACCCGAGTACCTGTCACAGCCCATCTGAGTACCCGAGTACCTGTTCCAGTCCATCTGTGTACCAGAGTACCTGTCACAGTCCATCTGAGTACCCGAGTACCTGTCACAGTCTATATGAGTACCTGTCACCACCCTTCAGAGTACCCAAATACCAGTCACCAAACCATCAGAGTACCTGTCACCAGGCCATCAGAGTACCCGAGTACCTGTCACCAGGCCATCAGAGTACCCGAGTACCTGTCACCAGGCCATCAGAGTACCCGAGTACCTGTCACCAGGCCATCAGAGTACCCGAGTACCTGCCACCAGGCCATCAGAGTACCCGAGTACCTGCCACCAGGCCATCAGAGTACCCGAGTACCTGCCACCAGGCCATCAGAGTACCCGAGTACCTGCCACCAGACCATCAGAGTACCCGAGTACCTGTCACCAGACCATCAGAGTACCCGAGTACCTGTCACCAGACCATCAGAGTACCCGAGTACCTGTCACCAGACCATCAGAGTACCCGAGTACCTGTCACTAGGCCATCAGAGTACCCGAGTACCTGTCACCAGGCCATCAGAGTACCCGAGTACCTATCTCCAGCCCATGTCTCATAGAATATACGTTGGGGTGTTTGCTTTTCAAAATGGGGTCATTTTGTGGGTAATTTCACTGTCCTGGTGGTCCAGGGCCTTCAAAAGTGTGATGGGTAGGAATGAAATGAGATGTGTCATTTATGCTCCTAGAACGCCTGAACGTACTACTTCAATGTTCGGCCTCTCTATGTGGCCAGGCTGTGTAAAAGTCCTACACATGTGGTATCGCCATACTCGGGAGGAGTAGCAGAATGTATTTTGGGGTGTAATTTTTGCTATATACATGCTATGTGTTAGAAATATCTTATAAATTGACAATTTTGTGTAAAAAGAAAAATGCGTTTTAATTTTTTTCCACATATTCCAAAAACTTCTGGAAAAAAATGAACCGTTCAAAAGACTCATTATGCCTCACAGATTATACGTTGGGGTGTTTGCTTTCCAAAATGGGGTAATTTTATGGGAAATGCCATTGTCCTGGTACTCCAGGGACTTCAAAAGTGTAATAGGTGGTTGAGAAATGAGATGCGTAATTTTTGCTCGTAGAACGTCTGAAGGTACTACATCAATGTTAGTGCTCTGTATGTGGCCAGGTTGTGTAAAAGTCCTACACATGTGGTATCGCCGTACTCGGGAAGAGTAGCAGAATGTATTTTGGTGTGTAATTTGTTGTATGCATATGCTGTGTGTGAGAAATAACCTGATAATATGACAATTTAGTAAAAAAAAAAAAAATTTCATTTTGCAAAGAATTGTGGGAAAAAATGACAACTTAAAAAAACTCACCATGCTACTTACTTAATACCTTGGGATGTCTACTTTGTAAAAAGGGGTCATTTGGGGGGTATTTGTACTTTCCTGACTTGTTAGTGTCTCAAGAAATGAGGTACACCTGATGTACTGAAGGCCTGATCAGAAGTGATCAATTTTCAGTGATTGGCACCATAGTTTGTAGACTCTATAACTTTCACAAAGACCAAATAATATATACTAATGTGGGTTATTTTTACCAAAGATATGTAGCAGTATAAATTTTGGCCAAAATTTATGAAGAAAAATTACTAATTAGCAAAAATTTATGACAGAAACGAAGAAAAAGGCATTTTTTTCACAAAATTTACGTTTTATTTTATTTATAGCACAAAAAATAAAAAACCCACTAGTGATTAAATACCACTAAAAGAAAGCTCTATTTGTGTGGAAAAAAGGACGCAAGTTTCATATGGATACAGTGTAGGATGACTGAGTAATTGTCATTCAAACTGTGAGAGCGCTGAAAGCTGAAAATTGGTCTGGTCAGGAAGGGGGTGTAACTACACTGTATTGAGGTGGTTAATCAAACATTAACCTGAAGTCTATTATTTGAATATTTTAGAAATACCTTTACAGCAATAGGAGGGGGTTTAGTAAATGTGAGGTTGTGGTTTTGGGGTGTTTTTGTGCACTCCGTTTTGAGATTTAAACTTTAAAGTCAATGCAGTGTGGTGCTGTGAAAAAACAAGCGCACAAACAATGCAATTAAACTTTATTCCCACTGGTCATTTTGTACGATGTTGAGGGCTTCAGTTTTATTTTTTAAGAGTAAACGTGAGCTGTTAAAAATTTGTTTTGGCCAGTACTTCCACCGGTCAGTTTATAACTACTGTATTTCTGCTTGGGTGTCCCAGCCAAAACTCCCTAAAAAGCCTGTTTTTTAAGTTAAAATAAATCTGATTGTTTCACAAATTTTAAACAGGATTTGATCCAACGCCACATGAATCGAATACAGGCAGAGTCGTCCATCTCTAATTGTCAGTAAAGTAAGGCAATTGTATGTGTCATGGTCCTGGACACATGTACAATATTTATGTAAAGGGCTGTAAGCATTGTTGGCACTATAATAATACTGTAATACATCAATAAATCAATCATAATAATTGTACTGGTTTGTAATTTATTGTGGACAATAGTGATACTGTTATTATAATAGCAGTTTGGATGACCATCTGGAATCCATATCTACCCACCATATACAGTAGCTCACAAAAGTGAGTACACCCCTCACATTTTTGTAAATATTTTATTATATCTTTTCATGTGACAACACTGAAGAAATTACACTTTGCTACAGTGTAAAGTAAGTGAGTGTACAGCTTGTATAACAGTATAAATTTGCTGTCCCCTCAAAACAACTCAATACACAGCCATTGATATCTAAACTGCTGGCAACAAAAGTGAGTACATTCATATATGGAAATGTCCAAATTGAGCCCAAAGTGTCAATATTTTGTGTGGCCACCATTATATTCCAGCACTGCCTTAACCCTCTTGGGTATGGAGTTCACCAGAGCTTGACAGGTTGCCACTGAAATCCTCTTCCACTCCTCCACAATGACATCACGGAGCAGGTGAATGTTAGAGAGATACTGGACAATAGTAACCTGCTTTAAAAACCTTGTTATGCCAGAAAAGTCATAATTTCCTAAAGCAGAGTCACTGCATCATTGTCGGTTTGGTTGTAACATTGCTGTAACAGCTGCAGCTTGTAATTATTTTGATGGCCCTAGTAGTCACTTGTAGCAAGTTGATTTTCTCTCGTAGTCCCTTGCAGCATAATGATGTTCTCTAGTGGTCTCTTGCAGAATGCTGATGTCCTCTTTTACCATGTAGGTAGCCTCATGAAACATGTTAGAAGTATCTACTAGTCTCATCCAACATGGTAGCACTCTCTTATTCAAAAAAAGACATAACTTAAACATCTCCCGGGGCGTGACTTGGCTGCGGATGTAGCCTGATGCACAGCTTGTGAGCTCCGCCGAACATCTGTCCTTTTGACCTGTGGAACTGATTGTTGAAACCCAAATTTGGGTGTGATACTTACCTGGGGTGCTTGCAGATTCTCTGGGCTACCTATAGTTGTGCTCCCTGCCCGTCTCAGTGATGTCTAAGTGCAACTCTACCTCTCGTCATGTACCGGACCATATGGCCCAAGATGGTGGCTTACCACAGAGAACAGCAAAGGAGAAATACAAAGAGGTTGCTCAGAAGCTATTCCCCAAGTTGGCGGCACGAGATTCCTTTGCACTGCCTGAGTACATGCAAGATGATTGCAGCGGTTCTCAGTCTGAAACTGATGACACAATACCACTGGAGGATCTGTTGGCCACATTACTTCCATGGGGCACTGTGAGTACCTCCCCCGCCATGCTTGCAATACAAACGGCCATTATCTCAGACCATGATGGGCCTGAACCCACACTGTGTCTCAGCAGTTACCTTATGCAACTCCACTATTGCAGCTCTGGCTTCAGAGGTTAAAGGGTTGAAAACTTCCTTTGTCAAGATATGCAAAAACTGCAGGACCGCACCTCAGTACATTGGAGTCCAACAACTGCTGGTGGCTAAACATTTTGCTCAGCTTGATGATTTAGAGAACAGGCTCTACAGAAATAATGTTAGGGCCATAGGTATTCCAGAAAAGGTGGAGAGAAAAAACCCTGTGCATTTTATCCAGCAATGGCTTTTAGCTAAATTTGGGAAAGACTCCTCACCAATATTCGTAGTGGAGAGGGCACATCATGTCCCCACTGGGCCCTAACCTCCAGGCAACCCTCCTAGATAATTTTTGTTTAAAATATTCAATTACAAGGACTGTGATGTAATTCTGTCTAAAGCTAGATCGATGGGGAGTGCACTTGTGATGGATATCTCTAAGATATTGTTATTCCCAGACTTCTCGTGGAGGTACAAAAACAAAGAGCTCAGTTCACTGAGGTTAAGAAACGTCTTTGCTCCCTGGAATTACAGAACGTCATCCTTTACCCTGCACTCCTATGAGTGGTGGCCAAAGATTAAGTCCATTTTTTTTAAAAGCCTGCATTGATAGCGCAGTGGCTGGACAGGGAGGAGCGTTCACTGCGGGCAGAGTTGGTTGGACGCCGGAGGGCAACCTGACTGCTTCTAAACATTCCTTTCGCATTCCAGTACTGGTCTGTTCTTATTTTTTCCATGTTGGTCCTGCAAAGGCAGTTAACTGTTTACACAAGTTGATCCACCACAAGTTGTGTCTTTGGATGGGGCACATGAAATGTCATCTGTTGGCTTCTCTATGCCAGCTCTTACACTCAGCCCCCTGGTTGCTAGTACCTCGTGGACATCACCTGATGACTACCAAAAAGTGTTGGACCCTGTTGGTCCATGTGTTCTCTACTTACCTATTTATTTTCTTTAGGCCGCGTACACACGGGCGGACTGTCCGCCCAACTAGGTTCGTCAAACAGTTTGACAAACAGTCCGTTCAAAATTAGCATGAACGGACTTGACCACACACGACGAACGAACAGTCCGCTGAAAACTTGCGCGATGACGTGAACGGCACGTACGACGGGACGAGAGATTCGAAGTCCTATACACTGCAATGCAACCTTCGGCGTGTAAATCCTTTCTGAGCATGCGCGGAACTTAGTTTGACGAACAAGCCTACACACGAGCGGACTGTCCGCTCAAACCAAGTTTCAGCGGACAGTCTTACGGAAATTCCGAAAAACTTTGTTCGTCAGACTGTCCGCTGAAACTGTCCGCTGAAGCCCACACACGAGCGGACTGTCCGCTGAAACACTGTTCAGCGGACAAAGTTGGGCGAACAGTCCGCCCGTGTGTACGCGGCCTTACAGGTGTGAACTGTATGGTCGCAAACTATTCTATGTCTCATGGAATCAACTACAGCCCTTTATTTTTGCTCTATTCTGTTGCAACTCAAACTCAACCCAGTCTTTTTGCCACTTATATCTTCATAGATTGGTTGATACATTTTATTGTTTTGAAGCTATATGGCTAAGCACAATGCTGGAATGTCAGAGGTTTGGGAGACAGAGTGAAAAGGTTGGCTGTCTCTCATATGGTAAAATGCCTGGGCTCCTCTCTGGTGTCTTTATAAGAGACCCATATGTCTCCCATCCAGACATCTCCTTTCTCCATGCATGTGTTCAAAACCCAGTTTCACGCTGTCTTCTCCTCCTACTCCAGAGGGGTTAGCGTATTGGTTTGTCTAAATGTCCCCTTCTCACGCTCTCATCACTCATGGACCCAAATGATCACTATATTTCTTTATTCTGTAACTTTGATGGTCTAATCTGCATCATAGCTAACATCTACATTCCTCCTCCCTTCTCCCTAGAGGTCATTCTGTCTTCTACTCCTACTCCAGAGTGGTTAGCGTATTGGTTTGTCTAAATGTCCCCTTCTCATGCTCTGCATCACTCATGGACCCAAATGATCACTATATTTCTTTATTCTGTAACTTTGATGGTCTAATCTGCATCATAGCTAACATCTACATTCCTTCTCCCTAGAGGTCATTAAACTTCTTGCCAATTTCCTAGCGCATCACCTCAATATTCCCGCATTTATTGCGGGAGACTTTAATAATTATCTGGATGCAGTCCTTGACAAATTCTCTACTACAGTTCCACAGCAGGGATCTGGGGGGGGGGGGGGGTCCACCCTCCTTTCCTCGGCTTCTGCTAGAGCTGGACCTCGGAGATTAATGTAGGACCAAGAGCCCGCAGGTTAAGTATTATTCAAGTCATTTGGCCACGTACGGCAGACTTTCCAGGATTGATCTTGGTCCGGGCAATGAGGAAATGCTCCCACTAGTGTCCTCTTCACGATATGAAGCAAGAACTGTCTCTGACCATTCTCCCCTATGTATCCAGATTCTAACGTCTGGTATAACTGAACGTGTATATGGGAAAATTAATCCATTTTAGTTTCCCAATCCTGATCCTATTGTAAATACCCTATCACGTTTATTTGTTTAAATAAGCAGTCAGCCAGCCTAGGGAATTTCTGGGACATGTTAAAGACCTTTTTGCGTGGCCAGTTTATCGGAACTATTTCTGCCATTAAGACTAAGACCAGATCCAGGGAACAATATGTATTGCAGGAGGTTGAGAGGGCTGAGTCCGCATTTGTTAACGCCCAATCCGAAAATACTGAAAGAGCCTGGGCTGAGGCTCAACATATAGCTAAACTTATGGTTTTAATGAAGGCTGAAAACTTAAATATCTCCTATTTTGCCATCTTAAAATGAGATAGTCTGCCCCGTCAAACCATGCCTTTATAGTTATGCACATGTTTTTTAAATTTGCAAACCGCTCTAAATTTCCTGGATCTAATTGCTGAGTTTCAGTGCTATAGCTCACTTTCCAGCCATCTGTCCAAGGAGTAAACTATTAGAGGGGATGATAAGGGACTATAATCAAGAATTTGCTGATGAAAACAATATAATTAGTAGTAATCAGCATGGATTTATGAAAGGTCGTTCTTGCCAGACCAATCTGTTAACATTCTATGAGGAAGTGAGCTGTCATCTAGAGAAAGAAAGGCCTGTGGATGTGGCGTATCTGGATCTTGCAAAAGCAATCAATACAGTTCCCCATAAACCTTTAATTTATAAATTGAGGTCTGTTGGCATGGACCATAGGTATGTACCTGAATTGAAAACCGGTTACAGGGCATGTCCAAACAGGTTTTCATAAGTAGCAAGTACTCAGAATGGTTTGGAGTAGTAAGTGGGGTACCCCATGGGTCTGTCCTGGGACCATATCTGTTTAATTTATTCTTAAACAATATATAAAGTTTAACTTCACAGCAGGATAAAGAAACCCTACAAGCAGACCTCAATGAAATAAAGGGGTGGCAACTATGAAGCAAATGAGGTTTAATGTTGAAAAATGTAAAGTAATGCATTTGGGGGATAAAAATATGAAAACAAGTTACTCACTAGGGGGATAACCTTTGGGGTATTCCAGGATGGAAAACATCTGGATGTCCTAGTAGATCACAGGCTTAACAAGCTGGCAAGCTGCAGCATGTAAAACAAGCCAAATATTAGCATGCATAAAAAAGGGGATTTGCAAGGGATAAAGCTATAATTCTTCCACTTTACCAGACTCTGGTCTGGCCACATCTTGAGTATGCTCTCCAGTTCTGGTCACCAGTCCTCAGGAAGGGTGTGCTGGAACTATAGCAAGTCCAGAGAAGGATGATAAAGTTGATAAGGAGTCTAGAGGACCTCAGTTATGAAGAATGACTATAAACATTAAACTTATTCTCACTGGAGAATAAATACTTGAGAGGAGATATGATACCTCAATAGTGATTCTAGCATAGGGAAGAACTATTTACATATAGTTACATATAATAGGTGGGGTTGAAAAAAGACACAAGTCCAACAATTCCAACCTATGTGTGTGATTATATGTCAGTATTACATTGTATATCCTTGTATGTTGCGGTCATTCAAGTGCTTATCTAATAGTTTCTTGAAACTATCAATGCTCCCCGCTGAGACCACCGCCCCTGGAGTTGGGGTTCCTGCCAAATATCCATACCAGTATGGATTTTTGAAGGGGAACTCCACACCAAATTTAAAAAAAAAAAATGGCGTGGAGTTCCCTCCAAAAACCATACCAGACCCTTTATCCGAGCACGCAACCATACCAGGCCACATGCCCTCAACATTGGGAGGGTGTTTTGGGGATAGCCCCCCAAAGGACCTTGTCCCCATGTTGATGGGCATAAGAGCCTCATCTCCACAAGCCTTGCTGGGTGGTTGTGGGGGTCTGTGGCCGGTCTGTGGCCGGGGGGCTTATCAGAATTTAACAAGGGGACCCCCAGATCCTGACCCCCCTGTTTTAAATGGTAACGGGAACATTGTACCCCTACCATTTCACAAAGAAAGTGTAAAAAATTGTAAAAAAACACACAGACACCATTGGGATAAGTCCTTCATTAAAAATAAAAAAAATAAAAAAAAGATTCCAGCAGTGGTAATCCACTCTCGTTATCCTGCGATGGGTGATCATTTCTCTGGAGTCCAGCAATGGATGATCTCTCCTCTCCAGGTCCAGGGTCCAATGATGATGTCAGGCTCAGCGCATCCTGTCTCCACTGGAAACACCGTGGGAATCCCTGCAGCCTGACAGGTCTCTTAGCTGAGGACGGGGCCACCTGTCATGTGACCCTGTTACCCTCTGACGCAAGGGGAAACCTGGGCTTCCCCAGTGATGTGCGGGTGACCCCGCCCCCTCTGAGGCAACGCAGGTTTCCGTTACATCAGAGGAGGGCGGGGTCACACGCACATCACTGGGGAACTCAGTGTTTTCCCCTTGCGTCAGAAGGGGACGGGGTCACGTGACGAGTGGCCCTGTCCTCAGCTTTTTGCCTTTTGCATCAAATCCTCCATAACTAACCAACTCAAAGAAAGTTACTATCATTTGGTAACCAGGCAATATAATGTCTTCCATAAACATTTCCCTGATGTCCTATAAGTTGGTTGGTGCTGAAATTGAGAAGCGGGTGTTTCACACACTTTTCTCTTGTCTAATACGGAAACTTTTCTAAAGCAATAAAGTTACTATAAGACATCTATCAAAAAAGCCCAGATGTGCTGAGTTATTTGACTAATAGAATCCACACTTGTATCTATGTCTACTATAGAAGTGCAAACAACTCCTTTATTTTCTTTGGTTCTCCGTCATCAATAATGCTAAAAACCTAAGAAACCTCACAACCGGCTTTAGGGTACACACTTAGCTACTATTACCTTGCTTCATGAGAGGAAAGGTTTTGTCAGTAATCTCTATTATATTCTCGCTTTGTTTTTTCCATTAGTTATATGCATGTGATTCAAATTTTATCCTGGGCTTCACATCTATTAATCACATGGGTAATTGACAGAAATAAAAAAAATAAGCTGTAGATTCATGTTAACGTAATGAGATGATATTAGTATGACTCCACAGATTACAAACACTGCATAGTGTCCAGACAATAACAGAAGAATTGAAAAAGTATAAGTATTAGCAGATCAAGCCCTGAAAACCTTAGCTGCTTAGAAGCATCCATAGTCTCCATGGAAACTTGGCGACCAACATTTGTCCAGCCCCGATGTAAACAAACATGTCACAAAGAAGATTTAAAGTAAATGAGCTAACCACTTGAAATCCTTTATATTTGGTGTAAGTCAATGCTAAGTAAAAATCTTTATGGCAAACTCTTCTCCTGGGGTGTCTTATTATTTGATTCAGCTTCCTCCTCACAGGGGACAGAGCTTGGCATTCGTTGTATAACTCTCTGTGCCGATGCTCATGTGTGGTATCTGTATTTGCCAGGCAGCTCTGAATGCCATTATGCTTAGAAAGAACTGCTGGCTCTACTGTCAGAAACATCCCTTTACTTGCTGTTGTGATCCTTTGTACCTGAGAGCAGGCTTAGCCAGACAGACAGGGCATGGCATGTGGCACCCGCCTTCTCTTTGGTGTGCTTGAGACGGGTGAAGGATAAGATAAGACACCATGACACAACTAGATAATTTCTCATTTTGCATCAAGTGACGGCCTGAAAGATGACTAATATAATCTGTTCCCCTGGGATTCAGACTTTGCCCTTGAAGACTGTTAGGAATCACTGAATGCAGCAAAATGTGGATTTTATATAAAAAAAAATAAAAAAATCTTTTCTCTTTGTTCTACAGTCATCAATAAAATAAAACCTTTTTATGTAAATGTTGACATTCGTTTTTAGTTTCCTTTGAAAATGATTATATAATAAATACTGTATTTTTTATTAACTGACATTTTTCTGACACATGAGTATATTGAAGCATCGTAAGATATAATGGTAGTAGTTTCCTATATTTATTTGGTTATTATAATTCATTGTTGATTAACATCAGCTCAGTAACAATGATTTTTATTTACCATCTCCCGTGTTGTTTTACTATATTTAATAGGATTTCTGAGATAAAGGGCATCATATATTTTTGTTTAATTGGTGTTATTCCTTTGTGCTTTTAATCCTGTTAGCAGCAGGAAAAGGGCACACAGTGATGTCATTGCTTCTGTCTTTGAACATTAGAGTTGTTTTCTTCTGTAGCTGAGTAAGTCATCCTAATTTTCTACTAATGATCTATAAAGTCAATTTAAGCTATTCTATGCAGTCAGTGAACCCAAATTATGTTTAATTCACTCTTTTTATAAAACGTCTTGTATTCATATTCAGGCACAAGCAATACTTGAAGTGTGTTAATATGTGTGACAGCGTTAAATGATATTGCTTACAGAGCTGTGTGAAGTTGGCACCCCATGTTTGTAAAACCTGAATAAAAATATACCATTCGTTTGTGCCGCGTTTGTGCTGATTTGTGCCGCAAAAATTAGCGTTTGTGCCGGTTCGGTTTCTGAGATATTAAACATTCAATTTAATGCAAGCCCCGCCCACTTTGCACCCCACGTTGCTGAATTTGAAAAACAAACGCGCCATTCGTTTGTGCCGCGTTTGTGCTGGTTTGTGCTGCAAAAATAAACGTTTGTGCCGCTTTGGTTGCAGAGATATTGTGCGTTATATGTTGTGAAACCCCGCCCATTTTGCACCCCATGTTACCGAATTTGAAAAACAAACGTGCCATTCGTTTGTGCCGCGTTTGTGCTGGTTTGTGCTGCAAAAATAAACGTTTGTGCCGCTTTGGTTGCAGAGATATTGTGCGTTATATGTTGTGAAACCCCGCCCATTTTGCACCCCATGTTACCGAATTTGAAAAACAAACGCGCCATTCGTTTGTGCCGCGTTTGTGCTGGTTTGTGCTGCAAAAATAAACGTTTGTGCCGCTTTGGTTGCAGAGATATTGTGCGTTATATGTTGTGAAACCCCGCCCATTCTGCACCCCATGTTACCGAATTTGAAAAACAAACGCGCCATTTGTTTGTGCGGCGTTTGTGCTGGTTTGTGCTGCAAAAATAAACGTTTGTGCCGCTTTGGTTGCAGAGATATTGTGCGATATATGTTGTGAAACCCCGCCCATTTTGCACCCCATGTTACCGAATTTGAAAAACAAACGCGCCATTCATTTGTGCCGCGTTTGTGCTGGTTTGTGCTGCAAAAATAAACGTTTGTGCCGCTTTGGTTGCAGAGATATTGTGCGTTATATGTTGTGAAACCCCGCCCATTTTGCACCCCACGTTACCGAATTTGAAAAACAAACACGCCATTCGTTTGTGCCGCGTTTGTGCAGGTTTGTGCTGCAAAAATAAACGTTTGTGCCGCTTTGGTTGCGGAGATATTGTGTGTTATATGTTGTGAAACCCCGCCCACTTTGTACCCCATGTTACAGAATTTGAAAAAAAAAGCGCCATTCGTTTGTGCCGCGTTTGTGCTGGTTTGTGCTGCAAAAATAAACGTTTGTGCTGCTTTGGTTGCGGAGATATTGTGCGTTATATTTTGTGAAACCCCGCCCACTTTACACCCCACATTGCTGAATCTTAAAAACAAACGCGCCATTTGCTTCTGCCAGGTTTTTGCTGGTATAGTTGCAGAGATATTGAGCAGTATATATTGTCAAACCACAACAACTTAGCACCTCGTTATTAAATCATACATACAACTAGATTTATTTGCTAATGGTTTGTGCAGATTTGGTGGATATTATACATGTTTTACTTCATATGCATAGTTTTGCCACCCCCACAGGGATCCCCCCCTTTCCGATTCTCTAGTGCTGAATGGAAGAACAGACAGGGAGGGGGCGGGCACAGATGGCTCTGGCTCTAGTGAGCCAGAGCAGTTGTCAATCAGGCGGCAGGGTGGATCTCGACAGTATTGTCAGGATCTGTACCGGCTGCAGCATTGATCTGCACTGGCAGGATTTAGTGGGCAATGGCCCGCCACATGCACATGAGTTTTTTTGTCACAGGAGAACATACTAAATGTCACCTTGTGAACAAAAAGAGAACTAAGGCCAAAAAAAGTTGGGACATAGTTCTCTTTTAACATAAGTTTAAACCAGACGTTAACCAAGAAAAACATTACTCCAGCAGGAGAGAGAGGTTCGGAGTGGCCATCTACAACTTTCAAGCAAAAAAAATGAAGAACTAAGCTTGCAGGTGGGAGATACAGTGCAGATATTTGATTTGTTCCTCCAAGTGAATCCTCTGTACCACCCTTCATATGTCTCAAAGTAGGGGATATTTCCAGCTGCACATACTCATCAGAAAGAAGTGCAGATGACGGAGGGGCGGAGTTACTACATGGCGCCAAGCAGCAGCGTGATGCTGTGAGCTCCTAGGCATCCCCCCCGAGCGAATAAGCTAAGTGAGCCTGAATTTCCGTGTTAAAGCTGATTTGTGCCCCCACCATGGTAGCTGCTTATCGGTCTGTTACGTGCTGCTATCCACCTGCTACCTACCCAGTTTCCGGATCTCAGCTGGTCAGTCGTCTGTCTCCCCACTGTCCCTGGTTGATCGACCCGCAGTGAGCCATCTACTGGGCGGCAGTGGAGTAGCATGGGTTGTCAGCACCCGGGTCAAGGCAAGTAATTTGCACCCCCTAACCTGCGGACTTTTAGCACTCCCCGAGTCCCTTCAAATACAATAGCAGTGACCTACCTGATTCCTATACTGACCACTACACTAACCTACTTGATTAATTCCTTTACTGACCATTACACACTACACTGACCACTATACTATACTGTCCACTACACTGACCACTATACTATACTGACCACTGTACTATACTGACCACTACACTACACTGACCACTATACTGTCCACTGCACTACACTGTCCACTACACTGACCACTATACTATACTGTCCTACATTACACTGACCACTACACTGTCCACTATACTGACTACTATACTGTCCACTACACTGACCACTATACTGTCCGCTACACTATACTGACCACTACACTGATCACTACACTATACTGCCCACTACACTGTTCACTAGGGATGAGCTTTGTGTTCGAGTCGAACATACATTCAACTCGAACATCGGCTGTTCGACCGTTCGGGGAATACCGAATGTTATGGGCTGTTGGTGCCAAATTCGTGTGGCGCTCATGGCCCACAATGCACTGCGCCACCGCAGTGCATTGCTGGCTCATGATTGGCCAAGCATGCACTGTGACCCCGCATGCTTGGCCAATCACAGCGCCGACAGCAAGGAGAGCCATGATTGGCCACAGGCAGGATGCCTGTGGCCAATCATAGCTCAGGCTGTGTAGTACACGCCCCACACTATATACGGCCGCCAGCGCAGCGGCCTTGTGTAGTGTATTGGCGTCTGTAGGAGTTAGTGGGTGTTCTGTGTACCTTCAACACAGTATACACCGTTTATTATCGGACGATTTTTCGTTCTTGCTCTTCTGCAGTGGTTGTTGTCTGCGTGCCCTGACCGCAGTATACACCATGATATCCACCTATATAGCTAGCTATATTTCTCTTTTTTTAATAGAGCTTGCAGTCAGTTGTAGGAGATTGTGCGTGCTGTCTGCGTGCCCTGACCGCAGTATACACGGTTATATCCACCTATATAGCTAGCTATCTTGCTCTTTTTAAATAAAACTTGCAGTCAGTTATAGGAGATTGTGCATGCTGTCTGCGTGCTCTGAACGCAGTATACACCATTATATCCACCTACATAGCTCTTCTCTAATTGAGCCATCTGTAGGAGTTAGTGGATGTTGTGTGCCTCCAGCACAATATACACTACCCGAATGCTGGTTTTCCCATCTCTCTTCAGGCCATTACCATGTCTGGAAGGCCAACAAGGAGAGGCAGACAGACACGAGCCGATAAAAGAGGGCAAGCAGGCTCTGTGTCTAGAGACAACAGTGCTGGTCGTGGACGCGGTGCATCGTCACCATCAGTACATGGCCATGAGACACGCTTGTCCTTCTTTTCGGCAGCTGGACATGTTAAGCCGCAACATGCCGAAGACTTGGTAGAGTGGATGACCAAGCCCTCTTCATCCTCCTCATCCTCTCTCACCCAGGCTCAGGGTACTAGCAAAGAAGCTGCCAACCCATCGTCTTCCCGCCTCTCAATGTCATCATCAGTGACTCCTTCCCTTGACCCACCACGTCCTCCTGAGGAGTCTCCTGAACTGTTTGAGCACAGTGTTGGGTACATGCTCCAGGAGGATGCCCAGTGTTTTGTAGGCTCTGATGATGATACTCAGCTAGAGGAAGGCAGTAGCGTGAGCGCAGAGAGAGGGGATGCTCAAGAAGGACAGCAATCTGGCAGTCATGTTCCACAAGCTGCAGCATACTGCCAGGTTTGCTCCAGCGATGAAGAGGGAGGGGATGATGAGGGCACTGACTCCACGTGGGTGCCTCATAGGAGGGAGGAGGAGGAGGCACATGTCCAACGAGGCAGGATGCCCTCCGGGGGCCAGCTTAGGGGCAGCACACTGACTGAATCACACCGCAGAGCTCTGCCTGTGCAGGGCGCTGCCTCTGCGCGTTATTCTAAAAGTTCTTTGGTGTGGGCCTTTTTTGAGACGAGTGCATCAGATCGCACCGCTGCTATTTGCAACATATGTCTCAAGCGTATCTCGCGTGGCCAAAACATTAGCCGCTTGGGCACCATATGCTTGACCAGACATATGTTGACCTGCCATGCAGCTCGTTGGCAAGCATACCTCAAAGACCCACACCAAAGAACAAAGCGGACCTCTCCTTGCTCCTCATCAGCTGGCATCTCCAACCCCACTAGACCTTCAGTCCTCTCTGAAACCTGCTCTGAGAGGAATGAAGGTGTACAATTAGGTGTGTCACAGCCAAGTGCTTCCGGGTACTCTGCTAGCAGTACACCCACGTCCGATTATAGCAGGCAAATGTCCCTGCCCCAGCTGCTGGACCGTTGAAAGAAGTTCACTCCCAGCCATCCACATGCCCAGCGGTTGAATGCTAGCTTGGCCAAATTGCTAGCACTTCAACTGCTGCCTTTTCAGTTGGTAGACTCTGCCCCCTTCCGTGAGTTTGTACAATGTGCGGTCCCTCAGTGGCAGGTCCCCAAACGACACTTTTTCTCACGGAAGGCGATTCCGGCTCTCTACCGGCATGTGGAAGGCAATGTCCTTGCCTCGCTAGACAGGGCGGTCAGCGGTAAGGTGCATATTACCGCTGACTCATGGTCCAGCAGGCATGGACAGGGACGTTACCTGTCTTTCACGGCCCATTGGGTCACTCTTCTGGCAGCTGGGAAGGATGCAGGACAAGGTGCAGTAGTGTTGGAGGTTGTTCCACCACCACGCCTCCAAAATGCTACTACTGGTTGTGACACACCTCTCTCCTCCACCCCCTCCTCTTCTTCTTCCTCCATGGCCTCTTCCAGTGCTCGGTCCTCAGAACCAGCGGTGCTCCGTAGGCATTCCAGGGGCTACGCAAGTACGCAGGCAATACGATGCCATGCCGTGCTTGTGCTGGTTTGTTTGGGGGACAGGAGCCACACTGGGGCAGATGTTTTGTCAGCTCTGCAGGGGCAGGCCGAGAGGTGGTTGACGCCACGCCAGCTTAAGCCAGGAATGGTGGTTTTCGACAATGGCACCAACCTCCTCTCCGCCCTCCGACAAGGACAACTGACCCATGTGCCCTGTGTGGCTCACGTCCTTAACCTGGTGGTGCAGCCGTTCTTGGGCAGGTACCCGGGCTTACAGGATGTCCTGAAGCAGGCCAGGAAAGTCTGTGTGCATTTCCGCCGATCATTTAATGCCTGTGCTCGGCTGGCTGAGCTCCAAAAGGAGTTGAACCTGCCCAAGAACTGACTTACATGTGACATGCCCACCAGGTGGAACTCAACGTTGGCCATGCTGCAGTGGCTGCACACGCAGCAGAGGGCCATCAATGAGTACCTGTGCGACTATGGCACCAGGACAGGGTCAGGGTAGCTCGGTTTTCTCTCACCACGCCAGTGGGGCATAAGGGATGCATGCACTGTCCTGTCTCCGTTTTAGGAGGCCACAAGGATGGTGAGCAGTGACAGTGCATGCATCAGTGACACTGTACCTCTTGTCCACCTCTTGGAGCATACGCTGCATGGAATAATGGACAGGGCACTTGAGGCAGAACAGAGGCAGGAAGAGGAGGGCTTCCTAGCCTCTCAAGGCCCCCTTTATCAGGACAGTGTTCCTGCTGTGCCACCCATCACACAGGAAGAGGATGAGGAGGAGGAGGAGGAGGATGATTGTGTCAGCATGGAGGTGGATGCTGGCACTCAGCATCAGCAGCAGCAGCAGTCTTGTAGGGATGATTTACAGTCCCAAGAAACCCGTGGACTTGTACGTGGCTGGGAGGAGGTAGCTGCAGATCATGTTGTCATTAGTGACCCAGAGGACTCCGGACCGAATGCCTCAGCTACCCTATGCTGCATAGCCTCCCTGATCTTGCAAAGCCTGCGGAAGGATCCTTGTATTCTTCGGATCAAGGAGAGGGACCATTACTGGCTGGCCACTCTCCTTGATCCACGGTACAAGGGTAAGGTTGCCGACCTTATCTTGCCGTCGCAGAGGGAGCAGAGGATGAGACATCTCCGGGAGGCCTTGCAGAAAGGTCTGTGCAACGCGTTCCCAGAGACTGGGAGGTTACAAACTCCTGGTCCTGGACAACGTGTTGCTGAGGCATCGGTCAGAAGGAGCGGTGGAGAAGGTGGCCGTCTGACCGATGTGTTCAGACAATTTTTTAGTCCGCAGCCCCAAGGTATGATCGGTTCCAGCAACCATCGCCAGCGTCTGATTTACATGGTGCAGGAATACCTAGGGGCAAGGTCAGACTTGGACACCTTTCCCACCGAAAATCCTCTGGCTTACTGGGTCTTGAAGATGGATCACTGGCCAGAGCTTGCACAGTATGCAATTGAGCTACTAGCCTGTCCTGCATCCAGCGTTCTTTCGGAACGCACCTTCAGTGCTGCTGGTGGCTTTTTTACCGATCACAGGGTGCGCCTGTCCACCGACTCAGTTGATCGACTGACCTTCATCAAGATGAATCAGTCTTGGATCACCCACAGCTACCAAGCACCTGAAGCTGATGTAACCAAATAATTTTTTTTGAAATATCACATCCCTTCAAGACTACCTATGCTGATGCTGAGTGACTGTCCTGTTATGTTGATTGTCTATCCTCTTCCTCCTCCGCTGATATGTTGGAAGAACATTTTTGGTTCTGGGTGATGTCACCAGCCCAATTTTACAGCCCCTGTTTAACAGGGGCGTTTAATTACAATTTTTGATGCAATGCTTTGCAGCAGGGCTCATTCCTGCACCACAACTAGAGTACATGGGAGAGGTTGCAGTGTCGTGGCACCAGCACCAGTGCCTAAGGCCCAATTTTTCAGCCCCTGTTTAACAGGGGCATGTAATTACAATTCTTGATATAATAGTTCACAGGAGGGCCCCGTTCCTGTGCCCACCCAGAGTAACGGTGAGGACTTATAGTGTTGTGGCACCAGCACCACAACCACCAAAGGTCAATTTTTCTACCACTGTTCAACAATGGCATGTAATTACAATTCTTGATATAATCGTTCACAGCAGGCCCCTACTTTCAAACATCCAACTTACAAACATCTCCTACTTGCAAACGCAAGGAGACAACAGCAAGTGAGATGAAAAAAGATGGACGACAAAACAAATTATACAGGGGTGATAACCCTTCCCTATGTTTTCCAAAAAGCTTAAAAATAGATTTTTTGACTGGAGCTACACTTTAAAAATGTACCAGTTGAAAATTACAAACAGATTCTACTTAACACAACAAACCTACACAGTCCCTGTCTTGTTTGCACTGCCTGTATACTGCTGTTCTGAGTATATAGGGCCTGGTGTCCCCACATCTTTCCTTTTTGTAATATGGGTACAGGGTTCCCCTTAATATCTGTACAAGATCCAAAGGGGCTGGTAATGGGCGGGGGGGGGCTACCCATGCCATTTTTCTCAATGATTTTCATCCATATTGCCGGAACCAGATATAACATTAAAACCGCAAGCAGTTTTAAATGATGTTATTTCCGTTTAATGTCATTTTGTGCAGGGACTGTTCTAAACACGGGAAACACGTGGCACTTCACAGGCATACTACAGACACCCCCCAGGCACGATATTTAAAGGAATATTTCACTTTTTTTTCATCATTAAAATCAGTGCTCCCGCCAAAACGGCCATTTTTAAAAACATTTTAGGCATTGACCCATGTCCCCTGGGGCAGGAGTCAGGTCCCCAAACCCTTTTTAGGACAGTATCTTGCATATTAGCCATTAAAATTAGCACTTTTTATTTCAAACGTTTGAGTCCCATAGACTTCAATGGGGTTCTAACGTTCGTACGAATTTGCGGTCCGTTCGAAAGTTCTAATGCGAACCGAACTGGGGGGTGTTCGGCTCATCCCTAGTTTAAAGCATTTCTGTATGTTACTACAATGATTTTACATTCTGGCTACCCCTGAACAAAGGATGTATACAGTACATAGGGACATCAGTTATTAACACAACTAGTGTTGCCACCTGACCACTATATTAGGTTGATGTGCTAGTATTGCAAAAAAAATTGTTTGTATACACACAGCAAACACACGATCACCTATTCCAAATGTATTATTTTCACTGCAATTGAATACATTGCATAATTATTAATAATAAGTAAAATTAAAGATGTTAAAAATAAATTTACCCTGGATTCCCTGAGCTAGAATGAAACCATCAAGCAAAAAGTTGTTCGAGCTCCAATGCTGCCTTTTCCAGGGTACAGTATGAAGTGCAGTGCTCGGCACAGTGGGAGGAGCTTTACATTAAGGAAACCCAAGCTGAGTATAGGTTCTGTAAGTTCTGTCTGTAAGATATAGTAACAAGGTGTAAAGTCAGTGTGGTTTCACAACATATAACACACAATATTTCCGCAACCAAAGCGGCACAAACGTTTATTTTTGCAGCACAAACCAGCACAAACGCGGCACAAACGAATGGCGCTTTTGTTTTTCAAATTCGGTAACGTGGGGTGCAAAGTGGGCGGGGTTTCACAACATATAACACACAATATCTCCGCAACCAAAGCGGCACAAACGTTTATTTTTGCAGCACAAACCAGCACAAACGCGGCACAAACGAATGGCGCATTTGTTTTTCAAATTCGGTAACATGGGGTGCAGAATGGGCGGGGTTTCACAACATATAACGCACAATATCTCTGCAACCAAAGCGGCACAAACGTTTATTTTTGCAGCACAAACCAGCACAAACGCGGCACAAACGAATGGCGCGTTTGTGTTTCAAATTCGGTAACGTGGGGTGCAAAATGGGCGGGGTTTCACAACATATAACGCACAATATCTCTGCAACCAAAGCGGCACAAACTTTTATTTTTGCAGCACAAACCAGCACAAACGCGGCACAAACGAATGGCGCGTTTGTTTTTCAAATTCGGTAACATGGGGTGCAAAATGGGCGGGGTTTCACAACATATAACGCACAATATCTCTGCAACCAAAGCGGCACAAACGTTTATTTTTGCAGCACAAACCAGCACAAACGCGGCACAAACGTATGGCGCGTTTGCTTTTCAAATTCGGTAACGTGGGGTGCAAAATGGGCGGGGTTTCACAACATATAACGCACAATATCTCTGCAACCAAAGCGACACAAACGTTTATTTTTGCAGCACAAACCAGCACAAACGCGGCACAAACGAATGGCGCGTTTGTTTTTCAAATTCGGTAACATGGGGTGCAAAATGGGCGGGGTTTCACAACATATAACGCACAATATCTCTGCAACCAAAGCGGCACAAACGTTTATTTTTGCAGCACAAACCAGCACAAACGCGGCACAAACGAATGGCGCGTTTGTTTTTCAAATTCGGTAACATGGGGTGCAAAATGGGCGGGGTTTCACAACATATAACGCACAATATCTCTGCAACCAAAGCGGCACAAACGTTTATTTTTGCAGCACAAACCAGCACAAACGCGGCACAAACGAATGGCGCGTTTGTTTTTCAAATTCGGTAACATGGGGTGCAAAATGGGCGGGGTTTCACAACATATAACGCACAATATCTCTGCAACCAAAGCGGCACAAACGTTTATTTTTGCAGCACAAACCAGCACAAACGCGGCACAAACGAATGGCGCGTTTGTTTTTCAAATTCGGTAACATGGGGTGCAAAATGGGCGGGGTTTCACAACATATAACGCACAATATCTCTGCAACCAAAGCGGCACAAACGTTTATTTTTGCAGCACAAACCAGCACAAACGCGGCACAAACAAATGGCGCGTTTGTTTTTCAAATTCAGCAACGTGGGGTGCAAAGTGGGCGGGGCTTGCATTAAATTGAATGTTTAATATCTCAGAAACCGAACCGGCACAAACGCTAATTTTTGCGGCACAAATCAGCACAAACGCGGCACAAACGAATGGTATATTTTTATTCAGGTTTTACAAACATGGGGTGCCAACTTCACACAGCTTGCTTACAGTGTTGTCATCAAAACTCTGGCATGCCCTTTTTTAAGTATGGGGCTCATTTCTAACAGAGAGGATATTGTTATCTCCTCTCCATTACACTAGGGGGGAATTCAATAAAGATAAGTGAAAAAAGTGAGCTGCGCAGCTAGCGCAGCTCACTTTTTTCACTTATCTAGTTTGGTATCGGAGTATTACGATTAGGGTTGCTGCTTGTAGGGAATTTATTTATTTTTTATATTTTATTTTTTATAGTCTTTATCTTGTTTGAATAGCGCGGTTTACTCTTTATACCGTGTTTGGGAATTCAATAAAGCAGAACTTTTCTGGCATTAATTCTTCTAGTTAAAGTGATATTAAACCTTTTTATTTATTTTTTTTAAATAAAATAACAAACGTGTCTATATGTACCTGCTCTGTGCAATGCACACAGAGCAGCCCTGATCCTCTTCTTCTGCCGAACAGGAGGCGCTCCAGGCCCCTCCTGTTCGGCAGGTGCCCCGACAGTAATCCACATTCCATGGGGGGAACCCTTGTGTGCTCTCTCCTGAGCCCCACTGCTGCATCCATTGACACAGACAATGGGACTTGGCCCTGCCCCCGTTCCCGTGTCACAGCAGTTAATTGACAGCATGGGAACCAATGGTTTCCACTACTATCAGTCTGCCTAATGAGGAGGGAGACAGTGGGGGGGGGGAGGGGGGCACTGCTCTCACACACATCACTGGATCTGATCGGGCTCAGGTAAGAAAAAGAGGGGGGGAGCTGCTGCACAGAAGGTTTTTCACCTTAACCACTTCACGCAAATCGCTGTATCTGTACGTCAGTACTTTGACGCTAAATACTGTTGTTATGGCAGAAGCTAGCTGCCATACCCCACTATTTCCAGAAATGGCGTAGTCTCTCTTCAAGATAAAAGTGGTCTCTGAGGTAGATTCACCGCAAGATCACTTTTATCAGTGGCGAGAGAGGGGTCCCCCCTCTGGCTGCGCTCCGGTCATCTCTGCCGCCTACTGGAGCCGTCAGTAGCAGCGGAGATGATCGCATCTGCTCCCCTTCGCTGACTGAATGCTGAGTGAGGGAAAGATGGCCACCGCTCGGCTCCATAGCATTGGAGGGTGGAAGCAACGTTTTTAAATGACATTTATTTTTTTAATTTTTTTTATTGCATTTTAGTGTAAATATGAGATGTGAGGTCTTTTTGACCCCCAGATCTCATATTTAAGTCATGCTTTTTTTCTATTACAAGGGATGTTTACATAATAGTAATAGGAATAAAAGTGACCCAATTTTTTTTTTAAAGGACAGCGTAAAAAATAAAAAATAAAAGGTAAATAAATAAATAATAATAATATAATAATAATAATAATAATAATAAAATAAAATAAAAGTTTAACGCGCTTTGTCCCGCCAAGCTCGGGCACAGAAGCGAATGCATACGTAAGATGCGCCCGCATATGAAAACAGTGTTCAAACCACACATATGAGCACCTCCTCTGTAACTCAAAACTGGTAACCTGTAGAAATTTTTAAACATCGCCAAGGGAGATTTTTAAGTGCCAAAGTTTTTGACTATTCCACGAGTGGACGCAATTTTGATGCGTGACATGTTAGGTATCAATTTAATCAGCGTAACATTATATTTCACAATATAGAAAAAAAGTGGGCTAACTTTACTGTTATCTTTTTTTTTTAATAAAAAAAAGTGTACTTTATCCAAAAAAAATACGGTGTGACATAAAGTATTGCAATGACCACCATTTTATTCCCTAGGATGTCTGAAAAAAAAATATATATAATGTTTGGGGGTTCTAAGTAATTTTCTAGTAAAAAAACTGATTTTAACTTGTAAACAACAAATCTCAAAACGAGGCTCGGGCTGAAGTGGTTAATGCATTAAGGTGAAAAACCTTAAGACTTTAAAACCACTTTAATGTATTGCATTCATTTCATGAAGCATTTTTTCAGACAGCAACTAGACATGTGTGCCGTCAATAAATTATTTTTGTTTAATTCTGTTTCATATTAGCCGTTAATTCGTAATTCGTATCCGAAATTCAATTTGGATTTGTGCAAAATACGAATTTTCGTTAGGTTCATTAACTTTTCGGAACAATTACGAACGTTTGTTATGATGAATTTAAAAAGCAAAAAATACCTTTCTCAATATGGCAGTCGTCGACTCATTATGCTCATTGTGAGGGGTTCCCACGATTCTTGTGCTGTGCTGACTTCCTCCTGGCCCTTTACCCATGCTGTGCTCATTATGAGGGACTCCCACCATCCCTGTGCTGTGCTCATTATGAGGGGCTCCCACCATCCCTGTGCTGTGCTTATTATGAGGGGCTCCCACCATTCCTGTGCTATGCTGACTTCCTGGGTTTGTACCCCCGCTGTGCTCATTATGAGGGGCTTCCACCATCCCTGTGCTGTGCTCATTATGAGGGGCTCCCACCATTCCTGTGCTATGCTGACTTCCTGGGTTTGTACCCCCCGCTGTGCTCATTATGAGGGGCTCCCACCATCCCTGTGCTGTGCTCATTATGAGGGGCTCCCACCATTTCTGTGCTATGCTTCCTTTCTGGGTTTGTACCCCCGCTGTGCTCATTATGAGGGGCTCCCACCATCCCTGTGCTGTACTGACCTCCTCCTGAGGCTGTACCCCTGCTGTGCTCATTATGAGGGGCTCCCACAATCCCTGTGCTGTGCTGACTTCCTCCGGGGGCTGTACCCCTGCTGTGCTCATTATGAGGGGCCCCCACCATCCCTGTACTGTGCTGACTTCCTCCTGGGGCTGTACCCCTGCTGTGCTCATTATGAGGGGCTCCCACCATCCCTGTGCTGTGCTCATTATGAGGGGCTCCCACAATCCCTGTGCTGTGCTGACTTCCTGGGGTTTTAACTTCATCATAACGAATAATCGTAATTATTATGACAATAATAAAACGATATTAATGAACATTCTTATTTTGTCCGATTCTGAATTTCCCATTGACCACCAGTATCAGTCTCCCACTCCCATATTAAAAAAGGTAATTTTCCCAACCTTCACTCAGCAGCAGAAGAAAACCTCTCTGATTGGTCAACAAAACACCAGTCACATTTCCGTTGTAATTTGGATCCGAATTCTGTTGAATTTGGATTTGAAATTTCGTACATATAATTCGGAAGCATAGAAATTCATATTTCGGATGCTTCCGAATGAACTAATTTTTGGAAATTCGTACGGATTTTCAATCCGTGCGAAACAAACCGCACATGTCTAACAGCAACTGGTGTGCCAAATTCAGGTAGTTATAAAATACACCACTTTTACATTGTAGTGCAATGTCTACACCAAATTCAAAATGAAATACATACACTTTGTATGAAAGTGGAGCTAATTAAGATCAAGTCCCTTTTTGGTGTACAGAGAGAGACACTGACAGATTTTGAGCAAGTGTCTTGTGTACATTCTTTAAAGTGGTGCACCATGCGCCAAATTCAAGTACAAGTTCTAGACAGGTACATGAATTCAGCATATGCTGTGCCACTATTATCTCATACGTGGGACACTCGCAAAATCTGTCTACGCCAGTCATTAATAATTCCAGGGACTGTGCTTTGCTACCCACACTGCTGCCCATCCCATTCATATAAAGAAGACCTTAGTGTATAGCTGGCTAAACCCACTGGCATTTTCTGTGCATACCAGAGTGGAGTAAGCTCTGGGGTTGGAGAAGAGCTGGTCAGGTGACACTGACAGGTCACTCACAACTAGGCTCTCCTCCAATTTTGTTTTTCTTTCTATACTAATTTTATGTGTTCCACCAGCTTTAAACATGAAGTATATTCCTCTTGCATTCTTATTTTTTATTATTATATGCATTCTTAATTTTTTCAAACACACCATGCAGTATACAACATAAATGTATTGAACTGTACTGTAGTTGTGTTGTCCCCCCTATACATTGTAAAGCTCTGCGTAAACTGTTGGCGCTATATGAATCGTGTATTATTATCATGATTATAAATTATATGTATACAGTGTACACAGGTAGGAACTATCCAAAAAACAATCCAGCACTAGATCCAGGGGTTTACTCTTTCGCAGCGCTTCAATGTGCAATGCCTCTTTGGGGTGCAGCCCTCCACAGACTGGGCAATCTTCATTTCAAAGAACTGAAAAAAACACACTGGAGGGAGCAAACACCTTGTGCATTACCATTGACAAATGTATTTAGACACTCAAGGCACATGGATACTCAAAGATGGATAAAATCAATATGCATGAATCTCAAAAGCTTCAGCTGAATGCAATGTGCCCATCATAGGACCAAATCCAGAGCTCTGAGAAAGGGAGTCTGTCACCTGAAATGCACCTGTCATCCAATCAGGTTTGGTGCTCTGTCGAGCACATCACATTTGGCTTAAGCATTTGTTTCATTCATATTGATATTGATATTATCCATTTGCGAATATACATTTGTCTTGCTTGTCAAAATAAATTTGTCAATGGTAAAGCACAAAATGTTTTCAGGAAGGGGTCTGTCAGCTGGGTTGTCTGAAAAGCCAGGAGGGTTAAGAGAGACAAAGTGAGGAAGGATGAGAAAGGGAGGGGAAAACCGCTAGGTAGGTAAACTGTCTCCTACACCAGAAAGTTCCCTGACAACTGAGAGGTCATGAATTAGACAGCAAAGGAAAATTGCCACTCCAGGTGAGAACCTCCAAGCACAATGAATAGTATGAGACTCCTCACATGGGTGCAAGCCCCAAACTGCCTGCCATAGAAGACTGAATAAGGAAAGAAATTGGCTGCACATGGACGTTCTCGAAGTCCATTTATTGAATGTTCCATACAAACAATCACACACAAGTGATAAATATAAATGAATATCTGGCGCCAAAAAATGTGTTATTAAATAAATGATAAAAAATAGCTGCTATCCCCCGTGCTAGATATACAAATTCTAGTGTAAATAGGCACAAATGTGATGGGGGGCGCTAAACTGCTAAATTATTACTTACATAAATCAATAGTGAATAAACATATCCATAAATGAAAAAAATGCCTTAAGCGTATCTAAATCACCTAAGGGGCCTGTGCGCATCTATATTACATAACCGTGTATAAATAAAGCATATATCAAATAATCAACCATATATTCACTACATGTGCTGAAAAAAAATATTTTTGAAATTAATGAAAGATCACAAAGAAAAGTCCAATGTGCAAAACACAAAAAACATCAGAGAGTGCTTCTTCCACTGTAGAAATAAGCCACCTTCACTGACTGCGTTGTACACCCAAAAGTGCTTTGTAAGTGGATGTCTGCTTACCAGAAGTTGTTGACCTTATTAATTAAAAAAGGTCAAATGCAGCCTTTAGCAAGAAATGGCTTGCTGCAATTAGATGGATGAACCATGTGGGAAACCTTTCCTCTCTCCCAATGTAAGTACCAGGAAATATATGTAAGAAGGATACAAAAAAACGGAATAGTGTGATCTAATTTATTGAAAAAATAGATGAAAACCAAGGACAAATGGCTGCTTACATCTAAAAGTGCCTTCTCTGGGCACTGAGGCTGTTCCGCTCATCTATAAGTAAAAACTCCACTCTGCGCGTGGTGTGTGGCATACATTCCACCTCCAGCTGCCGACAACCAGAGGGACCGGAAGTGGGAATCAGATCGCGTAACCAGGCACGTCTCGAAGTACGTTTCGTATCACGTCTTAAATTTTTAATTAATAAGGTCAACAACTTCTGGTAAGCAGACATCCACTTACAGAGCACTTTTGGGTGTACAACGCAGTCGTTGAGGTTGGCTTATTTCTACAGTGGAAGAAGCACTCTCTCATGTTTTTTGTGTTTTGCACATTGGACTTTTCTTTGTGATCTTTTATTAATTTCAAAAATAGTTTCTTTCAGCACATGTAGTGAATACAGTATATGGCTGATTATTTGACATATGCACTATTTATACAAGGTTATGCAATATAGATGCAATATAGATGCACACAGGCCTCTTAGGTGATTTAGACTTCTTTCACACTGCGCCATCCTATTTTTAGCGGTGTTTTAACGTCGGATTTGTGGCGCATTTCGGTCACTAGCGGGGCTCTTTTAACCCCCGTTAGCGGCCGAGAAAGGGTTAAAGCCACCCGCAATACGCCACAATATTGACGTTTTGCCGACAGTATAGCTATGCTGCCCCATTGATTCCAGGAAACACACTGCTCCTTCATCGTTCCAAAGAAGCTGCTGGCAGGACTTTTCTTGACGTCCTGCCAGCGCACCGCTCCGGCATGAGAGCACTCTGGCTTTCACACTGGAGACAATGGTGCAGCTGTTTGAGGGCGGATCGCAGGCACTATTTTTAACGCTATAGCGCCTGCAAAACGCCCTCGGTGTGAAAGGGGTCTTAAGGCGTTTTTTTTTCATTTATGGATATGTTTATTCACTATTGATTTATGTAAGTAATAATTTAGCGTTTTAGCGCCCCCCATCACATGTGTTTCCAAACAATGACACACGCCACAGTTGCAGTAGCCGGAACAGAGGTGGACTAGTTTCATACAGCTACACTGTGCAGCTAATTTCTTTCCTTATTCAACTGAGAGGTCATACTTGTGTAAAAACCAAGCTCCTCTGCTAGCACAACAAAAATGTGTGCCTGCTTTTTAAATGAACCTCTTGGTATTTTAACTGAAGGGCCGTACTGTACCTCTCCATAGATGCAAACAACTGTATGCTACCTCTGGTACATGGCACAGTACTGAGGATGTTTTATAATGCAGTCTCTGGTGCTGTGGCTTCTGTGCTGTTGCCGAAAGCTATTGCAGTGAAATTTATAAGAATAAAGCATATTTTTTCATTTCCTTTGCATGTTTTCAGGAGGGCCTGTGGTGGTGCTAAAAAAAAATAAGTTTTGCATTTCTGCTTATAGTGAATCAGTTTCAGCTTTCCAAGCCTTTAGACTTATGTCCAAAGCAGTTGGTAATGTCATTCTTTATGTGCCTTTGGCAAAGATCAGACAGACATACACAATACATACACCCCCTGTACTTGGAATAATAAAATACTTCTGTGCACCGAACCTTATGCATAACTCTTTAAACTGGCAGAGGTGGGCTGAAAATGGCCCAGGACCCAAGGTACAATGAATTCACCGCTGCTAGAAGCCTGTACAAAGCTTGCATGTATCCATCACAGTAAATGCCAAGACTTGCCAAGCCTTTCACTGTCATAAAAACAAAACAGCACCAAATGTGTAAATTGCGGGATTATTTTTATCACAAACATTTATACTAGACACACACTCAGAACTACATGGCACAGATGATTCCACCCACCCAGGCCTTAATACAGTGACATAAAACAGAATCAGAAAATGATCTACAGCAACAGCCGGACAAGATGGCACTTGTTTAATTAGTTTTTAATCATGTTGCGTTTTCTTACAAGTGCAAGAAAATTTATGTTGATTTCACATTATTCTCATAATAATAACAATATCCTGCTGTGTGAAACATTTGTTCTGTACTTGTTGCTTATGAATATAAGCGCAGTATGAATTGTTTGCAGCAGAATATCAGAACATTTTAGAACGCGTCGTAAAAGATTATAATATATTTTAGCTGTGTCATCTTTAAAAACGATCTTTTAAAATTCTTTATGTAGTTGACAGTGACTTTTCACAAAAAAAAACAAAAAAAAAACCTGTAATATGGCCTGTTAATCACTTCATTTTTCTGGCCAGGCTATTGATTTGCAATGATTTATGTGATGTAGTACAAGGTAATGCAAATAATTGGATTGGGAATAACACCGGAGAAAAGCCAGAGAGTTGTAATTCCTAATGAACTGTCATGGTTATGTCTATAAAGTGTATGTGCAATCAGGACCATATTAACAGAAAAAAGCAAAAATGGAAGCTGCTCAAGGCCCACCAGTTCAGGTAACCCACCACAAGAATGAGAGATCCTCTAACCACTGAAAGCTGTGTCCAACACCAGGAAAGCTGCAGGTACAAAATGTTGTAATCAACCAGCAGACCTCTCTTTAGATTGCACACCAAATATGAATTGTAAAAATCCCTCAAGGTTTCCTCCCCTTTTCCCTTGTGCTCCATTCACACAATCGCATGATAAACAGAAATGGAAGGCACGCACACCTAGTGCATTACCAAAGATAATTTAATAATAAGATATTTTTATATAAAAGTGGGTACTCACAAAATGCAACTGACAAAAGGCCATAAACACAGTGCATGGGCATGCACAGAACACAGGGTACAGCTAACATGTTTCAGGGGGCGCACCCCCTTCCTCAGAGCTAGGCCATTTCTGTTTTTCTCGTAGTTCCTTTCGGATTACCCTATCTGAGGAAGTTAGCATCCACCCAGTTTTGGATACCATATATACCTTTCACACCACCATTTTATCTGTCATCTGTTACTCCACACCTTGGAAGACCTATTAGCGCTGGAAGTTACTGTGTTTTTTGTATCACGATTGCATGATATGTAACGTGTCCATAGTACATTGGAAAAGGACAGAGGATTCTACTTCAGTTTCCAGTGGGTGCTCGATCTTAGTGGAGGTCTATTCTTTTCTTCTTATTTACAGAGTTGACAGCAGGCACGGCTTAGCCATGAAGCCAGGGAAAGCCAAGCCTGAGTCACAAAGTGAAATTAAATCAGAGAGGAACACAGAAAAAGCATTTCTGTCTAAAAAAATCAGTCAGCTTAGGGTGTCTGCTCATAGGGAGGAAATTACAAACTTCTTAATTTTGGACCCAAAGTATATGTGCTGGATGGACACTACTGTAAAAATCAGGACTTTTGCGGTGAAAGAGAAATAATTGATAGGACAGTTCAAAATAATATTTTAAAGTATATATATATATATATATATATATATATATATATATATATATATATATATATGTGTGTGTGTGTGTGTGTGTGTATAGCCGCGTACACATGTAGCTGTCTGTCCGACGTACTTAGTCTGGCGGACGTCCGCCAAACTGTCCGTCGGAATTTTCGAACGGGCTACTTGCCCACACACAGCACTTTTTCAGCGGACTAATACAGTGTACTAAGGCCGCCGTACTAAGTCCGCCGTACTTTAGAAATGAACGGACTCGCCCACACACGCGGAGGAAAGTCCGCTCATTTCGAGCGCGTCTCCAGGTAGGCGGGGCCCACGAAGGAGACATCGCTGGCCCCGCCTCCTGGTATGGACTTAAAGGGGAACCCCCAACGCCGAAAAAAATCGGCATGGGGGTCCCCCCAAGTCCACAACAGACCCTTGTCCGAGCACGCTACCCGGCCGGTCAGGAAAGGGGGGCGAGCGAGCGCCCCCCCCCCCCTCCTGAGTCGTACCAGGCCGCGTGCCCTCAACATGGGGGGTGCCTTGGGGAAGGGGGGGCCGCACGGCCCCCCCACCCCAAAGCACCTTGTCCTCATGTTGATGAGGACAATGGCCTCTTCCCGACAACCCTGGCCGTTGGTTGTCGGGGTCTGCGGGCGGGGGGCTTATCGGAATCCGGAAGCCTCCTTTAATAAGGGGGCCCCCGGATACCGGCCCCCCACCCTATGTGAATGAGTATGGGGTACAATGTACCCCTACCCATTCACCTGTAAAATAAAAGTACAAAAAAACACAACACACGAGATAAAATACTTTATTGCACAGCTCCGGGGGTCTTCCGTCTTCGGGGGTCTTCCCGCCGGACTCCTCCGCTATCTTCTTGTAGCTCTTTTGCTAGCGGAGGAGTCCGGCTTTCTTCCTCGCCGCCGGCCTCTTCTCCCGACTTCGGGGGTCTTGTCCCCCTCTTCGGTTATTCTGCCGGGCCACCGCGCCTTCTTATAGCTCTTTTACAGGCGGTGGCCCGGTCTTCTGTCGCCGCTGCCGCCTTCCGTTCTTCTTCTTCTTCTCCTTCTTCTCCTGGAGATGTTGACTCGATGCTCTCTTCAGCCACAATGCCAGGGACGCGCTGCGCGGCCACTTATATAGGGACAAGGGGTGGTTTCACATGGCTTTATGTCACATGGGTAAGGGGAGGTTGTTTTTCAGGGGTTGGGCTTGACCTGAAAAGTGAAGGGAACTCTTAAGGCATCAGCATACCAAGACATTGTGGACAATTTCATGCTCCCAACTTTGTGGGAACAGTTTGAGGATGGCCCCTTTCTGTTCCAACATGACTGCGTACCAATGTACAAAGCAAGGTCCATAAAGACATGGATGAGCAATTTTGAGGTGGAAGAACTTGACTGGCCTGCACAGCATCCTGACCTGAACCTGCTAGAATACCTTTGGGATTATTTTACTCACAATTTTTCTATTCAGTGTACCCCAAGGCAGTATTTTGTCTAAAGCATATGAAAGCAAAAAAGGGGGGGGGGTGCTACACTAAAAGCCATGCCAGCAGCTGGTGCAATTTTTTTTCTCAGACCCTTGTGTTCCCCATAATGTTTTTTAATCTAAAAGCAACTAAATAGAAACTATGCAAAGCCCGTTACCATGTTTTAAAAAGCCACTATTTCTTTGGCCATTCAGGACAAAATAACAGTGTCTTTGTAATGAAATACTGATTCTCTTGCCAGTTTTCCCTCACCAATCCTACAACCTGCAGTCGGGGACACTACCCAGTTCTTCCAGGCATGGGAAAGCATGTGACCTTCAAATATGTGACAGTGGTCAGGTCAAGCAGCTGATTCCTAGGCCAAGAGCTGTATTATCTAGAAGGCAACCAAGACAGGAGCCTAGGGCCCAGTGAATGTGCAGGGGGCTCAGCTGGAACATTTAAGCTTTAGTAGAAAACCAAGGGAATAGTGTAATTGGCCAAACTGTTTACAAACTTGTCGCTTCACAAGGTAGGATGTACTTGTTGGCAAATGGCAAATAGTGTTTGATGGAGCTATACCAAAAGATAATAAAAATACAGCAGCTTCTCAGTTACTATTGTTACCCCCTATCAATGCCTGAACATTGTCACATTAATGAGGGAGTAACGTCACTTCTGCAGCCAGCATACAACATCAGACGATACTAGAGATTTAGTGCTAGCTGCCATAAAGGTAGGACTGACGGGGAAGCACTTGCAAGGTGACTATTAGGGGTAAATCCGAAAGTGCAGCCTTTACACTGTCACTTTGCCCTGATTGAGCAAGGTCACAATAGCTCTTTAAGACATGCTTTTAACCCAATAACTCTCAATCATTAGAATATTCTATTGATTATGCTAATGTAATTTAAAAAGTAATCTTTATTGTTTTTATATCTGCAGGTTTTGGTAAAATATCGCCTGGTGATCCTGTCACGGATGACCCTGTTTAGGCACTTCTTTTTTTAGGGTGACAATGCTCTTTCCATGTCTACCAGTCATGCGCCTGTATTATCTTGTCACATGGGCTTCCAAATGAAACTGTAAATCTGATAAATTGCTAAGGTATGCTGCGCTTAACCAAATCACAAGGTTCAATTGATCACAGGCACTGTTGGCCCAAGACTTCAATCTCAAAGTTTACAATGGGATTGATTCCCCATTACTGTAGCTTGTAGGTGCAATGAAATAATTTCTTTTGGTTCCCGTACAAGAGATCATACATTTGTTATGAGATTTGTGCAAGGAAGATACATCCCTGTTTGTTAAACATCAATTATCTATGATTATGTATGTAGTTATCTCCAGAGACACTCTGATTCTAAGCTGACAGAAGGAATATATATTGTAGCAATAAATTACAGTGACACAATTGTGTGAGCTAGACAATTGGTCTGATTCTGTTGCCGTTTGTGCATTAAATCAGTAGGTATTGCTAATGCATCTCCTAGTGTGAATAAATACAAAATCAGCCTGGGGTCAAAAAATGTAAAGGGAATGTATAGTCTATCCAAAGGTTATGTTTTAAAACAGTTTAACTTGATATAAATAAATACAAATATCAATATGTGTTAATACAAACAGTATGCACATACAGTATCTCACAAAAATGGGTACACCCCTCACAATTTTGTAAATTTTTAATTATATCTTTTCATGTGACAACACTGAAGAAATTACACTTTGCTACAATGTAAAGTAGTGAGTGTACAGCTTATATACCAGTGTAAATTTGCTGTCTCCTCAAAATAACTCAACACACAGCCATTAATGACTAAACTGCTGGCAACAAAAGTGAACATTTCCAAATTGGGCCCAATTAGCCATTTTCCCTCCCCTGTGTCATAGTTACATAGTTAGTAAGGTTGAATAAAGACACCAGTTCATCCTGAGTGAGTGTCTACAATTGTCCCTATCCCTGTACATTGCACACTCACATCAGTCCCTACCCTCAAGGAGCCCACAATCCAAGGTCCCCATTCATATACTAGGGCCATTTTTGGACAGGCGCCAATTAACTTACCTGCATGTCTTTGGCGTGTGGGAGGAAACCGGAGTACCCAGAGGAAACTCAAGCAGGTACAGGGAGAACATGCAAACTCCAGCCAGGTAGTGTCATGGTTGAGATTCGAACCAGTGATCCTTTTTACTGCTAGGCGAGAATGCTAACCACTACTCCACTGTGCCGCCTAAACCATGTCATGTGACTCGGTAGTGTTACAAGGTCTCAGGTGTGAATGGGGAGCAGTTGTGCTCAATTTGGTGTTATCACTCTCACCATCTCATACTGGTCACTGGAAGTTCAACATGGCACCTCATGGCAAAGAACTCTCTGAGGATCTGAAAAAAAAGAGCTGTTGCTCTACATAAAGATGGCCTAGGCTATAAGAAGATTGCCAAGACCCTGAAACTGCGCTGCAGCATGGTGGCCAGGACCCTACAGCGGTTTAACAGGACAGGTTCCACTCAGAACAGGCCTCAGCCAAAGAAATTAAGTGCACGTGCAGCGTCATCTCCAGAGGTTGTCTTTGGGAAATAGACGTATGTGTGGTGCTTGCATTGCTGCAGAGGTTAAAATGCCTGTTAGTGCTCAGACCATACGCCACATACTGCATCAAATTGGTATGCATGGCTGTCATCCCAGAAGGAAGCCTCTTCTAAAGATGATGCACAAGAAAGTCCGCAAACAGTTTGCTGAAGACAAGCTGATTAAGGACATGGATTACGGAACCATGTCTTCTGGTGTGATGGGAACAAGAAAAACGTATTTGGTTCAGATGGTGTCAAGTGTGTGTAGTGGCAACCAGGGGAGGAGTACGAAGACAAGTTTGTCTTGCCTACAGTCAAGCATGGTGGTGGGATTGTCAAGGTCTGGGGCTGCATGAGTGCTGCTGACGCTGGGGAGCTACAGTTCATTGAAGGAACCATGAATGCCAACATGTACTGTGACATATTGAAGCAGAGCATGATCCCCTTCCTTCGGAGACTGAGCAGCACGGCAGTATTCCAACATGATTACGACCCCAAACACACCTCCAAGATGGCCACTGCCTTGCTAAAGAAGCTAAGGGTAAAGGTGATGGACTGGCCAAGAATGTCTCTAGACCTAAAACCCTATTGAGCATCTGTGGGGCATCCTCAAACAGAAGATGGAGGAGCTCAAGGTCTGCAACATCCACCAGCTCTGTGATGGAGGAGTGGAAGAGGACTCCAGTGGCAAACTGTGAAGCTCTGGCGAACTCAATGCCCAAGAGTGTTAAGGCAGTGCTGGAAAATAATGTTGGCCACACAAAATATTGACACTTTGGGCCCAATTTGTACATTTTTACTTAGGGGTGTACTTTTGTGAGATACTGTATAACCTTTTGACAACCTTACAAGTTCTTCCACCGCTGACCCTCCTTCTGAGGTGTGGGAAATTCATTTATCCTGGCCACATGTAGGCAGAATAAAACCCAGGATGGAATGATACTGACCAGATATCCCCAGCCCAGCAAATATTTTCCTGCTCACACTCCATAATCCCATTTAGCCCATGTCTTTAAAAATCAATGCTGCCATCAATCATTTTTTACATTGATTACCATATTTATTGGCGTATAACACGCTCCGGCGTACAACACGCACCCCAAGTTTGGGAGGGAATTTTAAGGAAAAAAAACTTACACTTAAATGCCCATCAATGCAGCCTTATCAGTGTCATTGCAGCCTTGTCAGTGTCCATCTGCAGCCTTGTCAGTGTCATTGCAGCCTTGTCAGTGTCATTGCAGCCTTGTCATTGCAGCCTTGTCAGTGTCATTGCAGCCTTGCTCCACAGTGTCATTTGCAGCCTTGTCAGTGTGGCCTTGCCCCAGTGTCATGTGCAGCCTTGTCAGTGTAGCCTTGCCCCAGTGTCATTTGCAACCTTGTTAGTGTAGCCTTGCTCCAGTGTCATTGCAGCCTTGTCATTGCAGCCTTTTTTTTCTGTGTAGCCTTGCCCCAGTGTCATTTGAAGACTTGTCAGTGTAGCCTTGCTCCAGTGTCATTGCCACTTTCCAGTTTAAAAATGGTGCCGCCGAGATACAGAGCAGGATGTCCTGTGTATCTTGGCGGCGCTCGGTGGCTCTCGGCGGCTCTCTGCCACTCTCGCCGATCTCCGCTGATTGTGAGCAGAGGAGCGAGCCGCCGAGATCATAGCCAAGTGTACTCGGCTAGACTCGGCTACGCTCACAGTCACGCCCAGTCCCTGTGTCCATCATAGGGTGGGACTGGGCGTGACTGTGAGCGGAGGCGAGTCTAGCCGAGTACACTCAGCTACGATCTCGGCGCCTCGCTCCTCTGCTCACAATCAGTACAGATCAGCGGTGGATAGGCGTATAACACGCACCCACGATTTTCCCCAATAAATATAATTGACACCGGAGTAACCAGAAAGATGATGTTTTTCATCACTATGTTGCAATAATATATTATAGATGCTAAACCTAATGCAATGCTTTACCTACCCACGTTCCTGATACCCAGCTTTAAACAATTTATATATTTTTAGGGATTCTCAGCCTAATCTAAACTTGTTTGCATGATTTTAACTTTCATAATAAACAGGAAAAATGGACATATCTTGAATGGAGTAAACTGAAATAATTTCCTCTGTGGAAGGAAGAGGAGGTCTGAATGGTTTTAACTCTATCAAGGGTTAGGACAGCATTAAGGACTAATACCACCATGGTATTCTAAAGGGAACCCCCTCCAGAGGTCCGGCCCTTCACTTACCGGGCTGTGGTGTCCTCTCTCTCATTCTGTGTCTCCTCAATTGTGCAGGCAGCAGAGGTGGCGGTGTTGTCCATTCCTCCAGCGCATGCCTCCTCTGCATGTCTCCTCTTCCTAAGCACTGGGCATCCAATAGGACCGCCCGGTGCTTTGGCCAATTGGGTAAAAGGTCTCACTGACCTGCCTCCTGATTGGCGGGGAGGCTATGGTCATACAATTGGGTGGGATCAGGGGACATTCTCTGTGCCCTGAGCCCACCCTATTTTGAAGCCTATTAGAGCCTCTGGCTCTGATCAGGTGCTTCAAAAAAAGACATCCCCTCCCTCCCCTTCATAGGAGTTCATGCATTCAGCATCCTGAAAGGGGTCGGACGCATGGATAGGGAGGGCAGGGGCAGGGATAGGGTGAGCGGCACCAAAGCACAGGCCGCCACTAACTGTACCTTTAGTATAGTTGTTCTTTAATTTGTGTTTCCACCTCCCTGAGTGAAGACTGTCAAGTAAAATACTTACGTTCCACCCCATTTCAGCAACATTCACTGTTCAACCCTGCCAGGCGTTGCACAGCCTTTGCTTGGAAACCATCCCCTTCTGGTCCTTTTTTTACTTTACATGCATGCCACTGCCCCATTCATTGCAATGGGTGAGCAATATTCTGCTAGACAGCTACCAGTAGCCATGAATATGACCATACAAATGGGGCCATTTACAGTAAGAAGATGAGCCATGAGTTATTTTCAAGCAAAGATTATGTGGCTACGGGCGCATGGGTATTATTGCTGGAACAGAGAGAAAGGTAAGTAGTGTACAAGACAGGCTGCACTCAGCACTCAGCGATGTAAGGGGCATTAAAAGAGGACAACTGTGCTAAAGGTAGAGTTGTCCTTTCAGGAAAGCATTGCGTAATACAAGGTAACTTAATCAGAAATTTAATTACAAGAATAAATCCCAAAGCCATTAAAGTCCTGGTCAGCTTTCAATTGGTGTTCAATATAGTCAGATCACTATGTACGCAGAGTTTTTCTGCTGTCTGCAGAGCCGTGCAAGGGAAATTGATGTTAAACACACTTAAAAAAAAAATCATGAGCAAGGGAAAACTAAACACTAAAATGGGCAGTCTAATTATGCACCGTGTGTTATAAATTAATTTTACCAACTGTAGAGATGCTAATAGTGCTACAATATTATATAATCTTTAAGCAATTACAGAACTACAACAGGTAAACACATAATTCAGCAATAGACTTTGAAAGAAACATCTGAAGGGAAAATCTGTTGACATGGTGTCATGAGAAAAAATGCTCTCCAAATCTTTTGGTATGTAGGAATGCTTCAGATGACAGTCTGCATCTCTGATCTCTGGAGAACAAACCAGCCATTACACCAAATTCAGTTAAATCCAACAGCATCCTCTCTGCCCATCCATACAAAAAGCCGGTACAGGTATAAAGAAGTAATTTATGTTTTGTACAGAAAAGGCGCTGCTACAATAAGAAATACAAAAAAAAATGAAAAAATTACACCCAACATTTTTTATTTTACTACTTTACACTGATATATTTTCTGCAGTGTATAACAGAGTACATAATAGTAATCACCTCCTTTATTTCCATAAAAGTAGCATACGCATGAATGTCCCTTCCAAAGTCACATGCTAAAGAATTTGAAATGCAGGTCATGTTCTAACTAGGGATGGGCGAATGATTCGACCCGAGCACAAGTTCGGGCCGAACTTTGGTTGTTCGGATGTTCTGTGAACACTGAACAATATGCGTGCGGTATTCGGGGAAAATTCTGAACGCCGTTAAAGTCTATGGGACACTAACATGAATAATCAAATGTGTTCATTTTAAAGGCTTATATGCAAGTTATTGTCCTAAAAAGTGTGTGGGGCCCTGCCCCAGGGGACATGTATCAATGTTTTTTTTTTTAAACAGACGTTTTTTCAGGAGCAGTGATTTTAATAATGCTTAAAGTTAAATAATAAAAGTGAAATATTCCTTTAAATTCCATACCTGGGGGGTGACTATAGTATGCCTGTAAAGTGGCAAATTTTTCCCATGTTTAGAACAGTCCCTGCACAAAATGACATTTCTAAAGGAAAAAAAGTCATTTAAAACTATTCACGGCTAAAGTGAATTGTCTATGAGAGAAATCAAAAGTGCTAATTTTAAAGGCTTATATGCATGGTATTGTCATAAAAAGTGTTTGGGGACCTGGGTCCTGCCCCAGGGGACATGTATCAATGCAAAAAAAAGTTTTAAAAACTACAGTTTTTTCGGGAGCAGTGATTTTAATAATGCATAAAGTGAAACAATAAAAGTGAAATATTCCTTTAAATTTGGTACCTGGGGGTGTCTATAGTATGCCTGTAAAGTGGCACATGTTTCCCGTGTTTACACCAGTCCGAGAACAAAATTAAATTTCTAAAGGAAAAAAAAAGTAATGTAAAAGTACTAGCGGTAGCGCCGGCTATAATGAATTATCGGGTTTTTGCAATGGACATAAAAGTAATTGAAAAAAATGGCCTGGGATTCCCCCACAGTGCATTACCAGGCCCTTTGGGTCTGGTATGAATATTAAGGGAAACCTTGAACCAAAATAAAATTCATGGGGGTCCCAAATTTCATACCTGGGGGGTGTCTATATTATGCCTGTAAAGTGGTGCATTTTTCCCATGTTTAAAACAGTCCCTGCACAAAATGACATTTCTAAAGGAAAAAAGTCATTTAAAAGTACTAGTGGCTATAATGAATTGTCGGTCTCAGTAATACAGCTAAAAGTAATTGAAAAAAATGGCATGGGATCCCCCATAGTCCATTACCAGGCCCTTTGGGTCTGGTATGAATATTAAGAGGAACCCCGAACCAAAATGTTGTCCTTTATTAAAAAATAAAAAATATAAACATGTCCCACGAAGTCCATTCATCTTCTTCTCTCGCTCTACTGATGGACCAAAAAATAAAAATAAAAAACCTGCAAGCCACCACGATCTGCCTCAATGGGAGGCACACGCTTTATAATGTATCCTCACAGGTGACAGTTCTTGACAGCCAATGATAAAAACTGAATAATTCACAACGTGTCAATCATACTGTGATAAAACTCAATGTCCACCATTCTTGCCCCTATCCAATGACAATAACATACATATAGCAAGGAATGTGAAAGTACAATATCTTCAATCCTGAGCAGCAATATTAACTTGAAACATAGAAATTGCATGCATGTGAATAGGATGGATCCTGGGAAAGAGGCACGCTGGCATATTGTGGCGAGTGTTGTTGATACCTTGATGTATCCAAAAGGGGTAAATTGCTGAGATATGAAAAGGGGAAGGGATGACCTCCTGGGACAACAGTGGTCTAGAGAAGGTATATGGAATTGAAAAGGTACAGTCACAGTATATATGTGTCATGAAACGCCAGAAATTTGAATTGAAAACAATGTCCTGTAACCTCCCTCTCATGCCCTGTACACATGACCAGTTTTCCCATCAGAATAAACTTCCGCTGAAACTGTCTTGCGTACACACGTTCACACCAAAGTCCGACCGTCAAGAACGCAGTGACATACAGCACGTACGATGGGACTAGAAAAAGGAAGTTCAACAGCCAGTAGCCAATATCTTCCGTCTCATACTTGCTTCAGAGCATGCGTCGTATTTGGTTCGCCGAAACAGCATACAGAGAAGCAGTTTTCCTGATAGGAATTGGTTCCGTCGGAAATATTTAGAACAAGTTCTATTTCTAGGTCCATCAGAATTTTCTATGTAAAAAGTCCAATACACACGATCAGAAATTTTTCTGTCGGACATTCCATCACTGTTGCAAACCATAATTTGATATCCAGAGTGTGCATGCAGGTTGACAGTCCTGGTCCATAAGAGACCATACATGGATCAAAGCATATAGTCCAAAGTAGAAAGAGAGGAAATGGATACTTATCATGGATGGAAAAACAAATCTTCAGTGCCTGTACCATTGCCGATTTGAGGCTCATCAAAAATAGGCAAGTGTTCATATCATGTATATAATGAAAATGTATGCTGTGACCAGTAAAACACACACTGAAATATAAAAATGGTCCACCAAGTGAAAAAATGGCATGAATGTAAATTAATGTGAATGTAAAAATAGTCCACCAAGTAAAAAAATGATGAATAATGATGAATAATAGACAATAAAATTCAAAAAGTCCTGGTATCAGTGAATAATATTAGAAAAATAAACGTCTAAAAAGCATCGATAAGGTAAGTGACATCAAATGTGAAGAAACTTGGTGAGCAGAAGCTTGTAGAAGACACCCCTACCAATTGCATAATGGCTTACCGGAAGTAATGGACTTAAAGGTGCTTATACCTCTTAAGTCAAACAGGCTTATGGCGCTAAACACCGTATATGGAAAACCACCAGAACTCCTGGACAGATCTTTGAATAGTGTTGGTCAGCATCAAATCCACAGCATACAGGCACATGAGGATAAAAATGGAAGGAGGGAAAGCCAAAGGGTATTCTTTGCTCACATGTTGAAACCAAATGTGTTTTAATTGTCACATCATACATTGTCATTATTATATATTGTCATATTTTATATAAGCGCTGCATTTTATTACATGATTTAACTTTTTGCTGTTGTCTCCAGCCGTATATATATACGTCGGCAGAATGGCACGGCTGGGCAAAGTAACGTACCCGTATGTTACTTTGAATTTCCCGCCGCGCACGCGAGCTCCATGAGGGTATACCCGCAATCGTGAAGAACGGGGAGATGCTGATGTAAACACAGCATCTCCTCGTTCTGCCTAGTGACAGGACACTGATCGTCTGCTCCCTGTCATCGGGAGCAGTGATCAGTGTTGTGTCACTGCTAGCCCATCCCCCAGACGGTTAGAAACACGCGCCAGGACACACTTAACCCCTCCCCGCCCCCTAGTGGTTAACCCCTTCACTGCCAGTGACATTTTTACCGTAATCAATGCAATTTTATAGCATTGATCGCTGTATTAATGCCAATGGTCCCAAAAATGTATCAAAATTGTCCGATGTGTTCGCCATAATGTCGCAGTCATGATAAAAATCGCTGATCGCCGCCATTACTAGTAAAATAAAAATGAATAATAAAAATGCCATAAATCTATCCCCTATTTTGTAGACGCTATAACTTTTGCGCAAACCAATCAATAAACGCTTATTGCAGTTTTTTTTTTACCAAAAATACGTATCGGCCTAAACTGAGGGAAAAAAAAAAATATATATATATATATATATATATATATATATATATATATATATATATTTGGGGGATATTTATTATAGCAAAAAAGAATGCGTTTTTTTCAAAATGTTTGCTTTTTTTTGTTTGTTTTCAAAACCGTAGAGGTGATCAAATACCACCAAAAGAAAGCTCTATTTGTGGGGAAAAAAGGGACATAAATTTTGATTGGGTACAATGTCGCACGACCACGCAATTGTCAGTTAAAGCAAGGCAGTGCCGAATCGCAAAAAGTGCTCTGGTAAGGTAAATACTTCCGGGGCTGAAGTGGTTAAACATGTAATTTTAATGTCTTCCATGTGGTTTCCAAACAAAGAATACAAAATAAAAAAACACACACACATGTATATACTGTATATACATTATAAATATCCATTGGGGTCTTCCTTAACCACTTCCCGACCGCCGCACGACGATGTACGTCGACAGCATGGCACGGGCAGGCATATGGGCGTACATGTACGTCCCTGCCTTCCCGCGGGTCGGGGGCCCGATCGGGCCCCCGCCCGGTGCCTGCGGCGGTCGGTATTCGTGCGGGAGCGATCCCGGACGAGGGGGCGGCCATTCGTTCATGGCCACCCCCTCGCGATCGCTCCCGACGAATAGGAATCGTTCGTGACATCACTTCCTCTCCTGTAATGTAAACACAGGAGAGGAAGTGATGTATTCTCTCCTCCGTGTCGGTGAGTTGCACCAACACGTCACTACACAGTAGAACATGCCAGGCACACTCACACCCCCCCGATCACCCCCCCAATTACCCCTGCCCCCCAGTCACAGTGACATCAATGTCATTTTTTTTTTTTTTTTGCATTGGTGTCATTTGTGACTGTAATAACTGTTAGGGCAGTTAGGGTTAGCCCCCTTTAGTTCTAATGTACCCCCCTAACCCCCCCAATAAAGGTTCAACCCCGTGATCACCCCCCGTCGCCAGTGTCACTAAGGCTGGGTTCACATTGCAGCGGTTTATGAGAACGAATGTGATTCGCACCGCACTGCAGTGCAAATCACATCCGATCTCTGTGCGATTCGAGTTCAGCCATTCGCCGCACCCGCCGCACCCGCCGCAAATTCGCACGGGACCCTTTTTTTGGCCCGCAGCAGAATCGGATCGCATGGGTGTTCACACCATGCGATCCGAGTTTGCAGATCGCACTGCGATATGCGAACTGATCTGGGGGTGTCATTAACATTTCACTGACACTCCCAGCAGTTCGCATAGGGCAGTGTGAACTGCCGCCGGGAGGCATGCGATGCGGGAACCCGCCGCGGATTCGTGGCGTTCCCGCATCGCTCCAGTGTGAACCCAGCCTAATAAGCGATCATTTTTCTGATCGCCGTATTAGTGTCACAGGTGACGCTAGTTAGGCAGGTAGGTATTTAGGTTCGCCGCAGCTTTTTATAGCGCCAGGGACCCCCATATACTACCGCATAAAGCCCCCTGATTGCCCCCTAGTTAACCCTTTCACCAGTGATCACCATATAACTGTTACAGGTGACGCTGGTTGGTTAGTTATTTTTTTATAGTTTCAGGGCACCCGCCATTTATTACCTAATAAAGGTTTAACCCCCTGATCACCCGGCGGGTGTCATTTGTGACTGTAATAACTGTTAGGGCAGTTAGGGTTAGCCCCCTTTAGTTCTAAGGTACCCCCCTAACCCCCCCAATAAAGGTTTAACCCCGTGATCACCCCCCGTCGCCAGTGTCACTAAGGCTGGGTTCACATTGCAGCGGTTTATGAGAACGAATGTGATTCGCACCGCACTGCAGTGCAAATCACATCCGATCTCTGTGCGATTCGAGTTCAGCTATACAGATAGTATGGCTGAATTTGTGTCGCACCCGCCGCAAACTCGCATGGGACCCTTTTTTTGGTCCGCAGCAGAATCGGATCGCATGGGTGTTCACACCATGCGATCCAAGTTTGCAGATCGCACTGCGATATGCGAACTGATCTGGGGGTGTCAGTAACATTTCACTGACACTCCCAGCAGTTCGCATAGGGCAGTGTGAACTGCCGCCGGGAGGCATGCGATGCGGGAACCCGCCGCGGATTCGTGGCGTTCCCGCATCGCTCCAGTGTGAACCCAGCCTAATAAGCGATCGTTTTTCTGATCGCTGTATTAGTGTCACAGGTGACGCTAGTTAGGCAGGTAGGTATTTAGGTTCGCCGCAGCTTTTTATAGCACCAGGGACCCCCATATACTACCGCATAAAGCCCCCTGATTGCCCACTAGTTAACCCTTTCACCAGTGATCACCATATAACGGTTACAGGTGACACTGGTTGGTTAGTTATTTTTTTATAGTTTCAGGGCACCCGCCATTTATTACCTAGTCTCACTAGTGTACCCCTAAATTTAGGGGTGTCTACTTTCCAAAATGGGGTCATTTGGGGGGGGGTTTGTGCCATCTTGGCATTTTATGGCCTTCAAAACTGTAACGCCCTTAGAAAGCCTGAAGGCGGTGCTTGGTTTTCGGGGCCCCGTACGCGGCTAGGCTCCCAAAAAGTCCCACATATGTGGTATCCCCGTACTCAGGAGAAGCAGCAGAATTTATTTTGGGGTGTCATTTCACATATGCCCATGGCATGCGTGAGCAATATATCATTTAGTGACAACTTTGTGAAAAAAAAAAAAAAGTTTGTAATTTTCCCGCAACTTGTGGCAAAATATAAAATATTCCATGGACTCAACATGCCTCTCAGCAAATAGCTTGGGGTGTCTACTTTCTAAAATGGGGTCATTTGTGGGGGTTTTGTGCCATCTTGGCATTTTATGGCCTTCAAAACTGTAATAGGTAGTGAGAAGTGAACTCAAAAATTTACGCCCTTAGAAAGCCTGAAGGCGGTGCTTGGTTTTCGGGGCCCTGTACGCGGCTAGGCTCCCCAAAAGTCCCACATATGTGGTATCCCCGTACTCAGGAGAAGCAGCAGAATTTATTTTGGGGTGTCATTTCACATATGCCCATGGCATGCATGAGCAATATATCATTTAGTGACAACTTTGTGAAAAAAAAAAAAAAAAGTTTGTAATTTTCCCGCAACTTGTGGCAAAATATAAAATATTCCATGAACTCAACATGCCTCTCAGCAAATAGCTTGGGGTGTCTACTTTCTAAAATGGGGTCATTTGTGGGGGTTTTGTGCCATCTTGGCATTTTATGGCCTTCAAAACTGTAATAGGTAGTGAGAAGTGAACTCAAAAATTTACGCCCTTAGAAAGCCTGAAGGCGGTGCTTGGATTTCGGGGCCCCGTACGCGGCTAGGCTCCCAAAAAGTCCCACATATGTGGTATCCCCGTACTCAGGAGAAGCAGCAGAATTTATTTTGAGGTGTCATTTCACATATGCCCATAGCATGTGTGAGCAATATATCATTTAGTGACAACTTTGTGTAAAAAAAAAAAAAAAATTTTTTTTTGTCATTATTCAATCGCTTGAGGCAAAAAAATAAAATATTCAATGGGCTCAACATGCCTCTTATCAATTTCCTTAGGGGGTCTACTTTCCAAAATGGGGTCATTTGGGGGGGTTTTGTACTGCCCTGCCATTTTAGCACCTCAAGAAATGAGATAGGCAGTCGTAAACTAAAAGCTGCGTAAATTCCAGAAAACGTACCTTAGTTTGTAGATGTGACAACTTTTGCGCAAACCAATAAATATACAATTATTGACTTTTTTTTTACCAAAGACATGTGGCTGAATACATTTTGGCCTAAATGTATGACTAAAATTGAGTTTATTGGATTTTTCTAATAACAAAAAGTAGAAAATATCATTTTTTTTCAAAATTTGCGGTCTTTTTACGTTTATATCGCAAAAAATAAAAATCGCAGAGGCAATCAAATACCATCAAAAGAAAGCTCTATTTGTGGGAAGAAAAGGACGCAAATTTTGTTTGGGTACAACATTGCATGACCGCGCAATTACCAGTTAAAGCAGCGCAGTGCCAAAGTGTAAAAAGACCTCTGGTCATTTACCAGCAAAATGGTCCGGTCTGAAAGTGGTTAAAAATTCTAGCTTTTCAGCCCCAACATAATGAAAGGATTCATTTTCAACTTGCATTCCTTTAAATGTAGCCCAAGGTTTAGGAACAATGGCTGTGTACAATAAAAACGCATTACACAGGTATATTATATAAAAATAATACTTTATTTAAAAACAGATTTATGTTACACTTTATTCCCATAGCAAATTATTGTAAGAAACATGCATTGCTGTTTACATAGTAATGTACAATATCACAAAGTGTTCAAACAGTTAAGAGGTTTGTGGCATCTTTTTATTGGGATGACTTCAAAGGTTTCTCTGGCAAGTAGATGAGAGGTGACCTTCTTGAGGTCATGGAGCAGTCTGTCCAAGCTGCAGTAAAACATTGTGTCCTGGATGTTTTGTTTGGAAAGGGACATTTGGATTTGCTATGTATTTGTAGGGTGTTGGTTACTACGGAGCTTGCTTTGCTGACAGCCTTCCCTTTTAAGATACAGCATGTGGAGTTATAGCAATCATGGAACAGTCACATGTTTTTGGCAGCTGCTAATGTTTTGTCGTATCCAGAATGACAATTGTATATCACAGCCCCCTTTGTAGTGCCTTTTTTTAATTTTTAGAAAGAACAATCATTTAATAAAATGGGCCATTCATGGACTACTAATGAAATCATCAGGTGTCCATGATAGCTAAAACCAGTTTTAGAAAAAGTCATATTATTGTTTAGATTGCATTTAAATTTCAGATGAAGACACGGGCAGGACCTGCCTAAGTGTACACGGCAAATACATTATAATGGCAGTATACACCTACCTGTATATAGGAAAACAAAAAAGTTAAAGCGGAGGTCCACACAAATTTTTAAGTTAACCTCCATCGCATTCTTGCATTGCATACATTGTCAAATGGATTTTCTTTTTCAGAGGAGTTACCTGTATATGTGTTTTCTTGGTTGTTTCCTGCTTCTGACCCCCACAGGTATGGCCACCATATCTCGCGGCGCACTGTCTCCTAGGAGCACTTCATTATTCCCAGGAGTCAGTGCGGATGCGAGTTTTGGAAACCGGAAGTGAGGCGATTACGACAGTCACGTTTGGGCTTTCCTTCGTCTGTGTGTGTTTTGTGTTATCTTTGTTGCCATCACAATGGGACGTGCCGTACAAACAGCATGTGCTGGAGCTAACGGTGAATGCTGGTGAATGCTGGTAGTTAAGCATTCACTGCATCCAGGAAGTTTGTTTGTGGGCTTCACATGCCCACAAGCAAGATGAAACCTGCCATCACCACATTTTAAAACTAAATTTTTCGTACGAAACCGGACATCGGGGGATATATTTTACCAAACAAGTTAGTGTAACATAGACAATATGTAAAGTTATGAATAGTTTAAAAAAATATGATATTGTCGGTGGACCTCTGCTTTAATTCATGTCAGCACCAGAGCAACAATGCTCCAATCAACAGTTCTTGATTATAGCACTGTGCAGGGGGCATGTTGGCCTGCTGGAGACCTGGACTGTTGTGCTTTGTGTAAAGCAGTGCTTCAGCTCTCCATCACTGCTGCTAACACAGGGTATTTTTACCCTAGATGTGACAAATAGTAGATTTAAAATGTCAAAAGGATCCCATATTTATTAGTGTTTATACTGCCTGATTTCATTACATTAATAATATACAAAGCTTTAGTTGGGTATTAAATCCACCGTAACGCAATGGGGGATTATTTACTAAGGCTGGAGAGTGCAAAATCAGGCTCACCTCTGCATAGAAACCAATCAGCTTTATTGCCAAAGCTTAAAGCATTTGTTAACCCAAAAAAAATTAAATAAAGATCCTGCTCCTTTAAAGCATGTTATACAGTACAGTGCTTGTGTTGTGTCATTTGGCCCCTTGTCGCACCTAAAATACCTGGCTGATCCTGGCAGTTTCTGCCCTCCGTGGTCAGCGTACGTGCTTCCGTCAGCCGCAGCCCTGCTCTCTGCTATCCTGTGTCTCCCTCTGTCCTCCTCCACCCTCCCCTCCCTGCCTGTCAGCTCTGTGCCACGCCCCCTCTGCAGCTTCTTAAATAACTGTTAATGCTTTGCTTAATCCTGTTGATTTCCTAAACCTTTGCCGCCCCCCCTCCCCGTCTCTGTGTTTTATTTAAAAAAATGCTGTAAATACTGTATTTCAATGCGTCACTTGTCGATCACGTGACTGGTAGGCAGGGAAAAAAATATAAATATACTTATATACTTGCCATACCTACAGCCTCCGTACTGCAGGGAGTGGCATTGTGGTCTTTCTAGCAAGATCTTGGGGAATGTTGAATATCCTAAACTTCATGAGAAAATGTGCTAGGACAGTGCAGGGGTGTCTTCACTTAATTTCAGTTATTCAGCATTCCTTGGGATCTTGCTGGAGGGATGAGGACGTCAATCCTGCCCAAACACCAGGAACAGACATTGGAGGTAAGGTAAACACATTTATTTTTCTCCAGGCTTTGTTTTTATTTCACTCAAAGCACTGTCGTGGACGGGTGTAAAAGAGTGCAAAATTTGCAATTTTTGTGCAAGATCTGCTTTAAAGCTAAACCCCAGCATCCCCAGCAGCCCTCTGGATGTGACACATGAATAATTATATGTAACCAAATTATAAAAATAGATAATTCCTGTCCTGCTGATCAGCTTTTCACATGAAAAAAATAACTAGTATAATAATATTTAGGTAACCTGGATGGGTGACTAATCTAATGCCGTGTACACGCGACCGGACTTTTCAACAGCAAAGATCCAACGGAATGAATCCGCCGGACAATTCTATCTTGTGTGGGCTTTATCGGACCTTTGCTATCTAAAAAATCAGACAATCATCAATCATCTTTCCGACGGACTCGAGTCCGGTCAAAAAATCTGTTTGTCTGTATGCTAGTCCGACGGACGATAACCGACGCTAGGGCAGCTATTGGCTACTGGCTATGAACTTCCTTATTTTAGTCCAGTCGTACGTCATCACACTCGAATCCGTCGGACTTTGGTGTGCTTGAGGGTAGCCAAGTCCGTTCATTCGGAAAGTTTGTCGGAACTCCTCTGAAAGTCCGTCGGGAAGACCATCGGACCTAGTCTGCCGGAAAGTCCGGTCGTGTGTACATGGCATTATTTAAAAATGAAAACACATGATTTAAAATAATTATATCTTATATATAATATATCCCTGTTGCTACGCAAGATCATATTCTTTGTAAATATTTAATATTTAAAACCTTATAAAATAAATTTTCTTGGACTATATATTTTCCTTATAATCACATTAATTTACAACCGATTTAATATCTTTGTTATGACAGGTTGTGTCTGCGCAACAAAACAGTAAGCAGCAGTATGGTGGATTGAGAGCGGTTTGCACTTGCTGACATTATAGCACCACTTACTGGCAGAAATCTTTATTTCTAGAAAGCCAAAAGACATATTACGTAATGTTTACTTGTAATCATTTACTTCTGTAGACTTCTGTAGACACTGGAATACATCTGTGCTTCAATGTTCATTGGCAAGCTAATTAACTACTGAAAACATAATAACGTCACTTGACCTATAAAGTAATGTTTTGCAGCAGACACAAAAGTGCCAATATTCCATTAAGCAAAAGCATATCTTTACTTCCACAGGCTGTGATGCAGCAAATACATCAATTCAAGAACATTGCGGTGACAGAATCACAATGACTATAAAAACATGCTTACTTATCCCCATCAGGGGTTCAAACACACGTGTTTTGTACACGGGCAGACTACTGATCTCACAGAAAGAAGTCACCATATTTCCTAGATCTTAAGCTCTAACGAGCAGGGCCCTCTGATTCCTCCTGTATTGAATAGTATTGTAACTGTACTGTCTGCCCTACTGTTGTAAAGCACTGTGCAAACTGTCGGCGCTATATAAATCCTGTATAATAATAATAAATATAATTTTAGTGATGTAACCATTTTGGGAGGGTCCTGATTCAGCCTATTTTTCCAGCTTGGGGCTCATCCTGAAGAATTCTCTGGATGTAAATTACCCCCTTTGACCACAACAGTCCACCAGTACCAATGCTTATAAGTGCGATTGCATAGGTGACAATTTACTGCTTGAAAACATTTAGAGATCTGTGTTACATTTTATCAGTGTAAATTATATGAACACAGGAGTAAAGGTTGAAATTTTATAGAACTGTGACATGAAAAAGGATGGGTATTTGGTACTGGTTGATGCAGCATGGTGATCATAAATTATTATTTCTAGTGCATCATCTAATAACACAATCCAGCATAGGTCTTTACCAAACATTAATCATCTGTAAATTATATGTGCAGTATGCAAATACAAGAACAAAGATGTCTGATCTGTCTATAAAAAGGGATAGAGGAATTCTTTTAAAAAATGTAGGATCACAAATGTTACAGCAAAAGAGAAAGCACAATGTTATTAGGAAACAACGTCATGAATGATCAGCATAAAAAGCAGACATGTGTACATACAGTATACACTAGAATGTTAACCAGGAAAAATAACAGAGTTCTAATCTGGGAAATATAGCTTAAAGCAGAACTCCAGCCAAAAATCTCCAACATAAAAATAATGAGCACATTAAAAGATAAAATACCAAAACCAACATTTGCTGCAATACCTTGTTTCTGCTACTATATGTCCTCAATCTGATGGTCATGTTATATTTCCTCAATCTGATGGTCAGCATCATTCAACACACTTCCTCTGAGCCCAGGTTTCCCTGGACCTGTCCCAGTCTGTGAAAGGAGAAGCAGCACAGAGATGAGTTCCATCTCTCTGTCATTCAGCTTTCTCCTCCTATCGGCATGCTGTGTGCACATAAATTGGCTCTTTGTTCAGCTTCTTCCTCTATACCACATCTGCTATACACAGTCTGCAAAAGGCTGATAACAGGAGGGATATATATATATATATATATATATATACAAATAAATACAAATAGAACATGTTTTAAATTTTCCCGCCGGACTCAGTTATTAGCTGGGAAACCCATTCGTCTGACGCGTGGGCACCTGCCCGCGAGAATGTTTCCAGCACAATACTTCCAAAGAAAAAACACATTTTCCTATCGCAGCAAGCACGAGAGGGAATTCCCCTCCAAGGCCCTTTGGTCTGGTATGGATTTTAAGAGGAACCCCCTACGCTGAAAAAACGGCATGGGGGTCCCCCCATAATCGATACCAGACCCTTATCCGAGCACGCAGCCCAACTGGTCAGGAAAGGGGGTGGGGACGAGCAAGCGCCCCCCACCTGAGCCACACCAGGCCGCATGCCCTCAAAATGGGGGGTGGGTGCTTTGGGGAAGGGGGGCCTGAGGGCCCCCCACCCCAAAGCACCTTGTCCCCATGTGTATGAGGACAAGGGCCTCTTCCTGACAACCCTGGCCACTGGTTTTACGGGGTCTGCTGGCGGGGGGCTTATCGGATGTACATCGTAACCCTACCCATTCACCTGGGGGGAAAAGTGTCAATTAAAAAAAACACTACACATGTTTTTAAAATTGTTTATTAGGCAGCTCCCGGGGTCTTCTTCCGACTTCAGGGGTCTTCTTCCGACTTCTGGTGCCCCCAGCGGAGTCCATCCTTAGATCAGGTGCCTCCAGTGGAATCCCTCCTTACATCGGGTGCCCCCAGCGGAGTCCCTCCTTACAGCAGGTGCCCCCACGGAGTCCCTCCTTACATCAGGTGCCCCCAGCGGAGTCCCTCCTTACATCTGTGTCCCCATCAGCAGAGTCCCTCCTTGCATCTGTGTCCCCATCAGCAGAGTCCCTCCTTACATCTGTGTCCCCAACAGCGGAGTCCCTCCTTACATCTGTGTCCCCATCAGTGGAGTCCCTCCTTACATCTGTGTCCCCATCAGCAGAGTCCCTCCTTACATCTGTGTCCCAGTCAGCAGAGAGTCCCTCCTTACATCGGTGTCCCCGTCAGCAAAGCCCCTTCTTACATCAGTGTCTCCGTCAGCAGAGTCCCTCCTTACATTTGTGTCCCTGTCAGCGGAGCCCCTCCTTACATCTGTGTCCCCATCAGCAGAGCAGCAGGGTCCTCCTCACATCTGTGTCCCTGGCAGCACAGCCTTCCTTCAAGACACGTTTATCTCTCCCCAGGTAGTTCCTGGCTTTCTCCGTGTGTTCAGTGGAGAGGGGAGGGGCCTCCCCTCTCCACTGAACACAAAAGGATTAGTCCTCACGGCGGCCATCTTTTTATAGCTTTTTATAGCCCACTGGAAGTGACTTTGTTCTCACACTGAGATCAAAGCATCCGGCCAGGTGGAAGCTGTTCAGTGCAATGGACTGCAGCACCAAACCCCACCAATGAAGCGTTGCCTCTGCAATCTCATGATTGCATAGACGTGGCACTTCCCATAGTGCATTGTGTCCAGCGTCTGAACACAGTGCACTTAAGGAATAATTATTATTTTTGTGACTGCCTGGGGGGGGGGCCCTATGGACGGGCCGCCACTGCCCCAGTGTCAGTGGATGTAACTAATGCCCCATCATTGGTATCAATGGGAGGAATAGGGCCTCATCACTAGTGTCTGTGGGAGTGCCAAATTGTTGGTATCAATTTGAGGAATAGTGCCTTGTATCAGTGGGAGAAATAGTTATCCATTATTGGTGTCAGTGAAAGTAAAAAATCCCCATTGTTTGTGTCAGTGGGAGAAAGAGTACCCCATCGTTGGTATCAGTGGGAGGAATAATGCTTTGTATCAGTCAGAGAAATAGTGCCTCATGGGCTTAATAAAGGCAAGCAAAGGGCCACATTTGGCCCTTGGGCCACAGTTTAGAGGCCACTATTATAAACCTATACCAAGTCAGATATACACATTCCAAGGTCCATGGCCATATTTGTGAACATACTTAAAGTGATACTAAAGTCTTGTGTTTTTTTATTTAAAAATAACAATCATGTTATACTTACTTCTCTGTGTAGTGGTTTTGCACAGAGCAGCCCCGATCTTCCTCTTCTCGGGTCCCTCTTCATCCCTCTTAGCCCCTCCCTCCTGTTGAGTGCCCCCACAGCAAGCAGCTTGCTATAGGGGCACCCGAGCCGAGCCACATCTCTCTGTCCAGTCAGAAATGGAGCCGCGGCTCAGCCCAGCCCACTTTCTCTCCTCATTGGCTGACTGACTTTAATTGATAGCAGCAGGAGCCAATGACGCTGCGTTTATTTTCTCAGCCAATGCGTAGGGGAGTCCCGGGCAACGGGGACATTCCTGCAGCATCGCTGGATCTAGATGGACCTCAGGTAAGTATTAGAGGGGCCGAGGTGGGCTACTGCACACAGAAGGCTTTTTATCTTAAATTAGAACTATAGACAAAACTTTTTCATTTTGGATAGAGTAAGGATGGGTTATAACCCCTGTCAGAATTGTTTTGCCATCTGTGTTCCATTGTGGTGATTTCCCTTCCCCCTCTGTCTCATAGCTAAACAGAAAGTGGAGGGGAAATCCCTGCAAGTTAAGGGAATCCCTTGGGGGCCCCCAGGTCACCAGAACTAGTGTCACCATTGGAAGATTTTCCCTCCATTACATTTCTGGGAACAACCAAAAATGTGTGATTTTCTTTTACTTTTTTACTTTCAGACTGGGTTCAAACTATTGTGAATTGGATGTGAGTTTCTCCGCATCCAATTTGCATAGCAGGAGATTGTGACCGGCTCTCTATGGAGCCAGTTCAGACATCTCCGCAGTGCCTTTCGGTGCCAAATGCACAAGAGTCCTGTGGGTCTTTTGGTCCATTTCCATGAAATGTCCATGAAATGGTGAATGGAGACGCACTGCACTCCTGCTGAGAGCTGCTCTGTACTGCAGTATGAACCCAGCCTTAAATTGGTTGTAAACCCTTACAAACCACTTTGACCTACAGGTAAGCCTAGATTAAGGCTTACCTGTAGGTCCAAGAAATATCTCCTAAACCTATATGGTTTAGGAGATATTTGCCCGAAAACAGGCACCGCTGTCTAAGGCGCATGGGCCGTAGACAGCGGCGCGCAGGCGCACTGAGCGCGGCATTCTCAACGACGGAGCTGCCGCGCGTGTCAGCTCCCGTGCGCATGCGTGGGAGTGACGTCATCGCGGCTTCGCCGAATGACAGCGGCGGAGCTGCGAGACCCCACCAAGAAGATGGATGCGGTGGACTACAGGGGACAGCGGCGACTTCGCTGGCTCCTGTGTCAGGTAAGTGACACATAATGGACTACTATGCGATGCATAGTAGTCCATTATGCTTTGCCTTTGCAGGGAATGAAAGAGGAAGTAAACTCATCAGGGTTTACTTCCTCTTTAATGATAATAGTAAACAGGCCTAATAGAGAGGGTGAACGGGAGACACTATGGAGACTCTTTTATCCTTTATGTAGCATCCTGGATCTGGAAATAATATTGGAAGTGTTTGTTGTGGAACGTTGACCCGACCGTATGGGAAAATATCCAACCATCCCTTGGGGCTCCAATGGTTCTTATCCCGTTGGGATATTTCCATTGAGGAGAAAGACAGTACAGTTAATCAAGATCCAACATCTTGATGCGAAAGTGTTTTGTTTTGTTGCTGTTGTATAAGTTTCCTATTTTAGGCTTTCTTTTTTCTATTTTCGTCTGGTGATCCAGACAACAAGTCTGTTGTTTTTCACAGCACACACTCTCCAGCAAAATGCATCAGTTCACATGGATGAGACAAACCACTTAACACTAGCAGGGCTGATTAAAATGATCATCTTTAATATATTCATGCAAAAACCTTTATCCCAAAAGAAAAAGACCTGTTTGTGGTAACTGATTATAAAGTGTGAGCTGGAGAATGGCTTCAATATGTTAGTGTAATTAAATCAGCTAGTACACCTAACACTATGCCCCCAGACTGACAATGCTCTTGTGCCTCTTATTTTCATGCCTCCAGAGTAAAATAAACAAGTGTACTTGCGCGCTGCTATGCTATACTGAATTCATGAGTAAAACAAAGTGCAGTGCTATAAATACCTAAAGTGAATTGAATAAATTAATTAATAGCTAGCTAATAAAAAATAAATAATAAACATGTGAAAATTATAAAGTATCCATAAAGAAAAAGTCACATAGACAAAATCCTTGCTGATAAAGAAAGTTCTAAGGACAGCGAATGTGACACCCAAGGTAAGATCAGACTTACTAGAAGACCAGAGCGACCCTCCTTACACAGGGAGGGGAATAAGTGCTTAATCAGACTCCAAATCCACCAGCAAAGGCTCGGGTATGCTCTCAGGTAGCCCCAGGTTTCAAATACAAGGATAGAAGGTAGGCAAGTACTCCAGGAGGCTGTGCCAACAAGTCCTCACTCATGCTCAAAGAATGGAGTCTATGTAAAATACAAAGCTCCACATAGTACATAGTATAGTAGTGTAAATCAAATCATTTATTATAACAGTAGTTCACTTACATTAAAAGTGATGTTAAAAGGCATGATTCATATCATAGGCTGTAAACAGGTCGGTTTCCCTTAACCAAAATGGCAGAACATCAGTTGCGCATGCGCAGGGGCCTCAGGGGCCAGTCTGATGTCACACAGAGGCGTGCACGAAGAGCATACTGTGGTAACACACTGCTTGATCTGCATTGTGAGGATTGCATGCTGTTTACAGTCTGGTGCACTCGTAGCACCTAAAACATGAGTGTTTTTATACCTTCGTTATGTTCAGTTTATTCTTTTTATGACATGGATTAATGGAGATAAGCATAAAAGGACAATTATAACTCTAAAGCAACCATCAGAGAAGTGCAACTGCAAAATAAAAACAGCAGAAAGAGGGCACCTGAGGGCACACTGACCAAGACGCCCTCTTTCTGCTGTTTTTTCTTCTCTGAGGGAACTCCCGTTTCCTGCTGAGGAGCTGCCTGTGACTGTGTGTGCAATCCCCATCCATCTGTGGATCCATCCGTCCTGTGTATTTCTCCTTGATATCCCTTACTACTATGGACTAATTCCTATTAATTCATTTTGTGTATACCTTGTTGCTTTCCAATGATCCACCTCATAGCTGCCAGTGAGCGCTGACTCACACACTACCCGACAGTTCTGTGTGATATATTGCAACTGCAAAATAGATCCCAAGATAAGGACAAAAAGTGCATATAGGCCATTGGTTGCTCTTATCCCCAGGTGAGGGCATATCAGGTGGGGGGGATAATCATCAATGCATGCAGATGATTGGAGCACATGATGCACTAAAAGATGATTCATGGACTGATTTATCACTGCATTTCCATGCAAATTGTTCTTTATATAGCTTTAAAGAGATACTAACTAACTTCAGGACCGTGGCTCCCCCCCAGCGGCACTGAGGCAGAACGGGAGAGAAAAACAGCAGCACTGAATAGACAATGAAAGCTTAACATTCCAAGTTAATCAACAGGTGATTGGTGACCAGGACCACCTAGCAGCCAATCACCTGTTGGTTAACTTTGAAAGTTCCGGCAGCTCTTGCTGTCTATTCATTGCTGCTTTTTCTCTCTGCCAGTCTGCCTCCTGCTTCCTGCTCCGCTCTCCTGAATCTCAAGCTCTAAAGGGGCCCAGACATGTGGGGGGCTGTGTAATGTAAAGGGGTCCAGAGGTGTTGGGGGGCTGTGCAATGTAAAGGGGTACAGAGGTGTGGGGACTGTGTAATGTAAAGGGGTCCAGGGGTACAGTGGCTGTGTAATATACAAGGGGTCTTTCTAAATTTTACCTGCAGTTATAACTGCATTCCTAAAGATTTCTAATAGCATGTACATTTATTGTGTAATGTAAAGGGGTCCAGAGTTGCGAAGCTGGGTGATGTAAAAGGATCCAGAGGTGTGGGGGCTTAGTTATGTAAAAGGCTCCAGAGGTACGGAGCTGTGTAATGTAAAGAGGTTCAGAGGTGCGGGAATGTGTAATGTAAAGGAGTTCAGAGGTACAGAGCTGTGTAATGTAAAGGAGTCCAGAGGTGTGGGGGGTGGCTGTGTAATGTAAAGGGGTCCAGAGGTGCGGCGCTAAGTAATGTAAAGGGGTCCAGAGGTGCAGAGCTGTGTAAGATAAAGGGGTCCAGAGGTTTGGGGGTATGTGTAATGCAAAGGGTTCTAGAGGTGCTGGAGCTGTGTAATGTAAAGGGGTCCAGAGGTATGGGGGCTTTGTAATGTAAAGGGCGTCTTGTTACATTTTACCTGCAGTTATAGCTGCAGTCCTATATATATATATATATATATATATACATATATATATATATATATATATATATATATATATATATATATATATATATATATATGAAAGTGCACCAAAAGTCCTGCATGCTGCATCTTTGGCGCACTTTCAGAAAATAAGAAAATACTTTTTTTGGGGGCGGGGTGACACCACATTTTACTGGACCAGATGACACCAACCCTAGTAATGCCACTGGCAGGAGCACATAGTAAGTGTTCTACTGCCAGTTACATGTATTTCTGTCTGGCGCCAGCCGCCCGATGACAAACCATGGGTCAGGTGGCGCATTTTTGCAGAGGAGGAAGAGGTACCTGGGCACCCAGGGGAGCAGAGAGAGGAGGATTCTTCCAGATTCTGGGCCTTAGTGTGCGGAGGCGCTACATGTGATGTCACTTGACGTCGATGTCAACACGTGTGGTGCTGGGTCTGCTGGCGGGGGGCTTATCGGATGTACATCGTAACCCTACCCATTCACCTGGGGGGAAAAGTGTCAATTAAAAAAAACACTACACATGTTTTTAAAATTGTTTATTAGGCAGCTCCCGGGGTCTTCTTCCGACTTCAGGGGTCTTCTTCCGACTTCTGGTGCCCCCAGCGGAGTCCATCCTTAGATCAGGTGCCTCCAGTGGAATCCCTCCTTACATCGGGTGCCCCCAGCGGAGTCCCTCCTTACAGCAGGTGCCCCCACGGAGTCCCTCCTTACATCAGGTGCCCCCAGCGGAGTCCCTCCTTACATCTGTGTCCCCATCAGCAGAGTCCCTCCTTGCATCTGTGTCCCCATCAGCAGAGTCCCTCCTTACATCTGTGTCCCCAACAGTGGAGTCCCTCCTTACATCTGTGTCCCCATCAGTGGAGTCCCTCCTTACATCTGTGTCCCCATCAGCAGAGTCCCTCCTTACATCTGTGTCCCAGTCAGCAGAGAGTCCCTCCTTACATCGGTGTCCCCGTCAGCAAAGCCCCTTCTTACATCAGTGTCTCCGTCAGCAGAGTCCCTCCTTACATTTGTGTCCCTGTCAGCGGAGCCCCTCCTTACATCTGTGTCCCCATCAGCAGAGCAGCAGGGTCCTCCTCACATCTGTGTCCCTGGCAGCACAGCCTTCCTTCAAGACACGTTTATCTCTCCCCAGGTAGTTCCTGGCTTTCTCCGTGTGTTCAGTGGAGAGGGGAGGGGCCTCCCCTCTCCACCGAACACAAAAGGATTAGTCCTCACGGCGGCCATCTTTTTATAGCTTTTTATAGCCCACTGGAAGTGACTTTGTTCTCACACTGAGATCAAAGCATCCGGCCAGGTGGAAGCTGTTCAGTGCAATGGACTGCAGCACCAAACCCCACCAATGAAGCGTTGCCTCTGCAATCTCATGATTGCATAGACGTGGCACTTCCCATAGTGCATTGTGTCCAGCGTCTGAACACAGTGCACTTAAGGAATAATTATTATTTTTGTGACTGCCTGGGGGGGGGGGGCCCTATGGACGGGCCGCCACTGCCCCAGTGTCAGTGGATGTAACTAATGCCCCATCATTGGTATCAATGGGAGGAATAGGGCCTCATCACTAGTGTCTGTGGGAGTGCCAAATTGTTGGTATCAATTTGAGGAATAGTGCCTTGTATCAGTGGGAGAAATAGTTATCCATTATTGGTGTCAGTGAAAGTAAAAAATCCCCATTGTTTGTGTCAGTGGGAGAAAGAGTACCCCATCGTTGGTATCAGTGGGAGGAATAATGCTTTGTATCAGTCAGAGAAATAGTGCCTCATGGGCTTAATAAAGGCAAGCAAAGGGCCACATTTGGCCCTTGGGCCACAGTTTAGAGGCCACTATTATAAACCTATACCAAGTCACATATACACATTCCAAGGTCCATGGCCATATTTGTGAACATACTTAAAGTGATACTAAAGTCTTGTGTTTTTTTATTTAAAAATAACAATCATGTTATACTTACTTCTCTGTGTAGTGATTTTGCACAGAGCAGCCCCGATCTTCCTCTTCTCGGGTCCCTCTTCATCCCTCTTAGCCCCTCCCTCCTGTTGAGTGCCCCCACAGCAAGCAGCTTGCTATAGGGGCACCCGAGCCGAGCCACATCTCTCTGTCCAGTCAGAAATGGAGCCGCGGCTCAGCCCAGCCCACTTTCTCTCCTCATTGGCTGACTGACTTTAATTGATAGCAGCAGGAGCCAATGACGCTGCGTTTATTTTCTCAGCCAATGCGTAGGGGAGTCCCGGGCAACGGGGACATTCCTGCAGCATCGCTGGATCTAGATGGACCTCAGGTAAGTATTAGAGGGGCCGAGGTGGGCTACTGCACACAGAAGGCTTTTTATCTTAAATTAGAACTATAGACAAAACTTTTTCATTTTGGATAGAGTAAGGATGGGTTATAACCCCTGTCAGAATTGTTTTGCCATCTGTGTTCCATTGTGGTGATTTCCCTTCCCCCTCTGTCTCATAGCTAAACAGAAAGTGGAGGGGAAATCCCTGCAAGTTAAGGGAATCCCTTGGGGGCCCCCAGGTCACCAGAACTAGTGTCACCATTGGAAGATTTTCCCTCCATTACATTTCTGGGAACAACCAAAAATGTGTGATTTTCTTTTACTTTTTTACTTTCAGACTGGGTTCAAACTATTGTGAATTGGATGTGAGTTTCTCCGCATCCAATTTGCATAGCAGGAGATTGTGACCGGCTCTCTATGGAGCCAGTTCAGACATCTCCGCAGTGCCTTTCGGTGCCAAATGCACAAGAGTCCTGTGGGTCTTTTGGTCCATTTCCATGAAATGTCCATGAAATGGTGAATGGAGACGCACTGCACTCCTGCTGAGAGCTGCTCTGTACTGCAGTATGAACCCAGCCTTAAATTGGTTGTAAACCCTTACAAACCACTTTGACCTACAGGTAAGCCTAGATTAAGGCTTACCTGTAGGTCCAAGAAATATCTCCTAAACCTATATGGTTTAGGAGATATTTGCCCGAAAACAGGCACCGCTGTCTAAGGCGCATGGGCCGTAGACAGCGGCGCGCAGGCGCACTGAGCGCGGCATTCTCAACGACGGAGCTGCCGCGCGTGTCAGCTCCCGTGCGCATGCGTGGGAGTGACGTCATCGCGGCTTCGCCGAATGACAGCGGCGGAGCTGCGAGACCCCACCAAGAAGATGGATGCGGTGGACTACAGGGGACAGCGGCGACTTCGCTGGCTCCTGTGTCAGGTAAGTGACACATAATGGACTACTATGCGATGCATAGTAGTCCATTATGCTTTGCCTTTGCAGGGAATGAAAGAGGAAGTAAACTCATCAGGGTTTACTTCCTCTTTAATGATAATAGTAAACAGGCCTAATAGAGAGGGTGAACGGGAGACACTATGGAGACTCTTTTATCCTTTATGTAGCATCCTGGATCTGGAAATAATATTGGAAGTGTTTGTTGTGGAACGTTGACCCGACCGTATGGGAAAATATCCAACCATCCCTTGGGGCTCCAATGGTTCTTATCCCGTTGGGATATTTCCATTGAGGAGAAAGACAGTACAGTTAATCAAGATCCAACATCTTGATGCGAAAGTGTTTTGTTTTGTTGCTGTTGTATAAGTTTCCTATTTTAGGCTTTCTTTTTTCTATTTTCGTCTGGTGATCCAGACAACAAGTCTGTTGTTTTTCACAGCACACACTCTCCAGCAAAATGCATCAGTTCACATGGATGAGACAAACCACTTAACACTAGCAGGGCTGATTAAAATGATCATCTTTAATATATTCATGCAAAAACCTTTATCCCAAAAGAAAAAGACCTGTTTGTGGTAACTGATTATAAAGTGTGAGCTGGAGAATGGCTTCAATATGTTAGTGTAATTAAATCAGCTAGTACACCTAACACTATGCCCCCAGACTGACAATGCTCTTGTGCCTCTTATTTTCATGCCTCCAGAGTAAAATAAACAAGTGTACTTGCGCGCTGCTATGCTATACTGAATTCATGAGTAAAACAAAGTGCAGTGCTATAAATACCTAAAGTGAATTGAATAAATTAATTAATAGCTAGCTAATAAAAAATAAATAATAAACATGTGAAAATTATAAAGTATCCATAAAGAAAAAGTCACATAGACAAAATCCTTGCTGATAAAGAAAGTTCTAAGGACAGCGAATGTGACACCCAAGGTAAGATCAGACTTACTAGAAGACCAGAGCGACCCTCCTTACACAGGGAGGGGAATAAGTGCTTAATCAGACTCCAAATCCACCAGCAAAGGCTCGGGTATGCTCTCAGGTAGCCCCAGGTTTCAAATACAAGGATAGAAGGTAGGCAAGTACTCCAGGAGGCTGTGCCAACAAGTCCTCACTCATGCTCAAAGAATGGAGTCTATGTAAAATACAAAGCTCCACATAGTACATAGTATAGTAGTGTAAATCAAATCATTTATTATAACAGTAGTTCACTTACATTAAAAGTGATGTTAAAAGGCATGATTCATATCATAGGCTGTAAACAGGTCGGTTTCCCTTAACCAAAATGGCAGAACATCAGTTGCGCATGCGCAGGGGCCTCAGGGGCCAGTCTGATGTCACACAGAGGCGTGCACAAAGAGCATACTGTGGTAACACACTGCTTGATCTGCATTGTGAGGATTGCATGCTGTTTACAGTCTGGTGCACTCGTAGCACCTAAAACATGAGTGTTTTTATACCTTCGTTATGTTCAGTTTATTCTTTTTATGACATGGATTAATGGAGATTAATCAGTTTTTCTGCTGAGTTTTTCCTTCAGATTTACCAAAACCATGTAGTACAAGGGCCTGCCTGAATGCATACAAATTGAAACTCCTAAGGTTTGACCTCATATTATATGGTTTTGGTAAATCTGAAGGAAAAACTCAGCAGAAAAACTGATAGTGTGTATAGGGCTTTTGGTTACCCCTAGCACCCTGGCATGTGGGGACTGACTGATAGATGTGCCATTGATCTTGACAGAGAAGTCAGGCGAAGGGGCATGTGGGGGAGGAAATATTAAGAGCTCAGTTTTAGTTCCCAGGGAGGACGTGTAGATCGAAAATAGTTGAGGTCCAAGGACAGAAGCTTGGGGGACCCCAACGGAAAGGGGAGTTGGAGATAAGTTTTTTGAGGCTTCTGGTATTGTCTGCCTGCCAGGGTTGAAGCGGTCGGGCCTGATTCTGTGCGTAGTGAGGGGGGCGAGGGTATCCAGGGTGGATGACAGTGAACTGTTGTAGACAGAAGTAGCCAAGTTGGGACAGGACAAGGATGAGATTTTGTCATAGAGACAATCTGTAGGAGAAAAAAAAAGAGAAGGGTTAAGATGGCGAAGGTTTCTACGGGTAATAGTTTGGTAGTTGGAAGGCAAGGAGGAGGCAGACAAGGAGAGAGTGAAACTAATAAGTGAAACTAAATATATAAATAATATATTTCATTGTGACTTGTTGTAATGACTATATATATATATATATATATATATATATATATACACTCATACAGTATATCCCGTCTATAATCATTTTCACCCATATTCATTTACCTACAGTATGTCTAGTAATAAAATTCCTGAAGCCTCACAAAAGTAATATTCACTGATTGCTGAGTTAAAAAAAAAAAAAGTCATTCCTTATGAGATGTTTTTCTCAACCCATTGCATCTGGGAAAATAGTCAATAATGTGCTCGCATCAGAGCACTGACTTTTCCCATTTTATTTGAAATTTATAAAATTGAGGTGCTCTCAATGTCCACACAATAGCTGGTTTAAGGTTCTGAGCAGAACAGTCATGATTTGAATCAAACAGCCATGAATGATTTATAGATGGGGTGTGTACAAACGCAACAAAACAGATGCATGCTCATTGTTTGCGCAATTCAATACAAAATTTCAGTACTAATATTCTAGACGTATGATCTATTCTCCTTCAAAGGCAGTACAGTGTGAATATGTTTGCACACCTGAGTTCATTTATTCATCCGCAGATTGGTGTGTGGGTGAATGAGAGTGTGCATACATATTATTTGATTCAATGAATCATCTCATTTTTCTTTGAAAAATGTAAAGTGTAGCACCACGTTTTTTCTTTTGTATATAATCAGCAGTTGTTCTCTAACAATTATTACCTTTTTATGATAATAAGGTTCTCTTTGTACTCTAGGCAACTATTAGCAAGATGTTTTGTAGCAGCTATGAAAGTAACTTTAAGAAGAGTGGCAAGTTTTGCTACCTACACAGGACATACAGTGGGAAGAACAAGTATTTGATACACTGCGATTTTGCAGGATCTCCTACTTACAAAGCATGTAGAGGTCTGTAATTTATATCATAGGTTCTCTTCAACTGTGAGAGATGGAATCTAAAACAAAAATCCAGAAAATCACATTGTATGATTTTTAAGTAATTAATTTGCATTTTATTGCATGACATAAGTATTTGATACATCAGAAAAGCAGAACTTAAAGGGGTTGTAAAGGTAAATGTTTTTTCACCTTAATGCATTCTATGCATTAAGGTGAAAAAACATCTCACACTGCCAGCGCCCCCAGCCACCCCGTTTTACTTACCTCGAAAATCCCGAGCTCTCCCCCGCCGTCCTCTTCGCTGCTCAGCCTGGCCACTGATTGGCTGGAGTGGATGGATTCAAAGCAGCACAGCCATTGGTTCGTGCTGATGTCAATCACATCCTATGATGCAGCGCGCCGGGGGGGCGGGGCCGTATGATACAGCGAGCGGCTATAGCCGCCGGCTATATCACAGGAGCGCGCCCACAGGTGCTTCTCACTATGCGAGGGAGCTCGCGTGAACGTGAGAAGTACCTGCGGGAGGAAGCAGAGACAGCCGCCGAGGGACCCCAGAAGAGCAGGTTCGGGGCCACTCTGCGCAAAACGAGCTGCACAGTGGAGGTAGGTATAACATGTTTGTTATTTTAAAAAAATAAAAAATTTTACTTTACAATCCCTTTAATATTTTGTACGGAAACCTTTGTTTGCAATTACAGAGATCATACATTTCCTGTAGTTCGTGACCTGGTTTGTACACACTGCAGCAGGGATTTTGGCCCTCTCCTCCATACAGACCTTCTCCAGATTTTTCAGGCTTCGGGGCTGTCGCTGGGGAATACAGACTTTCAGCTCCTTCCAAAGATTTTCTATTGGGTTCAGGTCTGGAAACTGGCTAAGCCACTCCAGGACCATGAGATGCTTCTTACGGAGCCACTTCTTAGTTGCCCTAGCTGTGTGTTTTGGGTCATTGTCATGCTGGAAGATCCAGCCACGACCCATCTACATTGCTCTTACCGAGGGAAGGAGGTTGTTGGCCAAGATCTCACGATACATGGCCCCATCCATCCTCCCCTCAATGCAGTGCAGTCGTCCTTTCCCCTTTGCACAAAAGCAGCCCCAAAGAATTATGTTTCCACCTCCATGCTTCACAGTTGGGATGGTGTTCTTGGGGTTGTACTCATCCTTCTTCTTCCTCCAAACACGGCGAGTGGGTTTTAGACCAAAAAGCTCTATTTTTGTCTCGTCAAATTCATGACCTTCTCCTGATCCTCCTCTGGATCATCCAGATGGTCATTTACAAACTTTAGATGGGCCTGGACATGTGCTGGCTTGAGCAGGGGGACCTTGTGTGCACTGCAGGATTTTAATCCATGAAGGTATAGTGTGTTACTAATGGTTTTCTTTGAGAATGTGGTCCAAGCTCTCTTCAGGTCTTTGACCAGGTCCTGCCATGTAGTTCTGGGTTGATCCCTCACCTTCCTCATGATCATTAATGCCCCATGCGGTGAGATCTTGCATGGAGCCCCAGACCGAGGGAGATTGACCGTCATCTCAAACTTCTTCCATTTTCTTATAATTGCGCCAACAGTTGTTGCCTTCTCACTAAGCTGCTTGCCTATTGTCCTATAGCCCATCCCAGTCGTCTGCAGGTCTACAATTTTATTCCTGATGTCCTTACACAGCTCTCTGGTTTCGGCCATTGGGCAGAGGTTGGAGTCTGTTTGACTGAGTGCGTCTTTTAAACAGGCAATGGGTTCAAACAGGTGCAGTTAATACAGGTAATGAGTGGAGAACAGGAGGGCTTCTTAAATAAAAAATAACAGGTCTGCAACAGCCAGACTTCTTACTGGTTGGTAGGTGATCAAATACTTATGTCATACAATAAAATGCAAATTAATTATTTAAAAATTATACAATGTAATTTTCTGGATTTTTGTTTTAGATTCCGTCTCTCACAGTTAAAGAGTACCTATCATAAAAATTACAGACCTCTGCATGCTTTGTAAGTAGGAAAACCTGCAAAATCAGCAGTGTATCAAATACGTGTTCTCTCCACTGTAAATGCCTTTTGATGATCCAAAGAATGTGACTGATTGGATTCTTACTGCAATTAGTTAGATTCTTCACATTAGGCAGATAGGTCATATAAATATATTTTTATTGGCTCTGATATATACTGTAACTACACTTTACTCTTCTCATAGAAATAATAATTGAATTGACACAGTTTAGTAGTCCCACAAGAAAGAAGTATCTGCACGGAGTAAAATGTATTTATGTAGTTTGATCATCTCCTGTTATGAAAATAAATTATATATAAACTGTGCGCAATTTTAAATATAAGCATACAGTATATTTTGTATCACCTGGTTGTAGGCAGGGTTGCTAACAAATTTAGTTTGCTAGGTGGTAACTAGCCTGGCTAATTGTTAGGGGGATCCACTGAGTTTTCTCTAACTCTGGATTGGCGGCACTGTTGCCTATGGCATTAGAATGACAAGGGCCTAGTGAATTCAGACTAGGAGTGGATGGGTGGTCTCAGCCAATTGACAGGGGTTTCTTTAGCCCATTGGCCTGCTGGGAGAGACTATTTATTCGGGAGGAGTCAGGTGATCAGGGTTCTGTGCCACATGGACAGCTGTCTGGGTAGACTTGTTTTACAAGGCTCCAGGTTGCTAGGCCAGAAGCCAGAGGCCTATTCCCAGAGCACCTGGCTGCTAGGCTGTCTAAGGCCTATCCAGGTTTGAGAGAAGCAGCGCAGGGTTGGGGCTTCAGGCTGAAAGCCCAACCAAGTTGCAGAGGTTCTGCCAGATGGGGAACCGAATTGTTGGCAGCGGTAAGGGAGAAACAGCTGCCATAAGCAACGACCACTCCTGTCGCCAGGGGCAAGTGAGGATCAAGACCAGGGGTAAAGGGGAAGCAGTCCCCACCAAGAGACAACCACTCCTGTTATCAGAGGCCAGTGTATGGAAGTCTGAAGAGGTAACAGAGCAGCCTTTTCACCAGCCGGGGACAGTGAAGAAGTGAGAAAGCTTCAGCAGAGTGTCAAGCCAGGGACCCAGCGGGTTAGTGGGGATGAAGCTTGAGGAGTATACAGCAGGTTACCTGTGGAAGAGCTCAGGGGATCCAGTGACGACTGGGATCTTAAAGTCTATGAAAGACCAGGAGCTCAGTGAGTGAAGATCTACAGTGGGATAAAGACTTGTTAAGGGGTACTGTGAGTTACGTGTATAGAGCTCTATTGACTGTTTAAAGTTCAGTTGCCATAGGAGACAGCAGTTCTGCAAATACAGTTGCTGCATCCAGCTTAAATGCCCTCCACCTGTATAGCTGTCTGCCTATTATTTTTGCCTCGGAGTCTGCCAATTGCTATTGCATCTGCCTAAGTGTGTCCTTACCCTAACCCTCTCTCCACCAGTTCTGTCTAACATATTTTTTCATGTTTTTTTCACATGACGGCCAGGCGTCGCGGCTCTTATTCTGGGCGGGCGTCATATGACGTCCAACCATTTAAACAGGGCATGCGCGCGATCGTTGTCAGAACAGCAGGGGAGATCGTTGTACTAAGATTGGATTGATAGTACAGCGGCTCCGAGTAGAGCTGTCAGTTTTCTTCTGTTCAACCCAGCTATTGGTTTGTACCAGGCTTTACTTTCATTTTCCTGTTACAGCATTAGTGCAGTGGGAATAAATCATGACACAGTCCAATAGACAGTGTACAGTCCAATAGACACCAGATTTAGACCCAGTGCTCTCAGTAATCAGCACTCAATAACAGAACTTGTCTGACACTCCTTCTTCCTCTTAAATTCAAGTCTGTGAGGACACCTTTGCTATATAGAGCACTGAAAGAGTAACTCCACTTTTGTAGGGAAAAAAATGCAAATAAAAAAATAAAGTAAAAAATAGCATATATAATTGCTACACAAATCATATTATAATTGAATGGTATTAAAAATTACCAATCTGCAGCTCTGTAATTTTCTGTGAAATGCAATGCAATATGGCTACCTGGAGGTATTCTGTACCCAGATGTATAATTTCCTGCTTGTGTGATTGGTTGACTCATTTCTTCAGAAGTCTGCACTAAGATACAAGTCAGATTTTTATTTTTTTATTTTTTTTATAAGTACTTTAATGCCATTGCAACAAGTCACAGTGAAATTTCTTTTTTGGGATCCCCATAAAATCCCCATAAAATCAAATTTTTGGTGAGCTACTCCCAAAGAGAAATCATTTCTAAAAGGAAAATGCAGGCCCTGCCACTTTCTCCATTGGAGCCCTGCAAGTGCAGCAGCTGATTGGTAATTATGAAACCACTCCCATTAGATTCACTTTCCACATGGACACAGACAAACATACAGCTATGTTTTCAGAATAACAAAAGCTAGGAATCTGCAACAAAGTTGCAGATTCCCTCTGGTTGATCAAAGTACATTGCAGGTGTTTGATAAAACCCCTACAATGTAGATAGACCAACCATGGGGATTTTTTTTCACAAAAGCAGTGTTAGACACATAAAGTCGCATGACAAGTCAAAGCTCATTGGTTTCAATGGGACCTGTTCCAATCTATGCAATTAAAGTCACAGCAACTTTAAAAAGGTTCCTGTGTTATTTTGATGCAACTTTCTTGCGACAGAGATTGTAAAGTCACATACTTTTTCCTAGGACAAATGAAAACATGTGGGAGTACAGGATTATAAACAGATATATAGGAAAAACTTCAAAGGTCAGAGTTAATCATTGAATTAAATGTATCCTGCACATCACAGCAAGATTGATCCCGTCTTCCATGGTTCTATTCATGTTATCTCAAGGGTTTTCCATAACCAGCAAAAGTTTGTGCTTTGTCTGCCTACAGTGATCTCATCTAATTATAATCTATGCATCAGTTACAAGCAGATCAGATTATCCACAGTCAGCTCGCTCTGTACACACTGAACAGTGGATGCTGTACTGATTGTCCTCAATGAAAAATCATCTGATAGAAGGGATGCTTAACTAGATACTATAGAATCCTTTTGTATAATGTGTCTTTTTCACACACAACATTTTTGTACCAAGTCAAACATAATGTAGATACAGTGCCTTGAAAAAGTATTCACACCCCTTGAAATTTTTCACATTTTGTCATGTTACAACCAAAAATATAAATGTAATTTATTGGGATTTTATGTGATAGACCAACACAAAGTGACACATAATTATGAAGTGGAAGGAAAATGATAAATGGTTTTAAATTTTTTTTACAAATAAATATGTGAAAAGTGTAGCGTGCATTTGTATTCAGCCACGTGAATACTTTATAGAACCACCTTTTACTGCAATTACAGCTGCAAGTCTTTTCGGGGATGTCTCTACCAGCTTTATACTAGTGATGGACGAACTTCCGACGGGACGTTTTCGCGAACCCGATCCGCGAACGTGCCCAAATGTTCGCAAACCGCAAGGTTCGCGGCGGACCCCATTCACTTTAATAGCAGGCGAACCTTAAAAACATCCAGGTCATATTTTCAGCCACAAAATACTTACTATCTGTGCACACATAGTCCCACAACATGGACACTGACATAACAGAAGTATTAAGTGAATCTGGAATCGACAACGACAAGCATTCTTTTTTTATCTGTGAAATTCTGACAATTCAGGAGCGCATGAAGGCCATGGAGGAGAGGCAAGGTCAGGCCAGGCTATGAAGGGGGTGCAGGAGATGATCAGTGCCACAGTATGGGCAAAACAGTCCTGTGCCAGTGTCCCAGTGTGCCAACCTGTGCTTGAGCCCCTCCCTCTGCCCAGCCCTTACCCCCACCTATGCAGGCCTCCACTGCAGTGGTCCAGAGGTGCCAGTCCAGTGCTGATCCTCAGCCATGGTGCTGGCACTGCCTGCTGATTGGCTTCTCCACTGCTATCTCCCTCACTGACATCCGCACTGAGATAAAACACTGACACCAGCACCTCGATAGAGACTGAGCACTGATACCAGCACTAAGATAGAGAGCACTGACGCCAGCCCCGAGATAGAGAGCAATGACACCAGAACCGAGCTAGAGAGCACTGACGCCAGCACCAAGATAGAGTGCACTGACACCAGCACCGAGATAGAGAGCAATGACACCAGCACCTTGATAGAGAGCACTGACACCAGCACCGAGATAGAGAGCACTGACACCACACCAGCACCGTGATAGAGAGCACTGACACCACACCAGCACCGAGATAGAGAGCACTGACACCAGCACTGATACCAGCAACTTGCTGTGGGACCCAAAAATATGACACCGCTCAACCTCTTCAAACAGTAGGGTAGGGGCATATAGTACGGTGTGCTTTTTTTGTAAAAGTGAGCCAAAGGTAGAAAAAAGGTCTGTGTGCTAGATTATATAAATCGTTTATAGTTATGCATATACATGGTCTACTGGTCACATGTGTTGAATTCCTCCGAGATCTATGCCTCATTCGTTTTTATAAATGTGAGGTAGTCAAGACTGTTGTGAGCTAGGCGAGTACGCTTATCGGTCACGATCCCCCCTACTGCGCTGAACGTCCTTTCGGACAGGACACTGGATGAGGGGCAATCCAACAGGTCCATTGCAAATTGTGCAAGCTCTGGCCAGAGGTCAAGCCTGCCCACCCAGTAGTCCAAGGGTTCATCACTTCTCAGAGCGTCATAGTGTCTTTGGGGGTGCACACAGCAGAGAGTGAGGAGGATGCAGATCGAGAGGATGAGGAGGGTGCAGAAGAATAAGGCTGAGCGAGCCACTCAACCAAGTCTGGTGTGTCCTTTGACGTTATCGAACGCACCTTCTGCAATTTGCCACTTTGGCTCAAGCCTGTGGCTCCTGCCCTACCCCTAACCACCCCTGCGGAAGGGCCTGCCTCTTTCTCTGCCTGTCATTTTTTAAATGACCCTGTGACAAAAGTCTCTAGAGAAGTGTAGTATATGTGGAAGAAGGTATATAACACTCCGCTTCAATCTGTCGTTTTGGGGGGCCACTGGTCTATCACACCAGTTACAATACTTTTTCTAATTGCGTTTGTCACTCTTTGTAGTATCACTGCAGAACCGCTCAGCAGTCACAATGCTGCACAGTGGAAATGCACTATACTATGCTTTCTATATTTGAAAGTATTTTATACGTGTATCACACCCCTATATACTGCACATCAAATAGTACACATATACCAGTCCTTAAAAGAACCTTTGTGGACCTAATAGTAGCTAGCTAGTAGCTAGTGAATTGCAGACTGTGCCTGCTCCAAAAACCAAACTCCTACACTGAGAAACGACAGCTGCAGAATCGGTAAGCAGCACTGCAAGCAGTGCACTATAATATGCTTTCTATATTTGAAAGAAAGTATATTATACGTGTATTACAACCCTATATACTGTACACCTATACCAGTCCTTAAAAGGACCTTTGTGGACCTAATAGTAGCTAGCTAGTATCTAGTGAATTGCAAACTGTCCCTGCTCCAAACACCAAACTGTCCCTCCCTACACTGAGAAAAGACAGCTGCAGAATCGGTCAGCACTGCAGTGCACTATAATATGCTTTCTATATTTGAAAGAAAGTATATTATAAGTGTATTACAACCCTATATACTGTACACCTATACCAGTCCTTAAAAGGACTTTTGTGGACCTAATAGTAATAGCTAGTGATTAGACTGACTGTCCCTGCTCCACACAGCGTCCTTTCCCTATACTAACAAAAGATAGAATGTAAAATGGCCACCAGATCAGGTCTATTTAAAAGGTAGGGGGTATTTCCATGTGCTGAGATGTCTCAATTGGCTGTCCTGTACCCCATGATGGATGTGTCATTGGTCAAAGTTCTTCACAATGTAAATGAATATGTCCGCCAAGAACAGCGCCAGAAATCCGCCAGTTTGGCGAATCGCGAACAAGCAAAGTTTGCCGTGAACCGCCCACCGGGCAAACCGCAAGGCCATCTCTAATTTGTACATCTAGAGCATTGATTCTCAACCAAGGTTCCGTGGAACCCTAGGGTTCCTCCAGAGGTTACTAGGGGTTCCTTCAGCATTGGGCAATTTCTGCCTCTCAGATAGGTTCTCACTCACACCATTGATCTTTTTAGCTACCTGTAAGGGGGTAATTCTTCCCAATGACCAAAAGTGTAAGGAGCATTCTTATCACTGACCATCACACTAATGTACCATGAATTGTAGATTTCTAATTTTTAGCAGGGGTTCCCCCTGACACCAGAGAACTATTTCAAGGGTTCCTCTGTGTTGTAAAGGTTGAGAAAGGCTGATTTAGAGAGTGACATGTTTTGTCCATTTTACGTTGCAAAATAGCTCAAGCTCTGTCAGATTGGAAGGAGAGCGTCTGTGAACAGCAATTATCTTGCCACAGATTCTTAAATTGGATTTAGGTCTGGACTTTGACTGGACCATTCTAACACATGAATATGCTTTGATCTAAACCATTATATTGTAGCTCTGGCTATATGTTTAGGGTTGTTGTCCTGCTGGAAGGTGAACCTCTGCCCCAGTCTCAAGTCTTTTGCAGACTCTAATGCCGCGTACACACAACTGGAAATTTGACCAGCAAAAGACTGATGAGAGCTTTTCGGAAAATGCGACCATGTGTATGCTCCATCGGAATTTTGCTGGCCGAATTTCAACCAGCAAAATATTGAGAGCAGATTCTCAATTTTTCAGACAGAAAAAGTTTCTATCGGAAATTCCTATCGTGTGTATGCAATTCCGACGCGTAAAAACTCACGCATGTTCCGATTCAATTACGAGACAGAAGCTATTGGCTACTGGCTATTGAACTTCCTTTTTCTAGTGCCGTAGTACGTGTTGTACATCGCCACGTTCTTGATGGTGGCAATTTGGTGTGACCGTGTGTATGCAAGACAGCTTGAGGGAAATCCCATCGGAATTCCGTTGAGAAAACCATCAGAGCTTTTTACGACCAAAATTCCAAACGTGTGTACGCAGCATAACAGGTTTTCTTCTAAGATTGCCCTGTATTTGGCTCCATCCATCTTCCCATCAACTCTGACCAGCCTCCTTGTCCCTGCTGAAGTAAAGCATCCCCACAACATGATGATGTCACCACCATGTTTCACGGTGGGGATGGTGTGTTCAGGGCAGGGGAGTACTAACAACTCATGGGGCCCCCGGGCAATAGAAGATCATGGGGCCACCTTGGTACCCACACTCAAGCCACACCTGCGCAGGGAGACATGGGGGAGGGAGAGCACACAAGGGGATACTGTGTGGGAGGGAGAAAGCACACAGAGGGACACTGGGGGGAGAACACAGATGGACACTAGAGGGGGGGAGCACACAGGGGGACACTGGGGAGGGAGAGCACAATGGGGGGCACTGTGGGGGAAGCACACAGGGGGACACTGTGGGGGGGAGCACACAGAGGGACACTGTGGGGAGAGAGCACACAGGGGGGCACTGTGGGGGGGGGCACAATGGGGGACACTGGGGAGGGAGAGCACAATGGGGGCCACTGTGGGGGAAGCACACAGGGGGACACTGTGGGGGGAGCACACAGAGGGACACTGTGGGGAGAGAGCACACAGGGGGGCACTGTGGGGGGGGGCACAATGGGGGACACTGGGGAGAGCACACAGGGGGACACCGGGGAGGGAAAACACACACAGGGGGACACTAGAGGGAGAGTGCACACACACAGGGGGACACTGGAGGGAGAACATACACATACAGGGGGACACTGGAGGGAGAACACACACACAGGGGGACACTGGAAGCAGAACACACACACAGGGGGACACTGGAGGGAGAACACACACAGGGGGACACTGGTGGGAGAGCACACACACACAGGGGAACACTGGAGGGAGAGCGCACACACACAGGGGGATACTGGAGGAAGAGCGAACACACACAGGGGAACACTGGAGGGAGAACACACACAGGGGGACACTGGGGAGGGAGAACACACACACAGGGGGACACTGGAGGGAGAACGCACATGCGGGGGACACTGGAGGGAGAACGCACACACAGGGGGACACTGGAGGGAAAACACACACACAACAGGGGGGACACTGGTGGGAGAACACACACACAGGGGAACACTGGAGGGAGAAAGCACACACAGGGGGACACTGGAGGGAGAACACACACGGGGGACACTGGAGGGAGAACACACACACACAAAAAGAAGCTGAGGGTAAAGGTGACTGGCCAAGCGTGTGTCTCCAGACCAAAACCCTATTGAGCATCTGTGGGGCATCCTCAAACGTAAGGTGGAAGAGCGCAAGGTCTCTAACATCCAGCAGCTCTGTAATATCGTCATGGAGGAGTGGAAGAGGGCTCCAGTGGCGACCTGTGAAGCTCTGGTGAACTCCATGCCCAAGAGGGTTAAGTCAGTACTAGAAAATAATGGTGGCCACACAAAATATTGACACTTAGGGCCCAATTTGGAAATTTTTACTTAGGGTCGTACTCACTTTTGTTGCCAGCTGTTTGGACATTAATGGCTGTGTTGCGTTATTTTGAGGGGACAGCAAATTTACACTGTTATCAAAAATATTAGGACTCTTCTTAATACAAGCACATGGAACAACACACGCATATCAAAAATATAAAATGTTGGGGTAAGATACACTTTAGGTGCTGCAGCGCATTTTTTATTTTTTTTTTGTAAATGGTCATAGTTCTACTTTAAGAAACACTGAAAACAATTACATTAAATCTGCTCATCTCTGGGGTTCTTCTTTCTTGTTTATCAGAGACACACAGTACAGCATGTATAGATCTGCATGCATTAGGCAACTGGCAGATTACCAGGAAGTTAGCGTTGTTTTTAAATGATTCAACAGAAAGACAATGCTTGTATTTAGGAAGACCTTTCTCATATGTCCTTCTCCATTCAGAAAGGGGATATTCTGCTAAAGGATCAGCAAAATGACGCTGGAATGATCTTTGAATATGTACTCAAGTTTAGAAATTCAATTGACAGATGCGTAAGCACCCATACATTGTGTTATTTTGTTTGTAGTAAAACAGGCAGTTTGATTTGGCACTATAATTACTAAATCTGACCCTCTATGTTTATTTATCTGTACAGTGTCGCTTAACTGAACTTTCTGTTAAAAGAGTGGCAAAAATCTGTGCTACTCTTCTAAAACGAGAAAACAGAGCAGATCCTGCTTCTAATTATCAAAGAGTTACAAACCTCTTTGTTAGTTAGGAAAAATCTTCCCGTTTTCTATACCATGTCTTCCCCGGACATAGAGAGCAGAAGGACTGGTCTGATAACCCTGCATTTGGTAGAATTAACAGATGGGCATATAGGCTGGGAAAGGAGTTTTCCCTGCCCACACGCAGGAGCTGTGAGTGTAGTGTGTTCACTGTATGGACAGAAAGGGGCATGGGGTAACCTGGCACACAATTCACATCTTGTACGCTAAGTTAAATCTGAGCCTGTTGGAATCCCTTTGTTACTTAGGAGCAGAACCCTACGCCAGTTTCTATTTTGCTCTGAAATAGAAACTAGTACAAGTGGCACAGATAGACTAATTCGAAAAAAATGTGGGCTAGGGTTCTCTGGCTACTTGGGTCCCACCCCTAATTATCTGGGAGAAGGAACCTAACCAATATGGGTGTAACATTGTATATATTGATGAAGGTTTGGTCAGTCATCTGTTTGGCTCTGATGAAGAGGGTCCTCCCTTGAAACGTGTCAGACATTACGGACCCTATCTGGCCTTCCCTTGCCAGGTTATGACAGCAAACCTGGAAGTGATCCCTTTTCTTTTTATGACAAGTCTGTTTATGCCATGTGTTTGTGATTGTGAGTATAACTACTATTGCTTTACATTTCTTAATAAATGTTATTAAGGTAACGCGCTAGGTCGGTGCACCCTCTTTTTGTTGTTTTTTTACAAATTGACCTGAAACAGATCATTGTTTGTCATTGTGGTGCATATCATTTTCTTTAGTTATAATGGAGCAGGAAGTACTAAGATTTACATAGTTCTACTTCTTTTTCTTTAGAAAGCAGCCTGAGCAGAAACCAATGTTCTCTGCTGACCTAGAGTGCTGCAATCCGCTGGAGAATTACAGTAGGTGTAGTGATAGTAGAGCTTTAGGTGTGCCTCAGCAATAGGATGTGTCACACCTCTTCAAATAGATCAGCGCTTTCAGAGCTGGAGAGCAAGGGTCTTTCTCTACAATATACTTGTAGGCAATTGCAGGTTTTCCTCCATCCAGTAGGTGGCACTGTGCCATTATACAGATAGAGTGAAGTCTGTTAGGGGAAATGTCCCCTTATGGACTTCATCGGATTCTCCAAGGTATCCACTGTCTGATTGGATGCTGCAACTTTTGGTGATCTTTGGCAGCCATCTTGATGTTTAACCTTATAAATTAGGGTACCTGCAATATTCAGGCATGCCTGGAGCGAATGATAGGTCAGGGACAGAGACCTCACATGTTAAGGAAAGTAAATAGTGCAGGGAAAAGTTCCTGGCGAGTAGGGTCAAAAAACACTTCAGCCTTCAGGAAACACTATCCAGATCAGGAATAAAGGGTCTGCCTATTCTCACTGTTGTGCCATCCTAGTGCACCACCAACCACCACCTCTCCAGGGGAAGCTGTCCTGCAGTAATACAGGCCCAAGCCTGGTGACACTGTAAACATTGTCATTCTGCGTCACCCTATTGCTTTCAATACTGTAATTTTCCATACTGCCACAATATACAAGATCATAAAACAGCAAAAACTTTGTGCGTGTGCATCTCCTTGATTGGGCACCTTGGGCCTAGGCAGAGCCAGAATGTTTATAATACTTTTTGCACTGATCAGTGTATAAATGGTACTAGCAGGGAAGGGGTTAAGACTAGGGGCCATTCAAAGTGTTAAGTTTCCATAGGGAGGTGCTTTTAACTGTATGGGGGACAGACTGACTGGGAGAAGAGAGAGACTGCTGTTCCTGATCACTAGGAACAGCTGATTTCTCTCTCCTCCCCTGTCAGAATGGGATCCGCCTTGTTTACAAAGATAGATCCCTGTTCTGCCTCTCTTTCCCATGATCATGGGGACCTGCAGGCAAGCTCCCGTGTAAAAGCTTGTGCACGGACCGCCGTACCGGTACGGCGATTCATGCAGCTAAGCCACCTTCCTGCAGTATAACTGCGGCGGCTGGTCGGCAAGTAGTTAATGTTGTTGTAAAGTCAAAGCAAGATTATTGCCAGTCCCTCTGTTTTGCCAAGCCATAATACACAGCATAAATGTTTGTATAAAAATATACCTCTAAATAATTTATTTCAGATTGTTTCTGTTCCGTCACGTGACCTCCGGGCACTCTTCTCCCCCGATCTAAGGGCTACAGTGGGAGGGGTTGAGATCCCCCTCTGACATCAACCGGGAGGTCACATGACTGCTGTGTTGTCTGCTCAGCCCCTCCCTCTACAGCCCTTAGATTGGGGAGGAGAGTGGCCGGAGGTCACGTGACCAAACAGAAACAATCTGAAATAAGGTATTAAGAGGCATAATTTTATACAAACATTTACACTGTGTAGTATAGCTTGGTAGAACAGAGGGGCTAGCAGTAATCCTTCTTTGACTTTACTGCCAGCTACTAATAGCAGCAGGAGGGGAGGGGTAGGGAAGAGATCGCTTACAGACAGGAGCTAACAGGCAGGGAGGGGGGAGAGAGAGGGTATCAATGGGATGATGGAGGCATCCCCTAAACATACATTTGTAAAGCTGGTGCTGCTATAAAGACCATACATCTGTGGTTCAAGTAATACACTGCAGGACCCTAGGGAATTGTGAATGGGGCCTCAAATAAGTCCTGGGCTGGGAAAGGAGGCATCTGATGCAGGAAGAACATTGTTAAAATGATAATCAGGTGTAAGTAAAGACTAAAGTAAAGTAAGGAGTAGAAATTAGGACTTAGGGCTTTTACTCACTCGTTTGTCATACATAGGACTTGATTTGCTAAAGGAGATACATTTTCAGTTAGCCCAGTCAAACTGTGTTTTACATAATACATAATCTCATACAGCTGAATTTAAAAAAATATTTTTTTTCCCCTGAGCACAAAAGCATTTCTAAAATAATACAGCTTTGTTTGGCTAAGTGAAAAAAAAAATCACTCCTTTAGTAAATCAACATCACAATATATGAAGGCATTGGACATTGTATTTGCATATTGCCCCCCCCCCCCCCCCCCTCCTGACAAACAGAGTACATTAAAGTCATTACAGCAACTGCAATTTTCTTGTGTATTGTTACCATCTTAGTTCTTCTTCTAAATGAAGGTATTATTGATATGTATATTTTTCCAGGCAGTAAAAAGATGGAGATTTTCAAAGCTGTCTTGTGCTGGATATCAGAATGAAGCTGTTCCGAAGTTTGCTTAGTCACTTCCATATACATGAAGACAGAGTTTGCTGCTCTAGGGTTTACAAACACTCAGCAGAAATCAGGCCTGTATTTAATACCTTTCACCTTTGCAGAAGTAAGTAATGCATCATATTGTGCCCTTGGTCTCTCCAGCAGAGAGCACACAGTAGCACAAAACATGTAAAATGTCTCCAAGTTGTCAGGAAAATGGCATGAATTCTGGCCACTTTGGAGCTGTTTTACGTTTAGACAGCAGGTGCTCTCCAAGATGTGGTTATGGCAACAAAATAAATGATGGATAATTGCTTTTGTGACAACTTGCCAATTAAATTAGACTCAGCAGAATAACATAATGACAATTTGTTATGCTCTGGTGGACACTAACATACCAATCATAATTAAATCCTATGACTGAAATAGAATGCTCTTCGATGCAGGAATATATAACCCCAATTCCCTCTCAGTGAAACATTATAGGCTCAGACTTGATTTTAATTTCTGTGGGATAATAACATTAGTACACGTCAGAATTTGTTTGCATGTGCATGCATGTGCTTACAAGAGAGCGGAGTTGGAGGTTATTTAGCATATTCCTGAGCTAGATGTCACTTCTCATCACTAGAAGTGAGCAGATTTGTTTAGGCTGCAGCTTATTGCGAGCTACAAGGAGATGACTCAGTGCCACACACCGCCACTTGTCATTCATGGATCATGGAAAGCTCCTTTGTAACTCATTAATATTCATTAAAATAATATTACCAGTACAATTAGAACATGCTCTTTTAAAAATATATCATGTAATAAAGGCAAATGCATGGAACATTTGTAAGGTGGAAATAAAAGACTTGTTAACAGTGGAATAATGTGAGTCAAATAAAGGCAATCAGTATTTCTAATTGCCAGAATGCTTGCTTTTCTGTCATATGTGCTTTTTAAGTTTTTCCATCATTTATTAGCTTGATATTCTTGATTACTAAGGGTATTTTTTTCAGTAGTAGTTAAGAGAAGAATCAAATAGGGGATGTTACATTTGATATAAGGCCAAAAGTATATGGACATTCCTCCAAATTATCGAGGTGTGTCATAGAAAAAGCTAAAGCATACAATGACATTTTGAACAATTAAGCTCTTCCATTCTAGTGGCAGTAGTTTCAGAAAGGCCCTATTCTGTTGCAGCATGACTGTGCCCCTGTACACAAAGAAAAGTCAATAAAGCCATAGTTTGATGAGTTTGGCTTGGAGCGCATTGATTGACTGGCACAGAGCGCTGACCCAACTGCCCTACTGCCTTTTAACAACTTTTCAAAAGACACTCAATGACAAACAGAGCATGTACTACTACCCACTGTGGTCATGACTGGTTCGGTGCTTCAGAGCACTTCCAATGCCCAATCAAATTGTACCCAACAAAGCACTACTTGGAATAGCATTGCTCTACTGTGCAAAAGAACTCAACACAGCAGAATAAAGAGACAGCAGAACTGCCAGTTTTTGTACTAATAATCTGAAACAGAGGGTCATTGGGCAAGGGTATAAAATTAATGGCATTAGGGTACCTAATTGCCATGGCATAGACACCCTTATTTGCACTTTAACCTCCCTGGCGGTACGATTATTTCGGATTTTAGGTGCTAAAAGCGGTACCATTATTTTGCATGAAAATTTGGCGTTTTATATTGTAGTCCTGCAATTCTTAGGAATAACTCACTTAAATCTGTCCAAACCAGAGTCTAGCAGACATCCCGGGTATAATAAAATTTTGAAAAATGAAATCATAAATTATAATATAATAAATAATTATAAATAATTGTACCAAATAATAATATAACAATAATAAAAATTATTCAATAATGTAATCACATCAAAAACACTGAAATTTGCTCAGTTGCAGAATTGTCACTGTCATTACTTTTCAGTATTTGATGACGGATCTCCCCACAAATCGCTATCGCTCAATTCTGCGAGTGATTCTAATTTATTATCGCTGTTTTCTAGCTGGTCTAAAACCATTTTTGATGTAAAAGGACAGTTTTGGTTGCTATGGACAATCTCCAGTTTCCAGGCAGAAAGAACAGTTTTTATTACATAAAACTGCATGCAGGACACTGGGCAGACCACTAGGGACAACGGGGATGTGAAATATTTACATACAGCAATGTAATCTGTAAGATTACATTATACTGTATGTTTACTGTTTGTTTCACTTTTTGAATTTGGCGCCGATCTCCGTCCCCGTGCGTCGCAACGCTCGCAGGGCACGGAGATCGGCGATGTGATGCATCGAGCGAGACACGGCTCGCTCGTACACCAGGGAGACAACGCTGGATCCGAGGGAGAAGGTAAGTAAACCTCCTCCTGGATCCAGCGATGCAGTCCCGAGTCTGGCTCGGGGATACCGCTTTTGGTATGAAAATTCCACCCTGAGCCAGACTCGGGAATACCGTCAGGGGGGTTAAAAATCCATTCTCAGCAAGGGTTCACTGTGGGTTAAAGCCACATCAAGCTTGTGATCCTATTGCTGTTGACAACTCTTTTTTGCGACGACATTGCTATACAGGCTAAAAAAATAAATATATCCCATGATGTTGGTCCTTCATTGAGCATAAGAGAGAGATGCTGATGAGGGATATTTTGTAGCATTTCCATCAGCATTTCCATATGCTTTGCCCAAAAGATTTTGGGCAAAGCATATATAGATGCAAAATATTCACATCTCTAAGCCCTTGTACACACGGTCGGAGATTCTGTCAGAATGTTTCCTATCGGACCGTTTTGTCGGATATTCCGACTGTGTGTGGTCTGCATCGGACTGTTTCCGTAGGAATATCCGATGGACCAAGTTTTCCAACTTGCCGGTAAAATTTTCCGACAAAATGCTCCTATCGGACATACTCCAATCATGTGTAGCCTACTCCGACGGACAAAGTGCCACGCATGCTCAGAACAAAATCCTAGACCAAAGCTATTGGCTACTAGCCTGAACGTAGTCCCGTCGTAACGAAATAACATCATCACGTTATGTACAATCGGATTTTCCAACAACTTTGGCCGCGTACACACGGGCGGACTGTATGGCCTACTTAGTCCGTCGAAACACATTTCAGCGGACAGTCCGCTCGTGTGTGGGCTTCAGCGGACTTTTTCAGCATGCAGTCTGGCATACTAAGTATTTCGGAATTTCCGTAATTCTGTCCGTCATACTTTGGTTTCAGCGGACAATCCGCTCGTGAGTAGGCTAGTTCGACGGACTAAGAATGGCGCATGCTCAGAAAGGATTTACACGGCGGAAGTTTGCATTGCTGTGTATTGGACTTCCTATTTCTAGTCCCGTCGTACGTGCTGTACACGTCATCGCGCAAGCTTTCGACGGACTGTTTGTGCATCCGTGTGTGGTCAAGTCCGTTCATTCGAAAGTATGACGGACTGTCCGTCGGATTGTATGACGGACTAAGTAGGCCATACAATCCGCCTGTGTGTACGCGGCCTTTGTCCGACCGTGTGTATGCAACATCACTTTCGGACCTCTTCCGGAATTAATCCGTCAGAATTACTCAGACGGATTTGGTTGTCGGAATCTCCGACCGTGTGTACAAGGGCTTAGATGAAGAATGTCCAAGTGACACAGCATATTACAGACCATTTTGAATTGTCTCTGACCAAGCATCAGTCAAAAGTAGGAGCTTCTGTTTCAGCCTTACTTTACTATTACTCACTAATATTTTCAGAAAGAAAGAAAGAAGAAAAAAAGAAAGAAAAAGAAAGAGAAAGAAAGGAAAAGAAAGAAATAGTAAGAAAGGAAATAAAAAGAAAAGAAAGGTAAAGAGAAATAAAGAATAGCATGACAATTTCTTAGAATATTTAAAAAAACAAAAAATGATATGAGAAAATGTTTGCATTAAAAAAATGTAAGCCAAATTTTTATGTGTGAAAAATGACCTTTTATTTATGTGAAACAAACCTAAACAGGTATAAATAATAAAGGTAATAAATGTATTTTGATTATAATGGCATTTTATTTTCAAGGCACTATATGATTCCAAAAGATGGTGTGCTTAAGGTTTCAAAATATCAGAAGAACAAATACTATGTTAATAAGCCCTTCTAAAATAACACTAGCAGCTCAGAGATGTTAACAGGTCAAAAAGTAACTGCAGGATGGAGGGTTTGTGACCAATGAAATTTGTGATTTTCTTTTTTCTTGAATTTATCCTTAGTAATCAAGAGAATATCAAGCTGCGAGTGCCCTTTATGCATTTTTTATTAGTGATATCAGATAGAAAAGAGTACCATAAAGGTCAGATAACATAAATGGACAGACATTTAATGTCCTTTATTGCCAGCAAACATCATTATACTGATCTTTTTTTTGTTTATTCCCATTAAGTTTCTGTCTCAGCCACTTAAAAGAAATTTCAGTTTCCAATTCTGTACACTAGACATTGAGATTTCATATTCATATTTACCATCATGCATGGAAGAGCAAAGGAATGCATTTATGTATGTATGCAACAATTGTAATATATCAGAAGTTACCCAAACGTGCCTCCACATGTACCCTTTGGATATGTATAAGACACTTTTTATAATATATTTTTCTACTTGATACATCCGTACATGGTCACATTTTGATTTCTTTCACCTTTTGCAGATATGTGTCTAGTATGCACAGTAAATATTATTATTATTATTAATAATGATGTATATAGCGCCAACAGTTTACGCAGCGCTTTACAATGTATAGGGGGGACAACACAATTACAACAACAACACAAATATAGTTTTCTATATATTTCTTTAGCTGCAAATTAAGAAAAGAGCCATCTAAAATGGTTCTGCAGTTAGACACACTATTGTTATTATTATTGTGTTTACTAGTTTCATGATTACCACTATTATTATTATTTCAATTATTGGTATTAATATTGCTATTTTTTAAGAGAAAAAAACGAATCAATGTTAGTTATAGGTAACCCTTCAGAGCAATCCTTGCTGAAGGTTTAATACTAACCCTCAAACTCATTACTGTTTTGTGAATTTATATTTAAAGAGGACCCGAACTGCAGAAATCGTGCCCCAAAGGGGCATGCAGAAAGCAAAAAATTTGTTACAAGTATTGCTGTTGGCAGGAGCGTTTGCTGTTTCTGCTTCTCATTCTAGCATCCTGGTTTTGTCTGTGTCTGGTGTTGTCTGTCTCCTTTTCTGTCTGTCCTCCGGCAAGGTATTGATGTGGCCAGTCTCTGGGTTGAGACCAAACCTAATTTAAACGAGCCAAGCCCACAGTCTCAGGTTTCTGATATTACGTTTGTAACACATGCTCCAAGCTCTGTTTGTCTGTCCTGCTCTGCTGTTTGGATTCCATCATTGATGATCTCAGATCGGATATTGACTACTCTCTGAACTCTGCCTGCCTTTTGACTATGGATTGACCCTCACTATTCTGAACCTTGCCTGCCTTATACCTGCATTGTCATTGAACCATTCTGCCTGTCTGCCAGCCGCAAGCACCTGTTTGCTTTGCTCAGCTCACGCCTGCCCCGCCATGCTATAGTGTCTGGCCACCTGCGTTAGAGGTAAGCGTGAAAGCCATGGTCTCCTTGCAGCTGATCGTTTCCTCTTTACTGACTTACCATATCTAGTTTGTCACTGTGTGTGTGGAAGTGATCATCCTAATGAAGGCAGGGCTTTGCTTTCTCATCTCAGAGCTGCCCCCTGCTAATGACTGGAAATCTGATGACTGGTGGAAGAATAATTTAGAAGCTGGGGATGTGGTACAGGAACCAACAGAATAACTAAATGAGAAACAGGGAGAACCTTGCATTGCAGGTAATTAGGTACAGATTCTTCTTCAAGAAGAACAGTCACCATATCTCCCTCTAATGCCGCATACACACGATCTGAGTTTTCATCTGAAAAATCTTGGATGTTTTTTCTGACGGAATTGCGCTCAAGCATGGCTTGCATACACACGGTCATTCAAAAGTTCTCTGAACTTTTGACCGTCAAGAACGCAGTGACGTACAACACTACGACGAGCCAAGAAAATTAAATTCAATGTTTCCGAGCATGCATCGAATTGTTTCCGAGCATGCGTATGAATTTTTCGTGTCGGAATTGCTACATACAATCAGAATTTCCAATTGGAACTTTTTCCATTGGAAAAATAGAGAACCTGCTCCCAATCTTTTGCTGGCGGAAGTTCCGCCAGCAAAAGTCCGCTGGAGCATACACACAATCATAATTTCCGACCAAACCTCTCATCGGACTTTTGCTGGCAGGATTTCCAATCGTGTGTATGGGCTTAAATCTAAGATTAGTCACAGGAACAGTGCTCTCACACTGGAGATATACAGCTATGAAGCTGTAGGCCCAGGTGTGCCTAGGCACAAGATGTGCAACTCGGTCACAACTCGGTCATGAAACACAGTACCCAAATAAAATGTATATCCTCTTTTGAGGCAGATAAAGCTTTCATTTGGTGGTATTTAATCACCAGTGTTTTTTGGTTTTGTTTTTTTTGCTATATGAAGGATAAAAGGCCAATAGATAATAGTCTGTAAAAGTTATAGAGTTTATAAAGTTAGAAAAATTGTCTATGTCATTTATTGAGGCCCTAAAATGCCACGACGGTACAAATGTCTCCAAAATTGCCCCTTTTTGGAAATTAGGCAGTCCAAAGTATTTAGTAAGCAACATAGTGAGTTATATAAGTTGAACATTTTATAAGATTTTAAGACATTTTTTTTCACAAAGTTATTTTTCACACACAGGCATTATTACAATTACACCCCAAAACATATTCTGCTACCTCTCTTGAGTATGGGGATACCACATGCAGTGAGATTTTCTCACAACTTAGAGGCATAGAGGGGCCCAAAATCCAAGGAGCATGTTTGGGCATACATTTTACATCTCATTTTCAGGTCACCTATCATATTACCTGAGTCTCTGAAGTGCCAAGACAGCAAAAGCACTACCTTTTGGAAAGCAAACACCCCAAGGTATCTAAAAGGCACAGTGAGTCTTTTGAAGACTTTGTTTTTTGGAGAATGCAGAATGAAAATGAAAATGTATTCTTTTTGCACGGAGTTGTCAATTAATACAATATTTCTAACACACAGCACAGGCATACTTATAATTACATCCCAAAACTAATTTTACCACTCCTCACTAGTATTGTTACGTGTCCAACTTTTTCACAGCTTAGCCACACCTTGCTCTTCAGAGAGCACCACACATGTGAATGGGGTCTTATGGGGACACTGTGACTGGCTGCTCTGGTGACACTGCACTGCTGTAGTGGGGATCAGACACTGAACATGATCACCTCCACACCAGTAGAATGTCAATATAATGACACTGCACTTGCTCTGTTGACAGTATGTAAAAAAATTGAAAACAAAAGGCATTATGGTTTGTACCATACATTGTACTGCTGTAAGTATAGATCAGAAACACTGACTGCTACACTTACATACAGTTTCATCAGTGCAACAATCTCTGGTCAATAGACAGAGAAGTACAATGTAGCTATAGTGACAATGTACTGCTCTCGAGGGATTTTTTTTTACACTTTGGTTACTTACTACAGTCCTGATGACTGTAGTAAGCACTCAGGTCCCTCTCACAGTCAATGGTTATGAGAGGAAATGGTACAAAGTCTACATCATACTACTTCTGCCACAAAGAAGGTTCTTAAGGACAGCTAAGGCCAGTTATAGGTGGGGGCAGTGGCCATTTCTTTGTACTGTTGGAATACTGGCAAGAGGATACACTGGACACCTTTGCTGCCATTGTACTATATGCTGATTGTCTAGTGCCCCCCCTTGCCTTTAAGGGTGGTTCCTTCCAGGCTCACCTGCCCTCTGCCTATACATTATAATGCATGTGATTCTACTATAGAGGCTCTCAAAAATGTATAGAGTTAGGACTGCGGATAATTATAGGGTGCCTTGTCGTGGCCTCCACAGCTTACGAATGTATTTGCAAATGTAAGAATTTTTTTGGTTTTGTTTTACATGTGATGCCCTTTCATGTTCTCCTTGCCGCTAGGGCCAGTTATTGGTGGGAGCAGTGGCCATTTATTTGTACTGTTGGGATATTGGTGGGAAGACACACTGGACACCTTAACTGCCATTGTGCTATATGCTGGGTGTCCAGTGCACCCTTGTGCCTTTAAGGAGGGGTGGGCTCCTTCCAGGCTCACCTGCCCTCTGCCTAACCATTATAATGCATGTGCTTCTACTATGGAAGTTCTCAAAAAATATATAGAGTTAGAACTGTGGATAATAATGGGGTGCCTTGTCGCGGCCTCTGCAGCTTATGCATTCATTTACAAATTTGTGCATTTTTTTCTGTTTTGTTTTACATGTGTTGCCCTTCCATGTGCTCCTTGCCAATGAGGGGAGCGATTTGCTAAAATGTAAAGTAGTATTTTTGTGTGAAGGTGAAAGTCCTAAAGGGGCTGCTATGCTTACAATCTCTCATTATGCATAGTCAGTGCAATGATCAAGAATATTTGGAAACTCTTAATACCAGGGTGCTGATTATTGGATTGTCCCCTTGTGCATTTAATTTTGCTCTTCTTTTCCAAAGAAGGTCCAACGCAGAAGATTCATAGTATTATCTGTTTTCCCACAGGGTGTGTGCATATAGGCATTTGTAGGCAATTGTATGGTAAATCTATGTGGTTACACAAACTGTATCATGCCATATATTGCGTTCTTGGCACTTTAGCTGGCTAAGGATTTCTTCTATCTGCCTTCTAAGAAAACTAGCAGCTGAAATAAAAAAAAACACTCAGTGATTGAGATCACCATTCTGCTTCTATTGCTTAATAGCTATAAATAGAGAGTATATTCTACTTACATCAATAATAGCTGTTGTTTGCTAGAATGGTCTTGTCCTTTTAAAACTTTAAGTGGCCATGTTTATGGCTCCAGTCAACCTTTTTTTTGGTTGCTGATCCTTCTACTAATCTTAATAGTAAAGATGTATACCAGCATAGGTACAAGATACTGGAAATGATGCATCAGAAAACTTCACACAGATGGGTTTGGGAGTGTTTTACCCTAATTTTTGACAGTAAGTTAATTAAAAGACACATTATTTTATACTACTCACATCATTTGCATCTTTAAGTGAAACAAAGTGTCTCCTTAAACCTGTGCAGTCTTTCAGGAATATGTCCATTTTATGAAGTTGTTATGAACTGTGTATTGCTTTTTTTCATATATGACACTTGGCATCCCTAGCACAATTATTGCACTGTGGCTGTGACTCAGAATTAATAAAATGTCAGTAGGTGAAGGGTCCAGCTTTAAATTTTCTGTGTTATAGGATATGTGACATTGCTTTGTGAATAATACCACCTCATGTCCTCAAGACTTAACTAGCATTGATCGATTATTTAGGAGGTAAAAGGGTGATTTGATATATTAGTGCTTTATAAACCTCAGCATTGCTGAATCAATTACGTAGTACTCAGTGAGTTATATTGTTTCGCTCAAGAGCTCAATGGCAAATTGAGAGCAACATTTCAGGCTATGAATCATTTGACATATACCACAGCAGGGAAGCAGGAGGGCCCTGTGGTGTGAATGCAAAGCAATCGGACCGCATGACGTTATGATATGCAAATAATGATATTGTCCCCATTTGTCACACAGATTATAAATCACACACATCACTTATCGATAGAAGTAAAACCAACTTCTCTAGATTAAATCTAATGAACTCTGTTTTGATTTATTATAATGCAAAAGTAAGACAAATTTGTTCTGTGTCTTACTTAATATTCACCAATGGCCATCTGCATATATCCTAAGTAGAGTTCTTTTAGTGAACATTTTTAGCTATTTAACTGTAACAAAAATGTATGCGCAAGCACACCACGAAGTTAACAGCAACATTTTTTTCTTTGTATTAGGCAAGAAACATATATACATTTTTATTCTACATTATAGGGGTGCAGTGTAAAAGTCATTTTGGTAGGATCGACTGAATTAGAAGATACTCAAACAAAGTGACACCAGGTACAAAGATGATGTGTCCACAGTGGTTCTTATCCATGTGATATATTACACACTCAGTCAGCCGCTTCTGCTGGCTCCTGGTGTTTCCCTGGTCAACTTCCTGGTTCCAAGAATCTTACATCACATCCACCCGGAGGGACTTGCTCACCATTAGGGATGCGCTTTATGTTCGGGTCGAACATGAGTTTGACTTGAACATGAGTTTGACTCGAACATCGCAGTGCATTGTTGTCTGATGATTGGCCAAGCATGCAGCACCGTCAGCTTTGGCCAATCACAGCGCCGTCAGCAAAGAGAGGGTGCCTTTGGCCAATTATGGCTCAGGGGTTAAGTCCATGCCCCACACTATATAAGGCCACCTGCATGTCGTCCCTGTGTAGTATTTAGTATATATATATATATATATATATACATCCAGGCGTTTTATATCTATATCTATATATATATATATATATATATATATATATATATATATATATATATATATATATATCCACTGCATACAGTTTAGCTATATCTCACTGCAGGCCATTCCTGGTGTACTGTTTCTAATATACTTCTGGCAGGCAGGTGATTCAGTGAGCTGCAGTGCATAAAATATATATACAGTCTCCTACATATATATATCCACTGCATTCCAGTCTAGCAAAGCCTATATCTGAATGCAGGCCATTCCTGGTGTACGTTTTCAAATATACTTTCAGGCAGGCAAGTGATTCAGTGATCTGCAGTGCATTAAATATATATACAGTCTCCTACATATATATAGTCACTGCATTCTAGTCTAGCCAAGCCTATAACTGACTGAAGGCCATTTCTGGTGTTCATTTTCAAATACACTTTCAGGCAGGCAGGCAGGTGATTCAGTGATCTGCAGTGCAGCATGTCTGGAAGGACACAAAGGAGAGGCAGATGCTCACAGGCCACTAAAAGAGGGCAAGCAGGCTCTGTGTCTACAGCCAACAGTGCTGGTCGTGGACACGGTGCATTCTCAGCATGTGGCCATGGGTCACGCTTGTCCTTTTTTCCCTGCAGCTGGCTGTGTTATTAAGCCACAACATGCAGAAGAGTTGGTGGAATGGATAACAAAGCCCCCCTCATCCTCCTCATCCTCTGTCACCCAGGTTCAGAGTAGTTTGCCTGCCAATGCAGCTGTCAAAGTGGCCTATTCCATCAGCTCAATGTCATCAGTCACTCCTTCCCTAGCCCCACCATCATGCACGGAGGAGGTCCCCCGATCTGTTCAACCACAGTGTTGAGTACATGCTGTAGGATGATGCACAGCTTTTTGAAGGCTCCGATGATGGTACCCAGGTTGAGGAAGGCAGTAACGTGAGCCCAGAGAGAGGGGGTGCCCAAGAAGGACAAGGAACTGGCAGTCATGTTCCCCCAGCTGCAGCATACTGCCAGGTTTGTTCCAGTGACAAGGAGGGAGGCAATGATGAGGTCACTGAAATGGTGGGTGCCTGATAGAAGAGAGAAGGAGGAGGAGGAGGCACATATCCAAAGAGGCAGGATGCCTTCCAGGGCCCAGCTTATGGGAAGCCACCGACTGCATCACACCGCAGAGCTCCGCATGTGCAGGGCGCTGCTGACTCCCCGCGTATTTTGGTAGTTCTTTGGTGTGGTTTTTTGATACATGATTGCACCACTGCTGTTTGTAACATATGCCTGAAGCGTATCAAGCGTGGCCAAAACAACAGCTTGAGCACCACATGCTTGACCAGACATATGTAAACCTCCCATGCAGTCCATTGGCAACAGTACTTAACCACTTCAGGACCGCCGTATTGCCAATGTACGTCAGCACAATGGCACAGGCAGGCACAATCACGTACATCTACGTGATTGCCTTCCAGCGGGTGGGGGGTCCGATCGGACCCCCTCCCGCTGGTTACGGAGGTCCGATTCGGTCCAGGAGCGCTCCGTGATGAGGGGATGGCCGTTGGTTTTCGGCCACCCCCTCTGGATCGCTCCTGGCCAATGAGAAGCTTCCTCCCCTGTGTATTGTTTACACAGGAAGGAGGAAGTGATGTCATTCTCCTCGGGGCAGTCTTTTTGACCGGACTACGAGGAGAAGACAGAAAGTAAGTGTGCACCAACACTACACTGACATGTAGGTACACACAGGCACACAAACCCCCCCCCGATCCCCCCCCCGATCGCCCCCCGATCCCCCCCCCCGCCCCCCCTCCCCCCCCAGTCACAGTGTCACTGATTGCATTGATCATTTCTTTACTGATCAATGCATTCAGTGTCAGTTGTGACAGTAAAAACTGTCAGGACAGTTAGTGTTAGGTCCAGGGTAGCCCCCTATCACCCCCCAATAAAGATTTAACCCCCTGATTGCCCCTAGAGTTAACCCTTTCACCCCCTTTTGCCAGTGTCACTAAGCGATCATTTTTCTGATCGCTGCATGTGTCGCTAGGTAGCTAGTTATTTTTTTAGGTTCACCGCCAGGTTTTTATATCGCTAGGTACCCCGATATACTACCCAATAATGGTTTTAACCCCCTGATTGCCGCTAGTTAACCCTTTCACCCCCTTTTGCCAGTGTCACTAAGCGATCGTTTTTCTGATCGCTGCATTAGTGTCGCTACAGTCGCTAGGTAGCTAGTTATTTTTTTAGGTTCACCGCCAGGTTTTTATAGCGCTAGGTACCCCGATATACTACCCAATAATGGTTTTAACCCCCTGATTTCCGCTAGTTAACCCTTTCACCCCCTTTTGCCAGTGTCACTAAGCGATAATTTTTCTGAACGCTGCATCAGTGTCGCTAGTGTCGCTAGGTAGCTAGTTATTTTTTTAGGTTCACCGCCAGGTTTTTATAGCGCTAGGTACCCCGATATACTACCCAATAATGGTTTTAACCCCCTGATTGCTGCTAGTTAACCCTTTCACCCCCTTTCACCAGCGATCACAGTATAAGTGTCACTGGTGACGCTGGTTAGCCAGTTAGTTATTTAGGTTCCCCGTCAGGTTTTTATATAGCGCCAGGGACCCCCATATACTACCTAATAAAAATTTGAACCCCCCTGATTGCTCCTAGTTAACCCTTTCACCACTGATCACCGTATAAGTGTTACGGGTGACTCTGGTTAGTTTGTTTTTTATAGCATCAGGGCACCCACCATTTATTACCCAATAAAGGTTTAACCCCCTGATCACCCGGCGGGTGATATCAATTAGGTTTTAGGGTCAGGGTCTGCGTCGCCCCAGGCAGCACTAGGTTAGTGCCAGTACCGCTAACACCCACACACAAAGCATACACCTCCCGTAGTGGTATAGAATCTGAACAGATCAATATCTGATCTGATCAGATCTATACTAGCGTCCCCAGCAGTTTAGGGTTCCAAAAAAACGCATTGTTAGCGGGATCAGCCCAAATACCTGCTGGCACCTGCGTTTTGCCCCTCTGCCCAGCCCACCCAAGTGCAGTATCGATCGATCACTGTCACTTACAAAACACTAAACACATAACTGCAGCGATCGCAGAGTCAGGCCTGATCCCTGCCATCGCTAACAGGTTTTTTGGTAGCATTTTATATTCAAATCCGGAAGGCAGTGCTTGGTTTTCGGGGTCCCGTACGTGGTTAGGCTCCCAAAAAGTCCCCCACATGTGGTATCCCCGTACTCGGGAGAAGCAGCAGAATTTATTTTGGGGTGTAATTTGACTTCTGCCCATAGCATGTGTGAGCAATATATCATTTAGTGACAACTTTGTGCAAAAAAAAAAAAGTTTGTAATATTCCTGCAACTTTTGGCAAAATATAAAATATTCCATGGACTCAACATGCCTCTCAGTAAATAGCTTGGGGTGTCTACTTTCCAAAATGGGGTCATTTGGGGGGTTTTGTGCTATTTTGGCATTTTATGGACTTCGAAACTGTGATAGGTAGTGAGGAGTTAAATCAAAAATTTGCACCCTTAGAAATCCTGAAGGTGGTGATTGGTTTTCGGGGTGCCGTGCGCGACTAGACTCCCAAAAAGTCCCACACATGTGGTATCCCCGTACTCAGGAGAAGCAGCAGAATGTATTTTGGGGTGTCATTTCACATATGCCCATAGCATGTGTGAGCAATATATCATTTAGTGACAACTTGGTGCAAAAAAAAAAAAGTTTGTAATATTCCCGCAACTTGTGGCAAAATATAAAATATTCCATGGACTCAACATGCCTCTCAGTAAATAGCTTGGGGTGTCTACTTTCCAAAATGGGGTCATTTTGGGGGGTTTTGTGCTATTTTGGCATTTTATGGCCTTCGAAACTGTGATAGGTAGTGAGGAGTTAAATCAAAAATTTGCACCCTTAGAAATCCTGAAGGTGGTGATTGGTTTTCGGGGTGCCGTGCGTGACTAGACTCCCAAAAAGTCCCACACATGTGGTATCCCCATACTCGGGAGAAGTAGCGGAATATATTTTGGGGTGCAATTCCACATATAACCATGGCATGTGTGAGCAATATATCATTTAGTGACAACTTTTTTTTGTCATTATTCAATCCCTTAGGACAGAAAAAATAAATATTCAATGGGCTCAACATACCCATCAGCAATTTCCTTGGGGTGTCTACTTTCCAAAATGGGGTCATTTGGGGGGGATTTGTACTGCCCTGCCATTTTAGCACCTCAAGAAATTAGATCGGCAGTCATAAATTAAAAGCTGTGTAAATTCCAGAAAATGTACTCTAGTTTGTAGACGCTATAACTTTTGCGCAAACCAAAAAATATACGCTTATTGACATTTTTTTTACTAAAGACATGTAGCTGAATAAATTTTGCCCTCAATGTATGACTAAAATTTAGTTTATTCGATTTTTCTTATAACAAAAAGAAGAAAATATCTTTTTTTTTCAAAATTTTCGCTCTTTTTCCATTTATATCGCAAAAAAAAAAAATCGCAGAGGCAATCAAATACCATCAAAAGAAAGCTCTATTTGTGGGAAGAAAAGGACGCAAATTTCGTTTGGGTGCAATATTGCATGACCGCGCAATTACCAGTTAAAGCAGCGCAGTGCGAAATTGCAAAAAGACCTCTGGTCCTTAAGGTATTTATTGGTCCGGAGCTGAAGTGGTTAAAAGACCCACACCAAAGAACAAGGCGGACCTCTCCTTGCTCCTCATCAGCTGGGATCTCCAACGACACTATACCTTCAGTCAGCTTAGAAACCTGCACTGAGAGGAATGAAGGTGTAGAATTAGGTGTGCCAGGTACTTGCAGGCAATCTGCTATTGCTATACCAACATCCGATTGTAGCAGGCCAATTCAGCACTCCAACTGCTGCCTTTTCAGCTGGTAGATTCTGTCCCCTTTTGTGAACTTGTGGAATGTGCGGTACCTCAGTGGCAGATTCCCAGACGCCATTTCTTTTCATGGAAGGCCATTCTGGCTCTCTACCGGCATGTGGAAGGCAATTTCTTGGCCTCATTGGACAGGGCCGTCAGCAGTAAGGTGCATATTACTTCTGACACATGGTCCAGCAGGCATGGACAGGGATGTTACCTTTCTTTCAAGGCGCAATGGGTAACTCTGCTGGCAGCTGGGAAGGATGCAGGACATGGTGCAGTATTGTTGGAGCTTGTTCCGCCACCACGCCTCCAAAATGCTAGCGGTGGTGATTCTGCCACACCTCTCTCCTCCACCCCCTCCTCTTCTTCTTCCTCTATGGCCTCTTCCTCTGCAGATTTGTCCTCAGAACCAGTGGTGCTTTGTAGGCTTTCAAGGGGCTACGCAAAAAGATGTCATGTGGTGCTTGAGTTGGTCTGCTTAGGGGACAGGAGCCACACTGGGGCAGAGATTCTGTCAGCTCTGCAGGGGCAGGCTCAGAGGTGGTTGACGCCACGCCAGCTTCAGCCAGGAATGGTGGTTTACGACAATAGCACCAACCTCCTCTCCGCCCTCCGACAGGGACACTTGACCCATGTTTCCTGTTTGGCTCACGTCCTTACTTTGGTACAGAGGTCTTTGTACAGGTATCCAGGCTTACAGGATCTCCTGAGGCAGGCCTGGAAAGTCTGGGGGCATTTCCGCCGGTCATATAATGCCATTGCTCGGCTGGCTGACCTTCAAAAGGAATGCAAACTGCCCAAGATCTGCCTTATTTGTGATATGCCCACCAGGTGGAACTCAATGTTGGCAATGCTGCAGCGGCTGCACACACAGCAGAGGGCCATCAATGAGTACCTGTGTGAGTATGACACCAGGACAGGGTCAGGGAGCTTGGCTTTTTTTCACCATGCCAGTGACTACTGCTCAAGGATGCGTGCACTGTCCTGTCACCATTTGAGGAGGCCATGAGGATGGCAAGCAGTGACAGTGCATGCATCAGTGATACTGTCCCTCTTCTCTTCCTGCGCACGCTTCATGGAATAATGGACAGGGCACTTGAGGCAGAACAGAGGGAGGGAGAGGCCCCCTTTATCCAGACAGTATCCCTGCAGGCCTGCCGATCACACAGGAAGAGGAGGAGGAGGATGAGGATTGTGGAGCCTAGCACTCAGCATCAACAGCAGCAGTCTTCAAGAGATAGTTTTCTGTCCCCAGAAACCCATGGACTTGTGCATGGCTGGGAGGAGGTAGCTATGGATCATGTCATCCTTAGTGACCCAGAGGACTCCGGATCAAATGCCTCAGCAAACCTTTGCTGCATGGACTCCCTGATCCTGCAAAGCCTACGAAAGGACCCTCAGATTTGTGGTATCAAGGAGAGAGTTCATTAATGGCTGACAACCCTTCTTGATCCACGTTATGAGGGTAAGGTTGCCGGACCTTATCCAGCCTTTGCAGAGGGAGCAGAGGATGAAACATCTTTGGGAGGCCTTGCAGAAAGGTTTGTGCAATGCATTTCCAATGCCAGGGAGGTTGCAATTTCCTGGTCCTCCTGGACAACGTGTTGCTGAGGCTTCAGTCAGTCACAGAAGGAGCGGTGGAGATGGTGGATGTCAGACAATTCTTTAGTCCACAGCCCCAAGGTCTGATCGGTTCCAGCAACCATCGGCTGCATCTGATTTACATGGTGCAGGAATACCTAGGGGCAAGATCAGACTTTAAACCAATCACAGAGTGCGCCTGTCCACAGACTCAGTTGATCGGCTCACCTTCATAAAAATGAATTAGTTTTGGATCACCAGCTACCAAGCAACTGATGCTGATGTAATCGATTATTTTTTTTCTATGAATGTGAGATCCCTTGAAGACTGCCTATGCTGAGTGACTATCCTGTTATGCTGAGTGAATATCCTATTCCTCCTCAATCTTAATGATGATAGCTTCTCTGAATATTTTTGGTTCAGGGTACCACCACCACTGCCTAAGGCCCAATTTTTCTGCCCCTGTTTAACAGGGGCATGCAATTACAGTTGTTGCTGTAATATTTTGCAGCAGGGCTCATTCTTGCACTCAACTAGAGTATCTGTGAGGGGTTACAGTGGTGTGGTACCACCACCAGTGCCTAAGGCCCAATTTTTCTGCCCCTGTTTAACAGGGGCATGTAATTACAATATTTGCTCTAATATTTCACAGCAGGGCCCATTCCTGCGCTCAACCAAAGTACCTGTGAGGCTTTACAGTGTTGTGCCACCACCACCACCACTACCTGATTCTGCGCCCACCAAGAGTAAGTGTGAGGGCTTACAGTGTTGTGGCACCACCAACACCTAATGCCCAATTTTCTGCAGAATATATAGGGAATGCCCTATAGTATATACAGGCAGTCCTTACTTTCAAACATGTGCCTTACAAACGACTCCTACTTACAAACAGGGGAAGACAACAGGAAGTGAGAGGAAATCTACCCATAGGAAGGGAAATTCTCTCCTGTAAGAGTTAATATGGGAAAAATGCTTCTTTATCACCATCATCCTTGTTTCCCTAATAACCACAAATTTTCAAAATCCAATTGTCATTGGGACAAGTGGGAAAGTGAGGTGAAATCTTCTGAACAGGGGCACAGACAGCAAAACAAATGTTACAGGGGTGATAGCCCTTTCCTATGTTATCCAAAAAGCTTAAAAATAGATCTTTTGGCTGGAGCTACACTTACAAAATGTACCTGTTCCAAATTACAAACAGATTCAACTTAAGAACAAACCTACAATCACTGTCTTGTTTGGGCCGCCTACATACTGCTGTTCAGAGTATATAGGGCCTGGGGGTGCGGGGTTCCCCTTAATATCCATACAAGAACCAAAGGGCCTGGTAATGGGCTGTTTTTCTCAATAATTTTCATCCATTTTGCCAGGACCCGACATTACATTACAGCCGCAAGCAGTTTTAAGTTACTTTTATTCCTTTAGAAATGTCATTTTGTGCAGGGACTGTTCTAAACACGGGAAACACGCGCCACTTTAAAGGCATACTATAGTCACACCCCAGGTATGATATTTAAAGGAACATTTTACTTTTATTTTTTCACGTTAAGCATTATTAAAATCACTGCTCCCGAAAAAAACTGGCATTTTTAAAACTTTTTTTTGCATTGATACATATCCCCTGGGGCAGGACCTTAAGCCTTTAAAAGTCTTACTTTTGATTTTTCACGTCCCTGTCCCATAGACTTTAACGGTGTTCGACTGTTCGTGCACACTTTCGGTCCTTTTCGCACGTTCTGCTGCAAACCGAAGTGGGGGGGGGGGGGAGTGTTCAGCTCATCCCTACTCACCATATTGATACGCTTTTTAATGTCTTTAAAACGTGAGTGCATATTTATTGTTTTTAATTTTACCAATATGTTTTAATAAATGCTACACTAGTGGTGCTTTTCTCTTTTTTCTGTTTATACATGATCTGCTGGTGGGAGCCTCCCCAGATCCTGCTTGGAAGAGAGACTGCTGACGCTGCCATAATGTGAACTTAATGCCACGGTGACTTTTATAGACTTTTCTCGAGGACTCAAAAGACTCTCTTCATTTGTTTATCATTCCTTTGTATTGTAGTTTGTATTTTTCTTTTTCAGTTTCACCAGTGCCCCCCCCCCCTTTTTTTTTGCACCCAAATACATTTAAGGTGTTAATGCCCTTTACAAATCTCTTTCTAGTTACAAAGATGATCTGTGAAGGACAACCCATCATTTGTGGGCACAGGTGAAATACACTTGAAGAATGCGTTTCTGTACCTCAAAACATGTTCTTTCTCTCGCTCATTCTAGCTAAAACAAAATGTTTAAATGTTTGTTGAAAAATACAAAAAAAGAAGAATTCAGGAGATAACTTGGTTTTGTACTTAGTCATGTTATTTTATTACAATTGATTTGTTCTGGAGCTTTATGAAGGATTGTGCTCTGGGGAGTTGAAACAGGGAGTATGAATTGAATCTTGTGCAGAAATTACTAGGGATGCATGAATGTGCCTGGGTTCGATTTGCAGAATGCTTTTCAACCCCACTGTTACGTCTGAAAATTGCTAACTTAAAATTGAACCCTATTGAAGTCTATGGAAGTGGATCTTGAATACGTATTCTTGAAAATGACTTACTTTTACCGTTTTCAAGACTGATAGTGAAGGAATTTTCAAAGAGCATAGGGAGCTCTGCATTGCCACGGGGGGCATGTACCAATGCAAAAAAAAAAAAATTAAAAACACCACGAGAGGAAAGGGTCTTTCTTTTTTTAAAACTTCAATGACGATATGGGGAAAACACCAATCTTTTCCATCACATGCTTGAGAGATACCTTTAATAATTTCAGCCCCGGAAGGATTTACCCACTTCCTGATTTTTTGAGATACAACACTGCATTGCTTTAACTGACAATTGCACAGATGTGCGACACTGTACCCAAACTAAATTGATGTCCTTTTTCCCCACAAATAGAGCTTTCTTATGGTGGTATTTGATCACCTCTGTGGTTTTTATCCCCTCCCTTCGGAGACTGGGCTGCAGGGCAGTATTGCAACATGACAACGACCCCAAACCTACCTCCAAGATGACCACTGCCTTGCTAAAGAAGCTGAGGGTAAACGTGATGGACTGGCCAAGCATGTCTCCAGTTCTAAACCCTATTGAGCATCTGTGGGGCATCCTCAAACACAAAATATTGACACTTTGGGTTTAATTTGGACATTTTCACCTAGGGGTGTACTCACTTTTGATGCCAGTGGTTTAGACATGAATGGCTGTGTTTTGAGTTAATTTGAGGGGACAGCAAATTTAAACTGTTATACAAGCTGTATACTCACTACTTTACATTGTAGCAAAGTGTCATTTCTTCAGTGTTGTCACATGAAAAGATAGAATTAAATATTTACAAAAATGTGAGGGGTGTACTCACTTCTGTGAGATACTGTGTGTGTGTGTATATATATATATATATATATATATATATATATATATATACAATCAAGGATTTGCAAAGCAGAAGATGTGGTAAAATGTAACAGACTTAGCATAGAAAGTGTTTCCTTAATTCGTAGACTACTCACTGTGATGTGTTTACAATACAAAGTACTTGTTTTTTAAGAGATCACAGTTTCAGCATTATTAGTCAGCAATTTCTACAATATCCAGCCGGCAGTTTACAATTTGCCCACTACAAAACTTATACCAGTTCTCTCTATCTTTGCTAAAATGTGCTTTTTGTACCCCATTGATTAGCAGCGACAGACAAATCAATGGTAAAGCCTGTTGTGCATGTGTGGGCTCCAGTTTAAACCAAATTAACATTAATAAACAATTCTGGGAATAACAAAATAATGCATGAGCAAGTTTCAATGTGAAATAAGACAGTGTTAGAATTTTGTTACCAGACCTCTAAAATAGACATACACACTAGTGTTCTATGTATGGGTTTACATTTATACACGCTCATATTAGACAAAAGAAGATCTGTTGGACAAAGCTTGAACTTTAGGGTCTGCTAAGGTCAGAGGGTACCGAATACATCACCAAAAAATGTACTTTTTGCCAATAAAGTGTATCTAAAGCCAAAACATTTTTTTCATTTTGGAGAGTGAAAGAAATGGTTAAAGTGTTACTAAACCCAGGAAACTGCATTCACTGTATCTGTTCTCCCACAGTACACAAAACATGGAAATGCAATTATTTTTGTAAATAAAAACTGCTAAATACCTTTTCTCATTAGCAGTTAGAGCAGTCTTGAGACTTCAATCAGTGTCCAGCCAAGCACTGGTTAAAGCATGTAGGAGCAGTTTTCTGACTGTCCTATGAGACTGCAAGACCCCTGACTTTCTGTCTGGACAATGCTGATAGGCCCTGTGCTGATCACATGCACCCTCCCAAGAAGAAAAAAAACCTCTCTAGCAATACACACCAAACTGTGACCAGACTGTGTTATCAGGAAATTATTAAGGGACAGTGGAAGGAGGGAAGGATCAGAGAAGACAGGATCAAACAGCCTTTTTGCACAATGCAGAGGATTATTATTATTATTATTATACAGGATTTATATAGCGCTGACAGTTTACGCAGTGCTTTACAACATTGGGGTCGACATTACAATACAATACAATTCAAGACAAGGGGAATCAGAGGGCCCTGCTTGTTAGAGCTTACAATCTAGGAGGGAGGGTCAAGTTATACAAAAGGGTAATAGCTGTGGGGGATGAGCTAATGGAGACAATAACGAAGTTGTTAGTTGGAGGCAGGCTAGGCTTATCTGAAGAGGAAAGATTTCAGGGATCGCCTAAAAGTGGATAAATTTGGAGACAGTCTGACAGATTGGGGTAGTGAGTTCCAGAGGATGGGCGAGGCTCGGGAGAAGTCCTGTAGGCGGATATGGGAGGAGATGATGAGGGAGCTAGAGAGCAGGAGGTCTTGGGAGGAATGAAGTGGGCAATTAGGTTGGTATTTTGAGACTAGGCTAGTGATGTAGCTGGGGGCAGAGTTATGGATGGCTTTGTAAGTAAGTGTTAGTATTTTGAATTTAATTCGTTGGGCAAGTGGCAACCAATGGAGGGATTGGCAGAGAGAAGTAGCAGACACTGTGCCGTTTGTAAGGTGTATGAGTCTGGCAGCAGCATTCATGATGGACTGAAGGGGGGATAGTCTATTTAAAGGTGAGCCAATGAGGAGGGAGTTGCAGTAGTCAAGGCGAGAGATAACCAGGGAGTGAATCAGGAGCTTTGTGGTTTCATTGGTTAGAAAGGGACGTAGTTTAGAGATGTTGCGGAGGTTGAGGCGGCAAGCTTTGGAAAGTGATTGGATGTGGGGCTGAAAGGAGAGTTCAGAGTCCATGATAATACCTAGCACCCTGACATGTGTGGATGGGTGGATGGTTGTGCCATTACTCTTGACAGAGAAGTCAGGGGAAGAGGCGCGTGGGGGAGGAAATATTATAAGTTCCGTTTTGGACAAGCTGAGTTTAAGGAAGTGTTGTGACATCCATACAGATATGTCTGTTAGTAAGTTGGTGATGCGTGAGGAGACTGATGGAGTGAGTTGAGGGGTGGAGAGATAGATTTGAGTGTCGTCAGCGTAGAAATGATATTGAAAGCCGTGAGAGGCTATCAGCTGACCCAGGGAAGAGGTGTAGATTGAAAATAAAAGAGGTCCAAGAACAGAACCTTGGGGTACTCCGACAGAGAAGGGAAGAGGAGTGGAGGAAGTAGAATTGTAAGTGACACTGAAGGTGCGTTGGGATAGATAGGATGAGAGGACCTGAAGAGCACAGTCACAGAGACCAAGGGAGTAACGTTTTTTGAGGAGGAGAGGGTGGTCAACTGTATCAAAGGCAGCTGAAAGGTCTAGAAGTAGGAGTACAGAATAGTGTCTGTTGGTTTTTGCAGTTAGTAGGCCATTTGTGAGTTTTAAAAGAGCAGTTTCTGTTGAGTGTTGAGGGCGAAATCCAGATTGAAGGGGATCAAGAAGGTTGTTTTTGATGAGGTAGTCACTCAGTTGGTTGTAAACCAGGCGCTCAAGGAGTTTAGAGGAAAATGGGAGCAAGGAGATAGGGCGTAGGTTGTTAGGATTGGTAGGGTCCAAGGATGGCTTTTTAAGTATGGGGGTGACCAGTGCATGTTATAGATGTGGGTTAGAGAGTGTAGTATAGAGTCAGATGGTGACCGTAGTGTTTGAGAGGGAATAGGATCCAGGGGGCAGGTGGTTAGGTGGGCATTAGAAAGGAGTTTAGCAACTTCGTCTGTAGTAGCAGTTTTGAATAAGGGGAGCATTGAGAGTACCTGTTGTAGTGTAGAGTCTTAACTGGGGGAGATACCTGTAGAGTGGAAATTTCATCACGGATTGTATCAATCTTGTTTTTGAAGTGATTAGCAATCTCCTGGGCAGTGAGTGAGTCAGTGGGTGGAGGCAGCGGAGGGCGGAGTTGAACATAGAGAAAAGTTTACGGGGACTGGACGAGAAGGTGTTAATAAGGTGTTAATAAGAGTTGTAAAATAGGTCTGCTTGGCAGTGTGGAGGAAAGAGTAGTATTTTTGGAGGGCAGATTTGTATTGGTGGAAGTCTTTGAGAGACTTGGTCTTGTGCCACAGACGCTCAAGAGCGCGACTAAGTTTTTTGAGAATTCTAGTGTCATCTGTTTGCCAGGGTTGTAGGGGTCGAGGTTTGATTCTGCATGTAGTGATTGGAGCGAGCTTGTCCAGGGTGGAGGACAGGGTTTTATTGTAGATGGAAGTGGCTTGGTTGGGGCAGGACAGGGGAGAGATTTTGTCATAGAGGTGGTCAGCAGCAGAATAGAGGAAAGAAGAGTTGAAGTTGCGAAAGTTTCCACGGGTGATGGTTAGGCGATTGGAGGGAAAGGTGTTGGAAGACAGGGAGAGAGAGAAATTAATTAGGTGATGGTTGGAAAGAGGAGAAGGATTATTTGAGAAGTTGCATGGAGTGCAAAGGTAGGAGAATACAAGGTCAAGGGTGTTGCCATCAGAGTGAGTAGAAGCCTGTACCCATTGCTTCAGGTCAAATTAAGAGGTTAGACTAAGAAGTTTAGAAGTAGCAGGAGTGTTTGTATTGCAGGGATGTTGAAATCACCAAGAAGGATTGTGGGAATTTCTGAAGACAGAAAGTAGGGTAGCCAGGCAGAGAACTCATCAAGGAAAGTTGATACTGGTCCAGGGGGCCGGTAGATCACAGCAATTCTTAGGGAAGTAGGAGAGAATAGACGAATACAGTGAGCTTCAAATGATGAGAGGGAAAGAAAGGGAGGGGAGTGAATAACCTGGAAGGTGCATTGGGGGGATAGGAGGAGTCCCACTCCACCTCCCTTGCGCCCATTAGGCCTAGGGGAGTGAGTCCAGTGAAGGCCACCCTGGGAGAGGGAAGCAGGAAAAGGGGTATCAGATTTGTGGAGCCAGGTTTCTGTGAGAGCAAGTATATTAAAGGAATTAGTGACAAATGGATAAATCTCTTAGCTTCCACAGTGAGTATAACAAGCATACTTTACTGCATATACAGACGATTCTATTGTTGTGGGTTTAGTAATACTTTAAACTCTGTGATTTTTTTTGCAGTCTGTGACCCAACAGGGAGAGATCCCTTCTCTTCCCATGTCCATACACAATAGGACATGAGGGGAATCCTCTCTTAGATAGTTTTCAATTGAACAAGTGCCCCCATTGGAAGATTTTACCACAATTTTTTTAGAATTTCTCTACTTTCAGTGCAAAAGGATAAATAAAGAAAGTGAATCTCCCCAATAGGATCAAAATCATCAATAAAACAGAGGTCCTATTCCTTTCATAGTCTATAGAAAATTAAAGAAACATTTGACTTTAACCACTTCAATACAGGGCATCCCCCCCCCCCCCCCCCCGCCTAGGCCAATTTTCAGCTTTCAGTGCTGTAACATTTTGAATGACAATTGCGCAGTCATACAATGTTGTACCTATATGAAATTGTGATAATTTTTCCCCCCACAAATAGAGCTTTCTTTTAATGGTATTTGCTCACCTCTGCGGTTTTTATTTTTTGTGCTACAAAAAAAAGCGACAATTAAAAAAGAACACATTTTTTCCTCAGTTTAGGCCGATATGTATTCTTCTGCTTATTTTTGGTAAAAAGAAAAATCGTAATGAGCGTATATTGATTGGTTTGCACAAAAGTTATAGCGTCTACAAAACAGGGGATATGTTTTTGCCATTTTTTTTACTACTTTTTTTACTAATAATGGTGGTGATCTGCGATTTTTATCAGGACTGTGGCTTTGCCGCGGACATATCGGATACTTTTGACATTGACAATTATACAGCGATAAGTGCTATAAATATGCACTGATTACTGTATAAATGTCACTGGCAGGGAAGCGGTTAACACTAGGGGGCGATCAAGGGGTTAAATGTGTTACCTAGGGAGTGACTCTAACTGGGGGGAGGGGCCTGACCGGGGAGGTGACCGATCGGTGTTCCTATATACTAGGAAAACACAATCTGTCTCCTCTCCTCAGGCAGGACGTGTATCTGTGTTTACACACACACAGATCCATGTTCCTGCTCCGTGATCAGCAATCGCGGGTGCCCGGTAGTCTTTGCAGCTTCCAGACACGCGCCTCCGCTCCTAAGACTGCCGACCGAGGACATCATATGATGTCAGCCCAGAGGGACAGGGTGTTCCCGCAGCCAACATTTTACAATACGTGGGATGGGAAATGGTTAAAAAGCAGTCCTTGAACTCTAGACATCTGATTGTACATATTGGGTTTCTCTGAGAGTTCCACTTTCAAACCACCCCCCTTCAAAATCATCCTGGTTCCATAACTTGCTGTGTAGGAAGTATAAAGTATAAGCTTGCCCGTACAGAATATACACTTACAGTGTGCAGGAGACCTGCATGGCATCAGTAATCTGCTGGTTGCTGGTGCAATGCTTTCCAGGCTCCTGCAACAAAAAATAATAAATGCACATTTTTTTACATGCAAAAAAAAAATGTGCATTTATTATTTATTTTCAAAAGTGAACTTATCTTTAAAGCATCAGTATGGCCGCCATTCGGACATGCAACTTTTTTTTAAAAGGAACCTGTAGTCTTGGTTTGTGAAAAATGGCATTAGAGAAGACACAGACCGAAAATTCTAGCAATGTAAAATGCTATTAGAAAGAAAATTAAATTACATGTTCTTTTCTAGCTATGGGTGTGCTCATGTCACAAACATTGCACTTTGCCAAATTCAACAAGTCCCCAATCGCATTTGTAAGAATTAATTCACAATAGAACATCATCTATCCTTTCTAGCATGATTGAGATAATAGATGCAGATTTTCCACAGCTGAAATGAATTTGCATTATTTGCTAGCTTTATCATTGATTTTTACCTGGTTGGATACTTAGCTGCATAGTAAAACATACATTTATTTCTAGAGGGCCTGCAAAGGCAGTTTTTGTAGAGTATACTTAGGATCTTTGAAATGTGCAATAGTACTATTTTCATATCAATGCACAATATATAAAAGCCTGTGTAAATGACAGAATAAAGAAGTATATATTTTATATGGTATAACAATTCTTTTTTTTTTCAGATACAAGTTATATCTTAACTTCTCCGCAGAATGTGGAAACCTAACAAAAAGATCTGAACAAATTAATGGGGTGGGCAACTACACAGCAAATGAGGTTTAATGTAGAAAAATGTAAAATAATGCATTTTGGTGGCAAAAATATGAATGCAATCTATACACTGGGGGAAGAACCTCTGTGGGAATCTAGGATGGAAAAGGACCTGGGGGTCCTAGTAAATGATAGGCTCAGCAAAGGCATGCAATGCCAAGCTGCTGCTAACAAAGCAAACAGTATATTGGCATGTGTTAAAAAGGGGATCAACCCCAGAGATAAAATGGTAATTCTCCTGCTCTACAAGACTCTGGTCTGGCCGCACCTAGAGTATGCTGTCCAGTTCTGGGCACCAGTCCTCAGGAAGGATGTACTGGAAATGGAGCAAGTACAAAGAAGGGCAACTAAGTTAATAAAGGGTCTGGAGGATATTAGTTATGAGGAAAGGTTGTAAACACTGAACTTATTCTCTCTGGAGAAGAGACACTTGAGAGGGGATAGGACTTTAATTTATAAATACCGTACTAGTGACCCCACAATAGGGTTAAAACTTTTTCTCAGAAGGGAGTTTAAAAAGACACGTGGCCACTCATTAAAATTAGAAGAAACGAGGTTTACCTTAAACTACGTAGAGGGTTATTTACTGTAAGAGGGGCAAAGATGTGGAATTCCCCTCCACAGGCGGTGGTCCCAGCAGGGGGGCATTGATAGTTTCAAGAAACTATTAGATAAGCACCTGTCAGGGCTGGCTTAGCCCTTCCTCCTCTGGGCTGGCCACTCAGCTGTCGGCTAATTGCCAGCTCTCTTCTCTTTTCACAGTTACCAGCTGTTCTCGATGATGCTCGTCTGACCTGCCTATTTTCAGCCTTCCTGCTCACTTTTTCATTTGCCTTTGCGTTGGTCACATCACAGGGAACCATCTCCTGCTGTTTTTTTCAAGACTGGCTTGCTGACATCCCACCTGGCTTCTTATCCTGCTTGCGGTTGCTCTCCTTAGATCCCTGACTTCCGGCCTGGCTGATTACCCGATCTGGTTAATAAACTTTGAACTGGCTGACTACCTGATCTGGCTACAGGACTCTGGCTATGCTTGACTACACTTTTTTCTATTTACCTTTTTATTTTTATTAATAAACAAGTGTGATTTGATTGTAATTCTATCTCAGTCTGTTTCTTGCTTTCTGACAGCACCTGAACGACCGCAACATACAAGGATATACAATGTAATACTGACATATAATCACACACATATGTTGGACTTGATGGACTTGTGTCTTTTTTCAACCTTGCCTACTATGCAACTATGTAACTATATCGAAGCCTCCGAAGGAATAAAAAAATCATGATGGTATTTTTGTAGTTAAAGCTAGGAAAAGTCAGCCAAAATCTAGTTTAGGCCTCTGTTGGGGGAAGGGGATTATGAGAAGTGGACCTCCCCAAACAGGATATTACGCTAAACCTGTAGGTAAATAAGCAAACCATAGCATTCTGTAACTGGAAGAGATGGTTTGATAATGAAGTGGGGAGTGCCTACACACAGTACAGGGCCTCTGTGAACAGAGGCGATTCATTTCCAGGGAAATTAATCCGTACGCTAAAAAAAGTACTTGGGAGCTGAAGAGCTATTGCAACCAGCACACAACATTACCATAAATATATTTATAGATGCACACCAGTATAGAAATAATAAAAGGTTTATATAAGAAGAGATTATTAATAGTACATACGTTAAATATACAAATCAGCAAAGGGTCCGATAGGAGTGAGAGTTGTGCACATATACCTGGGTATCTATAATTATTAATACAGATACCTCCAGATATATGTTGCAGCAAAGTCCATGGGGATGATGTGGCATCTGTTTTGGTGTCAGAGACTTAAAGACAATAGTGGTCATGGGGAAATCTCCAACTGTTGTCCAGCCAGCTTGGAACAGAGCTTCTCATTGGCAGGAACTGTGGCGTGGCACTGGAACTCAGAACTCTGAGTCACCCTATCTACTCTGTAGTCCCTCATTAATAGTTTCTAAACAAACAAGCAACTGGACTTTTAAGACTGTGATCTCCATGTGGCCACCAGATGTCTAACTTGGCTCCAGTTTATGTTGATTATAGAGCCCTGAGCTAAAACTAGCTATAGAATTCCTGACCAGAGGCGGCAGGTTTAACTAGAATAACTGGAGGTGCATATAAACCATATTGCAATAAAGAGGTTCACCTACCAATTCCCTGAAATATGACCAATACACATACATTAGCACATACCTAGCTATCTGGAACTATGCATGTGAAATAATAACAAGGATAGGGCAGAGATACTCTGTCTATCACTAGGATTTAGATATACACTCAGTAGCTGCAGCTAAATGATTAGATCATAGGAATGCTTGCATAATAGTCCCTTCTGGTTTAGGGTTTAGCAGCACATGACATGTAGCTGAGACCTTCTATCCCTTCCCACTTCCTCTTTCTGGGGTTTCAAAGCCAACGATAAAGAGACAGGAAGTACATATATAATATATTTACAGGCCTTTACAAATTCAGACAGTAGAGGGCAGCAGATCCCTACACTGGATACACTACATTTTAACCAGTTGCCGACTGCCGCACGCCGATGTACGTCGGCAGAATGGCACGGGCAGGCATAAGGGCTTACATGTACGTCCCTTGCCTCCCGCGGGTCGGGGGCCCGATCGGGCCCCCGCCCGGTGCCTGCGGCGGTCGGTATTCGTTCGGGAGCGATCCCGGACGAGGGGACGGCCATTCATTCATGGCCACCCCTTCGCGATCGCTCCCGACGAATAGAAATCCCCCGTGACATCACTTCCTCTCCTGTAATGTAAACTGATGTATTCTCTCCTCCGTGTCAGTATTTTTCGTTCCGACACGGAGGAGAGCGGATCGGTGAGTTGCACCAACACTCTACACACACAGTAGAACATGCCAGGCACACTCAAACCCCCCCTTTACCCCCCGATCACCCCCCAATTACCCCTGCCCCCCAGTCACAGTGACACCAATGTCATTTTTTATTTTTTTTTGCATTGGTGTCATTTGTGACTGTAATAAATGTTAGGGCAGTTAGGGTTAGCCCCCTTTAGTTCTAATGTACCCCCCTAACCCCCCCAATAAAGGTTTAACCCCGTGATCACCCCCCGTCGCCAGTGTCACTAAGGCTGGGTTCACATTGCAGCGGTTTATGAGAACGAATGTGATTCGCACCGCACTGCAGTGAAAATCACATCCGATCTCTGTGCGATTCGAGTTCAGCCATTCGCCGCACCCGCCGCACCCGCCACACCCGCCGCACCCGCCACAAATTCGCACGGGACCCTTTTTTTGGCCCGCAGCAGAATCGGATCGCATGGGTGTTCACACCATGCGATCCGAGTTTGCAGATCGCACTGCGATATGCGAACTGATCTGGGGGTGTCAGTAACATTTCACTGACACTCCCAGCAGTTCGCATAGGGCAGTGTGAACTGCCGCTGGGAGGCATGCGATGCGGGAACCCGCCGCGGATTCGCGGCGTTTCCGCATCGCTCCAGTGTGAACCCAGCCTAATAAGCGATCATTTTTCTGATCGCTGTATTAGTGTCACAGGTGACGCTAGTTAGGCAGGTAGGTATTTAGGTTCGCCGCAGCTTTTTATTGCGCCAGGGACCCCCATATACTACCGCATAAAGCCCCCTGATTGCCCCCTAGTTAACCCTTTCACCAGTGATCACCATATAACTGTTACAGGTGACGCTGGTTGGTTAGTTATTTTTTTATAGTTTCAGGGCACCCGCCATTTATTACCTAATAAAGGTTTAACCCCCTGATCACCCGGCGGGTGTCATTTGTGACTAATAACTGTTAGGGCAGTTAGGGTTAGCCCCCTTTAGTTCTAAGGTACCCCCCTAACCCCCCCAATAAAGGTTTAACCCCGTGATCACCCCCCGTCGCCAGTGTCACTAAGGCTGGGTTCACATTGCAGCGGTTTATGAGAACGGATGTGATTCGCACCGCACTGCAGTGCAAATCACATCCGATCTCTGTGCGATTCGAGTTCAGCTATACAGATAGTATGGCTGAATTCGTGTCGCACCCGCCGCACCCGCCGCAAACTCGCACGGGACCCTTTTTTTGGTCCGCAGCAGAATCGGATCGCATGGGTGTTCACACCATGCGATCCAAGTTTGCAGATCGCACTGCGATATGCGAACTGATCTGGGGGTGTCATTAACATTTCACTGACACTCCCAGCAGTTCGCATAGGGCAGTGTGAACTGCCGCCGGGAGGCATGCGATGCGGGAACCCGCCGTGCATTCGTGGCGTTCCCGCATCGCTCCAGTGTGAACCCAGCCTAATAAGCGATCGTTTTTCTGATCGCTGTATTAGTGTCACAGGTGACGCTAGTTAGGCAGGTAGGTATTTAGGTTCGCCGCAGCTTTTTATAGCGCCAGGGACCCCCATATACTACCGCATAAAGCCCCCTGATTGCCCCTAGTTAACCCTTTCACCAGTGATCACCATATAACTGTTACAGGTGACGCTGGTTGGTTAGTTATTTTTTTATAGTTTCAGGGCACCCGCCATTTATTACCTAGTCTCACTAGTGTACCCCTAAATTTAGGGGTGTCTACTTTCCAAAATGGGGTCATTTGGGGGGGGTTTGTGCCATCTTGGCATTTTATGGCCTTCAAAACTGTAACGCCCTTAGAAAGCCTGAAGGCGGTGCTTGGTTTTCGGGGCCCCGTACGCGGCTAGGCTCCCAAAAAGTCCCACATATGTGGTATCCCCGTACTCAGGAGAAGCAGCAGAATTTATTTTGGGGTGTCATTTCACATATGCCCATGGCATGCGTGAGCAATATATCATTTAGTGACAACTTTGTGAAAAAAAAAAAAAAAAAAAGTTTGTAATTTTCCCGCAACTTGTGGCAAAATATAAAATATTCCATGGACTCAACATGCCTCTCAGCAAATAGCTTGGGGTGTCTACTTTCTAAAATGGGGTCATTTGTGGGGGTTTTGTGCCATCTTGGCATTTTATGGCCTTCAAAACTGTAATAGGTAGTGAGAAGTGAACTCAAAAATTTACGCCCTTAGAAAGCCTGAAGGCGGTGCTTGGTTTTCGGGGCCCCGTACGCGGCTAGGCTCCCAAAAAGTCCCACATATGTGGTATTCCCGTACTCAGGAGAAGCAGCAGAATTTATTTTGGGGTGTCATTTCACATATGCCCATGGCAGGCATGAGCAATATATCATTTAGTGACAACTTTGTGAAAAAAAAAAAAAAAAAGTTTGTAATTTTCCCGCAACTTGTGGCAAAATATAAAATATTCCATGAACTCAACATGCCTCTCAGCAAATAGCTTGGGGTGTCTACTTTCTAAAATGGGGTCATTTGTGGGGGTTTTGTGCCATCTTGGCATTTTATGGCCTTCAAAACTGTAATAGGTAGTGAGAAGTGAACTCAAAAATTTACGCCCTTAGAAAGCCTGAAGGCGGTGCTTGGTTTTCGGGGCCCCGTACGCGGCTAGGCTCCCAAAAAGTCCCACATATGTGGTATTCCCGTACTCAGGAGAAGCAGCAGAATTTATTTTGGGGTTTCATTTCACATACGCCCATAGCATGTGTGAGCAATATATCATTTAGTGACAACTTTGTGTAAAAAAAAAAAAAAATTTTTTTTTTGTCATTATTCAATCGCTTGAGGCAAAAAAATAAAATATTCAATGGGCTCAACATGCCTCTTATCAATTTCCTTAGGGGGTCTACTTTCCAAAATGGGGTCATTTGGGGGGGTTTTGTACTGCCCTGCCATTTTAGCACCTCAAGAAATGAGATAGGCAGTCGTAAACTAAAAGCTGCGTAAATTCCAGAAAACGTACCTTAGTTTGTAGATGTGACAACTTTTGCGCAAACCAATAAATATACAATTATTGACTTTTTTTTTACCAAAGACATGTGGCTGAATACATTTTGGCCTAAATGTATGACTAAAATTGAGTTTATTGGATTTTTCTAATAACAAAAAGTAGAAAATATCATTTTTTTCAAAATTTGCGGTCTTTTTACGTTTATATCGCAAAAAATAAAAATCGCAGAGGCAATCAAATACCATCAAAAGAAAGCTCTATTTGTGGGAAGAAAAGGACGCAAATTTTATTTGGGTACAACATTGCATGACCGCGCAATTACCAGTTAAAGCAGCGCAGTGCCAAAGTGTAAAAAGACCTCTGGTCATTTACCAGCAAAATGGTCCGGTCTGAAAGTGGTTAAAGTGGTTCTAAGGCCTAAACATTTTTTACCTTATACATTCCCTATTTTAAGGTAAAAAATGTTTAGGTAGTAATATTGCCCCATTACCCTGCCCCCCCCCCTTTATATTTGAGTCCTCACTTGATCATTGGCTCCTGCTGCTGTCAGTCAAATCCTGTGATGAAGGAGTGGAGCGGAGCAATGGTATCTATGTACACAGGCAATTATTTATTTGCTATTTTTTTCACAATGAAAGTGAAGTTACCCTTTAATACTTTTAGAATTACTGACCCACAATATGTATTCATTCTAGGAAAGTCAGAGTAAAGTAAGAAGAAATCAGTGACTCAATGCATTGAACACTGAGTGTCAACATGACAACTAAGCAACTTGCATGGGAAGTCAAGTATGGCAGCCTGCATGTTACCTTCAGGAAAAGATTAAATAATCAAATAAGATTGAAGCCTTAAACTGTTTCAGTAAAGAGTCAATGTGTTCAGAGACTTCCATTCTAGCTGCACACTTGTGAACCATTTTCCAGTTGCTTCGTAAATCACTAAGAATCTTCAGGAGGGGTACGGTATCTCTTAGTTGTTTCTCTATGGTTACCAGATTTTCAAAATGAAATCTGGGGACACCCTAATGACTAACACTACTTTGAACCACACCCTCATTTGTAGCCACACTCACAGAATCGCCCAATTTTTTACATGTCCTGAAACAATTGATTACAAACTTTTGGAACAAGAGACAGACATTCAATCCATAAAGACAAAATAACTTTGCCACCATAAGAAGAGAATGATGCATTACACAGATGTGAATTGGAAATATAGTTAAATAAAACCTGAGCCTATGCTGTTATGGGTCAAGAGAGTGCAAATCATAGAGTGCAGTGGTCAGAATTAAGTATAGAATGCATTAAGATAAAAAAAAAGTCTGACTTTAGAACCACTTTAAGAAACGCACAGAGCTCAAGGGTCAGAAATAGGGTTCACACAGAGTTCAGAGGTCAGGGTTAAGTAACACATATGTGGAGTCTGTATTAAAGTGAGTGTAAACGGTTGCCTTGTAAAATAACTTATTCAGTTTAAAATAGAAATGAAAGGCAAAACATTTGTGTATACTGCAGATATAAAAAAAAATATATTATAATTTGCCTTTTTTCCTTTTTTTTTTAAGTGATCGCATACCCTCTGTTCTCAGCTGCATGAGAGCTGGGGGGAGAAGCAACAGTACACTTATCATCCCAGTTAAAGGCTGTGCAGGAGGGGGATGTCAGGACAAGTCTGATCACTGGAGGAGAGCAAACTGAGTTCTCAGTAAAGCTAGAGAACTGACCACAGTGTGCCTTCCTGCTTGGTGTGGTCGGTTTTTAATAGGAAAGCAGAGGGATGGGTGGGAACACCAGGGATTTCACACAAAGGAAGCAATACAAAGAGAATAGGACACTGTTTCATACAAGTGCATGATTGAGCAGGTTCATTTTATGAATTTGAAATGCTGGGGTAACAAACACTTTAAGTAACATAGAAAGTTAAGGAGTCAGAATAAAGTAACACAAACAGTTCATGGGTCAGGATTAAGTAACAACCAAAGTACCGGGGTCAGAATTAAGTCACACAAAGGGTCCAGGGTCAGGATTAGGTAACACAGAGTTCAGGGGTCAGAATTAAAGCAGAAAGCCGCGTACACACGTAGCCGTCTGTCCGACGTACTTAGTCTGGCGGACGTCCGCCAAACTGTCCGTCGGAATTTTCGAACGGGCTACTTGCCCACACACGGCACTTTTTCAGCGGACTAATATGGCGCACTAAGTCCGCCGTACTTTCGAAATGAATGGACTCGCCCACACACGCGGAGGAAAGTCCGCTCATTTCGAGCGTGTCTCCAGGTAGGCGGGGCCCGCGAAGGAGACGTCGCTGGCCCCGCTGCCTGGTATGGACTTAAAGGGGAACCCCCAACGCCGAAAAAAATCGGCGTGGGGGTCCCCCCCGAGTCCACAACAAACCCTTGTCCGAGCACGCTACCCGGCCGGCCAGGAAAGGGGGGCGAGCGAGCGCCCCCCCCCTCCTTAGCTGTACCAGGCCGTGTGCCCTCAACATGGGGGGTGCCTTGGGGAAGGGGGGGCGCGCGGCCCCCCCACCCCAAAGCACCTTGTCCCCATGTTGATGAGGACAAGGGTCTCTTCCCGACAACCCTGGCCGTTGGTTGTCGGGGTCTGCGGGCAGGGGGCTTATCGGAATCCGGGAGCCCCCTTTAATAAGGGGGTCCCCGGATACCGGCCCCCCACCCTATGTGAATGAGTATGGAGTACAATGTACCCCTACCCATTCACCTGTAAAATAAAAGTACAAAAAAAACACAACACACGAGATAAAATACTTTATTGCACAGCTCCGGGGGTCTTCCGTCTTCGGGGGTCTTCTCGCCGGACTCCTCCGCTATCTTCTTGTAGCTCTTTTGCTAGCGGAGGTGTCCGGCTTTCTTCCTTGCCGCCGGCCTCTGCTCCCGACTTCCGGGGTCTTGTCCCCCTCTTCTGTTCTTCTGCCGGGCCACCGTGCCTTCTTATAGCTCTTTTACAGGCGGTGGCCCGGTCTTCTGTCGCCGCCGCCTTCCGTTCTTCTTCTTCTTCTTCTCCTTCTTCTCCTGGAGATGTTGACTCGACGCTCTCTCCGGCCACAATGCCAGGGACACGCTGCGCGGCCACTTATATAGGGACAAGGGGCGGTGTCACATGGCTTTATGTCACATGGGTTGGTGTCACATGGTGACCCCGCCCCCTTACGATGTCACAGTCCCCATGTGACATCAACCCATGTGACCAACCCATGTGACATAAAGCCATGTGACACCGCCCCTTGTCCCTATATAAGTGGCCGCGCAGCGCGTCCCTGGCATTGTGGCCGGAGAGAGCGCCGAGTCAACATCTCCAGGAGAAGAAGGAGAAGAAGAAGAACGGAAGGCCGGCAGCGGCGACAGAAGACCGGGCCACTGTCTGTAAAAGAGCTATAAGAAGGCGCGGTGGCCCGGCAGAAGAACCGAAGAGGGGGACAAGACCCCCGAAGTCGGGAGAAGAGGCCGGCGGCGAGGAAGAAAGCCGGACTCCTCCGCTAGCAAAAGAGCTACAAGAAGATAGCGGAGGAGTCCGGCGAGAAGACCCCCGAAGACGGAAGACCCCCGGAGCTGTGCAATAAAGTATTTTATCTCGTGTGTTGTGTTTTTTTTGTACTTTTATTTTACAGGTGAATGGGTAGGGGAACATTGTGCCCCATACTCATTCACATAGGGTGGGGGGCCGGTATCCGGGGGCCCCCTTATTAAAGGGGGCTCCCGGATTCCGATAAGCCCCCCGCCCGCAGACCCCGACAACCAACGGCCAGGGTTGTCGGGAAGAGGCCCTTGTCCTCATCAACATGGGGACAAGGTGCTTTGGGGTGGGGGGCCGCACGGCCCCCCCTTTCCCAAGGCATCCCCCATGTTGAGGGCACGCGGCCTGGTACGGCTAAGGAGGGGGGCGCTCGCTCGCCCCCCTTTCCTGGCCGGCCGGGTAGCGTGCTCGGACAAGGGTCTGTTGTGGACTTGGGGGGGACCCCCACGCCGATTTTTTTCGGCGTTGGGGTTCCCCTTTAAGTCCATACCAGGCGGCGGGGCCAGCGACGTCTCCTTCGCGGGCCCCGCCTACCTGGAGACCCGCTCGAAATGAGCGGACTTTTCTCCGGGCGGGAAAAGTCCGCTCATTTCAAAAGTATGGCTGACTGGCATACACACGGCCGGATTGTCCGCCGAAATGCGAGTACGGCGGGCAGATTGTTGTGCAAACCGAAATTCTAAGTCCGCCGTACTGTCGGGTCAAAAAAGTATGCCGGAGGCTACACACGGGGGGATTGTTTGGCGGACTTGAGTTTGCCGGACTTTTCCACCGGATTGTTTGATCGTGTGTACGCAGCAGAACTAAACTCTGAATGTGTTACTTCAGAGCTCTGTGCCACAGCCATGACATGTGCATGCACGGGAGTGATGTCATCACAGCTTGGCCGTTCAAGCAGCAGCAGCCCACAAACCTGGAAGGAAGACTGGATGAAGATGGAAGCATCTGTAGCAGTGATAACGCACTGCTGGGGGCCTTCATTTCAAGGTAACTCTTTCAATAAATGTGGTGGCATGTATGCGACTGCATTATGGCTTTACCGTGCAGGGGGATTTTTTTTCTAAACGTTTACTACTAGTCAACTAGGGTTTAATGATTGAATTCAGATCAAGACTTGCTTTTTTAATCGATGGATGAATGGAACCAATATGAATACAATGTGACAATAATGTTATATTGTAATTCCCTTTGAAGCTTCTGAATTGTGTTACAAACTGAGCTTACCACAGAGTTAGGCCAGCCATAGACTGAGCGAATTTCTTTCCTGCAACCACGGGTGTTGACAGTGTTGACAGGAAATCCATCCTACCTAGCCAATGTGTTTTCCCAGTGGGTTGGTGGTGGAAGCCATCCCTACCGAGAGAACACAGTGATTATTGCTAGCGGCTATGTCACACGTTTGCAATAATTGCATGTAAAATCTAGCAGACTGGTTTCACCCAAATTGATTGATCGATCAACTTGGGTGCAATCAGCCTGCTCAAACATGCTTCCAATCTTGGCCGGTTCCTGCTGAACTGAACAAGATTTGAACAGCCTATGAATGGTTTTACAGAGAAACTTTAAAGTAATTGTACCTTCACCTTGTAAAACAACCCATTCAGTTTTAAATAAAAATGAAAGACAAAACAATTGTGTATAGATATAAAAAAAATGAAAACCCATTTTGTTCCCCTTTCTTAAAAGTGATCACATTCCCTCTGTTCTCAGCTGCATAAGAGCTGGGGGGGAAGAAAAGCAGCAGTGAGTGACTGCGGGGGGGGGGGGGTATCAGGACAAGTCTGATCATTGGAGGAGAGTAGGCTGAGTTCCCAGCACAGCTAGAGAATTGACCACGCTGAGTTCTCATGCCTAGTGTGGTCAGTTTTTAATAGGAAAGCAGAAGGACTGGCTTGAACACCAGGGATTTGACACCACGAAAGCAATGCAAAGAGAACAGGATACTTTTTCATTCAAGTACATGGTACAGCAGGCACATATCAGGAATAAGAAATGTTGGGTTTACATATTCTGTAATTTATATAACCTAATCAACTCTGCTCAGTTCTTCCTGTAAGAGCAATCGTTCTGGAGGTTTTACCTATTTTTTTGCGTACTACCCATCTTACCCTACTAGAAGCAAATGAACCATTCCACCCTGCATAGTGCAGTGTACTACTATGTACCTTGCTACCAATCGATACAGCTGAAAGAATTGGGCATCTGTACAAATATATGATCATACGAAACCTGCCATATCAGATTTAATTTACATTTGTGAAATGGACTGCCCTATAAATAAAACATTCATTTTAATTTACATGCCCAAAAATCACAGTAAACTGACATATGTTCATGTAATTTCATGTGATACTACAATATTGGTTAACACAACTATTTTCATGATGAGAACATATTGGTAATAACATAGCCAGGCATTTAATCACAAATGTTCATACACGTTAAGTAAAAGTGTTTTAAATATGGCCTCAGGTATTTGTTCATCCATATTTATAGCCTGCCACAGGGAGATGAAGCCACATGCTTCAGAGGAATGCAGATTCAAAATTGCAGATAAGAAACTAATTTGGTTAATTAAAACTATACAGCATGCTCTGTTACTGTATTGTGCATGATTTCTGTGCGATTTGCATATCTGCAAAATATAATTTTAGTAAACATCAATTGATTTAAAAGCTTTAATGAATGATAAGATTTATGATCCGAAAAATGATTTTTTTAGCTTTTGAAATGGGGCATTTTTTTTTTTTTCAGAACATCTGAAAGATTACCATCCATCATTTTATGCGGCTCACTGTCCCAATAACAGGCAATTTGTGTTACCTTTCATTTCAAAAGAAAATTTTGAAAATCAGAAGTACTTTTAACCACTCCTAAAATGTAAAAGGACACTTCAGTTTTGGCATCAATAGAGTAAAATACACTGTTAGCATCAATATACAGTGCAGGGCGCTATTACTCAGGGTGCAAGACCATTAAACCTTGCACTCACGTTCTTTCATCAGTGTGACTCGGCATCATGCAAACCAGAAGACTGAGAACAGGTATTACTCTAGATTGCAAAAAAATTACATTATTCCAGGGAGACATTAAAAAATAGCCTGGAGTTGAGCTTAAAAAAACACTTTAACCACTTCAGCCCCGCAATATTTGGCTGCTCAATGACCAGGCCATTTTTTGCAATTCAGCACTGAGTCACTTTAACTGACAATTGCCAGGTCGTGCAACGTTGTACCCAAACAAAATTGACGTCTTTTTTTTCCCCACAAATAGAGATTTCTTTTGGTGGTATTTGATCATCTCTACGTTTTTTTTTTTTTTTTTTGTGTTAAAGACATTTTATTGAATAATGAAAGGTATACAGACATTAAGTCAATGACAAGCACAAAGCCATTTGAGAAGAAACATTGCTGAGCAGTACAGTGCTGCGAAAAAAAAAAAAAACAACAAGCATGGTCTAATACAGAACATAAAACTAGAACAGAAGCATCGTCACGTGAGTAAACTATGGCAAAAGGAAGAGCAATTCCAAAAAGCATAAGTTTAAATATCGTAACCGTCAATTAACAGCAGATATGTTGTTTGTAGATACAGCCATCTCTGCGTTTTTTTATTTTGTGCACTATAAACAAAAAAAGAGCAACAATTTTGAAAAAAAAAACACAATGGGGGTTATTTACGAAAGCCAAATCCACTTTGCACTGCAAGTGCACTTTCAAGTGCAGTCGCTCTCAATCTAAGGGGTAGCTCTTAACCACTTGACCACTGGGCACTTAAATCCCCTTCCTAACCACACCAATTTTCAGCTTTCGTGGGGTTTTTTATTTTTTGCACTATAAATCATAAAAGGCAGAAAATTCGGTAAAAATTAAAAAAAAAAAAATCTTTGTTTTTGTTAAAATTTATTGCAGAGTATTGGCAGAGTATCGGCGAGTATTGGCAGAGTATCGGCAGAGTATTGCAGAGTATTGCACAGTATGGGAAGAGTATTGGCATAGAGCAGCGATGTGGGCACTACACATCCAGCCAACAGAGCTGCTGTCATCTCTCCCCCTCTCCCCTTGCACTGTACCGATCGGTACAGAGAGGGGAGGGAGGAATCGGCGTCATTACATGATGGCGCCGGTTTGTTTACAAGTGATCGCTCCATCATTTGGCAAAGCGTTCACATGGTAAACGACCACTACCAGTGGCCGTTTACCACGATCCGTGATGGAAGACCCGGCGGCTACGGATGTTTGCGGGAGGGCGCACGAGAGCAAGATTCTGGGAGGATGTCCATGGACACCTTCCCAGAAAAACACGACCGCGCTGTAGCCGTCTTTTGGCTATGGCCCGGTCGGCAAGTGGTTAAATGAGTGGAAGCTCTGCTGATTCTATAATCCAATCATGTGCAAGCTAAAATGCTGCTTTTTATTTTCCTTGCATGTCCCCCTAGGATCTAGAGCGACTTTACTTCCAAGTGCACTTTCAGTGCAAAGTGGATTTTCCTTTAGTAAATAACCCCCACTATTTTGTACTTTTTGCTATAATAAATATCCCCAATTTTTTTCCTCAGTTTAGGCCGATACATAATCTTCTACATATTTTTGGTAATAAAAATCGCAATAAGCGTATATTAAATGGTTTGCGCAAAAGTTATAGCGTCTACAAAATAGGAGATAGATTTATGACATTTTTATTAATATTTTTTTTTTAATAGTAATGGCAGCAATCTGCAATTTTTATCAGGACTGCGACATTATGGCGGATGCATCGGACACTTTTGACACATTTTTTAAACCAATGACAATTATACAGCAATCAGTGCTATAAAAATGCACTGATTACTGTATAAAGGTCACTGGTAGTGAAGGGGTTAACTCTAGGGGGCAATGAAGAGGTTAACTGTGTTCCCTGACTGTGTGTTCTAACTGTGGGGGGAGGGGACTGACTATAGGAGATGACAGATCGTGGTTCTTAGCTATTAGGAACTCACAATCTGCATCTCCTCTGCTCACAAAACAGGGATTTGTATGTTTACACACACACGTCCCTGTTCTGCCTCTCATGCCCGCAATCGCACATGACCGCCGGCCACGAGCATCGCCACCCCCCGCAATGCATCACGCACCTGCTATTCCACTTAAAGGAGCCAACATACAGCTATGACAGTTCGTGGGATTGTACCAACTTGCCACCAAGTCAGCAAGTGGTGAAAGTGCAAATAAAGGCAAAACTTTTTCTCATTTTGGATAAACTATAGGATGGTTATAACTGTTTTTTTTTCTTTTTTTACCCTCTGTTGGAGGGACTTCCTTTCACTTCCTGTTTTAGTTATGGGACAACGTGTCCCGTTGTCCCATAACTAAAACAGGAAGTGAAAGGAAGTCCCTCCAAAAGTGAGGCAATCCCTTGTTGCCACCAGGGTCACCAGAACCAGTGCCCCCATTGTAAGATTCCCCTTCTATTCCTGTTCTGGTGACAACCCAAAATCTTGAGTTTTCTTTCACTTTTGGTGATAACAGTACAAATAAACAATAAACAGGTACAAATAGGACAAATAGACAAAAAGAGAGGGTTTATCTCCCTAATAAGGCAATAAAAAAAATCTTATAGGGGTTAAAATACCTCTCCACTGTATCCAAAACTAAAAAAAAGTTTTGCCTTTAATTTATTTCTACATCCTAATTGGCTGTCTTAGCATGTGAACATCATCAAGTACAAGGCTTGACAAATTCTAGTAGTCAGAAAACAGATACATGTAAAGGCTAGGTTCACCTTTAACTTAAAAAAATGACAAATGTGCATATTTTTGAAGGTAAAAAGAAAAAAAAAGTGTGTTTATTTTTTAACAGAAGTGCCTGCAAAGGGATCAGTTGTGAACCACGGGTGAATTGTCAGGCTCCTGCACATTTTCCCTCCCACTTTCTGCCGGTACCTCTGTATGAGCTTTCAGTTTGAAATTTGGAGGAAATGTCAATGGAGTAGAAGAGTACTGATCAGTGCACTGGTAGTCTATTGAGAATTACAAGCCATCTGCCGTTCATTCATTCACAGATCGCTGCTAATTTTAGATTTGACAGGGAAAGTGGGGGAGAAGAACCCCACCTTCTATCACAAGGAGGGGGGTCGGGGGAGAGGGGGCAGGAGCTGGAACATGTTACATGTTATACCCTAAATACAGGTTTAACCACTTTCAGACCGGACCATTTTGCTGGTCAATGACCAGAGGTCTTTTTACAATTTGGCACTGCGCTGCTTTAACTGGTAATTGCGCGGTCATGCAATGTTGTACCCAAACAAAATTTGCGTCCTTTTCTTCCCACAAATAGAGCTTTCTTTTGATGGTATTTGATTGCCTCTGCGATTTTTATTTTTTGCGATATAAACGTAAAAAGACCGCACATTTTGAAAAAAAATGATATTTTCTACTTTTTGTTATTAGAAAAATCCAATAAACTCAATTTTAGTCATACATTTAGGCCAAAATGTATTCAGCCACATGTCTTTGGTAAAAAAAAAGTCAATAACTGTATATTTATTGGTTTGCGCAAAAGTTGTCACATCTACAAACTAAGGTACGTTTTCTGGAATTTACGCAGCTTTTAGTTTACGACTGCCTATCTCATTTCTTGAGGTGCTAAAATGGCAGGGCAGTACAAAACCCCCCCAAATGACCCCATTTTGGAAAGTAGACCCCCTAAGGAAATTGATAAGTGGCATGTTGAGCCCATTGAATATTTTATTTTTTTGCCTCAAGCAATAAATAATGACAAAAAAATTTTTTTTTTTTTTTTACACAAAGTTGTCACTAAATGATATATTGCTCACACATGCTATGGGCATATGTGAAATAACACCCCAAAATAAATTCTGCTGCTTCTCCTGAGTACGAGGATACCACATATGTGGGACTTTTTGGGAGCCTAGCCGCGTACGGGGCCCCGAAAACCAAGAACCGCCTTCAGGCTTTCTAAGGGCGTAAATTTTTGATTTCACTTCTCACTACCTATTACAGTTTTGAAGGCCATAAAATGCCAAGATGGCACAAAACCCCCACAAATGACCCCATTTTAGAAAGTAGACACCCCAAGCTATTTTCTGAGAGGCATGTTGAGTCCATGGAATATTTTATATTTTGCCACAAGTTGCGGGAAAATTACAAACTTTAATTTTTTAAATTTTTTTTTTCACAAAGTTGTCACTAAATGATATATTGCTCACACATGCCATGGGCATATGTGAAATGACACCCCAAAATAAATTCTGCTGCTTCTCCTGAGTACGGGGATACCACATGTGTGGGATTTTTTGGGAGCCTAGCCGCGTACGGGGCCCCGAAAGCCAAGAACCGCCTTCAGGTTTTCTAAGGGCGTAAATATTTGACTTCACTCCTCACTACCTATTACAGTTTTGAAGGCCATAAAATGCCAAGATGGCACAAAACCCCCACAAATGACCCCATTTTAGAAAGTAGACACCCCAAGCTATTTGCTGAGAGGCATGTTGAGTCCATGGAATATTTTATATTTTGCCACAAGTTGCGGGAAAATTACAAACTTTTTTTTTAATTAATTTTTTTCACAAAGTTGTCACTAAATGATATATTGCTCACGCATGCCATGGGCATATGTGAAATGACACCCCAAAATAAATTCTGCTGCTTCTCCTGAGTACGGGGATACCACATATGTGGGACTTTTTGGGAGCCTAGCCGCGTACGGGGCCCCGAAAACCAAGCACCGCCTTCAGGCTTTCTAAGGGCGTTACAGTTTTGAAGGCCATAAAATGCCAAGATGGCACAAACCCCCCCAAATGACCCCATTTTGGAAAGTAGACACCCCTAAATTTAGGGGTACACTAGTGAGACTAGGTAATAAATGGCGGGTGCCCTGAAACTATAAAAAAATAACTAACCAACCAGCGTCACCTGTAACAGTTATATGGTGATCACTGGTGAAAGGGTTAACTAGGGGGCAATCAGGGGGCTTTATGCGGTAGTATATGGGGGTCCCTGGCGCTATAAAAAGCTGCGGCGAACCTAAATACCTACCTGCCTAACTAGCGTCACCTGTGACACTAATACAGCGATCAGAAAAACGATCGCTTATTAGGCTGGGTTCACACTGGAGCGATGCAGGAACGCCACGAATCCGCGGCGGGTTCCCGCATCGCATGCCTCCCGGCGGCAGTTCACACTGCCCTATGCGAACTGCTAGAAGTGTCAGTGAAATGTTAATGACACCCCCAGATCAGTTCGCATATCGCAGTGCGATCTGCAAACTCGGATTGCATGGTGTGAACACCCATGCGATCCGATTCTGCTGCGGACCAAAAAAAAGTTCCGTGCGAGTTTGCGGCGGGTGCGGTGGGTGCGACACGAATTCAGCCATACGATCTGTATGGCTGAACTCGAATCGCACAGAGATCGGATGTGATTTGCACTGCAGTGCGGTGCGAATCACATCCGTTCTCATAAACCGCTGCAATGTGAACCCAGCCTTAGTGACACTGGCGACGGGGGGTGATCACGGGGTTAAACCTTTATTGGGGGGGTTAGGGGGGTACCTTAGAACTAAAGGGGGCTAACCCTAACTGCCCTAACAGTTATTACAGTCACAAATGACACCCGCCGGGTGATCAGGGGGTTAAACCTTTATTAGGTAATAAATGGCGGGTGCCCTGAAACTATAAAAAAATAACTAACCAACCAGCGTCACCTGTAACAGTTATATGGTGATCACTGGTGAAAGGGTTAACTAGGGGGCAATCAGGGGGCTTTATGCGGTAGTATATGGGGGTCCCTGGCGCTATAAAAAGTTGCGGCGAACCTAAATACCTACCTGCCTAACTAGCGTCACCTGTGACACTAATACAGCGATCAGAAAAATGATCGCTTATTAGGCTGGGTTCACACTAGAGCGATGCGGGAACGCCACGAATCCGCGGAGGGTTCCCGCATCGCATGCCTCCCGGCGGCAGTTCACACTGCCGTATGTGAACTGCTGGGAGTGTCAGTGAAATGTTAATGACACCCCCATATCAGTTCGCATATCGCAGTGCGATCTGCAAACTCGGATCGCATGGTGTGAACACCCATGCGATCCGATTCTGCTGCGGACCAAAAAAGGGTCCCGTGCGAATTTGCGGCGGGTGCGGCGGGTGCGGCGCGAATTCAGCCATACTATCTGTATGGCTGAACTCGAATCGCACAGAGATCGGATGTGATTTTCACTGCAGTGCGGTGCGAATCACATTCGTTCTCATAAACCGCTGCAATGTGAACCCAGCCTTAGTGACACTGGCGACGGGGGGTGATCACGGGGTTAAACCTTTATTGGGGGGGTTAGGGGGGTACATTAGAACTAAAGGGGGCTAACCCTAACTGCCCTAACAGTTATTACAGTCACAAATGACACCAATGCAAAAAAAAAAAAAATGCAATTGGTGTCACTGTGACTGGGGGGGCAGGGGTAATTGGGGGGGTGATCGGGGGGTGAAGGGGGGGGTGTGAGTGTGCCTGGCATGTTCTACTGTGTAGTGTCGTGTTGGTGCAACTCACCGATCCTCTCTCCTCTGTGCCGGAACGAAAAATACCGACACGGAGGAGAGATTACATCACTTCCTCTCCTGTGTTTACATTACAGGAGAGGAAGTGATGTCACGGAGCATTTCTATTGGTCGGGAGCGATCGCGGGGGGGTGGCCATGAATGAATGGCCGCCTCCTCATCCCGGATCGCTCCCGAACGAATACCGACCGCCGCAGGCACCGGGGGGGGCCAGATCGCCCGCGGGAAGGCAGGGACGTATATATACGCCCATATGCCTGCCCGTGCCATTCTGTCGACGTATATCGTTGTGCGGCGGTCGACAAGTGCTTAACATGTAACCTGTTGAAAGGTTAAACTTCTCCTTTAAATAAACTGTAAACACAGAGTTGACATACATATACAGTATATGAATTGTGTTAATATTAAAGAGGTGAGACACCATAGCCAGGTCTATGATCCTCAAATCAGTATGTAGCGGTGGGCTCCTGAAGAGCACGCGCTATGTTTTTCAAAGGTAAAACTTTACCCAAACCACAGTTTGGTTTGGGCCTATTTGTCTAAATTTGACTTCTGTGTCAGTCTGATTAGACTGTGAGATGTTCAGCCTGGCCAAAGGGGGCACTGTCTCTGGTGGCAGGCATGGAACTATGGTCTGGTTGGGTGTTTAGTTGACTCTCTCTCAGAGTCAGGCCAGTGGGAGTGGCCTCCTGCAGAGCCCTCTGGGAGAGGGTATTTAAAAAAAGGACGTCACGTGGTTCTGGGTTCCAGTCCAGTATGTTGTGCTCACTACATGGTCCTGGTCCTCCTGACCAGCCCCCAGGAAGGCTATGGCCTGGGGTGCAGATCCACCCAACTAATGCCTCGGGGCTGGCTAGCCCAAGGCAAGGGAACTAAGGCAGGAATCCAAGGTGGATGAGTGCTGTTTCCGGTTCAGGAGAGACCCATTGAACTTCGAGCATTCCAGGGGAGGACTCTTTAAAAGAACACCATGTATGGGTTGGTTTTCTTAACAAGAGCCTTGAAGGGCTGAAGTAACTGAGAGAATCCGGTCTTGTGGATATCGCCAAGCAGGCTGAAAGATCCAGGTATCCTACAAGTGTTCTACCGCTTATTTTCCCTACGTGTTCTGCAACAACGTCAGTGATAAAGACTTTGTTCCTGAGTAAACACCTGGTTGGCTGCTAGGCCTTGTGAGAGAGGGACTGTCCAATCTGAGTGTTCATCCAGCTGCGAATGGCTGTTCTCTGGATGCAGTCAAAGTAAGCAAGTTCCTTAACATTTATAGACTTTGACATTGAGAGTATCTGAATTCCTTTCCACCCCTCTGATCCCAAGTTAAAAGACTGTCCAATGGTTGAAGTTTGCAAATAAAATCCATTCAACTGGATCTATTGTCAGTCTCAAGTTACTGGGCCATCTACCATGGGACATCCCCTAGACGTGCAACAAGGAGAAGCGGAAGGTAATGGTAAGCCCAAAAATAACCAGCAGCTCCTTCGGGGGTTAGTGCTACAAGTAAAAGGCATTCTAGGTGCAGAGGTGAGTTCCTTTTCAACCTGCTCAATAACCTTGATGTACCACCACTGGCAAGTACCTTGTACTGACTGTAAGGACATGTACTGTAGATCCCATACAGCCAGACAAGGGGGGATACTTATGTGGCTGGAATAGTCAAATGTTTGCACCGTTGAGTGACAAAGACCAGGATGCAGGGTGGGATTAGGGGCATTTAATATCTTCCAGCCTGGAGCTGGGCTTTAGTTTGTCCGGTTTGCTATATACCTGGACAAACAAAGGTTTTCTGTGTCCTTCTTTACTTTGAAAGGGCCTTTAAAATATTTGTGTTGTGTATGCAAATGTCAGCAAATTTCAGTGAAAGTCAACTGCATATTGCTCAGGATGATTTCCATGCAATGATGTGACTTGCATTAAAGCTGACTGCTTGCCTATTCACTCCCTCGAATCCAGCCTGCACATTACACTGTCCAGCAATCACTGAAAGTCACCTGCACACAACATACAAGGTTTTCAAACCCTCCTCTAAAGTAGAAAAAAAAATGACCTTGGTGGATTGCTTGAGTTTATAGTACACTAGGTGCCGAGAGCATCGGGAGGTATTATTAGAGTGACCGTTCCTCTTTATAGACTTTTCTGTAAAAGATTTAATTCTGTATGCAATAACAGATTTTGTAAATAATAATAATAATTACCTAATTTGTTTATTTTTTCTTGCACAGACTGTTAAAGTATTGTATTATAATTTCTGTAAATGGTTGAATGATGCCTGTGATTGGAAATCTCAAAATAAAATATATGCTGTGTGCACAGCAACACAAACACAAATTTGTACAGATGTATGGGAATAAGACAATACATACTATTATTTTATTGCAGTTTCTATTAAAACCAGATTTACATGTAAACAGACGTGCCAGTTATTGGCAGTTCTTTCCTCAAACGCTGTCTTTGTGTGAGGAAAGAAGAGACGATTACAAAACTGACATGGCACATAAACACATTCTTTACACTGATAATCAGGGCACTGATTAACAGTGCATCCCCATCAGTGACAATCAGTGGGGTTTAGTGCAGTTTATTAGTGCCCACCAGTGCAGCTTATCAATGCCACCTATCAGTGCTGCCTCATCAGTGCCCCTTCATCAGTGCCCATCAGTGCAGCCTCATCAGTGCACATCAGTACAGATTATCAGTGCCCATAAGTGCAGCCTCATCAGTGCACATCAGTGAAGAAAAAAACAACTTTTTTTTAAATAAAAATTTTCGTTTGACAAAAATTAAACACTGTAATAATAACTGAAAAATATGTGGAGACAATATGTTTTATTTTTCCTTTAAATTATATGGAATTATTTTAATTAGTAAACATGTTTTTTTTAAAAACCCAGACATTTACACACTATAAATCTCTTGGTGTTCTACCAGACAATCTGTGCCTAGTCTTACTGAGACAGTGTGTGGCTACAACGCAAGACACAAAGCATGTACATTGAATGCTATAGCTAAATCTAATGAAAAAGTAAATCATTTCATTCTCTGATCTAAGGATGAGTCAGGTATAGACACTGTAGGGCTGGGGAAATATCTACAGGAAGCCGTTCGATCAGAAGAGAGTGTACGGCTGAATATTGCGGGTTTAACTGTCTGGCAGCAACATTAAAGGATAGCGTTAATTTTAAACTAAGTCCAATTTAATTAAGTGTGTTTAAAGGGGCTTTGAAAATTGGAGTCATAGGAATTGACCTTGGAGTATGAATGTCACATCTGTGCTTTGGAAAACATTTTGTATTTCTTATACTATATAGTTGTTGCAAAGGTAAGGTCACGGCTCCCAGCCAATAAAAAGTACAACTTCGTATTATCTCCCGGCCAAAATCTTATTTTCTCATCTCTGGCACAGACTGCAGCATCCACTTGCACAGAGCAGTAGGGGTTATACAGCATCCATTAAAATGACAAATAATTCTTGTCAGTGTATTATTCTGCATGTTTTGCTTTGCTGTCTGCACTGCTGGGGTCAATCTAAAAAATACAACTCTTAGGTTTACTCTGTATCTTACACTGCAGTGTTGCTCTATGAAAAAATCCATCTGAAAATATTAGCTTCATAGAGGGCTACAGATATGTTTATGTTGTGTGATATTAAAGCAGTAGGACATGGGAAAGCAGTTTTGTTCAGAAAAGCAGATCCGCATACACCAGATTTTATTTTATTTATGAATATTTCGATTTATGGAACAGCCAGCCCATGGCTTTAATAAGCAATTTCCTTATCCCTTCAATTTCTGATCTGCATGAATTCCTCAGGGGTCAGCTATCAGCCTTTTTGAAATCCAATTGAAATCACTGAAAAAATTATTCAGTCAGATAAGCATTGTATAAATGCCTCCATTTTAATATTTTCATCTCAACTTCCCTGTTATAGCAGTTGCACAACATATCTTAGCCCTTGTACACACGGTCGGACATTCCGACAGAAAATGTCTGATCGGACCATGTTGTCGGGTAATCCGACCGTGTGTGGGCTTCATCTGACTTTTTCCATCGGAATGTCCGAGCAACAAAGTTTGAGAGCTGGATATAAAAAATTTCCGACCACATGATCCAATCGGACTTTGTCCGATCGTTTGTAGAGAATTCCGATCGGACAAAGTGACACGCATGCTCAGATCAAATTTCTAGACCAAAGCTATTGGCTACTAGCCTGAACGTAGTCCCATCGTAACTAAATAACATCATCACGTTACGAACGATCGGATTTTCCGACAACTTTGTCCGACCGTGTGTATGCAACACCAGTTTCGGACAAAATCCATCTGAAAAAAATCAGACAGATTTTGTTGTTGGAATGTCTGAGTGTACGGGGGCTTAGAATTACCAGACAGTCCTATAGGCACCTGAGTTTGACCACATTGTCAGACACACCGATCTCAAGGCTCTTGCACACAGGCACACAAGCCCATTTAATGTAAATTTGGACAACCCCACCCTCCATTCCCCCTTCATGCAGAAAGCCCCGGTGCTGCATACAGCCTCCCATGAACACAAATGGTTTTGCAGCTTGTCCAGGTATATAGGGGTGCTATTGCATGCCTCCAACATTTGACATTACCAATGAGGGACAACCTGAAAGGCAAAAAAGATGCAGCGCGCTTAGCAAGGAGTGGGTGTGGCTAAACTGCATTGGATATTGGACGTGGCATAAAGGAACATTGATAAATATAGCATAAAAACCTAAACAAACTATCAGATTTTCTGCTGATTTTTGTCTTCAGATTTACCAAAACCATGTAGTGCAAGGTCCTGTCTGATTGCATACACATTGAAACTCCTAAGGTTTGTCCTCATATTATATGGTTTTGATAAATCTGAAGGAAAAAATCAGCAGAAAATCTGATAGTGTGTATGGGGCTTTAGACTACAAGCAGTACGCACACATGCTCCAGCCTTTGTACCCACAAAATACTCCTTAAAGGCAACCTCCACCTTTAGCAACATGTTACACCCCTATTTAGTATGTAAAGTGTAGCTAACCAACTCTCCCATCTAAAGTGCCCCTGCATCCTCTGACAGCATACTGGGTTCTTGCTCCTCGCAGCAGGTGTCAAATTTGAAATTGGGGCAATGCCAGTCTCTGACTGTACAGTTGATTCATTCATTCACAGAGATCTATGAATTAATGAACTACAAGTCCCATGTTACACCATGGCAGATTGACTTGTAGTTCTCAATGGAAAACAAAGTGTGGCAATGTAACCAAACTCGTAGTCCACTGACAATTCCTCCAGCTCCCCAACTAAAAGCCTGTACAAAGATACAGACAGAGGGCTGAAGGAAGAGTCTGCAGGGGCCTGGCATTGCACCCGCCATACACTCGTCGCCATTGCAGTACAGTCGTCTGTGTAAAAAAAAAATTACACATTTTTTTCCTGCAAAAATATATAATAAAAAAAAAAAAGTAAACCTAGCCTTTAACTACTGTACAACAAGTAGAGGTGGTGGTGGTGGGGGTCACTAGAGCCCTGTGGGGGGCAGAGGGGGTAGCAATGATGCTCTGCATGATGGAGAGTTGAGCACTGGAACTCTGTGGAGGGAAAGGGGGGCAGTGGCACTCTGTGCAGGAGGGGGGGTTAGTAAAGCTCTGCATGATGGAGAGGTGGGGCACTGGCACATTGTGGAGGGAGGGGGGAACCGGTGCCCTGTTGAGGGAGAGGGGGGGCACTTGTGTTCTGCAGAGGGAGAGGGGACACTGAGGGGGGCTGTAGGTTGAAGGAGGTAAGTGGTGCTGGATCTCCTTTAAGACAGGCTTAGGCAGGAAACTTACTGTTTATAACTAAATTATGTTATTACAAATTAATCTTTCAGCAGAGCAGAGAGTGGGACTCTGTTCAATTTCCTTTATAGTCCCGCAGGATCTGGGACAGTTGGGAGGTATGCTATTGGTAGTGATGGCCGAACGGTTCGCCCGGCGGTCGTTTCGCGGCGAATTTCCGACTTTCGCCGTCCGCGGGTTCGAACGCCTTTTTCCGTCGTTCGCCCCGGCGGACTTACGTGTTTAATGTATACAAGAACTTTAACCTTTCGTGACACGTTTATCATGTGTTACAGGACAACCAATTGAGACATGACAGCTCATGGACACTTGGACATTCCCCCTAACCTATAAATACACCCGATCCGGTGGCCATTTTACATTCTTTCTTCTGTCACTGTAGGGAAAGGATCCTGTGTGGAGTAGGGACAGAGAAAACGCTAGCTATTTGGTACACAAAAGTTCTTTTCAGGACTGGTATAGGTGTTAGGTCAGCAGCCTGAGTTTCTTTTGTCAGTTTAGATAAAGGGACAGAGCGCTGTATGCTGCTATTTTAGGGACAGCTCAGCCAGATTAGTCTTTCTTCATCATCATCATCATCATCATCATTAGCTGTTACTATCAGGTCCACAAAAGAGCTATTCCAGCTAATCGTTCCAGCCTACTCTTTTTTGCCAATTTGTATAGGGACAGGCAGGAAGCAGTGTGTCAGGCAGTGAGGATAATTTTAAAGACTTGCTGTTACTATTAGTTCCACAAAGGTTCTTTTCAGGACTGGTATCAGTGGTACGGTAATAGGCTTGTACACGTATAATATTCTTTCTTCCAAATATAGAAAGAATATTATACTTGACTGCTGCCCTTCTGCTGCAGTCTGCTAATCATTCACAACTCACTTGTTCCACAAAGCTCTTTATCAGGACTGGTAACTTGGTCTGTCTAGGGTGCTACGGTACATAGGCTTGGGTGCGGTACAGTCTGCTGTTCTGTAAGGACCGCTATCGGTCCACAATACATAGGGTTGCCGTGCACTACTGCTGACCGCTGCCCTATACTGCAGCAGTCCTTCAGCGGTATAGGGACTGACGCACAGTCTGCTAAACACTAATACACAACCTGCTTGGTCCACAAAAGTTCTTATAAGGACTGGTAACTTGGTATAGGGTGCTACGGTACATAGGCCTGAGTGCGTTACAGTCTGCTGTTCTGTAAGGACCGCTATCGGTCCACAATACATAGGGTTGACGTGCACTACTGCTGACCGCTGCCCTATACTGCAGCAGTCCTTCAGCGGTATAGGGACTGACGCACAGTCTGCTAAACACTAACACACAACCTGCTTGGTCCACAAAAGTTTTTATAAGGACTGGTAACTTGGTATAGGGTGCTACGGTACATAGGCCTGAGTGCAGTACAGTCTGCTGTTCTGTAAGGACCGCTATCGGTCCACAATACATAGGGTTGCCGTGCACTACTGCTGACCGCTGCCCTATACTGCAGCAGTCCTTCAGCGGTATAGGGACTGACGCACAGTCTGCTAAACACTAACACACAACCTGCTTGGTCCACAAAAGTTCTTATAAGGACTGGTAACTTGGTATAGGGTGCTACGGTACATAGGCCTGAGTGCGTTACAGTCTGCTGTTCTGTAAGGACCGCTATCGGTCCACAATACATAGGGTTGACGTGCACTACTGCTGACCGCTGCCCTATACTGCAGCAGTCCTTCAGCGGTATAGGGACTGACGCACAGTCTGCTAAACACTAATACACAACCTGCTTGGTCCACAAAAGTTCTTATAAGGACTGGTAACTTGGTATAGGGTGCTACGGTACATAGGCCTGAGTGCGTTACAGTCTGCTGTTCTGTAAGGACCGCTATCGGTCCACAATACATAGGGTTGACGTGCACTACTGCTGACCGCTGCCCTATACTGCAGCAGTCCTTCAGCGGTATAGGGACTGACGCACAGTCTGCTAAACACTAATACACAACCTGCTTGGTCCACAAAAGTTCTTATAAGGACTGGTAACTTGGTATAGGGTGCTACGGTACATAGGCCTGAGTGCGTTACAGTCTGCTGTTCTGTAAGGACCGCTATCGGTCCACAATACATAGGGTTGACGTGCACTACTGCTGACCGCTGCCCTATACTGCAGCAGTCCTTCAGCGGTATAGGGACTGACGCACAGTCTGCTAAACACTAATACACAACCTGCTTGGTCCACAAAAGTTCTTATAAGGACTGGTAACTTGGTATAGGGTGCTACGGTACATAGGCCTGAGTGCGTTACAGTCTGCTGTTCTGTAAGGACCGCTATCGGTCCACAATACATAGGGTTGACGTGCACTACTGCTGACCGCTGCCCTATACTGCAGCAGTCCTTCAGCGGTATAGGGACTGACGCACAGTCTGCTAAACACTAATACACAACCTGCTTGGTCCACAAAAGTTCTTATAAGGACTGGTAACTTGGTATAGGGTGCTACGGTACATAGGCCTGAGTGCGTTACAGTCTGCTGTTCTGTAAGGACCGCTATCGGTCCACAATACATAGGGTTGACGTGCACTACTGCTGACCGCTGCCCTATACTGCAGCAGTCCTTCAGCGGTATAGGGACTGACGCACAGTCTGCTAAACACTAATACACAACCTGCTTGGTCCACAAAAGTTCTTATAAGGACTGGTAACTTGGTATAGGGTGCTACGGTACATAGGCCTGAGTGCGTTACAGTCTGCTGTTCTGTAAGGACCGCTATCGGTCCACAATACATAGGGTTGACGTGCACTACTGCTGACCGCTGCCCTATACTGCAGCAGTCCTTCAGCGGTATAGGGACTGACGCACAGTCTGCTAAACACTAATACACAACCTGCTTGGTCCACAAAAGTTCTTATAAGGACTGGTAACTTGGTATAGGGTGCTACGGTACATAGGCCTGAGTGCGTTACAGTCTGCTGTTCTGTAAGGACCGCTATCGGTCCACAATACATAGGGTTGACGTGCACTACTGCTGACCGCTGCCCTATACTGCAGCAGTCCTTCAGCGGTATAGGGACTGACGCACAGTCTGCTAAACACTAATACACAACCTGCTTGGTCCACAAAAGTTCTTATAAGGACTGGTAACTTGGTATAGGGTGCTACGGTACATAGGCCTGAGTGCGTTACAGTCTGCTGTTCTGTAAGGACCGCTATCGGTCCACAATACATAGGGTTGACGTGCACTACTGCTGACCGCTGCCCTATACTGCAGCAGTCCTTCAGCGGTATAGGGACTGACGCACAGTCTGCTAAACACTAATACACAACCTGCTTGGTCCACAAAAGTTCTTATAAGGACTGGTAACTTGGTATAGGGTGCTACGGTACATAGGCCTGAGTGCGTTACAGTCTGCTGTTCTGTAAGGACCGCTATCGGTCCACAATACATAGGGTTGACGTGCACTACTGCTGACCGCTGCCCTATACTGCAGCAGTCCTTCAGCGGTATAGGGACTGACGCACAGTCTGCTAAACACTAATACACAACCTGCTTGGTCCACAAAAGTTCTTATAAGGACTGGTAACTTGGTATAGGGTGCTACGGTACATAGGCCTGAGTGCGTTACAGTCTGCTGTTCTGTAAGGACCGCTATCGGTCCACAATACATAGGGTTGACGTGCACTACTGCTGACCGCTGCCCTATACTGCAGCAGTCCTTCAGCGGTATAGGGACTGACGCACAGTCTGCTAAACACTAATACACAACCTGCTTGGTCCACAAAAGTTCTTATAAGGACTGGTAACTTGGTATAGGGTGCTACGGTACATAGGCCTGAGTGCGTTACAGTCTGCTGTTCTGTAAGGACCGCTATCGGTCCACAATACATAGGGTTGACGTGCACTACTGCTGACCGCTGCCCTATACTGCAGCAGTCCTTCAGCGGTATAGGGACTGACGCACAGTCTGCTAAACACTAATACACAACCTGCTTGGTCCACAAAAGTTCTTATAAGGACTGGTAACTTGGTATAGGGTGCTACGGTACATAGGCCTGAGTGCGTTACAGTCTGCTGTTCTGTAAGGACCGCTATCGGTCCACAATACATAGGGTTGACGTGCACTACTGCTGACCGCTGCCCTATACTGCAGCAGTCCTTCAGCGGTATAGGGACTGACGTACAGTCTGCTAAACACTAATACACAACCTGCTTGGTCCACAAAAGTTCTTATAAGGACTGGTAACTTGGTATAGGGTGCTACGGTACATAGGCTTGAGTGCGGTACAGTCTGCTGTTCTGTAAGGACCGCTATAGGTCCACAATAGATAGGGTTGACGTGCACCACTGCTGACCGCTCACCTATACTGCAGCAGTCCTTCAGCGGTATAGGGACTAAGAGTTTTGTCACAGGGTCATTTAAAAAATGACATGCAGAGGAAGAGGCAGGCCCTTCCGCAGGGGTGGTAGGGGTAGGGCAGGAGCAACAGGCTTGAGCCAAAGTGGGAAGTTGCAGAAGGTGCGTTCAATTACTTTAAAGGATGCACCAGACTTGGTTGAGTGGCTCGCTCAGCCTTACTCTTCTGCACCCTCCTCATCCTCTCGATCTGCACCCTCTTCTTCACTCTCTGCTATGTGCACCCCCAAAGACACTACCACCAACAACACGACCACCACCACCACCACCACATACCTTCCGCTTGAGTCACTGGAATTATTTTCCGATCCATATCAAGAGGACATTTCTGATGCGCAGCCACTCTTGGTATTGGATCAGGAAGAGGAGGTAGCAACAAGCGCTACTCAGCAGTCTGACGCCAGTACCCAGATCAGCCCAAGGAGGAGGTTGGTCCCCGGTGTTGCTGCCTACTCTACTTATAGCGGTGGGGAAGGTGACGTTGATGATGACGTGTCTAGTGATGTCACGTGGGTGCCCACAAGAGAGGAAGAGGAGGGGAGTTCAGAGGGAGATATGGACCAGCAGATAGGGAGGAGAAGCAGCAATGACTTACATTGCACAGCAGGGACAAAGCAGACTGCAAATGTATCAGGAGCGAGTCATCGACCATGTACGGTCACATCTGGCGCTCCCAGGACACCGGCACATGGCTCCGCAGTGTGGGCTTTTTTTAACGTGTCCGCTGCTGACAATAGCGTTGCCATCTGCAATCTTTGCAGTCAACGCGTTAGTCGCGGTAAGCCCAATACTCACCTAGGGACGACCGCCTTAAGAAGGCACATGAGCAGCCATCACCGAGCCCAGTGGGAGCAACGGAACACACAAAGCCACACTGCAGGCTCTCACCGTCCAGCCTCGTCTTCTACTTCTCCTTCTCCTCTCTCCTCACAATTGTCCTCCACTCCACCTTCCATCACGCCAAGCTCACATTTTTCTGCAAAAAGGCAGGCTTCCGTGGGCCTAATGTTTGAGCGTAAAAAAATGATGACGCCGGATAACCCTCTTGCCCAACGGTTGGCGGCTGGCTTGTCAGAACTCATAGCCCGCCAACTACTGCCATATAAACTGGTGGACTCGGAGGCCTTTCGCAAATTTGTGGCCATTGGAACACCACAATGGAAGGTCCCAGGAAGGAAGTATTTCTCAGAGAAGGGCATCCCAGAGCTATATGGCCATGTTCAGCGGCAAGTGAATGTATCTCTGGCACACAGTGTCGGTGCCAAGATACATCTGACCACAGACACGTGGTCTAGCAAACACGGGCAGGGAAGGTATATCAGTTTTACTGCCCACTGGGTGAACCTTCTGACGGCCGTCAAGCATGTAACCCGTGGCACCCGTGTAGATTTGGTTTTACCGCCACGGATTGCATGCAGGCCTGACTCTTCTTCTCCTCCTCCTACTCCATCCTCCTCCCTCTCCTCCTCAGCTGCCTCCTCCTTTTCCGCTGCTAGCGTCTCTTCCACTGCACCGCCCAAGCTCCCCAGAACCTATTCCACATGCCAGGTGAGACGTTGCCATGCCGTGCTGCGTCTGTTGTGCCTGGAAGCAAAGAGCCACACTGGCCCGGCACTCCTTTCAGCTTTGCGTTCACAGGCAGATGAGTGGCTAACACCGCTCAATTTGACAGTTGGTAAAGTGGTGTGTGACAACGGTGCCAATCTGCTTAGCGCATTGAAACAGGGCAAAATCACGCACGTGCCGTGCATGGCACACGTCTTAAACTTGGTCGTGCAGCGATTCCTTGTCAAATACCCTGGGGTCCAGGACATCTTGCGGCAGGCAAGGAAAATCTCGGCCCATTTCAGAAGATCTTACACGGCCATGGCTCGCCTTGCTGACATTCAGCGGCGACACCATCTGCCGGTCAGACGTCTTATTTGCGATTGCCCGACGCGATGGAACTCAACCTTCTATATGCTTGATAGGCTGCTCCAGCAGAAACGTGCAGTTAACGTCTACCTGTATGAACTCTGCGAAAGAAACGGTTCTGGGGAGCTGGGTTTTTTTTCACCGCGCCAGTGGCTGCTCATGCGCGACACATGCAGACTTCTGCGGCCATTTGAGGAGATCACCAAACTGGTCAGTCGCAGCCATGGCGCCATCAGTGACATGGTACCTTATGCCTTCTTTCTGGAGCGTGCATTGCGTCGTGTCATTGATCAGGCTGTGGAGGAGCAGGAGCGGGAAGATGAGGAAGTCGCAATGCTGGATGAATTCCCAGGGGGGGCTACTCTATCTGAGACAAGTCAACAACAGGAGTCTGATGAGGAGTCAGAGGAGGATGGTGCCGGGGCGGATGAGCAGGAGCAAGAAGAGCATGCTTTAAACCTTTCTGGGATCCCTGTTGTGCGAGGATGGGGAGAGGAGAATGAAGAGGACGACATTATCCTGGATGATGAGCAGGAGCCAGGCCACCACACCGCTTCCACTTTAGTGCAAATGGGGGCCTTCATGCTCCAGTGTTTTAATAGGGACCCCCGTATAAAAAGCATGAGGGTCAAGGACCAGTACTGGGTGGCAACGTACTTAGACCCCCGGTACAAACACAAAATGGCGGAAATGTTACCGCCGTCGCAGAGGGCTGTCAGAATGCAGCACTTCCAGGCCTTGCTTCGAGAAATGCTGCATTCTGCTTTTGCGTGCGCTGGCAGAGGAGCAATTCCCACTCCCAGAGAAGGATTTGCGGGTACCAATCCAACAGCGCCTGCAAGAAGAGGCCGGTTTGAAGATGTGTTGGTGACTTCGGATATGAGGTCATTCTTTCAGCCGACCCATCGACAGGTGTCATCCGGATCCAGCATCAGGGAACGCCTAGACCGTCAGGTGTCCGACTACATTGGGTTAACGGCCGATGTGGACGCTCTGAGGAGTGATGAACCCCTAGACTACTGGGTGGGCAGGCTTGACCTCTGGCCAGAGCTTGCCCAATTTGCAATCGAACTGTTGGCTTGCCCCTCATCCAGTGTCCTGTCCGAAAGGACGTTCAGCGCAGCAGGGGGGATTGTGACCGATAAGCGTACTCGCCTAGCTCACCACAGTGTTAACTACCTCACATTTCTAAAAATGAATGAGGCATGGATCTCGGAGGAATTCAACACATGTGATCAGTAGACCATGTATATGTCTATAAACAATTTTTGGAATCAAGCACACAGACCTTCTTAATTCATTTGGCTCACTTCCCTGACCCAAAAAAGCACACCGTACTATATGCCCCTACCCTCCTCTTTGAAGAGGTTGAGCGGTGTCATATTTCTACTGGGGCTGCTTATTATGAGGGGTTCCCACCATCCCTGTGCTGTGCTGACTTCCTCCTGGGTGTTCTTATTATGAGGGGCTCCCACCATCCCTGTGCTGTGCTGACTTCCTCCTGGGGGTTCTTATTATGAGGGGATCACACCATCCCTGTGCTGTGCTGACTTCCTCCTGGGGCTGCTTACGGTGCTGCTGTCAGCGCTGTATGTCACGGAGCTGCTGTCAGCGCTGTATGTCACGGAGCTGCTGTCAGCGCTGTATGTCACGGAGCTGCTGTCAGCGCTGTATGTCACGGAGCTGCTGTCAGCGCTGTATGTCACGGAGCTGCTGTCAGCGCTGTATGTCACGGAGCTGCTGTCAGCGCTGTATGTCACGGAGCTGCTGTCAGCGCTGTATGTCACGGAGCTGCTGTCAGCGCTGTATGTCACGGAGCTGCTGTCAGCGCTGTATGTCACGGAGCTGCTGTCAGCGCTGTATGTCACGGAGCTGCTGTCAGCGCTGTATGTCACGGTGCTGCTGTCAGCGCTGTATGTCACGGAGCTGCTGTCAGCGCTGTATGTCACGGAGCTGCTGTCAGCGCTGTATGTCACGGAGCTGCTGTCAGCGCTGTATGTCACGGAGCTGCTGTCAGCGCTGTATGTCACGGAGCTGCTGTCAGCGCTGTATGTCACGGTGCTGCTGTCAGCGCTGTATGTCACGGAGCTGCTGTCAGCGCTGTATGTCACGGAGCTGCTGTCAGCGCTGTATGTCACGGAGCTGCTGTCAGCGCTGTATGTCACGGAGCTGCTGTCAGCGCTGTATGTCACGGAGCTGCTGTCAGCGCTGTATGTCACGGTGCTGCTGTCAGCGCTGTATGTCACGGAGCTGCTGTCAGCGCTGTATGTCACGGAGCTGCTGTCAGCGCTGTATGTCACGGAGCTGCTGTCAGCGCTGTATGTCACGGAGCTGCTGTCAGCGCTGTATGTCACGGAGCTGCTGTCAGCGCTGTATGTCACGGTGCTGATGTCAGTGCTCTGTATTACGGTGCTGCTGTCAGTGCTCTGTATCTCCTGCACCCTCTTGTTTGCCTACCCTGGTCCCTGACCTTCCCTCTCCTCCATTGCCTTCATTAGCTCCATAGTCCTGAATTGTCAGAACAATTTCCCAAATAAAAAAAAAATGCTTGTAGTTATCGATCCCAAATTCACCTCATACATGTATTATGCTATTGTCCAGGTGGTGGGACTACGTGCTACCCCCTAATAATTACCCCGTGGCCGCAAATTCGACCTAAAGGTTTGCGAAATTCGCCTCCCATTGAAGTCAATGGAGCCCGCGGCGAACGGTCGTTTTCGCGAACGTTTGTGTCCGTTCGCGTTTCGCGTTCGCGAAACGTCCCGTCGGAAGTTCGTCCATCACTAGCTATTGGAAACATTAGTATTGCATATAGGCATATATGCAAAAGATAAAAATTTTACTCAGCCTTCAAACCAATATAATACCAACCAATGGTGTGCTGAACTTGTAAAGAGCTGTGGTGATGGTTCTCAGGTGACTATTCCTGCTCCCTTTACCAGAAAAAGGCAATAAATACACCTGTTAGTATCTTCAGATCAACATCTCCCATCAATAGTAACTGAATTGTATGGACACTACATAGGGATAACTCCTATCTTCCACCAGTATGATTAAAACATATGGACATCCTGGATCTTTCCCATCTTACTCAGTGATCAGGCACCCATAAGGATGTTTGGCAATGAATGAAAAAGAGTGTATATAGTGTAATACTGTGAGGTTTATTCATAAAATCCAAAAATATTACACTTACATCAAAAAACGTAAAAAAATACAGACAATGGCATACAAACAATGGTCACCAGGTCTCCTGAGCTTGACGCGTTTCACCCCTCCCACTGGACATCATCAGAAGCTTCTGGGGCCCATGACTGTCTGTCTTATATATATTAAGTCCCACCCACTACTCCCATTGATGGCGCAGTAATAATTATAACCACTTCCGGTTTCCGCCGGAACTGAAAGTGACGTTTTGCCGAAACCGGAAATTGCGTTTTTACCGGAACCGGAAGTGACGTTTCTGCCAAAAATCAGGAGGTAAACCAATCACCTTCTTTCCACATATAAGATCGGTATAGAATCACTTCTTGTGTACACAGGAAGGATTCAAAATACCCTATGAATACTTAAATGGGATATTATACATAGGAAGCCAAATCCACCCCAATGTGGAATTAAACATACTACTGCAATATTTTTATGTGATAACTGGACTAGTTCACTCAACATGGTAGTGTCTTATTATCAAATAATTATACATTTTTCTTATGAGGGCCATTCCAAATCAAATAATTTGTACAGCATACAGTAAAGCAAAATAACAAGAATGAATACAATACATCATTATACATATAAAAGTGTATAAAGTATTCCTAAAATCAAAATTAAAAATTATTAATAAAACAATTGATGTCTAGGTTTGTGTTTAACCTTTTAGGCACCAAAGACTGTAATTGATATAGCCATTTAGATTTTTATTTTGAGAAATAGCCTTTTTCAAATTGGTACCCCTCCAATGTCTCTCCACTCTATCAATACCACAAAAAAATTATTTGGATGGGTCCCTATTATGGAATCTTTTGAAGTGGTATGATAAGCTGTGTTTTGGAAGCTCTTCGGATCCAGGATGCCCATATGTTTTAATCATACCGGTGGAAGGTAGGAGTTATCCCTATGTAGTTTCCATACAATCCAGTTACCATTGATGGGAGATGTTGATCTGGAGATACTAACATGCGTATTTACTTCCTTTTTCTGGTGAGTTGGGAACCAGAAGGGGAGCATGAATAGTCACCTGAGAACCATCACCACAACTGTTTACAAGTTCAGCACACCATATTGGATGGATTTTATATAATTGCACTTTATATATATTATATTTTTTGCACTTTATATTTGCACTGAGAACTTTATAGTATGTTGTTAAGCTATATCATGATATTAACCACTTCAGCTCCGGACCAATAAATACCTTAAGGACCAGAGGTGTTTTTGCAATTTCGCACTGCGCTGCTTTAACTGGTAATTGCGCGGTCATGCAATATTGCACCCAAACGAAATTTGCGTCCTTTTCTTCCCACAAATAGAGCTTTCTTTTGATGGTATTTGATTGCCTCTGCGATTTTTATTTTTTGCGATATAAATGGAAAAAGAGCGAAAATTTTGAAAAAAAATGATATTTTCTTCTTTTTGTTATAAGAAAAATCGAATAAACTAAATTTTAGTCATACATTGAGGGCAAAATTTATTCAGCCACATGTCTTTAGTAAAAAAAATGTCAATAAGCGTATATTTTTTGGTTTGCGCAAAAGTTATAGCGTCTACAAACTAGAGTACATTTTCTGGAATTTACACAGCTTTTAATTTATGACTGCCTATCTCATTTCTTGAGGTGCTAAAATGGCAGGGCAGTACAAACCCCCCCCCAAATGACCCCATTTTGGAAAGTAGACACCCCAAGGAAACTGCTGATGGGTATGTTGAGCCCATTGAATATTTATTTTTTTGTCCTAAGGGATTGAATAATGACAAAAAAAAAAAAAAAAGTACAAAAAGTTGTCACTAAATGATATATTGCTCACACATGCCATGGTTATATGTGGAATTGCACCCCAAAATATATTCCGCTACTTCTCCCGAGTACGGGGATACCACATGTGTGGGACTTTTTGGGAGTCTAGTCGCGCACGGCATCCCGAAAACCAATCACCACCTTCAGGATTTCTAAGGGTGCAAATTTTTGATTTCACCCCTCACTACCTATCACAGTTTCGAAGGCTATAAAAAGCCAAAATAGCACAAAACCCCCCAAAATGACCCCATTTTGGAAAGTAGACACCCCAAGCTATTTACTGAGAGGCATGTTGAGTCCATGGAATATTTTATATTTTGCCACAAGTTGCGGGAATATTACAAACTTTTTTTTTTTTGCACAAAGTTGTCACTAAATGATATATTGCTCACACATGCTATGGGCATATGTGAAATGACACCCCAAAATACATTCTGCTGCTTCTCCTGAGTACAGGGATACCACATGTGTGGGACTTTTTGGGAGCCTAGCCGCGTACGGGACCCCGAAATCCAAGCACCGCCTTCAGGATTTCTAAGGGCATAATTTTTTTATTTTACTCCTCACTACCTATCACTACCTATCACAGTTTTGACGGCCATAAAATGCCAAGATGGCACAAAACCCCCCCAAATGACCCCATTTTGGAAAGTAGACACCCCAAGGAAACTGCTGATGGGTATGTTGAGCCCATTGAATATTTATTTTTTTTGTCCTAAGGGATTGAATAATGACTAAAAAAAAAAAAAAATGTACAAAAAGTTGTCACTAAATGATATATTGCTCACACATGCCATGGTTATATGTGGAATTGCACCCCAAAATATATTCCGCTACTTCTCCCGAGTACGGGGATACCACATGTGTGGGACTTTTTGGGAGTATAGTCGCGCACGGCATCCCGAAAACCAATCACCACCTTCAGGATTTCTAAGGGTGCAAATTTTTGATTTCACCCCTCACTACCTATCACAGTTTCGAAGGCCATAAAAAGCCAAAATAGCACAAAACCCCCCAAAATGACCCCATTTTGGAAAGTAGACACCCCAAGCTATTTACTGAGAGGCATGTTGAGTCCATGGAATATTTTATATTTTGCCACAAGTTGCGGGAATATTACAAACTTTTTTTTTTTTGCACAAAGTTGTCACTAAATGATATATTGCTCACACATGCTATGGGCATATGTGAAATGACACCCCAAAATACATTCTGCTGCTTCTCCTGAGTACAGGGATACCACATGTGTGGGACTTTTTGGGAGCCTAGCCGCGTACGGGACCCCAAAATCCAAGCACCGCCATCAGGATTTCTAAGGGCATAATTTTTTTATTTTACTCCTCACTACCTATCACTACCTATCACAGTTTTGACGGCCATAAAATGCCAAGATGGCACAAAACCCCCCCAAATGACCCCATTTTGGAAAGTAGACACCCCAAGGAAACTGCTGATGGGTATGTTGAGCCCATTGAATATTTATTTTTTTTGTCCTAAGGGATTGAATAATGACTAAAAAAAAAAAAAAAAAAAAATGTACAAAAAGTTGTCACTAAATGATATATTGCTCACACATGCCATGGTTATATGTGGAATTGCACCCCAAAATATATTCAGCTACTTCTCCCGAGTATGGGGATACCACATGTGTGGGACTTTTTGGGAGTCTAGTCGCGTACGGCACCCCGAAAACCAATCACCACCTTCAGGATTTCTAAGGGTGCAAAGGCCATAAAATGCCAAAATAGCACAAAACCCCCCCAAATTACCCCATTTTGGAAAGTAGACACCCCAAGCTATTTACTGAGAGTCATGTTGTCTGAACGAAAAAAAAGAGATTGATCGGTGGGTATGCCCACCATTAGATACCTCCCTTCATCCACCCACTTCTAATGATGGACATACATACACCATTTATATATGCCGAAGCATGGGGGCATCCTCCCGCAAAAAAGTTATGCTGCGTACATACGTTCAAACTTTTCCACGGGCAAGCCCTCCGTCGGAATTTTGACCGTATGTACGCGGCATTAGGAGCAAAATCACTCCTCCACCCCTTATGCCCCCATGCTTCGGCATATATGCTCTTTTTTAACTGTGGTGGTGAAATCACCGCCTACAGCACTGGAGTCACGGCTTTATGTATCGTGGGAGCAAACGCTGTTGCTGTCAAGATAAATAAATCTGCGCTGCAGCTGAATGGCGTACCTGCTAAGCAAATTATGGTTAACGTTAAAACAAAGTAACATCCCAGTAAAACCTTACCATACCATACCTGCAAAGCAATTGCCAAAAAAAACAGTAAAAAATAAAACATTTTTTAACACAACCTGTGCCTAAAATATATATATGCCGAAGCATGGGGGCATCCTCCCGCAAAAAGTTATGCTGCGTACATACGTTCAAACTTTTCCACGGGCAAGCCCTCCGTCGGAATTTTGACCGTATGTACGCGGCATTAGGAGCAAAATCGCTCCTCCACCCCTTATGCCCCCATGCTTCGGCATATATGCTCTTTTTTAACTGTGGTGGTGAAATCACCTCCTACAGCACTGGAGTCGCGGCTTTATGTATCGTGGGAGCAAACGCTGTTGCTGTCAAGATAAATAAATCCACGCTGCAGCTGAATGGCGTACCTGAAAACATGAAAAATGGTTAACAATAACACAGTAAACAGTAAAGTATAAAAAATTTGAGAGAAGAGAGAGAGAGAGAGAGAGAGAGAGAGAGAACAATAAAACGACAACTATTTTTGGTTTTTATATTTTATATTTTTTTTGGTTTTTTTATTTTACTTTTTTTTTTCTTTTTTTTTTTTTTATACACTTTTTTTTGAACTGTAAACTGTAACTGTAACGGTTCGGGTCTCTCAAAATGCGATGGCATCTTGGGAGACCCTGTGTAAGTGTGCCTAGCCTGTGAAATGCTGTACCCTACGCTAATACTTCACTAGTGTTTGGTAGCGTTCAAAACACTCACCCTGACAAAGACCAGGATTGCCAGGACAGCGTGGACAATAAGAACGGGTGTCACGCCTATATCCGCGCTTGCTACAGACACGACATCTTTTTTGGGGGGCTCGTTGGGTAGGGGTACTCGGGAGGACATAAGAATAATGCCTCTCATGCAGCCGGCTTACTGCATTTGGTTGGGAATGGTGAGGTACAGAACCGTCTGGAAACAGAAGCTCTGTGACAACCTCTCTTTGGAAGAAAAGAAAGGTTAATGTTCCGCCTGAAGTTTTGTATAGCACAAAAGCATTCAGCAAAGCCAATTGAAATAAGTAAGCAGACACTTTTTTGTACCAGCGTCTGGTCTTACGGGAAGTTAGATACGGCGCCAACATCTGGTCATTGAGGTCCACCCCTCCCATATTTTTGTTATATTCGTGGACACAGAGGGGTTTCTCCACAATACCAGTCGCCGTAGAAATTTGGACCGTCGTGTCTGCATGAAGGGAGGTAAGAACGAAAACATTCTTATTATCCCTCCACTTCATAGCGAGCAAATTATTACACCGAAAGCAGGCTCTCTCCCCCAGCCTAAGACGGGAATCTACAAGCCGCTGGAGAAAGCCCCGGCGATTAGGTCGCACGGTGCCACATGCTCCAATCTTATTATCAAATAAATGACTAAACAGTGGCACGCTGGTGTAATAGTTGTCCACGTACAAGTGGTACCCCTTTCCGAATAAGGGTGACACCAATTTCCACACTATCTTGCCAGCGCTTCCTATGTAATCAGGGCAGTTCTCCGGCTCTACGTAACTATCTTTACCCTCATAAACCATAAAGCTCCATGCATAGCCTGTGGCCCTGTCACAGCACTTATAGAGCTTGACCCCGTATCTGGTACGCTTGTTGGGAATGTACTGTTTGAATGACAAGCGACCAGTAAACTTAACCAGGGACTCATCAACGCAGACAACTTTTTGGGGAGTAAACAAGTCTGCAAAACGTTGGTTGAAGTGGTTTATGAGGGGCCGAATTTTGTAGAGCCGATCGTATTCAGGGTCTCCACGTGGACGACAAAGTTCATTGTCACTGAAGTGCAAGAACCGCAAGATCTGCTCGTATCGTTTCCTGGACATGGAGTTAGAGAACACGGGCATGTGGTCAGCCGGATGCGTGGACCAATAAGCCCGCATCCGCATAAATTTGTGTGTGCCCATGTTGAGGGAAAGGCCCAAAAACGTCTTAAATTCGGAAACCGTAACTGGTTTCCAATCTCTGGCAAAAGACGGCAACTGGGGATTAGCGGCGATGCGTTGACCAGCATATAAATTGGTTTGGTCCACAATAGATCTATAGAGATCTTCCGTGAGATGCAGAGAATAAAAATTGAGTGGCGTAAAATCATCTGTATCCACCTGAATACCGGGTTGGGCAGTGAATGGGGGAAGTACGGGTTCTGCAGAAGTGGTGGGCACCCAATCAGGATTGGCGAATTCTGCAGGAAGGGCACTATGGGTACGACGGGCCTGTCTTTGTCTTCTTCTTGGTGGCAGCGGGACACTACTTGTGCTTGCCACCTCGCCAGCTTGAACTGCACTTATGGGACTCGCCACGTCACCACGTGATACTGCAGTGCTGGATGTACGTCCAGGGTGTACTAGGCCGCTGGTGCTTGCCAGTTCACCAAAAGGATGAGCGGCGCTAGTACTGGCTCTATACTCCATACGAGGGACTTGCGGTTCCTGCACCTCAACAACATCAGAAAATCGGGGTCGGGTACGCCTGACAATAGCAGGGACCTCTTCTTCGTCGTCAGAGCTATCTGACATGGAGGCGCTGTCCTCTACAGGTTCGTATTCTGAGCCTGAATCTGACAGATCAGTGTCTTCCTCTTCACTATCTGTCATGCTCAGAAACGTGTAGGCCTCTTCACTAGTGTACCTTCGCTTTGCCATTTTGGGCTCTAAATTTAGGGGTACAGTAGTGAGACTCACAGGTAAAAAAGCACCTAGCCTGTCAGCGACTGTATAAAACGCTACCAAAAAAAACTGTTAGCGATCGCAGGGATCAGGCCTGACTCTGCGAACGCTGCAGTTATGTGTGTTGTGTTTTGTAAGTGACAGTGATCGATCGATACTGCACTTGGGTGGGCTGGGCTGGGCTGGGCTGGGCAGAGGGGCAAAACGCAGGTGCTAGCAGGTATCTGGGCTGATCCCGCTAACAATGCGTTTTTTTAGAACCCTAAATTGCTGGGCACGCTAGTATAGATCTGATCAGATCAGATATTGATCTGTTCGGATACTATACCACTAAGGGAGGTGTATGCTTTGCGCGTGTGTGTTAGCGGTGCTGGCACTAACCTAGCACTGCCTGGGGCGACGCAGACCCTTTCTGACCCTAAAACCAAATTTATATCACCCGCCGGGTGATCAGGGGTTAAAACCTTTATTGGGTATTTATATGGGGGTACCTGAAGCTTTATAAAAAGCTGACGGGGAACCTAAATAACTAAATAACTAACTGGCTAACCAGCGTCACCAGTGACACTTATGCAGCGATCGCTGGTGAAAGGGTTAACTCTAGGGGCAATCAAAGGGTTAAAACCTTTATTATGTTATATATCGGGGTACCTAACGGTATAAAAACCTGGCGTTGAACCTAAAAAAAAAACTAGCTTCCTAGCGGGACCAGTGACACTATTGCAGCGATCAGAAAAACGATCGCTTAGTGACACTGGTAAAAGAGGGTGAAAGGGTTAACTGGGAGGGCAATCAAGGGGTTAAACCTTTATTAGGGGGGGGGTAGGGGGCTACCCTGGACCTAAAGGGGCCTAACACTAGCTGCCCTGACACTTTTTACAGTCACAACTGACACTAAATGTAGTGATCAATAAATAAATGAACACTGCATTAGTGACACTGTGACTGGGGGGGGGCGGGGGGCCGATCGGGGGGGTGATCGGGGGGCGACTGGGGTGAAATGTGTGCCTGTGTGTACCTATGTGTCAGTGGACTGTTGGTGCACTTACTTGAAGGTCTTCACTCCTCGCTATCCGGTTCAAAAAGACCGCCACGAGGAGTGTGACATCACTTCCTCCTCCTGTGTTTACATTTTCACAGGGGAGGAAGTTCGTCACTGGCCAGGAGTGATCGAGAGGGGATGGGCGGAAACCAACGGCCATCCCCTCATCGCCGATCGCTCCGGCACCGAAAGGGACCGCCGTATCTAGCGGGAGGGGGTCCGATCGGACCCCCCACCCGCTAGAAGGCAATCACGTACATTTACGTGATTGTGCCTGCCCGTGCCATTGTGTTGACGTACATTGGCAATACGGCGGTCCACAAGTGGTTAAATATGTTGAGAAAGGTTTGCTTAACCATTTGCCACGCGCCATATAGCAATATGACATCAGCAAAGTATCATATCATGTCATATGACGTCGACAGGATATCAAACCGCTGCGCCCCCGGGGGCCTGCACAGCGGCGATCGTTGTTGCGGTGTGTCAGTCTGATACACCACAACTCTGATCGAGGTAAAGAGTCTCTGACGTAGACTCTTTACCACGTGATCAGCCGTGTCCAATCACGGCTGATCACAGTGTAAACAGGAAGAGCAGTTGATCTGCTTTTCCTCACTCTCGTCTGTCAAACGAGGGTAGAGGAGAGACAATCGGCTGCTCCTTGACAGGGGGGGTCTGTGCTGACTGATTATCAGTGCAGCCCCTCCCCTAAGAATGCCCACACTGGACCACCAGGGACAACACCAGGACTACCAGGGATGCCCATTACTAGTCACCGCCATATATGCCCCCCTTGGCCACCAGGGATGCCAATCAGTGCCCACAATGGATGCCAATCAGTGCCAAATAGTAATGCCTGCCAATCAGTGATGCCCATCAGTACCATCAATTAGTGCACATCAGTGACACCTATCAGTACCCATCCATGCCCATCCGTGCCACCTATCAGTGCCACCTTTCAGTGCCCATCAGTGCCGCCTTTCAGTGCCCATCAGTGCCACCTTTCATTGCCTATCAGTGCCGCATATGAGTGGCACCTATCAGTGCCGCATATGAGTGCTTATCATGAGTGCCCATCAGTACCACCTTATCAGTGCTCATCTGTGCAGCCCCATTAGTGCCCATCAGTGAAGGAGAAAACATTACTTATTTACAAAGTTTTGTAACAGAAACAAAAAAACTTTTTTTTTCCCAAATTTTTGATAATTTTTTTATTTGTTTAACAGAAAATAAAAATCCCAGAGGTGAACAAATACCACCAAAATAAGGCTCTATTTGTGGGAATAAAATGATTAAAATCTAGTTTGGTTATAGTGTAGCATGACTGCGCAATTGTCATTCAAAGTGCGACAGCGTTGAAAGCTGAAAATTGGTCTGGGCAGGAAGGTGTATAATTGCCCTGTATTGAAGTGGTTAATAGTATAATGGTTTGAGTTAAAGCAACACTGAGTTTAATTTTTATCTTTTGCATTTATTCGGGGTCTTTCACCTTTCACTTTAGCAGCAGCCCTATTATATTATAACATATTTCTTATTTCCATAGCGTGGGTTCTTTCTTTCCTTTATATAGGCATATATGCCTGTACACTATAGCAGTATTTATATGCTTACTGACATATACCCAGATTACCGCCTTGTACAGCCATTAATGTCTCTGAGAGGCAGGGAAGTAAATGCCATAATTTAAATTTGTATTGAAGGGAGCAGCCATGACTTCTCTACAACAGCATAGAGCACTGGAGTGGGAGAACACAGTGCACTGCCACTGTGAAAGAAAAAGATATTTTAAGGCACCAACAAATATACAAACTGGTAAATTTCAAAACATATGGTGGTAAAAGACTACAATGAGAAAAAAAGGGGCAAGGGGTGCAAAGTGTAGCGCTACCCCGGCAGGAGCCACTGGTGAATAAAATGTCTCCCACCCCGTAGAGCCAGGCAAACAAATTTTCTACAGCACACTGTAGTCAGAAAACAGTCCTTGCAGCTTTGTTTTTGTATTTTATTAGGGGAATTGAACTTGGATAGGGTTAAGGGTATTATAGGATGCCCACTTGATCAAACTCAGAACTCTTCAGGGACATGTATGTATATATATATACTTCTCCTTCTACCTCCAGCACAATCTTGCTTGTAGAACAACAACTCCCAGGACCAGCTGGCACTGTAAGGTTAGTCTGACAAGAGTGCAATCGGACCATAGCAAATGCACTTTGCAGGCTTCTTTGGTTGTGTAGCAAAAAAAAGAAGTCCCAGTGCTTGGCTGTCCTACATCTTTTGTTACCGATCCCAGTACCCTTCCTGCCAACCCATCTGTTGGGGATTGGTCAGGGCCCTCGGAATACTCCAGACAGCTCCTCCTTACCTCCACTCCCATCTTTCTGGATCCTTCTGCATGGTTCTAGAAGTTGGTGGAAGTCTCAGAGATGCTGCCTGTGAGTCATACCAGCCTCCCTGAGTCACTCAACCCTGACCCAGAAAAACAACACGGGTGTGGCTGCCAGCCAAGCCTGAACAGTTTACCTACTCTGTACAAAAACGTAACGGACAACTGTACAATGTAATGTATATAATGGAAAGAAACTCACAACTCAATAAACTAAATATAACAACAAACAGCAAAAAGAAAAGAGGTAATACTGGTGTCAATTATTTCCATATGAACCGATAACCATATGTTGCTTACATAGACATTCCGAAAATACAGGAAAAAGGGGTTAGGCTGTACCAATATATGATGTGACAAACAGACTAGGAGGTGCAAGTTTAAGAGGATTGCAACCCTCTATTTATGTAAATCACCTTTTTGTATAGTAAAGTGTTATTAATTTTGGCAAGCAAGGCAGCTAGCATAAGGGCAGCCACCAGGATCCAATTCCGGCTATTAGCGTTCTTGCTGTAAATAATGTTTCATGGAGGAATTGAAGTGTAAATTTTTCTATTCCGACATCAGGAAATAACAAAAACATAACTGTAGCACTCTAGCAACGCTAGGGGCTGCTACTCTTCAATCAAAAGTGTACCTAAAGTCAAATCCTTTTTTTTTACGTTTTTAAGTTTGGAGTGGAGATGTCTGTGCCCCCTTTAGGGAGATTCATCCTCTCCGTTTGTCCTGTTTACCATTATCATTGAATGTGAAAGTGAAATAAAATCCCACACTTTGGGTTGTCCCCAGGACAGTAATACAGAGGAAATCTTCCAATGGGGACACTATTTCCGGTGACCCCTGTAAGAACCACTTTGTAGGAATTTCTACTCATTTGCTGTTTTGGCTCTGGAACAAGAAGTGAAGGAAAATAAGACACAAATGGCTAAAATGTGGAAAAAAACAGCTTTTAGTTGTACTTGAACTTTAAAAATAGTTATGATCAGAATAGAAGTAAAGGGTATACATAAAAAATGCACAGCCATCTTATTAAGATCTATACATTTACCCCAGATTTATATTTCTGCTTCCAAATCCTCTCTCTTTTGCAACACACACACACACTTTTTTTTCTCTATTTAAATATCTTCTTCCTCTTTTTTTGTTTGTTTGCAGCTTTATTTTACTCTGAGGCCGCGTACACACGCGGGGACTGTTCGCTCAACTTTGTCCGCTGAACAGTGTTTCAGCGGACAGTCCGCTCGTGTGTGGGCTTTCAGCGGACAGTTTCAGCGAACAGTCTGCTGAACAAAGTTTTTCGGAATTTCCGAAAAACTGTCCGCTGAAACTTTGTTTCAGCGAACAGTCCCCTCGTGTGTAGGCTTGTTCGTCAAACTAAGTTCCGCGCATGCTCAGAAAGGATTTACACGCCGAAGGTTGCATTGCAGTGTATAGGACGTTGTTTTCTAGTCCCGTCGTACGTGCCGTTCACGTCATCGCGCACGGTTTCAGCGGACTGTTCGTTCATCGTGTGTGGGCAAGTCCGTCCATGCTAAGTTTGAGCGGACTGTCCGCTGAAACTGTTTGACAAACAAAGTTGAGCGAACAGTCCCCGCGTGTGTACGCGGCCTGATACTTATCTTTTCTCATATATTTCTAACTAGCAAGATAAAAAAAGACCAGGTTTCACTACAGACAAACTGGAACCAACCCAAAGACTCTACTAGATATTAACTTCCACATGACCCAGCTGCTGAATGTGGTGAAGAGGGGTAAAACTGGGTCTTATTTATGTAGCACTAACCCCCGAAGGAGCTGCTGATTATTTTTGGGCTTACCGTTACCTTTCGTTCTCCTTGTTTCACGTCTAGGGGATTGCCCATGGTAGATGGTCCAGTAACTTGAGACTGACAATAGATCCTCTTGAATGGATTTTATTTGCAAAAACTCAAACCATTGAACAGTCTTTCAACTTGGGATCAGAGGGTTGGAAAGGAAAGTTCAGGTACTCTCAATGTCAAAGTCCAAAAACGTTAAAGAACTTGCTTACTTTGACTGCATCCAGAGAATAGCCATTCGCAGCTGGATGAACACTCAGATTGGACAGTCCCTCTCTCACAAGGCCTAGCAGCCAACCAGGTATTTACTCAGGAACAAAGTCTTTATCACCGACGTTGTTGCAGAACACGTTGGGAAACTAAGCTGTAGAACACTTGTAGGATACCTGGATCTTTCAGCCTGCTTGACGATATCCACAAGACCGGATTCTCTCGGTTACTACTTCCCTTCCAGGCTCGTGTTAAGAAAACCAACCCGTACGTGGTATTCTTCTAAAGAGTCCTCCCCTGAAATGCTCAAAGTTCAATGGGTCTCTCCCGAACCAGAGACAGCACCCATCCACCTTGGAATCCTTCCTTAGTTCCCTTGCCTTGGGCTAGCCAGCCACAAGGCATTAAAGTGGGGTGGACATAGCCTTCCTGGGGGCTGGTCAGGAGGACCAGGACCATATAATCAGCACAGCATACTGGACCGGAACCGCGAACCACGTGACGTCCGCATCTTAAATACCCTCTCCCAGAGGGCACAGCGAGAGAGCCACTCCCACTGACCTGACTCCGAGAGAGAGTAAATTAAACGCCCAACCAGACCATAGTTCCATGCCTGCCACCAGAAACAGCGCCCCCTGTGGCCAGGCTGAACATCTCACAGCCCAGTCAGACTGACACAGAAGTCAAATTTAGGCAAATAGACCCAAACCAAACTGTAACTTGGGTAAAGTTAAATTTTGAAAAATACATAGCCCATGCTCTTCAGGAGCCCGCCGCTACATTTGCCTAAAGTGATTATAAACCTCAGACATGTAGTATGAAAATACACATATTTCTATAGCGGGGAACAGCAAGCTTGTTTCATCTCTGTGTATTACCTAATGCTAGTCACTTCACAGGCTATATGTGCAGGTTTACAACCACCTTAATGTGCATCGAATTAAAGTGAACCATGCTCCACTTCAAACCTTTAGCCATATGTTTTCTTCAAACTCTTTGGAACATGATTTAGTATTTTAAAAAAAAAACATAGTTTGTCATCACTTTACTTTATACTTTAGTTATCAAGTCCAATTTTAGTAAGTATCAATTTGCTCTTTATTAAATTGGGCCCAGTGCTATTTTACTTCACCTTACTAAACATGTAAATCGTATGAGTTCCTAACATTATGTTGAAGCTGACAACACCTTTGCTGTGTTGGTAGTTCTGCCTGAGTTGTCCCTGTCTGCTGGACTAAAGAGTATCTCCTCAACTCCTCATAACATCCCCCAAGAAGAGGTCACGCAGCACTGACTACACTGCTTGAAATTTCAGCAAAGCAGTGTTGTCACTTTACAGGAAGTTAGGAACTCACTGCATTTCTTGCAGGATAAACTGATATTTTACTTTACATACCGCATACACAAAACTTAGGTATTTTTGCATGCTTTGCAAAGATGTACTGAATATGATTTCTTTGTTTATTTTATACAGATATACATTTAGGACCCTAGTTCACAGCTACTTTGTTCTCGGTCTCGTATTAGTAAGAAACTGCCTCCTGCTGTACACAGTGATTCCTTGGTGATCATCTGAGAGCTCTACATGTGGAGATATTTCTATGCTGACAAGTGAGACCTCTTCCTTTCAACTACCCCCAAGTGTTTCCTGATGAAGCAAAACAGTAGAACGTGTTGACGCACAGTGACTCACTGCTGTTTATTTGGTGTCAACTCTCTTGTTTACACTAGATACTCATTATTATCATATGCCTATCGTATGTTTTTAATTCTTTTTTAAAAACATCCATAGTGAACAGACACTTTTCACATCTGGAGGAAGAGTGATTTTGAAAAATCATCCATAGTGAACAGACACTTTTCACATCTGGAGGAAGAGTGATTTATCCTACACGTACGGAAAGGCTTCTTCATAGAAAGAGCACTGAAAGTGTGGAATAGACTCAATCAAGAACTGGTTTTGGACCGCTTAATAGATTGTTTAAAAAAAAAAAGAGCTGGAGGCATTCCGAAATAAACAAAATATAATTGGACACTAACATTTGCAGGTAATAATACCAGAGATTGTTGATCCAGGGAATATCTGAAAGGAAGAAATTTATTTTTCCCTAGCTGAAGTAAAGTGGATCACGCTTTATTGCTTTTGTTTTTTGCCTTCCTCTGGATTCACCATGGGTACAGGATTCTGTATATGGAGGATTTCTATTTACAGTACTTATTCTATTTATTTATTTTTTTCGATTGGTTGACTAGAAGAAAATGTGTCCTATTTCAACGTGACTAACTATGTAACTATGAACAATAGATTTCAATGCTCTCCTGCTCTACTTTGCTTTTTATTTTTGTTTTTTTAAGGATAAATACGTAAGGACTGAGAACAAAGAAAGCCATAGTCTTTTTCAGAAATGAACTCACCAGTCTTTTGAGGGTTGAGAGTTTTGCCTCTGGCTGTTGTCATCACTGCTTTATTTTTTTTTGTAATTATTATTCTTCCATGTTGCAATAACCATTCTTCCTATGATTTCTAAGATAAAAAAAAGAAAAGAAAACAAATAGAGGAAAGCATTTGTATACTAAATAAAAGTTGACACATCTTACTTTAAGATCAACGTGTAAACTTCTAAAACATACCGGAATTAAACATTTCACCTCCAAGTTAAAACCCAAGAATTATCAGTGAGCTGTCAGTACGAATAATAAATTCCCAAATGAAAAAATAAACCCTGCACAACCAGTACAGATTATAAAGGTAAATATTCACTGAAATAAAATATGAACATTTAAATCAAACACCAGGCAATCAGCTAAATACACAATTGAATCTTACAGTATATAAACACATAATCTGCTTTACTTTCAAAGGCTTTGTAATTTCGTTCATAACTGTGGTTGGAACCAGTGTTAATTTGGCAGGAAATTTCGACTTGGTTTTAGTCTTGGTATTTTAGTTTTAGTGCCATTTTAGTCTTCTGTAATTGTTTTGGTTTTAGTCGTATTTAGTTGACTAAATCTCCAGTACATTTTAGTCGACTAAAATGATTTTAGTCGACTAATACTCATTTTAGTCATCTAAAATCTAATGGGTAAAGTTAAATTGTAATGCATTATTTAACCACTTAATCCCCGGACCAATTTGCAGCCAAAGGACCAGGCCCCTTTTTGCGATTTGGCACTGCGTAGCTTTAACTGACAATTGCGCGGTCATGCGACGTGGCTCTCAAACAAAATTGGCATCCTTTTTTCCACAAATAGAGCTTTCTTTTGGTGGTATTTGATCACCTCTGCGGTTTTTATTTTTTGCGCTATAAACAAAAATACAGCGACAATTTTGAAAAAAATGCAATATTTTTTACTTTTTGCTATAATAAATATCCCCAAAAAATATATAAAAAAACATTTTTTTCCTTAGTTTAGGCCGATACGTATTCTTCTACATATTTTTGGTAAAAAAAATGCAATTAGCGATTATTTATTGCTTTGCGCAAAAGTTATAGCGTTTACAAAATAGAGGATAGTTTTATAGCATTTTTATTAACTTTTTTTTTACTAGTAATAGCGCGATCAGCGATTTTCATTGTGACTGCGACATTATGGCGGGCACATCGGACATTTTTGACACATTTTTGGGACCATTGTCATTTATACAGCAATCAGTGCTATTTATATGCACTTATTCCTGTGTAAATGACACTGGCAGTGAAGGAGTTAACCACTAGGGGGCAGTGTAGGGGTTATGAGTGAAGTTATGTGATTTTTTTTTATTGTAGGGGGCATGGCCTGACATGTGATGTCACTGATCGTCTTTCCCTATAAAAGGGAACAGACGATCGGTGACAGCCACACTAGTAAGCATGGGGAGAGGTTTGCTTACACAGACCTCTCCTCGTTCTTCAGCTCTATGACCCGATGGCAGGACACGAGCAGCGATCGGGTCCGCTTGTCCCGCGGCCACGGTCACGGAGCTCAGGACCGGGTCGGGATCGGTGGCACGCTCCCGACCCACGGCTGGCCACTTAAAGAGTCACATACAGCTACGTGATTGTGCCCAGCCGTGTCATTCTGCTGATGTATATCAGTCTGAGGCAGTCCTTAAGCAGTTAAGCATTTCTCTACAATACCCAAATTCATTATATACTGATGGAGTGAAAAATCAAATGCGTTAATATTTATGGTATTGAGGTATGAACATGCACTACAGACCAGTGTTAATTTTAGAGTCAAATTTCAATTTAGTTTTAGTCTTAGACTTTTGACTAAAATAGCATTGTACAATCAGAAAAGGGGGATAACACCACGCTAAACCTAGAATAAAGGGGGTGGTAACCATGAAAAGAAAAATAAATTTCTGTAGCTGCTAACACTCAAACAAGGTTATACAAATATAAACAAAAAATGTGTAGCGCTGAGGCTTATAATAGCCATAAAGAAATAAATAAAGATCACAAAGTGAACAGTACAGTGCAATGTGCCAGTTAAAGTCCAATGACTAATATAAAACTGGAAAATATAAGTCAATGTGAGGAATTAAATCCAGAAGTGAATCAACTGTGGTGTCTCAGAAGTGATGACTGCACAAGAGAGTGGTGCTTGTGACACGAAGAACATCAATAATATGGATACTCAATGAGGTACTCTTACCAGCAGAGGTGGACACACATACCATCTGGCAGTGGGTCAAATGCGCATAAATGGTGGTCTTTTGGATGTGATACCAAGGTGCTGGATAGTTGTCTTTAAGTAAGATGACATGGTCTCAATCCCAGGGATACGTTCACGTTCAAAGCTTCAGAATCCAACCCGTCAGTGCTCACCAGTACCGAAAATATCATGAAAATAGTGCAGATCAGCCAATAATGTTTTAAATATCTCGCATTCAAGGAGACATAAAAAAGGACACAAAAGTATAATAAAAATAGCAGTATGGGGCTCTCAGATAGCCAGCCCTACCCGTTTTGACTCAAACGGTCATCAACAGGGGCATCGTCTCTTTGACTGCGAGATATTTTCCAAAACATTATTGGCTGATCTGCACTATATGGAGCACTTTTTTTCCTCCTTTTTCATGATATTTTCGGTACTGCTGAGCACTGACGGGTTGGATTCTGAAGCTTTGGACGTGTGTAGAGACCATCTGTGGCTGTGAACGTATCCCTGGGATCGGGACCGTGTCATCTTACTTAAAGACAACTATGGCAAAGAAGGATTTACAGTTTGGGGTGCACAGGTGAGCACGGAGAGGATGTATAGAGGTAAGGAAGGTGGGTGCAAAGATGAGCAGAGGAGGCAGGCAGGTTGGAGTGTAGAGGATGGGGGAAGTTTGGGGTGCAGAGGTTAACAGGGGTTTTAGGATACAAAGGTGTACTGACAGGGTGGATAAAGATGTAGGTCGCATGTAGGGCAGCCGATTCATTTCAATGGACTGGTCTATGCACTAGAAATGCAGAAGAAAGGTCCAAACCCTTTTTCAAAATCACACCGTGCCACAGCACATGTCAGCAAATGCGTGTGGGTGTCATTACCAATTGATGACACTGCTATGTATCTTCTAAAGGGAAGCACATTTCTGTGGTGTCAGGAAAGTGATTTTGCATGGGTTCCCAACACACACAAATGTAAACCTAGGCTAAATGTCTCAGTTACACTGGTGGTCACTGTAAATCTTCTCATTACATTGGGGCTTGGTGTAGATTTCTTTCTTTCACATTAGTGGCCAGTGTAAATCCCTCCTCACATTGGTGGTTACTGTAAATGCTCCTATTACATTGGTGGTCAGTATAAACCCTTTATTTTATTGGTGGCCAGTATTGAAACTCCACTTTATATTGGTAGTTGGAAAAAAACTTTACATTGTCATTGATCACACCTCACCATAGGATTTTTCTATCTATTAATTGGTCCGCTCACCTCCCCAGTCCATGGTGTGCAGACAGTGAAGAGGTGATGTGCTGTAACCTCAAGCAACCAATCAGTGAGCAGTAATGATGTGCAGTAATCTCTAGCAACCAATCAGTGAGCAATATTGATGTACAGTAATCTCTAGCAACCAATCAACAAGCAGAAACCATGTGCTGTAACCTCTAGCAACTAATCAGTGAGCTGCAATGTGTGCTGTAACTTATAGCAACCAGTCAGTAAGCAGTAATGATATGCTGTAAACTCTGGCAACCAATCGCTGTCTGATCTGATTCAGTAAACAGATTTTGAGTCTAGCTGCTATTTATTGTATGTCTCAGAGCAGGTGGAGAGTGAAATTTGCATGGGGGGGGGGCCCAAGAAAATGTGCCCAGGGTTTAATCAATATTAAAGACGGCCCTGGTTACAAGGTCTCAGATGTGAATGGGGAGCAGGTGTGTTAAATTTGGTGTTATCGCCCTCACTTTCTCATACTGGTCACTGGAAGTTCAACATGGCACCTCATGTCAAAGAACTCTCTTAGGATCTGCAAAAAAGAATTGTTGCTCTACATAAAGATGGCCTAGGCCAGGGGTGCCCAACCGCTGGCCTGTGGCGCCCTTCGATGTGGCCCACCATGTCTTGCTCTGAGCCCAGATCGCTGGTTCCCGACCCGCCATCTCCGAGCATTAGTGCGAAGAACGGAGCCGCCGCTAGAGGAAGATCTTTCCCCTTCTGTCTGGGCGGATCAGAGGGCCCTTAGGGTAGAGTGGGTTGCATCCATGTCTGCTCTACATATGCAGAGTGGACACAGACCTGCCATCTCCCCTTTATGCTCATTGTGGCCTTCGACCGGTTACCAAGTCGATAATTGGGCCTTGTTCCTCAAAAGGTTGGGCACCCCTGGCCTAGCCTATAAAAATATTGCCAAAAACCTGAAACAGCTGCAGCACAGTGGCCAAGACCATACAGTGGTTTAACAGGACAGGTTCCACTCAGAACAGGCCTCACCATGGTCAACCAAAGATGCCGTGTCCACGTGCTTAGTGTCATATCCAGAGGTTGTCTTTGGGAAATAGATGTATGAGTGCTGCCAGCATTTCTGCAGAGGTTAGAAGGGTGGAGGGGGGGGGGGGGGGTCAGCCTGTCAGTGCTCAGACCATACACCACACACTGCATCAAATTGGTCTGCATGGCTGTTGTTCCAGAAGGAAGCCTTTTCTAAAACATAATGCACAAGAAAGCCTGCAAACAGTTTGCTGAAGACAAGCAGACTAAGGACACAGATTACTGGAACCCTGTCCTGTGGTCTGATGAGACCAGGATAAACTTATTTGGTTCAGCTGGTGTCAAGAGTATGTGGCAGCAACCTGGTGAGGAGTACAAAGACAAGTGCGTCTTGCCTACAGTCAAGCATGGTGGTGGAAGTGTCATGGTCTGGGGCTGTATGAGTGCTGCTGGCAATGGGAAGCTACAGTTCATTGAGGGAACCATGAATGTCAACATGTACTGGAAGAGGACTCCAGTGGCAACCTGTGAAGCTCTGGTGAACTCCATGCCCAGGACTCAAGGCAGTGCTGTAAAATAATGGTGGCCACACAAAATATTGACACTTTGGGCCCAATTTGGACATTTTCACTTAGGGGTATACTCACTTTTGTTGCCAGCAGTTTTGACATTAATGGCTGTGTGTTGAGTTATTTTGAGGGGACAGCAAATTTACACTGGTATACAAGCTGTACACTCACTACTTTACATTGCAGCAAAGTGTAATTTCTTTAGTGTTGTCACATGAAAAGATATAATAAAATATTTACAAAAATGTGACTTTTGTGAGATACTGCATATATACAGTATATATAATAACCAAGCACATGAAATACCCCACCAAAAACACTACACCTATAGGGCCATAACCTATTAATTGGCCTTGACCTCCCACTCCAAAAAAGGGCCACATCTGCCTAATGCAATGAAGAGCTATGGGCAATCATATTTATCTGGATAATGCTTAATAAACTCACGCTGCCTTGGGGTCTGTAGAGCAACAAAAGAAAAAAAGGGAGAATTAGATCAGGAGAGCTAGTATATCCCATCACACAGAAAATGGGGAATGGGGTGGGAGCTGCCGAAGGTCTTCAATGCCAGCAGAGGAAGAGTCAAAGTTGAGAAAAGCAACCGGTTTACTAGCATCCAACAGTATGCATCTGCTATAAGTGTCATGGTTAGTATTGTCCCCCTGTAGAAGAAGAAAGCTATAGTGGTCGAACCCTGTGGATATCACACCTCACTGCTGTCATCCGCCCCTTCTCAAAACTAGCAACCATCTTGCTGTCGGAGCCACCCCATAAATCATCACTGTCGCCCTCGGATAAGCCATGACTTGTTTATAGGAATCTGTAGTCTGAAAGTATAGCCAACAAGCCCAAGTATTCATAAAGAAGGTCATTCTATCTTGAGAGATGAGGATTCATTCTTCCATTTATGCAATTGTTCGTAGTCTAGAGTACCAATCTCAAATGCTTGGGGAACGCATGTCTAGCCAGTATACTTGGATACACATGTGAGCAGCGCTAATCATGTAAGCCGCCAATGATTTCTTATACGCTTTTAGAGGTTGGTTATTAAAATGTAATAGATATTGGAGCAGAGTGAAATCAACCGTTGCCAGTCAGCTGTAAAATTGTTTCATGGACTGCTCGCCAGTATTCTGAAAGATGACGGCAGGACCACCAAATATGAAGGAATGATCCCTACTTCTCCCAGCAACACCAACACCTGTTTGATACCATCAGTGTATTCCTGTGTAGAAGCTTTGGAACTTTATGCCATCTAGTTCTAATCTTATAAGCGTTTTCCTGTACAGACACATTGAGCAAACCCTTATGAAACATTGGTGTTTCATAAGTGTTTGCGTTCCCATTCCTCATCTTCCAGCTTACGATCAACCTAAACACACCTCTATGTGTTGGCTGTAGCTCCACCCCCCTTAAAAGCCCAAATTAGGAACACCTCTGTGGGGGGGGGGGGGGGGGTACACAGAGCCCACCCCTCTAAGCTGAGTGATCTGTCATTATTAGGAATGAGCTGCAGTTATCTGCAATATATCTGCTGGTGCCCTGTATTTGTGTAAGGAGCGGCAGCAGATACATTACACAGCACTGCAGCTCTGAGTGATCTTTTACTATTATGAATGAACAAGCAGTGCTGATAATTCGTTCATAATAGATCAATCAGCTTCAGCTAAGTGCATCCATAGATGATAATCACACAGCACCGAAGCACTGAACAATATTTTACTTTTATGAATTAATGCCACAGCCTGACAGCACTGATTTCCCATTCATAAAATTCAAAGAGTGTTCCATCGGCAGCTGCTGATTGACACACAGTGCCGCAGGCTGTAAGATCTTTGTGAATGGCAGTACTGGTCTTCAGAGTGACCCATGCTAACAGAGACCAGAGCTGTCAATTACAAATCCATCTGCATTCTAGCAGCCTTGCAGATGGGAGGGGGAATGTCCAACCATACTGCTTTGCATCCGAGGGACAGTTTTAAAGCAGAACTTTACCCATAATAACTTTAAAAAAATAATGTTCTTTAGCAAGGAATATCCTGTACATTCTACATTAATAAATATACTACCAAAATGAGTGTGTGCTGGAAATAGCCTGCAGCATTGCTCCTGTTTCTTCTTGTTGGAGGTTGCCATTTTGCTGAATACCAGAGCCCCTGAACAGCAGTAAACCATAAAGCGGAACTAAACCCATCAATTTAACGGTTTAAAAAAAACAAGTGTATTCCTGAAATGCCGGGATTGCTAACAGTCACATTTGCTTGTGTCTTTAACCAAACTATCAAACCCTTCAAATAGCTGGTGCCATAACTGATCACATGTGCAGCACTGTGGTAGTTGCAGATCAAACAGAAGCAGCTTCCTTGACTGTAAAGGATAGGAGGGTTTTATTCTGCTTTAAGGCTGTCAGCCTGATCAGCCCCTACAAATTCGGCAGTACCTAAATTCCTAAAAATAGGGAGCAAATGAGCAGGGTGAAATATTGTATTACTGGATTTTAAACAGTATAGACACATATTTTTAATATTTTACATAGCTATACCTGCAAAAGGGCAGCCTGAAAGAATCCATTAGGACTTTATTTTCTGACTAAAGTTACACTTTAAATGGGACCAAGTTCTATATGCACTTGGTTACCTTGGGGAGTAAATAGTTGGATTTTTATTTTTTTTATTTTAGATATTTATTTCATGAGTTTTATGTGAATACCAAACTGAAATGACTGGTATTTTTATATCTTCGTGGAGTTAAGCTTTAATGTACAAAGCTGCAGTTTAATCAAATCAGACTCAACCTTTATCAGAAATAATGGTAATGCTTTTACACATAAAGCACAGTAATTTATAGTCGCTGCAGGACAATCAGTAATCACTTGTCATTGCCATCTGGCTGCCATTATACAGGCAAACCAGTAAACATGAAAGTTAGAGTCAACAGTACTAACAGAGCTAATGCATAGCAAATAAAAAATGGCTATTTTTTTCAGATGTGGAGATGACGTGACTTATTTATTTCCAGTGGCAGAGCAGTAGAAGCATGATTTATTAAATGTAAGCAATGTCTGGGGTGTAAAGACTGGAACTATTAAGCCCCAATTCACCCTGTTGAAATGTGCACATCATTGCAACGCAGAGTAATGTGCTTTAGCCGTGTTGCATGCATTGGTGTGATGCAGTGCCAACTATTCTGAATGGCACCATAATGCACTTAGGGCCCACTAACAGTTCAGGTTTTTGTATTACCTTGGGGGAGATGCAGACTAGAATACTGCAATCACTGAGCAGCAAATGATATCACCTGTGATGTATTTCAGTTATCTTGCAAACCTGGACTGTTAGTAGGCCCTGAGGACAGGGTTGATGACCACTGGTCTATTAGATTGGAAAAGGGAGGAGCCATCTCAAAGCAGTCTGCTAGCTTGGAGAAGGGTGGAGGAGGGAGATGTAGGGGGTGTCTTGCCATCCTAGGCTATGGGGCTATGTGTTATTACTGATGTACACAGTGTACGGAGGCACAACTCTAGTTCCCGCATGCAAGGATGCTTCCATAAGAGGCTGCAAGAGAAAGGAACCACTCTGAAACAGGCAACCTGGGGCAGTAGTCATGACACCACCTTAAACTGTACATAGGCAAGGGTTAAAAGATAAAGAAGCTGTATAAGTGCTTACATCAGTTGCTGGAAGTGCTTAAAGTGGAAGAAAAGCCTAAGGCCGCCCATACATGGTTTGAAGTATTACATGGTTTTGAAATTCAAACCGTTAATGGGCAGGCTGAATGTGTCAAGTTGATCGATCTATCAACTTGGGTACAACCAGCCTGCCGGATTCTCTTGCAATTATCACTAGGGGCTGCTTTAGACGCTAGCGATCTTCACTGTCTTATCCCAGCAGGGACGGCTTCCCACACCCGCCCCCTCCACCGGGAGTAGACAATGGCCTGGCAGGAGAGATTCCCACATTAAAATTGCCTGTGTTGAGGGAATCGAGCTAATTTCTTTCCTGCAACCCGGGGTTGTAAAAAATTTATTTGCTCTGTATATGGCCAGCCTTAATCTAACTATTCATAAAAATGTTCTCTCTCCCCTCCTCCTACCCATCCTGTATTCAACAGATCTGTGCACTTACCTATTTTCAATCTGCTCTGGTGCGGTCACATGATCCTGCAGCTCTGGCCAAGAGAGCGCTTGACAAAGGCTGGGAATTCTGGGAGCTATAAATGAAACACCATCTATGATTGGAGGGAGTGGACTTTCAATTATCTTCCCGTCCTCCATTCATAAATCACTTTTCATTCACAGAGGCTCTAGTGCCATCTCCTACGAATGGCAGAGGTGGGTGGAAAGGATGGGCATAGTTGGGCTTTCTTGATGAGTGCATATGACAGCTCCCTCAGTTCTAATAACCCCTGAGGTCACCAGGAACCAACAGCACAAAAGAGATAGAACATTAATAGTAAGCCATGTCCCTTGTGCTGTGTTTTTTATTTTGACTACAATTATGCCGCGTACACATGATCGGGCATTCCGACAACAAAATCCATGTTTTTTTTTCCGATGGATGTTGGCTCAAACTTGTCTTGCTTACACATGGTCACACAATGTTGTCAGAAATTCCGAACATCAAGAACGTGGTGACGTACGACGAGCCGAGAAAATTGAAGTTCAATAGCCAGTGCGGCTCTTCTGCTTGATTCCGAGCATGCGCAGTGTGTCGGGATTGTGTACACACAATCGGAATTTCCGGCAACGCATTTTGTTGTCAGAAAATTTGAGATCCAGAGCTCAAATTTTGTGTGTCGGGAGTTCTGATGGAAAATGTCTGATGGAGCCTACATATGGCCAGAATTTCTGACAAAAAGCTCCCATCGAACATTTTCCGTCTGAAAATGTATGCGGCATTAGGCTTTAAGGATTCTGAGCTTTTTTGAACTCTCAGCAGGCTGCAGAGCTCTTCATACTCTGTAATTTTGCATTCTGTCCATACCATGTACACGTTAATATAAGTGTGAAGATAGAGATCACTACTTTATTACCCTTTTTTTTATGATCATACTATCCTATCATTACCCTTCAAACACTTCCCTGGATTTTTTTTTAAATCAAAATGCTATAAGATTATGTGTTATTTTCTTTTTTGTCTGCCAAACATGCTGCCACCAGTCAAGCAGTACTATGAAGAAACTAAGAATGGTAGTTACGGATGAAATGAAAAAAAAAAAAAACAGCTGTGGGACCAGATTGGCAATCTGGCAATTCTGACCGTGTCTGAGAATATTTGTGGGCTGTTATTAGATCCTGCGGGCTGTGCACCTCATTTAACTGGGCTATAATTAAAATGCAAAAATCATTAGGCACTTCAGTTGGGCTCCAAAATATTCTCTGGTAGCAGAAAGTAGTGCATATTTCTAAATAATATTATCACTCCAATAAACATGACAATATGTGGTTTTGTGTGTACTAGCATTGCATTTGTTTACATACAATGCTTCCTTCTATCTACAAGAAAACACAAGAAAACACAATGCTGATAAAGCGTAGCAACAAGGCTAGTATATCAGACTTATATATGGCCTGCCAGCTGTATGAAACTTTTTGGTCAGTGTGCCAGCTCTATGACACTTAATTTACACATGCAATTGAAGGGAGCAGTAAAAAACAGACAGTTGAGCCATGAACCCCTAAACTGCAAAGACAGCTGTACAGGAGTATACACAGGCCATTCATAGCACACATTATCCCCCCCATTCACATTTGGCAGGCAGTGCTATCCACCACAAGCATCTCATTCAGAGTTATGAAGGACAGAGAATTATGGATTATGGACAAGGCATTTTATTCACATTAAAACAATTTTATCAGTTGTCTGCACAATAACTATTGAAGAGAGCAAAGAAGTCTCTGAGGATCTGAAAAAAAAGAGTTTTTGCTCTACATAAAGATGGCCTAGGCTATTAGAAGATTTCCAAGACCCTGAAACTGAGCTGCAGCATGGACGCCAAGACCATACAGTGGTTTAACAGGACAGGTCCCACTCAAGACAGGCCTCGTCATGGTCAACCAAGGACAGGTTCCACTCAAGACAGGCCTTGCTATGGTCAACCAAAGAAGTTGACTGCACATGCTCAGCGTCATATCCAGAGGTTGTCTTTGGTTGCTGCCAGCCAGCATTGCTTCAGAGATTGAAGGGGTGTGTGTGTGTGTGTGGGGGGGGGGGGGGGGGGGGGGGTCAGCCTGTCAGTGCTCAGACCATTTTATGCAGCACACTGCATAAAATTGGTCTGCATGGCTGTTTTCCCAGAAGAAAGCCTCTTCTGAAGATGCTGCACAAAAAAGGCCGCAAGCAGTTTGCTGAAGACAAGCAGACTAAGGACATGTCCTGTGCTCTGATGAGACCAAGGTAATCTTATTTGGTTCAGATGGTGTCAAGCATGTGTGGTGGCAACCAGGTGAGGACTACAAAGACAAGTTCATTGAGGGAACCATGAATGTCAACATGTACTGTGACATAATGAAGCAGAGGATGATCCCCTCCCTTCGGAGACTGGGCCTCAGGGCAGTATTCCAAAATGATAACGACCCTATACAAATCTCCAAGATGACCACTGCCTCGCTAAAGAAGCTGAGGGTAAAGGTGATGGACTGGCCAAGCATGTGTCCACACCTAAACCCTTTTGAGCATCTGTGGGGCATCCTCAAATGGAAGGTGGTGGAGCGCAAGGTCTCTAACATCCACCAGCTCCATGATGCCATCATGGAGGAGTAGAAGAGGACTCCAGTGGCAACCTGTGAAGCTCTGGTGAACTCCATGCCCAAGAGGGTTAAGGCAGTGCTGGAAAATAATGGTGGCCACACAAAATATTGAAACTTTGGGCCCAATTTGGACATTTTCACAAATTTTGTTATTGGAAAATTTGAGAACCTGCTCTCAAACTTCTGACAGCAAATGTTCGATGGAGCATACACACGGTCGGACTTTCCAACAACAGGCTCACATCGGAAAATCCGACCGTGTGTACGCAGCTTTACTCTCCACGGTAGGCACTAGCACCAGCACCCAATCCCCAGCTTTAAACTCTCTAAACTTGGCAGATCATTTGTATACATGACTCTGAGCGTTTTTCACAGCCTGCAAATGTTCCCGTACTATGGGCATAACTTTTGTTACTCGGTCCTGCATTTGAAAGATGTGTTCTACTACACTCCGATTCGGGGAAGCTTCCTGCTCCCACGTCTCTTTCATTATGTTCATTAGTTCACAGGGGTGTCGCCCATAAACCATCTCAAAGGGGGAGAACCCAGTGGAGGCCTAGGGTCAATAGCAGCTGGTGAAGTTTTAGGATGGGGGGCGCCAGACCCCGTACATCCTTTTGGACCCCTCCCACTTGGTGAAAACAGGCGTGGCTTCAGTGAAATGGTGGGCGGGGCTCTAAGGTGCTGTGGTTAGTGTCTGAGATGAATGAGGGATGGAGGGAGAGAGGGATGGAGGGACAGCAGGCCCAGATCCTAGAAATATGTGTATTCTAGAAAGTTTAACAATCAGCAGATAAAGATATTCCAAACACCTGGTGTTAGTACTTCAATCATCCCAGCGCCATGGTGTCAGGATGATTGAAGTGCATTATTTCTATTATTACATTGTAATATAAAATGAAATCATTCAACTCACCATAATGCAGAATCAGTGGGAGCCCTGAGCGTGTCACTAGCCACGTCGCCTGCCACCAGATGCCCTCAGGTGTCCCCAGAGGAGCCCCTCCTTACATGCTACCTGTGTCACATAAAATGCAGCCTGTGTCCCACCAAATGCAGCAGCCTGTGTCACAACCAAATTGCAGCAGCCTGTGTCACCACCAAATTGCAGCAGTATGTGTCACCACCAAATTGCAGCAGCATGTGTCACCATCAAAATGCTGCAGCCTGTGTCATCATCAAAATGCAACAGCCTGTGTCACCACCAAATGGCAACAGCCTGTGTCACCCCCAACTGCAGCAGCCTGTGTCACCACCAATTGCAGCAGCCTGTGTCACCATCAAATGCAGCAGCATGTGTCATCACCAATTACAGAAGCCTGCCTGTGTCACATCAAACCCCCCCTCGACCCCATTACTTACCTTGCTGTGTGTTGTCCCCTCCAGCAGTGCATCCTTCCACAGCGACGATGGAGGGGTCTGCTCCTCTCATAATTCCTGTTTCCACTCTCCTGGGTGCAATTGGAGAGAGAAAAAAGGAAGTGACATCAAACTCAGATGTCAATACATACTACGAGCGTCGGGCGGAAGCTACTCGGCGTTTCAGAAAGCGCCGCAAGGCAAGCTAAACGCCCACAAATGAAGCACCACATCTGCAATCTCATGATTGCATAGACGTGGCGCTTCCCATAAGTGCACTGTGTCCAGCGTATGAACACAGTGCACTTAAGGACCTTTTTTTTTTGTATTTTCCTTTAAAGGGCCAGCTTTAAAAATTCTTTATTTTTTTTTACTTTTTTTTTGTGACTGCCTGGAGGGGGGGGGGCAACTTAACCCAGGTGCCCCCTATGGATGGGCTGCCACTGCCTAGGGTGTCTCTCTTATGACAAACATCGAGGGAGGCAACAAGAAATCCCAATACCGATCAGCCTCCTCCACTGCTTTTTTTAGCATTCATTTTAAGGTTCTGTTGAACTGCTCCACTAAGCTGTCAGTTTGTAGGTGATACACTGAAGTCCGCAAGCGTTTAATCTTAATCGGTTTATAGAGTTCCTTCATCACTTTTGACATGAACAGGGTACCTTGGTCTGTCAAGATCTCGGATGGGAGCCCTGTTCCCATGAACATCTGAAACAACTCCTGTGTGATGACCTTGGAGGAGCAATTTCTTAAAGGGACTACTTCCGAAAACCTGGTGACATAGTCAAGGACAACTAAAATGTATTGGTGTCCCCTAGCTGACTTGGGTAAGGGGCCCACCAAGTCCATGGCTATGCAATCAAAGGGTACCTTGAAAATTGGAAGCGTTACCAGCAGACTGCGAAAATGGGGTGTTGGAGCAGTTCTTTGGCAGGTGGGGCAGGACTCACTATAGTCATTAATTTCCTGATATACACTGGGCCAAAAAAACGCTGTAAAACCCGTTCCTGAATTTTAGCCACTCCAAGCTGACCCCCAAGTACATGACTATGATCCAAATGTAAGACCTTAGACCTAAAAGGTTTGGATACCACCAGTTGTTCTAACACTTCATTATTGAATTTAGTTACTCGGTACAACAAGTCATGATTCACAGCAAGATGAGGGACCTGCACACCCACCTCATGGTGCTGTGGTACACTGTTTAAGACTTTTGCCTGAACCCTGGCAGGATTTAAAGTGGGGTCTCTCATTTGAGCACTAAGGAAATCTTCCCTGGTGCCCCCGAGATCTGACATATCTGGCTCAAAGGAGGTACTTTCTGCTTTCAATCCCGCAAACACCTCCAGGGGATCAGGCTCACTTCCTGCAGGTTCAACAACCTGGTACTGATCTTCAGTAATAACCAAAGGCAAACACAGTATTATTTACCACCTCTGTGGGTTCTTGCTTTTTGGGGGAAACCCCCGAACCTTTGAGCTTCTGCTCATACAAGTCCCAAAACATGGGGAAGTCACGCCCGAATAGTAAGTCATGAGGTAATCCTGGAACCACCCTTACTTTTAGTGTAGCGGTTCTTGCTGGTGTACACAGGTTAACACAGGCCACCGGATAGTTTTTAACATCATCATGCACACAGATGACCCGACCTGTTCCCTTGGTATCGGCTTTCTCTGCAACCCGTCCACTTGGGGCAGGGTGATGACACTCCCAGTGTCAAGGAGCGCTACTGTCAATGGACAGGAGGTAGTAGGCTGGTTGTAGCACATAACGCATGGGCATACATGGAGCGATGGTGACCCATGTCGCACTCCATTGGTTCTTCCCGTCTTGGGCACTAGGCTGCCAAATGATGGCAAATTGATGGCAGGACCAACAGTGAACCTTACGGGGTTCCCCCTGTCCATTCTCCAGAAAATTTGGTCCTGGGGTGCTCCTGGCAGTTGTACTATGGCCCTGAGCAGACACCATGTGATCAACAGGTGCCATCCTGGTGCTGGAACGCACCTCTTTGAAACGGGCCAGCTCTCTGGGGACAGAAGGACTGCCCTGGAAACATTCCGCACAGCCTTAGCTCTCGACAACAGCATCCATCTCATCCAGGAACTGAGCCACCCATCGGTGGAGCTTCCAAGGGGTGGCACAGTGGTGTAGTGGTTAGCACTCTCACCTAGCAGTAACAAGGGTCGCTGGTTCAAATCCCAACCACGACACTTCCTGCCTGGAGTTTGCATGTTCTCCCTGTGCCTGCGTGGGTTTCCTCCGGGTACTCCGGTTCCCTCCCACACTCCAAAGACATGCAGGTAGGTTAATTGGCTTCTGTCCAAAATTGGCCCTAGTATATAACTGGGGACTTTGGATTGTGGGCTCCTTGACAGTAGGGACCAATGTGAGTGTGAGTGTGAGTGTGTAATGTACAGTGATGGGGACAATTGTAGACACTCAGGTTGAACTGGATGGACTGGTGTCTTTATTCAACCTTACTAACTATGTAACTATGTAGCCCCTGCAGGAAACAGTCCAGTGCGACTCTTTCCACAATCTGAGTGGGTGTCTTTTCCTCAGGTTTCAGCCAGTCCTGGAACAAGTGCATCAGGTGGTACAGCTGCGCATGGGCAGGCTTAGCCTTGTCAAAGCGCCAGCCATGGACTCAGGTCACCCTTAAAGCGACAATCACTCCCAGGATTTCTAGGATGGCTAGGATTTCTAGGATGGCTAGGATTTCTGCTTTCAGGCGTTTATAGTCCCCTGCGGATTCAGGGGCCAAGTCACAGTATGCTTGTTTGGGGGTCTGCGGTCAGAAAAGGAGCCAGTACATCTGCCCTGTCTTTATCCAGGAGACCTTCCCTAGCTGAAACCAAATCAAACATTGCCAGGTACGATTCCACGTTGTCTGAGGCTGTCATATTTTGCAAGGTCCACTGAACTGCCCTCCAGGGGTCACTCTTTATAGCAGGGTCACCTGTTTTATTTCAGCCTGTGATTTGTTACCTGTTGTACAGTAACTGTCTGTACCAAGATTTGCTCCTGCCGGGCCTGGGCCTCCTCATAGCGGGCCTGCTCCTGATGGTGGGCCTGCACTTGTGTATTAGCCAGTACCAGCTGCTTAATCACATCCTCCATTGCTTGTTTAAAAGACTTCACCATCTGTGCAACTTTAACCTAGGACATTCAATTGGAATGGACCGCTCAAACTGCCCAATGCACCCTCCACCAATTTTTAGGGGATCAGAGGGGTGAAAAGCCAGCTCAGACAGTTCTGTAAAATAAAAAAGGCTTCATTAAGAAAAACAGAAGAAACTACAGGCTTGTCTTGTTACATAGCTGCAGACAATGCTGCATCCTGGCCTAGGCCAGCACTTTGCAGGGGGCAGCACTGAAAGAGTCCCCGCCAGCTTGGGCTACACTGGTAGTGTAGAGCCAGTCTTCTGGGGTGGACTGGGCTGAGAGTCAAATTAGTCTAGCGCCCCCATAAAGCAGCCGCACTGCTTCTGGTATGAGGGCGGCCGGCATTCAGCAACTGTGGGGGGGGGGGGGCGCTTCTAATTTTGACTGTCCTATCATCCAGGACCACAAACCTTCCTCTCTGTGCTATATGTCTTCTGCTGCACCATTGGCATGGTTATATCTTCTTAGTCCTATCCATAAAATTATCAGAAATTTGTGCTTAAGGTAGAACTATAGGCAACACTTTTTTTTTTCATTTTGGATAGAATAAGGGAGGGTTATAGCCCCTGTCAGTTTATTTTTTACCATACCTGTCCCATTGCAGAGATTTCCCTTCACTTCCTGCCCCATAGCCAAACAAGAAGTGAGAGGGAAATCTATGCAAATTAAGGGAATCCATTGCCCCCCCCCCCCAGGCCCTCAGAACTAGTGTCCCCACTCAAATGTCTTCAACAGCAAGGGGTGTGACCTTGACAGGAAGGGGTGGTTCATATTTAAATTAGGGGGTGCACGAGTTTAGTCAGGCCATACAGAGATTTTTATTATTATTCACGATTTATATAGCGCCAACAGTTTACGCAGCGCTTTACAATGTATAGAGGGGACAACACAATTACAGTATAATACAAGAGGTACAGGAGGGCCCTGCTCGTAGAGCTTACATTCTAAAGGGAGGGGGTGATGGTACAAAAGGTAATAGCTGCAGAGAATTATTTGATGGGGGTGGCTCGGGGACAGTTAGGTGGGTGTGGGATAGGCTTCCCTGAATAAATGCGTTTTCAGGGAACTCCTAAAGGTGGACAGGGTAGGTGCTGATTGGACAGACTGGGGCAGGGAGTTCCAGAGGATGGGAGAGGCTCTGGAGAAGTCCTGAAGGCGAGCATGAGAGGAGGTAACAAGGGAGCTAGAAAGCAGGAGGTCCTCGGAGGAGCGGAGGGGAGGATTTGGGCAATATCTGCAGATGAGGTTGGTGATGTAGATGGGGGCCATGTTGTGGATGGCTTTGTATTTTATGGTTAGCACTTTGAATTTTACACGGTGGGGTAGGGGAAGGCAGTGAAGGGATTGGCAGAGAGGGGCAGCAGTCACGGAATGATTAGTGAGGTGTATTAGTCTAGCAGCAGCATTCATAATAGACTGAAGGGGGGATAGCCTGCTTAAGGGTAGGCCATTAAGGAGAGAGTTGCAGTAGTCAAGGCGAAGTCAGGAAGGGTCGAATTCTGGAGATGTTGCGGAGGTGAAGGCGGCAGGATTTAGCCAGTGATTGGATATGGGGGCTGAAGGAGAGGTCAGAGTCAAGGATTACACCCAGGATCCTGGCATGTGTGGAGGGACCAATGGTTTTGTTGTTGATATTAATGGTGAAGTCACGGGGGGATCGTGAAGGAGGAAATATAACAAGCTCAGTTTTAGAAAGATTGAGTTTGAGGAAGTGGTGTGACATCCATACTGATATGTCATTCAGTAAGTTGGAGATCTGTGAGGAGATTGAGGGAGTGAGTGAGGAGTGGAGAGATAGATCTGGGTGTCGTCGGCATAGAGGTGGTATTGGAAATCATGGGATTTTATCAACTGGCCCAGGGAAGAGGTATAGAGCGAGAATAGGAGGGGCCCAAGGACAGAACCTGGGGGTACCCCAACAGAAAGAGGAAGGGGAGCAGAGGAGATGGAGTTGTAAGTGACACTATAGCAGGTACTTCAGATGAGAGAAAATAGGGTAGCCATGCAGAGAAGTCATCCAGAAAGCATGACACTGGTCCAGGAGGTCGATAAATAACTGCGACCCTCAGACAAACTGGAGAGAAAAGACAAATGCATTGCATTTCGAAAGAGCAGGGGGAAAGAGAGAAAGGTGTGGGAAATACCTGAAAGGTGCATTGCGGGGAGAGGAGAAGTCCAACGCCACCTCCTTTTCGTCCACTGGGACTGGTGGATTGAGTCCAAAGGAGGCCACTGTGGGACAGGGCAGCTGGAGAGGTAGTGTCAGATTCCTGGAGCCAGGTTTCAGTTATAGCAAATTAAGGGATTTGGAGAGGAAAAGGTCATTGATAGAGGCTAGTTTGTTGAAGACTGAGCGGGCATTCCAGAGGGCACATGAAAGAGGGGGGCCCACTTGGGGAATTGGGATGAGAAGGTGGGGGTTACGACTGTTGAAGGGGGTAGACAGCATATTTTGGGGGTGGGAATTGGATGTGGGAGGGCCGGGGTTTGGTGCAATGTCACCAGACATTAGGAGTAGTAGGGGGGTCGTTCTCCAAAGAACATAACCATCCCCACCTTCAAAAACTGTACGAACTCTGCCCGCTGCTACAACAGCCCCAGTCCCCATCCAAAATCAACATTAAGAGAATGGAAACCAAATAAAAAAACAAAAAAAAACCCTTTGTAGAAATAAATGGGAGGGAGGGCATGAGAATCTTGTCCAACACTGTCCCCTGGTCCAACTGATGCTCCCATCAAGGAACCCTTAGGACCACACCCTGTCCCACCTTATCCTCCTCTAATGAGGTAAGACCTAATAAATGTCCCCCTTTTCCCCACACATTATTTGAACACCTACATTACTATGGCCTAGCTAGTCAAACCCCATCATGTAGGCCTTCCGTTTATGTTGCGCCTGCAGCTCCTGGCGTGTGACTTTTTGCAGACAAGCCTACTTTAACTCATATGCCCGGCTATAACTAAATGTGCACAGCACCCAACAGTAAACTAAACCAGATGCTGTGTAAAACATGTGTTTGCAGTACAAATCACCCTGCACAGCATGAGAAATTACTCGGAGGCCCCATTCCATACAGCTTACTGCATCTTTATAAGTAAATATTATAGCACACCTTATCAACTAATACATTAACCACTTGCCGACCGCCGCACGACGATATACGTCGGCAGAATGGCACGGGCAGGCATATGGGCGTATATATAAGTCCCTGCCTTCCCGCGGGTGGGGGGCCCGATCGGGCCCCCCCCCGGTGCCTGCGGCGGTCGGTATTCGTTCGGGAGCGATCCGGGATGAGGGGGCGGCCATTCATTCATGGCCACCCCCTCGCGATCGCTCCCGACGAATAGAAATGCTCCGTGACATCACTTCCTCTCCTGTAATGTAAACACAGGAGAGGAAGTGATGTAATCTCTCCTCCGTGTCGGTATTTTTCGTTCCGGCACCGAGGAGAGAGGATCGGTGAGTTGCACCAACACACCACACGTACAGTAGAGCATGCCAGGCACACTCACACCCCCCCTTTACCCCCCGATCACCCCCCCAATTAACCCTGCCCCCCCCCCAGTCACAGTGACACCAATTGCATTTTTTTTTTTTTTTGCATTGGTGTCATTTGTGACTGTAATAACTGTTAGGGCAGTTAGGGTTAGCCCCCTTTAGTTCTAATGTGCCCCCCTAACCCCCCCAATAAAGGTTTAACCCCGTGATCACCCCCGTCACCAGTGTCACTAAGGCTGGGTTCACATTGCAGCGGTTTATGAGAACGAATGTGATTCGCACCGCACTGCAGTGCAAGTCACATCCGATCTCTGTGCGATTCAAGTTCAGCCATACAGATAGTATGGATGAATTCGCGCCGCACCCGCCGCACCCGCCGCAAATTCGCACGGGACCCTTTTTTGGTCCGCAGCAGAATCGGATCGCATGGGTGTTCACACCATGTGATCTGAGTTTGCAGATCGCACTGCGATATGCGAACTGATCTGTGGGTGTAATTAACATTTCACTGACACTCCCAGCAGTTCGCATAGGGCAGTGTGAACTGCCGCCGGGAGGCATGCGATGCGGGAACCCGCCGCGGATTCGTGGCGTTCCCGCATCGCTCCAGTGTGAACCCAGCCTAATAAGCGATCATTTTTCTGATCGCTGTATTAGTGTCACAGGTGACGCTAGTTAGGCAGGTAGGTATTTAGGTTTGCCGCAACTTTTTATAGCGCCAGGGACCCCCATATACTACCGCATAAAGCCCCCTGATTGCCCCCTAGTTAACCCTTTCACCAGTGATCACCATATAACTGTTACAGGTGACGCTGGTTGGTTAGTTATTTTTTTATAGTTTCAGGGCAGTTTTTGGGGTGTCATTTCACATATGCCCATGGCATGTGTGAGCAATATATCATTTAGTGACAACTTTGTGAAAAAAAAATAAAAATAAATTAAAGTTTGTAATTTTCCCGCAACTTGTGGCAAAATATAAAATATTCCATGGACTCAACATGCCTCTCAGCAAATAGCTTGGGGTGTCTACTTTCTAAAATGGGGTCATTTGTGGGGGTTTTGTGCCATCTTGGCATTTTATGGCCTTCAAAACTGTAATAGGTAGTGAGGAGTGAAGTCAAATATTTACGCCCTTAGAAAACCTGAAGGCGGTTCTTGGCTTTCGGGGCCCCGTATGCGGCTAGGCTCCCAAAAAATCCCACACATGTGGTATCCCCGTACTCAGGAGAAGCAGCAGAATTTATTTTGGGGTGTCATTTCACATATGCCCAAAGCATGTGTGAGCAATATATCATTTAGTGACAACTTTGTGTAAAAAAAAAAAAAAATTTTTTTTTTGTCATTATTTAATCGCTTGAGGCAAAAAAATAAAATATTCAATGGGCTCAACATGCCACTTATCAATTTCCTTAGGGGGTCTACTTTCCAAAATGGGGTCATTTGGGGGGGTTTTGCACTGCCCTGCCATTTTAGCACCTCAAGAAATGAGATAGGCAGTCGTAAACTAAAAGCTGCGTAAATTCCAGAAAACGTACCTTAGTTTGTAGATGTGACAACTTTTGCGCAAACCAATAAATATACAGTTATTGACTTTTTTTTTACCAAAGACATGTGGCTGAATACATTTTGGCCTAAATGTATGACTAAAATTGAGTTTATTGGATTTTTCTAATAACAAAAAGTAGAAAATATCATTTTTTTTCAAAATTTGCGGTCTTTTTCCATTTATATCGCAAAAAATAAAAATCGCAGAGGCAATCAAATACCATCAAAAGAAAGCTCTATTTGTGGGAAGAAAAGGACGCAAATTTTGTTTGGGTACAACATTGCATGACCGCGCAATTACCAGTTAAAGCAGCGCAGTGCCAAATTGTAAAAAGACCTCTGGTCATTTACCAGCAAAATGGTCCGGTCTGAAAGTGGTTAAGGAACACAGCAAGTCAGTTCTAGTCATTGGGAAGTACTGCACCCCACAAACACAGAGTAACAAAACAACAAATAGTATGTTAGCTGCTACATTATTTCTGAGTCCTAAAAATTAAGTATATATAAACCCTCAGCTTTTAAAACAATTCATTCAGTTTAATATAGAAATGAAAGGCAAACCTTTTTTGTACACATATAAAAAACATGATAAACACTAGTCTCATTTTTATCACAGACCCTCTGTTCTCAGCTGCATAAGGAGTTCAGAAAGACAGGGGAGGAGAAACAGCAGTACACTGGTCTTCCTGGTGAATGGCTATGCAAAGGGAGCATGTCAGGAGCGCCAACAAGAGCCTCGAAAAGAGGAGGATCTGGGCTGCTCTGTGAAGCTGCAAAAAAGGCACTTTTTTTTTTGTAATTCCTTTATTAGTTATATTATAAAAGAGTCATAGAAAAAAAATATAAAAATATGCAGCTTAGTACAGTGACAATAGAAACTTCAATATATGGACGGCTGAAAAAAAAAAAAGACAACGATCCCAGAGGAAGTATTCAAAATGCTAATCCAATACCACGACTATAGCATATACAGTATAATACTGCTCACCCATAAGTCAGGAGAGCAAACATGAAAACATTGGCAATGAAACAAGAAATGGCACACATGGTGAGGCTATGCGCTTCGGCAAGTGGAAGACCATGAGTGGTCAAAAAGGTTTTACTTATCTAGTATTATGTAATTGGGAGGAACAAGGAAGAAAGTGAAATAGAGCAAAGCTAAGGGAGAGCTAACAGGACTAGAGAAGGGACGCAGAGGAAAAAGAAACAGGGAAGAGGACTGACAGGGAGAGAAAAAAAAGGGGAGGGTTGTTGGTGTAGGGGGGAAGAGAGGGCGGAGGGGTCACCCAGTCATCCCTCTCCCCGGGTAAGGCAAGGCATACAGACATACAGAAGTTCACTGGGCAGTGGAGAGCTCATTGAGGTAGGCATCAGTATACATAAAATAATTCCACGGCCTCCATGTTTCCGTACACAACTCTTCCGTGTTACGCAGTGTGGCTGTGAGTTCTTCCATGTTCTCGTATGTTGTTGAGTTTAGTGAACCACAGAGCCTTTGTAGGGGGGTCAGCAAAGCGAAATGCAGGCCTTTACTGCGTTTAAGCGTTGCATTGTGAGAGAATATTTGTATTTTTTAATAGGTTGTTTCATCAAAATGCAATAGACAGGCCATTGGGTTAGCATGCAGGTCGACAGCTGTAAGCTATTTAATGATTGCGGTGACATCTTGCCAAAATTATTGAATTTTAGGGCATTACCAAACATTGTGGAGCATAGTCCCACCCACCGCGCCACAATGCCAACAGGAGTCTGGGACCTGGGGGAACATACGGTGAAGTTGGGTGGGGACCCAGATCTTATAACTAGTCTCCTGTACCCATGTGTCAATGGTTGACTTTTGAGCAAATTGGAGAATCTTTAGTCTTTGGGCAGGAGTAAAACTTGGAGCCAGTTTCCCATCTAGTGAGAAATGGAGGGACATGTTCTTCTCCAAGGTGTATCAGGGAGGAATATAGCAAAGAGAGAGAATGACGTATCGGTTTCCCTCTGTGACATAGTGATTAAAAATAAGTGGGCGTAAGATACCTGAGGTACGTGAGCAAGGTCGGAGAAAAAAATCGAAGTTGAAGGCCACCCCAAAAGTCCAGAGGAGGGTCAATAAGATGGGCTAGTTCAGAAGAAATTAAGGTCCCTGTGGATGTGAGGAAGTCCATCAAGTGAGTATAGCCCTGAGCTCTAAGACAACAAAACTGTCCACCCTGAAGACCAGCAAGGAATTTAGGATTACCTGAGATGGGAATCATGGGTGAGGGACGTGGAGAAATTGAAGAGTTTTGATTTTTTTTTCCAGAGCAATCTGTAAAGTACTGCCCCTTATGAGATCTTTTATGATCAAGCAGTATAGTCTTTGCAAACAGATCCCATCTGCCACACTAAATAATGTGGATGGACAAATCCCCTGCTGCACAGTGGCGGCTGGTGAAGTTTTAGGATGGGGGGGCCAGACCCCGCCCTTCCTTTTTGACACCTACCACTTCGCATAAGCCCCACTCTTTATTATGATTAGGGGTGGTGCATTCATTTGTAGGCGTGGCATATTGAAAAATATATGTAGTTTCAGCGAAATAGTGGTTGTGGCTTAAAGGGGCGTGGCACTAAGGGGTGTGGTTAGAGTATGAGATGAACGAGGGATAGAGGGAGAGGAAGGGAGAGCGTGAGAGAGAGATGGAGGGGCAGTAGGCCCAGATCCTACACAACAATACAAATATGTGTATTTCAGAAAATGTAACAATCAGCAGACAAAGATACTCCAAACACCTGGTGTTAGCGTATCACTCATCCCGCCACCATGGTTGTTATGGTGTCAGGATGATTGAAGCGCATTATTTCTATTATTACATTGTAATAAAAAAAAAGTCATTCAATTCACCATAATGCAGAATCAGTGGGAGCCCTGAGTGTGTCATCTGCCACGTTGCCTGCCACCAGATGCCATCAGGTGCCCCTAGTGGAGTCTGTCCTTACATCAGGTGCCCCCAGCGGAGTCCATCCTCACATCAGGTGCCCCCAGCAACAGAGTCCCTCCTCACATATGTGTCCGCACATCTGTGTCCACATCAGCGGAGCCCTCCTCACATCTGTGTCCCCATCAGCGGAGCCCCTCCTTTCATCTGTGTCCCCATCAGCAGATCTCCTCCTTTCATCTGTGTCCTTATCAGCGAAGTCCCTCCTTACATCAGTGTCCCCATCATCGGAGCCCCTCCTTACATCTGTGTCCCCATCAGCAGATCTCCTCCTTACATCTGTGTCCCCATCAGCAGAGTACTCCTTACATCTGTGTTCCCATCATCGGAGCCCCTCCTTACATCAGGTGCCCCCCAGCAGTGGAGTCCCTCCTCACATCTGTGTCCCAATCAGCGGAGTCCCTCCTTACATCTTTGTCCCCATCAGCGGAGTCCTCCTTACATCTGTGTCCCCATCAGTGGAGCCCCTCTTTACATCAGTGACCCCATCAGCGGAGTCCTGCTTACATCAGTGTCCCCATCAGCAGAGTCCTCCTCACATCTGTGTCCCCATCAGCGGAGCTCCTCCTTACATCTGTGTCCCCATCAGCAGAGCCCCTCCTTACATTTGTGTCCTCATCAGCGGAGCCCTCCTTACATCCGTGTCCCCATCAGGGGAGCCTCTCCTTACATCTGTGTCCCCATCAGTGGAGCCCTCCTAACATCCGTGGCCCCATCAGCGGAGCCCCTCTTTACATCAGTGACCCCATCAGCGGAGCCCCTCCTTACATCTGTGTCCCCATCAGCGGAGCCCCTCCTTACATCTGCGTCCCCATCAGTGGAGCCCCTCCTTACATCAGTGTCCCTGTCAGCAGAAGGTAAAGAAAGGCGCCTCTAAGTGCAGTATGCAAAATGTAATAAAGTGCACAAAGGGTTAAAAGCACTTACAAGATTGTTGAGTGTTAAAAGACATGATAAAATCAGGAGTCCTCATCTGTGGCATGTGTCCATCCTCAGCATGGTGGTAGAGAGCAGTGTAGAGCCGTCCAGCAGCTGTATATCGTTCGTATACGTGTTGGAGAGAGGAGGCAGCAGGGAAGCCTGTGTATTCACTGCGGGACATACCAGGCTAATGGTGTCGGTGGAGAAAAGGGGGGTTTTTTTTTTAAATATCGTAAGGTTCCCCCCCAAAATCCATACCAGACTCTTATCCGAGCATGCAGCCCAGTAGGTCAGGTAAGGGAGGGGACGAACGAGTGCCCCCTCCTGAACCATACCAGGCCACATTCCCTCAACATGGGGGGATGGGTGGTTTAGGGAAGGTGGGGCTCTGCGCCCCCCTCCCCAAAGCACCTTGCCCCCATATTGATGGGGACAATGGTCTCTTCCCGACAACCCTTGCCCGGTGGTTGTGGAGGTATGCTGGCAGGGTATTATCAGAATCTGGAAGACCAACAAGAGGGCCCCCAGATCCCACCCACTCCTCCATGTGAATGAGTATGGGGTACATTGTACCCCTACCCATTCACAAAAAAAAAGTAGTGTGAAAAAATACAGTAGAAGGTTTTTGATATTAAAAATATCTTCATCTTCCTCGCTTCTTCCTCTGGTATTCCTCCATCTTCTCCCACATCTTCATCCTCTGGCCTTCTCCTGCTTCTTCTTCGGCTCTTCTTCTTTCTTCTGTCTTCTTTGTCCAGTGTTCTTCTTCCTCTGCCGCCGACCCTCCTCCGATGCTGCATCCCGCTGATCTGTCCATGCCGATGTTAAGCAAAGCGAAAATCATGGCAAAATCGTGGTAAGAACATGGTACTTGCGTTTTGGATGCGGGTCCATTGAAGTCTATTACATGCAAAACGCTGCACTTTGCGGGGGGGAAAAGTCCCCAACCCTTTCCAAAAATGTAGAGGTGTCACATCACATTTAGTTACCCATCACATTTTGCTACCCACTGGAGTATGCATGCGGGACGCCGCCATATGCATTCAAACACAGGGCCCCTCGTGGGCTCACTTCGCTCACCACGCTTCCAGCACGGCCTCACTTTGCTCAGCATAATTATAACTTAACTCTATGTCCACTTGGATGGTGGGGCTTGAACCTGAACTCAGGGGTGTGGGCACAAAATTCTGCTACAGTGTTGGAATGCATATAGTGGCGTCGTGCATGCGCAGTCCAGGGGGTAGCCACATTTGATGGGACACCATATGTGACTAGACAGAGGCACAAAAATGCATTGATGTGAACTTATTCCATAGGAATCCATGTTAAAAAAATTCCCTGCATTACTGCAAAATGCATCAAAAAAATGCATTAGTGTGAATAGAGCCAAAGGCTGGATTCACACCTATGCAGTTTTAGTGCTTTTTGCAGATTTACACTACAGTCCACTTAACATGGTTTCCAATGGAACACGTTCTGTAGTGCAAATCTGCAAAAAGCCTTAAAAATGCATAGGAGTGAATCCAGCCTAAATTGGCATTTAGAAAACCTGTCAGATTTTAAATTGAGTAGTGCCTCACCAGATAGCATTGGGATAGTGATTCCAAACAAAGTTTCTAATATGTTGTAGATCTGAGTCCATAAAGTCTAGACAGATGGACATGTCCATCACATATGGTGCCTGGTTCTGGGCAGCCATGGAAGCAGGTCCTTGTGTGACCCGCAGCTTGTACCAATGGTACAGCAGCTTGTAGTTAGTTTCAAGAGCAGCCACATTCTGAAAGCAAAATTTGGTCGTTTTCTAAGATTTGCTGCCATTGTTGCGGCTCCAATGTTATAGTGAGATCTGCTTCCAACTTCTGCATGTAAATGTGATGGGGTGGTAAAGAGCCAGCAGTAAGTTGGGGGTAAAGCAAGGAGATTGTAGCACTAACCCCGGAAGGAGCTGCTGGTTTGATTGGTCTTACTGTTACCTTCTTCATCTAGATTTGCGTCTAGGGGTTTCCCGTGGTAGATTGCCCAGAAACTTTAGAGACTGACGACAGATCCGCTTAAAGGGATTTTTATTTGCAAAAAACATAGTTAACAAACAGTCTCTTAGTGTAGGATCAGAGGGTTAGGAGGAAAGTTCAGGTACTCTTAGCCCTTGTACATACGGTCGGAGAATCCGTCGGAATGTGTCCTATCGGACCGTGTCGTCGGATAATCCGACTGTGTGTGGTATGCATCGGACTGATTCCGTCCGAATCTCCGTCAGACCCAATTTTCCAACATGTTGGAAATATTTCCCGACCAACTGGGACGGTCGGACCTAATCCGATCATGTGTAGAGCATTTTGATCGGACCAAGTGCCACGCATGCTCACATTCAAATTCCGACATGGAAGTGCTCGTTCAGGTAAAACTACTGCTCGTAAGCGATATAGCACATTCGTCACGCTGCAATGTTAAAAATTCTTTCATCAAGCGCATTCTCTTGTCCTTTACAATGCTGCAAGAACCAACTTCTTTTGATGCTCATAGTCACACACACTTCTCCCGAACGGATTTCATTACCCTTTTTTAACCATTTCAGCAATACAATTTTAGTTTGCGTCACATCTACACAATTTTAGATTTGTTTTTTTTATTTTTTGGATGTTTTTGTGATTTTTTCTAAAAATCTCCTTTAGGCCCCTTTCACACTAACGTCCCGTTCAGGCCCGCCTGTCAGTTTTTCAGGCGGACCTGAACGGGTGCTCCATAGAGCTCTATGGAGCGTCGGATGTCAGCGGTGACATGTCCGCTGACATCCGACCCGCTCCGATCCGAAAAAGTGTGACGGAGGAAAAAGCTATTTTTCCATCCGTCTGCGGATCGGATCGGATGACGACGGGCACTGCGGTCCGTCGTCATCCGATCTCCCATAGGGGAGAGCGGCGCTGTGACAGGTCCGTCCCTGCACAGTGTGCGGAGACAGACCTGTCATCTCCCTGCTCAGCGGGGATCGGCGGAGTGATCCCCGCTGAGCAAACGGACATCCACGGGGCGGATCAGAACTGATCCGCCCCGTGTGAAAGGACCCTTAAAGACAGTTTGCTAATTTCTCCTTTTTTTTGTGTGTGTAAACTTACAACAACAACATTATTCTATTTTTTAGATTTTCTTTTTCTTTTTTAATCTACAGGAGCTTGTTTAGTGTTGGCACCCCTTGTTATTTATTTCACTTTGTTTTTTGGAAATGTACCTGCCTGCTCACAAATAAACTGTCCTTTTGGAAGGAAAACACATACGCAAGTATTTCATCCAAACAAAAATACCTTTATTTCGGTGTCAGTAACAGATAAAGAGGGAGGCAGCAATGTCGAAACTGGGGAGATTCGTGAAGCCTTGGGCCCCCAGGGCACACATCAGCTATTTAAACGCAAAAATTGGTGGCCTGAGGAATACATATCTGAGGGAGAGAACTCTGGTCCTGAAGTCCATGAAACCCGGAACAGCAGCAGATGACATCTATGTTCCCAGGCTGTGGTACTACAACAGGCTGCATCTTCTATCAGACCAGACTGAACCCAGGTCATCACTCTCTGGTCTTCCTTCCACGCTTCCCTCCAGGCTGTGGCTGTGGTGCTGGAGGTGTGGCAGAAGGAGGAGGAGGAGGAGGAGCAGGGGCATGGGCCAAACGACACAAGTGTGTTTCTGGTGTCATTTGGCCCAACAGACCCGTGTTGAGGGTTTGTAGAATAACCTGCTCACACAAGATCTGTTGCCCCTGCTCCATTTTATCAAGCTTGCATGCAACCAAGGCGGCAAAGGCCTCTTGGTAGGTGGGTTTGGCTTGGAGAGCCTCACCAATCAGCCTCAGGGCCGTCTCCTCAACATTCCCCCCCTTTCTCGCCCTTATGCGTGGAAGGCGGAGGGGAGGGACCTGGCATTCGGTGAGGCTCCTTTGGCTGCCCACCACCTGGCTGCCGCTTACCCCCGCCTCCTCCTGGCTGCCACTTTCCACAGCCACCTCCTGGCTGCTGCATTCCACACCCTCCTGTTCCTGGCTGAGTTCTTCCTGTGTATGAAAAAGGGACATAGTTTTAGTTTTTGGTTCATCAAACACACACAATTTTCACATCAACACTGTTGCAAATTGTTAACCAATAGAAAAGACTATCATTCTGAGCCCAGCATTTTTCTTTCTTGTGCCAAAGGTTTTGGCCACTACTGTCTATTGATATGTGAAACACTTTCAAAACTCACCAATTAGGGAGCAGAAATCAAGCTAACATTATTCATTCATTCATTTTGACTCCACAAATATGTACAACAATACTATACCTGGCTCAAGCTGGGCTCCTCCAGTTCTTCCTGAGTGGAAGGCCCAGGTTGGGCGTCGGAAGACTCATCAGGTGTGGAATGTAGCATAGAAGGACGCGTGGAAGGAAGAGTAGAGAGGGATTGTCTGGCCTCAGCCTGGTCTGCAAGAAAATGCATCCTGATGAACAGAGGGAGGGAGCTATAGTCATTAAACCCGTCCATAATGTCTGCAAGACACAACACAAGACAAACCCTAATGTCAGGCTAAACTCCACTAATGCAGGCCTCAATCTAGAAGCAGTGTAGCCTAGTGATGTGCCAAGTTCAAAATTTTACCTTCGTTTGCGCGTTCGTCGCCTCAGCTTCTCCCTCTTTTCACAGATCGTACGGACGACACACGCGTGCTGCGTTTTATATACAGTGTGCATTCCAGACTATTCCCCGCCCCTTCGCTTCCGGCGCAGTGGGGGGGGATCACATGGCGGAGAGAACACAGGTGCGCACTAATAATTACACTAACGAGGAGGAGGGTGAGGAAAGCCCGGAGCCTGCAACGTCCCGATCCAGGAAGACAAGATTTAAGGCCGCAAATATGTCTTTTGGAGAGATGTTGGAGATGGTGGACATATTGAACAGGACCGACTATGATGGAAAGTATGGACCTTACCCAAACCCAAATATCAGAAAGGCCAAGATCATGAATAAAGTTTTGAAGAGTCTTCTGCATAATTTTGGTGTAAACCGATCCATGGATCAACTGAGAAAACGCTGGTCAGACCTGAAACTGAGGGAGCACGAGCAGTACATAAGGATCAAGCGTGTTCTTGACAAAAGTAAGTAGTTGTCGTGTGTTAATATGATTATTATTGCTTGCATACTGCTCCATGTGCTTTGAGTTCATGTTGTGCATTTTAAAATGGCCACTTTCAAGTTCATGGTTTCATTCGTTTGTAGGAAACATCGTTCTTCCGGTAAGTATTCCAGCTGAACACAGTGTCCCCAATAATGTTATGACCTTGAAGCTCGGCAAAAATAAACAATTGAACAACACTTCCAAACAATGTTTCATATTGTTAAATCTGCCCTCTGTGTGCTAATTCTTTATTTTTTTCCAATCTCATAGGGGAGAGAAGACTCGGCAAGTATGAGGACACCAGGGACCCCACCCCTCACAAAGAAGGACAACTTCCAAAAGCTCAAACAGAGGAGCAGGAGGAGGAGGAAGGAGAGATCGTGGAGGTTGGGCAAATTGTCCCCACAACAGGTGAGTGTTGGAGAACACAGCTTCCGGTAAGCTCATCAATGTATGTCACCATATTTATATTACATGGTTTTTTTTATTGCTTTGTTTTGTAGGTGATGTGGAAGAAGATTCCCGTTTTAACAGTGAAAGTGCCCAGATCGTGGAGATAATGTGGTGCAATCCGGATTGGGAACATATCCTGCAAAACATCAATGATGTAACTCAAAAATTGAAGAACATCATTGATGTTTTGGGGAGAGTGTGAAACACCCAAAACTAGATAGGGTCTTTTTTTGGAAATTTTAAACTCAAAATGTTGTATTTCTCCAAATTCGACATTTGGAAGATGCACAGAGTGTGTAAACATGCATTATCTCCCACCATGGGGGATCAATGTACGTGTTTTGTGTAAAGTGTCTGAGATGAAGGGGTTGCAGCCCCAAAGCATGTACATTGATCCCCCATGATGGGAGATAGCACATGTTGACACACTGTGTGCATCTTCCAAATTTGGATTTTTCAGGGGTCACACCCCATGTGATGAAGGCAATATCATCCCAGTTTGTACATACTCATGTCAGATATTGTCTTCACTTTTCAAAGTTGAACTTTGTAAGTTCCTGTGTTCTGTATTTTACAGTTAGATACATGCCTGTTTACCCAAAAACACCAATTAACCCAAATTTTTATTAAACTCTGTTTTAGAAACACACTATTTCTTGGTTGGTTGTATAAACATTTTCAAAACGCACATGTGAATGTGCTTGTATTAAAAAGTTAAATTATCAACAATGTGTGGCTTCCTTTTTCATGGCAACAAAAATGTATTTGGAGTACAATTTGAGTTTGTGCTGAGAAGGAGTGTGATTTACTAAAGTCAACTCCACTTTGCACTCCAAGTGCAGTTTCAGGTGTACTTTTACAGTGCACTTGGAGGACATAGTGGATGTGCCTTTAATAAAAAAACACCCACAGTGATGTGTAAATTTTTACAATCATGCCATTTTCCTGCCATGGTGCTGAAAATGAGCACGATTTTGGTCAGTAATGCACTACATACATTAGTTACCAAAAAAGAAGGTGTGTGTGTAGCAGACCCACAACATAATAACATTATCTTAAGAAGAGACTGTCCCTTCATCTCGCTCTGAACTTGGGTTTGCACTGTTGGTGAAAAAAGGCACAACTTGAAAAAACCTAATTATACCTAGGAGACACCAAAAACCAAGCCAAGCAGTAAATGAAGGAGTTTCAGATCCAAATTTATTTTTAAAATGCCGCTCAGACATTGTCTGGCATATCAATGGCCCCCCTACCCACAAAGTAGTCCATGTATTGGGTTCTAACATCACGGGCGCTTTGGGGGGGCAAGCCAGGATGAGCATGTTGAAGGCCCGTGAGGTTATCTGCATTTTCCATCAAGTCTGCATCTTGTTGGCCAACTGAGACCGCATAGTTCACAGAAACTTTTTTTAAATAATTGTGCAGAACACAGCACGCCCGCACTATATGATTGAGTTTGTATTCCGCCATGTGAATAGGCGTAAGAAAAAGGCGGAACCAGCTGGCCAGTATACCAAAAGTGTTCTCCACCACTCTTTGGGCTCTGGACAGGCGGAAATTAAAAATAATTTGGTCTGGGGTGAGGGCCTCATGGGGAAAGGCCGCATCAGATGGTTCGCCAGGGCAAACGCCTCATCCGCGACGAAGACGAACGGGAGTCCTTCCTGATTCTCCTCTGGGGGTGGCAAGCCCAGACTGCCACTCTGGACACGCCAGTAGAACTCCGTCCGTGCGAAGACTCTACCATCCGACATCCGTCCATTTTGCCCCACGTCCACATACAAAAACTCATATGTCGCAGACACCACCGCCAACATCACGATACTATGAAACCCCTTATAATTATAATAGTACGACTCTGAGTTGGGTGGTGGGATGATGCGGACGTGCTTCCCATCTATTGCTCCTCCACAATTGGGAAAGTCCCAACGACTTGCAAAGTGGGAGGCCACAGTCTGCCATTCCTGTGGCGTTGAAGGACACTGTGGAGTGAAACAAGAACAAAAATTAGTAATTTGACCAATCAACATTACAAGCAGATTACACACAAACATTTTGTGACTAAATTAGTCAAACATTGTGGGAACTGAGTATTTAAAGCCTAAAGTCTAATGTCCCCTTATGAGAGTCATCACCCCCCCCATCTGATGGGCCCTTGCTAAAAAATGAGGGGGGGGATGTTTAGGACAGGTAACCCTCTCCACTTGATTGAGAGTGAATGGCTAAATAATGTGTGCTACTTTGGGAAGCCCCTCCTTAGTTACACTATTGGCAGCCCACGGGACAGGTAAGAAGTGTCATAATAACAAAAATTAACCAAAATGTAAGCACTTTTTGACATTCTGCTATTACATATCCAGATAATTAATAGGTTAAAACCAAAAAAAAAAACATTTGAAAGTATTGAGGCAGGCCCTTGCACTACATGCTTAGGTGAATTCATCCATAAATGTGAGCATCAAAAAGGTAGGTATAGTGTGTATTGAGTTTGGTAAAGTCAGCAGATAAAGGATTGCTATCAGCTGAGCTATCAGTTGGGGGAAGGGGGGTTCCTAATGAGTTTGGCACAACCCCCCCCCCAAAAAAAAACACTCTGCATGAATTGAAGCACACACATCACATCTGTAGACATTTTAGGGTAAAGCAATACTATGGAGCTGCCAAAAGACATTGTTAAGTGACTAGACTATAGTTTTATGGGCCAAGAAGAGCATGGTGGGGAAGTTAGTCAGGCAAATATGCATGAGGACAAAGGGGCAGAGCATATAAATTAGAGCATATTGCAATGATGGAAATTAGGGAATGAGGAAAGAAATGCAAGACATTAGCAATCATGAAATATACAGAATGCGATGTTAAAGGATAAAACTTATTCCCAAATAAGCTGCGCTATACTGATCCGATAAATGCTATGTGAAGCAAATGAGTGAATAAATAAAGCATGAAATCAAAAAATATTAACAAAGTGCAGACAGGGAAATGCATATACTAATGTTCAAATATTAGTCCATCATCCCATCAACAAAAAACGTTTTGCTTGTAATCTCCAACGTGTTTTAAACACACCACACCGATATAGGAAAAGTGTCATCAGAGTTTGCAGGAAAAAAGAGGACTGCCACCACCAACACTACTGCCGCTTACCAGCTACACTGATCCCATCTCAGAGACCAGATATCGCCAAATCAAAAACGCTTCCTCTGAGTCAGGACTGCATGGAGGGTGTATCCTCTTTAAGCGCTTGGTTCAAATGGTTAGAAGAATCCTACGGCCACACCGCTTATTCCAATGGTTAGAAAAATCCTACGGCCACACCACTCATTGCCCAGCACATATAATAACGAAAGGAATCGCCATAGTGTGATATAGTCACAAAATTTAATATAATAAAAAAGATTGCACTTACATCAAGTAGAAAAAACGTTGCTTTGTAAAACAAACAAATTCGCCGGCCGGCTTAGTAACGCTGCCCGTCGCTTCCTGGAAGACGTTACCTATAACGAAACGGCGTAGGGAGGAGCGACGTACTGACGTCACCGCGATCTACGCTGGACCCGGAAGCGACGGGCAGCGTTACTAAGCCGGCCGGCGAATTTGTTTGTTTTACAAAGCAAAGTTTTTTCTACTTGATGTAAGTGCAATCTTTTTTATTATATTAAATTTTGTGACTATATCACACTATGGCGATTCCTTTCGTTATTATATGTGCTGGGCAATGAGCGGTGTGGCCGTAGGATTTTTCTAACCATTGGAATAAGCGGTGTGGCCGTAGGATTCTTCTAACCATTTGAACCAAGCGCTTAAAGAGGATACACCCTCCATGCAGTCCTGACTCAGAGGAAGCGTTTTTGATTTGGCGATATCTGGTCTCTGAGATGGGATCAGTGTAGCTGGTAAGCGGCAGTAGTGTTGGTGGTGGAAGTCCTCTTTTTTCCTGCAAACTCTGATGACACTTTTCCTATATCGGTGTGGTGTGTTTAAAACACGTTGGAGATTACAAGCAAAACGTTTTTTGTTGATGGGATGATGGACTAATATTTGAACATTAGTATATGCATTTCCCTGTCTGCACTTTGTTAATATTTTTTGATTTCATGCTTTATTTATTCACTCATTTGCTTCACATAGCATTTATCGGATCAGTATAGCACAGCTTATTTGGGAATAATTATTTGAATTGTGGGTATCTCACGGTTAAAGCTGCTGCTGCGTTTATAATTCACAATTTTTTATTTTTTTTTTTGTTTCATTACTTCACATTAAGTTTACATAGGAACAGCGCTGTATTTTTTTGGTTTTTATTCTGTAAAGGATAAAACTTACCTTCATATAGTCCTTCTGCAGGACCTGAATGATGGCAGAACAGGTCTCTGGAATAATGATCCCCAGAGCCTCGGGGGAGATGCCTGTAGAGAACTTGAGGTCCTGAAGGCTTCTCCCAGTCGCCAAGTAGCGCAACTTGGCGATGAGCCTCTGCTCCGGAGTGATGGCTTGCCGCATGCAGGTATCCTGCCTGGTGATATAAGGGGTCAGCAAAGCCAGCAGACGGTGAAAAACGGGGTCCGTCATCCGGAGATAATTCCTGAAATCATCAGGATTATTCTCCTGGATCTCACGGAGCAAAGGCATGTCCGAGAACTGGTCACGTTGGCGCAACCAATTCTTGGTCCACAAACGCCTCCCCTCCCTGTTCATGGACCAGGCTTGTGTCAAAGTGACAACCCCAACACGAAGCCCCTGCACAGCAGAAACTCTACGACGAGTACGTAGAGGAAACATGGTTTGAAAACGGTCGGCTGGTCAGAACGGACACCAGAAAACACAGATAAACAGCAAGGCCTGAAAGAACGACCTGAATAGCAGAAGCAAGCAGACAATAAGAAATGCCTTTCAAAGCGTACTATACCAAGATATAGTCCACAATGATCAACAAATACTTACTGACTGCACGCACTGATTATCAGATACGCAAAGACAAGCACAAACTGAAGAGCTGTAGCGATCTGAATCACAAATCTGATAAGCGCGAATCGTCTCTCACCAAACTTCTACTAACACACGATAGACACAAGATCAGCAGAAGGAGCCCAAAGGGTGCCGGACATGGTGCTGAACTTCCTTTTTCTAGTCCCGCCGTACACGGCTTACGTCACCGCGTTCTTGGCAACCGCTCAATCATACAATTTGGCCCGACCGTGTGAATGCAACAGTTTCGGACACAATCCGTCGGACTAAATCCGACGGACAAAATCCGACGGATTTGGTTGGCAAAATCTCCGACCGTGTGTACAGGGGCTTAGTGTCAAAGTCAATAATAAAGGACTTGCTTACTTTGACTAAATCCACAACTGGATGTTCACTCAAGTTGGACAGTCCTTCTCTCACAAGGCCTAGCAGCCAACAAGCTGTTTAAATCAGGAACAAGTCTCTGCCACAGACGTTGTTGTAGAACACGCAGGAATAAGTCTCTGCCACACACGTTGTTGTAGAACATGTAGGAATAAGTCTCTGCCACACATGTTGTTGTAAAACATGTAGGAAACTAGAACTTGTAGAACACTCGTGTAATACCTGGATCTTTCAGCCGGTTTGGTGATACATACGAGATTGGATTCACTTAGATACTTCAGCCTCAACAGGCTCTTACTAAGAAGCCAACCCGTACATGGCCTTCTTCTGAAGTTAGCTACGAAGTTCCTGGGCCTCTCCCAACCGGAGACAGCACCGGACCACCTCAGAATCCTTTCTTTAGTTTCCTTGCCTCGGGCTAGCCAGCCCCTAGACATAAAGTCGGATGGATCCGCACCCCAGGCCATAGCCTTCCTGGGGGCTGGTCAGGAGGACCAGGACCATGGAGTCAGAACATACTTCTGGACCGGAAACCCCGAACCACGTGACATCCACATCTTAAGTACCCTCTCGCAGAAAGCACAGCAAGAATGACCACTCCCACTGGGCGGGCTCTGAGAGAAAGTAACCTTAAAGCACCCAACCAGACTATGGTTCTATGCCTGCCAGAAGAGACAGTGCCCCCGGTGGCCAGGCTGAACACCCTATAGTCCAGTCAGACTGATGCTGAGGTCAAAATTTGGAACAATTGTACCTGAACCAAACTGCAGTTCAGGTGTAACCTTAAATTTCATTCAGGAGCCAGCGCTACATGATCAAACCTGGGGATTGCAGATCTTTGCAGAAATGCCATTCCAAGGGTGTTTTCTTCTATTTTTAAAATTGAATGATGTTGTGCAAAGTGGTGCCGCTAGGGCCACCCAGTGATTCAATTTTGGACGATTTATTAGAAACCTGCCAAAATGTGTGCAGTGTATGGCCAACTATACTCCAGAAATTCACCTGATAGAAACGATCAGAGGCAACATACCAGGGTACATGACAGAGGCCAAGAGTTTGTAAAATAAGACGGTAGTTAAATAAATGTAAAAAAGGAGTTTGTTTGACTCAATAGACACCAGCTAAACAGGTCTGACATAAAAAATAAGTATTTTTTTTTGTATTTGTACAACTGGACAAACAGTAAACATTACTGACAGCTAATAGTCAAGAACATAAATTGTTTTGGACAATTGCATGGCATTCCAATTAATATCCGGTCTGACTTTTTCCATTCAAAATAACCAGTTAATCAGTGTTAATCATGACAGATCAATAATTTAACCTTCTTTTACTTTAAGTGAACCAAACACTGCCGACCATGATCCTGGCTGATATGATAGGAGATGGGAAAATTAATTTTAGTGGCTTTAGATGAACTACCGATAAAGTGAAAGAGATCCTAGTTATGAATCTCAATTAAAGTAGGGAAGAACTGTTAATACTGGTCCAATGACTTCATCAGTCATTTGTTAAATTTAGTTCACCTTATTGTCAATAATTCCTTGAGAATCTCTGCAATGCAAATGTTGCAGCTCCATCTTGTGGTGAAAGGTTGAAATGCTTGAACAGACTGAAAGGCGATGAAGTGACCTTTTGGAGGAAGTCAAAGTAACCTAACTCAATTTTTCCAGTAGAAAATAGTGCTCTTAAAATGTCAGGCTCAGAAAGATAAAGGGATTTCAAACTTAATAAAATCACAAGGAAACTTGATAGCTTTGACAATTCACAGCTTTCATTAACTGTAAAAATGAAAGCTAAAGAATATTGGTAAGCAGCTTTGAGGGTTTGGTGAAACATATCTGATAAGCAATATGTTCTTGTAACAGGGGGGTGTTTCTTGTGTTATAATGTAATGTGCGGTACACATGTGGTGTATAATTTGGGATTCAAACGATATCTTGAGAAAAAAAAAAAGATGTAGGTAATACATGTAATGATAGCCTGCAGCAGATTTATTTCTTATTCATTTTCACATGCCTCTGTCTATATTTTTCGCCGTATTTGTGTGCAGATCAAGCTGACCAGTGGTAGGGGTTGGGTGCTTGATTTTTGCAGAAATAGCTATTTAGAAATAAAAGGTGACCATTCTGGACAACCTGTCTTAAATTTCGTACTTACATTTTCAACCCCCTTCCTGACTAGGCCATTTTTTGCGATACGGCCCTGCGTCGCTTTAACTGACAATTGCTCGGTCACGCCCAAACAAAACTGATGTCCATTTTCCCCACAAATATAGCTTTCTTTTGGTGGCATTTGATCACCTTTGTGGTTTTTATTTTTTGTGTTATAAGACCCCTTATACACTGGGGTGCTTTGCAGGCGCTACAGTTTTAAAAATAGCACCTGCAAAGCGCCCTGAAACAGCCGCTGCTGTGTTTCCAGTGTGAAAGCCCCGAGGGTTTTCACACTGGAGCAGTGTGCTGGCAGGACGGTAAAAAAAGTCCTGCTAGCAGCATCTTTGGAGTGGTGAAGGAGCCGCTGAATGGGGCAGCACAGCTATACCGCTGGCATAGCGCTGCTGTAGCCACGCTTTGCGGTGGTTTTAACCCTTTCACGGCTGTTTTTTAACCTGTTCTCAGCCACTAGCGGGGGTTAAAAGCACCCCGCTAGGGGGCGAATAGCAGCGGAGTAAAAATAGTGTCGCTTTACCGCTGACGCCGGGGCGCCGGCAGTGTGAAAGGGGCCTAAGCAAAAAAAGAGCTACAATTTAGGGGTAAAAAACAATATTTTTACTTTATGTTATTGATAGCCTATAAAAAGATTTAAAAAATATATATATTTCTTCATCAATTTAGGCCAATATGTATTCTACTACATATTTTTGGTCAAAAAATTCCCAATAAGCGTATATTGATTACTTAGAGTGTCTACAAACTATGGGATATTTTTATGGCATTTTTCTTTAATCATTTATTTTACTAGTAATGGCGGTGCTCAATGATTTTTAGCGGGACTGCGGCATAGCAGTGGGCAAATCGGACACCTAACTGACATTTCTGACACTTTTTTGGGGACCAGTGACATTATTACAGTGATCAGTGCTAAAAATATGCACTGTTACTGTACTAATGACACTGGCCAGGAAAGGGTTAACATCAGGGGCGATCAAAGGGTTAAGTGTGTCCCTAGGGGGTGCTTACTAACTGTGTGGGGAGTGAACTCACTGTATGAACAGAGATGGAGGAGCCTCCTTAGGGATTGAACCCAGTGTGACACATTTGACAGATCAAGGTCACTCCCGTTAATTCAAACAGATATCCATGTAGGGGATGTAGTTACCTGTCAGTAAAATCCCTAAAAATTAGGACATCATCATTGTATTCTTGTAAGGATGGGTCACTGAATTATATACAGTGGACAGGGGCTACTTCATCGCATTGACAGGAAGGGTCTGAGATCCTATAGGTTGTTTCCAGTCCTTGTAGGTTCTTGTAATGGAACAAGCTCTAGGTGTAGAACAGCAGGCTGACCCCTTGCTGTAGCAGGTACTGCATCAATCAGGTTAGAAATAACCCCATACAAATTGGAGTCATAGTTAGTTTGCTCAAAAACAGACTCTTCAGTTGTAGACTGAGGAATCTGAATCAGAGATGGTAATTAGAGCGTTAGGCACACAATTAAAATGGGTCAGAGTTAGACTTTGGTGAGAATGGTGCTGGAGTGCACTTAAAGAGTGTGTGAGCAGATTGCTCCAGTAATTGGGACAAAGGGTCGTCAGCTCATTGTGCACAGTGATCAACGTCGAATCTACATCACTGTACAACGTGATTTACATGGAGAGGGAAATGTCTATTTACATGAAGAGGGAAATTTCTATATTTTTTTTTTATAAATGACTTTGTCACAGAGTCTGTGTATTTGTTTATTATTTTATTTTTTTGTAAAGGAGTAACAAGGGGTTATTCACATACAGGGGGGCAAATATCTGGGGGGAGGGCTTATTCTAAAGGGGCTTTCAGATTCCAATAAGTTCACACTGAAGAGACCCCACATGAACCAGGCCAGTGATACAGGAATGAGACTTTTGTCCCCACCTACATGGAAGTGAGTTCTCAGAGGCTGGGTCGCACCAGAGGCTGTGCCATAACTTTGCACCCAGATAACACTCTGCAGTTAACTAACACATTAATTAGAAAGATCCACAATGTAGAGCCCAGTGCCCAAAGGTTACATTCCACTAGCTCCTTAACCTTCCAGCTGATTATATGTTGATCTGAATCTGTAGAGACTAGCTTGAGAAGCATTTTAAAAGTCTTGATTAAAGTCACCAAAGAAAAAAAACATCTATTGTAAAGTGTACCAAGTATCTTAATGATATAGCACATAGTAGATGAGGTTGAAAAAAAGACACAAGTCCATCAAGTCCAACCTATGTGTGTGATTATATGTCAGTATTCTTGATTGAAGTAAACAATGAAAAATAAGAATAATAAGGCTAATACAATTCTAGTTTTTTTTTTTTTTTTTGCAGGGGTGAAAATGTGTGTATCCAACCTCCTAGGACTCTAGCAAAAAAAAAAATAAACCCATGGAGGCAAAGTAATACAGGAGCTTACTCCAACAGTTTTTTTCAGTGTTCCATCCTCCTGTAGGTAACAAAATAACCTGACTGTTCATGAATTTATGATTTCCTGTGTCCCTGTGTTTTCTTTGCTATCACACTCTTTATATAATAACCCTAATTGGGATGTAATGATTTAATATATGTAACTTACATCATCACATCATTTTTCTGCAAAGTTTGTATACAGTATTTTGTATGTTGCATTGACTTTACTATACAGATACAAGCACTGTGTATAGCGCAATTGTCTCCCCATAGCTAAGACCTAGGAAGCCTTGAGTCTTATTCTTTATTCATTTTAAACTTTATTAATCAGATGTGCTGTCTCAATGAATTCACCAACTCTTCCTTTGGCAGGTCTATGCCCAGGTCCTGAGCCTCACAGCTGGAGTCCGCTTCAATGGATGAGCAGTTTTAGATTAGAAATCATTTTTTCTATAATGAGCACAACAAATTGATTTCTCCTTGTGCCCCCTATAGTGTATGCATCCTGTCTCATCAGCAGCGTGCCCTGTCCCCTGCCAGCTCATTTAGCACTCACTGATGTGGCTGCTATATCACTTAATTGTGGTACATTTTTAGACAATGCATAAATGAGCGTAACTGAGTATTTAAAAGTTCTCAGAGTACACTGAAATAAAACTGTTTAAAGGAAATGTAACCCAAAAAATCAATGCAAAATTCTACTTAACATCATTGACCAGCACCTTTATCGATAACAGGGTGTTTGTCACAGGATTATAAAATTCAACATCATGCTGTAGGAACCCATAAAAATGCAATAACGTACATCTAAACCCTAACTGGAAACATTTGGTTTGCTAAAGGACTGCGTGTTAAACAATGTTCTTTTTGTTTTTTAAACCTGCTTTGCATTTCAGTGCTGCTTTCCTCATCCAGCCTCTTTCATACACTACCTGTCTGCATGCCCTTTTTTTCAGTATCAAGTGTACATAATTTCTCTACACCACATGAGTCAAGCACAAGACCCGGGAGCCAAATCCAGCCCGCCAGGCCATTTCATATGCCCCTCACACCTTTCCTGCAGCTATGCCCCCCCCCATCTCTTCCCCCCACCTTGTCTCAGCAGTTGGCAGCAGAGAGGAGGACAGAACTCCTCCTACAGATCCTGTGCCCCTCTGTGCAACTGCAACACCCCTCTCTGTCTCTCCTGGGCTCAGTATTCAGCAGACTGAGGCAGCTGACACCAACCCTCCTCCAGTCCTCCTCCAGACCCTGCACATTCTGTTTCCCAGCTCCACCCCCAGCTTCTTTCTGTAAGCAAAACAATGTAAGGGGGGTGCACATATATGAATTACACAGGTTCTGTGGTTAATTGAATGCAGGTAAGGCCCTAAGTGAGTTTAATTACCACCGTAATCAGCCACAGAACCTGTGTAATTAATATGTGTTTGGGTTTAAAGGGATGAGGTGGCAACCATAGTGCACTGTTATATAAGGGAGGGAGGTGCTCAGGACATCTAGTCTTGCAGATACAAACGGCCCTTTGAGGGCAAGCAAAATGCTAATGCAGCCCACAATGAAATTAAATTTGACAACCCTGCTCTACATTATCTTCTTGATGGTGACAATGATGGACCAAACTTATGCAATATGTATCAGCATGCTTTGGACACCTGCAAAATCAGAGAGACTGCTGTTCTACGTTTTCTTCAGCAGCATAGCTATCAACAGAGCAAACATGCAAGTCTCTAAACTATATTACTTCCTGTAACTAGTGTCGGATTTGTAAGGGGGCAAAAGGGTCATCTGCCCTGGGCTCTCTGACAAAAGGTTCCCCCCTCTATACAAAAATAGTTTAAAACAATAGAAAAAAATCTAAAATTATAAAATTAAATAATAATAAAATATATAATAAAAAAGAAATACTTTCTTTTATTAAATGTATCTTGTGAAGTAATATTTTACTGGTCATCATCGGTAAAAAAAATATAATCTAGACTTTGACTGTATGTGTGTGTGAGCATGACCTCAGAATGACGTTGTGTCATGCATTATAAAAATGTGTGACTGTCATTGAGAATGTAAACCAACTCTGTGTATGAGGGGCCCCAGAACCTGAAGTGCCCAGGGCTTCCCAAAGTCTAAATTTGGCACTGCCTCTAACTATCCACACTACATTATCTAAGGTACCAAAGGTTGCCTGTACATTTTTTAATAGAAAGTAACCTGCAATAGTAACTTGCAGCTTTTTTTGGCTGTCCAGTAGTTTATATAGTTGTGCTAAGGATCAGAGAGAATGTTCTCTGCTTCTCCTTCCAATTGATTGACAAGTGGCTACTCCATTTAATGCAGGTAGCCTGTTTAACCACTTCCCGACCAGCGCACGACGATGTACGTCGACAGAATGGCACGGGCAGGCATATTGGCGTACAGGTACGTCCAATATTCAATGCCACCCTGCCATTGGGAGCGCGCCGCCGCCGGCGCGCTCCCGCGCTGGTCGGGATCCCCGTGAGTCCGGTCGCGGGACCCGCGGACTCGATCGCCGCGGGCATCCCCGCGATCGTCTCACGGAGCGGCCGAATGGAGGAAATGCTGTGTAAACAACATTTCTCCATTCTGCCTAGCAACTAGTGACGCTGATTTCTGCTCCATGTGATTGGAGCAGAGATCAGTGTTCACTAAATGAAAGCCCAACCCCCCCACAGTTAGTAACACACCCCTAGGAACACTTAACCCCTACACTGCCACCCACTGGTTAACCCTTTCACTGCCAGTGTCATTTACACAGGAATCACTGCATTTATATAGCAGTGATTACTGTATAAATGACAATGGTCCCAAAAATTTGTCAAAAATGTCCGATGTGTCCGCCGCAATGTCGCAGTCACAATAAAAATCGCTGATCACCGCCATTACTAGTAAAAAAAAATAATAAAAAATTATTAATAAAAATGCTATAAAACTATCCCTATTTTGTAAACGCTATAACTTTTGCGCAAACCAATCAATAATCGCTTATTGTGATTTTTTTTACCAAAAATATGTAGAAGAATACGTATCGGCCTAAACTGAGGGAAAAAAATGTTTTTTTATATATTTTTGGGGGATATTTATTATAACAAAAAGTAAAAAATAATGCGTTTTTTTCAAAATTGTCGGTCTATTTTTGTTTATAGCGCAAAAAATAAAAACCGCAGGGGTGATCAAATACCACCAAAAGAAAGCTCTATTTGTGGGAAAAAAAGGACGTCAATTTTGTTTGGGAGCCACGTCGCACGACCGCACAATTGTCAGTTAAAGCGACGCAGTGCCGAATCGCAAAAAGTGGTCTGGTCTTTGACCAGCAAAATGGTCCAGTCTGCAAGTGGTTAATAAGGCGCAGTAAAACCACTAGGCTAGCCGTTTGTACTAAAGTGTTTCTAAAGCCCGGACATTTTTTTATCTGAATGCATTCCCTGTTTTAAAATAGTTGTATTCCCATGTACCCAGTGAAGTTACTAGCCTCAGGTGATACACAGAGATAAAACAAATCCACCTACATTAGTTGTACTTGTCTATCTGCATTCTTCTCTGCAACTATTCAAAGTGCTGAATTTTAAAGCTTGTCTGAGAGCTCAGAAAAAATGGGGCGGCGAGCTGAAGTTACAATCTGCAGAGCTCAGAGAGGAGAGCTCTGAGAGATGATCGGAGGGAAGAGACAACCCCTTTCACACAGCTAACAGTAACAGAGCTGGAGGTCCCTCCCTGTCACCTTTTTTCACTTGGTGTCGGGTAAACTTGTCAGAAATTATTCATGCTGATAGCAGGGGAATGGGGCAGCAGACAAAAGTGACACTTTTGTGCTCAGTGCTCTGGATTGAGACAGGCACACATTGTAGAACAGAGGTCTCCACACTATGGCCCTCCAGTTGTTCAGGAACTACAATTCCCATCTTGCCTAGTCATGCATGTGAGTGTCAGAATTTTACAATGCATCATGGGACCAGATGTATAGTTCCGCAAAAGCTGGAGGGCCATAATTTGGAGATCCCTGTAACAGGGGGATATGCTTTGTCCATATTTCATGTCATGAGGTTCACAACCACTTTAACTAGATGCCGACCACCGGGCGTCAAATGATGGCCTGGCGGCGCATCTCTTGTGGTGGGAGGGCGTCACACGACGCCCTCCCATTTAAACAGGGAATGTGTGCGATCGTACGCGCGCATACCTGTTCCTTCGGTGGCGGTGTGTCGCCACCGAGGGGGGTGAACAGCCATTGGGTATGGCTGTTTACCACATGATTGACCGTGACTTCACGTGATCGGCCGTGACTTCCCGGGAACACTGCTCCTCACCAACGCCGGTAATCAGCCATTGGCCGGCTGTTTACCCACGTGATCGGCTGTGATCGTTTCACAGCTGATCACTAAATGTAAACAAACCGCGGTAACGAGATGTTACCGGGTTCTCCTCCTCACACACCGATCGTGGGTGAGGAGGAGAATTGTAGAGAATTCCGATTGGACAAAGTGCCACGCATGCTCAGATCAAATTACGAGACCAAAGCTATTGGCTACTAGCCTGAACGTAGTCCCGTCGTAACGAAATCATCATCACGTTCCGAACGATCGGATTTTCCGACAACTTTGTCCGACCGTGTGTACAAGGGCTAAGCCTAAATAAAACCAGCAGCTCCTTTGGCTACATTCAATTATTTGATAACAAAAATGCTGTTGTTTTTATTTTATGTGCATGTGATTGGATATTCTTTGCAAAGTAAAGCTTTTCCACTTTAACTAAGTTTTAGTGAAATTTTCCTTGCAAAGTGTAACTTCACTTAAAAAGTAAACTGTTTTTCCCTTTAGTAAAGCAACCCCAGGCACTCATACATAATCCAAATGTGTTTTTTTTTGTTTTTTGTTTTTTACAGAGCTGCGCGATACAGTGCTTGGTCGAATCCCTGTGAACAAAAGCGTGAACCATAAAGTAGCTAATAGATTTCAGGCTGGACCAGTTCCCCTGTTGTGCCCTTTGGTCCAAGCATAGGCATGTGCGTAGGAGGTGTGCTAGGTGTGCTCGGGCCTTCTCTAATCACTCTGTGCAGTGACAATTCCCCCTACTGCCCATGCTTCCTCCCCTTCTCTCCCCTCGGCTGTTGCGGAGGGTGTTTCAGGATGGAGAGTGGGGGAAGGGGCTAATCAATATGTCATTTACCGGCCCCTTCCTTTTCTAAATGAACACAGTGAACACACTCACTGTGTTCAGTCATAACCAAAGCATAGTAAATTGCTTACTATGCATCAGTTTGTGAATGAACAGGAATTCGTTCAGCACAGAGCACTTCCCATTCATTCACTGTCCAGTACAGTTAAGCCTGCAGAGAAAGGTGTTTGAGCTTTGGGGTGCACACCCTAATCCAATAGGCTGTGCACACCTATGGGTACAAGTTTTTCTTAAACATACATTCATAACAATACAGAAGCCACCTATAGTATAATGCAAGGCTTGCAACCAATTGTAAGTTAGTCCTGTCTGCAAGAGCTCATAATCTCTTAGCTGAAAAGAGCAGTGTTTCGCATTTGACAGTATGGCTCATGGCTTTTGATCATTTTCAAAGAGACCCTACAGCAATCTCATATGCTACAGCAAAGAGTATGATTATAACATGGATCTGCTCCAGTCCTCAAAGCAATTAAAATAAAAGGAAAAGCACTCAGAAAGTTGATTATTCTAAAAAAAAAAAACGGTATTACAGCTAAAGCAAAAAAGGCCCCTCATTTTTCCATTTATTAGGATCATGTCACTGCAATATATAAAGGTTAATATATGAAAAAAATTTCCTGGTTTACTAGAAGCCATGGGGAACAAAGAACCGCTTGCTTGAAATTTTCCCCAACGGATATCAAATGTGACAAGGTAATGCCATAACGATGGCATGTCAACAAATATTAAAGTGGCTTCTGGGGAATGATGCAGATATTTCATGTTTATGGAGTGTAGAAATGCACCCTCTGATCAAAACTGTAGTTACATTTAGCGAAGAAAAATACATGCAAATGCTTTTCAATACAGTTCAAATTTATATTCTTATATCAGTATACTGCAAATGTAAAAAGCATAAATTGCATGCTTTCACAAAATAGCAAAAAAGTACTGACTGGTAAGCTAGAGAAAGCAAATTGAGACAAAATTACAGTTGTCAACACCAGAAGCTACGGGGCACTGACACAGGTCAATTTGTAAGCAAAAACAAAATGTACTGTACATTTTACTACTTGGGCTTCCACTGGGCTGTAATAGGCTTTCAGTGTGCAATAAAAAGACAAAACCAAGTGCTAAAATTACATTAAGGCATTCAAAAGTTATTACATTTGTTTCTGCTGCTTTGTAACCCTAACATATGCTTCATTATAGTAGATGCCTATAAATTGAACAGTGAAATTATTTTTTTCCCCATCTCAGTAAAAAAAACTTTTTATGACACCCAAAAGGAAAATATATAAATATGTCTCTCTTAACCACTTCAGCCCTGGAAGGATTTACCCACTTCCTGACCAGAGCACTTTTTGCGATACGGCACTTTGACGCTTTAACTGACAATTGTGCGGTCGTGCGACGTTGCACCCAAACAAAATTGACTTTTTCCTCACAAATAGAGCTTTCTTTTGGTGGTATTTGATCACCTCTGCAATTTTTAATTTTTGCACTATAAAAAAAAAAAGAGTGACAACTTTGAAAAAAAAAAAACAATATTTTTTACTTTTTGCTATAATGAATATCCCCAAAAAATATATATAAAAAAACAAATTTCTTTCTCAGTTTAGGCCAATATGTATTCTTCTACATATTGTTGGTAAAAAAAATTGCAACAAGCATATATTGATTGGTTTGCGCAAAAGTTATAGCATCTAAAAAATAGGGAATAGATTTATGGCATTTTTATTATTATTATTTTTTTTTATTAGTAATGGCGGCGATCTGCATTTTTATCGTGACTGAGACATTATGGCGGACACGTCAGGACATTTTTAACACTATTTTGGGACCATTGTCATTTATACAGCAAATGGTGCTATAAAAATGCAGGGCAGGGAAGGGGTTAAACACTAGGGGCGATCAAGGGGTTAAAATGTGTCCTAGGGAGTGATTCTAACTGTAGGGGGGATTGCCTCACTAGAACATGACAGAGATCACTATTCCTGATGACAGGGAGCAGTAGAGCTCTGTCATGTTGCTAGGCAGAACAGGGAAATGCCTTGTTTACATCTCCCCATTCTGGCATCTCCCCGTTCTGCCACTCAGTGACACAATCCTGGGCCCCGGCGGACATTGAGTTTGTGGGCCCACAATGCCGCAATTTAAAGGGGAAGTACCTGTAAGCCCATTTGCCCAGCCGTGCCATTGTGCCGATGTATATCGTCATGCGCTGGTCGGCATGTGGTTAATATACAAAATCATTTAATTTATACAGAATAAGCTTACAATGCACTGACCATTGGTCAGTTTGGGCTCCTGTGTTGGTCAAAATATAATAGGTGCTTAACCGGTTCCCGACCAGCGCACGCCGATGTACGTCAGCAGAATGGCACGGGCAGGCAAATGGGCGTACCTGTACTTCCCTTTAAATTTGCTGAACTGCCATCACGAGCGTGCCGCACTCGTGTGCTGGTCAGGACCCCCGTGAGTCCGGACGCGGGTCCCGTGTACTCGATCGCTGCGGGCATACCCGCGATCTTCTCACGGGCGGCTGAACGAGGAAATGCCATTGTAAACAGCATCTTCCCGTTCTGCCTAGCAACTAGTGATGCTGATCTCTGCTCCATGTGATTGGAGCAGAGATCAGTGTTCACTAAATTAAAGCCCAGCCCCCAACAGTTAGTAACACACCCCTAGGAACACTTAACCCCTACACTGCCACCCACTGGTTAACACCTTCACTACCAGTGTCATTTACACAGGAATCAGTGCATTTATATAGCAGTGATTGCTGTATAAATGACAATGGTCCCAAAAATGTGTCAAAAATGTCCAATGTGTCCGCCATAATATCGCAGTCACAATAAAAATTGCTGATCGCCGACATTACTAGTAAAAACAAAATTATTAATAAAAATGCCATAAAACTATCCCCTATTTTGTAAACGTTATAACTTTTGAGCAAACCAATCAATAATCGCTTATTGAGATTTTTTTTACCAAAAATATGTAGAAGAATACGTATCGGCCTAAACTGAGGGAAAAAAATGTTTTTTTATATATTTTTGGGGGATATTTATTATAACAAAAAGTAAAAAATAATGCGTTTTTTTCAAAATTGACGCTCTATTTTTGTTTATAGCACAAAAAATAAAAACCGCAGGGGTGATCAAATACCACCAAAATAAAGCTCTATTTGTGGGAAAAAAAGGACATCAATTTTGTTTGGGAGCCATGTCGCATGACCGCACAATTGTCAGTTAAAGCGACGCAAGGCCGAATCGCAAAAAGTGGTCTGGTCTTTGACCAGCACAATGGTCCGGGGCTGAAGTGGTTAAAGCGATATTAAACCCAAATGCAAATGTTTATTATATTGCAGCTTACGAATTCTTAGATGTTATGGCTGCATTATTTTTTAGGCTTTTTTTCTTTTTTTCCATTGGATGATTCTGCCAATAAGTCTGTTGTTTTCAAAAGAACAAGCTGTCCTGCAGATGTAACAGGCCTTGTGCACACTGGTCGTTTTTACAGTGGCTGTTTTTGGCTTCAGGCTTTTTTTCTGCAGCCAATAAACTCCCCAGCATGTTATCCTATGTGTCCATGCACACATAGGGGTTGATTTACTAAAACTAGAGAGTTCAAAATCTGCTGCAGCTCTGCATAGAAACCAATCAACTTTCAGGTTTTATTGTCAAAGCTGAAGTTAGAAGTCGATTGACTACCATGCAGAGCTACACCAGATTTTGCACTCTCCAGTTTTAGTAAATCAACCCTATAGGTTGTTATTGGCGTTTTTTAGTAGGGGCATTTCTGGCTGTAAAATAACCCAGGACTAGTGGGTCTTAAGAGTAGTATTTCAGCTGTAAAAATTCTCTAACGCTGATAAAAATGCTGAAAAATGCTGAACAACACGGCTATTCAGCATTATTGAGCCATAAGCTTTTGTGGGAGTATAGTTTTGCTAAAAAATGCTGAAAGCGCTAAAAAAATGCTGAAAAACGCTACTACAAAAACACTGCAAAGTTAATTCCACAGCTACAGCTTTCTACAGCTAATGCTACTGGCCTTAGAGGGTTGAGACAAACCTTTTACTACTAACAGGATTGCTTATAATGATCCGTTTTCATTTATTTATGTAAAACCTTTATTCTAAAAGAAACAAAACTGTTGCTGCTTAAAAAGTAATAGCTGGGGTTTGGCTTCAATTTGTTTAGTGCATTTAAATCTGCTAGTACATCTAACACTCCCCTCCCCCAGACTGACAATGGCGCTATCCAAAGGTGTGTCATCTAGAGTGGGGGCACTTTAATATAAAAGGTGTGTTACTACTGGCCAGATAACCAGGTGAAAACAGAGGGAAGAGGAAACGAATGCAGCCACCACATCTAATGATTGGTAAGCTGCAATATATTACAGTTTTGGTTTTGGGTTTGAAACCAATTTAGGATGATAGGATCTGCAAATATTTGCAAAACATATTTCTGTTCCAAAAATTACATTTTCATTATATAAAAAAAAGCTCAGATATTCTGTAATTACAATATACAAAAGGATCTATGGGACTTATATGATTTGCCGTCCTGTTTTTTTTTTTAGCAGGCAGGTTTTAAGCTAAATTTAGCTTTCTCAGTACCTTCCTACCTCCTACTGTTATTGTATATCATTATTAATGTGTTAACTTTACACTTGAAACCTGCTGATATAAGTACTATAAGCAGTAGGTCATGCCGCAGCAGAGAGATTTAAAAGGAAACAGGAACTTGCTATGCTATACCAGCTACTATACTATTGAAAATGTCCCTGACTGATTATGCTAAGAAGGACATTTTTAAAAAGCAACAAATCTACCTTGCTATTTCTGGTTTTACTAATATGATTCGCACTGTTTTATATTGTATACTGAATTAGATACTTTTTGCCAAGTAATTCAACAAGCTTTGTACTGAAGTGTTTGTTAGTCTGCTTTCAAGAAGTGGTGGTGAGCAGGGTCATGTGCGTCAGAGCCGTCATAGCAAGTGAAGTCATATGCTTTAGAGCAATGGCGGAAAGCCAGGTGATGTGTTTTGAAGCAGTGGCAGAGAGGATTGCTTCACTGTCTCCATGCATATAAATAACTACGAGTGTTAAAAAAACCATAAGCAAAAAGCGGTCATAGATACAACTCAACCGCAAAACGATATTCCCCAGAAATCATCATGCAAAAAAAATACCATATGCAAAATGCATACCACACATGGCAATTTCCGGTATTATAGTTATGCGGTTGAGTCGCATCTATGGGACTTTTTGCTTATGATTTTATAATTTCTCATAGTTATTTGCATGTATGGAGATACTCTGTGAATTTTACTGACTCATGGTGTACTCTACTTTTCCTTTTTGTCTTTTATAGACACTGGGGCTTGAGGTTCTTGGCCTCCTTTGGATTTGAAGTGATTTGATCTCCTGTGCTCACATATCATATATGCTGGATGTTCAAAAAGTTGACTTCAGCCTTGTTTTCAAATTTGTTCCAGCTTCTTTGTCCACTATTCATCTTCCATCATAGTTGTGTTTTGTAAGTACATCTAATTTCAGCCCGGTCTTGTGGTTGGCCAGTGTATGTTCCCATTGGAATTTCTGGTGCTTACACCAAATCTTTCTTTCTTTCTTTTTTTATTTTACTTTTACTTGCCAGAACTGGTCCCATGTCCATCCAGGAAGGAGGAGGGGGGATACAGATTTCTGGATCTGTATTTTTGGCTTAGCTGGTCCACCATTTGCCATTGGGTAAGATCTAGGACCCCTATTGTGAAGTGTGGATATTCAGATATCTTTCATTTTGTGTATTATGTACAATATGTTCATGTAATGTACATTATTAGTGTGTACTCTTTATTGTAGATACTCTGAGCTCCCCAATCTCCTGAAGAAGTGGCATATTACATGCCGAAACATGTTGAGAAACATAGGCTACATGTATGTTCCCCTGTACCTCTGACTAGGGATGAGCCGAACACCCCCCGGTTCGGTTCGCACCAGAACTTTCAAACGGACCCCAAATTCGTACGAACGTTAGAACCCCATTAAAGTCTATGGGACTCGAACGTTCGAAATTAAAAGTGCTAATTTTTACGGCTAATATGCAAGATACTGTCCTAAAAAGGGTTTGGGGACCTGGCTCCTGCCCCAGGGGACATGGGTCAATGCCTAAAATGTTTTTAAAAATGGCAGTTTTGGCGGGAGCACTGATTTTAATGACGATTAAAGTGAAAAAAAAGTGAAATATTCCTTTAAATATCATGCCTGGGGTGTGTCTATAGTATGCCTGTGAAGTGCCACGTGTTTCCCGTGTTTAGAACAGTCCCTGCACAAAATGACATTTAACGGAAATAACGTCATTTCAAACTGCTTGCGGTTTTAATGTTATATCTGGTTCCCGCAATATGGTTGAAAATCATTGAGAAAAATGGCATGGGTAGCCCTCCCTGCCCATTACCAGCGCCTTTGGGTCTTGTATGGATATTAAGGGGAACCCTGTACCCATATTAAAAAAAGGAAATACGTGTGGCCCACAGGCCCTATATACTCAGAACAGCAGTATACAGGCGGTGCAAACAAGACAGGGACTGTGTAGATTTGTTGTGTTAAGTTGAATCTGTTTGTAATTTTCAACTGGTACATTTTTAAAGTGTAGCTCCATTCAAAAAAACTATTTTTAAGCTTTTTGGAAAACATAGGGAAGGGTTATCACCCCTGTATAATTTGTTTTGCTGTCCGTCTTTTTTCATCTCACTTGCTGTTGTCTCCTTCCGTTTGCAGTAGGAGATGTTTGTAAGTTGGATGTATGAAAGTAGGGGCCTGCCCTATATGCTCTGCAGAAATGGCGGAACAAGGTGTTGGTTTTGCCACAACATTGTAAGGCCTCAAAGTGACTCTTGGTGGGCGCTGGAGCGCCCTGCTGTGAACGATTATATCAAGAATTGTAATTACATGTCATTGTTGAACAGTGGTAGAAAAATTGACCTTTGGTGGTTGTGGTGCTGGTGCCACAACACTATAAGTCCTCACAGTTACTCTGGGTGGGCACAGGAACGGGCACTCCTGTGAAATATTATATCAAGAATTGTAATTACATGTCCCTGTTAAACAGGGGCAGAAAAATTGGGTCTTAGGCACTGGTGCTGGTGCCACCACACTGCAACCTCTTCCATATACTCTAGTTTTAGTGCAGGAATTAGCCCTGCTGCAAAGCATTGCATCAAAAATTGTAATTAAACGCCCCTGTTAAACAGGGGCAGAAAAAGTGGGCCTTAGGCACTGGTGCTGGTGCCACGACACTGCAACCTCTCCCATATACTCTAGTTTTAGTACAGGAATTAGCCCTGCTGCAAAGCATTGCATCAAAAATTGTAATTAAACGCCCCTGTTAAACAGGGGCAGAAAAATTGGGCCTTAGGCACTGGTGCTGGTGCCACGACACTGCAACCTCTCCCATATACTCTAGTTTTAGTGCAAGAATTAGCCCTGCTGTAAAGCATTGCATCAAACATTGTAATTAAACGCCCCTGTTAAACAGGGGCAGAAAAATTGTGCTGATGGCATCACCCAGAACCAAAAATGTTCTTCCAACATATCAGCGGAGGAGGAAGAGGATAGACAATCAACATAACAGGACAGTCACTCAGCATCAGCATAGGCAGTCTTGAAGGGATGTGATATTTAAAAAAAAATTATTCGGTTACATCAGCTTCAGGTGCTTGGTAGCTGTGGGTGATCCAAGACTGATTCATCTTGATGAAGGTCAGTCGATCAACTGATTCAGTGGACAGGCGCACCCTGTGATCTGTAACAAAGCCACCAGCAGCACTGAAGGTGCGTTCCAAAAGAACGCTGGATGCAGGACAGGCCAGTAGCTCAATTGCATACTGTGCAAGCTCTGGCCAGTGATCCATCCTCAAGACCCAGTAAGCCAGAGGATTTTCGGTGGGAAAGGTGTCCAAGTCTGACCTTGCCCCTAGGTATTCCTGCACCATGTAAATCAGACGCTAGCGATGGTTGCTGGAACCGATCATACCTTGGGGCTGCGGACTAAAAAATTGCCTGAAAGCATCGGTCAGATGGCCACCTTCTCCACCGCTCCTTCTGACCCATGCCTCAGCAACACGTTGTCCAGGACCTGGAGTTTGTAACCTCCCAGTCTCTGGAAACGCGTTGCACAGACCTTTCTGCAAGGCCTCCCGGAGATGTCTTATCCTCTGCTCCCTCTGCGACGGCAAGATAAGGTCGGCAACCTTACCCTAGTACCGTGGATCAAGGAGAGTGGCCAGCCAGTAATGGCCCCTCTCCTTGATCCGAAGAATACGAGGATCCTTCTGCAGGCTTTGCAGGATCAGGGAGGCCATGCAGCGTAGGTTAGCTGAGGCATTCGGTCCGGAGTCCTCTGGGTCACTAAAGACAACATGATCCGCAGCTACCTCCTCCCAGCCATGTACAAATCCACAGGTTTCTTGGGACTGTAAATCATCCCTACAAGACTGCTGCTGCTGCTGATGCTGAGTGCCAGCCTCCACCTCCATGCTGACACAATCATCCTCCTCCTCCTCCTCCTCATTCCTGTGTGATGGGTGGCACAGCAGGAACACTGTCTGGATAAAGGGGGCCTTGAGCGGCAAGGAAGTCCTCCTCTTCCTGCCTCTGTTCTGCCTCAAGTGCCCTGTCCATTATTCCACGCAGCGTATGCTCCAAGAGGTGGACAAGAGGTACAGTGTCACTGATGCATGCACTGTCACTGCTCACCATCCTTGTGGCCTCCTCAAACGGTGACAGGACAGTGCATGCATCCCTGATCATGCCCCACTAGCATGGTGAGAAAAAACCGAGCTCCCCTGACCCTGTCCTGGTGCTGTAGTCGCACATGTACTCATTGATGGCCCTCTGCTGCATGTGCAGCCACTGCAGCATGGCCAACGTTGAGTTCCACCTGGTGGGCATGTTACATATAAGGCGGTTCTTGGGCAGGTTCAACTCCTTTTGGAGCTCAGCCAGCCAAGCACAGGCATTAAATGATCGGCGGAAATGCACACAGACTTTCCTGGCCTGCTTTAGGACATCCTGTAAGCCCGGGTACCTGCCCAAGAACCGCTGCACCACCAGGTTAAGGATGTGAGCCACACAGTGCACATGGGTCAGTTGTCCCTGTCGGAGGGCAGAGAGGAGGTTGGTACCATTGTCGCAAACCACCATTCCTGGCTTAAGCTGGCATGGCGTCAACCACCTCTCGGCCTGCCCCTGCAGAGCTGACAAAATATCCGCCCCAGTGTGGCTCCTGTCCCCCAAACAAACCGGCGCAAGCACGGCATGGCATCGTTTTGCCTGCGTACTTGCGTAGCCCCTGGAACGCCTACGGAGCACTGCTGGTTCTGAGAACAGAGCACTGGAAGAGGCCATGGAGGAAGAAGAAGAGGAGGGGGTGGAGGAGAGAGGTGTGTCACAACCAATAGTAGCATTTTGGAGGCGTGGTGGCGGAACAACCTCCAACACTACTGCACCTTGTCCTGCATCCTTCCCAGCAGAAGAGTTGCATGGCAGGTCAACATATGTCTGGTCAAGCATGTGGTGCCCAAGCGGCTGATGTTTTGGCCACGCGAGATACGCTTGAGACATATGTTGCAAATAGCAGCGGTGCGATCTGATGCACTCATCTCAAAAAAGGCCCACACCAAAGAACTTTTAGAATAACGCGCAGAGGCAGCGCCCTGCACAGGCAGAGCTCTGTGGTGTGATTCAGTCGGTGTGCTGCCCCTAAGCTGGCCCCCGGAGGGCATCCTGCCTCGTTGGACATGTGCCTCCTCCTCCTCCTCCTCTCTCCTACCAGGCACCCACGTGGAGTCAGTGCCCTCATCATCCCCTCCCTCTTCATCGCTGAAGCAAACCTGGCAGTATGCTGCAGCTTGTGGAACATGACTGCCAGATTGCTGTCCTTCTTGAGCATCCCCTCTCTCTGCATTCATGCTACTGCCTTCCTCTAGCTGAGTATCATCATCAGAGCCTACAAAACACTGGGCATCCTCCTGGAGCATGTACCCAACACTGTGCTCAAAGAGTTCAGGAGACTCCTCAGGAGGACGTGGTGGGTCTAGGGAAGGAGTCACTAATGATGACATTGAGAGGAGGGAAGACGATGCGTTGGCAGCTGCTTTGCTAGTACCCTGAGCCTGGGTGAGAGAGGATGAGGAGGATGAAGAAGGCTTGGTCATCCACTCTATCAAGTCGTTGGCATGTTGCGGCTCAACATGTCCAGCTGCCGAAAAGAAGGACAAGCGTGTCCCATGGCCACGTGCTGATGATGACGATGCACCGCGTCCACGACCAGCACTGTTGTCATAGACACATAGCCTGCTTGCCCTCTTTTATCGGCTCGCGCCTGTCTGCCTCTCCATGCTGTCCTTCCAGACATGGTAATGGCCTGAAGGGAGTTGGGAAAAACAGCAATTGGGTAGTGTATATTGTGCTGGAGGCACACACAACTTCTACTAACTCCTGCAGATGGCAGATGGCTCAAATAGAGAAGAGATATTTAGGTGGATATTACGGTGTATACTGGGTTCAGAGCACGCAGACAGAACGCACAATCTCCTACCACTGACTGCAAGCTCTATTTAAAACGAGCAAGATAGCTAGCTATATAGATAGATATAGCGGTGTATACTGGGTTCAGAGCACGCAGACAGCACGCACAATCTCCTACCACTGACTGCAAGCTCTATTTAAAACGAGCAAGATAGTTAGCTATATAGGTGGATATAGCGGTGTATACTGGGTTCAGAGCACGCAGACAGCACGCACAATCTCCTACCACTGACTGCAAGCTCTATTTAAAACGAGCAAGATAGCTAGCTGTATAGATAGATATAGCGGTGTATACTGGGTTCAGAGCACGCAGACAGCACGCACAATCTCCTACCACTGACTGCAAGCTCTATTTAAAACGAGCAAGATAACTAGCTATATAGGTGGATATAGCGGTGTATACTGGGTTCAGAGCACGCAGACAGCACGCACAATCTCCTACCACTGACTGCAAGCTCTATTTAAAACGAGCAAGATAGTTAGCTATATAGGTGGATATAGCGGTGTATACTGGGTTCAGAGCACGCAGACAGCACGCACAATCTCCTACCACTGACTGCAAGTTCTATTTAAAACAAGCAAGATAGTTAGCTATATAGGTGGATATAGCGGTGTATACTGGGTTCAGAGCACGCAGACAGTATGCACAATCTCCTACCACTGACTGCAAGCTCTATTAAAAAAGAGAAATATAGCTAGCTATATAGGTGAATATAGCAGTGTATACTGCGGTCAGGGCACGCAGACAGCGCGCACAATCTCCTACCACTGACTGCAAGCTCTATTAAAAAAGAGAAATATAGCTAGCTATATAGGTGAATATAGTGGTGTATACTGCGGTCAGGGCACGCAGACAACAACCACTACAGAAGAGCAAGAACAAAAAATCGGGCGATAACGATCGGTGTATACTGTGTTGAAGGTACACAGAACACCCACTAACTCGCTGGCGGCCTTATATAGTGTGGGGCGTGTACTACACAGCCTGAGCTATGATTGGCCACAGGCACCCTGCCTGTGGCCAATCATGGCTCTCCTTGCTGCTGGCACTGTGATTGGCCAAGCATGCGGGGTCACAGTGCATGCTTGGCCAATCATGAGCCAGCAATGCACTGCGATGGCGCAGTGCATTGTGGGCTGAGAGCGCCACACGAATTTGGCGCAAACTTCCCATAACGTTCGGAATTCGCTGAACGGGTGAACAGCCGATGTTCGAATCGAATGTATGTTCGACTCGAACACGAAGCTCATCCCTACCTCTGACTATTAAAGCTGTTGTGACATACTATTCATTACATGTGTACCACATGAAATGGCAACAGAGTTTCAGCTAATCAGGAGCTACTTCTTTGTATGAGCATTTGAAATTGAAATGTCATTTTTTTTAATTTATTTTAAAACAGTCTTTGTAATAAAAACTTTTTTAACTAAAAATGTGTGTAGTGTTTGTACCAAGAAAATCCATATTCCTCAAATATTTTGCTATTTTCTAAGAATCAGTCAGTTAAGCCACATTATTTCTATCACTTACACCAAATATAAATATACTTTATAAAGCCCCAGTGCTTCACTTACATTTTCTTCTGATTGATTTGTAGGCAAAGCTTATGCTATTGTAATATTGTTTTCCCTTATACTCATTGTTCCTTGCAAGGGAAACTAAACCCACCAATTTAACAGTGTACCAAAACAGTTTTATTCCCGGCACTCCTCTGGTGATAAGCACACTGGCAACTGTGACACTTGTGTCAACTCGCAACTCAACAATCAAGCCATAAAATGGCTGGTGTTACAGCTGATCACATGTGCAGCACCAGGGCAATGGCAGATCCAAGTAGATGCCTACTTCTGGGCTTTAAAGGACAGGAAGGTTTAGTTCCACTTTAACCCCACCAAATTTATTTTAATAGGTGATGCAATGTCCTGCTCTATCCCCCCCACCTACTTACCACTTCTGCTTCTCGCACCCTCTGCCACATGGTCAACCACTACTGCTGGGATGCACACCACTCCTCTGATGAGCATGATTCTGCTTGATGCCACTGCATGGTGACACATGGCCATACAATTTGTATGTAAGGCTAGAACTAAGAGAAAATGGAAGCTCCATTTTGCTTCCTGTATTTCTCTTTTACAGTAACTATAGTCTGTGTGCTTAAGTGAATGAAGGACCGTCTGAGGTTGTGATGCTATGTTTCGGAATGATCAAATCCTTGATAGCCGTGGACTGCGTATGTTATGATTTTTACCTGCTTCTCACTTGGAAATGTCCTAAAATACCTTACATCTTACATCTGGAAATATACTTCCTACCTTCCCATTCCAGTGCTCTGTGCTGGATACCATGGTAAAGGTAGAAGTAAAATAAATTGAAATTTTTCCACCATCTTGAGGTTTGAAGACTCTTTTAGTAGTTGAAACACATCAAATGTGTCTTACCAGCTATGATTATAGTGGTTGTGAGGCAAATCTATTGAATTTGTGTTAGATGAATCCTGTTGAATACTGGTCATTTGTTGGGTTAATAGGTAAACTAATGTCAAAAAAAGGGCTCAAGGATCTAAGCAATGCCACAGGAAATGTTTAACAAAGCAAAATAAAAAAGAATCATTCAATTTTTTAACACAACTTCGAAGGTGACATTGAAAAAACACCAATCCATGTATTACTTTTAAATTATATGCTTGGAAGATGTCTTTAAGTTGTATGTAGAATTATAAAACGGAATGATTTTCACAGATGACACTGCACTTGAGCGTCATATATTTTGGATGTATAACTTATATTTTACCGTTTAATGAGGTTGTAAACCTCGAAAAAAAAAAACCCTGCAAGACAAAGGCATAATGAGCTAGTATACACATAATAGTTTTAAAGTGAAAATATTTTTAGGCACTTTAAATGAAGACATGGCCTGGTAAGGTCAATTATCCATCCCTTGGAACTTTAAATGAAAGTATGGCCCATTAAGGTCATACATTTTCGTCGTATACATTGCATACTAGCTCATTATGAAATACTTACTTTAGAACGATGCCCTGGATCGGCGTCGGCCCTCATTGGCGGCACGCAGGAGCCGATGGTCCCAGCATGACTCCTGAAGAAACGGCACCAGCGGCTCGCTTCTTCAGTGCGCATGCGCCGATGATGTTGGCAGCAGCGCATATACTGAATATTTCCTAAACTGTGCACGGTACCTACCTACAGGTAAAAACAAAACGAAAAAACAAACCCTGCAAGACAAAGGCATAATGAGCTAGTATGTATCGCATATTAGCTCATTATGAAATACTTACTTTAGAATGATGACCTGGATCAGCGTCAACCGCTTGAACATCTTCCACTGGAGTTACTTCCAGGTTTGCGGCTCCTGCGCTGTGATTGGCCACACCGGTCATGACACAACTCCTGAAGAAATGCCACCAGCTGTCTCTTCAGCACGCATGCGCCGGTGACATCGGCAGCAGCGCATATACTGAATATCTTTTAACCTGTGCAAGTTTAGGAGATATTCACAGTATCTACAGGTAAGCCTTCTTATAGGCTTACCTGTAGGTAAAAGTGGTGTAATGCCGCGTACACACGAACGGATTCCGGACAGAAAAAAAACAATGAGAGCTTTGCTTTTCATCGGAAAATGCGACCATGTGTACATGTGTATGCTCCATCGGAATTTAGCTGTCTGAATTTCCGCTAGCCAAAAATTGATAGCATGTTCTCAATTTTCCAGACGGAAAAACTTTCTATCGGAAATTCCGATCGTGTGTATGCAATTCCGACACGCCAAAAATCACGCATGCTCAGATTCAACTACGAGACAGAAGCTATTGGCTACTGGCTATTGAACTTCCTTTTTCTAGTCCCGTCGTACCTCACCGCGTTATAAATGATCGGAATTTGATGTGACCGTGTGTAGGCAAGACAGCTTGAGCCGAATTCTGTCGGAATTCCGTCGGGAAAACCATCAGAGCTTTTTCCAACGAGAATTCCAATCGCGTGTAAGTGGCATCACACTGTTTACAACCACTTTAAAAGGGCCTTTTTGGTAGTTTTGGCCTGTGACACCTGATTTTTTTTATTGAGCAGTAATAGGCCTGAATTTACTGGTGGAAATAGTGCAACAATAGTTCTAAAACATATAGAAAAGTTTCTTCTTAAAATAATAAAATAACAAAGCTAAAGCCCTCAGCTTCTTACAAAATGGCCAGTGGCACAACAGTTTAACAGTATAAATTAACTAGTGTCAGGACAGAATAGTTTTCAAATTATGAAAATCTGAGAAAAGTCCTTATTTTTATTAGACCGTTTATTGAAACGTCAGCCAGACACCCAGCATTTTTAGGTGTAATCATCAATGGAAGCCTCTATATTTCTCTTATGACAGGTTTTCTTTAACCAGTTAAGGACCGGAAGGAATTGCCCCCTTAATGACGAGGGCATTTTTTGCGATTCGGCACTGCGTCACTTTAACTGACAATTGCACGATCGTGCGAAGCTGTACAAAAACAAAATTTATGTCCTTTTTTCCCACAAATAGAGGTTTTTTTTGTGGTATTTGATCACTCTGTGTTTTTTATTTTTCGCTATAAACAAAAAAAGAGTGACAATTTTGGAAAAAAAAAATATCTTTTCCTTTTTGCTATTATAAATATCCAACCAAAAAAATATAAAAAAAATGAATTTTTCCCTCAGTTTAGGCAGATATGTCTTCCACATATTTTTGGTAAAAAAAAATCGCAATAAGCGTATATTGATTGGTTTGCGCAAATGTTATAGCGTTTACAAAATAGGGGAAAGATTTATGGTAATTTTATTATAATTTTTTTTTTACTAGTAATGGCGGTGATTAGCAATTTTTAGCAGAACATTGCGGCAGACAGATCGGACACTTTTTTGGGACCATTGACATTTATACAGAGATCAGAGCTAAAAATAGCCACTGATTATTGTATAATTGTATTGTATAAATGTAATTGACAGGGAGGGGGTTAACACTAGCCGGCGATCAAGTGGCTAAATGTGTGGCCTAAGGAGTATTTCTAACTGGGGCGATAGGACTGCCTGGAGGAGGAGACCGATCGCTGTTCATAACCAGTATGAACAGAAGATCTAGCCCCTCACTACTGACAGAAAGGAGATCTGTCTATTTACATTGACAGATCTCCATTCTATCTTTCTCAAGAGCGATCTTGGGTGCCCGGCAGACATCTACGACCCCTAGTGCTCTTAAAGCGGGTGGCGTACAGCAATGGCGATTCACCCAGGGGAGCCAACCTGCTGCAGTATAACTGCGATGAGTGGTCCTTAACTGATTAAAGTGGTTGTATACTGCTGGACAAGGTAAAGTCATAATGCGCTAGTATGCATCGCATACTAGCACATTATGTGAAACTTACCTTAAAACAAAGCTGTTCCAGCACTGTGATGTCAGCACTGCAGTCGCTTCCATTTTTACCCGTCTTGCTTCCGGGTTCACTGGCTCCGGCTCTGTGATTGACCAGAGCCGCGATGACATCATTCCCACGCACAGGAGCTGCCACGAACGGCACAGGGCTTGGAAAGTAACACCACCCATGGCCGTTCCATTAGAGCACATGCACCAGTGATGTCACCGGTTGCATGTAATGTAAATATCCCTTAAACGGTGCAAGTTTTGGAGATATTTACACTGCCTATACGTAAGCCTTATTATAGGCTTACCTATAGGTAAATGACAGCAGAGGAAGTTTACTTTCTCTTTAAAGGGTAAAGGTTTCTCTTCCCACTGCTATTAGCCTCCTGTATTATAATAAATGTAAAATAAACTAGTACTTAAAATAAACTCACAATGGAGAAATTAAACTAGGTGTAGAAAAGGCCGGTGGGTAATTAAGTCTACCAGAATTAATAAAAGACACAATATATTTCAATAGAGTTGTAGGCTTAGAAATGAATACTATCTCAGAATTGGGCACAATTATGTGTCCTATAAACATGCATTCTTCTGTATAATCACAGGGCCTTCAGAATAGACTAGTATATAATGCTCAATGCAAAATGTTTCTGGCTTTCAGACACATATTTATGTACTTTCTATAACACACAATTTACCAGATATGTAGAATGTGAATATTTACTACAAGGACATTCTCTGCAAATAATGATGTTGCAAGACAAAATAAATTTATATAATTTTCAAAGAAATATATTTTATCAGTTTGGTTTTTGCTCTTACTTGTATATCACTTACAGGCCCCAGTATTATAATGCCATCTAGTGGGAAAAAATCAGAATGCATGCCAGAGAATAAGGTATGTATTGTGTTAAAAAAAGAAAAAAAGGCTCTAAGGCCACGTACACACGGGTGGATTGTCTGCCCAACTAAGTTCGTCAGACAATCCGACAGACAGTCCGTTCAACTTTTGAATGAACGGACTTGACCACGCACGATGAACAGACAGTCCGCTGAAAACTTGCGCGATGACGTGTACAGCAGGTACGACGGGACTAGAAAAACGACGTCCAATACACTGCAATGCAACCTTCGGCCGTGTAAATCCTTTCTGAGCATGCGCCATACTTAGTCCGTCCAACTTGCCTACACACGAGCGGACTGTCCACTGAAACCAAGTTTGGACGGACAAAACCAAGTTTCAGCGGACAAAATTACGGAAATTCCGAAAGACAAAGTCCGTCAGACTGTCCGCTGAAAAAGTCCGCTGAAGCCCACACACGAGTGGATTGTCCGCTGAAACACGGTTCAGCGGACTAAGTTGGGCAGACAATCCGCCCGTGTGTACGCGGCCTAAGTGTTCAAATTAATTTGCTGGCTGTGGGGAAAGAGCTCCTTTTCTTTTTCTAAGCTACTGAATGCCCACCTATTAGGCACACCTGCCTGTTCATACAACAACCCAAAAGCAAACAGCATAGGGACAGCTCAATTACAATCATGACAAAGGGGTAGTCAAGCCCCTTTATGCATGGATGATTAGTTGTGCTATTAGGGTTGCCACCTTTTCTTCAAGCCAAACCCGAACATTTTCACGGCGCATGGCAATTTTTTTGTAGTACACACTATAGGATTGTAAAATACCTTGGGTTACACAAAAAGAATAGTAATGAAGTGTGCTACAGTGAACAGTTGCTATAGCCAAATTGCATTAACAGTGGGGGGGACTTGTGATTAAATAAAACAAAAGCATTTAGTGTACCCATAAAATATGATTCAATTAATAAAAGAAGGGTCAGTAAAAATAGCCTACCATAAAAGTGGACATTGTCAGCCAGTAGAGCAGTGGACGGTGTCAGTAGAGCAGAGGACGGTGTCAGTAGAGCAGTAAATGGTGACAGTAGAGCAGTGTACAGTGTCAGTAGAGCAGTAAATGGTGTCAGTAGGTCAGTGGACAGTGTCAGTAGGGCAGTAAATAGTGTCAGTAGAGAAGTAAATGGTGTCAGTAGAGCAGTGGACGGTGTCAGTAGAGCAGTGGACAGTGTCAGTAGAGCAGTGGACAGTGTCAGTAGAGCAGGAGACAGTGTCACCAGGGCAGTGGACAGTGTCAGTAGAGCAGTGGACAGTGTCAGTAGAGCAGTAAATGGTGTCAGCAGGACAGTGGACAGTGTCAGTAGGGCAGGAGACAGTGTCAGCAGGACAGGAGACAGTGTCAGCAGGGCAGGAGACAGTGTCAGTAGAGCAGTGCACAGTGTCAGTAGAGCAGTGGACGGTGTCAGTAGAGCAGTGGACGGTGTCAGTAGGGCAGTGGACAGTGTCAGTAGGGCAGTAAATAGTGTCAGAGCAGTGGACAGTGTCAGTAGAGCAGTGGACGGTGTCAGTAGAGCAGTGGACGGTGTCAGTAGAGCAGTGGACAGTGTCAGTAGAGCAGTGGACAGTGTCAATAGAGCAGGAGACAGTATCACCAGGGCAGTGGACAGTGTCAGTAGAGCAGTAAATGGTGTCAGCAGGGCAGTGGACAGTGTCAGTAGGGCAGGAGACAGTGTCAGCAGGACAGGAGACAGTGTCAGCAGGGCAGGAGACAGTGTCAGTAGAGCAGTGCACAGTGTCAGTAGAGCAGTGGACGGTGTCAGTAGGGCAGTGGACGGTGTCAGTAGGGCAGTGGACAGTGTCAGTAGGGCAGTAAATAGTGTCAGTAGAGCAGTGGACAGTGTCAGTAGAGAAGTAAATGGTGTCAGTAGAGCAGTGGACGGTGTCAGTAGAGCAGTGGACAGTGTCAGTAGAGCACTGGACAGTGTCAGCAGAGCGGGAGACAGTGTCAGCAGGGCAGGAGACAGTGTCAGCAGGGCAGGAGACAGTGTCAGTAGAGCAGGGGACAGTGTCAGTAGGGCAGTGGACAGTGTCAGCAGGGCAGGAGACAGTGTCAGCAGGGCAGGAGACAGTGTCAGTAGAGCAGTGGACAGTGTCAGTAGAGCAGTAAATGGTGTCAGCAGGGCAGTGGACAGTGTCAGTAGGGCAGGAGACAGTCTCAGCAGGGCAGAGGACAGTGTCAGCAGGGCAGTGGACAGTGTCAGTAGGGCAGTGGACAGTGTCAGTAGGGCAGGAGACAGTGTTAGTAGGGCAGTGGACGGTGTCAGTAGGGCAGTGGACGGTGTCAGTAGGGCAGTGAACGGTGTCAGTAGAGCAGTGGACAGTGTCAGTAGAGCAGTGGACGTGTCAGTAGGGCAGTGGACGGTGTCAGTAGAGCAGTGGACGGTGTCAGTAGAGCAGTGGACAGTGTCAGTAGAGCAGTGGACGGTGTCAGTAGAGCAGTAAATAGTGTCAGCAGGGCAGTGGACGGTGTCAGTAGAGCAGTGGACGGTGTCAGTAGGGCAGTGGACGGTGTCAGTAGAGAAGTAAATGGTGTCAGTAGAGCAGTGGACGGTGTCAGTAGAGCAGTGGACGGTGTCAGTAGAGCAGTGGACAGTGTCAGTAGGGCAGTAAATGGTGTCAGCAGGGGACGGTGTCAGTAGAGCAGTGGACGGAGTCAGTAGGGCAGTAAATGGTGTCAGCAGGGCAGTGGACGGTGTCAGCAGGGCAGAGGACGGTGTCAGCAGGGCAGTGGACGGTGTCAGTAGGGCAGTGGACGGTGTCGTAGAGCAGTGGACGGTGTCGGTAGGGCAGTTCTGTCTGCGTGCTCTGAACCCAGTATACACCACAATATCCACCTACATATCTCTTCTCTATTTGAGCCATCTACCATCTGCAGGAGTTAGTGGAAGTTGTGTGTGCCTCCAGCACAATATACACTACCCAATTGCTGTTTTTCCCAACTCCCTTCAGGCCATTACCATGTCTGGAAGGTCAGCAAGGAGAGGCAGACAGGCGCGAGCCGATAAAAGAGGGCAAGCAGGCTATGTGTCTATGACAACAGTGCTGGTCGTGGATGCGGTGCATCGTCATCATCAGCACGTGGGCATGGGACACGCTTGTCCTTCTTTTCGGCAGCTGGACATGTTGAGCCGCAACATGCCAACGACTTGGTAGAGTGGATGACCAAGCCCTCTTCATCCTCCTCATCCTCTCTCACCCAGTCTCAGGGTACTAGCAAAGCAGCTGCCAACGCATCGTCTTCCCTCCTCTCAATGTCATCATCAGTGACTCCTTCCCTAGACCCACCACATCCTCCTGAGGAGTCTCCTGAACTCTTTGAGCGCAGTGTTGGGTACATGCTCCAGGAGGATGCCCAGTGTTTTGTGGGCTCTGATGATGACACTCAGCTAGAGGAAGGCAGTAGTGTGAGCGCAGAGAGAGGGGATGCTCAAGAAGGACAGCAATCTGGCAGTCATGTTCCACAAGCTGCAGTATACTGCCAGGTTTGCTACAGCGATGAAGAGGGAGGGGATGATGAGGGCACTGACTCCACGTGGGTGCCTGGTAGGAGAGAGGAGGAGGAGGAGGAGGAGGAGGCACATGTCCAATGAGGCAGGATGCCCTCCGGGGTCCAGCTTAGGGGCAGCACACCGACTGAATCACACCGCAGAGCTCCGCCTGTGCAGGGCGCTGCCTCTGCGCGTTATTCTAAAAGTTCTTTGGTGTGGGCCTTTTTTGAGACGAGTGCATCAGATCGCACCGCTGCTATTTGCAACATATGTCTCAAGCGTATCTCGCGTGGCCAAAACATCAGCCGCTTGGGTACCACATGCTTGACCAGACATATGTTGACCTGCCATGCAGCTCGTTGGCAAGCGTACCTCAAAGACCCACACCAAAGAACAAAGCGGACCTCTCCTTGCTCCTCATCAGCTGCCATCTCCAACCACACTAGACCTTCAGTCCTCTCTGAAACCTGCTCTGAGAGGAATGAAGGTGTAGAATTAGGTGTGTCACAGCCAAGTGCTTCCGGGAACTCTGCTAGCGGTACACCCACGTCCGATTATAGCAGGCAAATGTCCCTGCCCCAGCTGCTGGACCGGCAAAAGAAGTTCACTCCCAGCCATCCACATGCCCAGCGGTTGAATGCTAGCTTGGCTAAATTGCTAGCACTTCAACTGCTGCCTTTTCAGTTGGTAGACTCGGCCCCCTTCCGTGAGTTTGTACAATGTGCGGTTCCTCAGTGGCAGGTCCCCAAACGACACTTTTTCTCACGGAAGGCGATTCCGGCTCTCTACCGGCATGTGGAAGGCAATGTCCTTGCCTCGCTGGACAGGGCAGTCAGTGGTAAGGTGCATATTACCGCTGACTCATGGTCCAGCAGGCATGGACAGGGACGTTACCTGTCTTTCACGGCCCATTGGGTCACTCTTCTGGCAGCTGGGAAGGATGCAGGACAAGGTGCAGTAGTGTTGGAGGTTGTTCCGCCACCACGCCTCCAAAATGCTACTATTGGTTGTGACACACCTCTCTCCTCCACCCCCTCCTCTTCTTCTTCCTCCATGGCCTCTTCCAGTGCTCTGTCCTCAGAACCAGCGGTGCTCCGTAGGCGTTCCAGGGGCTACGCAAGTACGCAGGCAAAACGATGCCATGCCGTGCTTGCGCTGGTTTGTTTGGGGGACAGGAGCCACACTGGGGCGGATGTTTTGTCAGCTCTGCAGGGGCAGGCCGAGAGGTGGTTGACGCCACGCCAGCTTAAGCCAGGAATGGTGGTTTGTGACAATGTCACCAACCTCCTCTCCGCCCTCCGACAGGGACAACTGACCCATGTGCCCTGTGTAGCTCACGTCCTTAACTTGGTGGTGCAGCGGTTCTTGGCCGGGTCCCCCGGCTTACAGGATGTACTGAAGCAGGCCAGGAAAGTCTGTGTGCATTTCCGCCGATCATTTAATGCCTGTGCTCGGCTGGCTGAGCTCCAAAAGGAGTTGAACCTGCCCAAGAAACGCCTTATATGTGACATGCCCACCAGGTGGAACTCAACGTTGGCCATGCTGCAGCGGCTGCACACGCAGCAGAGGGCCATCAATGAGTACCTGTGCGACTACGGCACCAGGACAGGGTCAGGGGAGCTCGGTTTTTTCTCACCACGCCAGTGGGGCATGATCAGGGATGCATGCACTGTCCTGTCACCGTTTGAGGAGGCCACAAGGATGGTGAGCAGTGACAGTGCATGCATCAGAATAATGGACAGGGCACTTGAGGCAGAACAGAGGCAGGAAGAGGAGGACTTCCTTGCCTCTCAAGGCCCCCTTTATCCAGACAGTGTTCCTGCTGTGCCACCCATCACACAGGAGGAGGATGAGGAGGAGGAAGAGGAGGAGGAGGATGATTGTGTCAGCATGGAGGTGGAGGCTGGCACTCAGCAGCAGCAGCAGCAGTCTTGTAGGGATGATTTACAGTCCCAAGAAACACGTGGACTTGTACGTGGCTGGGAGGAGGTAGCTGCGGATCATGTTGCCCTTAGTGACCCAGAGGACTCCGGACCGAATGCCTCACCTAACCTACGCTGCATGGCCTCCCTGATCCTGCAAAGCCTGCGGAAGGATCCTCGTATTCTTCGGATCAAGGAGAGGGACCATTACTGACTGGCCACTCTCCTTGATCCACGGTACAAGGGTAAGGTTGCCGACCTTATCTTGCCATCGCAGAGGGAGCAGAGGATGAGACATCTCCGGGAGGCCTTGCAGAAAGGTCTGTGCAACGCGTTCCCAGAGACTGGGAGGTTACAAACTCCTGGTCCTGGACAACGTGTTGCTGAGGCATCGGTCAGAAGGAGCGGTGGAGAAGGTGGCCGTCTGACTGATGCTTTCAGACAATTTTTTAGTCCGCAGCCCCAAGGTATGATCGGTTCCAGCAACCATCGCCAGCGTCTGATTTACATGGTGCAGGAATACCTAGGGGCAAGGTCAGACTTGGACACCTTTCCCACCGAAATCCTCTGGCTTACTGGGTCTTGAGGATGGATCACTGGCCAGAGCTTGCACAGTATGCAATTGAGCTACTGGCCTGTCCTGCATCCAGCGTTCTTTCGGAACGCACCTTCAGTGCTGCTGGTGGCTTTGTTACCGATCACAGGGTGCGCCTGTCCACCGAATCAGTTGATCGACTGACCTTCATCAAGATGAATCAGTCTTGGATCACCCACAGCTACCAAGCACCTGAAGCTGATGTAACCGAATAATTTTTTTTGAAATATCACATCCCTTCAAGACTGCCTATGCTGATGCTGAGTGACTGTCCTGTTATGTTGATTGTCTATCCTCTTCCTCCTCCGCTGATATGTTGGAAGAACATTTCTGGTTCTGGGTGATGCCATTAGCCCAATTTTTCTGCCCCTGTTTAACAGGGGCGTTTAATTACAATGTTTGATGCAATGCTTTGCAGCAGGGCTAATTCCTGCAATAAAACTAGAGTATATGGGAGAGGTTGCAGTGTCGTGGCACCAGCCCCAGTGCCTAAGGCCCAATTTTTCTGCCCCTGTTTAACAGGGGCATTTAAGTACAATTTTTGATGCAATGCTTTGCAGCAGGGCTAATTCCTGCAATAAAACTAGAGTATATGGGAGAGGTTGCAGTGTGGTGGCACCAGCACCAGTGCCTAAGGCCCAATTTTTCTGCCCCTGTTTAACAGGGGCGTTTAAGTACAATTTTTGATGCAATGCTTTGCAGCAGGGCTAATTCCTGCAATAAAACTAGAGTATATGGGAGAGGTTGCAGTGTGGTGGCACCAGCACCAGTGCCTAAGGCCCAATTTTTCTGCCCCTGTTTAACAGGGGTGTTTAAGTACAATTTTTGATGCAATGCTTTGCAGCAGGGCTAATTCCTGCAATAAAACTAGAGTATATGGGAGAGGTTGCAGTGTTGTGGCACCAGCACCAGTGCCTAAGGCCCAATTTTTCTGCCCCTGTTTAACAGGGACATGTAATTACAAATCTTGATATAATATTTCACAGGAGGGCCCGTTCCTGTGCCCACCCAGAGTAACTGTGAGGACTTATAGTGTTGTGGCACCAGCACCACAACCACCAAAGGTCAATTTTTCTACCACTGTTCAACAATGGCATGTAATTACAATTCTTGATATAATCGTTCACAGCAGGGCGCTCCAGCGCCCAGCAAGAGTCACTTTGAGGGCTTACAATTTTGTGGCAAAACCAACACCTTGTTCCGCCATTTCTGCAGAGCATATAGGGCAGGCCCCTACTTTCAAACATCCAACTTACAAACATCTCCTACTTGCAAACGGAAGGAGACAACAGCAAGTGAGATGAAAAAAGATGGACGACAAAACTAATTATACAGGGGTGATAACCCTTCCCTATGTTTTCCAAAAAGCTTAAAAATAGTTTTTTTGACTGGAGCTACACTTTAAAAATGTACCAGTTGAAAATTACAAACAGATTCAACTTAACACAACAAACCTACACAGTCCCTGTCTTGTTTGCACCGCCTGTATACTGCTGTTCTGAGTATATAGGGCCTGGGGGCCACACGCGTTTCCTTTTTTTAATATGGGTACAGGGTTCCCCTTGATATGCGTACAAGACCCAAAGGGGCTGGTAATGGGCAGGGAGGGCTACCCATGCCATTTTTCTCAATGGTTTTCAACCATATTGCAGGAACCAGATATAACATTAAAACTGCAAGCAGTTTTCAATGATGTTATTTCTGTTTAATGTCATTTTGTGCAGGGACTGTTCTGAACACGGAAAACACGTGGCACTTCACAGGCATACTACAGACACCCCCCAGGCACCATATTTAAAGGAATATTTCACTTTTTTTTCACTTTAATCATCATTAAAATCAGTGCTCCCCCCAAAACAGCCATTTTTAAAAACATTTTAGGCATTGACCCATGTCCCCTGGGGCAAGAGCCAGGTCCCCAAACCCTTTTTAGGACAGTATCTTGCATATTAGCCGTTAAAATTAGCACTTTTAATTTCGAACGTTCGAGTCCCATAGACGTCAATGGGGTTCTAAAGTTCGTTCGAATTTGGGGTCCGTTCGAAAGTTCTGGTGCGAACCAAACCGGGGGGTGTTCGGGTCATCCCTAGTCACAAGGCCTGAGAAAGAAAATCAATTCATTACACAAGAAATGTAAAGGCTACAAGAAGATCAGCAAAGCTTTACTTATCAGTCAGAATACTATAGCAAAAGTGATACAAAAATGTAACAAAGATGGAATTGCAACCATCTCACAGAGACATTCAGTCCGTCACCGGAAGTTAACACCTCAACAGGACTGTCTTCTGATAAGAAGGGTTGAAGAAAATTGCCATGCAATTCACTGCAGTTAGCTAAAGAAGTAGAAAGCCAAACTGGGGTGATTTTTTCCTGAGACACAAATATGACATACACTGAAGAGGAATGGCATGCATGGGTGTCATCCACGAAGGAAGCCTCGCCTAAAGCCCATGCACAAAAAAGTCCATATAGAATTTGCCAGGGCCCATGCTGAAAAATAAGAAGACTACTGGGACTCTGTACTCTGGAGTGATGAGACCAAGATAAATGTTTTTGGAGCTGATGGCTTAAAAACTGTGTGGTGTCACAAAGGTGAGGAGTGCAAAATAAATGCATGGTGCCTACAATGAAACATGGCAGTGGCAGTGTCCTTCTGTGGGGCTGCATGAGTGCAGCTGATGTGGGGGGACTGCATTTCATTGATGGTTTCATGAATTCACAGATATACTGCTCTATATTGAAAGCGAAGGTGCTACCATAACTCTGTGCCCTTGGTTATTGTGCACTTTTCTAACGTGACAATGATCCAAAACACACATCTGTTGCATCTCTGAAGAAAAGGGTGAAAGTGATTCTCTGGCCAAGTATGACTTCTGATCTGAACCCAATCGAACACCTATGGAGAATTCTGAAGAGACAAGTTGAGCATCACTCTCCATCCAGCATCCAGGCTCTAAAAGAGGTTGTTCTTGAAGAATGGAAAAAGTTAGATTTTGGGGGCGTGGCCGGGATGTGAGAAGAGACAGATGTGTTCAGCCTGAGCTCCCACTATCTGTACACCATCCGCCTGCATCCTGGTTTTCCCAAGGCCATCCTGCTAAGCAAGCACCTTGCTGCTGTTTGGGGGGCTACCACGGTCCTTCCTATGACTGGCATACATAAATCGGCTAAGAAGACAGCTGCTCCCATCCCCCGGATTCTGTCCTGTTATATTATTACCTCCAGCCTCTGAGGCAGTACAGATGGACTTCTCGATGGCAGCGTTCAGGGCGTTGGATCCGGAGGGCTGCAGCCCCACGAACTGCACCAGAGCTGCTGGGAGAGCAGTCCACTGCAACGATCCTGGTAGCCATTATAGACAGTAAGTCATCTGTGGAAGGGACTGTGAGCTGAAGGGAATGTGAGCTGATAAGGCAGGATATGGATACATTCAGGGGCTGCCTTACTGAGGCAGAACAACGCATCTCTGCAGTGGAGGACACTGCTGCCTTCACTGCACAAACTGTGGTGGAGTTTCAGCAGCAGGTCAAGATCCCTATGGCTCACTCAGAGGACGCAGAGAATGGGTTGATGAAAATTCTGCACCACTTATGCCGCTCACACACGGCCGGACTTTTCGACGGACTAGGTCGAATCCGCCAGACAATTCGATCGTGTGTGGGCTTCATCTGACCTTTGATGTCTAAAAATCAGACAGACTTTAGATTTAAAACATGTTTCAAATCTTTCCGACGGACTTGAGTCCGGTCGAAAAATCCATTTGTCTGTATGCTAGTCCGATGGAGGAAAACCGACGCTAGGGCAGCTATTGCCTATGAACTTCCTTATTTTAGTCTGGTCATAAGTTATTACGTTCTAATCCGTTGGACTTTGGTGTGCTTGTGTGTGACCAAGTCCGTTCGTTCAGAAAGTCCGTTGGAGCTCTGCCGAAAGTCCGTCAGGAAGACCATCAGACCTAGTCTGTCGAAAAGTCAGGTCATGTGTACGCGGATGTATACCCATACACAGATAGATGAGATGTCATCTGAGGGGCTCTGGTGTTTTTTGACCTGGAAAAGGCCTTTGATTTCATTGATTGGGGATATATGACCCATATATTGCCACGCATGGGGTTTGGTCCTACAGTATATTCCTCAAATGGATATCATTGCTATATGATCATCTGGTAGCAGCCCTCCGTTTTAATGGTGGGGTGTCGGGCGCCTTTCCAGGGTCTAGAGGCACCAGACAGGGGTGCCCCTTTCACCAGGTTTATTTGCATTGGTTATGGAACCCCTGGCAATTGCACTGCGCTTTTCCCCCCAAAACCGGGGGATCAGTGTGGATACCCTTCCCAAAACTACAGCTCTCTATGCAGATGACCTAGTTCTATTCATTAGGGATACTGGGCCCTCTTTGCAAGCTGCACTATCACTACTAAGATGATTTACTGTGGTCCCTGGTCTCAAGTTTAACTGGACTAAGTCGAAAATAGGGGGGGGGGGGACCATATTACTGGCAGTATTCAGTAAGACTACGCAGGGTGTCATATAGTTCTGGCATTGTGTTACCATGTGCTTATCTCCAGCTCGGGGTTTCAGCAATGATTGTTTCTGTCTAGGCAAAACGTCCTGTTGCTTTGGGGGGGATCATTTTGGTATTATCGTTTTGTTTTTGATCTTCCCTATGTTTCCTTTTCTTGTGAATGTACACCGGTAAATGTATTGTGGCCGATGCCCACGATCTGTGGCCTGTTGTATGTATGCTAAAAAACGAAATAAAAAATAATTTACAAAAAAAAAAAAGATAGAAGTTGCAATATGTCACCAACTTGTTCCTTTCATGCCTAGAAGTCTTGGTGCGGTCCTTACAAAACATGGAGGTCATACAAAACACTAGATGTAGTAGTTTTTGTTGTGAGGTGTATTTTTGCATCAACTAATTTCAGTAAAACTAAAGATTTTGTAATCTTAGGCCGCGTACACACGGGCGGACTGTCTGGCCAACTAAGTCCGTCAGACAATCCGACAGACAGTCCGTCCTACTTTTGAATGAACGGACTTGACCACACACGATGAACAGACAGTCCGCTGAAAGCTTGCGCGATGACGTGTACAGCACGTACGACGGGACTAGAAATACGACGTCCAATACACTGCAATGCAACCTTCGGCCGTGTAAATCCTTTCTGAGCATGCGCCATACTTAGTCCGTCCAACTTGCCTACACACGAGCGGACTGTCCGCTGAAACCAAAGTTGGACGGACAATATTACGGAAATTCCGAAAGACTTAGTCCGCCAGACTGTCCGCTGAAAAAGTCCGCTGAAGCCCACACACGAGCGGACTGTCCGCTGAAACACGTTTCAGCGGACCAAGTCCGTCAGACAGTCCGCCCGTGTGTACGCGGCCTAAGTTATATTATTAACCTTACTTTCATGTAATGAGCAAAACAAATGTTCTATACAACTCAGTTTTCTAAAAATTTTGGAAATTGTTCTTTTGTTCATTGAAATATTGATTAAATATGAAATATTTACAAAGGGGGTGTACTCATTTATGCTGAGCACTGTACGCCTTTTTTTTATTTTGTCCATAGTTACATTTAGGTTTCTCTTTTAGGGTTGGTTTACACTGGATACACAGCTATGCTTTGGCATACAGATTAAAAAAAAAACAGGCATGAAAAAATGTAACTGGATTGTTTAATAAAGTTAACTGAAAGGGGTCCTTTAAAAGTGCAAAGCATACACATTCACTCATATGTTCTAGTGTAAATGAACCCTTTTTTAAGTCATTTAAATATCACAAATTATAGATTTCTTCTAACAAGACTATACAAAGAAATTTTTTTTTAATGTTAATGAGACAACATAGGTCACCATCGAAAAGCTGGGCCATTCGCAACACAACTGATTCACAGATTTATGTCAGCTTATTATCAGACATCTCAAGAATTACAGTAAAGAACATATGCTCATTTAAGAGGGCCTGCATAATCTAAATTACACTTTTTTTGCTTTCTTACTATCTTGTTGCGGCTGCCAGGGCACCGCATGATCTGCTTGCAACAGTGACTATCTTCCACAGCATGCCCTCCATCTGGTAAAGACAGCACAATTAATTTGCTGTTTAAAAGAAAGAGCATCTCATCAACAAAACCTGTATGTATAGAAAGGTAACTATCATTCGGTTTTCTTTCTCATCCATTACTTTTTCACTGTTATTTACATCCAAATACTTTTGCCAAACCTACCCTATGTATACACCTATGTACAGTATGTGAGTGTGTGTCTCTCTTCCATTTTTGGATTGCAAGGTTAGGTTAAGCTAGGTTTTCATTCCTACTGTTTCTGGGATTTGTGTATCTTAAAATGTATGTCCTCAGTTTCTTGGGTAAGATGCCAGCGCTATAAAAAGCAATAATAGCCAAAATGGTTGAAAATGTTAAAATTGATAGATGAGGTTTAGGCCTCATGTGCAAAGGACGCTTTAACCACCCATGTAGTTTTACTGCGGGCAAGTGGCACAGCCCCGCCGGACAACGTACCTGTACGTCGCCAGAAATTTCTGGGCATGCATACATGCACCCTTTGCTTTCATTGGCTACAGTCCACATTTGCCAGCAAGTCCCAGCCTATGATTTAGGGCTGGGACCTGCTGATCAGCTGTAGCCAATCACAGAATGTTCCTGTGTCTTGTTTGTATATATAGACACAGGATGTTCTGGGTTCTTCTCTTCCTAAACCCTTTTCAGTTCAAGAAAAGAGAGCAACACCACATTGAGTTGAAGCAGAACATATGCATCTATCACTGTATTCATGTCACTAGCGACATCAGATTGCCCGCACCCTATTGCAGTCACACTATAAGCCGCTGATACCGCCACCCCCAATCTGCCAACAGGTGTAGTATCAGTATCATTTTTTTGATCACTGCCAACTCTGATACATTGTACACAAGACCACAGTGTTAGCAAGATCAGGCATTATCTCTCCTAGCACTAGCAGTTAATTGTATTTTTAGTGCACAAGCCGTTCCTAATTGCTAGTCAGCAGCTCTTTTTCCCATAGTCACACTAGGTACCTGTAAATTTAGCAACAAAAATGTCCCAAAAAAGGTACACTAGTGAAGAGTCCTACAGGATTCTGAGCATGTCAGATGAGAGCAAAGGGGAAGCCTCGCTGACAGAATATAGCTCTGATTATAAACCTGTAGAAAGCAGTGGCACCCTGACAGCTAGCTTAAACGATGGAGAACAGGTCCCTGCTAAAGCCAGGCGTCACCAACCGCAGGTTGCTGAGGAGATAGAAATGCATAATTATGCTAAAATGCAGCAGGGTGCAAGTACTAGTGCTGCACTACCTTTTGGTGATCTGGCAAGCACCAATAGCCTAATGCATCGTGGCCTTAGACCCCACTCACACCTGAGCATTTTGTAGCTTGAAACCTAAAGCGGCAAAACGCTGGAGGGGAAAAAATGTATTATTCTCAATGGAGATGGTTCACATCTCCACTCCATGTCGCCTGAAGCCGAACGCCTGAAGCTCAAACAAGTTCCGGACCCTTTTTTGTCGCTCGAATTGAGCAGATTTTGGCGTTTTTCTTCTTTTAACATTGGTGACCTTTTGCCCTGCACAAAATCGCGGTAAAAAACGAAGCGAAACGAGGTAAAAAACGCTGCAAAATCGCGCGTTTTTCTGCTTGAAAACACTAAGCTCAGGTGTGAATGCAGCCTAATAGACATGAGCACTGCCGTGTCTCATGGTGAAATGGTAAACACCAGAAAAGCAGTACATGCTGGTGAGGTGACTAGCATTAGTAGTTTCCCGCAGCCTCCAAGAATTCGAGCACAAGCCCATAGAGCCCAAAGTAGCATTCCAGAGGTGGTGGCAGATCCTAATTGGCTTCCACCAGATTCAGCTGGTTATCCCCCCATTCACAGCCCAGCCCGGAGTTTTTTTTACCGATAAACTCTACAATTTGATTGTAGGCCAAACAAAAACATAAAGGTGGTCACTGGTTTTGGGCCTTTGTACATGGCTTGGCTCCAAAAAAAAGTTTCACACGTGGTATCGCCATACTTGGGTGAAATAGCAGAATGTGTTTTGGGGTACAATTCCACATATACCCATGGCATATATGAGAAAGTTCTCATTAGTGAGAAATTTGTGTTAAAACATTTGTTTTTTCTAAAAACTTGTGGCAAAAAATAAAAACCTTCCATGGACTCAACCTGCCTCTCAGCAAATACTACGTGGGCGTCTAATTTCCAAAAAGGGGTAATTTAGGGGTTGTTTGTACTGCCCAGGCATTTTAGCACCTCAAGAAAAGTGACAGTAAAAGCTGCATAAATTCCAGTACATATACACCATCGTTCATAGATGCTATAACTTTACCAACAATTACAGTATTGGTTTTTTTTTTTCTTACCAAAGACACAAATCAGAATAAATTTTGGCCTAAATTTATGAAGAAATTAGATTTTTTTTTTTTTAAACATGTTTTTATTGAGAAAAATTAACAAAAGACATTTATACAGGTTACCATCAGACTTTTTCCGGGTAGTACAGCAGTGAAATAAATGAAACAGAGAAAAGCACAAAGGGGTATCATCAGAGCAGAGCACGTAAGGACAATTAACGGGACTGGTGTACAAGCCAAGGACGTTAAACACATAGAAGGATAAATAGCATGAGTAACACAAGAAGGCTCCCTTAGTGAGACCAAAGTAGTCTTCTTGCGAAAAACATAATCAATACTAGAATACCGTATCTAGGCAAATAGATTGAGCATAGAAAACTGGATGGATCTGTGTACTAACCACTGAGAAGCAGGAAATGATTGACATGATGGAAAAGGTTACAACTGGGGAAAACGGGGAAGGCGGGGGGGGGGGGTTGCCAAATGGAAGAGAAGTCCTGATGGAGTAGTCCCGAAGATATGGAATGAGTGTTGAAACGACCGCCAGAGACAGCAATGGGCAGAGAGAAATATGGGTGGGTGCTATTTCTCAGAGATCGGCTCAAAGGAGAATGCTAGAGTAGGAAAAGCTCGTTGGTCATCTGAAGAAAGGGCTGAAGAAATAAAAGTTTGCCATCTGAGAAGAAAACGGGAACTGGATTTGGCATCTTTAAAGTCTGTGAGGAGACGTTCTCTGTACAGGAGGGCAAGAGATTCATGCTTGAGCTGAGAGATAGTTGGGCTTTGGAGAGAGCCAGTTCCTGAGGATAAGGCGTCTAGAAATGAGTAGGCAAATCAGGATCCAATCTCTGGAGGGAGGAAGGACGGCCGGCCTTGTATGGGCAGAGGCTTTGGAGGAGAGAGACCAGGGCAGCAAAATAGGGTCCCAGTAGCCAAAGATCAGTAGGAGGGGGTCCTTGGGCAGTTTCAATAGGGTGATCTCCAAAATAAAGGCTATAACTTGATCCCAAAAAGAGGAGATAAAGGAACATGACCAAAACCGGTGGGATAGAGAGGGTCTAGAAGCTGAGCATAGTGGGCAGAGGGTTCCATCAACGTTGGATTTCGAGGAGAGGAAAGGAACAAACGCCCGGTGAACTATTTTTAGCTGGGTTTCTCTCCAGGTTTCATTAGGTGTGAGGCGGAGGACCTCCCGGACGCCTTGCAGGAGTTTATCAACTAATCCCGGATCCGAGAAGTCTTTTGCGCCAATTAGCAACAGATGTAGACAAGAGCGGTGGAGAGGAGTCCAATAGGAGAGGTTTGTATATATCCGAGATGGAGTACTGTCCAGATTGAAGCAGGCGGTCCAGGAAGCTAGGTTTGAATCTCAGAGATTCGGCTTTACGTGTGCTGGAGATGAAACTGATGCATTGTTTGTAATAGAAAGCGTGTGAGACAGGTAAGGAGAATAGAGATGCCACGGTTGAGAAGGGCAGCGGCTTCCCAGATGAGGGGTTGCATAGTGTGGAAAATTTGGAGAGTCCATGTTGCCCCCATAATTCGTAGGAGTTGTAGTGGAGACCAGGTAGAAAAGCTGGATTCTCTTGAATCGGCAAGTGGCACGAGATGAGAGCCGGGAGCTTGAGGAATTTTCTGACCTCTCTCCAGGCCAGTGCTGTGTCCCAATCTGCAATGGAGGAGGGCTACTAAGGAGTAGGGGTGAGCCATAGCGGATTCCAGAGTAAAGTTTGAGTGACGTGATTGTTGGGCAATCCAATCAAGACTAGTCCTAAGTAAACAAGCAAGGTTATACAGTCTAATATGAGGTAAACTAATACCCCCTTCACTCCTAGGAAGGTGCAGTTTTTTGAACGCTATGCGGGGCTTCTTGCCACGCCATAAGAATTTGGAGATTTTCAAATTAAGGGCGGAAACATCTTTATGTTTAAGCAATAAAGGAATAGTTTGCAGAGGGTATAACAGTCTGGCGAAGCTAATCATTTTGACCAGGTGGCACCTTCCCAGGAGCGATAGGGGGAGATCCATCCAGTTAGATAACTCCTGAGTAAGTTTGGTGGAAAGAGGGGGGAAATTGAGGTGGTATAGGGAGGAGGGCAATTTCCCTATCTTTATTCCCAAGTAAGTGATATATGTCGGAGCCACCTGGAAAAGGGATTGATGCGTCCAAGGGGGTGAGGGATGGGTACCAATAGGAAGGATTTCGCTCTTGGCATAGTTGATGCGGAGCCCTGAGCATAACCTGAAGGTGTCAAATATACTTCTAATATGTGAAATGTCAACAGCAGGATTTGAAGTGAAAATGAGGATGTCGTCTGTGAAGAGAGATGTACGGAGCTCAAAAGATCCAACAGAGATGCCTCTCAAGGGAGCGACCTGGGAGAGATATCTGGAGAGGGGTTCTAGGGCGATATTAAACAGTAAGGGGGACAGAGGGCAGCCTTGCTTAGTGCCCTTGTGGAGACGAAACTCCTCGGAGAGGAGTCCCGCTGCCACCACCCTGGCAGAGGGGGTCGAATACATGGAATTAATGAGATGACAAAAGGGACCTGAAAAACCCATTTTGGTGAGGGACAGTGAGAGCCAATCAAAGCTGACATTATCAAAAGCTTTTTCAGCATCCAGGGTAATGATGGCATAATCTCCCTTTGGATCCCGCTTAGCTTGTTCAAGGGTCAAGAGCACCTTCCGTATATTCAGAGTGGGCGTGCGCCCTTTAACAAAACCGGATTGGGCAGGGTGTATGAGGTCCGGAAGGATGTCCGCCAACCTAGAGGCCACGATTTTTGATAGGATTTTAACATACAGGTTAAGCAGTGAAATGGGCCTGTAGGAACCTGGTTCCAAGGGGTCCTTTCCTTTCTTGGCCAGAAGTTTGATAATAGCTTGGTTACCCGTGGGCAGATACGGGCCCCCCGACCAGATGCCTGAGAAGACTGAATGCAGCATAGGAGCAGTAATATTAAGGAGGGTTTTGTAGAACTCGCCGTTAAACCCGTCCAGGCCAGGGGTTTTGGAAGGGCGAAGGTTTTTGATGGTGCGTTCTATTTCGGCTAAGGTGATGGGGGAGTTCAAGGTTTCTAGCTGGGCGGGGGAAATGTGAGGCAAATTAACTTTGTCAAGGAAAGACGGGGCGGTAGGCACATCTATCGGATCAGGGCCATAGAGGGCTGAGTAGAATTCCAACATGGTCTTGTTAATGGCAGGGGGGGTAGAGTGGATGGTCCCCAATTTATCCCGAAGGGATGTAATGTGAGTCGGCCGGGTAGGGCCCTTGCATAGTCTGGAGAGGAGCTTTCCAGACTTGTTGCCAAACTTGTGCAGGGTGGCGTCAAAATATGCTTTTTTAGTGAGCTCAAGGGTAGAGGCCCAAGAGTCAAAGGAGGATTTGGCGGCGGCCCATTCATCTCTGTCCGCAGAGGAGGTAGAGGTGCTAAGGGAGATTTGGGCTTTGTGCAAACGAGTACTAGCTGATTTAAACTTGACCATGGAATGGCGTTTAAAAAGTGGAGGCATAGGAAATGATACGACCCCTTAGGAAAGCTTTGCCAGCATCCCAAAGGAGGTTGGGGGTGGCCCAGATGGGGGGAGTTGGCCAGGGAGAATTCCTCCCAGGAACGCTCCATATAGGCCTTAAAGTCAGTGTTGCCGTGCAGGAATGAGGGGAAGCACCAAATGTTGGGATGAGGCGGGAGGTCTAGACGATCCAAAGTGAGAGCTATGGGGGCGTGATCGGAAATAGCTATGTCCCCCACCTCCGAGTCAGAGATCAGGGGAAGAAGATTATCGGAGCCAAAAAAATAATCTATCCTGGTCAGGACTTTGTGGGGGTTGGAGTAGAAAGTATATTCCCTATCTATTGGATGGGATAGACGCCAGATGTCTGTAAGGTGTAGTGACTCTATAGAAGAGGCCAAAGGGGAGAGGGTGGCTTGAGAGGGATTACAGGGAGGGGTCTTCGGGGAGGATCTGTCGACCGCCGGATCCATAAGGTCATTAAAATCCCCACCGATTAAATGAGGAATATGGGAGACGTCAAGGAGCCAAGTGGATAACTGACAATAAAAGGCTTTAGATGGACTGTTGGGGGCATATACATTGGAGATAGTGAGTTCCTTTGACCCTATTTTTACTCGCGTCGAAAGGAACCGCCCTTGGTCCTCTGTGTAAGTGGAGAGGACGGAACAGGGGAGGTTCCTGTGAATTAAGAGGAGAACACCCTCTTTGCGTCCAACCTACTCTAAGCCCAATACAGAGCCCACCCACAGTTTCTGCATACGATGAAAATCAGAAGCTGGGAGGTGGGTTTCTTGTAGCAAGGCTATGTCAGTCTTCAATCGTTTAAGGTGACGAAGGATCTTCATTCTCTTATGAGGAGAACGGAGACCCTTCACATTCCAGGAAACTACCCTAAGAGATTACAGTGAAAAGGGGAATAAACAGAAAGGTCGTGTAAGCATTGTATCATCAAGGGGAAGGCATATGATGTATTTAGAGTTGGGGCTAATGTAGTACAAAGGCAACCAGCCCACGGGCAAAGGCCACCTGGGGGGCGGCAGGGTAGGGAGGATGACAGGGCGAGGAGGGACAGGGAGGTCGGGGTAGGAAGGGACATTATACAAAGTGCAACATCTATTAGTGCAAACTTCACTTTTTTCCGCATGAGAACACTGCAAGACGGCTCCCCACACGGGACCCCATGCAAAAGGTGGTGACGACATAGCCCGAGTACCCGAGAGCCACTGGGAGGACATATGAGCTATTTGGACCGGGTCCTCATGATAGGAGATGGCCGGAAAAGGTGCACAGTGGACTCCTGAGGAAGAGACAAGGCACAAGTCTAGCGTAGATCATAACAATATCTGTATGGCATAACTTAACAAGACGGATAACATTGAACCAAAAAGGATCTAACAACAAGTACAAATGAACTAGAGTATAAAATATAATATGGTATGATGGCCAAGGGGCCATGTAATGTAGCCTAGAGATACCGACTGGGTGGGCTACCAAGTATGGTTAGCTACTGTCCCCAGGGGGGGGGCCATGCCCAGGGCTAGTTAGACCCCTTTAGACCAGCAGGGAGCCGGAAGCTAAAAGTCAGATCTCAGAGCTGCAGCAGGAGGGCAGCAGATTCAGGTTAAGATAAATCAGTTGCTCTGGAAGAAGCAAAAAAAAAAAAAAAAAAGGAAAACACCTGGGAAAACAATAACCAAGTCATACGTGGTAGAGGTAGAGGTAGAGAGGTAGAAGTCCAATGAGCGAGCCAATGGAGATCAACGTAGGGTGTTGCGGTTCCGATGTTCAGGAGCTGAAGGCCTGAAACGTTTAGGAGAATCCTTGCACGGGCTACGTTGTTCCAGAGAGCGGAGGTTGGTTCCAGATTTGGAAGGCGTGTGGGGGTGCAAGTCCGGTCTCAGCGAGTTAAGGTAGGATTCCGCTTCCGATGGGTCCTGGAAAGAGAGTTGGTCTCCTTTAGGCGACTTTATCCGTAAGGTAGCCGGGAAGGCCAGAGTAAACTTTATTTGCTGCTTGAATAATTCTGAACAAATCAGCTGGAAGGCCTTCCTCCTCTTGGAGACATCAATAGAATAGTCGGCAAAAGGGAGTATTCTAACCCCATCGATGTAGAGGTCAGGGTACTGTCTGAATTTCTGGAGAATGAACGACTTGTCAGCATAGTTGAGGTATTTCGCAATGATGGGACGAGGGGATTTTCGTTCAGCATTGAAGGAACCCATGCGGTGGGTACGTTCAACCGTAAAAGGGCCTGGTAGGCCCATGGCTTCTGGAATGCGTTTGGAGCAAAACTCCGATAGGGCAGTTGCAGGGAGCGACTCAGGGATGCCGACAAAACGCAGGTTGCTCCTTCTGGACCTATTTTCCAGGTCTTCTAATTTTTGGAGGATGAACTGGTTGGTTTTATCTTGGGATTGTTCTGTGGCCTGAGCTTGGTAGAGTTCATCTTCTACCTCTGATACACGGTGTTCCAGTTCGTTAAGTCTAGTAGTGTGTTCAGTAAGTTGTGCTTTCAGCTGTTGCATCCCAGCGTTGACCGCCTTCTCCACAGAGGCTGCTATCATGGGGGTGAGGAGAGCCGCCACGGCCTGTGCAATGCGATGCGTGTGGCCTTCATCCCCGGAGGGGCTGTGGGGAAGAGTGACCACTGGTGGGGCCTGGTGTTGAGCCAGAGAAGGGTTCTGTCCCTGGGGAGGAGCAGGGTGTGAAGAAGGGAGAGCCTGTGCAGCAGCGCCACTAACCTCCATGTCAGACACCTGTGCGTTCGTTCCAGCATTGGTGTAGGCCGAAGCCGGGGGCTCGATTTGCGGCCTGTCCGCGGATGCTGCTGCGTACGAACGGGTGCCGGTTTTCTCCACAAATCGGTCCATCTGTGCCCGGAGAGAAGGAGGGATCACCGGTGGTGATGTCTGGGCTGAGGGGCCACTCAGGTTGAATTTGTAGGCCGATTTAGGGAGCCCGGAGCGGGAGCTGTGAGAAGGCACAGCTAGCACATGCGGCGCCGGAAGTGTACTTTCTGAGAAATTCGATTTTATTGGATATGTTTTATAACAGAAAGAAAATATATCTTTGTTCTTTTCTTATGTATATCACCCAAAAAGAAAAAAAAAACCCAGTGGTGATCAAATACTACCAAAAGTAATCTGTGTGAAAAATGACATATAATTTTGTGCAGTGTTGCATGATCGAGCAATTACAAGTTAAAGTAGCACAGTGCTGAATAGAAAAAAATGCTCTGGTCATGAAGAGGGTAAAACCTCCCAGGAGTCAAGTGGTTAAAAGTCGCTTTTAGAGGAGCCCTGCAGATTTTTGTTTTTTACAACTTCTACATGCCCCTCAATCTTAGCTTAGGCGTCACATATGCACACGTATGTGTTTACAGGTGTTTAAAGTGGGGACATTTAGGTGCAGAAAGAAATCCAGGGCCAGAATGTTCACAGGAGGGACATTTCCAGCATAAAAACATTTGACGCACTTTAACGCATTAGGGGCATCAATCACTTGGGAGTTCATTGCAATGACCAGAATAGATTAATATTATAGTCAATGGAATGAATGTCAAAGCTCTTGATGCGCCTAAACATGTTTGCAAGCATGCTGTTTTTTCCTACCCTGGAGCATAAGTGAAGAAAAAAAAAACAAAAAAAAAAAAAATACGCTCCTGTGTGCAAGGAGCCATATGCATTTTATCTTAAAATGAACCAGTTCTGTCTGGTTTGGGCTCCGCTGCATACAAACTCCCAGTTGATAGAGTAGGAAGATGTGAATGGACCACTGGTGGGATGGTCCGGGCAATCAGTGAGGAAAATTGAGCACCCCAGAGAAAAGGGCCAACTGTATGGACTCGGAGATGCAGAGCTGGCAGACGTAGCGAACCACAAGTAATGGTGGCTAGCTGCAAGAGCTCAATGGAGCAGAGTTGGCAGGCGGAGCATGCTAGGGGTAACAGTTGCTACCTGTAGGTGCTTAGAGGATTAGGATGACAGATGGAGCATGAAAGCAATAGTGTTGTCTGGCTGCAAGGTCTCAGAGGAGCAAACAAAATGTACCCAGAACTACAGCTGTGGCAAGGGGCTGACAGATGAAGCACACCAGGAGTAGCAGTGGCAGCAAGGAACAGGTGGTGTGCACCAGGAGCAGTACACGCTGTAAGGGGCTGACAGATTTAGCAGAATTACAGTGGCTGCAGCAAGGAACAGCTGGACTGTACCAGGAGTAGTACATGTGGCAAGGGTCTGACAAATGGCATATACAAGGAGTAGCTGTTCAGTCAAGAAACAGGTAGAGCGTATCAGAAGCAGTGCTTGTAGCAAACAGCTGATTGATAAAGTGTACCAGGAGCAATTTCAGGAAACAGGAACAGGAGGCACTTACTAGCCGTCCTTACTTGCCTGTGGCAAGGAGTGAAAGGAATAGCATTCCTGCGTATACCAGTCCAAGGTGTCAGAGGCACAATGCCAGGTGGTATACTTACCGGTGGCTCAGAAACTACAAGATTCATCTGTGGAGTGAGGCAGCCCTTTACAGAAAGGGCCAACAAGCTGTGGACATACCTTATTACCTGTAGTGTGGCAGCAGCAGCCAAACTCAGAAGTGTGTGCATGCCATGTGCCATAGGAGATGAGCAATGGGAATAAGCAAGTAAATGGCAGCTACAACATGTAGTTTTGTCAAAATTTGGATTTACAACCCCATTAGGCCGCGTACACACGGGCGGATTGTCTGCCCAACTAAGTTAGTCAGACAATCCGACAGACAGTCCGTTCAACTTTTGAATGAACGGACTTGACCACACACGATGAACAGACAGTCCGCTGAAAACTTGCGCGATGACGTGTACAGCACGTACGACGGGACTAGAAAAACGACGTCCAATACACTGCAATGCAACCTTCGGCCGTGTAAATCCTTTCTGAGCATGCGCCATACTTAGTCCGTCCGACTTGCCTACACACGAGCGGACTGTCCGCTGAAACCAAGTTTGGACGGACAAAATTACGGAAATTCCGAAAGACAAAGTCCGTCAGACTGTCCGCTGAAGCCCACACACGAGCGGATTGTCCGCTGGAACACGGTTCAGCGGACTAAGTTGGGCAGACAATCTGCCCGTGTGTACGCGGCCTCACTCTTCAACAGGCCACTCCCACCCCCTACCCAGCCAAAGCTTTCCTATCTCAAAACAACCTATAACATGTTGTAACAGAAAAAAAAAAAAAAAAAAATGAGAGCTTTGTAATTGTTGTGCAGACATCATTGCCACTGCATCCTTGTGGTAGCTGATTATGTATGTTTTTGCCCATTTATGTTTTTATGCTGCACCTTTTGTACCCGATTTTAGGTTTTAATAAACTACTACACTATATAAGCATAATTTTTGCACAGTGCCCAACTTTATTGGAGACCTCCATTCAACCAGCATACCAGGGAGGGATGTTGCTTTGCTACAGAGTAATGATCTAAGGCGCATTTATCATCTGGTGAGTGCAAAGATTGGTGGAGGTGTATGTGTACGACATATTTTCCAAGCACATTGAGTGTTTTTCATGCTGAATTTTCTCCAGTTTCTGGCGAGTGGTTAGACATATCACACACATTGTTGGAATAATTTTGGTTCACACTGAAGTTTTGTTGAAGTCCAGTCACGGATTTATATGTTGAGACTCCATTTACTTACTGTTACCTATTAACCCCATAACTTGTTGCAGACTAAGTATATCTATAACCATGTAAAATTTTACAGTGTCTATTGTACGGCTGCGATATGTTTTTTTGCATTCAAAATAAAAAAAGCAATTTGTTTTAAATTCCTTTTGCGCCTTTCCATTTTTAGGCGAGTGGTTCCTCTTTCAGATGTACGGTTATAAACAACAATTATAGAAAATATGGTATATTTGTTTTTTTTATTACTTTATAAAATAAAGATCTTGTGCAGCTTCCCAACCCTACCAGAAAACCAAAAATTAAAATAGAGTACGTTTAACTGGAAAACACAACAAATATTTTGGAAGAAAGATGCTGCATTGAGTCAAGTCATGGAAAACACATGTTGGACTTTCATTTTTTTTTTATTTTCAAGCGTTATTTAGGTACAGTCACAGACAACTGTACAGTCCTTAGGCTGTGTAATGTTCCTTATAAACCTTCTTCTTTAGGAGTTATGGGGCAGACTGACTGGTCAGTCTCATCTGAACGTTTCATCTGATCTATTATTGATGCAACCCTCGACTCTGATGATCTTTGTGATGCAGAAGATGGCCGATTTGATACCTGCAAAAAGAGAAAACAATTCAAGAAAAAACATTTTTAAAAGTGAAACTTTGGGAGCTATGTAAAACGTTTTTCATGTTATTTATGCTACAAAATTATTTTGGGCAAGTTGCTTAACAATAGGTATTTTGGGGTTTCCACTGTTTTTTTTTTTTTAAATCAATTTGGATCATAGCTTTGTTTTTTATGAACATTACTTTGTTAGGCTCTCAGCTATATTTAACTTTAGTATTTAGTAAGCACCAAAACGTTGGTGGTTAAAGTGATACTAAAAAGAATGTTTTTTTTTTCCATAAAATAAAAAAAGGATGTTATACTTGCCTGATCTGTGAAAGCCTATTGCAAAGAACGGTCTCTAATGCCACGTACACACGACCGGGCTTTCCGGCAGACTAGGTCCGATGGTCTTCCTGACGGACTTTTGACAGAGTTACAACAGACGTCTGAACGAACAGACTTGCCCACACACAAACGGACTAAAGTCCGTTCATTTTAAACGTGATGAGGTACGACGGGACTAGAGGAGGGAGTTCAATAGCCAATAGCTACCCTTGCGTTGTATTTGGTCCGCCGTACCAGCATACAGACAAACGGTTTTCTCAATAGGAATTGAGTCCGTCGGACAGATTTGAAACATGTTCTATTTCTTGGTCCGTCGGAATTTAAGAAAAATGATCAGATTATCCCACACACGATCAGAATATACAACGGAATTATTCCGTCGGACCTATTCTGCCGGAAAGTACAGTCATGTGTATGTGGCATCAGGCCCCTTTCACACTGGGGCAGGAGCAGTGTCGGTGGTAAAACGGTGCTACTTTCACCGCTCCAAAGATGCTGCTAGCAGGACTTTTTTTTTTACCATCCTGTTAGCGCACCGCTCCGCTCCGAGGGGCTTTCACATTGGAGAGACAGCAGTGGCCGTTTCAGGTCGGTTTGCAGGTACTATTTTTAGTGCAATAACGCCTGTAAAAAGATCCAGTATGAAAGGGGTCTTACTTCCTCTTTTGGGGTCTGCCACTCATGCTCTCTGCTCTTCCTCTGATTGTGCCTCCATAGCAAGCTGTGTGCTATTGTGTTTTATTGGTGCACATGTGCAGGTTCACACCATAAGCACACACAGGGCAGCTCGGCTTCATTCCTTGCACTCTCCTTACTGGCAGCAGAAGACATTGGCTCCAGCTGTTGTCAGAGCCCCCAGTAAATACAGGAAGAGGAGAGAAGAGCTGAAGCAAACAGACAGCGCTTCATTGAAAATGGACTCTGGTAGGCGTTTAACCACTATTATATATATATATATATATATATATATATATATATATATATATATATATATATATATATATATATATATATATATATATATATATATATATATATATATATATATATATATATATATATATATATATATATATATATATATATATATATATATATATCTCTCTATCACACGCCCCCCACTTTTAAGTACACAATGGGGTTTATTTACTAAAGCTGGAAAGTGCAAAATATCTTCTGTAATGAAACCAATGAGCTTCCAGGTGTTATTACCAAAGCTTATTTGAACAATCTGGGGTCAGAAGCTCATTGGTTTCTATGCAGAAGTGAGCCTGATTTTGCACTTTCCAGCTTTAGTAAATAAACCCCATTGTGCACTTAAAAGTGGGATAGAGAGATATATATATATATATATATATATTCTCTCTATCTCAACACAAATGTCATGTATAGTCTTGAACGTAAGAGTGAGTGCAATAATTCTAGTCCCAGACCTCCTATGCAATTCTAAACTTGTAACCTGTAATGGATTTTTAGGTACCATAGTTTCTTGCGGTTCCAGTCATACACATATTTTAACCACTTGCCGACCGCCGCGCGATGATATACGTCGACAGAATGGCACGGGCAGGCATATGGGCGTACCTGTACGTCCCTGCCTTCCCGCGGGTGGGGGGCCCGAGCGGCGGTCGGTATCCGTTCAGGAGCGATCCGGGATGAGGGGGCGGCCATTCGTTCATGGCCACCCCCTCGCGATCGCTCCTGACGAATGGAAGTGAGGCGTGACATCACTTCCTCTCCTGTAATGTAAACACAGGCAGAGGAAGTGATGTAATCTCTCCTCCGTGTCTGTATTTTTCGTTCCGGCACCGAGGAGAGAGGATCGGTGAGTTGCACCAACACGACACTACACAGTAGAACATGCCAGGCACACTCTCACCCCCCCAATCACCCCTGCCCCCCCAGTCACAGTGACACCAATTGCATTTTTATTTATTTTTTTGCATTGGTGTCATTTGTGACTGTAATAACTGTTAGGGCAGTTAGGGTTAGCCCCCTTTAGTACTAAGGTACCCCCCTAACCCCCCCAATAAAGGTTTAACCCCGTGATCACCCCCCGTCGCCAGTGTCACTAAGGCTGGGTTCACATTGCAGCGGTTTATGAGAACGGATGTGATTCGCACCGCACTGCAGTGCAAATCACATCCGATCGCTGTGCGATTCGAGTTCAGCCATACAGATAGTATGGCTGAATTTGCGTCGCACCCGCCGCAAATTCGCACGGGACCCTTTTTTTGGTCCGCAGCAGAATCGGATCGCATGGGTGTTCACACCATGCGATCCGAGTTTGCAGATCGCACTGCGACATGCGAACTGATCTGGGGGTGTCATTAACATTTCACTGACACTCCCAGCAGTTCGCATAGGGCAGTGTGAACTGCCGCCGGGAGGCATGCGATGCGGGAACCCGCCGCGGATTCGTGGCGTTCCTGCATCGCTCCAGTGTGAACCCAGCCTAATAAGCGATAATTTTTCTGATCGCTGTATTAGTGTCACAGGTGACGCTAGTTAGGCAGGTAGGTATTTAGGTTCGTAGCAGCTTTTTATAGCGCCAGGGACCCCCATATACTACCGCATAAAGCCCCCTGATTGCCCCCTAGTTAACCCTTTCACCAGTGATCACCATATAACTGTTACAGGTGACGCTGGTTGGTTAGTTATTTTTTTTATAGTTTCAGGGCACCCGCCATTTATTACCTAATAAAGGTTTAACCCCGTGATCACCCGGCGGGTGATACAAGTTTGAGGGTCAGATAAGGTCTGCGTCGCCCCAGGCAGCGTCAGGTTAGTGCCAGTACCGCTAACACCCACGCACAAAGCATACACCTCCCTTAGTAATATAGTATCTGATCAGATCTATATTAGCGTCGCCAGCAGTTTAGGTTTCCCAAAACGCATTGTTAGTGGGATCAGCCCAGATACCTGCTAGCACCTGCGTTTAGCCCCTCCGCCAAGCTCAGACCAGCCCACCCAAGTGCAGTATCGATCGATCACTGTCACTTACAAAACACAACACACATAACTGCAGCAGAGTCAGGCCTGATCCCTGCGATCGCTAACAGTTTTTCTTGTAGCGTTTTGATACAGTCGCTGACAGCCTAGGTGCTTTTTTACCTGTGAGTCTCACTAGTGTACCCCTAAATTTAGGGGTGTCTACTTTCCAAAATGGGGTCATTTGGGGGGGGGGGTTTGTGCCATCTTGGCATTTTATGGCCTTCAAAACTGTAATAGGTAGTGAGGAGTGAAGTAAAAAATGTATGCCCTTAGAAAACCTGCAGGCGGTTCTTGGCTTTCGGGGCCCTGTACGCGGCTAGGCTCCCAAAAAATCCCACATATGTGGTATCCCCGTAATCAGGAGAAGCAGCATAACTTATTTTGGGGTGTCATTTCACATATGCCCATAGCATGTGTGAGCAATATATCATTTAGTGACAACTTTGTGAAAAAAAAAAAAAAAGTTTGTAATTTTCCCGCAACTTGTGGCAAAATATAAAATATTTCATGGACTCAACATGCCTCTCAGCAAATAGCTTGGGGTGTCTACTTTCTAAAATGGGGTCATTTGTGGGGGTTTTGTGCCATCTTGGCATTTTATGGCCTTCAAAACTGTGATAGGTAGTGAGGAGTGAAATTACAAATGTATGCCCTTAGAAATCCTGAAGGGGGTGCTTGGCTTTCGGGGCCCCGTACGCGGCTAGGCTTCCAAAAAGTCGACCACATGTGGTATCCCCATACTCAGGAGAAGCAGCAGAATGTATTTTGGGGTACAATTCCACATATAACCATGGCATGTGTGAGCAATATATCATTTAGTGACAACTTTGTGTAAAAAAAAAAAATATATTTTTTTTTTGTCATTATTCAATCGCTTGAGGCAAAAAAATAAAATATTCAATGGGCTCAACATGCCTCTTATCAATTTCCTTAGGGTATCTACTTTCCAAAATGTGGTCATTTGGGGGGGGGGTTTATCCTGCCCTGCCATTTTAGCACCTCAAGAAATGATAGGCAGTCATAAACTAAAAGCTGCGTAAATTCCAGAAAACGTACCTTAGTTTGTAGATGTGACAACTTTTGCGCAAACCAATAAATATACAGTTATTGACTTTTTTTTTTACCAAAGACATGTGGCTAAATACATTTTGGCCTAAATGTATGACTAAAATTGAGTTTATTGGATTTTTCTAATAACAAAAAGTAGAAAATATCATTTTTTTTCAAAATTTACGGTCTTTTTACGTTTATATCGCAAAAAATAAAAAATTGCAGAGTCAGTCAAATACCTTTAAAAGAAAGCTCTATTTGTGAGAAAAAAAGGACGCAAATTTTGTTTGGGTACAACATTGCATGACCGCGCAATTACCAGTTAAAGCAGCGCAGTGCCAAATTGTAAAAAGACCTCTGGTCATTGACCAGCAAAATGGTCCGGTCTGAAAGTGGTTAAAGCATGGCATGTTTGATATCTGTTCACAACCTGTTTACAACCCCACTGTGTCATGTGTTCATTTGCATTATACCAAGGCAGCCCATTAATTTTGAAAGCAGTGCACCCAAACATTAGCATTCACTGTGGTGTGCTGCAATGCAAGTGTATCAAAGTGGCATTGTCCTACTGCATTGGTGTGCTGATAAAGAAGAAGTGTGGGAATCAAAAAAACAAACATATATACTCACCTCTATGGCTGCAGCATCACTATGCTACTGCAAGTGTCCCCTGTCATCTCTAAGCTCTAGAACTGAGCAATCATATGACCACTTGGTTCTCAATTTGCTCTGAGAAGAGTGTGGTGTATTTGTAAAAGAAGCATCATTTGAGGTGTCTGATGAACATCAATCTTTATTTACAACTAATCCAATATGTTTAGCTTACTCATCAATCTTCCCTAGCAACAGAAAAGTCAGAGCTGTTGCATAAAAATACACTGAGGTACAGTATTTCTGAAAACCAATAAACGTGACATTCACCAATCATTCACTGCAGGTGAACTTTCCAAGTCCATGTGTTTTACAATACTGTAATTTATTCAACTGCATAGATTGTTGGGTAAATGTCACATTCACTGGTTCACAAATATGCCCTATATAAAATTCTACAGTCAGACACTTAACATTTTTCTGGTATAACGCTGTCTCTCACACAAATACCATGATGAGCTCATAACTAAAAAGGTTTGGCTGGACATACACTTCAATTATGATAGTGTTGTATTAAGACGTCATACATAGCCACAAAGCTCATATAGCAGATATGCCAAACTCAAAACGGGGACATTTTACGTCTATTTAGGGCCTCACCTACCGAATTACAAAATGACAAAGAGCACAATGATTAATTAACATAAAGACCAAAACTGCAATATTGTATCCATATGGACTATAAAACAGTTGGGGGCCCTCATACAATAAAAATTCCTAAACTGATCAAGAGCACCATGCAACCCAAAAACTTCAGTTTGGCACATCTGAAATGATGGGAGAGAAAAGTGGAAGTTTTTGAAACATAATACCCAAAACAACACAGTGATGAATAAGCGAACATATAAGGCCTCATGTACACTGCTGCTGGTAAACAGACTTTAAGGCTCCATGCACACTGAAGCTCAAAAAAGCTTTTTCTGGACGCCAGATTGCTGGCAGAAAACGCTGGTTGAAAAACTTGCTTTTAACAGCGTTTTGTACTAGCGTTTATGAGCGTTTATTAGCATTAATGGGCGTTTTCAATAAAAATACACAGAGGACACTCCAAAAATCCCACAGTACATTCCAAACTCCCACAATGCATTGAAGAAATAGAATGCCGAACACTAATTAACGTGCGTTTATCAGCGTTTGTCGTTTTTTGGCGGTGAAAAACGGCACTTTGAACGCGAATGTCTGGCGTTCAGAAAAAAGTCCATAAACTCCACTGCTCATTAAAGCTGAAAAACGTCCATGTGTGCATGGACACATAGGCTAACATAGAGTGGAGTTTATGGGCTTTTACAAAAAACGCCCAAACTCCAATAAACTGCAGTTTATCAGCTCCAGTGTGCATGGAGCCTAAGAGCAGTTGGGGGAGGGTTTTTTTTCAGCTGACCCTTTTTTTTCCAACTCTCTTCTGTTATCTTATCAGTACATGTACACAGAGTTCTTTATAGTCATTTCTAAGCAATTGAGTTTAGAAGCATTTTTTGGAACACAAAAAATTGCATTCAGGATGGATGTTCAGAGGCATTTGAAATGCCAAATGCCTGTAACAGCTTGTAAATGGTAAACTCGCGTTTAGTCGCGTTTCATTTTTTTGCCAAAATTTTTTTAAATGCTAAACGCGCTATTTAAAGTGGTTGTAAACCCTATTTTTAATGTTTATGCTACAGGTAAGCTTATATTAACCACTTCAGCCCTGGAAGGATTTACCCCCTGCCTGACCAGACCACTTTTTGTGATTCGCCACTGCGTCGCTTTAACAGACAATTGCGCAGTCGTGCGACGTGGCTCCCTACAACAAGAAAGTAATTCAACTACCTGCAAAAAAAATGCATCTTGCAAACCAAAGCGGTACACTTTAAACACCCTGTTGCCAGACCATTAATTAATAATAAAAAGAATCCAATAATATTAGATTATTTTTTCATTTTACTCTGGCCTATGGGGGAAATCAGGTGGGGCCAACACATCACTGCTGCAACATCCACTAAACAGTGATTGATATTTAGCAGACATCTTACCTATCCTATTACTCAGCTTTACCCATGTGTGAACAGCAGAAGACAGTATGTTGTGTGTTATGTGTTTGCAGTCCAGATCAAACACCTTACTCCTCCTGTATACGTGTCCAAGTCAAGGTGCAGGGTGGGCAGGCCCCTGGGCTTCAGAAGATGTCAATCACAGCTGCTGTGTCCTTTGCGGTGCACACTTTCTAACTGTAAGGCCCCTTCCACACGAGGCAGATCTGCTCAGTGGAGTGCGCCAGCTCAGCTGGAGATCGCTCCGTTGATCTCCGCTGAGCCGGTGGATGACAGGTCCATCTCTGCTCACTAAGCAGGGAGGGACCTGTCAGAGCACCTCTAATCTCGATGGGGAGATCGGACAGCATATCCATTTTCATCATATATCAACCAATCCGCCAGACAGATGGCGGACGTATCGCCATCTGTCTGTCTTTAGCGCATCGGGCGGCAGATGGGTGTCTGTGGACACATCTCCACTGAAATCTGCCTGCCCATAGGAGTCGATGGGGGGCCAACTCGGATCCACCTGAAAAATTCAAAGGGCTTATGTGAAAGGGGTCTAGTACTTTGTAACTCTTTCTCATACACATGTCACGATCCTCTTTTACTGAAACTATTATTAACTTAAGCTTTATCCAGTAGCTGAAAAAGCAAAAATGCTCAGGTTACATGGTCAGAGGTATCTAGTCCAGCCCTAACGTTTGTTCTCAAAATCAAGACAAGCAACACTTACTGTTGTTACTCCCGCCCTTCTTAACATGACACCTTGTGAGAGCAGAGCTTTTCCGGTCTCTTCAAACAACTTTTCTTCACCTACTACTCCAGATTTTTGAAGTTCTAAATATTTCTCCACAAACCTGAAAACAGACAGGAGATTGGTGTTTTACATTCTATGGCTAAAATACAGCAGTATCAGCTTTTGAATAAAAACCCATATCTTTAAGTGGACCTTCAGTGATTTTTTTCATCTTTCCATCTATTAAATCTTCTGGCCTTGTTGTTTTAACTTTTCATAGTAAAACATTTTTTTCCTGCCAGTAAATACCTTATACAGCCCACTTCCTGTTTCTTGTCTGGTCATTAGCCTAGGCTTATGATATCATGCACAGTTTGCCAGGAAGGGAGGTGAGTCATAAGTGGGCCAATGAGAGCTGCAGAGCTGGAGGAAGTGAACAGGCAGCAGCTTCAGTTAAAATGATTGCAGGCAGACTCAGTGGAGGGAGATTTCTGCAGCATATTTGGAAAGTACAGAATCAAAGTATATATAAAATAATTAGCAAAGTGCTTGGAGGGAAGCTTTAGAATGGCAAAGATGTTTTTATTACAAATTATGTGAGCAGACTGCAGTTCCTCTTTAAAGAACAGTTTAAGGAGTTTCATCTCTTAACAAAAAGACCTAAGCTTTCCTATGAGGTTTTCTTACCTTTTTTTTCTCATGCAGGCACTCTACTCATGCCAATCATTATTCATCACCATTTTCATGTATAAACAAAAGTTAAAGTGATTGTAAGGCCTCTTATTAAAGAGGCATTAAACCCAAAACCTCTCTTCTTTCTTTCCTGCATGTGCCCCACATCAAGCTGGGTGCTATGGGGGCACCTATGCTGGGCATGCTCGCAAACTAGGCTGAGTGCATCCATGGGTCCCACTCTCTCCTTTCAGGATTTGTCTGACCGCAACAGGAGCCTACAGTTCTGACTGCTGCCTGAGTCTCATGTGAAACCAGGAAGTAAAGGGAGAATGCCTGCAACTAGGACAGTGCTGGATCGCCGATAGGCTTGGGCAGGTGTTTGAGTCGGTGGTACGTAAACCTCCCATTCCTGGAACAAAAATTTGAGATGTACAAGGTTTCCTGTAAATGGCAGAGCAGCACTCAACCTTAACTGATCCTCGGTATCCAGCCTTTAAAGACACCAACCATTGAAAGGACAAAGGGGATTCATACTGAAAGGAGAAGAAATAACACAAGTGACACGTCATACTAAACTATAAGTTAAGTGCCTTGAGCTGATTTTTCTGTTTTTATTTTTAACTAAACTTAGATTTAAAGTTCTTTGGTTAATTTCAGAATCTGTCAGATTATGTGCAGAAAGTCACTAAAACAGAACTCAAATTAAAGCTGGCCATACATCGAAAATTTGACTGGTTCAGTGGGGATCTAGCGAGATTCGATCGATGTATGGGCAGGCTGGCTGACTGGATCGACTTAGTTACAGCCACCCTGTCGGATTTTTCAAAATGTGATTACTGCCAGTGTTCTGTTGATTTGTGCCCTCTGTCAAAAAGTGCCCACACGTGTGCAGAACAGAAGAAGAGCACTCCAGCTGATTTCCCGATCAGCTGGCGTGATGAAACCATAGCGCATTCGCACATCATAAGAGGCTTTTATTTTTATTTTTTTTGATGGAAGATGCCATTTGACGACCACAATTGAATGCTATGCAAACAGCATAGGGACACTGTCACATTGTGCCTCTCTGTTGCAGCGTGGGCTTAGAGAGTGTGCTCAAGGTCCGGTTTTGTCTGAGTGGCAGGGCGGGTTTGGTGTCTTGAAAGGCGGGTTTTGCCTGTGTCTAAGGGCGGGTTGCAACAGACAAAACGCACCCTTCAACACACCCACAACCCGCCCTACAGTCCCCCTGCTCTTTGCATTGCTTTTAAATTGTACCTGTGAAGTGGTATCTCCCGCCAAAAAAAGCCTCCTACGGTGTGCGAATGCACTACGGTGACGTCAAGCCTGCTGATCGGGAAATCACTTTTCCACTGTGGGCACTATTCAATAGAACACCAGCAATCATTGTGTTCTGCCAGCCGGGAAGGCTCCCCACACCCCCAAGCCGTGGGAATACAGGAGAGCTGCGAGAGGCATTCTACCTTCAACAATGACTGTGTTGATGGGGAAATCAAACAATTTTTTTTCCTTCCACTTATGGTGGAAAGAAATAAAATAAAAGTAATCTATAGTCTGCTTTAGCTTTAACAGTTGAGTACTTAAAATTATGTTATAATGAATACAGAAGGTTGGTTTAAATTATGCCGAGCAAATTGGTCCTGTGCTTGACTTGCACGGGCTTAACCACTTAAGGACCGCCGCATGGCAATGTACGTCGGCACAATGGCACCGGCAGGCACAAGCACGTACATGTACGTGCTTGCCTTCCAGCGGGTGGGGGGTCCGATCGGACCCCTCCCGCTGGCTGCGGCGGTCCGTTTCGCTTCAGGAGCGATCCGGGATGAGGGGATGGCCGATGGTTTCTGGCAATCCCCTCTTGATCGCTCCTGTCGAATGAGAAGCTTCCCCCGCCTGTGTAGTGTAAACACAGGCAGGGAAGAAGTGATGTCATTCTCCTCGGGGCGGTCTTTTTGACCGGACTGCGAGGAGAACAGAGAGCCAAAAATAAGGACAAGCGTGTCCCATGGCCACGTGCTGATGACGATGCACCGCGTCCACGACCAGCACTGTTGTCTCTAGACACAAAGCCTGCTTGCCCTCTTTTATTGGCTCGCGACTGTCTGCCTCTCCTTGTTGGCCTTCCAGACATAGTAATGGCCTGCAGGGAGATGGGAAAACCAGCAATTGGGTAGTGTATATTGTGCTGGAGGCACACAACACCCACTAACTCCTGCAGATGCCTTTATTATAGAACACCAGAGATAAAGGGGTATACTGTACTGGAGGCACACAACACCCACTAAGCCCTGCAGATGCCTGTATTAGAGAACACCAGCAATAAAGGGTAGATACAGGTGTATACTGCGCTGGAGGCACACAACACCCATTACCTCCTGCAGATGCCTGAGAAAAGAACACACTGTCCCTGCCTATCTAGCTCTTTCCCTGCACGCCGGAACACACTACACAAGGCCTCCGCGCTGGCAGCCTTATATAGTGTGGGGCATGTACTAAACCCCCCTGAGCTATAATTGACCACAGGCATCTTGTCTATGGCCAATTATTGCTCTCTTTGCTGCCGGCGCTGTGATTGGCGAAGCATGCAGGGGTCACAGTGCATGCTTGGCCAATCATGAGCCAGCAATGCACTGCGATGGCGCAGTGCATTGTGGGCTGTGAGCGCCACACGAATTTGGCGTGAACGGCCAATAACGTTCGGTATTCGCCGAACAGCCAATGTTCGAGTCGAATATACGTTTGACTCGAACACCAAGCTCATCCCTAATGGCTATCTTTGTACTTTACTGAAGAATGTTGTATTGTGATGTACTGTATATTATTTTGTACCTCTCTTTTGTCTCAATAAACAAATTGAACAAGGAATGTTATTGAATTGTAATGATTTATTGTTTTGAACATTAAGTATATGTAGAATTACTAGTAGTGCTGCTGCATACATAAGAAAATCTGAGCTTACTTTTGGCTTATGGATTTGTAATCCCATCTGTTCAAAATAAGCATTCCAGGGCTACCATAGGTGTCATAAAATTTTCTAAAAAGGAGAGAAAATAGAGAATTTGTTAAAAATAAAAAAGTGATTGTAGCTATATTAGTATACTTGTTACAAAAACAATTACTGTTCGTGATACTTTTTTATTTTATTTGCATTAACATCCAAATTTTCAGGAAATACCCTCTTCTTCAAAAGGTCCAAGCAGTACCTTTGAAGTCCCAATCCAGCATCATAGTCAAAGGATAAATTGCTAAGCTGATACCTTGTAGCCCTACAGAAATTACCTGTGCTACCATTTCCCGATGGTCTGTTCTCACCTGACTCTTGCACTGGTCTGGCATCCTTATGCACTGCCCAATTCCACCTGTACTGAGTCCCTCATAGCCTATGTGGTACTGATCCACTGTTTGTCATTTCAGTGGTGAACACACCACCAGAGCCCTCTTGCTTACCTTGCCTTGGCTGGTAGTAACTTGGGAGCAGGAAGCAGCCAACCCATCTCCATCATCAGGAACTCTGGGTAAGACCTGTCGTTCCTTAGACTCCAACTCCAGCCGTGGTCAGGATAGGCTCTCTTTGGCTGTGGTCAGCACGTCTGAGACAATTATTTTTGTTTTGAAAGTTGCAATGGGGGGGGGGGGGTAGCGGACTGTGACATTCATCTGTGTCCCCTCTATTCACAGAAGAACACCTTGCATTCAGTGAAAATAATGCAAGACCTTTTCTTAACAGAAGAGGTGCCAAGTGAACAACCTCCTGTAACATCTGTACTGCAGCAAGAACTACAAATCTCAGCACCTGACATTGGCAGTGACAGGGGAGTGTTGTCTGAAAAAGAAGTAAATGTTTTAACACTGCAGCAGCCACAGATGAAGCTCACACAGGAGGCAACTTATTTTCACAGTGCAAATATAGAAAAATCGTTTTTGGCCATACTTCAGCTTTAAATAACAGCCCTGTGGGGGTTAAAATATGAAATGCTGCTTTCGCTATAATATTTTTTTCACTGGCTCTGTCCCACACAGACTCACTGCACCAGTCCCCCCACAATTATATTCTTTCAGGTTGAACAATAGGGACCCACCCTGAACTCACAGAAAAGAAAAAAAAAGTGGTAGAGGACCACACTAAATCAAGTCAATCAAATTTTGGTGGACTTGTTTCATAATGTTGAAAATGTTTTGTAGCTTAACCAAGCGGCTTCTTCAGTTTACATTAGAACTGCACGATTCTGGCCAAAATGAGAATCAATTTTTTTGCTTAGAATAAAAAATCACGATTCTCACAGCATAACATCTTTCACATTATGCAAAAAACTGTTTATTTTTAATTTTTTTTAATTCGCTGAATAGTATTTTTTCCTCAAAATTTGCCTTTAAAAGACCTCTACGGAAATACAATGCCACATAAAATATTCTAACAACCGCAGTTTTATTCTCTAGGGTCTCTGCTAATATTAATAAAATATATAATGTTTGGAGGTTCTAAGTAATTTTCTAGCAAATAGATTTTAACTTGTAAGCAACAAGTGTCAGAAAAAGGCTTAGTCTAAGTGGTTAAACTGACCTCATTTTCAGGCCAAAGTTCATTCTTTTTATCTAAAACAGGGGTCTGTGGCCCTTTGCGAGCCTTTATCTTCCCCTTGGGGCACTACTTTTGCCAATGATACCAGACACTATTCCTCCCATTGACACCAACAATGGGGCACCATTACTCCCACTAATACCAATAATGGGGCACTATTTCTCCTCCTACTGTCCACAAACCCTGAGGCCATGTTTATTTTCACTAATGCTGGGCCCGGGACATTTAATACCCACCCTGGCCACACTCCGGCCCCATTAAAAGTCTGAAGGACAGTAAACTGGCCCTTTGTTTGAAAAGTTTGGAGACCCCTAATCTAAAAGAACCAAAAAAAATGATACAATCTTCATATCTCTCAGCGCTGAGCAATGTTGATATATTTTTTTTTTTTTTTTTTTTTTTTTTATAGCTTTGAGCACAGAATGGCTGAACACTTGTTACATAGAATAGTGGACATGCTGGATTAAGATCGTGAGGTGGGCTGAATTGAGATTGCGTTTTTTTAACAATTAACAGTGCAGCTCTAGTTTACATGAGTGCCAGGAAAATACCTCATTTATATCCACACAAGTAGCACTGAAACCTTAAGAGGAGGTCCAGCCATTCCTTTAAAAAATTAAAAGTTAGCAGCTACACATTCTGTAGCTGCTGACTTAACATTAGGACACTTAACTGTCCTGGAGTCCAGCGATGAGGGCACTGCAGGCGATCTTAGGATCGACTGGTCAGACGCTACCATGGCCATTGCTACTAAGGGATTAATAGTAAGTATTGCAATGCTGCATACAAAAAAAAAAAAAAATCTGAGACTCGCAAGCGAATCATCCAGTACAAGTAATTAAAAGAAGGAATTCCTTGCAGAAAACAAAAAAAACACAAAGATGTGAGGGCGATCACGCATGTGTGCGTAGCGTCCTGGCGATCGTTCCGTCAGATGTGACGTCATCAGGGGTACGCCTACACGCCTGCGCTTTAAAAATAGTTAATTGACAAGACAAAGGAGCACACACACACACACACACACACAGTTAAAAAAAATATGTTAATAAATCAAATAAAAATTTATGTTTGCTAGAATATATACAAAGAAAAATATTTAGCCAGAGAAAAATAAACAAGGGGGTGTCAGCTTAAGCCTAGAGGGGGGACATAAACTGCTAGAAATGCTGATGTCCCACTCCACATTCAAGCCTCTGGATACATGGCAAAAGGAAAAAAAAATAATTAGCCGGAGTGAAAATAGACTAGCGATGTCAACCCATGCATAATGGAGGGGGACATCGACTATTAATAAAGTAGTTGATGAAAGAGAAATTGCCATACTGCTTTGTGTCCCAATTGGTGCGAGATCGCCTTACACAAAAATGCGACATCCACAGTCACCAATGGTGATGGGTACCCCCTCTTTCTTAAAAAGATACCAAGCAGGTCATTAAACACTGTAGAGTTGCAACCGACCTAATTACATGCTTGGTATCTTTTAAGAAAGAGGGGGTACCCATCACCAGAGGTAGAAAATAAAAGTCAATATATTTTCCAATGCATTTGCAGCATCATGGCAGTTGAAGATTAAACAGAGGCCAAGATGGCAGCTTCCTTGGCTGAAAACGATAGGAGGGTTTATTTCCACAGAAAAGGGACATTCTGATGAGAACAGTGTATGCACATTTTGGATATAGAGGGCAACTGATTCACAAGAAGCGTGAAAGAGGTAAATCTAACTGGAACAGCCATCACTGAACAGGGGTGGAGCCATCAATCTGTATGTATTATTCCACATATAGTGCCGGTGTCCGTTCAGATAGTGTCCCCCATCACATAGTGTCCGCCCTGTACTGTGCTTGCGCAGTACAGGGGGGACAAGGAGAAGCCGAACAGCTCCAAAGATAAACGGCGCCTGAGCACTGTGTCCAGGTTCAAACCCCACCATCCAAGTGGACATAGAATAAAAAAAAATAGAAAAAAAAATAAAAAATAAAAGAGCCGAGCACTATGAGCAACCCTATGTCCACTTGGATGGTGGGGCTTCAACCTGGACTCAGTGCGCAGGCGCCATTCGTCTTCGGAGATGTTCGGCTTATCCTTGTCCCCCGTACTGTGCAAGCGCTGCGCCTGCGCAGTACAGCCCGGACACTATTCGATAGGTGGACACTGTGTCAGAACACTGGTTTAACATCTCTACCCTGGCACACGTTCATGTAAATCATGTATATCAATGTATTTCATTCATGTTCATGTATATCAATCATGTAAATCAAAAGACAACTATAAAGCCTTCCGGACACCAGGGATGGGAAAATGTTACCAGAACAGGGCGATTCCTTTTAGACTCCCCAACCTGCTCTTGGACAATAACATTTGCATTTCATTGCGATTGGATTGAGGTGTCGATTCTACCTGTGTGAATGCACTGTAAATGCTGGGGTATTTTACAGACACATTAGAACTGAAGAAGTGGCTGGATAAGCTACAAAACATCTTCAACTTTACAGAACAAGCCCATATGAATGTAACCAACTACTATTTTATATACCATGACCTGGATAAATGAGAACCGACACAAGCACCATAGACAAAAGGACCACAATTCGTAACAAACGTGTAAAAGAATGCAGCTTAAAAACTCACGCTCTTATGATATCTTCTCTGTAAAAAATTGCAGGCACATTATCAACAGGTTTCGGTCGACGTTTTGGGGGACTCACGTAGGAGGGTTCTCTTTTTGGTGGAAAGGCAGCATACACATCATACCAGATTGGCTTCTCATTTTGCTTTATCACTTCTGAACGGATCAAATCTCGTGTTCTAATAAAATAAAATGGAAAAAGATGGATAGTTTAGCCAGTGCAGAAATAAACAAACATACATACATATATATATTAGTCAAAAAGGTGATTGGTTCTAGCTTTCATTTTGTGCAGATGGTATCTATACCCAAAGTTTTTTTTTACCTTACCTGTATTAGAAATTTTGAAAAACAATTTGAAAACAGTATGGCCGTGCGAGGCTGTGCCCATATACCAGCATCATTCACAGTTTCCTGTGAATAAATAGACTACAAGCACTGTCAGCCATTGTGGTCAATGGTTTGTAGTTCTCAACGAACTTCAAATCTGTTAATTTCTTTACTTGAGAACTAGTCCTTAAAAGGAGTTGTATGCATCAAGATTAAAAGCCTTCAGTGTGTAGCAGCCCCCCTAATTCTTACCTGAGCTCCATCTCTGTCCAGCGATGCCCATGAGTGTTTCAGGCCATTCAAGACTCTCCCTCCCGATTGGCTGAGACACAGCAGCGACGCCATTGGCTCCCGCTGCAGTCAGTCACTCAGGAGAGAGTGGGGGTGGGGCCGAGCCGCAGCTCCGTGGCTGAATGGACACAGGGAGCTGTGGCTAGGATCGGTGCTCCCATAGCAAGCTGCTTGCTGTGGAGGCACTCAACAGGAGGGATGGGCCAAGATCACAGAAGAGAGACCCGAGAAGAGGAGGATCTGGGCTGCTCTGTGCAAATCCACTGCAACAAAGCAGGTAAGTATACCATGTTTATTATTTTTATTGAAAAACAAAACGAGACTTTACAAAGTGGAACTTTAGTCAGAAAATTAAGTTAAGCTAGAGCACTTCAGGCTGGACCCTTTTGCAGGTATAGCCTATTGTAAAACATTAAGGCTTAATGTACATGGGACATTTTAAAACCTCTCCTTAACGATTCAACAGCTAGTAACCGACGTTTAGAAACATCAGTTTTGCCGTGCTTGTGTTTAGAAGCAGCTATTTATTTTTTTTGCAAATTGTCAAAAATGAAAAACGCCTGTAAACGAAACGTGGCTAAGTGTGAGTTGCCAGTAAAAGTGATATTTCGAGAGGAGAGTTCAGGGTCAGCTAAAAAAATGCCCAGCTGCTCCTAAATGTCTGTTTACCAGAAGCAGTGTACATGAAGCCTAACAATATGTGTCTATACTGTTTAAAATCCAGTAATACATTGTCGCAGCCTGCTCTGCACATGCTCAGCTGCTCTTTATTTTTAGGCACTGTACAGAGTTTGTACAGGTCAATCTACTGACAGCCTTAAAACGAAAGTAAACCCTTCTAGCCTTTAGAGCCATGTAAGCTGCTTCTGCTTGATCAGCAAATGCCATGGTGCTGCACATATGATCAGTTATGACAGACACCAGACATTTGATGGTTTGACAGTTTGGTTGAGGTCACAAATGTGACAGTTAGCAATCCCAACATTCCAGGAATGTAACTGTTTTTTTTTTGTAGCACTGACCACCGAAGGAGCAGCTGATTATTTTTGGGCTTACCGTTACCTTCTTGACCTTGTGTGCATCTAGGGGTCTCCCGAGGTAGATGGCCCAATGAACTGCAGAGACTGACGCTGGATCCACTTTAGTGATTTTTTATTTGCAAAACGTTGAACAGAACACAGTCTCTCATTAGGGAATAGAGGTTATAGGTACGCTTGGAACTGCTGACACTTGAATATCTCGCTCTATGCAATCCAGGGCATAGCCATTCGCAACTGGAAATTACAACCATCGGATAAATATCCTTTTGTGGATTTAGCAACCGACAGGTGATTCGGATAAAGCAAAGTCTCTGCCACAGACTTGGTTGTAGAACTTAGAATGAAAAGTCTCTCTCACAGACTTGGTTGTAACTGAAGGATGAAATTAGAGAACTCTCATATGGTACCAGTATCTTGCAGATGGTCCCGAGATACCGTATATGTGCGGATTCACCTGGTGTCTTTTCAGCTTAGCTTCCAGGCACTTGCTGAGCAGCCAGCCTCATGCATGGCCCTCTTCTGAAGAGTCCTCCCCTGGTTGCGTTTTCAGTTGCTGGGCCTCTCCAAAACGGTACTGGACGACCTTAGAACCCTCCTTCCAGTCAATGTGCCTCGGACTAGCCAGCCCCGAGACTTGGAAACAGATGGAACCCTAGGCCACGAGGGCCTCTGGGGACTGGTCAGGAGGACCAGGACCCTGGAGTCGGAACATACTTCTGGACCGGAGCCTCGAATCATGTGACCTCAGTACCTTAAGTTCCCTCTCCCAGAATACACAGTGAGAAAATGCACCCACTAATTGGTTCCTAGAAAGATTGGCACCCAATGCGTCCAACCGGACTGTGTTCCAAAGCCTGCCAAAAGGTGACACCCACACCTATGTCCAAGCAGAACACAATACAGTCCAGCCAAACTGACACCGAGACCATAACTTACTACAATTAACCCTAAAACCCGCAACTATGGTCCTAGGAATATTTAAATTGACAAAAACATAGCGCATTCTCTTCAGAAGCCGACGCTACATTTTAAACTGTTAAATCATTGGGTTTAGTTCCGTTTTATTATTAACTGCTGTTCAAGTGCTCTAGGCTTCAGCAAAATGGCAGCCTCCAGCACGAAGAAACAGGAACACTGCTGGAGGCAATTTACAGCACACACTAATTTTGGTAGCACAATTATTAACGTGGAATGTATGTTCCTTGCTAAAACAAAAACACATTATTATTTTTTTTATCAAGTTGTTATAAGTTCTGCTTTAAAAGAAAAAAAAAAAACACTGTAGTTTATACCCCCTCCTCCATTTGCAGGGTAAGTCTATACAGTTCTGCACAATGTCATTGATTTACAACACTCATAATCTGATTATATGTCTCTGTTCTTAGATGGACTTGCCGTTAGCTGTTTACCATTTGCAAAACAACATGTTTTAAACAAAGAAAGCCATGCATTTCCGCGAGTGTCTATTTTCTGATAAATACCTGGTAAACACTGTTCCAAGCTTCTCCAGCCGGCTTCCTGCCATGCTCTAACCATGAACCCTTCTGCTCTCTGTCGGGCTATCAGTCTGTGCGGTAATTACAGGATACACCGGCGGACATCTTTACTCCTGGAAAGAACTAACTGCTATAGTTATAGATCCATTTTACAACGCTACTAACATAACACAATAAATCTGAACACCCTAAAAAACATAACTTTCAAAGATAATGTAAAAACTATTCAGGGAAAAGAATTGAAATCAAGTATACATTGTTAAGCGTTTCCAATAAACAAGATGGAGAAAATAAGAGCAAAGGCATATTAATAAACCATCGAGTTCATGGATCGACGAGCCTTGTATCGCGGTGCCCTTCAGAGACGGGTCGTGTAAATTATAGATTTTTTTTATTATTTCTAACAGGAAAGCATGTTTCGGCGTGTTATCGCTATGTCTTTCAAGTGCAAACAAATGTCGTTCTATTACTGCGAAACAGACTATTACGCTGTGGTCTTCAGAAACATGGCTCCAGCCTCGGCTCACCAGTGCGAGAGCTTGCTTTTACGTCATTGGCCCCTTGCAGTATCTTTAGCCAATTGGGAAGAAGTAGGCGTTACCGAGCGAGTTTGAATCGTGCAGGCGCAATGTAACCCTTCTAGCTTCGTGAACTGACTGAGAGTTCTGGCGCTGCAATTGTCAAGGTAACGTGTTCTTGTGGTCTTCACTGCCCTGCCATTCCTATTATCTCAGCTTCTGAGGGGCATTACATGCTGATAACCTACCGCTATATACTGGGTATAGTCATACAGGGACCACCTAACATGGGCCTTAGTAGTTCTACGTCTCCTTACGCATGTTATTGCATTCCGAGGCGTGTCTGTACTGTACAAGTAACTGTAAACACTGACAGGGGAAAGTCATGTGTTTTTTTCCGTTCCAGACTGAAGAGAGAGAGCATCTCAGAGTAAGTGCACAACACTACACTGACAGCAGTTCAGGTAGGCACACATATCACCCCCTTCACCCCTTGGCACTGTCTCACCCATTCCAATTTTTTTTTTTTTTTTTTTTTTTTTTTTTTATTGTTCGTTGTATTGGTGTCATTAGTGACAAAAATCAGTGTTAGGGTAATTAGTGGTAGGCCCAGATAGGTCTAGGGACCCCCCTAATAAAGATTTAACCCCTTGATTACCCCCTGTCACCAGTGATCACTTTATAAGTGTCACGGGTGACACAGGTTAGCTAATTTCTTATAGCGTCAATTCACCCACTGTATTTTACCTAAATAAAGGTTTAACCCCCTGATCACCCGGCGGATGATCAAAGTTGGGTTATAGCTTCAGATAGGGTCTGCGTCGGCCCAGGCTGTGTCAGATTAGTGCCTGTAGCGCTAACACCCACGCACGCACCATACGCTTCCCTTAGTACTATAGTGTCTGAACGGATCGATATCTGATCTGATCAGAACTATACTAGCGTCCCCAGCAGTTTAGGGTTCCCAAAAAAACGCAGCATTAGTGGGATGAGCCCAGATACCTGCTAGCACCTACGTTTAGCCCCTCCGCCCCGGCACAGCCCACCCAAGTGCAGTATCAATCGATCACTGACAAAAACAAATAACTGCAACGTTCGCAGAATCAGGCCTGATCCCTGTGAACGCTAACAGTATATATATATTTTTTTTTTGGACGTTTGAATCAGTTGCTGACAGTCAGGTGCTTTTTTTTCTTGTGAGTCTCATCACTACTGTACCAGTAAATTTAGAGACCAAAATGTGAATTTGAAGGAACAGTAGTGAAGAGGTCTACACGTTTCTGAGCATTACAGAAAGTGAAGAGGACTCCTCTGTCAGATTCAGGCTCGGAATACAAACCTGTAGACAGCAGCGGCACCCTTACAGAAAGCTCTGATGACCTGAGAATGCAGCCGGTGGTTCAGCCAGCTGACCATAGAGCTGATCAGAGACCAGAACGCCTCCAATCATCTCTATGACCTAAGAGAGATGCTACGAGCATTTCATGACTTGGGTTTCGCCGGATATAAACAGCGCCATTGGGAAAGCACACCGATCTTGGTGTGGTCAGATGCTCTGAGGGCAGAGGAGAGATCTAGGGTCTAATAGACCCCAATTTTTTCAAAAAAGAGTACCTGTCGCTACCAATTGCTATCATATGAGATATTTACATTTCCGGAGATAATAAAAATGATACAATAAAAAATGAAAGCAACAGATTAAAGATATAATAAAAAAAAATATATTTAAAAAAAAAAGCACCCCATACCCCTGTGTTCACACACAAAGGCGAACGCAAGCGTCGGTCTGGTGTCATATGTAAACAGCAATTGCACCATGCATGTGAGGTATTACCATAAAGGTCAGATCAAGCGCAGTCATTTTAGCAGTAGACCTCTGTATATCTAAAATGGTAACCTGTAAAGGCTTTTAAAAATGTATGTAGTTTGTCGCTGCTGCGTGTTTGTGCGCAATTTTAAAGAATGTTGTGTTTGGTATCCATGTACTCGTCATAAGATGATCTCTTTTATTTCATCAAACATTTGGGCAATATAGTGTGTTTTTAGTTCATTAATATAAAAAAAAAAAAAAAAAAAAAAAAAAAAAGCAAATACTGTGTGAAAAAAAAATGCAAAACAACCACCATTTTAATCTGTAAAGCCTTTGCTTAAAAAAAAAAAAATATATATAATTATTAATTAGGGGTGCACCGAATGGGTTTTTTGGTGCCGATACCGAAAGTGAAAAATACACTAGGCCGAAAATAAATACCGAAACATATTTAAAAAAATAAATAAATTTTTTTTATACAGGAGATGGCCAGAGACTGGGGGCATGGTACAGGAGATCAATGCAGCCTCACCAGTGGCCGTCAGATGCAACCAGAGTGTGTCTCTGGTTACATCTGGCGGCTGAAATTTTTGGTGCCTCCCTAATATATAAATATATATATTTTGTTTGGGGGTTCAAAGTAATTTTCTTGCAAAAAAAAATGTTTTTCCGTGTAAACAAAATGTGTCAGAACGGGCTTTGTTTTCAAGTAGTTAGTGATGTGTGACATAAGCTTTTAAATGTTGTGCATAAAATGTCAGGACAATTCAACCCCCCCATGACCCCTTTTTGGAAATTAGACACCCCAAGCTATTTGCTGAGAGGCATGTTGAGTCCATGGAATATTTTATATTTTGCCACAAGTTTTGGAAAAATTACACTTTTTTTTTTTTTGCACAAAGTTGTCACTAAATGATCTATTGCTCAAACATGCCATAGGCATATGTGGGGTTACACCCCAAAATACATTCCGCTGCTTCTCCTGAGTACGGTGTTACCACATGTGTGAGACTTTTTGGGAGTCTAGCCATGTACAGGACCCCGAAAACCAAGCACCGCCTTCAGGCTTTCTAAAGGCGTAAAATTGTGATTTTACTCCTCACTAACTATCACAGTTATGGAGGCCCTGAAATGTCCAGATAGCACAAACACCCCCCCCCCCCCCCCATGACCCCATTTTGGAAAGTAGACACCCCAAGGTATTTGTTGGCATGGTGAATATTTTGCAGATATCATTTTATTTTTGAAAATGAAGAAAGAATAGAAAAAAATATATATATATTATTATTTTTATTTTTTATTTTTTCAAAACTTTGTGACAAAAAGCGAGATCTTTAAAATACTCAACATGCCTCTTGTCAAATAGCTGGGGGTCTACTTTCCAAAATGGGGTAATTTGGGTTGTGCTATCTTGCATTTTATGCCAAGATAGTAAGATGTAATTCCACATATAACCATGCCATGTGTGAGCAATATGTCATTTAGTGACAACTTTGTGTATTTTTTTTTTATTATTATTATTTTTCAATCACTTGTGACAGAAAAAAAATAAAAAAAATATTCAATGGGCTCAACATGCCTCTCAGCAATTTCCTTGGGGTGTCTACTTTCTAAAATGGGGTCATTTGGGGGGGGGGGTTTGTACTGCCCTGCCATTTTAGCACCTCAAGAAATGAGATCGGCAGTCATAAATTAAAAGCTGTGTAAATTCCAGAAAATGTACTCTAGTTTGTAGACGCTATAACTTTTGCGCAAACCAATAAATATACGCTTATTGACATTTTTTTTACTAAAGACATGTGGCTGAATACATTTTGGCCTAAATGTATGACTAAAATTTAGTTCATTCGATTTTTCTTATAACAAAAAGTACCAGGGATGCCCAACCTTTTTGAAGAGTGAGGGCCACTTAAGCGACTTTGTAACCAGTTGTGGGCAACAATGAGCAGAGTAGGCAGATGACAGCTCTGCGTCCATCATGTTGAAGGAGCCTAATGCCCCGTACACACGTTCCGATTATCGGACCACAAAAGTCGCTTTCGGACGGATCGGTCGATAATCTGATCGTCAGTACGCAGCTTTCGACAGCCGATCACGACAGTCCGTCCAACCAAATCCGAAGGGACAAACAGGAAAACTTTGGTCGAACGACAGCCCATCGTACGACAATCGTGTAGTCAGTACAGTATGCGTCCGATAAAAGTCGTTCGACAAACACCACGCATGATCAGAAACACAAAAATAAACCAGATGGACACACGAGTCACACGTATTTGACATCATTTAAAATACGTAGCTACGCACGACGGAAGATTTTGCCAGAATCGTACGACAGAAATCTTACACACATTTTGCACTGTTGTATTCGATCTTAGTTGTATGCAACAAAATACGAACGATCGGTCTTACGATAATCGGAACGTGTGTATGGGGCATAAGGCTGTGGTCTACCCACACCATGGGTGTAGTGCAGTGCACCTGTGGGTTAGCTGTACTTTGCCACATAATTCTATTATATCCTGCAGGTGTGGTGCACTTTCTGAAAGTGCACCAAACCCACAGGTAAAACCAGAAGTCTATGGCTCAGTGCAGGTAAGCCACAGGTGCTCTGCACTATATCTGTGGATCAGTTTGAAAGCAGCCCAGTAACCACTACAGAACAGATATATCCCTATATACACTGTGATTTTAGTAATAAACTTGCTGTCCCAGGCAGAGTGCATTTGGGATCACTCTGCCTATAACAGGAGCTGGTGCTATACAGGAAGCATTGGCTTATGCAGCTTTGTTCCGCAGCTGCTTGCTTTCTCTACCGCTGGCTTCATTCACAACACTGATGCTCTGGCATGGTGGGTAGGTAACCTGCAATCTGGGCTTGCCAACCCGCCATCCCAGAGCAGGAGGTCATTGCCACATCAGAGGGCCACTGGTTGAGCACCCCTGAGATTGTCATAAACTAAAAGCTGTGTAAATTCCAGAAAATGTACCCTAGTTTGTAGATGCTATAACTTTTGCGCAAACCAATAAATATACGCTTATTGACATTTATTTTTACCAAAAACATGTGGCTGAATACATTTTGGCCTAAATGTATGACTAAAATTGAGTTTATTAAATTTTTTTTTTTTTTATATAACAAAATAAAATATAATTTTTTCAAAATTTTCTGTCTTTTTTCCGTTTTATCTGGCAAAAAAAAAAAAATCACAGAGGCAATCAAATACCATCAAAAGAAAGCTCTATTTGTGGGGAAAAAAGGACGCAAATTTCGTTTGGGTACAGCATTGCATGACCGCGCAATTACCAGTTAAAGCAGCGCAGTGCGAAATTGTAAAAAGTTCTCCGGTCATTGAGCAGCCAAATCCTCCGGGGCTGAAGTGGGTACGTTTTGTTCAGTCTGTTACTCTGCCTCTCGACACCAATAACAGTCTCAGCCCCTCTGGCACACCTGGCAATAGTGTAAATGCAATGAGAAATGAAAAACACGCATTATGATAAAACGCAGCAATTGTCTTTACTGCAATATTTCTGTGGCAAGAGCCCTTTCACACTGGGGCAGTGTGGTGCGGTAGCAGTAAAGCACCTTTACCGCTGTTATAATGTTGCTTTTCAGCCACTAGCGGAGTGCTTTTAACCCCTGCCAATGGGCGAGGAAAGGATTAAAAGCGTCCATGTTGCTGTGGTGCTGAAGCACTTTGCAGGTGCTGCGGTAGTGCTGCCTATTCATTTCAATGGGCAGGCCGTTTTGGGAGCTCTGTATACACCGCTCCCGCACCGCCAAAGCACCCCAGTGTGAAAGGGGTCTTACAGTATATATTCAATTAATTAACTGGAGAGCAATAACTGGAATTAGGAGCAATATAGCTCAATACTATATTCACTTGGGGGACTTTTTTTTTTTTTTTGGCAAGATCTGGGGTCCCCCCTTGTTAAAGGGGCTTCCAGATTTCGATAAGCCCGCCCACAGACCCCCACAACCACTGGCCAGGGTCCCCATGCATGTGGTCTGGTATTGTTCAGGAGGGGGCAATCGCTCGTCCCCTCCCCTTCCTGACCTGCCAGGCTGCATGCTCGGATAAGGGTCTGGTATGGATTTTGGGGGGGACACCACGCCATTTTTAATCTTATTTTCTCATTGCCGGCAATTTTTTTTTTTTTTCCTCTTACATTTATGATGACTCATCCGTTGTTAAGGATGCGGCGGCTGCCGCGTCCTTAACAACCATACTGTCTGTTAGGGACGCCGGTGCTAGCCGGGTCCTTTAAAGCGGAGTTCCACCCATTTCTGCAAGTTCCTTGAAAGACAAAGCCCACCTGTAGAGCAATTATTTTTTTATTTTTCTAAATACGTTGTTTTTCTTTATATATTCTGCACTTCTGGGCCTGTTCACCTGGGATGTCTGCATCACCTATCCCACTTGAATTCCGTCTTGATTGACAGGTTGCCATAGCAATGGGGCGGGAACTTCCACCTCCACTGTCTTTTAAAAAAAAAATTTTTATGACAACCTGTAAACAGTGCGCCGCGAGATTGGGACACGCATGCTGGGTAGCCAGCTACACGGAGTCCCGGAAGCAAGTAGGAGTGGGCTTCAGATGACCACACTTATAATGACCGCTGCCGGGATACTGTGAGAAATATCATAATTGTAAATAAGAAGAAGGAATACACTCATACCGGTATCCTATTTATAGTGTGCAAAAAAAGAATAACGGGGGTGCTTTTTGGAGAAAACTGACAAGGAGACTGGAGTAGGGCTGAAACAACTAATCGATTAATCGATTATGAAATTAATCGATTACTATTTTCATAATCGATTAATCGGCCAGTAACATAATGGGGTTAAAAAAAACTAAAATGAGCCCTTTATAGTACAAAAATATAATCACTACTGTAAATATTACTTTCACTGTTCTACGGCAAAAATTGAACCCCTTCCAGTAGTGATTATCTGCTTTTTTTTTTTTTTTTGTACTATAAAGGGCTAATTCTAGTCTTTTTAACCCCATTATGTTACTACAGGGCTCGACAAAACCCGGTCGCCAGGTCGCATTGGCGACTAGAAATAGCGACCTCGCGCCTGGGGCAGCACAGCTGGGGGTATCCTGTGTCTGTGGACCCCCCCAGCGTGATCGCGTCGGGCCGTTCCGCCGGCGGCCGAAAATTTAGGCCGCGGCTTTGAGGCCTTCTGCGGTCCTATGATTCCTTATGGAATCTGGCGCCCTCTTGTGGTCGCCGTTGATATGACAAACCAGCAATGTTAATGAAGATTCCTCTGCCTGTATTATATTACCTGCCTCTTCCCTTTATTTAGAACCCCCTAAACATTATATATATTTTTTATTCTAACACCCTAGAGAATAAAATGGTGGTTGTTGCAATACTGTCTGTCACACCGTATTTGTGCAGCGGACTTACAAGCGTACTTTTGTTGGGAAAAATAATTTAGTTAATAAAAAAATAAGACAACAGTAAAGTTAGCCCAATTATTTTTTATATTGTGAAAGATAATGTTACGCCGAGTAAATTGATACCCAACATGTCACGCTTCAAAATTGCACCCGCTCATGGAATGGCGACAAACTTTTACCCTTTAAAATCTGCATAGGCGACGTTTTAAAAAAATTCTACAGGTTGCACGTTTTGAGTTACAGAGGAGGTCTGGGGTAGAATTATTGCTCTCGCTCTACCGATCACGGCGCTACCTCCGATGTGTGGTTCGAACACCGATTTTATATGCGGGCAGGACAGGGCGCGTTTAAAAATTATTATTTTTTCTGCTTTATTTTAACTTTTTTTTTTTTCCACTGTTCTTTTAAAAAAAATGTTGTGTCACTTTTATTCTTATTACAAGGAATGTAAAAATCCCTTGTAATAGAAAAAGCATGACAGGTCCTCTTAAATATCAGATCTGGGGTCAGAGAGACCTCGGATCTCATATTTACACTAAAATGCAATTGAAAAAAAAATTGTCATTTGAAAAAAATAAATAAAATGTCCCTCTAAGAGCTATGGGCAATGACTTGGAGACGGGGGGGGGGGCGGCGACGGCGCTGTTATCTTCCCCTCACTCGTCTCCATGTCAGGCCAGGGACAGGTCCGGATCGTCGTCACGGACCTGGCTCCTAACTTTTTAAGCTGGCTCCTAGATTCCAAGCAAATTTGTCAACCCCTGTGTTACTAAACGTCTTAGACCTGGTTCACATCTATATGTTTATTGGTGCTTTTTGCAGAAATGCACTACAGTTCATTTACATGGTTTTCTATGGGACACCTTCATATCTGAAAGGGTCAGGGACTTTTAACGCGAAACAGTGCTTTTTTGGTTCAATGTACTTCAATGGAGAAGCTGCAGAAAAGCATGTAATGCATTTTTGCAGCAATTTGTTTTTTTTAATCTGCCCTAAAAAAAAAAAAACACAAATTGCAGTAAAATCACGTGCGCAAAAATCAAAACACACAGCAAAAAGCACTGCAGAAACAGATCAAAAGCAAAAACTGCATAGGTGTGTACCGAGCCTTATACTGGCCTCACCGATCAATTTTCAGGTGAGATTATTCAGATGAAAAATCTTTGTACATTTGCTGAATGAAAGAATTTTGTTTGAAATTTTCAGTTCATTTCTGAACAAAAACCACATACATTGTCTGAAAATTCCTTTGACCAATAAGTTTTCTATTATTTCCAAATTTTCCCGTCACTGTAGTTGAAAATGAACGTCAATTTGACCCACTTTTTTTTAAGGTTATTAACCGATTAATCGAAACAATAATCGGCCAACTAATCGATTATGAAAATAATCGTTAGTTGCAGCCCTAGACTGGAGCTCCGCTTTAACAAGCAGTGCTATTTAATTCCTTGAATAACGTGTGGTTAGACCACGACTTATTCAAACAATGCATTTATTAGGGTTGCCCTGATACTAGTATCGGCGCCGAGACCAAGTATTTGCCCAAGTACTTGTACTCGGGCAGATGCTCCCGATGCTTCGCCCGATACCTGCATTCCGGAAGTCAGTGGGTGGGAGAAGGCGGAGCGTGGGTCCAGGCACGATGAGATCCAGGCACGATCCTTGCAGCAGAGGAAGGTAAGCCTGTGGGCAGGGTTGTGGGTTGCAGTACAGGCTGTGTGCCGCCGTGCATTGATCGGTGACCAGGCCATCGGAACCGTTAGCGGAAGTGACGGACCGAGTCTCCATCAGAGGCTGTACACGGCAACGCGCATCTTGGTACACCCTGCACTCGGCCTCAGTAGCCTGCAGACATCTTGTTACACCCAGCCCGTGTAACAAGATGTCTACTGCTGCATTCTGACCAGGCTTACTGAGGCCGAGTGCAGGGTGTATCAAGATGGCCGTTGCAGTGTACAGCTCAATCTTTGGTTTTATTTTAGTGCTGCATTATTTTCAGTGCCACTGTCTACCGGTGCCACATACCAGTGCCATCTATCAGTGCCCATAAGTGTGACCTGTAAGTGCCAGCCATCAGTGCTACCTATCAGTGCTCATCAGTGCTGCTGCATATTAGGGCCTCCTCATCAGTGGAAGTTACAGTTCTTCAGAATTATAAAGAAATTGTTAGTCTATATTTTGGTTAGAAAACTGTCACTTGACATAAAAAAAAAGTATTGGTAATCGGTATCGGCGGGTACTTGAAAAAAGTATCTGTAAAGTATCTGTACTTGTACTTGGTCTTAAAAAAAAAAGTGGTATCGGTGAAACCCTAGTATTTATTTATTTATTTATTTATTTAGCTATGTGAATTGACGTCAGTTTATGTGGTATTTACACAGTGCATTTTTCAATACAGTAAATGCCGCATAAACTGACTGTGAATTGAGATTTTGAATATCGATTGTGATAAATGGAAAATGTGTTAAGTGAACCAATTATCTAATGCAATATTCTTTTGTGAATTGACCCAGGAAGTCTCGGCTCCAACCCGGGTCACAGTGCAGTATACTATATGTAGCCTCAGCTGCATACAGTTTTTATATCGCACATCCAGCGGCCTCACATTATAATGATGGACATAATTTGTATGTAAAATGTAACAAAAGTTGGAGTTCAGCTTTAAGACTGTCAGGGGGACTACTGTTGCTGGAGAGTATTAGCAGCTCACTGATTGCTCTGGGTTGTTGCCTTGCTTCATGGGCAGACACAATAGAAACACAGTCCGGATGCATTCCAGATGCTTTTCTGCATGTTTGTTTTTGATGCAGTCCAGTATGCCCCCCATTGGGAAGAACCCTTAGCCTGATCGCTCTGCCTGCTGTCATCGCAGTCTCCCTCCCCATTACTGCAATTCTCATACTCCCTAAATGAATATGTAATACAATTTTACCTTGCTAAAATTTTCATTAGGGCTGAAATGATTAATCGATAATAATCGATAATGAAAATTGTTGTTGATGATTTTCATTATCGATTAGTTGGTCCGCACCATGCGATCCGCTTCAGCCTAGCTCCGGAGCTGGCGGCCATCTTGGTACACCCGGCAGCGGTGAGCTGCGCGCTGACGTCACCCCCAGGGCGGTGTTCAGCCTGTGTCAGCCCAAGTGAAGGAATTCTGGAGGAGTCACGCTGGATGCCTTGCCTGCCCTCATTCAAAACTTCTTTTATGCAGGTACCACTACATTTATTACCTAATCT